>NC_138104.1:47674544-49159544 GCF_964146895.1 Miniopterus schreibersii
ACACACATAGCTTTCCAATAGGAAAGGTAGGGATAATTGCATATGTACTGTAAACTAATTTGCAAATTTGTTATTAATTAGTGTCCTTTGCACTTGACAGCCTAGTCAAACTCCAGTCAGCTAGGCCAAATTCTTAATGTTTGCTGGCTCTTTATTAGGGATGTAGAGAAAATTGTCTCTTTTTACGCGCTCAGCTAATTGGCTAGAATGGTAGCTGATCACTTATCCCCTTTATTTTCCCATCTGTGACTCCCAAAAAAGAGCTTTTAGACTTTCTTAGAAATGGAGACAAAACCTCAATTATACACTAGGCTTTAAATGGTTTGTACAAAGAACAGGTACACTTACTAGAAGTATTCAAGTGAGGATCAAACAATCCCTTGACAAGGATGCTGTAAAGAGCATTTCTGCCAGGATAAAGAATTGTATTATGTGAACTTAAAGATTCCTCCCAATTCTGAGATTAAGGGATATCCCATTTATTTTATTGTTTATTAATTTGTCTCTTTCTCTCCACACTCCCACTTCTCCATGTCTGTTTTTTCTTCAGTTTCTATCCTAACAGGCATGCTCTTTAAAACTCAAACACATTGCCTGTATCTCTCTGATCCAAGAGAGATTTTGGAGAAACACCTCTGATATAGACCCAATGACAAAACTATCTGTGTTCAACATGGAAAGACTACAGTGAAGAAATGAGTTAAACATGACTGTGCACAAACTGGATAGCTTCCTAATCTCTCCAGCACCAGGTCTTGTAAAATTATTAAATTATTTTTGTTGAGTTGTTAAGTATTAAAAATATAAATTTAATTTTACATATTCAAATTAAATGTAACATTTCAAAGCTAAATACAAAATACTATTTCAAATGAGCTCTTGATTATCTATTCCCAAAGTAATCAGTTAGAAATGATTTGTACTTTGTATCAAAAGGCATGCTATTCTTATATTTAAATATGTAACCTAATATCCTGGGAATTTACTTCTAATTAAAAAATAAAGCAAAACTAAAAAAGGTTGTCTATTGAACTTCTGCATGCTAACCTCTGGCTCAATACTTTAAAGATGCTCCTTTCAACATAGCCAGTGAATTGCCCTACCTTTAAAACTGATGGAAAGCAATAGCCAAAAGCAGAGGTGTCCTCTCTTGTTAAACATTATGGTTAACGTATTCCCTTTGCAGGTTCCTACTTCCACTTGAGCTAGGAGTTAATATAACTTCAATGGCTTTTTCTACTATTCCCACTGAGCTATGCTAATTCAAGACCATATTTTTGTGAAGTCAATATTTAAGCAAAGTAGGGGATAATGTAAATAAAAATTTGAGTTCAAGATTTTCCATGAATGATGCCCTGCCGGGCTTTGCTCAGTGGTTTAGCATTGACCTATGATCCAGAAGATCGAAGTTCAATTCCCCTCAAGGCTCATGCCTGGGTTTCGGGCTGGATCCCCAGTGGGAGGCATGCAGGAGGCAGCCAATCAATGACTCTCTCATCATTGATGTTTCCATCTCTCTCTCCCTCTCCCTTCCTCTCTCTGAAATCAATAAAGATATATTTTTTTAAAAAAATATTTTCCATGAATGATATACATATACATATATTTAATTATCTTTAATGCAGTAACTAAGACTAGTTAGAGGCCATCACGTTTTGCTAAATGAAGCAGCTGGACTAATCAGGGGTTATCAACTCAGGTTACACATGAGAATCACCTTGGCAGCTTTTAAAATATATATTCAGGGCTACCTCTCCAGTTTCAGATTTTATTGGTCTGTAATGGGCATAAATATCATTTTTAAAGTGCCCCAGGTTATTAAAATGTGCAGTCAGCTATGGTAGATCATCAATGGGCAATGATCTGTGAGGAGATACCTCATGCTCTAGATTTATGTGTCTAAGTTCTTTACCATTATAACAGATTCTTCACTATAGAAATACTAACTTTAAAGCAATTTGACTGAATAATTCTATTGAATAAACCAAACAGAGCTTGCTGTAAAACCAAAAGGAACTTTTCTTTTAAATAATTTATCAAGATTGCTTTATCACCCTTCCCACTTTCTTTTAATAATATTAGCATCTCCTATTTGAGTGATAATACCAAAGGTTACCATTTTCTAAGTACAATGGAATGAACACAGGATTTTAAAATAAAAGATGTAGGTTTGACTCCTGGCTCTACCATTTCCAAGCTTTTTAATCTTGGAGCCAGTCATTTAAGCCCTCTGCACTTCAATTATATTATCTGTAACATGGCCTGATAGTCGTATGTATTTTACTGGGCTATGAGGATTATATGCGATTAGTGCAGTTAGAGAGTGACAAAAAGCTATTGTCTCACATATTAGATGGATGCTCCATCAGGGCTCCTAGGACACTACTCAGCTTGGTTAGGTCACCAGAGACTTTATTGTTGTTGGCTGTTGTTATTTTGCTATAATCAGTCTCCTGAAAAACTAACCCAAATTAATCAAACTAAAAATAAATTGATATTTAAGCACGATTTTTTCCATATACATTAAGAATTCTCTTTCCCAAAAAATGAGCTGTCATGCTGCCAATCAGCATAGTCTTTCACTTCACTAATACAATTACAGATAATACTAATATATTTACTACTTACTAAGTTCCAGGCATGGTGCTAGATCCTTTATGATAACTATTTAATTTATTATACACAACTTTATGTGGTAGTATTATTAATATTTTTTACATTTAAAAAAAGCCCTAGCCAGTGTGGCTCAGTTGGTTGGAGCATTGTCCCATGTACTGAAAGGTCATGGGTTTGATCCGGGTCAAGAGACAACAATTGATGTTTCACTCTCACATCGATGTTTCTCTCTCTCTCTCCCCCTCTCCCTTCCTCTCTCTCTAAAATAAGTAAAAAGAGATGTCCTCAGGTGAGGGATAAAAAACAAACAAAAAAACAAAAAAACAGAGACACTTGAGTCCAGAGGGCTTAAACAGGTTTTCCAAGGATACAAAGGTGGTAAATAATAAAATTGACATTCAAATCTTGGTATTTTCTACTACAAATGTCATGCCTTTAACCATTACTTTCCAGAAGTTTCCTGGCAAACCCAGTATCACGGTAAGAAGAGGGAGTAGAGTTAGATAATTTGATAGACTAAGCCATATTAAGCTAAAATTACATCACAATCACCTGGACTGGACTTAGGTGTTCCTAAGCTTACTCAGCCACTTATTTACCGACTACCTCTTTGAGTATTTGTTAATTCTACATTACATTTTGGTTTAGTTTGGGGAAGGCCTTATTTCCAAGTTTTAAGTTGTCTATAAAAGTGCTTTAGAAACTGTAATGTACCTACACTAGAGTACACATTGTGTATTACTCTGAAAAATGTAGTGTGGAAGAGGTAGAAAAATAGATTTATTTACCAAGATTATCATCTCCTTATTATCACCTTAAAACCAGGAGCAAAGAGTTTATGCCTGGAGTACATTTTGGAGGCCTATACTTAAACTTTTTCTTCCTGCCCTTCCTCTCTTGAAATGCTAGCTTTCAAAAACCATTAATTTCTGTTGAGAGACTTGATTTTGGCAGCGACTGTGGTTCCATGACAAATGCTCTGAAGAAATATAGGATTTTAACATACTGAATTCCAGGGGGCTCAGGATGTTCCAGAATTGAGTTATAGTACAATAGTAGAGTAAATAAGAAGCAAAATAACTCAGGCTCAGAAAAAATTTTAAATCAGCTATTAATCAGAACACTATCACCAACTCAGATTGTTCTCCGTGTGTCTCTGTGTGTGTATCTTTCACACAGATATAATTCATATACCATACGATTCACTCATTTAGTGTGAATTCAGTGGTTTTTAGCATATTTAGAGTCCTGCAACCATAGCCCCAATCAATTTTAGAATATTTGTATCACTTCAAAAAGAAAATCAGTACCCATTAGCAGTCACCCCTGGCTTACTCCTAAATTGCAACCCTCAGCCTTAGCAACCACTAATTTATTTTCTGTCTTTATATATTTACCTATTCTGGACATTCCATATGAATGGACACATAAAATATGTGCTTTTTTGTGACTGGGTAAATTCACTTAGGATAATGTTTTCAAGGTTCTCATTTTGCAGCATGAATCAGTAATTCATTCCTTTTTATGGTCAAATTATATTCCATTGTAAGGACATACCAATTGTTGTTTATCCCTTCATCAGTTAATGGACATTTGTGTGTTTTTTCGCTTTTGTTTATTATAAATAATGCTGCTATGAACATTCATGTACAAAGTTTTAAACAGACATATGTTTCAATTTTTCTTAGGTATATGTACTTAATTACTTGGTGATATGGTAATTCTATATTTAATATTTCAAGCAACTACTAAACTGTTTTCCACAGTAGCTATACCATTTTATATTCCCACCACAATGTATGATGTTTTCAATTACTTCACATCTATGTCAACACTTGCTTTTCTCTGTACTTGTTTTTGTTTAATTTAATTATTATAGCCATGCTAGCGATTGTGCAATGGTATCATGTTGCAGTTTGATTTGCATTTTCCTAATGACTTATGATGTTGAGAATTTTTTCATGTGATCATTAGCCATTTGTATATTTTCTTTGGAAAAATGTCTATACAATGTCTTTGCCCATTCATTAAACCACAATACCTTTTATCACATGACATTACAGTGCTTGCTACATCAGTACTATTTTTTGTGTGTACCTTTTCTAAAATTTATTTTCCATTTATAGTTGACATATAGCATTACATTAGTTTCAGGTGTACAACATAGTCATTAGACATTTATATACCTTATAGAGTGAACACCCTGATATGTCTAGAACCCATCTAACACCATGCAATATTATTGACTATACTCACTATGCTGAAATTTACATCACCATGATCATATTCATAGTGGGCAATTTGTACTTCTTAATCCCTTTCACCATTTTCATACACTCCCCCAACCCCCACCCATCTGGTGAACATCAATTGTTCTCTGTATCTATAAGTTTGTTTCTATCTTACTTGTTTATTTCATTTCTTAGATTCCACACATAACTGAAATCATATGGTATTTCTCTTTTTCTGTCTAATTTAACATAATACCTTTTGGGTCCATGCATGTTGTCACAAATGGCAAGATTTCATTTTTTATGGCTAATATTCCATAGCATATATTTATCACATCATCTTTATCCATTCATAAATAGATGAACACTTAATACGCTTCCACATCATGTCTACTGTAAATAATGCTGCAGTAAACAAAATTGCATATATCTTGTCAAATGAGTGTTTTGCATTTCTTCAGATAAATACTTGGAAGTGGAATTGTTGGGTCAAACTGCAGTTCAATTTTTAACTTTTTGAAGAATCTCTATACTGTTTTATGTAGTGGCTGTACCAATTTAAAATCCTTCCAACAGTTCACTAGGGTTCTCTTTCTTCCACTTCTCACCAGCATTTGTTTGATTTATTGACAAGACGTATTATGACAGGTGTGAGATGAGAGGTGATAACTTATTGTGGTTTACATATGCATTTCCCTGACAGTGAATGTTGAGCATCTTTTGAACATCTGTATGTCTTCTTTGGAGAAATGTCTACTCGGGACCTCTGGCTAATTTTTTATTGTACAAAATATCACAGATGTCCCCTTTTTTTCCCCATTGACCGCTTCCACCCGGCACTCACTCCTGGCTCCAGGCTACCACCACATTATTGTCTGTGTCCATGGGTTATGCATATATACATATAAATTCTTTGATTAATCTCTCCTCACCCAGCCACTCACCCTCACCTTTCCTCAGACTGTTCCATGCTTCTATGTCACTGAATCTACTTTGTTCCTCAGATTAATAACTACTTTAGATTTCACATATAAGTGAGATCATGTGATATTTGTATTTCTCTGCCAGGATAATTTTCTTCTGGTCAATCCATACTGTCCCAAAGAGTATGACATCCTTCTTCTTTATAGCTGCATAGTATTCCATGGTATAAATGTCCCACAGCATTTTTTATCTACTCATCTACTAATGGGCAGTTGGGCTGTTTCTAGATCTTTGCTATTACAAATTGTGCTGTTATGAACATAGGGGTGCATATGTTCTTTCTCATTAGTGTTTCAGGATTCTTAAGATATATTCCAAGAAGTGAGATCACTGCGTCAAAAGGCAGTTCCTTTCTTCACTTTTTGAGGAACCTCTGTATTGTTTTCCATAGTGGCTGCACCAGTCTACATTCCCACCAGCAGTGTACCAGGGTTCCCCTTTCTCCACATCTTCACCAGCACGTGTCCTATGTTGATTTCTTGAGGGTAGTCATTCTGACAGGTGAGAAGTGATACATCATTGAGGTTTTATTTACATTTCTCTGATGATCAGTGACCTTGAGCACTTTTTCATGTGTCTCCTGGCCATCAGCATGTCCTCTTTGGAGAAGTCGTATTCAGGTCTTTTGCCCATTTTTTTTTTTAACTTTATTTTATTTATTTATTTATTTAAATATATCTTTATTGATTTCAGAGAGAGGAAAGGACGGGGAGAGGCAGAGATAGAAACATCAATGATGAGAGAGTCATTGATCGAGCCCGCAACCCGGGCATGTGCCCTGACCGGGAATCGAACCCCGATCGCCTGGATCCTAGGTCCTAGGTTGACGCTCAACCGCTGAGCCACACCTGGCAGGGCTGAATTTTAAATTTTGTTTAAAATATTACAGATGTCCTTTTTTCTCCACAATGACCCATTCAACCCCATCTTTTCCCCCTCCCCTGACCCTCTCCCCACCATTAACCGTGTCCTTGGGTTGTGCATATATGCATATAAATTCTTTGGTTACTCTCTCCCCCTCCACCCACCTGCCCTCCTCCATCCCTCTGACATTCGTCAGTCTCATCTATGCTTCCATGTCATTGAATCTATTCTGTTCATCAGTTTATTAAGTTCTTTAGATTCCACCTATAAGCGAGATCATGTGATATTTGTCTTTCGCTGCCTGGCTTATTTCACTTAGCATAATTTTCTCCAGGTTCATCCATACTGTCACAAAGGGTATGAGATCCTTCTTCCTTATAGCTGCATAGTATTCCATTGTGTAAATGTCCCACAGCTTTTTTATCCATTCATCTACTGATGGGCACTTGGGCTGTTTCCAGATCTTAGCTATTGTAAACTGTGCTGCTATGAACATCGGGGTACATATATTCTTTCTGATGAATGTTTCAGGATTCTTAGGATACATTCCTAGGAGTGGAGTCACTGGGTCAAAAGGCAGCTCCATTTTTAATTTTTTGAGGAAGCTCCAAACTGTTTTCCATAGTGGTTGCACCAGTCTGCATTCCCACCAGCAGTGTACTAAGGTTCCCCTTTCTCCACACCCTGTTGTTTGTTGATTTGTTGATGGCAGCCATTCTGACAGGTGTGAAGTGATACCTCATTGTGCTTTTAATTTGCATTTCTCTGATGATTAGCTAGGTTGAGCATTTTCTCATGTGTCTCTTGGCCATCTGTATGTCCTCTTTGGAGAAGTGTCTATTGAAGTCCTTTGCCCATTTCTTAATTGGGTTGTTTGTCTTCCCCATGCTGAGTGCTATGAGTTCTTTGTACACTTAAGAAATTAGCCCCTTATCAGATACATTCTTGGCAAATATGTTTTCCCAGACTGTGGGGTTCTTTTGTATTTTGAGGCTGTTTTCTTTTGCTGTGCAGAAGCTTTTTAGTTTGATGTAGTCCCATATGTTTATTTTTTCTTTTGTTTCTCTTGTCCTAGGAGATGTAGCAGTGAATAGTCCATGACTTGGGATGTCTGTGACTTTACTGCCTATGTTTTCTTCCAGGATTTTTATGGTTTCGTTACTTACATTTAAGTCTTTTATCCATTTTGAGTTTATTTTTGTGTATGGTGGAAGCTGGTGGTCAGGTTTCATTCTTTTACATTATCTGTCCAATTCTCCCAGAACCACTTATTGAAGAAACTGTCTTTACTCCATTGGATACTCTTGCCTCCTTTGTCACATATTAGCTGACCATAATGGCCTGGGTCTATTTCTGGGGTCTCTGTTCTGTTCCATTGATCTATATGCCTGTTGTTGTACCAATACCAGGCCGTTTTGATTACAGTGGCTTTGTAATACAGTTTGAAATCTGGTAATGTGATCCCTCCCATTCCGTTCTTTTTTCTCAAGATAGCTGCAGCTGTTCAGGGTAGTTTTTGGTTCCATATAAATTTTTGAAATGTTTGTTCTAGGTCTGTGAAATATGCTGTTGGTATTTTAATAGGAATTGCATTAAATTTATAAATTGCTTTGGGTAGTATGTACATTTTAATGATATTAATTCTTCCAATCCATGAGCATGGTATATTCTTCCACTTGTTTAAATGTTCCTCTATTTCTTTTTTCAGTGTCACGTAGTTTTCTGAGTACAGGTCTTTTACATCCTTGGTTAAGTTTATTCCTAAGTATCTTATTTTTTTAGTTGCAATGGTAAATGGTATTGCTTTTTTAGTTTCTCTCTCTGAAAGTTCATTGTTGGTGTATATGAATGCCATTGATTTCCGGATGTTGGTTTTGTATCCGGCTAACTTGCCAAATTTGTTTATCAAATCTAGTAGTACTTTGATGGAGTCTTTAGGGTTTTCTATGTACAATATCATCTCATCTGCAAATAATGACAGTTTTATTTCCTCCTTTCCAGTTTGGATACCTTTTATGTTTTCTTCCTGTCTGATGGCTATGGCGAGGACTTCCAGTACTATGTTGAATAAGAGTGGTGAAAGTGGACATCCCTGTCTTGTTCTGGTTCTTAATGGAAATGGTTTTAGTTTTTGCCCATTGAGTATGATGTCGACTGTAGGTCTGTCATATATGGCCTTTATTACGTTGAGGTATGATCCCTCTATTCCCACTTTGCTGAGAGTTTTTATCAGAAATGGATGCTGGATTTTTTTGAATGCTTTTTCTGCGTCTATTGATATGATCATATGATTTTTGTCCTTCATTTTGTTTATGTAATGTATCACATTTATTGATATGCTGATGTTGTACCATAAATCCCACTTGGTCATGATGTATGATCTTTTTAATGTATTGCTGGATCCAGTTTGCTAGTATTTTAGTGAAGATTTTAGTATCTATGTTCATCAGGGATATTGGCCTGTAATTTTCTTTCTTTGTAGTATCTTTATCTGGTTTTGGGATTAGGATGATGCTGGCCTCATGAAAAGAGTTTTGAGTTTTCCCTCCTCTTGAATTTTCTGGAATAGTTTGAATAGAATAGGTGTTAATTCTTCTTGGAATGTTTGGTAAAACTCGCCGGTAAATCCATCTGGTCCAGGAATTTTGTTTGCTGGGAGTTTTTTGATTACTGCTTCAATTTCATTAGTTGTAATCGGCCTACCCAGGTTTTCTCCCGCTTCTTGATTCAGCTTTGGAAGGTTGTATGCTTCTAGGTATTTGTCCATTTCCCCCATGTTGTCCAATTTGTTGGCATACAGTTGCTCATAATATTTTCTTACAATCTTTTGTATTTCTGTTGGGTCAGTTGTTATATCGCCTCTTTCATTTCTGATTTTATTTATTTGGGTCCTTTCTGTTTGTTTCTTAGTGAGTCTGGCTAAAGGTGCATCAATCTTATTTACCTTTTCAAGGAACCATCTCTTGGTTTCATTTATTTTTTGTATTGTTGTTTTAGTCTCTATGTCATTAATCTCTGCTCTGATTTTTATTATTTCCTTCCTTCTACTTCCTCTGGACTTTTCTTGCTGTTCTCATTCTAGTTCTTTTAGTTGTTGTGTTAGATGGTTCATTAGATCTTTTTCTTGTTTCTTGAGATAGGCCTGTAATGCTATGAATTTTCCTCTCAGGACTGCTTTCGCCTTGTCCCATAGGTTTTGAGTTGTTGTCTGTTCATTTTTGTTACTTTCCATGAAGTGTTTGATTTATTCCTTGATTTCCTTGGTAACCCATTCATTGTTTAATAACATGCTATTTAGCCTCCATGTGTTTGAATATTTTTGAGGTTTTTTTATAGTGGTTGATTTCTAGTTTCATGGCTTTGTGATTCGAGAAGATGCTTGATATGATTTCAATCTTCTTATATTTGTAGAGACTTTCCTTGTGCCTTAACATGTGGTCTATTTTTGAGAATGTTCCATGTGCACTTGAGAAGAATGTGTACTCTGCTGCTTTGGGGTAAAATGTTCTGTAAATGTCAATTAAATCCATTAGGTCTAGTGAGTCATTTAAGGTCTGTGTTTCCCTGTTTATTTTTTGTCTTTATGATGTGTCCAATGCTGTCAGTGGGGTGTTAAAATCCCCCACTATTATTGTTTTACTGTCAATCTCCCCTTTAAGTCCCCCAAGAAATTTTTTATATATTTAGGAGCCCCTGTATTGGGTGCACAAATGTTAATAAGGGTTATTTCCTCCTGTTGGATTGATCCCTTTAGTAATATGTAGTGACCATCTTTGTCTCTTGCTCTGGCCTTTATTTTGAAGTCTGTTTTGTCAGAAATAAGAATTGCTACTCCAGCTTTCTTTTCCTTTCCATTTGCATGGAGTATTTTACTCCATCCCTTCACTTTTAGCCTGTGTGAGTCTTTTGTTCTCAGGTGGGTCTCTTGTAGACAGCATATATTTGAGTCCTGTGTTCTTATCCATTCAGCTACCCTTTGTCTTTTGATTGCACCATTTATTCCATTTATTTTTGCCCATTTTTTAGTTAGAATGTCTGTCTTCCTCTTGTTGAGTTGTATGAGTTTATTGTTTACTTTGGAAATTAACCCCGTATTAGATGCATCCTTGGCAAATATGATATCCCATACCCTGGGGTTCCTTTGTATTCTGAGAATGATTTCTTTTGCTGTGCAGAAGCTTTTTAGTTTGATGTACTCCCATTTTTTTCTTTTTTCTTTTGTTTCTCTTGCCCTAGAGATGTATTAGTGAAAATTCCACTATGTGCTATGTCTATGACTTTACTGCCTATGTTTTCTTCCAGGAATTTTATGATTTTGCCGCTGACATTTAAGTGTTTTATCCTTTTTGAGTTTATTCTTGTATATGGAGTAAATTGGTGATCTAGCTTCATTTTTCTGCAAATACCTGTCTAGTTTTCCCAGCACCAATTATTGAAGAGAATATCTTTACTCCATTGTATGCTCTTGCCTCCTTTGTCAAATATTAACTGACCATAATGGGTGGGTCTATTTCTGCGGTCCCTGTTCTGTTCCAATGATCTATATGTCCATTGTTGTTACCAATACCAGGCAGTTTTAATTACAATTGCTTTGTCGTATAGTTTGATATTTGGTAAAGTGATAATTCCCATTCTGTTCTTCTTTCTCAAGATGGCTGTGGCTATTCAGAGTTTTTGTCGATTTCATATAAATTTTTGGAATATTGGTTCTAGCTCTGTGAAATATGGTGTTGGTATACTAATAAGGATTACACTGAGTCTATAGATTGCTTTGGGTAACATAGAGATTTTAAAGATATTAAATCTTCCAATCCACGAACAGGGTATATTCTTCCATTTATTTATAGCTACCTAAATTTCTTTTTTCAGTGTCCTGTAGTTTTCTGATTACAGGTTTTTTACATCCTTGGTTAAGATAATTCCTAGGCATCTTACTTTTTTTCTTGCAGTGGTAAATGGTACTGCTTTTTTTTCTAAAGTTGTTCTAAATATTATGGATGTCCCCTTTTCTCCCCATTGAAACCTTTCACCTTTAACACACACGACTCTGCAGTACCTGACCAAACTATTGTCTGTGTGCTTGGATTATGCATATATGAGTATAAATTCTTTGATTAATGTCTCCCCATCCACCCAACCACCACCACCTTCCTTCTGAGAATTGTCAGTGTGATCCATGCTTCCATGGATCAGTTCTGTTGATCTTTTTTTAATATTCTTTAGATTCCACATATAAGTAAGATCATGTGATATTTGTCTTTCTTTGCCTGGCTTATTTCACTTAGCATAATATTCTACAGGTGCATCCATACAGTCACAAAGGGTACAGCTTCATGGTGTTCCATGGTTTAAATGTCCCACAGCTTTTTTATTCACTCATCTACTGATGGGCACTTGAGCTGTTTCCAGACCTTAATTATTGTAAATTGTGCTGCTATGAACGTAGGGCTGCATATATTCTTTCTGATTAGTGTGTCAGGATTCTTAGGATACATTCCTAGAAGTGGGATCACTGGGTCAAAAGGCAGCTCCATTTTTAATTTTTTGAGGAACCTCCATACTGTTTTCCACTATGGCTGTACCAGTTTCCATTCTCACCAGCAGTGTACTAGGGTTCCTCTTTCTCCACATCCTTACCAGCACTTGTCATTTGTTGATTTGTTATTGGAAGCCATTCTGACAGGTGTGAAGAGATATCTCATTATAGTTTTAATTTGCATCTCTCTGATAATTAGCAACATTGGGCATTTTTTCATATGTCTCTTGGTCATGTGTATGTCTTCTTTGGACAAGTGTCTATTCAGGTCCTTTGCCCATTTGTTAATTGGATTGTATGTCTTCCTCCTGTTGACTTGTATGAATTCCTTATACACTTTGGAAATAAGCGCCTTATCAGATGCATCCTTGGCAAATATTTTGTATTTTAAGGCTGATATTTCTTTTGCTGTACAGAAGATTTTTAGTTTGATGTAGTCCCATTTGTTTATTTTTTCTTTTGTTTCTCTTTCCGTAGGGAATGTATTAGTAAAAATTTTACTATGAGAGATGTCTGTGACTTTACTCCCTATG
Organism: Miniopterus schreibersii; assembly: GCF_964146895.1. Classification (NCBI taxonomy): domain Eukaryota; kingdom Metazoa; phylum Chordata; class Mammalia; order Chiroptera; family Miniopteridae; genus Miniopterus; species Miniopterus schreibersii. Next base: position 47,687,309 of record NC_138104.1, read on the forward strand.
TCTAATTCCTGGATTTTTATGGGGTTGACATCTATAGTTAATATTTTTTTCCATTTTGAATTTATTCTTGTTTATGGAAAGTTTGTGAGATAGTTTCATTTTTTTGCATGTACCTGTCCAATTTTCCCAGCACCATTTATTGAAAAAACTGACTTTACTCCATTGTATGCTTTTGCCTCCTCTGTGAAATATTAACAGACCATAATGGCTTGGGTCTATTTTAGGAGTCACTGTTCTGTTCCACTTATCTATATGTCTGTTTTGTACCAATACCAGGCTGTTTTGATTACAATGGCTTCGTAGTACACTTTGATATCTGGTAAAGTGATCCCTCCCACTCTGTTCTTCTTTCTCAAGATGGCTGAGGCTGTTTGGTGTCTTTTTAGTTCCATATAGATTTTTGGAATATTTGATCTAACTCTGTGAAATTTGCTGTTGGTATTGTAACAGGAATTGCAATGAACCTATATATCTCTGTCGGTAGCATAGACATTTTAATGATATTAATTCTTCCAATCCATGAGCATGATATATTCTTACACTTGTTTATATCCTCCTCTATTTCTTTATTCAGTGTCCTGTGGTTTTTCGAGTACAGGTCTTTTATATCCTTGGTTAAGTTTATTCCTGGGTATCTTATTTTTCTAGTTGCAATAGTAAATGGTAATTTTTTTTTAGTTTCTTTTTCTGAGAGTTCATTGTTGGTGTATAAAAATGCCATCAATTTTTAAATGTTAATTATGTATCCAGCTACTTTGCCGAATTCATTTATCCAACCTAGTAGTGCTTTGGTGGAGTCTTTAGGGTTTTCTATGTACAATATCATGTTATCTGCAAATAATGACAGTTTTACTTCCTCCTTTCCTATTTGGATAACTGTTATGTTTTCTTCCTGTCTGATGGCTGTGGAAAGGACTTCCAGTATTATGTTAAATAAGAGTGGTGAAAGTGGTCAACCCTGTCTTGTTCCTGTTTTTAAGGCAATGGTTTTAGCTTTTGACCATTGAGTATTATGTTGGCTGTAGGTTTTTCGTATATGGCCTTTATTATGTTGAAGTATGTTCCCTCTATTCCCAATTTGCTGAGAGACTTTATCAAAAATAGGTGCTGGATTTTGACAATTGCTTTTTCTGCAACTATTGATATGATCATACAATTTTTGGCCTTCGTTTTGCTTATGTGCTATACCACACTGATTGATTTGCAATTATTATACTAGCCTTGTATCCCCGGGATAAATTTCCCTTAGTCGTAGTGTTGGATCTTCTAATGTATTTCTTGAACTGATTTGCTAGTATTTTGTGAGGATTTTAACATCTATGTTCAGCAGGCACAGTGGCGTGTAATTTTCTTTCTTTGTAGTGTCTTTATCTAGTTTTGGGATTAGAATGATGCTGGCCTCATAAAAAGAGTTTGGGACTTTTCCCTCCTCTTGAATTTTCTGGATATTTTGAGGAGAATACGTGTTAACTCTTCTTTGAATGTTTGGTAAAACTCGCCTGTAAATTTTTCTGGTCTGGGACCTTTGTCTGCTGGGAGTTTTTTAATTACTATTTCAATTTCATTAGTTGTTCTAGGCCTGATTCTTCCTGATTCAGCGTTAGAAGATTGTATGCTTCTAGAAATTTGTCCATTTAACCTAGGTTATCAAGTGTGTTGGCATATAGTTGCTCATAGTATTTTCTTACATTACCTTGTATTTTCATTGGGTCAGTTGTTATATTGCCTGTTTCATTTCAGATATTATTTATTTGAGTCCTCTACCATTGTTTCTTGGTGAGTCTGGTTTAAGGTTCATCAATCTTATTTATCTATCAATGAATCAGCTCTTGGTTTCATTGATTTTTGTATTTATTTTTTAGTCTCTATGTCATTAATTTCTACTATGATCTTTATTATTTCCTTCCTTCTACTTCCTCAGGGCTTTTCTTGCTGTTCTTTTTCTAATTTTTTTAGTGATTATATTATATGGTTTATTAGAACTTTTTCTTGTTTCTTAAGATAAGCCTGTTATGCTATGATCTTTCCTCTCAGGACTGCTTTCACTGTGTCTCATAGATTTTGGGTTGTTTTCTCTTTATTTTCATTTTTTTACATGAAGTGTTTGATTTTTTTTCGTTGATCTCATTGGTATCTATTCATTGTTTAATAACATGTTATTAACCTCCATGTGTTTGACTATTTATGAATTTTTTATAGTGGTTGATTTCTGGTTTTATCCTATTGTGATGTGATAAGATACTTGATATGATTTCAATCTTCTTGAACTTATAGAGGCTTGCTTTGTGCCCTAAAATATGGTTTATTTTTGAGAATGTTCCATGTACACTTGAAAAGAATGTGTAATCTGCTGCTTTGGGGATGTTCTGTAAATGTCTATCAAATCCATTAGATCTAGTGTGTCTTTTAAGGTCTGTGTTTCTCTGTTGATTTTTTGTCTTGATGATCTGTCCAATGATGACAGTGGAATGTTAAAGTCTCCCACTATGATTGTATTGCTGTCGATGTTCTCCTTAAATTGCACCAAAATTTTTTTTATATATTTAGATGCTCCTATATTGGAAACATATATTTTTAAAAGGCTTATTTCCTCCTGTTGGATCAATTCCTTTAGTATTATGCAGTGACCTTATTTGTCTCTAATTAAGGCCTTTATTTTTATGTCTATTTTGTCAAAAATAAGTATTGTTTCTCCAGCTTTTTTTTCCTTTCCATTTGCATGGAATACTTTTTTCATCTATTCACTTTCACCCTGAATGAATTTTTTGCTCTCAAGTGTGTCTCTTGTAGATAGCATATGTATGGATACTGTTTTTTATCAATTCAACTACCCTATGTCTTTTGATTGGAGTATTTATTCCATTTACGTTTAAGGTTGTTATGATATACAATTACATAATGCCATTTTTTCCCTTAATGCCAATTTACCTTTCTCTCATTTTTCCTTTTTCTTCTTAAAGCAGTCCTTTTAGCATTTTTTTGCAATGCTGGTTTGGTAGTACTGAACTCCTTTAGCCTGTTTTTTTGGTCTTGGAAAGTATTTATTGCACCTTCAATTTTAAATTATACCCTGCTGGATCAAGCAGTCTTGATTACAAATTCTTGCTTTTCATTACTTTGAGAACTTCATGCCACTCCCTTCTGGCTTGAAGTGTTTCTGTTGAGAATCTACTGTCAGTTTAATGGGGGTTCCCTTGTAGGTCACTACTTGTCTGTCTCTAGCAACCATTAATATTCTCTTTGTCCTTAACATTTGCCATTTTAATTATGATGTGTCTTGGAGTGAGTCTCTTTGGGTTCCTCTTGTCTGGAACCCTCTCTGCTTCCTGAACTTTTGTGGCTTTCTCCTTCACCAGCTTAGGGAAGTTTTGTGTCATTATTTCTTCCATCAAGTTCTCTATCCCTTGCTCATTTTCCTCCCTCTCTGTAATCCCTATGATGCAAATGTTGTATCGCTTTATGTCCCTAATTTTCCTTAAACTATCCTCATGCTTTTTAAGTGTTTTTTCTTTTTGCTGCTCTGTTTTTTTCTACCTTATCTTCTAATTCACTTGTTCTATCCTCCTATTCATTGAGCCTGCTTTTAATTCCTTCCAGCATATTCTTGATATTAAATATAGTATTCTTCATTTCTGCTGGTTCTTATTTATCATATCTATCTCTTTTTTCATGTTCATAAAATGTTCACTAATTTCCTGTACCTTCCCATTAAATGTGTTGTGGCTTTCCTTAATTTATTTGAGCATCTTTATAACCATTACTCTGAACTCTATTTCTGATAATATTTAACTCCATCTTGTTAAGTTTTTTTCCTGGCGATTTTTCTTTTTCTTTAGTTTGGGGCGTGTTTCTTTGTCTACCCATGTTAGTGACTCTTATTGTTTGTATTTTTATATTAGATATATTTGCTGTCTCTCAGTCTTGTGGGGTGAGATTTTGTAGTGCTATGTCCAGTGGGACCCACAGGTGTGTTTTCCTTGTGCTTCTGAGCTATTTGTTCTAGGCATGTCTCATTTGTGGGTTTCCCTTTTGTGGGTGTCCCTTTGTGAATTTTTGGGGCTCTCCTGTTGTGATTGAGTCTAAGTTGTTATTGAACCATTTATGAGAGGACCCTCCTCTCATGTTGGCTAACTGTGAGGCTCAGTTTCAACCTTGCTATGTGAGCTGTTGTACAGGTGCTGACAGGGCAAAACAAAAAACAAACTGCCAGGAAACAAACATTAACTTACCAAATATCCTGACAATCACAGTGAAAAAAACTCAAGAGAAAGTAGAATTGGGAAAGAGAAGTGAGAACTCACACCTTAAAGAAAAATAAAAGAAAGAGAAAGGGATAGAGAGAGAGAGAAGTTTATTATTGCTAATATTTAAAAAAAAAAAGAATAATAAAGTAGGATAAAATGTTAAAATTAGAGAAGCTCCTGGGAGATAAAAATGGCAGAGAAAAGATTCTGAAAGGAAAGAAGTGTGGGCAAAAAATTAAGGGTAGAGATTAGGAATAGGAATATTTTTGAAAAATTAAAATTAAATTGAGTGATAAACACAAACAAAGAAACAAACAAAAAGTGAGGAAGACAGAGAAAAATAAGAGGAGAAAAAGAAAAGAAAGGAAAAAAAGAAAGAAAGATGTCAGTGGAGAAAGAAGAGAGAAAGAGAAAGTAGTAAAGCAAGGGAAGGGAAGGAGTCCAATAAGAGATATGGGGAAAACAATGGTGAAAAGTAATAAATTTATTTGTTTTAAAGATAATATCCCAGCAATAAAACAGAATATAAAGAAAATCTTGATAATAGAACAACAAAAAAAGCAAAATAAAACAATACAAAGCAAATAAACAAAGCAGGACAAATCTTTAAAAAATTAATTAAAAAATTTAAAAGTTAAAACGAAAAATTTAAAAGAAAAAATTTTTCTTTTCTCTCTTTTTTCTAAAAATAAGTAAAATAGTCAGTGAAGTGACTTTCATCTGGGTAGCTTATGTTGTCTGAGGCTCACTGTTTTGTATGCTGTGTTTGGATCTCTTGGGAGGTACTTGTGTGTCTGACTACTTCAGGAGCTGTCTAGGTTTGTCTCTGGTGTCCTTCAGTAGTTGGCTGGTCTGAGGCTCTCTGTGGACCACCTTCACTTGTCAGTTATTTTGCCTCCCCCTTGTGGTTGCCTGGTCTTACTCCAGAGTCTTCTGAAGAGTCTTTAGGGTGCATGCTGGCTAGTGTAGCTCGGGATATTGCTCCCTTTACTTAGAGGTTTTGCTGTCAGGCACTCATTGTGGGGAAGTTAGTCTCTGTTTCAAAGCCAGCTCCTCAATCTCTACCTTATCCTTTAATTCTAGTTTCCCATACAATGACCTGCTCCAGTTTCAGATTGAATTCAGTCTGTTGCCTTTTCTGTATGGGCAGTTTTAGTGGCCGTGGTCCGTGGGTTTGATTAAAAAAAGACTCCATTGAGCAAGTTGCCTGCCTAGCCACCAAAAGTTGTTTTAATGTTTTCTTCCAGTTCCCAAACAATAGTCTCTGAGAGTCTTATTCTTGTATTGTCCTGTGAACTGTTCTTTTTACCCCTCGAGACTGTGCCTTGCAGGAGATTTCTGGGGTTTCCATGAGCTGAACCAGCCCTTTTCTTTTGGGGGTGGTGCTCTGAGGCTGCTGGAGAGGTAGGCATGCTCTACCCTTCCTTTCTCATGTGTTTGGCTAAGCTCACAGGACACTCAGTTCAAACTCTCCACAATAGAAATGGAAATTCCAGATTTTGTTGGTCTCTCTCCACAATGCAAGCCAAGAAGGTGGATGACAGTACAGCAATCAAAAACTCAAAAATGCACAAAGCAACAAACAGGCAGAGAACTGGCCCTGCAAGGTTTCTGCACTCCCACACCTCAGAGCCAAGTAAGATGGGTTCACAATGTCAGCCCTATGCAGGTCCCCTGCACACCTGATCTCAGTAAAGCTGGGCAGCTCAGATAGCTAGTGAGTGCTATCCTGGCTCCCCTGAGAGCAGGTCAAAAATCTCTGATTCACCCCACCAGCAGCTCCTGTGACTGGTGACCTGATCCACTCCTCTGGTGGCTTTGGTCCTCTCTCTGGCAGTGGGCAGCCTCCCTTCCCCTTGTCCGCTACACAGTTCAAATGCTTTCTGGCATTCTACACAATGTCTTACAGGAAAGCAGAGGATTCCTGTAGGTGGCTGATGAGTGCAGCCCTCTGACCCCTTTCTATTTGGAGGCTACACTGCAGGACAGCCTTTCCTGAAGTCAGTACGAGGGGTAAAAGTTTCCTACCCCAGCTGCTTCCATTAGGTGAGTTATTTCACTGGAAAACGGAAGTTGTGGTCCCCTCCTTGCAGGCACACTCTTCTAATGGCTCCCTCTACCCATTGTGCTCACTCACCTTCCCTTTTCCTCCACTCTGAGTGTGAGATCCCAGTTTTTGGTTTCAGTCCACATTCTTAAGGGGAGGGAGCTTTGCAACCTCTAACCCTCAGACATCACAGCCCAGCACTGTCTTCAGGTGGGACTCCCCCTGTTAACACTCCCTTCTCTTCTCAGACTCTATGATGTTTTTTTCAGTGCACTTTACTTGAAATATGTCCACTCAAGTGTATTTCTCTTGTTTTTCCAAGCTGGTTATGCATCATTTTAGCAGTAAATCCAGTGTGTAGCTGGGAGTAAGGGCATTCTGCTTCTTGTCAGAGTTCCTCCATCTTCCCTATCCCTCTGTCTTTTATATATATATATATTGGTTTTTAATTTTTGGTATTAAGTTGTATGAGCTTCTTATATATTTTGAATAATAATTTCTTATTGAATGTATCATTGGTAACTATCTTCTCTCATTCGGTTGGTTGTCTTTTAATTTTGTGGACATTTTCCTTCACTGTACAAAAACTTTTAGTTTAATGTAGTCCCATTTGTATAGTTTTTTGTGTTTTATTTGCCTGAGGACACATATCCAAAAAAATATGGCTAAGAGAAATGTCAAAGAGATCACTGCCTATATCGTCTATTAAGAATTTTATGGTTTTAGGCCTTACATTTTTCTTCTTTAATCCATTTTGTTTACTTTTGTATATGGTGCAGGAACATGGACAAGTTTTATTTTTTCCTTTTGTTTGTCCATTTTTCAACCACCATTTATTGAAGAGAATGTCTTTACCCCATTGTATATTCTTGCCTTATTTGTCACAGATTAATTAACCATAAAAATGTGGGTATATTTCTGAGACCTTTATTTGTTCTGTGTGTCTGTTTTGATGCCAGCACCATGCTGTTCTGACTTTTGTACCACTGTACAAAAGTTTTATTTAGAGAGAGGGTAAGGGAGAGAGAAACACATATGTGAGAAAGAAACATTGACTAGTTGCCTCCCATACACACCCAGCTGGGGATAGAACTCGCAGTGTTTTTGTGTATAAGACAATGCTCCAACCAACTGAGCCACACCAGCCAGGGTCCCTTGTAGTATAGTTTAATATGAGGTAGTGTGATACTTCCAACTTTGTTCTTTTTTCTCAAGATTATTTTTGTTATTTAGGGTCTTGTGTGGTTCCATATAAATTTTATGATTATGTATTCTACTTCTGTGAAAAATGCCATTGGTATTTTGATAGGAATTGAATCCATAGATTGCTTTGGGAAGTATGGACATTTTAATGATGTTAATTCTTCCAATGCCTGAGCATGGTATATGCTTCCACTTATTTGTTCTTCTTCAATTTATTCTCCAATGTCTTACAGCTGTATGAGTGCAAGACTTTTACCTCTTTTGTTAAATTTATTCCTAGTATTCCTTCTTTTTTATGGCTGAGTAGTATTCCATTGTGTAATTGAACACACAATATAATATACAGATGATATATTATAGAATTGTACACATGAAACCTAAATAATTTTATTAACCAATGTCACCCCAATAAATTCAATACACTTTTTAAAAAAATTATTCCTAGAGATTTTATTTTTTGATTCATTTGTAAATAAGACTTTTTTTCTTTCTGATAGTTTTTTTTTTTTTTTGATGTATCAAAAAGCAACCAATTTATGAGTATTTTGTATCCTGCTACTTTACTAAATATATATATTATCTTTAGGGCTCTCTATGGATAGTATAATGTCAGCTACAAATAATGACAGTTTTGCTTCTTAGTTTCCAATTTGGATGCTTATTTTTTGTCTTGTCTGATTGCTGTGTCTAGAACTTTCAATACATGTTGAATGAAATCAAAGAAAGTGGACATCCTTGATCTTAAAGATAAACCTTTCAGTTTTTCAACATTGAGTATGATTTTAGCTGTGACTTTGTCATGTATGACCTTTATTTGTGTTGAGGTATGTTCCCTCCATTCCAACTTTTTGAAAGTTTTTATTATAAAAGGATGTTGGATTTTGTCAAATGCTTTTTCTGTATCTATTGATATAATCATTTGATTTTTAATCTTCATTTTGTTTAAGTAATGTATCATGTTACTTGATTTACAGATGTTGAACTGAACTTGCATCTCAGGAATAAATCTCATTTGATCATGATGTATGCTCTTTTTCACGTATTGCTGAATTTGATTTGCTAATATTTTGTTGAAGATTTTTGCATCTATGTTCCATCAGGGATATTGGCCTATATTTTATTTTTTGTAGTGTCTTTGTCTGCTTTTGATATTAGAGTAATGCTGGCTTTGTAATGTGAGTTTGGGAGTCTTCCTTCCTCTTCAATTTTTTGGAATAGTTTGAGAAACATAAGTATTAATTCATCTTTGAATGTTGTGTAAAATTAACCAGTGAACTGATCTGGTCCCTCACTTTAGTTTCTTGGGAGTTTTTTGATTACTGATTTGATTTCATTAGTAGTTATCAAACTGTTCAGATTTTCTATTTTTTCCTGATTCTGTCTTTGATTGTTTCTAAGAATTTATCTATTTTCTCCAGGTTGGCTAATTTGTTAATATATAATGGTTGAAAGTATTTTCTTAAAATCATTTGTATTTCTCTGTTGTCTGTTGTCACTTCTCTTTCAATTCTGATTTTATTTATTTGGGTATTCTTTCTTATTTTCTCAGTGAGTATGGATAGTTTTACCTACTTTATCTTTTCAAAAAAACAGCTCTTAGTTTCATTGACTTTTTATTGTATTTTTTTAGTTTCTATTTAATTTTTTCTTCATTCTAATTTTCACTTTCTTTTCTTCCACCTTCTTTGGGCTTTGTTTATTATTCTATCTTAGTTCCTTTAGGGGTAAATTTAGATTGTTTGAGATATTTCTTGTTTCTTGAGGGCATGTATTGATATAAATTTCACTTAGAACTCCTTTCACTGTTTCCCATAGATTTGGGGTCATTTTGTTTTCATTTCCATTTGTTTCAAGATATATTTTTATTTCTTCTTCAATCTCATTGTTAACTCATTCATTGTTTGGTAGCATGTATTTTGGCCTTCATGTGTTTGTTTTCCAGTTTTCTTCTTGTAATTGATTTCCATTTTATACCCTTGTGATGGGAGAAGACACTTTATTTGATGTCAATCTTCTTAAATTTACCAAGAATTGTTTTGTGGCCTAACATGCTGCATCATGGAAAGTGTTCCATGTATACTTGAAAAGAATGTTTATTCTGGTGCTTTTGAATAAAATGTTCTAAAAACATCAATTAAATCCATCTGCTCTAATATGTCATTTAAGGCCACTGTTTTCTTGTTGATTTATTGTCTGATGATCTATCAATTGATGTCAACAAGGAGTTAAAGTCTCCTACTATTATTGTATTACTATCAATCTCTCCCTTTATGTTAGTCAATATTTGCTTTATATATTTACGGCGCATTGGACAGGTATATTTTTGCATATCCTATTGTTGGATTGTGTCTTTATTATTATTAAATGCCCTTCTTTATCTTGTTACAGCCTTCGTCTAAAAGTTTATTGTGTCTGATATAAGCATTGCTACTCTAGCTTTTTAAATTTATATTTGTATTAAATATCTGTTCCTTCCTTTTACTTTCAGTTGTAAAAATCTATTCAGCCATCCTCTGTCTTTTGATTACAGCAGTTAATCCATAAATACATTATTGATAGGTATGCACTTACTGTCATTTTATTATTTTTTCTGATTGTTTTTGTAGTTCTTTTGTTATACTCTTATTTTTTTGCTTTCTTCTCTTGTATATTGATGACTTTCTATAGTGTTATGTCTGGATTCCTTTCCTTTTATTTCTTGAATATTTCTTATAGATTTTCAGTTTGTGGTTACCTTGTGCTTCAATATAACAAGCTATATTTATAGAAGTCTATTTTATGTCGATGGTCACTTAAGTTTCAACACATTCTAAAATCACAATTATTATTTACCACATCCGAATTTATGTTTTTGTCATTTTTTACTTTTTCTGTGTGTGTGTTTCTATATTCTTTGTTTTTTATCTTTGACAGTATTACAGATGTCCCCCATTTTCACTCTTTTTATTGTTTTTGTTGTAATTACACATTATTTTCTTACTTTTCTTATTTAACTTTTGTACTGGCTTTATAACTGGTTGACCTACCTCTTTTACTAAGTATTTACCTTTCTCAGTGAATTTTTCCTATATTTTCTTATTCATATTTTTGAACTTTTTTATTTACAGAAGCCCTTTAAAATTTCTTTTTATTTTCAAAACAGTGCCTGGCACAAAGTATATGGTTAAAAATTATTATCCATTATTACTTACCTGTGTATGTATTTTCAAAGAAAATATCTGAGAGAGATTAACCTTCAATAAGTAATAATTTTTTTATAAAACTCAGTTTCTTATCCATAAAAATGAGGAAACTATTTCTGTTGTCAACTCCACAAGGTTATATTTATTTCTTCATTTATTAATAAAGCATTTGTTGAAAAATTACATTCCAGACATTTGCAGTAATGAATAGGATAAGTAAAACTCCTGCTTTCATGAACTTATTGGTGACAAACAAACAAAAAGATGAACAAAATAGATTTTTAGACATAGACAGTTTCTGGGTTTTGTAAGCCACTGCATGGTTGGTTCTCATGGACAATGGTACAGAATTTACATTATATTTTAAATAAGATGAGAAGTTATTGAAGAATTTTAAACAGGAAAGTAATATGATTTTATTAATGTTTTTAAAAAGTTTGTTTTGGCAGCTGGTTAGAGAACTTTTTGTTAGGAGGCAAAGAGACACATAATGTGGGCCTTGTAGGCCAGGGTACAATTAAACTGACTATCAGATAAATAATGAATATGATAGTACTTTGTAGACTTTAAAGAATAAAAATTTTTTCCTAAGGACAAAGAGTTTGTTAAGGTGAAATTTTTTTCTACATTGCAAGAAAGTCAGTGGCAGAAATGCTCAAATGCAACTATGTAGACAACAGAGTGGTCCATCAATAAATAATACAGGCAATCATTTTGAGTTGCTCAAAGCTTCCTGATATCTAGAACTTGAACTACCAGGGTTGATTTTTAGCAGGTATGGACCAGTAAAGCCACGCTACTTGTTAAAATCTTGAAACACTTTTGTATTTATTGGTAAATAACCACTGCATTGAGCCTCTTGAGTGCTTCTCAACTCCTTTTGGTATCTAAGTACTTTTTAAGACTTCACTTTTTTAATTTGAAAATAATTTTGCCCCAAACTGGTCCAAGTCTCTCAATCTAGAGATGTTTCCTCTTGGAGAATTGTACTTCTTTGTTTTGTATTATACCACAGATCATGATAATTTGTGAGTAGACCTGACTAGGTAGAATAAGGTTTCAGAAAAGCTTAAGGGAAAAAATTGGAGAGTAGATTATATTACATATACTTAGAATGGATTGTTATAGTTAAAAGATAGCTAAGCCAATTCTCTGATTTTATAGATAATGAAGGTATTTGTTGAAGATAGCACAGCTAGTTTATTCATTTATTCACATATTTTAGTTTGGTACCTGCTTTATGACAGTCTTGTCATAGACATAAGAAATACCATGAATATGAATATTAATAAGAAATAGTTTTTTCTTTCATTAACTCACAGTTTAACTCTTTCCTCACATCCTTGTGTCTATAACTTTGACTTTGAAACTTGAGTGCTAAAATCCCTTAACAAGATATGCAAAAGGGATCAAAATTACAACAAAACTACAGAACAATCATCATTCACAATCACCTGAAATCTGGCTGAATGGCGGTCTGACAACTAGGGAATTAAAGAAGATGCCATATAGTGACTGGTAACAGGGGCAGAGATGTGGAACAGGCTGTTTATTTGCCACTCACCTGTGGAAAATAAAAATCGGGAGGGATATCTTAGCTGTGAGGATCATCCCTGAAGAGGGAGGGGTCCAAGCCCCACACCAGGCCCCCCAGTTCAGGGTTCCAGTGCCAGGATGAGAAGTCTTCATATCTTCTGGGTGTAAAAACAACCAGGGATAGAGGCTGGGGAAGAAGGAGGGCTTCTGGTGTCCCAGGGAGTTACTCTTTCTCTATTTTTAATCCTCACCTGAGGATATTTTTTTCCATTGATTTTTACAGAGAATGAAAAGGAAGGAGGGAATAAGAAGGAGAGAGATAGAGACAGAGAAACACCAATGTCAGAGAGACGCATCAATTGGTCAATTGGTTGCCTTTATTTTGACCAGGGAATTACTCTTAAAGAGCCTGTGCATGGACTTACACAGATTCACTCTCTCTGAACTCCAACACTGAGGCAGCAGCTTGAAAGGCACCAGAGACATATGAGGAGGAACAAAATTCTCCAGCATCAGGGGAAAAACTTGGGGGCAGCTTTCTCACAGATAGAAGTGATGGTTGAAGCCATTGTTCCTTTGAGGGGGTCTTCCCTCACAGAGCTGGCAGGCCAGTTCAATAACTGAGACTCCATCAACCTGGACCACACTGTTTGCCCCATCCAGGTGATTCCCAGATTTCCAACCTCATCCAAATTTTGGACCCACCCAAGCTCTTTTCAGTGGCTGTTCCATGTGAATGGTCTATATTGGCTCATGTTTCTGATTTTCTAAAACCACTCAAACAAGGAGCATCTGTCCTCAGCTTGTCCCATACCTCTCTCTAAGTGTCCTCAGGCATTTGCTTGCAGCTTGACCTCACATGACCACCTCCAAACCCTGCACAAGTAGTAGCTATTTGCAGGTCGCTTTGTAACTCATGCCAGGTTACCCCAGGCAGAACACAAGTGGCTACTCACCTTGACCTGCATCACTCAGGTAGCCCTAGAGCCAGCACAGCCAGCGGACAGCTGCAGACCATTGTGAAACATCACTACCCAACCACCTCTACAAGTGACACACATAAAAGATAGACTCAGCAGGTACCAGAGCCCTGTGGAAGTAAGTCCTGCCCTGTGGAGTAGGCACTTCAACAACTGATCTTCCATGGTGGAGGACATCAGTGGTCAGTGGTCACAGCCAGTACCTGAAGGTGATTGACTAGGGTTAAATCCCTCCCACTGATGTTCCAACAGCAATCAAGACTCAGCTACAACAAGAGAGTGTACACAGCCCACATGAGGGTACACCTCAAGTACTAAGCTTGGGTGATCAGAGAGGCTCTACCACTGGATCTTATAGGACAACTACTATAATAAACCACTCTACCAAGTATGAGAGAAATAGCAGCTCTATCTAATACATAGAAACAAACACAGGGAGGTTGCCAAAATGAAGAGACAAAGAAACATGTCCCAAATGAAAGAACAGAACAAAACTCCACTCCAGAAAAAGAACTAAACAAAATGGAGACAAGCAATCTACTAGATGCCTAGTTCAAAACACTGGTTATAAGAATGTTCAATGAACTTATTTGAGAACTTCAACAGCATAAAAAAGGACCAGTCAGAAACGGACACACTAACTGAAACAAAGAATAATTTACAGGGAATTAACAGTACAGTAGATGAAACTGAGAATCAAATCAACTATTTGGTATATAAGGAAGCAAAAAACACAATCAGAAGAGCAAAAAGAAATAAGAATAAAAAGAAAATAGGGATAGTGTAGGGAGCCTCTGGAACAACTTCAAGCATATCAACATTCATATCATAGGGGAACTGGAAGGAGAAGAGGGAGAGCAAGAAATTGAAAACCTATTTGAAAAAATGACAGAAAACTTTCCTAGCTTGGTGAGGGGAAAAAAACATACAAGTTCAGGAAGCACAAAGAATCCAAGACAAGATTAACCCAAAGAGGCCCCCACCAAGGCACATAATTAAAATGTAAAAGAATAAAGACAAAGAGAGTAACTTAAAGCAGCAAGAGAAAAGCAATTATTTACCTACAAGGGAACTCCCATAAGACTGTCAACTGAATTCTCAACAGAAACTTTGCAGGCCAGAAAGGATTGGCAAAAGATATTCAGAGTGATGAAAAGCAAGGACCTACAACCAAGATGACTGTACCCAGAAAAGTTATCATTTAGAATCAAAAGACATATAAATAATTTCCCTGACAAGAAAAAGCTAAAGGAGTTGATCGCCAACACACCAGTATTATTATATGAAATGTTAAAGGGTATTCTTTAAGAGGAAGAAGAAAAAAGATTAAAAATATGAACCATAGAACCTGATGGAGGCTGGGAGTGTGAGTGGATGAGTGTGTGTGGAGGAGTGTGTGAGTGGCTGTGAGTGTGGTGGGCATCTTTCAGTTAGTGTGGGAGCTCCCTGGGGGTGGGGGAGTCAATGGTAGAGGAATTGCCACTGCTGCAGTGTTGCTTAGCTTAGCACTTCTCTCTGACTGAGAGAGGAAAGTGGACCATTTTGGAAGATCCTCAGGGTCTTCCTTGGGAGGAGGCTGTTGGGAGCAGCCTGATCCAGTGCCCTGAAACCACTGACCTGCACACTGCCTCAGTGATCCAGTGCACACAGCCAGCCTCACTACCAATGATGCCTCCAAGACCTGGTGCCCACAGCCAGCCTGACTGCCACCTTGATGGTGTAACTACTCCATGACTCAGCCCACACAACCTGCTTCCCTTCCGGTGGTGCCTCCCTGAAGCGGTGCCCACAGCTGGCCAACTTGAGTGCCACATTGAGGGGCTTCACTGCTGGCCTGCCTGCTTGACTGCCTCCATAACAAGATTACATGGTTATCCTGCATGCTTATCTGCCAGCAGCCCCTCCCTGATGGGGTGCCTACAGACAGGTAGCCTGCCTGCCTGCTTGCCTACCTCCTTAACAGGGACACCCGAACATCTGCCTGCCTCCTTGCCATGGTTGCACAGCTTATGTGCCTGCCTTCTGGCCAGTGACCAGTGGCCAGCAAGACTTTCCTGATTCTGTGCACAAGGCCTGTCTGTCTGCCTACCTGACCTGCTCTCTTAGTAGGGTGCACCTGGCCTGCCTACCTGCTTGCTGTGTGGTCTTGATGTTGTAGGAGGTCTACATGCCTGCGGGCTAAGCACACACCCTTGAGAGAGCACTTAATGCTTACCTGCTAGCCTGCATACATGCTCTGTCACTTTGAAGCAGTATGCAAGACCTCCTTGCCTGTCAGCTTGCTGTGCCCCCTCAACAAGACACTTCAGGCCTGCTTGCATGTCTTCCTGACTCCTTGATGCAGAGCGAATGGCCTGCTGGACTACATGGCCAAAAACCTTGATGCACTACACCTGGCCCTGCCATCATGACCTAACACCTCCTAAACACATAGGCCTGCCATCAGGACCTGGCTAATGGACCTGGTGCCCTGGAACTACCTGAAACAAGGCCCTGTTCATGCCCTCCAGCCTTTACCTGGTATCCCCGGACAACTGGCACCATAAAATGGGGAGACAAAGAAACAACAACCAAATGAAATAAAAGGACAAATTGCCAGAAAAAAGAAATAGATGAAATGGAGGCAAGCAATTTATCAGATATAGAGTTCAAAATAATGGTTATAAGTATGCTCAAGCAAATTAATAAGAATCAATTGGAAATGAGGAATGACATAGCTGAAATAAAGAATACACGGGAAGGAATCAACAGTAGATCAGAAGAAGCTGAAGACTGAATAAGTGAATTAGAAGACAAGGTAGAAAAATACACCCAATCAGAGCAGCAATTAGAAGAAGAAAAAATTAAAGAAGGAAGACAGTTTATGGGAGCTTTGGGGCAACATGAAATGTAGCAATATTTGCATCATAGGGGAACCAGAAGGAGAAGAATCCAAGCAAGGATTAGAGAATGTGTTTGAAGAAATAATGATAGAAATATTCTCTAACCTGGTGAAGGAAAAAGTCATTCAAGTTCAAGAAATACAGACAGTCCCAATCAATATGAACCCTAAAAGAACCACACCTGCTTTGGCAAGGTATGGCTTAGCAGTTGAGTGTCAACCTAGGATCCAGGAAATCAAGATCAATTCCAGGTCAGGGCACATGCCTGGGTTGCTGGCTTGATTCCAGGTTGGAGGTGTGCAGGAGGCAGCCAATCAATGATAACTCTCTTATCACTGATGTTTCAACTCTCTCCCTCTCCCTCCCTCTCTCTGAAATCAATAAAGATATATTTTTTAAAAATGCACACTTTAAGCCATCATAATAAAAATGCAAACATTAAAGATAAAGAAAGAATCTTAAAAGCAGCAAGAGAGAGACAGAAAGTCACCTACAAGGGAGCACCCATAGACTGACAGCTCATTTCTCAATAGAAACACTTCAGGCCAGAAGGGAGTGGCTTGAAGTATTGAAAAGGACTACTAAAACCCAAGACTACTCTATCCAGCAAGGCTATCATTCAAAATTAAAGGTGAAATAAAGAGCTTCACAGACACACATACAAAGGCTAAAGGAGTTCATTACTACCAAACCAACACTATAAGAAATGCTAAAACGGCTGGTGTAAGAAGAAGAAGAAGTGTAGAGAAAGAGAAGAACACAGACATAAAGAAAGAATGACAATAAATAAATACTTATCAATAATGACCTTAAATGTAAACAGCTTAAATGCCTCAATCAAAAGACATAGGGTAGCTGAATGGATAAGAAAACATGACCCAAATATATGCTGTTTACAAGATACCCACCTCAGAACAAAGGATGCACACAGGATAAAAGTGAAGGGATGGAAAAAAAATTTTCCATGAGAATGAAAATGAAAAATAAGTGGGATAGAAATGCTCATATCTGACAAAATAGTCTTCAAAATGAAGACCATAATGAGAGACAATGAAGGTCACTACAAAATACTAAAGAGACCAATTCAACAAGAAACCATAACTCTAATAAACATATACGCACCCAATATAGGAGCACCCAAATATATTTTAAAAACTTCTGCAGGACTTTAAGGGAGAGATAGACAGCAATACAATCATAGCAGGAGACTTTAACACCACACTGACATCACTGGATAGATCTTCTAGACAAAAAGTAACAAGGACAAAGTAATCCTAAAGGACACACAAGACCAGATGGGATTAATTGACATTGTCAGAATGTTTCACCATAAATATACAGAATATACATTCTTCTCAAGTGCACATGGGAAATTCTCATAGATTGACCATATATTAAGACACAAAGCAAGTCTCTACAAGTTTAAGAAGATTAAAATCGTATCAAGCATCTTCTCAGATCACAGTGACATTAATTAGAAATCAACTACAATAAAAACATTAAAAAACATTCAAACACACAGAGGCTAAATAATGTGTTATTAAACAATGAATGAGTTACCAAAGAGATCAAGGAAGAAATAAAAAAACTTCTTGGAAACAAATGAAAATGAATACACAACAATCCAAAATCTATGGGACGTAATGAAAGCAATCCTGTGAGGGAAATTCATACCAATACAAACCTATCCCCCAAAACAAGAAAAACTTCTAAAAAGAACAACAAAAAATCACAAAGTAAGCAGAAGGAAAATAATAGTAAGGATCAGAGCAGAAATAAATGACATAGAGACTAAAAAATTCAAAAGAGCAATGAAACTAAGAGTTGGTTTTTTGGAAATATAAAAAAATTGATGCATTTTTAGCCAGACTCTCCAAGAAACAAAGATAGAGGACTCAAATAAATAAAATCAGAAATGAAAAAGGTGATATAACAACAAACCCAGCAGAAATACAAAGGAACATACGAAAACACTATGAGCAACTATACGCCAACAAATGAACAACCTGGGTGAAATGGACAAATTCCTAGAAATATAAAATCTTCCAAAGATGAATCAGAAAGAATCAACAAACATGAATGGGCCAATAACACAGAATGAAATTGAAGTAGTAATCAAAAAACTCCTAGCAGACAAAAGTCTGAAAACAGACTATTTCAGAAAATACAAGAGGAGGGAAGACTCCCAAGTTGTGTGTATGAGGCCACCATTTTTCTAATCCCCAAATCAGATAAAGACACTGCAAAGAAAGAGAATTACAGGCTAATATTCATGATAAACATAGAGACTAAAATCCTCAACAAAATGTTAGCAAACCAGATCCAGTAATACATTAAAAGGATCATACACCACAACTCACTGGGATTTGTTCTGGGGATGCAAGGCCCTTACAATATTCACAAATCAACAAATCAGATTCATCATATAAACAAAATGAAGGAAAAAATCATATGATCATACTAATAGATGCAGAAAAAAATTAAACAAAATCTAGCACCCATTTTCAATTTAAAAACCCTCAGCAAAGTGAGGATAGAGAGAACATAACTCAACATTAAAAAGGCCATATATGACAGACCTACAGCCAACACCATACTCAATGGGCAAAAACTAAAACCATTTTCCTTAAAAACAGTAACAAGATAGAGCTGTCTACTTTCACAATTCTTATTTAACATAGTACTAGAAGTCTATGCCACAGCAATCAGATAGGAAGAAAACACAAAAGGTATCCAAATTGGAAAGGAGGAAGTAAAACCGTCATTATTTGCAGATGACATGATATTGTATATAGAAAACCCTAAACATTCTACCAAAGCACTACTAAATTTGGTAAATGAATTTGGCAAGTTAGCTGGATAAAAAATTAACATTCAAAAATCGATAGCATTTTTATACACCATCAATGAACTCTCAGAAAGAGAAAGCATAAAAAACACTACCATTTATCCCTGGAACTAAAAAAATAAGGTACATAGAAATAAGCTAAACCAGGATGTAAAAGACCTGTGCTTGGAAAAATACAGGACACTGAAAAAACAAATAGAGGAAGATTTAAACAAGTGGGAAAATATACTATATTCATGGATTGGAAGAATCAATATCATTAAAATGACAATACTAACCAAAGCAATTGATAGGTTCAATGCAATTCCTATTAAAATATCAACAGCATATTTCATAGAGCTAGAACAAATATTTCAAAAATTTATATGGAACCAGAAAAGACCCCGAATATATGCAGCCATCTTGAGAAAGAAGGATAGAGTGGGAGTGATCACTTTACTGAGTATCAAACTGTACTACAAAGTCATAGTAATCACAACAGCCTTGTATTGGTACAACAGACATATAGATCAATGGATCAGAACAGAGATCCCCTAAATAGACACACACAATCATGGTCAGTTAATATTTGACAAAGGAAGCAAGAGCATACAATGGAGTAAAGACAGTCTCTTTGATAAATGGGGCTGGGAAAATTGAACAGTTACACGCAAAAAAATGAAACTAGACCACCAACTTTCACCATACACAAAAATAAACTCAAAATGGATAAAAGACTTAAATATAAGTGGCGAAACCATAAAAATCCTGGAAGAAAACATGGGAAGTAAATCACAGATATCTCCCTTAGTGGAATTTTCACAGATACATCTCCTACGGCACGAGAAACAAAAGAAAAAATAAACAAATGGGACTACATCAAAGAAAAAAGGTACGGCACAGCAAAAGAAATCAAGTTCAAAATACAAAGAAACCCCATGGTATGGAAGAACATAGTTGCCAAGGATACATCTGATAAGGGACTAATTCCAAAGTGTACAAAGAACTCAAACAATTCAACAAGAGGAAGACAAACAATCCAATTTAAAAATCGGCAAAGGACCTGAATAGACACTTCTCCAAAGAGGACATACAAATGGTCAAGAGAATTATGAAAAAATGCTCAATGTTGTTAATCATCAGAGAGATGCAAATTAAAACCACAATGAGGTATCATTTCACACCTGTCAGAATGACTACCTTCAACAAATCAACAAATGACACGTGCTGGCGAGGATGTGGAGAAAGGAGAACCCTGGTACACTGCTGGTGGGAATGCAGACTGGTGCAACCACTATGGAGAACGGTATGGAGATTCCTCAAAAAATTAAAAATAGAACTGCCATTTGACCCATTGATTCCACTTCTAGGAATATATCCTAAGAATCCTTTAACACTAATCAGAAAGAATATATGCACCCTTATGTTCATAGTAGTGCAATTTACAATAGCTGAGATCTGGAAATAGCCCAAGTGCCCATCAGTACATGAGTTGATAAAAATTCTATGAGACATTTATACCATGGAATACTATGCAGCTGTAATGAAAAAGGTTCTCTTACCCTTTGAGGCAGTATGATGCACCTGGAGAATATTATGCGAAGCAAAATAGCCAGTCAGAGAAAGACAATTATCACATGATCTCACTTTTATATGGAATCTAAAGAACATAATAAATTGATGAACAGAACAGATTTAGTGACATAGAACCATGGAACAGACTAACGAATCTTAGTGAGGGTATCGTTTGGTTGAGAGTGGTTGACGAAGGAATTTATATGCATATATGCATAACACATGGACACAGACAATAGTGTGCTGAAGGCTTTGGGTGGGGAGTGTGTGTGGAGTGGAAGGGGTTAATGGGGGGAAATGGGACATCTATAATATTTTCAATCATAAGTATAAATTTCAAAAAATATATGAAGCATAAAATTGCAACAAATACATAATCTATCAACAACTTAATCAAAAAACAAAAATAAACAAACAAGCAGAACCAAATAAAATTCATACATATAGAGGACATTTCGACAGTTGCTAGTTGGAAGAGCATTTGTGGGGACTGGGTTTAAAAGGTGGAGGGATTAAGAAATACCAATTGGTTGTCACAGAATAGTCATAAGTATGTAAACTACAACATAGGGAATATAGACAGTACTATTCTAATAACTATGTATGGTGGCCGATGGATATGAGATTTATCAGGATAATCATTTAGTAAGTTATGTAATGTCTAATCACTGGGTGTACACCTGAATCTAATATAATAATATACATCAACTGTAATTGAAAAATTAAAAAATAATTTAAATAGCAAAAAATATATATTTGTGTGAAGACCGTGAAAAATATAAAATGTGGTATAACTATGAGTCATAATTGTTTTTTTTAATCCTCACCTGGATATTTTTCCTTTGCTTTTCAGAGACAGTGGAAGGGAGAAAGAGAGAAGAGAGAGAGAGAGAGAGAGAGAGAGAGAGAGAGAGAGAGAGAGAGAGAGAGAGAGAGAGGACACACACAGATAGGTTTCCTCATGCATGTGCCCCTACTGGGACCAGGGATCTCACCTACTACCAAGGTACATTCTCTCGGCCAGATTCGAACCCAAGACCTTTCAGTCCACTGGCTAATGCTCTAACCACTGAGCAAAACTGGCTAGTGCTGAGGTATAGTTTTTATAAAATTCACTTGCTCTAGCAAGCATGTGATAAATAGAATGGTGTAGTGTTTTATTAATTGGGTGAGTTCCTTTCTTGGATACTCTACTTAAGTGTGACAGATTTTACACTTCCATGTGGAATATGAGCCTACAGTGCACATTCACATGATAAAGCCATACATTGGCCAAAGGTCCAGCTCCACCTTCCTGAACCTGGTTCTCTTTGCTTTAGAAAAAGAAAAGGAATTGTAAAGCAGAAAAGACACATTGAGCCAGGAGAGTTGCTGTCAGCCTTTGAGCCCAGGAGGTACAGACTCTATTTTTATTATGTTAATATCACACAATTTTGGGTGATTATGTAAATTGTGGGTAAAAAAATTCATGGCTCAAACAAAATATTTTAAAAAACTGATTTCACCCTGACCAATGTGACTCAGTTGGTTGAGAATTTTCCCATGCATTAAGAGGTTGCCAGTTCAATTCTCTGTCAGGGCACATGCTAGGATTGTGGGCTTGATCCCCTGTAGGGGGTGTACAGGAGGCAGCCAATCGATGTTTCTCTCATTGATGTTTCTCTCTCCTTTTCCCTTCCTCTCTAAAATCAATAAAAACATATTTTAAATTTAAAAAGAAAACTGATTTTCTCTCAGTAGCATATTTTTAGGGGAAAAATATAGCCAAGAAAATTACCCTTACTTATGAGCAAAAATAACGACACAGAGACAATTCTTTTAAATAGCCAAATTTTCAAAATAAAATAATAACAGTTACTATACACACCTCCAGATGACCATCAAGCTGTCTGCCTTTCCTTAAACACTAATATAACTCCTGGATGAGATTACTTAATTTATATCATCCAAATCAAAATATCCTACAATTATAGATCATTGACCAACTTTGTCATATCTTTGTGTGACAACTCCAAAGCTAAAGGTTCTGCACAGTTTTTACCTAAAACTTTGGAAAATATTTTCTGCCAAACCAAACCAAAAAAAACAACAAAACAAAACAACTCCCAAAACCAGAATTTTATAAAAAACTGAAAAGTAAGGACTTTATATTATTGTATCTGCATTTACTTTGAGTGAATGAATATGACTTTACAGAAAAAGTATTTGAAGGCATAGCTATTTCCAGCTAAGGTATGTTAATCTCCTCTTCAATCAGACATACTTTGTACTGTAAAACTTCAAATCTGGCTCAAATTTTAATTATAAAACCCAATATGTCATGAGTTTCCTCCAAAGCTTGGATGATTATAAGGTGTAGATTTTCATTCATTATAACATAAGCTGCTAAACTCATTACATCACCCATTTGTAACAAAAATTCTCTACAGCTACCTTTGGTGTGTGAGTGTGTGTGAATTATGTCAGATTTCTTCCCCTTTCCCTTCCTTTTGGTTCTGGAAAATTTTGTTTTTAATCACAGAAAGCTACCTGCTGAAGGGTTCTAGCAAGAAAAAATTTCCAACAGAGTATTTTTCCCTTGAGAGGGAGGGAAGAGGAACGGAGGGAGAGACATAGGGAGGGAAGGGGGAGACATGAGGAGAGAGAGGGAGAGAGAGAGAGAGAGAGAGAGAGAGAGAGAGAGAGAGAGAGAGAGAGAGAACCAATTGCTATTGCTATACAATGAATCTCTGGAGGCCTGAAGAATCAAAGCCATAAATTTCCAGAGGGCACAATGGTATAGAAGAGGCTCTGAAACATTATTTCTTTTTTAAAAATTTCTGATTCCAGGCCTTGCTAGAGTATCATCTGAGTCAGAAGCAGTGAAACTAAACTGAAGGTAATTAAAATTATGACTTTTCCTCAATGATCAACAAGAATCATTCGAGCCACTTTATGCATCAAATATCTTAGAATTCTATCCTATTCCTGTGTTTCAAGCTCTGTGACTTTGTGTGCATGAATGGGATATCCTTATAACAGAGACTGTATTTAGAATATAACTAATGCTTAGACCTTAATGCTACACAAATCCTACAGGAAGAAAACAATTTGTGGACAATCTTTTTTCTTTCTTTTTTAAATATTTATCTTTATTGTTGAAAATATTACAGATGTGATAAACTCCTTTTGTCTGGGAAGCTCTTTATTTCACCATCTATTTTGAATGATAGCCTTGCTGGATAGAGTAGTCTTGATTTCAGATCCTTGCTTTTCATTACCTTGAATACTTCATGCCATTCCCTTCTGGCCTATAGAGTTTCTGATGAGAAATCAGTTTACAGCCTTATGGGAGCTCCTTTGTAGGTAACAGATTCCTTTTCTCTTATTGCCTTTAAGTTTCTCTTTTAGTCTTTAATTTCTGGAACTTTAATTATGATGTGTCTGGGCATGGGCCTCTTTGGGTTCGCCTTGCTTGTGACTCCCACTGCCCCCTGAACTTGTGTGAGTTTTTCTTTGACCAGGTTAGGAAAAATTTTCTGCCATTATTTATTCAAAAAAGTTCTCTATTTCTTGCTCATTTTTTTCATCATCTGCTACTATTATGATGCGAATATTTTTTTATTTCATTTTGTCCCACAGCTCCCTTACGTTGACCCACTGATTTTTAATTGTTTTTTTTCCTTTTAATTCTCAAATTAAGTAAAGTTTTTCTACCTTGTCCTCTAATTCTCTGTTCCATTTATCGGCTTCCTCTAATCTGCTGTTTATTTCTTCCAATGTGTTCTTTATTACTGCTATGTCATTCTTCATTTCCAACTGGTACTTTTTTATAGTTTCTATATCTTTTCTCATGCTGTTGAGCACCCTCATAATCATTATTGTGAACTATATAACTTATATTTCTTATCTCCCTTTCATTTATCTCTTCTTCTAGAGAATTCTCTTATTCTTTCATTTCGGGCTTTCTTTTTTGTCTCCCAATTTTGGCTGCCTGTTTGGGTTTACTTCTAAGTATTAGGTTGATATGCTACAATTCTCAGTATTTTTGGAGGGTCTTTAGTGAAGGACAATGTCAGATGCTGTTTGTGACTGGGCCTGAGTACCTTGTTTGGAACTATCTGCAATCCACAACTTGTGTCTCCTTCTGCTAGGGCTGTTTGTTTTTGGAAAGGACCAAGATGTGCACTAAGGCTTGCTATTCTTAGCCCTGGGTACAGAAGCAGATCAGGCAAAGACTCAAAGCATCCAGAGATCTCCCTCTGTCTGCAATCTGATTGTTATTCTCAGTCTCTTAATGATCTTCAGGCAGTAAACCAGAGCAAGGCATAAACTGCACAGGGTGGGGCCAGAGGGTTTCCAACACTGTGGGAAAATTGTTTCCTCCCAGGCAAAAGCTGCCTGGATGGTAAAGGTCTCCCTGAGAAAGATGTCCTCTACAGTATGGGTGAATTACTCAGAACAGGGATCTGGGTGGCTGCCTTCTGAGCTCTAACCCCAGAGCTCCCAAACTTGGAGTCTCCTCACACAGCTCTAAGCCACTTGGCCATCCCTCCCCTGGAGCCCAAGGTGAGTGGCTGCACACAAAATTTTGTACATTGGCCCTTTAAGAGGTTGCCTGCATTTCCAGCTGTCTTTCCCTGGCAGACACTGTTTTTCACAACCAGATATTGTATGGGCACCTTTCTCAATTCTGGTGCTCTGGGCTGGGGAGCCCAGCTTTGGGTTTAGACCCCAGAGTTCTCAGTGGGAACCCCCCAGTAGCTGAGATATCCGTCCGAACATTCAGCTGCTGCCTATGGGAGCCCAGTCATCCTTCTCATGCCTCCTCACTTCCTCCCAGTCTCTATGCGGTCTCCAGTTTACATCCTTGGTTATAATGGTTCTCTCCAGCTAGTCTTCAGTTGGTTATTCATGATGGTTTTTCTATATTTTAGTTGTAATTCCATTTTGGTCCTGGGAAACTGTCACTGTAACTTTCACTTGATCCACTTCCATCTTGAGCAAAAAAGTACCAATATTTTTTTCATTCTTATAATTCATTGACTGAGAAAACCCACATTAACAGTTGTGACCCATATACAGATTTACTGTAAAATAAAATAGCTTAAAATAAAACAGTGCATTATATATATATAGCTTTAGTAGAAAGAAGGCTTGTATATGAATATTAGGTTCAAATACAGAATATTTGTATACCTCTTATTGCTGAATCATTTAACATTTTCTTCAAACGTATCTTCTCTGTCCTGGTGAGAATTATCCCCTTCAAGTACAACCAAATTATACTTTAAAGCTCATCAATTTCTAGCTCTGCCTTCTCTTCTTAATATAATGAGATGGCGTAATAGGCTATGTCAGTGAATTTTATTTTTAGTATATAAATATAAACATATTTTCTGTCATCTGTCTATTTACCCTTATTCCCATCCTACCAATACAAAATATTAATATATATTAATATATATATTTCATATATATATGAAAAGGGATAATTCAAAAGATATGAACCAATGTTTATCTTGATATTCAGAACTTGCTGCTTGTTCTTAAAGTTGTATGTGTGCAAGTATGAGTGTATGTACACAGTAAGGAAAAGCTTGGTTTTCAGGTTAGATGAAGATGATAAGGAGGGTCTAGATTTATAACTAAAGCTGATCATCAGGGTATGACAGGCCCTGTCAGTCTCTGTCTTTTCCAGTTCTTTCTCTCCATAGGAACAAAATAACTTCAAATTTCAGGCTTAATTCTGCCCAATACATGAGTAACCTATTATCGCTAACAGGTAGAATCTAGACCTAGTTATTTTATTGTCAGACCTACAACTGGTGTTCCTAGGCCAAATCCTGGATCCATAAAAGTAATCCAAAATACTATTCTCCCAAGCTTGTATTATAATTTTCCAGCCTTTCTGATTAAGCTTCTGCTTTATCTTCTTGAATATATCATTTGAAGTACTTTGGTTCCAAGCAACAGAAACTAAGTTTGGCTAACTTAGGCAAAGTGAAATTAATTGGGAATATATTATTTTTCATAGAAATTACTGGAAGCTTGGAGAATCAGGTTTAGAAATTGACAAGAACTCAGGACACTCTTGTAGGGCTTGGAAGTTGCAACAATAGGAAAAGGAATGCTCTTGTAGCAAAAAAAGTATGTGCTGGACTCTTTATTAGAATAGAATAGACTCAAACTAGTTTCAGTTTTTTGTCATTGCCTTCAGGTTTCAAATTCCAAGCAGTTAGTGTTCAGTTGGCCTCATTATCATCACCTGTTCATCTCCTGGTTAAGGGAGGAAGTAAGGCGTGATTACAAACCCAGCAGACTTTATGCAATGGAGAAGAGATAATTCCTCATAATGAAACTAAGGTACTAATTGGGAAAGGAAAATTAATACTGGGAAGCCTAAACCAACAAATGTCCATGGTGCTGAATGTTTTCCAGCTTCCCCATTGTTGCTTGAGCAGTGCCTTTGGCCTTGAACACCGTGAACACCTAGTTCTTGAATTGTTTTTCTTTTCAAAAACTAGGCCTTACTCTTTACACCCTGAGTTCTTGCCTGGAAATCTCCTCCAACCTTCACAGGTGATAAAAGACCTAAAGGTTGCAACCTCATGCTCAAACAAAGGTATTATCTCCCTCCTAAAACTCCTGTTACTAACCACCACCTATCAGATCATATTCAAATTAAGCTAATTTGCTGTACAATCTTAGAAAGTGTGATTTTAAATTTAAACCACATATATTTAAGGCCTACTTCTAAGATAAGAGCCTGGTTCTGGCCATCTTTAATTACTCCTTCATGCAAAAACCAGCTACTGAGGGCTCAGCATATTGCACAGGTTAAGCAACCTACGTATGACAGGCAATAGAATGCAGATCCAGCTGTTTAAGCTTGTGGAGTTCAATATGGAAGTATTATCCAATAATATTACAATAGACAATAGCAAACCATTTTTTGGCAAGCCAATTGTAAGTTACAATTTTTCTCAAAGTCTGAGCTGCAGAGCACTTGCATCTGAATAATTATTCAACATTAAAAGCCCTGAGCTTTTCCCAAAACAAAATCTTAGACCATAGAATCTAGGAATATGTAATTCTCATAAAAACCATACTTTCTATACACACTGAAGTTTGAGAACGGTGGACATGAGGTTATCTGCTATAAGACAATGGTAACTCCAAATAGGTCAGCTGTGCAGGGAGAAAAGTGATCAAGGAGGCTAATACTCAGAAGTCTAAATTGACCATCAGCAAGTTAGCATAGACATAGCTACTGTCCTCAGGTTTGGGAAAGAGAACTCCAGGGAAGCAGGCAGAATGGACAGAATCAAAACAAAAATCCAGTCCTAGCAGGACTGGAGTAGAACGCAGAGTATCAAGGTAGGGACTCAGGCTCATAAAACAATACGGAAAATGTGATTACCAGAATTAGAAATTGCGATGGTGACAGAGAGTCAGGAACAAACATCAGGAGCATTTATCCATAGGATTATAATTTCATGGTCAAACAAGCTATGTGAGTAACTTGATGGTGAGTAATAGTGTTAGGAGAGAGATTGTTATGGCCTTACATTCTAAGGTCAGGGGTTCCAGGCTCAGCCAGCAAGTGGGAACAAGTTGTCCTAGCTTTGGCAATAGAGGACTGAAGGTTTTTAATTCAAGCAGGATCAACTACCCTGGAATCACAAAATGCTAAGTATGGTAAATTTCTTTCCTGCAGCAATTATTTATTATGGCTTTGCTAGAAAGTCAATCTTTTACTTTCACAATGAGGGATAATGAATAGGTTTGCTCACTTTAAATAATAAGCACAAAGAAACAGCAAAAGAAAAACAAAAAGATGAAAGTAAATTGCTGCACACAAAAAGAGGAGAAAAAATAAAGAAAGAAAACAATGGAAAAAAAAAACCCACAAGATAGATAGAGCAGGTGAAATTAGGAAAAAAGAAAGAAGTGGAGTGAGAAACGGAATTATCTGTAGCAGAATTCTGCAGGCCTCCTATAAGAGGCATTGAAACAAGACCAGTGGAATACTCAACACCAAAAACAAAACAAAACCCACAAACAATCCAATTAAAAGATGTGAAAAAGACCTGAATATACACTACTCTTAAGAGGACGTACAGATCACCAGTAAACATATGAAAAAATGCTCAAAATCAATAATCACCAGGAAAATGCAAATTAAAATCACAATATGTTATCACCTCAGGCCTGTCAGAATAGCTATCATCAAATCAACAAATGGCAAGGCTTGGTGAAGATGTGGACAAAAAGGAACCTTTGTGCACTGTTGATGGTAATATAGATTAGTGCAGCCACTCACCCCAATGCAGGTTCCTCAAAAAATAAAAAATGGAACTGCCTTATGATCCAGCAATCCACTTTTGGGTATACATTTGAAGAAAAGCAAAACACCAATTTGATAGCATATATGCACCCCTATGTTCATTGCAGTGTTATTTACAATAGCCAAGCTATGAAAGTAAGCCAAGTGCCCATCAATAGATGAGTGTTTAAAAAAGCTGTGGTACATATATACAGTAGAATATTACTTGGCCATAAAAAAGAAAGAAGTCTTACCATTTGTGATAGCATGGGTCGACCTACAGTGTATTATGTTTAGTGATATAAATCAGTCAAAGAAAGAAAAATACCATATAATTTCACTTATATGTGGAATATAAAGGGCAGTATAAATGAACAAACCAAACAGTAACAGACTCATAGACACAGAGGGGAGGAGAGTTGGGAGACTGGGTAAAAAAGATGACAGAATTAAGAAGTACTAATAGGTAGTTACAAAATTAGTCATGGGTGCCTGGCCAGTGTTGCTCAACAGTTGAGCATTGACCTATGATCCAGGAGATTGCAGTTTGATTCCCAGTCAGGGCAACATGCCCAGGTTGTGGGCTCTATCCCCAGCAGGGGACATACAAGAGGTAGCAGATCAATGACTCTCATCATTGATGTTTCTATCTCTCTCTCCCTCTCCCTTCTTCTCTCTCTAAAATCAATATATATATATATATATATATATATATATATATATATATATATATATATATATATTTTAAATAGTCATGGAGATGTAAAGTACAGCATAGGAAATATACTCAATAATATTGCAATAACTATTCACTAAGTCAGGTGGCTACTGGAATTATCAGGAGGAACACTTTGTAAAGCATATGATTGTCTAACAAGTATGCTGTACACCTGAAACCAATACAAAATAATCTTGAAAGTAAAGTGTAATTGAAAAATTTTTTGAAAGACCAATGGAAATTTAACAGGAAGAAAAACATTTCAGTTGAAAAAAATCAACATAGTTATCATGAGACAAATTAACATAGAAAAGTAGAATAAAATTTTATGGTGAGAAAAAGGCTAGATAATAGTTAATTAGCTGCTGGAACACCCTGAGTTCATGGTCAGAACAGAACTTATTCTCATATGTTTTACTTATAAAGTAAAATAAGGTATAAGTAGTTCATTATTAATGCTTAATTTTATGCTTAGTAAATTCTAGTTACAATTACATTTATGCAGCATATTTATTGTTATTCTTCAGTATTCCGATTCCACGCTACTTACTAACTTAAAGTCATAGTACATACAATTTGAAAAATTATTGGTTGCATCTTACAATACTATCAGATATCTGATTTTGAATACCTCCCTTTTAAAACCAGGGTTATTAAATGATGAAAGAGTAGTCTTCAACAAATGGATATCCATATGTAAAAGAATGAAGTTGGACTCTTGTCTCACAACATACACAAAAGTAACACAAAATTGATTAAAGATATAAATTTGAAAGCAGACACTATAAAACTCTTAAGAGAAAAACTTTTAAATTTCCATGATCTTTAATTAGGGGATGAATTTTTACATATGGCATCTAAAGCATGAGCACAAATAAATAAATAAAGTAGACCTCATTAAATTAAAATATTTTTTGCTTCAAAGGCACTATAAAGAAAGTGAAAAGACAACACAGAATGAGAGAAAATAATTGCAAGTTATATATTCTACGAGTCTAGTATCCATAATACATAGATATCTCATATTGACGATCAAAGACAATTAATCTAAGTTAAAAATAAGCAAAAATCTTGAATTGACACTTATCCAAAAAGATATACAAATGGCCAACAAACACATTACAAGATACTCAAAGTAATTATTCATTAGGGGAATGCAAATAAAAATCATATTCAAGTACCTCATCACACACACTGGGATAAATATTATTTTTTAAAAAATACAAAAGATAACAAGCAGTGTCATTGATATGAAGAAATTGGAACCCTCTTCCATTGCTTGAGGGAATGTCAAATCATACAGCTGCTATGGAAAACAGTTTTGTAGTTACCCCAAAATTAAATATAAAGTGACCATATGATCCATAAATTCTACTCTTCAATATTTACAAAAAGAATTCAAATCAGGTTTTTAAGCAAATACTTGAACATAAATATTCATAGCAGTGCTATTCACAATAACCAAAAAGTTGGAAAAAACCTATATGTGCATCAATAGATAAATAAACAAAATTTTATATTTAGATGCAATGGAATATTACTCAGACATAAAAAATGAAGTAAGTGAAATAAGCCAGTCAGAGAAAGATAAGTACCATGTGATTCCACTTATATGTGGAATTTAATGAACAAATGGAACTAATAAGCTAAATAGAAACAGACATAGATTGAGAACAGGCAGACAACTCTGGTGGGGGAGTATTGGGGTGGTGGTTCAGAGATTGAGCAAAAAAGGAAAAAAAGAGAAAGAACTCAAACTTAGACAACAGTGTAGTGATTGTGGGGAGATGGGAGAGGTGGAAGAGGATATAGGGGGTATAAATGGTGGTGGAAAAATAATAACATTTTTAAAAGAGAAAAAATGAGGTAATTGTATATACTACTATGTGAATAAACATAAAAATATTATGCTAATTGAAAATGCCAGGCACAAAAGATCACATATATGTTTTTACTTATATAAAATATTCAGAATAGGTAAATCCATAGAGTCAGGAAATACATTGCTGGTAGCCAGGGGGTGGGGTGAAGTAGAGAATAGAGAGTGACTGCTTACTGGATACAGGGTTTATTTTCAAGTTGATAATAATATTTTAGATTTGGATAGAGGTGGTGGATTCCCATCATTTTTAATGTACTAAATGTAACTGAATTTTATATTTAAAAACAATTAATTTTGTTATGTGCACTTTACTTCAATAAACAAAAATATTTTTAAAAATCAATTAACTATAAATGTGAAAGTTATATATTATCTTTGAATTTCACTCCACTAAGCTATATATCTTTTTCTTATCCAATAACACACTGGTTTGGTTACCATTGTTTTCTGGTAAGATTTGAAGTTTAAATCCCCCAAAATATTTTATATATAACCTCATTTAATTTAGTCTCCCTCTTTATCCCCCTTTACCTCTCTTCATACAGCCCCTACTCCCCAGGCCTTAAGAACCCTATTCTCTGTATCCATGAAATCTGCATATGAGTATATGTTATTTGGTTTATCTCTTCTGGTTCACCCCCAAACACACACACACACACACACACACACACACACACACACAAAGATATGTCAGTCTTTTCAATGCTTACATGCCTCGGGTCTTATTTTGTTGGTAAATTCATTTTGTTCATTAGATTCACAAATAAGTCAGATAATGTAATATTTGTCTTTCTCTGGTTGGCTCATTTCACTTACATAGTAGTCTCCAGGTCCATCCATGCTGTCTCAAAAGGTAAGAGATCCTTCGTTTTTAGAGCTGCATAGTATTCTGTTGTGTAAAGGTACCACAGCTTTTTTATCCATTCTTCAACTGATGGGAACTTGGGTTGTCTCCAAATCTTAGCTATTGTAGCGACACTGAAAAAAGGGGTGCATATATTTTTTTATGATTGGTGTTTCCAGATTCTTAGGATACATTCCCAGAAGAGGGTTTGCTGGGTCAGATGGCAGTTCTATTTTTAATTTTTTGAGAAACTTCAATACTTTTTTCCACAATGGCTGTGCCAATCTGCATTCTGACCAACAGAGTATTAGGTTTCCCTTTTCTTCACATCCTTACCAGCACTTGTTTTATGTTGATTTATTGATAATAGCCATTCTGACAGATATGAGTTGATATTTCATTGTGGTTTTAATTTGCATTTCTCTGAAGATTAAGGACTTGGAACATTTTTTCTTATGTCTATTGGCCATCTATATGTGCTCTTTGGAGAAGTGTCTATTCAGGTTTTTTGCCCAGTTTTAAAAATTTATTGTTATTGTTGAAAGTATTACAGATGTCCTCTTTTTCCCCCCACTAACCCCTTCTACCCTCTTCCTGCCTGCCCCAGACCTTCACCACACTACTGTCTCTGTCCATGGGGTATGCATATATGCATAAAAGTTCTTTGGTTAAACTCTCTTAACCCACTCACCCTCTCCTTCCCTCTGAGATTAGACAGTCTTTCCCATACTTATGTCTCAGAATCTATTTTGTTCATCAGTTTATTGTGTTCTTTAGATTCCACATATTAGTGAGATCATGTGATACTTGAATTTCTCTGACTGGTTTATTTCAATTAACAAAAAACTCTCAAGTTCTCTCCATGCTCTCTCAGAGGGTAAGAGATTCTTTTATTCCATAGCTGCATACTATTCCATGGTGTAAATTTACCACAGTTCTTTTACCCATTCATCTACTGATGGGAACTTGGGCTGCTTCCAATTCTTAGTTATTGTAAACTTCACTGCTATGAACATAAGGGTGCATATAGTCTTTCTGATTGGTCTTTTGGGTTACTTAGAATATGTTCCTAGAAGTGAGATCACTGGATCAAACGGCAGTTCCATTCTAATTTTTTGAGAAAACTCCATGTATTCCATAGTGGTTGCTCCCATCTGAATGATCACTAGCAGTGTACTAGGGTTCCCCTTTTCCACATCCATGCTAGCACTTGTCATTTGTTCATTTGCGTCCATTCTAACAGGTGTGAGGTGATACCTCATTGTCGTTTTAATTTGCTTCTCTCTGATGCTTAGTGACTTGGAACATTTTTTCATATGTCTCTAGACCATCTGTATGTACATTTTGGAGAAGTGTCTATTTAGGTCCTTTGCCTATTTTTTTAAGTAGATTGTTTGTCTTCCTTTTGTTAAGTTGTATAAGTATATATTTTGAATACTAACCCCTTATCACATGTATCATTGGCAAATATGTTCTCCCATACAGTGAGCTCCCTTTCCCTTTGGTCAATGGTTTCTTTCACTTTGCAGAAGATTTTTATTTTGATGTGGTTCCATTTGTTTATTTTCTCCTTTGTTTCCCTTGCCCTAGGAGATGTATTGGCAAACATATTGATCCCAGAATGCCTGAGATTGTGCTGCCTATGTTTTTTTTCCTAAGATTTTTATGGTTTCATGACATACATTTAAATATTTTACCCATTCTGACTTTGTTTTTGTGTGCGGTGGAAGTTGGTGGTCAATTTTTTTGCATATACTTGTCTAATTTTACCAACACCCTTAATTGAAGAGACTGTCTGTACTCGGTTGTATACTTTTGCTTCCTTTGTCAAATATTAATTGAGCCTACTGGCCTTGGTCAATTTCTGGGGTCTCTGTTCTGTTCTATTGATCTATATGCCTGTGCCTGTGCCAGGCTGTTTTGAATACAGTAGCTTTGTAGGATAACTTGATTTCTGGTATTGTGATCCCTCCAACTTTGTCCTTCTTTCTCAAGATGTTGCAGCTATTCGGGGTCTTTTTGATTCCATATACATTTTTTGAATATTTGCTCTAGATCTGTAAAATATGAGGTTGGTATTTTAATATGGATTGCATTGAATCTGCAGATTGCTTTGGTAGTATGGACATTTTAATGACGTTAATTCTATCAACCCATCAACATGGTATATTGTTCCACTTGTTTATATATTCTGCTACCTCTTTATTCAACATTCTGCCTTTTCCAGCAGGTCTTTTACCTTCTTGGTTAAGTTTATTCTTAAGTATCTTAATTTTTTGTTGCAGTGGTAAATGGGATTGTTTCTTTAGTTTCTCATTCTGAAAACTCATTATTGGTATATAAAAATGCCATTGATTTCTAGGTGTTAATTTTGTATTCTGCTGCATTGCCACATTCATTTATTAAATCTAGTAGTTTTTTGGTATAGTCTTTAGTGTTTTCTACGTACAATATCATGTCATCTACAAGTATGACAGCTTTACTTCCTCCTTTCCTATTTGAATGCAATTTAGGTTTTCTTCTTGTCTGATCACTGTGGATAGGACTTCCAGTACTATGTTGAATAAGAGTGGTGAAAGTGGACATCCCTGTCTTGTTACTGTTCTTAGGGGAAATGGTATTAGTTTTTGCTGATTAAGTATGATGTTGGCTGTAGGTTTGTCATATATGGCATTTATTATTTTGAAATCAGATACCTCTATTTCCACTTTGCTAAGATTTTTTATCAAAAATGGGTGTTGGATTTTACTGAATGTTTTTTCTACATTTATTGATAGGATCATGTGATTTTTGTCTTTCCACTTGTTTATGTGATGTATCACATTTATTGATTTGCTAATTTTGTACCTGCCTTGCATCCCTGGAATTAATCCCACTCGTTAATGGTGTATGATAATTTTAAAATATTGCTGTATTTGATTTGCTAATATTTTGTTGAAGATTTTAACATCTATGTTCATCAGAGATATTGGCCTGTAATTCTCTTTCTTTGTAGTGTCTTTATCTGGTTTTTGAATTAGGATAATACTGGCCCCTGAAAAAGAGCTTGGGAGAGTTCTTACCTCTTGGATTTCTTGGAATAGTTTGAAGAGGATAGGTGTTAGTTCTTCTTTAAATATTTGGTAAAACCCCCCTGTGAAGTCGTAGGGTCCATGACTTTTGTGTGTTAAGAATTTTTTGATTACTGCTTTAATTTCCTCAGTTGTTATTGGTCTATTCAGGTTTTCTCATTCTTCCGGATTCAGTATTGGAAGATTGTCTTTTTCTAGGAATTTGTTCATTTCATCCAGGTTGTGCAGTTTGTTGGCATATAGTTGTTCATAGTATTTTCTTACAATCCTTTGCATTTCTTTGGTGTCGGTTGTTACTGCACCTCTTTAATTTCTAGCTTTATTTATTTGGGTCCTCACTTTTTGTTTCTTGATGAGTCTAACAGTTCATCAATCTTGTTTTTCTTTTCCATGAACCAGCTCTTGGACTTATTTATCTTTTCTATTATATTTTTACTCTCTATGTCTTTTATTTCCACTCTGATCTATTATTTCCTTCCTTCTACTTACTCTGGGCTTTTCTTGTTGTTCTTTCTAAGTCTTTAAGTTGTAGGGTGAGATAGTTTATTAAAAGGTTTTCTTGTCTGTTGAGGTAGTCCTGTAATGCTATGAACTTTCTTCCCAGGACTGCTTTCATTGTGTCCCATATATTTTTGGTTTGTTGTGTGATCATTTTCATTTTTTTCCAAGAAATTTTTTATTTCTTCCTTGATCTCATTGGTAAGCCATTTATTGTTGAATAACATGCTATTTAACCTCCATATGTTTGAATGTTTTTGAGGGTTTTTACTATAGTTGATTTCTAATTTCATGCTATTTTGACCCAAGGAAATAATTAATATTATTTCAATTTTCTTGAACTTGTAAAGACTTGTTTTGTGTCCTAACATGTGGTTTATCTTCAAGAATGACCCATGTGCACTTGAGAAGAATGTATATTCTGCAATACTGGGATGAGTTGTTCTGTAAATGTCAATTAACTCCAAATGACCTTTTATGTCATTTATTGTCACTGTTTCCTTACTGATTATTTGACTGGAATATCTGTCCAGTGAAGTCAATGGGATGCTAAAGTCCCCTAATATGATTGTATTGCTGTCTATCTCTCCCTTAAAACCCTACAGAAGATTTTTATATATTTTGGTTTTCCTATATTGGGTGCATATATGTTTACCAGGGTTATATTCTCATGTTGGAAGGATCCGATTAGTATTATGTAGTGACCATTATTGTACCTTGTTATGGCTTTCATTTTGAAGTCTATTTTGTCAGATATGAGTATTGTTACCCTAGGTGGGGTTTCTTGTTTTTTTGTTTCCACTTGCACTAAAAATCTTTTTCCATCCCTTCACTCTCATCCTCTGTGAGCCTTTCATTCTGAGGTGGGCCTCTTGTAGACTGCATATCCTTGTGTCAAGTTTTATTATACATACTGATACCCTATGTCTTTTATTGGAGCATTAAATCCATTTACATTTAAAGTTATTATTAATAAGTACCTATTTGATGCCATTTTAATTATTTATGCCTATGTGTCTCTCTCTCTATTCTTACTATTACAGCTGTCCCTTTAACATTAATTGCAATATTGATTTGGTGGTGATAAACTCCTTTAGGTTTTTTATGTCTGAGAAGCTCTATATTTCACAGTCTATTTCGAATGTTAGCCTTGCTGGATAGAGTATACTTGGTTTCAGATCCTTGTTTTGCATTATCCTGAATACTTAATGTGTACAATTCTATAATTCATCATCTGCATATTGCATTGTGTCTTCACGACCCAAAGTCATGACTACTATTTACTAACTCTTGTCTTTTTTAAAAAAAGCTGATAGCTTTTTTTTTTTTTTAGTATGTTTTTATTGATTTCAGAGAGAGGAAGGGAGAGGGAGAGAGAGATAGAAACACCAATGACGAGAGAGTCATTGATCACTGTCTCCTGCATGCCCCCAACTGGGGATTGAGCCCACAACACAAGCATGTGCCCTGACTGGGAGTCGAACCACAATCTTCTGGATCATAGGTAGATGCTCAACCATGGAGCCACGTCGACTGGGCAACTTTTGTCTTTTTTATGTAGTTATTATAACAGCTGATGTCTCACTGTAGTTTTGATTTGCATTTCCCTGATGATTAGTGTTGTTGAGCACCTCTTTATGTACCTGTTTGAAACTGGATCTCTTATTTGGAAAATTATCTATTTAGGTTTTCTGTTCATTGTTATTTTTTATTTTATTCATATATTTATTTTTACTAATCCTTACCTGAAGATATTTCCTCCATTGCTTTTCAGAGAGAGTGGGAGGGAGGAGAGAGAGAGAGAGAGAGAGAGAGAGTGAGTCATCAATGTGAGAGAGACACATCAATTGGTTTCCTCCTGTATGGTCCCGACCAGGGGTGGTGAGCGAACCCACAACCCAGACATGTGCCCTTGACTGGGAATTGAACCCACAACACTTTAGTGTGTGGGCCAACACTCTAAATACTGAGTCACATTGGCCAAGGCTATGTTCATTTTTAAATGAAATTGTTTGTTTGTTTGTTTTGCTATTGAGTTGAATGTGGTTTTTTTGTTTGTTTCTTTAAGAAATATATCTTTATTTCAGAAAGAGGAAAGGAGAAGAAGAGAGGTAGAAACATCAATGATGAGAGTCATTGATTGGCTGCCTCCCACACGCTCCTGACTGGGGATCAAGCTGCAACCCAGGCATGTGCCCTGACTAGGAATCGAAACAGGATCTCCTGGATCCCAGGTTGACACTCAACTGCTGAGCCACACTCGGTCAGGTGTGTTGTATGCGTTTTTAATATATTTGGATATTAACCCCTTATGAGATATATAATTTATAAATATTTTCTCCTATTCTATGGATCTTCTCATTTTGTTGATGGTTTCCATTGCTATTAAAAAGTGTTTAAGCTCTGGCCTATGTGGCTCAATGGTTGAGCATCGACCAATACACTGAGAGGTCATTGGTTTGATTCCTGGTCAGAGCACATACCAGGATTGTGGGTTCAATCCCCAGTAGTGTGCGTGCAGGAGACTTCTGATCTGTGTTTCTTTCTCATCTATGTTTCTTTTTCCCTCTCCCTTCCTCTCTCTCTTTAAAATCAATAAAAATGTATTTTTTTAAAAAAGCTTTTTAGTTTGATGTAGTCTCACTTGTTTATTTTTGTTTTTATTGCCTTTGCTTTTGGTGTCAAATAAAAAAAAAATCCTTGCCAAGACTAATGTCTAGGAGCTTACCTCCTATGTTTTGCTTAGCAGTTTTATCATTTCAAGTCTTGTATCCAAGTATTTAATTTATTTTGAGTTAATTTTTGTGTATGATATAAGGTAAATGTTTGAGATATGTTTTGTGCCTAAAACTATTTTGAGATTTCTCAGAAAGCAAACTCACAAAGGTCTTGTGTGTTTTCTTATTATTATTATTTTGTAAAAAAGATGCACTAGATGTAATTAAATTTATTTGATATGTTACTATCTAAGAGTTTCATAAGTGTTTTGAATCAGAACACATGCTCAGCTTTCTTTAGATTAAGTTTGTATGGGTAAAACTTTATTAATATTAGTATTTTAAAACTTATGTCCTTCATGGTAAGTCTCTGGAAATTTGTCAGTGCCTTCATTTCCTATAATATGTTTTAACCTTCAGTAAGACACTGAAATAGTATTTGAAAGTTCTATTGAGTTATCCTGTATTTGAGTCCTGAAAGTTCATTGCCTGGTTGTAGGCAAAAAAAAAAAAAAGGGTAACATATTATTTAAAAAGTTTACCTGGTCTCAATATTGTTTCTTTAATGTGAATCTAGGATCCTCTAAGACAATGGTTCTCAGTTGAGGATTCACATGAACTATGTTTGGTATTTTCATGATTTATTATGTACATTATGTTTCAGGATTGTAATGTAATATCTCAAAAATTTTTCCTCTGTAAAAAATATATTCATCCCTTTTTATAAATCTGATAGAGTATTCCCTGTTTTCTTTGAAAGTACACAACCATTATCTTTCTAGATATTTTGATGAAAACTTTTGGATGACTTTATTACTTTGTTTTGCATGCCACAGAAACAACCAAATTTCCTTGTCAATTGAACTTTTCTTGTTACGAGCTTTTTTTTAGGTCTTTTACTTTTAAGGATTATCAGTAAGAAATTAGCCACAACAATTTTAAATCTCTGTCATCTACAGTACACTGACCTTTCAGTGTACAGGACAACACTCCAACCAACTGAGCCACACCAGCCAGTGCAAGAAGATGTGGCATTTATATACAATGAAATAATATAGCTGTTCTACAGTTATAACAAAGATGAAATATTGCCATTTGTGCCAAATGGATGTATCTTGAGAGTATTTTACTAAGTAAAATAAGTCAGATGAAAAAGGACAAAATCCATATGATTTCACTCATATGTGCAATATACAAGGAAAAAAAAACAAATGAACTAACAAAACTAAAACAAACTCAAAGTTACAGACAAAAAGAATTGTGTTTACTAAAAGAGAATGAGGGGGAGGAGTCCAGGGGGGGGTGAAATTAGGTAAAAGGGGTCAAATATATGGTAAGGGAAAGAAACTGGACTTTGGGTGGTAAGCATGCAATAGAGTATACAGATATTAAATTATAATGTACTTCTGAGATTATATATTGTTATTAATCGATGTTTCCTCAGTAAATTTAATCAGAAAATAAGATGTACTCTTGGGTAATGGAGTCTCATGGAAGCTTTTAAACAACTTTAAAATGATACCAGTGGGTTTAGTCAAGATTTCCAGAACTCTTTAGTTGAGAAGCAGATGCGTTCATGAGATTGCTTACCTAACACCCAGCAGAATAAGAATAACTACCTAATACTGAATGAAGGGATGAAAGATGATTGTAAATTAGGAGAATGAGAAAATGTGCTGAATAGATAATAATGAAAGGATTCTTCCATTTTTAAAGGTCATGAATAACACTTTTATGGTTATTATTTGTGTTTGTCTAATTGCTCTGTGGGTAAAACCTAGGAAAGACAATAGTTGAATTGATCCTAGTTTAACTTTTGATCACAGTAGCTTTAGAATAGGGATGAGGAACGTCAGGCTCGAGGGTGTATACAGCCAGATAAATCATTTGATCTGGGCTTTCCAAAGCAAGTGAGGGCGGGTCTCAAAATTCAATAAATCTAGGAGCTATTTTCTTTCATAGCTAATTTTTAAGATGATAATTTTTCATGGCCTTTGAATGATGTTATAAAAATCCAGATGGCCCTTGGCAGAAAAAAAGGTTCACCACTCCTGCTTTAGAAGAAAGATAAAGAGGAAATGAAGTTGAAATAGTTGGTAAGAGAGAGGCTGACTTCATGTTTTATCTAATCCCACCTTCATACACACCTCTGATTATTTCAAAGCAAATTTCAGAACCATATATCACCCATAAATAAATATTTTCTTTTTCCCCTCTAAAAGATAAGAAGTATATCTGACATACCAAACTACCATTGTCACTCCTAAAAATAAGTAATTTCTTAAAATTATGAAATATCCAGTGTCAAATTTCCAATTATCTTATAAATATTATAATATACTTTTAGCAGCTATTTGTTTGAATTAGGATCCAAACAAGGTCCACACGTTGGATTTTCTTGATATATCTCTTATCTCTTTTACTTATTTATTTTTTTGCACTGTAAAATTTTTATATTTAGAATTAGTGCAGCTGGACTCAGTTTAGATGATCCCAATTTTGTTGGCAACATACAAAGCATCATAGTCGGGAGCCAGTCAAATATATGCCCTCTTCCTTTAGGCTGGGGTGAGGGAGTGGGAAGGAGAGATTAATCAAAGAACTTATATGCATATATGCATAATCCATGGACATAGGCAATAGTGAGGAGAAGGCCTGGCTGGGCAGATGGGGGAAAAAGAAGGACACCTGTAATACTTTCAATAATAAAGATATAAAAACCAACAACACATGCCTTCCTCTCTCTGTCGGGGCTTATCAGGGTGTTTTCCTTGGTTGCATCAGTGTCATAGAGCTTCTTCACAGCATATTTGACGTGGTGCTTTTTGGCCTTGACATCCACAATGAAGACAAATGTATTTTTGTCTTCTTTTTCATCACTGACTCAGTAGTCAGAGGGAACTTGATAATGGTGTCATGGTCAAGCTTGTTTCTGCTGGGCCCTCTTCTAAGGATATTTAGGCTGTCTTTGGAGCTGCAGTGTCTTTGGCATTGGAAGGTGGATGGTGTGTGGATCTTCTTATTTGTGTGTGGCTGTGGACGCCTTTCATCACTGCGTTCTTTCCTTTAAAACCTTTGCTTTGGCTTCAGCTTTGGGAGGGGCAGAGGCTTCCTTCTTCTCTTTCAGTGCCATCTTTGTGAAAGGTATATCTCTCGTCTCTCTTATTTTATTGATTGTAGAGAGAGAGGAAGGGAGAGGGACACAGAGATAGAAACATTGATGAGAGAGAAACATCCATTGGCCGCCCCTTGCACGCTCCCTACTGGGAATAGAGCCCCCAAACTGGGCTTGTGCCCTGACCAGGAATCGAACTCGGTCACCTCTTGGTTTATAGGTCGACAGTCAACCACTGAGCCACACTGGCTGGGCTCTTGTATCTTTTAAGTGGTATATTTCTGCTCAATTTTATTTTTTCTTGCAATTTATTTATATAAAGAAACTAGGTCATTTGTCTCATAGAATTTCCTAAAGTCTGGATTTGGATGACTGCATTCCAGAGGTATCATGTAATATGTACCTCTGCCTTTTGTATTTCCAGTAACTAGACCTAAAGGGAAACTTCACCCCCATCTATGTGTTTATTCTGAGATGCATTTTATTTAGGAGAGGCAGGAAAATATTCATTCTTTCTTTTTATTTACCAATGTTCAAAATGAATTTGTTTACAAGCAGCTTCCAGTGGTGACCAATTCATTATTTTTAACTTTCAGTGTGATTCAAATGAATAATGTGTTTCAATCCCTGACAATTACTGTCCTTATGGGTGATTAAATTATCTCTCTTTGACCTGTGGGAGTCTGTTCAACTTGGCTCCTGAGTCTTTTAACACAGCCCCCAGAAGTCTAAAAATAGCTTCCTCATTTCTGGTATGACAAGATGTTCCAGGCTCATCTTGTACATTTCCTGCCCAAACCTTGAATTTCTCTAAGTGACACTGCTTCATTTTAGAGAGAATGCTTTTTTTAAGACCACAATCTGGGTACTAGGAGTGCTCTTTGTTCCTGAATTAGTCATTATTTTTACATATTTTTAGTGGACAGAACTAGAAATTTATCTTAAAGATTAGATATTTCATGAGTTCATACTGATACTTAAAATTCAAATCCCAGACCACAGGTTTTAAATTAACCTCTTTGATCTTACATCTGTATCTGTTCTCTTCAATATTGAAAATCCCAATTCTC
This sequence comes from Miniopterus schreibersii, assembly GCF_964146895.1. NCBI lineage: Eukaryota > Metazoa > Chordata > Mammalia > Chiroptera > Miniopteridae > Miniopterus > Miniopterus schreibersii. The sequence continues at coordinate 47,730,008 of NC_138104.1, forward strand.
AGCCACTAGAAATGATAGCATTAAAAGCTGTTTGTGTTTCTTTTTCTGTGAACTGACTGTTCATTTCTCTAGTCTATTTTTTAAGGGTGATTGGTTTCTTTATTCTCTACATTTAAAAGAACTTTTATATCTATAAATATTACCACCTTTGTTGGTGATAAAAGTTGAAAGGATTTTTTTTTTTTAAATTTTGTCATTTCCCTCTTTTCTTTGTTTATGGAGTGGTTTTTTTTTATTATGCTAAATCGAAAAAAAATACATGAAATTTATCTTTTTGTTTAATGCCTCTGGATCTTAAGTCATAGTTAAGAAGACTTCCTGATTCCTAGATTATAATATAATTTACCCATATTTTCTTCTAGTACATGTGCAGATTCATTTTTTTACACCTAAATTTCTGAATTTTATACAATCTGTCCTATTGCGTAGTTTGAGGAATAGATGCAATGTTTTCTTTCCTCCACATGACTTTCCAGTTACCTTTATGCCACTAATTATGAAGTCCATCATTTTTTTTTATTTTTATTTATCTCTATTGTTGAAAGCATTACAGGTGTCCCATTTTTCCCCCCATTGACTCCCTCCACTTCACCCCCATCCCCTCCCCAGGCCTTCACCCCATTATTGTCTGGGTTCAGGGGTTATGAATATATGCATATAACTTCTTTGGTTAATCTCTTCCTACGCCCCACCCCCTTCTTTCTTCCCTGTGAGATAACATGCTCTGTTGCATGCTTCAATGTTTCTGTCTCTATTTTGTTTGTCGGCTTCTTTTGTTCATTAGCTTCTTCTTAAAGAAGACCCTCAACATTTCTTGTAAAACTGGTTTGGTGCTGATGAACTCCTTTAGTTTTTTCTTATCTCTGAAGCTCTTTATCTGACCTTCAGTTCTAAATGATAGTTTTGCTGAGTAGAGTAATCTTGGTTGTAGGTTCTTGCTTTTCTTTACTCTAAATATTTCTTTCCACTCCCTTCAGGCCTGCAAAGTTTCTTTTGAGAAATCAGCTGATAGTCTTATGGGTGCTCCCTTGTAGGTAACTAGTTGCTTTTCTCTTGCTGCTTTTAAGTTTCTCTCTTTGTCTTTAACCTTTGGCATTTTAATTATGATGTGTCTTGGTGTGGACCTCTTTGGGTTCCTCTTGTTTGGGACTCTCTGTACTTTATGGAATTGTAAATCTATCTCTCTCACCAGGTAAGGAAAGTTTTCTGTCATTATTGTTTCAAATAGGTTTTCAATTTCTTGCTTTCTTTCTTCTCCTTCTGGTACCCCCATAATGCAAATTTTGGGCTGCTTGAAGTTGTACCAGAAACTCCTTATACTATAATCATATTTCTGGATTCTTTTTTTTTTCTCTTCTGGTTGGATGTTTTTTGCTTCCTCATATTTCAAATTGCTTATTTGATTCCCAGCATCCTCTACTCTACTGTTGATTCCCTGTAGATTATTCTTCATTTCAGTTCTTGTAGCCTTCATTTCTGATTGGCACTTTATTATGTCATTGATGATCTCACTAGTTTCCTTAATAGTCTTATTAAGATCCATGAGTGTCCTTATAACCATTATTTTGAACTCTATATCTAGTAGCTTGCTTGGCTCCATTTCATTTAGTTTTTTTTTTCAGGAGATTCCTTCTGTTCTTTCCTTTGTGACATGTTTCTTTGCCTCCATATTTTGGCCATCTCATGGTGTTTGTTTCTATGTGTTAGGAAGAGCTGCTGTGTCTCCTGGAATTGCTAGAGAGGCTTTGTGTAGTAAGTGTCCTGTAGGGTCCAGTGGCTCAGCCTGAGCTGGGCCTTCCAGGCGCTCCCCTGTGTGGGCTGTGTGCACTGTCCTGTTGTAGTTGATCCTTGGTTGCTACTTATGTCACTAGGAGGAACTGACCCCCAGGCCAATTAACTGTGAGGACCAGCTGCAGCTCCAACTAAAGAACTATTGTGCTGGAGACACCCCTATGGAGCAGGATTTACTTCAGTGGAGCTTTGGTGTTCACTGAGTCCATCCCTTGAGTTCATCACTTGTGGATGGAGTAAGGTTGTAATCCAGCATGGCCGAATCTGACCACCAGGTGCACTGTCTCTGGGTCTTCCTGGGAGGTGCAAATTCAGCCTCTGCCTGTGCCTTTCCAAGGTCCACCCAACATGAGCTACACAGTAAACTATAGATGGCTGTTACTTGTGCTGGACTTGGAGATGTCCAGTAGAGGCCAAGCTATGGACCAATGCAGGCTGCCACTAGTGCCAGTCCTGGGGCCACTTATCAAGAGGCATGGGGCACACTGAGGCCAGCTGCTGCTTATTGGAGAGATTTTAGGAAAGTTGTAAGCATGAGGCTAGAGAGGCCACTTGCATAGAAAAGCCACTGGAAATGGCTTGGATGATCTTGCAACTAGGGAGGAGCAGGGTCTTTGGGAACCATCAGGGTGTGGGGAAAGGTGCTACCCAGGTTGATGGACATTCAGATATGGCCCCTGCCTGAAGGCTCTTTGAGGGGAGGGTTCATCAAAGGAGCAATGGCCTCTGACAGATCTTCTGTCTGGAAGAAAGCTTACCCTCCAGCTCTTTCCCTGATTCCAAACAAGTTAGTTCCTCCCCGAATGTCCCAGGTTCCTTTCAAGCTGCTGGCCAGTGCTGGAGCTCAGAGGGAGTGCATCTAAGTAAGTCCGTGTGCTGGCCCTTTAAGAGGAGCTACCTAGTACTCCCACAGCCTCTGCTCACTCAGCCACAATCCTTGTTGTTGTTCACAGCCAAAGTTGTGGGGACTTTTCTTCTTGGCACTGAAACCCTGTGCTGGGGGTCCTGATGTGGGGCTGGGACCACTTGTTTCTCTGGGGAACTGCCACAGACCAAGATATCCCTCCTGGTTTTAAACCTCAGCACTAGGTGTGGGACAGCAGCCGTGTCTCTGAGATTCAGCCCTGATCCACCCTGCATCTCCACCCCTCTTACCTGTCCAGATGCTTCTTCAATTCCCTTGTAGTAGGACTTCTGTTCAACTAGATTTCAGGAAGTTTTAAATGATGGTTGTTCTTTATTTTAGTTGTAATTTTGATGTGGTTGTTGGACATGGTGGGTACCACTGTTACCTACACCACTATCTTGTCTCTCTGTGAAGTCCATTTTTCCTACTGATTGAGCTCTACCTGAGGTAGAAGCTGTTGATGCCCTGTCTGTATCCCCTTGCACTTACCACTTGAGTACATGCCAAAAGAACTTCCAATTACCATCAACTGCCTTTCTTTACCTGCAGATTTACTCTGGCCATCAGAACCTATTTTCCCATACACTACAGGCTTGAAGTAGCTGGGAATTAACATTCCTCAAAAACAGCCTACAATCAATGACTAATAAAAGTTGCTAACAATAAAAGCTGCAGGAGAGATAGCCCTGTGATACATGTTCTTCTGAAAATTACCAAGAAAAAATTAACTATATGTACCCACAGAGGTAATTTGGTGATATTATACACTTTATTGACTGCTTTTCCTTTCTTTTTTAAAATTTCCCATGCCCTTCTTGGCATTTCTTAGGATCACTTCACAAATAAACATGTGCACCCTAAATATTGTCTCAGGATCTTTTGATGGATCCAAGCTAAACTTTCCTTTATCATATATTAAATTTGCATATTTTTAAAAAATATATTTTATTGATATCAGAGAGAAGAAAGGAGAGGGAGAGAGAGAGAGAAACATCAAGATGAGAGTCATTGATTGGCTGCATCTTAACACCCCCTGCTGGGGATAGAACTCTCAATCTGGGCTCTGGCCCAGGCTCAGAACTGATCATTGATCTTCTGGATCATAGGTAGATGCTCAACTGCTGAGCCATACTGGCTGGCAAAATTAGCATATTTTATTGTATTTTCTATTTTCTTTCATTAATCTGTCTGTTTATTCATGTTCTGATATGATATTGTTTTAATTCTAGAAAGTTTAATTGGATTGTTTGTCTTCCTTTTGTAAAGTTGTATGAGTTCCTTATATATATATATATGGGATATTAACCCTTTAACAGAAGTGTCATTGACAAATATGTCCTCCCATAGAGTGGGATCCCTTTTCATTTTCATTTTGTTGATGTTATCTTTTGCTGAGCAGAAGCTTTTAATTTTTATGTTGTCACATTTATTTATTCTCTCATTTGTTTCCTCTGCCTTAGGAGATGTATTGGCAAAGATATGGTTATAAGAGATGTCTAAGATATAGCTTTCTCCATTTTTTCCTAGGATTTTTATGGTTTCATGCCTGACATTAAAGGCTTTATCCATTTTGAGTTTAATTTTGTATATGGTGTAAGTGGGCGGTCTAGTTTCATTTTTTACATGTACCTGTCCAATTTTCCCGATATCATTTATTGAAGAGACTGTCTTTACTCCATTGTATGCTCTTGCCTCCTTTGTCAAATATTAATTGACCATAAAGGCTTGGGTAAATTTCTGGGTTCTCTGTTCTGTTCAACTAATCTATATGTCTGTCATTGTGCCACTACAAGGCTGTTTTGATTACATTGTCTTTGTAGCATAACTTGATATCTGGTATTGTGATCCCTTCAACTTTGTTCTTCTTTCTCAAGATTGCCATGGCTATTCAGAGTCTTTCTCATTTGTATATAAATTTTTGAACTGTTAGTTCTAGATCTCTGAAATATACCATTGGTATTTTAATAAGGATTGCATTGAAATTATAGATTTCTTTGGGTAATATGGACATTTTAATGATGTTAATTCTTCCAATCCATGAACACTGTATATTCTTCCACTTGTTTTTACCTTCTTCTATCTCTTTTTGCAATATCCGGTAGTTATCTGAGTACAGGTCTTTTACTTCTTTAGTTAAGTTTATTCCTAAGTGTCTTAATTTTTTTGTTGAAATGGTATTGTTTTTTCAGTTCCTCTTTCGGGGAGTTCATTATTGGGGTATAAAAGTGCATTGATTTCTTGGTGTTAATTTTGTATCCTGCTACTCTGCCAAATTCATTTATTAAATCCAGTAGTTTTTTGATGAAGTCTTTAGGATTTTCTATGTACCATATCATGTCATCTGCAAATAATGACAGTTTTACTTCCTCCTTTCCAATTTGGGTACCTTTTATGTTTTCTTCTTGTCTGATTGCTGTGCTTAGGATTTCCAGTACTATGTTGAATAAGAGTGGCAGGTGTAAAAAAGAAGGCTCTCTTACAACATGGATGGAACTGGAGAGTATTATGCTAAGCAAAATAAGCTAGCCAGAGAAATACAAGTATCACATGATCTCACTCATATTTGTAATATAATGAACAAAATAAACTGATGAACAAAATACATCCAGAGACATAAAAGCATGGAACAGACTGAGGAATCAAAGGGGGAAGGCAAGGGTGGGGGAGTGGGTGGGGAGAGATTAACCAAGAACTTATATGCATAAATGCATTACCCATGAACACAGAAAGTAGTATGGGGAATGCCTAGGGGTGGGGAAGACATGGGGTAGAGGGGATCACTGGCGGGGGAAGGGGACATCTAAAATACTTTCAACAATAACAATAAATTTTAAAAAGAAACTTTATGGTTAGTGTTAACATGTGGTGTGGACAGCTTTTCTTGCTCTTTTGTCTCAGGGTTTTCCTAGCTATGCTTGATTGTTTAGTTTCTTTTTAATTCCTACCCTAAGATATATTTTTATTGATTTGAGAGAGAGAGAGGAGAGAGAGATAAACACAAACAGACATTGATGTGAGAGAGAAACATCAATCAGTTGCTTCAAGTATACGTCCCGACACAGGATCGAACCTGCAACTTGGGTATGTACCTTGACTGGCAATAGAACCAAAACCTTTTTGGTGTGTGGGATGCCTCTTGTGGTGGGAGATGGGTGGAGGAGAGCAAAAGGGGAAAATGGGGGATATCTGTAATACTCTCCACAATAAAATAAATTAGAAGAAGAAAAAAAACAACTAAGACACAAACATACAGACTCAGCTTGCATAGGGTCAAGATCATCAAGTCACTGTCTTCCATTTCCACATCTTGTTTCAATGGAAGTTTCTCAGTGGTAATAACATACATGGGGCTGTCATCACCTATGATAACAATGCCTTCTGGAACACCTCTTGAAAGACCTGCCAGAAGCGTTACTTGAGGAGGTGTCACTTTTATCAGAAATATTTTCATTTTATTTTGCTTGATTTATCTAATTCATCAAAGATTTGCTTGTAAGCAGATAATGCAACATGAATATTTCTGTCTGTTAATGAAAACCTTTCAATGATAACATCAATGTTTTCAAACGTTTTCAGTAGGTTATTGAGGTCTGCTAAATCTTCAATTAATCCCTTAACTTTGAATTATCCTTGGGGGTTCTTCTTTTATTTCTCCTGCAGTTTCCTTTTCTATTGCCTCTTCAGCTATGAATTCCTGCTCCAGTTCCACTAACTCCTCATTAGTAAAATTCTCTGGAACCACCTCTAGGAGCTCCTCAATGTCATCTACATACACAGTTGAGCTAAATTTGTTTGCCATCTCAACCATAACCTTGTTGATATTTGCAACTTCTTCATCTTTGTCAAACCATTTAAGTCATAGACAAATCTCTTGAATGTCTTCTTCCAGATGCCATTCATACACTGGTCGGTGACATCACCCCAAGCACAAGCAAGGTTGTTGAAGTCATAGATGTTGTAATTCTTCCATAATTGCATTAGTGTCTTCTTTGGTTGTAGCAATAACCTGGGCAAAGGTATTCCTCAGGCAGTAGGTCTTAAATGCTGTTATAACTCTTTGATCCATTGGTTTGATCAAAGAGGTGGTGTTTAGAGGGAGAAACAAGACTTAGATATTGGGATAAAAATTACCAATAAAAAAAAAGGATTTCCAGAAGCATTATCAATGATAAGCAAAATATTGGAAGGTATGTGTTGTTTCAAATAGTACATCTACACTTCACTATAATAGCAGTTTAGGGGGATTTATTGAAAGAAGAGCTAGGCCATCCATGACTTTTTATTGCTCATGTCGTAAACTGGCAATGTGTGCTTACTGATATGCTTGATAGCCCTTGGTTCTCACTGTGCCAGATCACAAAGGGTTTCAATTTGTCATCTGCAACATTGCCCCCAAGCAAGACTGTCATCTTCTTCTTAAAAGCTTTGAAACCTAGTACTAACTTGGCTTATTTATGGAAAAATGATTTTTCTGGATTCCATTTCCAAAATAGAAAGGTTTAATCCATATTAAATATTTAGTCCACCATCAGGTTATCTAAAGTTTAAAAAAATTCTTCACCTTCCTTTACATCAGCATTCATGTTGACATTAAGTAATGAATAAAATTCTTTTTTTTAAATGTCTTTACCTTTATTGTTGAGAATATTACAGATGTCTCCTTTTTATCCCCATTGATTCCCTCCACCCCACATCCATCTCATCCCCAGGCTTCCCCTATACCAATGTCTGTGTCCATGGGTTATGCTTATAAATATATGTTTTTTGATTAATCTCTCCCCGCCTACACCTCCTTCCCCACCTTCCCTCTGAGATTCCTCAGTCTGTTCTATGTTTCTATGTCTCTGGATCCACTTTGTTCATCAGTTTATTTTGTTTATTATATTTCACAGATAAGTGAGATCAAGTGGTACTTGTTTTTCTCTGGCTGGCTTATTTCACTTAGCATAATACTTTCTAGTTCCCTCCATGCTGTACCAAAGGATAAAAGATCCTTCTTTTTTACAGCTGCATAGTATTCCATGGTGTAAATGTGCCACATCTTTTTTATCCACTCATCTATTGATGGGCACTCAGGCTGTTTCCAGAAAAAGTAACAATTCATGAATCATTTGAACAACCAAGAGATAGCAGTAAGTTCAACATTGAAGTTGGGTGAAGCTTTATCTTTCAAAAATGCAAACAAACTTTATGTTCTGATTGTGATTGTCATGGTGCTTTGGGGGATATGCTTCAGTGTCATCTTCAACATAGTTTACTAGAAGTTTCTTTTTATCTGATTTATTTTATTGTAGAGAGTATTACAGTTATCCCCCATTTCCCCCTTTTGCTCCCCTCCACCCATCTCCCACCCCACTCCAAGCCTTCGTCTGTCTATTGTCTGTGTCCATGGTCTGTGCATATATGCTTATAAGTTCTTTGGTTAATCTCTTCCTGCCCTCCTTCCTGCTTTCCCTCTGAGATCTGTCAGTCTGTTTCATGCTTCCATGTCTGTGGTCCTATCTTGTTCATCAATTAATTTTGTTCCTTAGATTCCACAAATAAGTGAGATCATGTGATATTTGTTTTTCACTGACTGGCTTATTTCTCTTAGCATAATACTGTCCAGGTCCTCAATATGATATAGCCCATTCTTGAATTTTTGTTAGTCTCATTGCTTTAATGAGGCAGATCTTTCTACAGTTTGTCACTTTTTTGTTGTTCTTCAAGATCATAGCTATGGTGGAATGAATCATGTCTGACAGGTGACCAATAACCATCACTCATTTTTTACCTTCATAATCCTTAATTACTTTTAATTTTGTTTCTAGTTCAATCACTCTACATAGCCTCTTACTGGCAACATTAGTGGATTTTGTATGCTTAGGGGCCATGATAAGCACAACAACACAGGATCAAATCAAGCACAAGAGAAAATGATGCAATCAATAGATGCTATAAACAAAAATATATAATATAAGGCTGTTGTTGGAATAACACAGCATACTGTTTTATGGTAAACTGTATTTATACATGGAAAGAGAACACTCTAAAATACTAATAAAATATATTATAGTAAATAAACCAGTAACATTCTTTTATTTTTATTATCAACTGTTATGTGCATTGCATGTACTGTATTTTATACTACTGATAGTGCAGTAGGTTTGTTTATACCAGAATTATTGCATACATGTAAGTCATGAGTTGTGTGCTAGTGTCACCAGGTGATAACAATTTTTCTGTTCCATTATAATCTATGGCACCATTGTTATATATGCTAGTCCATTATAGATTGAAATATTATTATGTGGTACAAGGCTGTATTGGTAGAATGTCAATTATCTCTAGTTGCTTTTTAGATTCAATACAATTCTAATCAAAATCCCAGCAGGGTTTTGTGTAGATATCAACAAACTGATTAAATAATTTACATGGATAACTTTTCCTCTAGGCTAACATAAAGTAACATAAAGTAGATATTTTCCTCCTGCATTAAAAGAAAAAACAACAAAAAAACACAAACAAAAACACCACACACTAAAACTAAAAGAGTGATCATAATATGTGAAACAATTGTTTCCAAAATTTGGGGCATTAGTACTAAAGTGATAGTTATCCCTGAGAGATTTGAAGTCGCACTTGAGACATTTTACATATAGTAATATTGATCCCTGATATAAGGAAGACAAATGAGGTGATCCTTACAATTGTACCAGGGTATAGCTTTGAGAGTGTTTCCAAGCTGTAATGCAGAAAGAAAACTCCATAAAAATCCTGAATACATATCTATAGACACTATAAAAATAAAATACAGAGAAAAAAGTTTAAAAAATGAACAGAGCATCACAGAGCGATGTGATAATTTCATCTATTATATATGTAATTGGAATATTATAAAGACAAAAGAGAGAGGAGAAGACAGAACAAAGAGAAAAGATGGACAGACTTACATCAGGTAAGTGAAAATTTTTAAAAAGCAGGAGTCATGCCCAGCCGGGCATGGCTCAGCGGTTGAGCATCGACCTAGGATCCAGGCAATTGGGGTTCGATTCCAGGTCAGGGCACATGCCCGGGTTATGGGCTCAATCAATGACTCTCTCATCATTGATGTTTCTATCTCTCTCTCTCCCTCTCCTTTCCTCTCTCTGAAATCAATAAAGATATATTAAAAAAAAAAAAAGCAGGAGTCACAATTTTGATACTAGTAAGGTAAAGTTAAGAATAAAGTGTCACAAAAAAGAAAATGATTAAAAAAGAAAGTGGTTAAAAGTCACAATAATGTTATAATATTTATTACTATTATTTGTGCACCCAATAACAGCAACAATTTTAATGAAACTATAGGTAATGCAAGGAGAAAGAGAAATAAACATATTAATAATAAGAGGATTAAAAACCCCTAATTCTGTTCAATACAAATCAAGTGAAGAAAAAATGGTAACTATATAGAAGAACTAAACAACATAATAAATATCATATATCTAATAAATATTGAACTATGATTCCCGTTTGTAGAGAATGCACCTTCTTCTCAAATATTCATGGAATATTCACTACAATTACTTTAGTTCCAAAGAAAGTATTCTTTTTATTTTTACTTTTTATTGAATTTATTGGGGTGACACTGGTTAATAAAATCAAGCAGGTTTCAAGTGTACAACTCAATAAAACATCATCTGCATACTGCATTGTGCATTCATTGCCCAAAGTAAAGTCTGTTTCCACCCCATGTATTCCTCCTTTGCCTACTTCCGCCTCCCACCCCCTTTCTTCTGGTTATCACCATAACGTTGTCCATCTCTATGTGTCATGTATACTATATATATTATTTTTTTGCTTAATCACTTCACCTTTTCTCACCCAGCTGCCCTTCCCTCCTCCCCTCTGACTGATGTCAATTTCTTCTATGTATCTGTGCTTCTGTTTTTAGTTTGTTTGTTAAATTATTTTGTTCATTACATTCTACATATAAGTAAGATCATATAGTATTTGTTTTTCTCTGACTGGCTTACATCACTTTGCACAATAATCTCCAGGTCCATCCATGCTGTTGCAAAAGGTAAGATTTCATTCTTTTTATGGCCAAGTAGTATTACATTGTGTAAATGTACCACAGCTTTTATATTCACTCATCTACTCATGGGCACTTGGGCTGTTTCCAGATCTTGGCTAATGTAAATAACGCTGAAGTGAACATAGGGGTGCATATATTTTTTTGAAATTAGTGCTTTGGGATTCTTTGCATATATTCCCAGTAGTGGGATTACTGGGTCAAAAGGTAGTTTCATTGTTAATTTTTTGAGGTTACTCCATAATGTTTTCCACAGTGGCTGCACCAGTCTGCATTTCCACCATCAATGCCTGAGGGTTCCCTTTTTTCAACATCCTTGCCAGCACTTGTTTGTTGATTTATTGATGATAGCTATTCTGACAGACATGAGGTGATATCTCATTGTGGATTTAATTTGCATCTCTCTGATAATTAGTGACATTGAGCAACTTTTCATATGTTTATTGGCCATCTGAATGTCCTCTTTTTAAAAAATGTTTTTACTGGTTTCAGAGAAAGAAAGGGAAAAGGAGAGATAGAAACATCAATGATGAGAATCATTGATCAGCTGTCTCCTGCATGCCCCCTAATGGAGATTGAGCCCACAACTCAAACATGTGCCCTGATGGGGGATACTCAACCACTGATCAACACCGGTTGTGCTGACTGTCCTCTTTAAAGAAGTGTTTATTCAGGGGTTTTTTGGTGTGTTTTTTCCTCCTAAATTGTTCCAATTTTATTTTATTTATTGTTGACAGTATTACAGATATCTCCTATTTTCTCCCTATCTCCCCCCTCCATCCAGCTCCTGCACCACCCCAGGCCTTCCCCACACTATGGTCTCTGTCCATTGGCAATGCATATATGCATGTATGTTCTCTGGTTAATCTATGCCCACCTCTAACCCCCTCCCCTGTGAGATCTGTCAATCTATTCCGTGCATCCACACCTTTGAACCTAATTTGTTTTGTTTATTTTGTTCTTTAGATTCCACATATGAGTGAGATCATGTGATATTTGTTTTTCTCTGGCTGGCTTACTTCACTTAGTACTCTCCAGGTCCACCCATGCTTTCTCAAAGGGTAAGAGATCCTTCTATTTTACAGCCACATAGTATTCCATTGTGTAAACATACTACAGCTTTTTTATCCACTCATCTACTCATGGGCACTTGGGCTGTTTCCAGATCATAGCTACTATAAATAATGCTGCTATGAACATAGGGGTGCATATATTCTTTCTGACTGGTGTTTTAAGATTCTTAGGATATATTCCCAGTAGTAGGATTTCTGGGTCAAACAGCAATGTCACTTTTAATTTTTTAAGGAAACTCCAAACTGTTTTCCACAGTAGCTGCCTGTACGAGTCTGCATTTCAACCTGCAGTGTACTAGGGTTCCCTTTTCTCCACATACCTAATAGCACTTGTTGCTTGTTGATTTATTGATGATAGCTGTTCTGGCAAGTGTGAAGTGTTACCTCATTGTAGTTTTAATTTGCATCTCTCTGATGATTACTGACTTTGAGCATTTTTTCATATGTCTATTGGCCATCTGTATGTCTTCTTTGTGGAAGTGACTATTCAGGTCCTTTCCCCTTTTTTTAAATTGGGTTGTTTGTCTTCCTGGTATTGTGTTGTATGAGTTCTTTATATATTTTGGAAATTAACCCCTTATCTGATGTATCATTGGTGAATATGTATTCCGTTACAGTGGGCTCCCTTTCCATTTTTGTTGATGGTATCTTTTGCTGTGCAGAAGCTTTTTATTTTCATGTAGTCCCCTTTGTTTATTTTACTCTTTGTTTCTCTTGGCCTAGGAGGTGAATTGGCAAAAATACTTCTATGTGATATGTCTGGGAATTTATTGCTTATGTTTTCTTTCAGGATTTTTATGGTTTTGTGACTTACATTGAAGTCTTTTATTCATTCTGAGTTTATTCTTGTGTATGGTGTAAGTTGGTGGTCTAGTTTCATTTTTTTGCATGTACCTGTTCAGTTTTCCAAACACCATTTATTTAAGAGGCTGTCTCTACTCTGTTGTATGATCTTGCCTCCTTTGTCAAATATTAATTCACTGTAATGACATGGGTTGATGTCTGGAGTCTCTGTTCTCTTCCATTTGTCTATATGTCTGTTCTTATGCCAGTACCAGGCTGTTTTGATTACAATGGCTTTGTAGTATTGCTTGATATCCAGTATTGTGATCCCTCTAACTTTATTCATTTTGTCTTCCTGGTGTTGAGTTGTATAAGTTCTTTTTATATTTTGGAAATTAACCTCTTATCAGTTGTATCATTGGCGAATATGTTCTTCCATTATGTAGGTTGCCTTTTGCTGTGAAAAAGCTTTTTAGTTTGATGTAGTCCCATTTGGTTATTTTTTTCCTTTGTTTCCCTTGCCTGAGGAAATATATCAGCAAAAATATTGCTATGAGAGGTATCTAAGATTTTACTGCCTTTTTACTGTTCTCTTCTAGGATTTTTATGGTCTTGTGATTTACATTTAAGTCTTCTATTTGTTTTGATTTTATTCTTCTATATGGTGTAAGTTGATGGTCTAGTTTTATTTTTTGTATGTACTTGTGCAATTTTCCAAACACCATTTATTAAAGAGACTGTCTCTACTCTTGTATGATCTTGCATCTTTTGTCAAATATTAATTGACCATAGAGACATGGTTCTTTTTTCCCCCAGGGCTCTCGGTTTTGCTCCATTAATCTATATGCCTGTTCTTTTGCCAGTACCAGGCTATTTGGATTACAGTGGCCTTGTAGCATAGTGTGATATCAGGTAGTGTGATGCCTCCAACATTGTTGAAGGCATTTGGGGTCTTTTGTGGTTCCATATAAATTTTTGGAATATTTGTTCTAGATCTTTGAGATATGTCATCGATATTTAAGTAGGAATTGTGTTGAATCTGTAGATTACTTTGGGTAGTATGGACATTTAATGAACATGGTATATGCTTCCACTTATTTGTATATTCCTCAGTGCCTTTCATTAGTATCCAATAATTTTCCAAGTGCAAGTTTTTTACTTCATTGCTTAAACTCAAATCCACAAAATTAGAAATGACAAAAGGAAAATAACCATCAAAATAAAGGCATTGCCCTGCCGGGCGTGACTCAGCGGTTGACCTAGGATCTAGGTGATCAGGGTTCGATTCCCAGTCAGGGCACATGCCCGGGTTGTGGGCTCAATCAATTACTCTCTCATCATTGATGTTTCTATCTCTCTCCCTCTCTCCTTTCCTCCCTCTAAAATCAATAAAGATATATTTAAAAAATAAATAAATAAATAAAATAAAGGCATTGCTTTTAAATCATGAAACTTCTTAGCACAACTCTGTGCAAATAATTTTGACAATTCAGATAAAGTTATTAGAGAAAAATTAATGAAGCTTACCAAAACTGAACTTAGTGGAGAAAGTTTAAATGAATCAAATACTATAGAATAGAAAAAGTAGTTAGAGAGACCATTGGGTTAAAGATGGTGGCAGACTGAGTGAGAGCTATATTGACACTCTCCCAGGACCAAACAGGAATTACAACTAAAATATAGAAAAACCACCCTGAGTAATCAACTGTAACTAAAGATGAGCTGTAGAGCACCCTCATAACCAAGGAAGAAAAGTGGGGACAGCATAGAGGCTGGTAGGAAGTCTGGAGGCATGAGAGAGCAGGCTGGGCTCCCACAGGCAAAAGCTGACAGTCTGGAGGGATATCTCAGCTGTGGGGGATTCCCACTGAGGACTCTTGGGCCTAAACCCCAGGCTTGGCTTCCCCGCCAAGAGCACCAGAATGGAGAAAGGTGCCCATATAACAACCAATGGTGAAGAGCACCAAGGTTTCTGTTGGACAGGGAGAGGCAGCTGGAACTCCAGGAACCCTCTTAAAGGGCCAGCGTAAAAAGTTTCCATTGCAGCCACTCACCTTGGGTTCCAGCAGAGGGAGGGCAGAGTGGACTGGAACTGTGTGAGAAGAATCTAGGATTGTGGGCTCTGGAGATTGAGATCTGAGAGAACCCATCTGGATTCCCCCACATGGCAGAGGACATCATTCTCATGCAGACAATTTGCTGATTTTGCCAAGGAGGGGGGTGTACAATTGCCCCACCCTGCTGGAAAACCTCTTGCCCTAACCAGAGGAGTTTCTACAAACTGAGGCTAATTAAGAGAATCCGATTAAGCAGCCTGCAGGTAGAGGCAGACCTCAGAGTGCTTTGAGTCTTTGCTTGATCTGTTCCTGGACTCAGGCCTTGGAAAAGCAGACTTTGGTGTGCATCTTGGTCCTGGCCAACCACACACAGCCCCCGCAGAAGAGGGTTGTTGATAGCTCCAAACAGGGTACTGAGGGCCAGTCATAAACTGCATCTGACATTGGCCTGCACCAGACACCTTCCCAAAAGACTGAGAGTCTGAGCAGATCTACCTAATACAGAGAAAAAAACCCAAAGAGGCAGCCAAAGTGGGGAGGCAAAAAAAACAAACCCCAAATGAAAGAACAAAAGAAGTCTCCAGAAAAAGAGCAAAATGAGATGGAGATAAGAAATCTATCATATACAGAGTTCAGAATACTGATTGTAAGGATTCTCAGCAGCATGAAAAAAAGATATGGAAACTATGAAGAAAATTAAGAATGACATAGCAGAAATAAGGACTACATTGGAAGGAATAAACAGCAGATTAGAGGAAGCAGAGGATTGGATGAGTGAATTAAAAGACAATGTAGAAAAAAATCACTCAATCAGTGTTCCAAAGACAAAAAAAAAAAAAAAAACAATTAAAAAAACAGGAGGACAGTCTAAGGGAGCTGTGGGACAACATGAAACATAATAACATTTGCATCATAGGAGTGACATAAGAGGTCAAAAGTAAGCAAGGGATAGAGAACCTGTTTGAAGAAATAATGGCAGAAAATTTCCAATTTGGTCATGGAAAAAGTCACACAAGTTCAAGAGGCACAGAGAATACCAAGCAAAAGAATCCAAAGAGACCCACACCCGGACACATCAAAATTAAAATGCCAAGAATTCAAGACAAAGAGAGAATCTTAAAGGCAGCTAGAGAAAAGCAATCTGTTACATACAAAGGAGCTCCCATAACACTGTCAGCTGACTTCTCAACAGAAACTCTACAGGCCAGAAGGGAATGCCATGAAGTATTCAAGGTAATGCAAAACAAGGATCTGAAACCAAGACTACTCTATCCAGCAAGACCATCATTCAAGATAGATGGTGAAATAAAGAGTGTCAACGACAAAAAAAAAAAAAAAAGGTTAAAGGAGTTTATCACCACCAAACCAGCAATGCAGGAAATGTTAAAGCAACTGCTGTAATTAGAAGTAGAAATAGAGAAAGAGAAACATAGGCATAAAGAATTAAAATGGCAATAGATAAGTATCAGGAAATGTAGGCAACAAAATCTCAGACATCTCTTGTAGCAATATGTTTGCTGATACATCTCCCAGGGAAGAGAAACAAAGGAGTAAATAAACAAATGGGACTACATCAAAATAAAAAGCTTCTGCACAGAAAAAGCAACCATCAACAAAATGAAAAGTGAGCTCACTGTATGGGAGAACATATTTGACAACAACACATCTGATAAAGGGTTAATACCCAAATATATAAGGAACCTCATAAAACTTAACAAAAGAAAGACAAACAATCCGATTAAAAAATGAGCAAAGGACATAAATAGAGACTTCTCCAAAGAGGACAAACAGATGGCCTAGAGACATATGAAAAAATGCCCAAAGTCACTACACTGCTGGTGGGAATGCAGACTGGTGCAGCCACTATGGAAAGCAGTATGGAGTTTCCTCAAATAATTAAAAATTGAACTGCCATTTGGCCCAGTGATCCCACTTCTGGAGGTACATCTTAAGAAACCTGAAACACCAGTCAGAAAGAAGTTATGCACCCCTATGTTCATACCAGCACAATTTCCAATAGCTAAGATGTGGAAACAGCCCAAGTGCCCATCAGTAGGTGAGTGGATAAAAAAGCTGTGGGACATTTACATTATGGAATACTATGCAGCTGTAAGAAAGAAGGATCTCTTATCCTTTGGGACAGCATGCAGGGAACTGGAGAGTATTATGCTAAACAAAATAAGCCAGTCAGAGAAAGACAAGTACCACATGATCTCACTCATATGTGGAATGTAGTAAACAAAATAAACTGATGAACAAAATAGATCCAGAGACATAGAAGCACAGATCAGACTGAGCGATCTCAGAGGGGGTGGGTGAGTGGGTGGGGAGAGATTAATCACAGAGCTTATATATTTATAAGCATAACCCATGGTCACAGACATTCGGATGGGGAAGGCCTGGGGGTGGGTTGGATGCAGGGTGGAGGGTGTCAGTGGGGGGAAAAAGGGGACATATGTAATGCTTTCAACAATAAAGATAAATTTTAAAAAATAGATCCAATTATAAAGAAAAAAAGACATTTATTTAAAGAAGTATATGTATATTTTAAAGTAATAGCAGCAACAATAGTAAGATTTGTAGAGAACAAGCACTTTACATGTACTCTTTTTTCATTTAACCTCCTTCCATCTTATATCTACTTTTCTCTTTTCTTTTTCTTTTCTGTTCTTCCTTGATTTTGGTTCTTTTTCTTTTACTTCCACCTTCCCTTGTTCAATTTTTTTCTCCCTTCATTTCTCTTTTTTCTTGACTTTTCTTCTCTTTCGCCATCACTTTATAGATATAACTTCATATGAAATATTATCCTTATTTTAATAAATATTAAACATAATAATAGTTAAGAAAATTTTTTTAATTTTTTAATTTTATTGTTGTTTAAAATACTACAGATGTCCCTTTTTCTCCCCAATGACTCATTTCACCCCGTCCCATCCCCCTCCCCAGTCCCTCTCCCCACCATTGTCCGTGTCCTTGGGTTCTGCATATATGCATATAAATTCTTTGCTCAATATCACCCCCTCCACCCACCTGCCTTCCTCCATCCCTCTGACTTCCGTCAGTATCATCTATGCTTCCATATCATTGAATCTATTCTGTTCATCAGTTTATTAAGTTCATTAGATTCCACATATAAGCAAGATCATGTGATGTCTGTCTTACTCTGCCTGCCTTATTTCACTTAGCATAATTTTCTCCAGGTCCATCCATACTGTCCCTAAGAGTATGAGATTCTTCTTCATTAAAGCTGCGTAGTATTCCACGGTGTAAATGTCCCACAGTTTTTTTATCCACTCATCTACTGATGGGCACTTGGGCTGTTTCCAGATCTTAGCTATTGTAAACTGTGCTGCTATGAAAATCGGGGTACATATATTCTTTCTGATGAATGTTTCAGGATTCTTGGGATACATTCCTAGGAGTGGAATCACTGGGCCAAAAGGCAGCTCCATTTCTAATTTTTTGAGGAACCTCCACACTGTTTTCCATAGTGGTTACACCAGTCTGCATTCCTACCAGCAGTGTACTAGGGTTCCCCTTTCTCCACATCCTCGCCAGCATATGTCCTGTGTTGATTTGTTGATGGGAGCCATTCTTACAGGTGTGAAGTGATACCTCATTGTGCTTTTAATTTGCATTTCTCTGATGATTAGCTAGGTTGAGCATTTTCTCATGTGTCTCTTGGCCATCTGTATGTCCTCTTTGGAGAAGTGTCTATTGAAGTCCTTTGCCCATTTCTTAATTGGGTTGTTTGTCTTCCTCTTGGTGAGTAATGTGAGTTCTTTGTACACTTTGGAAATTAGCCCCTTATCAGATTCATCCTTGGCAAATATGTTTTCCCAGACCATGGGGTTCCTTTGTATTTTGAGGCTGTTTTCTTTTGCTGTGCAGAAGCTTTTAGTTTGATGTAGTCCCATATGTTTATTTTTTCTTTTGTTTCTCTTGCCCTAGGAGATGTATCGGTGAAAAGTCCACTACATAGGATGTCTGTGACTTTACTGCTTATGTTTTCTTCCAGGATTTTTGTGGTTTTGTGACTTACATTTAAGTCTTTTATCCATTTTGAGTTTATTTTTGTGTATGGTGAAAGCTGGTGGTCTACTTTCATTTTTTTGCATGTATCTATCCAATTTTCCTAGCACCACTTATTGAAGAGACCATCTTTACTCCATTGGATACTCTTGCCTCCTTTGTCAAATATTAACTGACCATAATTTTGTGGGTCTATTTCTGGAGTCTCTGTTCTGTTCCATTGATCTATATGCCTGTTGTTGTACCAATATCAGGCTGCTTTGATTACAGTGGCTTTGTAATACAGTTTGAAGTCAGGTAATGTGATCCCTCCTACTCTGTTCTTTTTTCTTAAGATAGCTGCAGATATTTGGGGTATTTTTTGGTTCCATATAAATTTTTGAAATGTTTGTTCTGGGTCTGTGAAATATGCTGTTGGTATTTTAATAGGAATTGCATTAAATTTATAAATTGCTTTGGGTAGTATGGACATTTTAATGATATTAATTCTTCCAATCCATGAGCATGGTATCTTCTTCCACTTGTTTAAATGTTCCTCTATTTCTTTTTTCAGTGTCAAGTAGTTTTCTGAGTACAGATCTTTTACATCCTTGGTTAAGTTTATTCCTAGGTATCTTATTTTTTTAGTTGCAATGGTAAATGGTACTGCTTTTTAGTTTCTCTCTCTGAAAGTTCATTGTTGGTGTACAAGAATGCCATTGATTTCCTGATGTTGATTTTGTATCCAGCTACCTTGCCAAATTCATTTATCAAATCTAGTAATACTTTGATGGAGTCTTTAGGGTTTTCTATGTACAGTATCATGTCATATGCAAATAATGACAGTTTTACTTCCTCCTTACCAATTTGAATACCTTTTATGTTTTCCTCCTGTCTGATGGCTATGGCGAGGACTTCCAGTACTATGTTGAATAAAAGTGGTGAAAGTGGACATCCCTGTCTTGTTCCGGTTTTTAATGGAAATGGTTTTAGTTTTTGCTCATTGAGTATGATGTTGGCTATAGGTCTTTCATATATGGCCTTTATTATCTTGAGGTATGATCCCTATATTTCCACTTTGCTGAGAGTTTTTATCAGAAATGGGTGCTGGATTTTGTTGAATGCTTTTTCTGCGTCTATTGATATGATCATATGATTATTTAAATTTTATTATTGTTTAAAATATTACAGATGTCCATTTCTCTAATATGATCATATGATTTTTGTCCTTCATTTTGTTTATGTGGTGTATCACATTTATTGATTTGCAGATGTTGTACCAGCCTTGCATCCCCGGAATAAATCCCACTTGGTTATGATGTATGATCTTTTTAATGTATTGTTGGATCTGGTTTGCTAGTATTTTAGTGAGGATTTTAGTATCTATGTTCATCAGGGATATTGGCCTGTAATTTTCTTTCTTTCTAGTGTCTTTATCTGGTTTTGGGATTAAGATGATGCTGGCCTCATAAAAAGAATTTGGGAGATTTCCCTCCTCTTGAATTTTCTGGAATAGTTTGAATAGAATAGGTGTTAATTTTTCTTTGAATATTTGGTTAAACTTGCTGGTAAATCCATCTGGTCCAGGACTTTTGTTTGCTGGAAGTTTTTTGGTTACTGCTTCAATTTCATTAGTTGTTATTGGCCTATTCAGGTTTTCTGCCTTTTCTTGATTCAGCTTTGGAAGGTTGTATGCTTCTAGGAATTTGTCCATTTCCCCCATGTGGCCCAATTTGTTGGCATATAGTTGCCCATAATATTTTCTTACAATCCTTTGTATTTCTGTTGGGTCAGTTGTTATATCGCCTCTTTCATTTCTGATTTTATTTATTTGGGTACTCTTTCTTTCTTTCATTGTGAGTCTGGCTAAAGGTGCATCAATCTTATTTACCTTTTAAAGAACCAGCTCTTGGTTTCATTGATTTTTTGTATTGTTTTTTTTAGTCTCTATGTCATTAATTTCTGCTCTGATTTTTATTATTTCCTTCTTTCTACTTCCTCGGGGCTTTTCTTGCTGTTTTAGTTCTTTTAGTTGTTGTGTTAGATGTTTCATTAGATCTTTCTCTGGTTTCTTGGGATAGGCCTGTAATGCTATGAATATTCCTCTCAGGACTGCTTTTCCCATGTTCCATAGGTTTTGGGTTGTTGTCTGTTCATTTTCGTTACTTTCCATGAAGTGTTTGATTTCTTCCTTGATCTCATTGGTAACCCATTCATTGTTTAATAACATGCTATTTAGCCTCCATGTGTTTGAATATTTTTGAATTTTTTTATAGTGGTTGATTTCTAGTTTCATGGCATTGTGATCCGAGAAGATGCTTGATATGATTTCAATCTTCTTATATTTGTAGAGACTTGCTTTGTGGCCTAAAATGTGGTCTATTTTTGAGAACGTTCCATGTGCACTTGAGAAGAATGTGTATTCTGCTGCTTTGGGGTGAAATGTTCTGTAAATATCAACTAAATCCATTAGGTCTAGTGAGTCATTTAAGGTCTGCGTTTCCCTGTTGATTTTTTGTCTTGATGATCTGTCCAATGTTGACAATGGGGTGTTAAAGTCCCCCACTATGATTGTGTTGCTGTCAATCTCCCCTTTAAAGTTCCCCAAGAAATTTTTTATATATTTAGGTGCTCTTATATTGGGTGCATAAATGTTATAAGGGTTGTTTCCTCCTGTTGATTTATCCTTTTATTATTATGTAGTGACCATCTTTGTCCCTTGTTATGGTCTTTATTTTGAAGTCTGTTTTGTCAGAAATAAGTATTGCTACTTCAGTATTCTTTTCCTTTCCATTTGCATGGAGTATTTTACTCCATCCCTTCACTTTTAGCCTGTGTGAGTCTTTTGCTCTCAGATGGATCTCTTGTAGACATCATATATTTGGGTCCTGTTTCTTATCCATTCAGCTACCCTATATCTTTGGATTGGACCATTTATTCCATTTACATTTAAGGTTACTATTGATATCAACTTATTTAATGCCATTTTACCCCTTTATGCTGATGTACCTTTCTCTCACTATTCCTTCTTTTTCTTAAAGCAGTCCTCTTAGCATTTCTTGCAATGCTGGTTTGGTGGTATTGAACTCCTTTAGCCTTTTTTTGTCTGGGAAGCTCTTTATTTCACCTTCAATTTTAAATGATAGCCTTGCTGGATAAAGCAAATTTGGTTGCATGTTCTTGCTTTTCATTACTTGGAGAACTTCACGCCCCTCCCTTCTGACCTGAAGAGTCTCTGTTGAAAAATCAGCTGTCAGCTTTATGGGGGTTCCTTTGTAGGTCACTGCTTGTCTCTCTCTTGCAGCCCTTAATATTTTCTCTTTGTTCTTGACATTTGCCGTTTTAATTATGATGTGTCTTGGAGTGGGTCTCTTTGGGTCCCTCTTGTTTGGTACCCTCTGTGCTTCCTGAACTTGTGTGGCTTTCTCCTTTGCCAGCCGGACTCCATGATGTTTCTTCAGTGCTCCCCACTCACACTCCATTCACTCAGGTATGTATCTCTGGTTTTTCCAAGCTGGCTACATAGGATTTTAGGAGTAAATCGAGTCCATGGCTGGGAGCGGGGGCGCTCTGCTGCTTCTCACAGTGCCACCATCTTCCCTCTCTTCCGTTATGAAATATTTTAATAAAATCTTCTCAGAACCCATGCCTGTACCAAAAGAATAAAACTCATCAAGAAATTTTAAAAAAGAATAATAATAATAAAATGAAGAGACCCTCTAAAAACAAACAGATACATACATACCAGCCCATATGTTTCATAAGGGGGATTCTATAATTTCTATTAAAATTTTAAAATGAGGTCATCTCAATATCAATTAATTCAGAGCATAATATAGAAAAAACATCAAATTAATTCTACAAAGTATAACACTGATCCTCACACATGGCAAAGATTATATAAAAAATGAAAATAGTAGACCAGTCTTCATTCCTGAATGATGATGCAAAAATCTTCAATAAAATATTGGCCAATGGAATCCTACAGACCACTTAAAAATATATATGACAGCCAAATACAGTTTATACTAGGTAGACAAGGATGATTCACTGTTAGAAGATCCATGAATATAATTCATGTTATAAATAGAGATACAGAGAAAAATTGTATGATTATGTCCATATATGCAGAAAAATCTCTTTACAAAATCTAACAGTCATGTTAAAAACACTAAAAAGAGAAAAAAGAATTTATGGAAACATTTTATTATGATACTGTTAATAACTGTTTAGATTCACAAGAACTGGAAAGAAGTAACTACCTCTGTTTGTAGACGGTATGCTTATATATCTGAAAAGCTTAAAAAAATCAATGTAAAAATTAGTATGAAAGATGAAAGAAGTTAACAAGTTAATAAATTAGTATATAAAATCAATAGCTTTCATATATATATGAACAAAATCAAATAGAATATATAATGAAAGAGAAGACGCTATTTACAGTATCATAAAAAAAAAAAATTAAGCCTGGCCAGCATGGCTCAGCAGTTGAGCATCGACCTAGGATCCAGCAGATCGAGGTTCGACTTCAAGTCAGGGCACATGCCCAGGTTGCTGGCTCGATCCTCAGTGGGGAGCATGCAAGAGGCAGCCCATCAATGACTCAAATCATTGATATTTCCCTCTCTCTCTCTCTCTCTCTCTCCCTTCCTCTCTCTGAAATCAATAAAGAAATACTTTTTAAAAGAAAATTAAATACACAGGCAAAAAGTTACCAAGAAATGTCCAAGACCTGCATGAAGAAAAGTATAAAATACTCCTAAAAGTACAAAAGTAGACTAGAATAAATGGAAAGACATAACATGTTCTTGGACAGTAGAAAACTAAATAACTTTACTTACCTCTAAATCATTAATTTAATGCAATCTCAATAAAAATGTCATAATTTTTTTTCCTGAACTAGACAAGGTAATTACAAAGTTCACATAAGAATAAATAATCACCCTGGCCAGGTGGCTCACTTGGTTCAAGTGGCATTCCACACACCAAAAAGGTTGTGGTTCTATTGCCAGTCAAGGCACATACCCAAGTTGCACATTCCATCCCCTGTCGGGATGTATACTCAAAGCAACTGATTGATGTTTCTCTCTCACATTGATGTCTGTTTGTGTTTATCTCTCTCTCCCCCCACTCTCAAATCAATAAAAATATATCCTAGAGTAAGAATTAAAAAGAAACTAAACTATCAAGCATAGCTAGGAAAACCCTGAGACAAAAGAGCAAGGAAATCTCTCCATACCACATTTTAACACTAACCATAAAGTTTCTTTTTAAAATTTATTGTTATCATTGAAAGTATTTTAGATGTCCCCTCCCCCCCCAGTGATTCCTTCTACCCCATGTCTGCCCCACCCCTATGCTTTCCCCATACTACTTTCTGTGTTCATGGATAATGCATTTATGCATATAAGTTCTTGGTTAATCTCTCCCCACCCACTCCCCCACCCTTGCCTTCCCTCTTTGATTCCTCAGTCTCTTCCATGCTTTTAGGTCTCTGTATGTATTTTGTTCATCAGTTTACTTTGTTCATTATATTTCAAATATGAGTGAGATCATGTGATACTTGTCTTTCTCTGGCTGGCTTATTTTGCTTAGCATAATACTCTCCAGTTCCTTCTTTTTTACAGCTGCCACTCTTATTCAACACAGTACTAGAAATCCTAACCATAGCAATCAGACAAGAAGAAAACATAAAAGGCACCCAAAATGGAAAGGAGGAAGTAAAACTGTCATTATTTGCAGATGACATGATATGGTACATAGAAAATCCTAAAGACTCCATTAGAAAACTACTAGATTTAATAAATGAATTCGGCAGGGTAGCAGGATACAAAATTAACACCAAGAAATCAATGCACTTTTATACATCAATAATGAACTCTCTGAAAGAGGAACTGAAAAAACAATACCACTTACCATTGCAACAAAAAAATTAAGATACTTAGGAATAAACTTAACCAAGGAGGTAAAAGACTTGTACACAGATAACTACTGGACATTGCAAAAAGAGATAGAAGAAGGTATAAACAAGTGGAAGAATATACAGTGTTCATGGATTGGAAGAATTAACATCATTAAAATGTCCATACTCCCCAAAGAAATCTATAATTTCAATGCAATACTTATTAAAATACTAACGGGATATTTCAGAGATCTAGAATAAGCAGTTCAAAAATTTATATGCAAAATAGAAAGACTTAATCAAGGCAATCTTGAGAAAGAAGAACAAAGTTGAAGGGATCACAATACCAGATATCAAGGTATACTACACCTTCTTTTGGAGTGATGTTGGCCCAGCCTGCAGGAGGGAACCAAGCACTTCATTCTGGTCCCAGACAATTGCCTTTGAATGACACACACATTCTAAAGATCCCAGCTCCCACCAGCTTTCCGTTCTCCCCTAAAGAACTGAGCTCAGCAAAGCATGGCATCCAGGACTTAGAAGGGTAGATCCAAATAGTCTCTCATTTGGGGTGGTGTCTGCAAGCTTTTAAGAGAGGGGTAGGCACTTCCTCTTCCTGCAATAGCATGTGCCGATCTTACAGGTTAGATGAGTAGCTCTTTTTTGATGTCAAACAACCCAGCACCTGTTCATCTTATTCCTGGACAAATGCTTCCCTGGGAGACATGCTCAGAGATTCCATGCTCTGTGTTTCACTCTGACCCCTTTGTGTGACTGAACTCAACAGGACAGAGCTGGTCAAGTGATTCAGACAGTGGCGGGGGGTGAGGGGTTGTCACCATCTGTGTGCTTGAGGTAGGGGAGAATGATCCCCTTTCTAAAGCCACATAGTTCAGTCGCTGTCTGAGTTTCTGCCAAGAGCCTTCCCAGAAAAAGTGTCCCAAAGATCACTGTTGGGGGCAGACAGCAGACCCCTCCACAGGACCTGAGCATGACAGAGTGGGTTTGCCAGCAGTAAGAGGACTGGGTCATGCACTCTCCAGGCTGGTGTGGTAACAACAGGAGTGCTCAATCCTAAGAAGGTGGCATCTGGCTCTCCAGCAGACTCTCTTTTACCCCAGGCAAACTGAATCGCCACTGATTTTCACCACCAGAAGCTATGCAGGCTCTTCCCATCTCTGTTGCTCTGGGTTGGGGATCCCTGAGTGAGATTAAGACCCCATACTCCTTGGAGGAAGGAGTTTTGCAGCCAAGATATTACATTGATTTCTCAGCCACTGCACAGGTGTGTGGGGGTTAACCTTTTCTGCATCTCCACATTTCTTACCAGTCTTTATGTGGCTTCTACTGTAGATCTTTGGTTATAATCTTTCAATTCAGCTAGCCTTCAGTTGGTTATTTAGATTGATTGCTCTATAATTTGGCTGTACATATGGTTTGGAGCCAAGAGCAGGAGAGTATAGCTTCCACCTACTCTGCCACCATCTTGGAATCTCTCCTTGTATAAATTTTAAGAAATTTTTGTAGAGAACATTTATTTGTTTAGCTGGTAGTAAACCCAGTCAGGTCTGGATTGCAAGTTCTATCTCACCATATGGGGTAGTAGTCCCACACCTGTGTAGCTGAGGGTTGGTTCTGGTTCTTTTGTGAATTTATACACAGTATTAGGAGATCCCCTTCTTCAGCTCTCTCCTTTATGAAATTCCCCGCACTGTCTCCAGACTGAAGACCCCTCTTTTTCTGTTCCTCTGACCATAAAGATAGTACAGGCATACCTTATTTTATTGTGCTTTGCAGCGATTGTGTTTTCAGTAACATTGAGGCAAGAACTTCCACCAGGAAAATGGATAACCCCTAGAAGACTCAGATGATGGTTAGCATATTTTAAGAATAAGTAATTTTTAAATAAAGGTATGTACATTGTTTTATACACATAATGCTCTTGCACCCTTAATAAACTATAGTAAAATATTAACATAACTTTTATATGTACTGGGAAACCAAAAAAATCTGTGTGTCTCATTTTATTGCCATATTTGCTTTATTGTGGTGGTCTGGAAACAAATGCTCAATAACTTCGAGGTATGTTTGTATTTTTTCTAGAGTTTTAGCTTCCTGAATTATGTACTCCTGAGATATTCTGCAAATGGGGATTCCCCTTTGGTCAAAGCGACAAGAGAAAAGGAGAAAAAATGTATAACTCACCCTGTATGTATCACATCTCCAGGTTTTGACATTCCCTAATCAGCCTGTCATTGATTACTTTTCAGAGTTTTCACATAGTAGCTTGTTGTTGTTCTTCAGAGTTTTCACTTATAAGCAGCAGGAAAAACAGGTTGCATTGAGCTTACTTTTGAAATTCCTGAAAACAATTTTATTTTATTTTTCACTTTTGTGTAATTTGGTGTCTTTGCTTCTTTGTCCAAAGTGTTTTTAAAGCTCAGTAGGTTTAGCAAAATATGTATTAGTGTCTATCATTCTAGAACTTTTATTTCAAATACACGGTGCATTTTTTATATATAAAGTTTCAAGTTTTCTCTTTCTTTAGGAAAATATTCTTTAATTGTTGATGTTAACATTTGTAATTTTTCTTAAGTTTGTTTTTCCCCCCTTGGGACACAATTTATATGTATGTCTGATCTTACTTATATCATCTACATGTCACTTTCTCTTAAATCATTTTCATCCCTATTTTATTTAAAATTCACTAAGCTTCTAACATTTTCTTTAAAAAAGGGAATTTCTCTAGTGTTGATAGATTTAATATATTTCTCTTCTGCTTTAGTATTAAGAATATTTTGCCTTTTAGAAACTAGTAATAATTTGAAACAGTGTGCAGAAAATTGCATAACTCATAAAGCACTGGGTAGTATAAATATCAATGATATTTTAAATGCTCCACAAAAAAGCTATTGGAAATAATAAATGAATACAGTATGAATCTCAGAGGGGAGGCAGGGGTGGGTGGAGAGATAAACCAAAGAATTTATATGCATATATGCATAACCCATGGACAGACAACAATGTGGTGAAGGCCTGGGGCAGGGAGTGGGTGCAGGGTAGAAAAGGTCAATGGGGAAAAAAGGGAGCATCTGTAATACTTTCAACAATAAAGATAAATTCAAAAAAATGAATACAGTAAAGTTGCAGGATTCAAAATAAATATACAAAAATCTGTTGCATTACTATATATTAACAACAAATTATCAGAAAGAGAAATGAAGAAACAATTCCACTTAAAATCACAAGAAAATAATAAAATTCCTAGGATAAACTTAAAAAAGGAGATGAAAGACCTGTATGCATAAAATTACAAGACACTGTTAAAAAAAAATGAAGAAAGCTCAAATAAATAGAAATATATTCCATGTTCATGGATTGAAAGAATTAACATTGTTAAAATGTCCATTTTACCTAAAGCAATCTACAGATTCAATGCAATCCTGATTAAAATACCCATGGCATTTTCCACAGAAATAGAACAAAAATTCTCAAGAGTGTATGGAACCACAAAGGATTCTGAATAGCCAAAACAATCCTGAGGAAAATAATTAAAGCCATAGGTATTAAACTCACAAATTTCAAACTATACTTCAGTTATAGTAATTAAAAAGTATATCGACAGAACAACATACACAGGATTAATGGAACAGAATTGAGATCCCAGAAATAAACCCATAGATATACAGACAACTAAATTATGACAAAGGAACCAAGAATATACTATGGAGAAAGGGAAGTATTTTCAATACATGGTGTTGAGAGAACTGGACAGCCATATGTAGAAAGTAAAATTAAATCACTATCTTACACCATACACAACAGTGAACACAAAATTGACTAAATAATTGAATATAAAACACAAACAGTGAAAATTCCACTATGTGAGATGTCTGTGACTTTACTGCATATGTTTTCTTCCAGGATTATTATGGTTTCGTGACCTACATTTAAGTCTTTTATTCATTTTTAATTTATTCTTGTGTATGGAGTAAGTTGGTGAGCTAGTTTCACTTTTTTACATGTTCCTGTTGAATTTTCACAACATGATTTATTGAAGAGACCATCTTTACTCCATTGTATAAACTTGCCTCCTTTGTCAAATATTAATGGATCATAATAGCATGGGTATATTTCTGAGGTCTCTATTCTGCTCCATTGATCTATATGTCTCTTGTTGTACCAGGCTGTTTTGATTACAGTGACTTTGTGGTATAGTTTGATATCTGGTAAAGTGATCCCTCCAACTGTTTTCTTCTTCTCCAAGATTGCTGCTGCTATTTGGGATATTTTTTAGTTCCATATAAATTTTTGGAATATTTCTGCTAGTTCTCTGAAATATGATATTGGTATTTTAATAAGAATTGCATTGAATCTATAGATAACTTTGGGTAGTATGGATATTTTAATGATATTAATTCTTCCAATCCATGAACATGGAATATTCTTCCACTTGTTTGTGTCTTCCTCTATTTCTGTTTTCAGTGTCCTGTAGTTTCCCGAGTACAGGTCTTTTATATCCTTGGTTAAGTTTACTCCTAGGTACCTTATTTTTTTAGTTGCAGCAGTAAATGGTATTATATTTTTAGTTTCCCTTTCTGAGAGTTCATTATTGGTGTATAAAAATGCCATCGATTTTTGGATGTTAATTTTTTATCCAGCTACCGTGCAGAGAAACAATGGAAAAAACAAACAAATGGGACTACATTAAACTAAAAAGCTTCTGCACAGCAAAAGAAATCAGCCTCAAAGTACAAAGGAATGCCAGGATATGGAAGGACGTATTTGCCAAGGATACATCTGATAAGGGGCTAATTTCCAAATTGTACAAAGAACTCATACAACTCAACAAGAGGAAAACAAACAATCCAATTAACAAATGGGGAAAGGACCTGAATAGATACTTCTCTAAAGAGGACATACAGATGGCCAAGAGACATATAAAAAAATGTTCGAGGTCACTAATCATCAGAGAAATGCAAAGTAAAAACCTCAATGAGGTATCACTTCACACTTGTCAGAATAGCTATCATCAACAAATCAACAAATGACATGTGTTGGTGAGGATATGGAGAAAGGGGAATCCTGGTACACTGCTGCTGGGAATGCAGACTGGTGCAGCCACTATGGAGAACAGTATGGAGGTTCCTCAAAAAATTAAAAATGGAGCTGCCTTTTGACCCAGTGATCTTACTTCTAAGAATATACCCTAAGAATCCTGAAACATTAATCAGAAAGCATATATGTACTCCTATGTTCATAGCAGCACAATTTACATTAGCTAAGATCTGGAAACAGCCCAAGTGTCCATCAGTAGATGAGTGGATAAAAAAGCTGTGGGGCATTTACACCATGGAATACTATGCAGCTGTAAAAAAAAGAGGCTCTTATCTTTTGGGACAGTATGGATAGACCTGGAGAATATTATGCTCAGCAAAATAAGCCAGGCAGAGAAAGACAAATATCACATGGTCTCACTTATTTGTAGAATGTAAAGAACATAATAAACTGATGAACAAAATAGATTTAGTTACATAGAAGCATGGAATAGACCGACGAATATCAAAGGGAGGGCAGAGGGGGGGGGTGAGGGGGAGAAATTAATGAAAGAATTTATATGCATATATGCATAACCCATGGACACAGACAATAGTGTGGTGAAAGCCTGGGGCAGCAGGTGTGTGCTGGGACAAAGGGGTCAATGGGTGAAAAAAGGTGACATCTGTAATACTTTCAACAATAAAGGTAAACTAAAAAGAACTAAAACACAAAACAATAAAATACATAGAAAAGGACATAGGCACTAAACTTCTCTACTTCTGTCTTACTGCGGTTTTTGTGAATTTGATTCCAAGGGCAAGGGAAACAGAAACAAAAAAATAAACAAATAGGACTACATAATAATAAATTTTTTTTGCAAAACAAAGGAAACCACCAACAAACCAAATGGGAAAGACATTTTCAAATGATATTTATAATAAGAGATTAACATCCAAAATACATAAAGTACTCATACAAATCAACAACAAAAACAACAACTGATAAAAATATGGGCAGAGGATCTGAATAAACACCTTTCCGAGGAAGACATACATATGGTCAACAGTCACATGAAAAGATGATCAATATCACTAATTATTAGGAAAATGCAAATCAAAACCCCACTGAGTTATCACCTCATATGGGTTAAAATGGCTCTTATAAAAAATATAAAAAATTGTGAGTGTTGGAAAGGATGTGAAGCAAAGGAAAATCTCACACATTGTTGGTGGAATTAAAAATTAGTGCACTCTGTAAATAGTATGGAAGGTTCTCAAAAATTTTTTAATAGAAATATTGTATGATCCAGCAATTCCTCTTCAAAATATGAAAACACTAATTGGAAAATATATGAGTATCCTCATGTTAATTGTTTACAATAGCCAAGTTATGGAAACCACCTAAGTTTCCATCAATGGATGAGTGGATAAGGAAGACGTATATATACAATGGAATACTACTCAGTCAAAAAAAATGAAATATTGCCATTTGCAACAACATGGATAGATATTGAGAGTATTATGCTAAGTGAAATAAGTCAGGTTTAAAAAGTAAAAAACTTTGATTTCACTAGTGAAATATAAAGTAAAAAAGTAACAAATGAACAAAAACAAAAACAAACTCACAGATACAGACACCAAATTGGTGGTTACCAGAGGGGAAGGGGCTGATGTGAGGTGAAATGGGTAAAGAGGGTCAAGTTTATGGTGATGGATGGAAATTAAACTTTTGGTGGTTAGCATGCAATAGGTAACACTGGCATCAAATTAAGTTATTGTACAGTTGTAACATATGTAATATTATTAACCAATGTTACCTAAGTAAAAAAAGAGCAAAACACAACTTTCTATAATATTTTTCTCCTCAGAAATATATATATTATTCGATATTAGTAAGTGAATACTTACTAAAGTTTTCTTAATGTTAGACTGTATATACAAACCACATAAATGCTTAGTAAATTGTGATGAAATGGAGGTAAACATTCAATTCTTCTGTCTACTCTAAGAATAAACAGGGATTTCCAAATTTACTTCAAAACTCAAAATAACTTAAATAAATTTCCTCCTCTTCACCTTATGTTTTTCATTATCATTCTTTTGTTTCTTCTAGTTTTGAGTTTATTTTTTAAATAATTTTAATTTCTAATTCATTCCTGATTTCTGTTGTTTCAATTTCTGAGTTCTTATTTTTATTTATGTTGTTACTTCATATTTTCTATAATTTTATTAACTTATTTTAGTTCATTTTGAGATATTAATTTATAATTTTCATCTGCTTTGTGGGCATGTCTTTTGGCATATATTTTTAACCTTTTGGTTCTTATTCTGTTCATTACTCTCTCTCTCATCTATGCTTACAAAATTTTGTATAAATTCAAGTACAATACTTTTGTTCATTGTAACACAGCTTTGGGTAGAGAAGGAGGGTTAAGAAAGCTTTTTTAGCTTAATGACTCTAGATCTCCTTATGTGGTTTTCACAAAGTATTAAAAAGATACGTCTTTCTTTCTGATAGCTCCGGCTTCTGTTTCCCAATTCCATTTTTATCTGGATCCTTTTCTCTCTTGCTCAGTTTTTGGAATTCTATTCTAAGCAGGTTTTTACTCAATATGAGGCTCTTCATAAAAGGGAGTTTCAGATGGTTATTTTCAAGAATTTGTAGGGCAGAGTGTTCCAACCCCTTCAACATGTCTTAGGATCCCTTTACTCATCTGCCAATTGAAAACATTCCTAGGCTCAGCTGCTAGTCTCAAATTGGTCTAGTGTAATTTGCAGTACATGTTGGCTATTTTAGGACTTTTGTGTTTTCATATCTGTTTAGAAGCTCTGTTGCTTCCCTCCTCACAGATGCTGATAACGTATGCATCAATGTACTTGTAGGTGATTTGTTCCCCCAACTTGAATTTTAGGATTTGTGGGGGATGCCTTGTTTTCTAATTTTGTTTTAGGTATCACCTGTATGGTTTTTTATTTTTATTGTTATTATTTTTTATTGTTTACCATTCTAGTTGTTCTGTCTGTTTTTATGGGTGTCTTTAGCAAATGATTAAAAACTTTGCTGCTACTGCCATTGTCTTCCCAGAGTCACACAAACATTTTAATTTTTACATAAAATTTTATGACAAGTTAATTTTGGGGCATAAAACTTAAGTTTAAAAAACTGGGGGAAATGAAACAAAAAAAAAGGCCAGAAAATGCCATCTTTGAAGAAAGAACAACAACGTTGTAACAAATACATAGGAACTCAATGCATGGCATATATTAGAATGTACAACTTTGCCCATTATGTAACTCTTAGCAAGTAATTCCTCCCATAAGTGTTTTATTTTGTGTCCATCTCTGTTTCTGAGGCATATTCTATTGTGTTTAAAAATATTATTCCAATTAATATATAAGTTTTGCAGCTAATTTTAATTGTATCTACAGTATTTATTCTATATACGAATATTCTAAGTTTTGGTGTAATTAAATTTATAGCTATTCTTTCACATTAAGTTGTCTTCATATTTTTGGTGTAGAGTAATACAAATATGGATAAAATATATATGCTTACCACATAATTTTCAATAAGACATTCCATAAATATATTAAGGATGTATATTCTAGATCACTGAGTTGAGGTCTTGGGCCTATTCATGTACCTTGAAAAATAGATATTTCTCATTCTGAGTGCTTTCTTTTTGGATATTTTGGACTAGTA
Source organism: Miniopterus schreibersii (assembly GCF_964146895.1). Lineage (NCBI taxonomy): Eukaryota > Metazoa > Chordata > Mammalia > Chiroptera > Miniopteridae > Miniopterus > Miniopterus schreibersii. The sequence continues at coordinate 47,763,327 of NC_138104.1, forward strand.
ATTTATCTGTCATGGTTTTCTTATATAAAAAATAAGATCAACATTAATTACTTTATTTAATCTTGAAAACAATTAAAAATAATCAAAATTTATGTTTATTAACAAAGGTAATATAGATACTTGGTGATAAAACTGAAGAGAAAATGTGAGTGAAAATTTAATCAAAAGAAGTACAGACTAGTTTTTTTACAAGTGTATTACTTTGATTAGCCTTCTATTAGCTAATCATTTCTTCTTATTAGCCAGAATTTCATGGTTGACATTCTAGAAGTTTCTATAACTCCTTGTAGTTTTTTTCTCTCTAATAATATGACTAGCTTGAGTCCTTTTCACTAAGAAGTTAGTTTTAAATAACTTGCTTTTCTGTTTTTGGTTTATTCAGTTGTGTGATTTATATTGTGTTGTGAACAGTTTCCCAGAAAGAAAATATTTGCTGAGCCTCCATTTACACTTAGCACTTATGGAATTACAAAAAAGATTCTCACCATGAGTTGAACAGTATCACAATTCAGGATGCAGACTGATTTTTCAGAGACCCTGGGAATTTTCTCCTTATGTCCCTTACTTCCTCATCTCCTCCAAATATCTCTCACCTCATATTGGATGATTTCTAAAATGACAGAATACAAATGTTCCTAGAAAAGAGAGTTCATTACCTCAAACTCACACTCAGTGTCATATCAATTGAACTTCCTAATGGTGGCCAAGTTAATTGCATGTGCCATGAGATCAACTGGGAAGAAATAGGATATGGAATTAGATCTTCTCACTAGGCAGAGGTAGGTACTTGGGATCAGATTCAAACTTAAGCATTGGAGAGAAGTCCTACATGGAATACACGCACCATATCTGATTGGCATGGCAATAGGTAGTCATTTACACAAATAGCATAAGAGGGTCTAATGGGATGAAGTGGCAGGCTTCCCAAAATAAGTTAGAGTACAATTCCATTAAATCAAAGAGCAGATGTCATTCAAAACACAGTCAAGCAGACTTACTTTATCATCAGGAAATAGGTCACCTGATATCAAGGCAGACTTGATATTTTGAAAAGATTACCAAGATTTCCTAGACTCAAGCACAGGGAACAAGATAGACATTCAGTTACCAAATCTAGGCGAAAATGGAAATGGGTCTTGGGAAAAATGCAAGAAACCAAATGGAAAATAAAATACAGGGAACACAGACTCCCATGTCTATAGTGGTTAGGTAGATAACACAAATGTGTAAATGAGCTGACGTCTATGATGCTAGTTCAAAGGGAATTAGAAATTAAGTCTTATGTGAAGACTTTTACATTAAAAAAAATTTTTTTTAATTGCCACACCAACATAATATGTGTGCTGGCCAAATTCAGCCCTCAGGTTACCAGTTCATGGACCCTTGGTAAATGACTAATATCACAGGTGTTCCTTAAAGAAAGTTTTGATGACAGTAGGGAGAGAACACAGTAATGAGCACTGGGTAATCAAAAGGACAGAAAAAGAATAAGCTAGAACACAAGTTTCACCAACTTCACAAATTTGCCACAGGCCAACCATTGCATTAAGGAGCTTAGTCTAGGTCAGAAAATAAAATACATACAGAGAAAATAACTCAATTATTTGCAAAGCAGCATATCAGCAAGTGCAAATTAATTGGTGCTAAGGGGATGCTGAGTATGTTTTTTATGAGAGTTAGGTGAGATTAGTTTGATAAACTATGTACGTGGGTAAGTTTTGAGGTCAGTTTTCAAGGAAATAATAAGCACACTGAAAGAAATATTGATGGAGAATTGGTAGCAAGAAAAATAAGTTATTTAAAGACACAAAAAAGAAACACACTTTGGAGTAGAAAGAGTCTTGAACAGGGAGTCAAAAGGAACTGAACTCTAGGCTTAGTTTGGCTACCAACTCTCTGTGTGGTCTTGGGTAAGTCAGTGTCCCTCTCTAAGTCTCCATTCCCCATCTGGAGTTCAATCAAACTGAGACTCATAAGTGCAAATTCCTACAATGGCCATGTAGCTAAATGAATGAAAGGCAGGTGGGGACCTATGTAAATAAAGCATGTATGCCTGTTTAAACAGTCAGAAATAATGGAGCAACAGTTCTTTGTGACCAAGTGGCTACGCAGATTCACTATTCTATTGTTTTCTATAAAATCCAATGATTCTATTTTTTATGTGAAATCTTTCAATTTTTGTTGATGAAGAATTTACACTAAAACAACATGAAGACCAAATAAAATATTTCTTCAGGTCATATTCTGCCTGTCAATTACTAGTTTGCAATCTCTGGACTTATAGACTCCAAGGTTCCTTTCAGCTATTTGTGTTTATGGATTTTTGACAGTAAAGTTTAGATTCAGTAAAATAGAGGCAAATAGTGTAAGTTTTGGGGCATTGTCGCATAGCAAAATGGCTAAAGAGTATGGATGTTGGAATTGGATAACTTACTTTTGTCTAAAAAGTGTGTGATCTTGAGCAAGTTACATAACCTCTCTGAACTTTAGTTTCAGCTTCTGTAAAACAGTAATAAAACAGTAATTATAGTGCTGTGAAGATTGAGATGTTACATGTAAGTCACTTAAAAGAGTACCTGATGCTACACCAAATGGACATAATTGATATTTACAGAGCCTTTCATCCCAGAACATCAGATTATACATTCTTCTCCAGTGCACATGGAACAGTCTCAAGGAGAGACCATGTGTTGGGTCACAAAAGTAGCATCAACAAATTCAAGAAGATAGAAATTATACTAAGCATATTCTCTGAACACGATGCTTTGAAATTAGAAATCAACTGCAAAGGGAAGCAAAGAAACCCACAAGTCCATGGAAATTTAAAAACATATTACTAAAAAATGACTGGGTCAAAGAAGAAATAAAAGATGATATCAAAAGATATATAGAGACAAATGAGAATAATAATACAACATATCAAAACTTCTGGGCCCTGGCTGGTTTTGCTCAGTAGTTGGAGCATTGGCCTGTGGACTGAAGTGTCCCAGGCTTGATTCTGGCCAAGGGCAGGTACCTGGGTTGCTCGATCCTCGGCCCCTGTCAGGGCACGTGCGGGAGGCAACCAGTCAATGTGTCTCTCTCATATCGATGTTTCTCTCTCTCTCTCCTTTCCACTCTTTCTGAAAAGCAATGGAAAAAATATCCTCAGGTGAGGACTGAAAAAAAAACAAATTTCTGTGATGCAGCAAAAGCAGTTATAAGAGGAAAGTTTACATCATTACAGGCCTATCTCAAGAAACAAGAGAAATCCCAAGTAAACAACCTAACATCACATCTTAGAGAACTAGAAAAAGAACAGAAGCAACCCAAAGTCAGCAGAAGAAAGGAAATCATAAAAATTTGAGCAGAATTGATTGAAACAGAGAACAAAATGACTACAAAAAATTAATGAAACAAAGATCTGGTTCTTTGAAAAGATTAATAAAATTAACAAACCCTTGGCTAGACTCACTAAGGAAAAAAAAGAAAAGGCCTATATAAACAAATCAGAAATGAGAGAGAAGTCACCACAGACATCACAGATCTACAAAGGATCACACTAGAATATTATGAGAGACTATATGCCACCAAATTCAATAACCTAGAAGAAATGGATAAATTCCTATAAATATATAACCATCCTAGACTAAATCATGAAGAATTGGAAAATCTAAATAGACCGATCAACAGTGAGGAAATTGAAACAACCATCAACAACCTCCCAAAAAGTGAAAGTCCAGGACCAGCTGGCTTTACCAGTGAATTCTATCAAACGTTCAAAGATTTAAAAGTTATCCTCAAACTCTTCCAAAAAATTGAAGAGCAATACTTCCTAACACATTTTATAAGGCCACTATAACCCCAATACCAAAACCTAGCAAGGATAACACAAAAAAGAAAACTACAGACCAATATCTTTGATGAATACAAATGCAAAAGTCCTAAACAAAATACTAGCAAATCGAATACAGCAGTACATCAGAAAAATAATACATCACAATCAATGGGGTTCATTCTGGGAGCACAAGGATGGTTCAACATACACAAATCAATCAATGTAATACACCACATTAACTAAAGAAAGGATAAAAATCATATGATCTTATCAATAGATGCAGAAAAAGCATTTGATAAGATACAACATCCATTTATGATTAAAATACAATGGTACCTCAGTTTTCAAAGGTCTCCATTCACAAACATTTTGGTTTACAAATGCCATAAACCCAGAAGTAAGTGCTTCGGTTTTCAAACACGCCTCGGAAGTCGAACATGACACATGGCTTCTGCTGAGTGCAAGATCCTGAGGCCTAGCTGTCGGCTGTTGATCTCTCAGTTTTTGAATGTTTCAGAACTCTGTCTTCCAAAACTGATTACATTTGAAAATCAAGGTACCACTGTACTCAATAAAATAAGAATAGAAGGAAAGTCTCTTAACATAATAAAAGCCATATATGATAAACCCTCAGCCAATATCATAGTCAATGGTGAAAAACTGAAAGCTTTTCTTCTAAGGTCAGGAACAAGACAAGGCTGTCCACTCTCATCACTCTTATTCAAAATAGTCCTGGAAGTCCTAGCTAGAACAATAAGGAAGAAAAAGAAATAAAAGGCATCCAAATAGGGAAGGAAGAAATAAAACTGTCACTTTTTGTGGGTGACACGATTCTGTATATAAAAAACCCTACAGATTCCACCAAAAAAACTATTAAAAACAATAAACAAATGCAGTAAAGTTGCAGGATACACAATTAATGTATAAAAATCCATTGCCTTCCTGTATACTGACAACAAAACTTCAGAAAAAGAAATGAAAAAATAATTTCATTTGCAATTACAACCAAAAGAATAAAATACCTAGTAATAAACTTAACAAAGTACATCAATAATTACATTACGTGTGGGAGATCCAAGATGGTGGTGGAGTAGATGGAAGTAGCACTTACCTCTTCCCAGGTGCAAGTTAAAATCATAACTAAATTATAGAACAATAAATCTAAACCAACTGAAGACTGGCTGAACATAAGTCTTATAACCAAGGACATGGAGAAGAAGTCATCTCAAGACTGTTAAGAAGGATGGAGAATTGGAAAAGGTTGGCTCCACACCCAAGTGTGGCAGTTGAGAATATGGAGAGTTATCTCAGCTGAAAAGGTCTCCACTGACAAGCTAGGGGTGTCAACCCCATGCCAGGTTCCCCAGCCCAGAGCACCAGAGCTGGGAAGAGGACCACATAACATCTGGCTGTGCAAATCAGTGGGGACTCTGTCCACCAGGGAGACAAAAGAGTCTGCTAGAAACTCAGGTGCCCTCTTAAAGTACCAGTGCACAAAATCATATTATCAGCTATTTATCCTGGGCTCTGGCAGAGAAATGGTGACTCAGGGTGGACAAGAGTCATACAAAAAGAGAGTGGGTTGTGTGACTTTGGGGAGAAGTCTAGAAATACAGCTGCCATTTTTCATGAGCTGAGTCCCTCTCCCACATACACACAGACACCATATTTCTTCAGTCAAACACTCCCCTTTATACAGCATCAGCCTTGGGATATCTACTGGCCCCACACTCCTGACTCCTTGTGACCCCACCATGCTGAGGAATCAGCTACTATGGGCAGACTGGGCTCACTGCAGCCTTTCTTGGAAGGCTCTCAAGGAGGTCCCAGCATATACTTACCTGGCAGGGGAGATACCATGATCACGAAGGAGGTCCAGGCAGACTCAGGGGTTTCAGAGATGCACAGAGAGAGAGCAAGTTGTGTGGCTCTAAGATGAGAGACATTTTTTGTCCCACATAACCCAACCAACACCACCATTCCTATGCAAAGTCTTTCTTCCACATGTCAAAATCTTAATTTGTTTTAGGCTGATGAACTCTACTGTCCTTACCTTGATGACTTCCTGAGACCCTGCTTCAGCACAGAGTTTCACAGGACCCAGGAGGGTGGCAGTTGATTTTGGTGTTCCCTGAGACTTTGGCAGAGTGGTCTCAGACCCAGCACTGGCACTGAGTTTAAATTTGTATTAACCAGGAGAATATCACTCATCCCTACCAATTGAGTCAGTGAGAACCTGCATCACACAAATCTCCTACTGGCAGAGGCTTTTTTAGTAACTGAGCCTAACAGGTAGTTGGCAGGCACAGGCAGATCTCAGGGTGCCTCGAGCCTTTTGCTGGCCTTCCCCAGGCTTGGTTGGTACTGATGGAAGCTAGCCTCAGGAGGCAGCTTGGCCCATCTCATGTGCACCCAAGCCCAGAAGAAGAAGAAACTAACCATGTATCACTTTGTAGCTCTTAACAGGTAGCCCAGGGCAAGTTGCAAGCAGTGTCAGACATTGACCTGCATAGGAATCCCTCCCAAGAGGCTCCAAAACAAATATACACCCTGTGAGAGGCTTCAGACAACATCAGAGAAGGACCCAATTAGCTCTACAAGCAGTACACCCAAAATAAGATCTCAGTAGATGCCAGACACTGCTGGGGCAAATTCCACTTTGTGGGGTCAAACCCTGCACAGCAGCTCATACACTGTGGAATGAGTCAATCCTCAACAGTCAAATAGCCTGAGCGTCAACAAGCCCATGAATGGACCAACAGCCGTCAAGTGTCAACAACATCAGAAGGGTCACATAATATACACAAGAGACATACCTGGAGCACCTGCCTTGTGTGATCAGAGGTACTGCACTACTGAGCTCCACAAGACATCTACTCCATAAGGCCATTATACCAAGTCTTGGAGACATTGCAGATCTATGTAATAAACAAAAACAAACACAGAGAGGCAGCCAAAATGGGGAGACAAAGAAAGATGGCCCAAATGAAGGAACAGGAGAAACTCCCAGGAAGAAAACCTAAATGAATTGTAGGCAAGCAATTTACCAGATACAGAGTTCAAAACAATGGTTATAAAGATGCTTAAGGAACTTGATAAGAAGGTCAATGAAGAGATAGCAAGCATAAAGAACAACAAATCCATATTTGAAATTAAGTATACATTTTAAAGGATCAAATATAGACTAAATTAATCAGAGAATCAAATCAGCGATTTGGAAGACAAAGTAACAGAAAACCCCCAATTGGAGCAATAAAAAGAAACAAGAATTTTTAAAAATTAGGAGAGTTTAAAGGACCTCTAGGACAACATCAATTGTAACAACATCAACTGTATCATAGGGATACCAGAAGGCAAAGAGAGAGAGCAAGGGATTGATAACTTATTTTAAAAATAATAGAGGAGATAAATGGTGCTGGAAAAATAAAATAAAATATAAAATGAAATAAAATAATAAAATAAAATGAAATAAAATAAAATATAGTGCCTGAAAAACATAAATAAAGAAATAAAAATAATGACTGAAAACTTCCCTAACCTGGTGAAGGGAAAAGACACACAAGTCCAAGAAACACTGAGAGTTCTAAGCAAGATGAACCAAAAAAGGCCCATACCAAGACACATCATAATTAAAATGACAAAGGATAAAGACAAAGAGAGAATCTTAAAAGCAGCAAGAGAAAGAGAGTTACCTACAAGAGAGATCCCATAAGTCTGTCAACTGATTTCTTAAAGCAACATTTCAGGAAAGAAAGGATTGGCACAAAATATTTAAAGTGATTAAAAGCAAAAACCAACAACCAAGACTACTTTATCCAGCAAGGCTAACATTTTTTATTTATTTATTTTTTTAAGGCTAACATTTAAAATTGAAGGCAAAATAGAGAGCTTCCCTGAGAAGGAAAAGCTAAAGGAGTTAATTACAAACAAACCAGTATTACAAAAAATGTTAAAGGGCTTTCTTTAAGAGAAGATTAAAAAAATAGGAACATAGATATGTACAATAAAATATCAATAACTATATACTTATCAATAATCACTTTAAATGTAAGTAGATTAAATGCTCCAATCAAAATATATAGGGTAGCTGAATGGATAATATAATAAGACCCAGGTATATACAGTTTACAAGAGACTCATTTCAGATCAAAAGATACACACAGACTGAAAGTAAGGGTATGGAAAAAGATATTTCATGCAAAGAAAAAATAAAAAAAACCTGCGGGTAATTACTTATATCAGAAAAATAGACTTTGTAAAGCAGGCAATAATAAAAGAAGGACACTATATAATGTTAAAGGGAACACTTCAATAAGAGGATATAACCCTTGTAAACGTTAATGCATCCAACATATGAGCACCTAAATATATAAAGCAAATACTGATAAACATAAAAGAAGACAGTGACAGTAATATAGTCATAACAGAAGATTTTAACCCTGTTTACATCAGAATATAGATCTTCCAGACAACAAAACAAGGAAAAAGCAGCCTTAAATAACATTTTAGAACAGATGGATTTAATTGATATTTTTGGAGCATTTCACTGTAAAGCAGTAGAATATACATTCTTTCCAAGTGCATATGGAACATTTTCAGAGATAGACTACATATTAGGACACAAAAAAGTCTCAATAAATTTAAGAACATTGAAATCATATTAAGCACCTTCTCTGACCTTAATGGTATAAAACAAGAATTCAATTACAAGAAAAAAAATTAAAACATACAAACACATGGAGCCTAAATAACATGTTATTAAACAATGAATGATTTAACAATGATATCAAAGAAGAAACAAAAAAATACCTTGAGAGAAAAAAATAGGAACACAACAACCCAAGAGCTACAGAACACAGCAAAAGCAGTCCTAAGTGGGAAATTCGTAGCATTACAGGTCTATTTCAAGAAACAAGAAAAATATTAAATAAACAATTTAACCTTATACCTAAAAGAACTAGAAAAAGAACAACAAACAAAGTACAAAGTGAGTAGAAGGAAGGAAATAATAAAGATCATAGCAGAAATAAACAAAATAGTGTCTAAGAAAACAATACAAAATATCAATGAAACCAAAAGCAAGGTAAGCAAGTTTAACCAAACTCATCAAGAAAAAAGAGATGACCCAAAAAAGTAAAATGAGAAATGAAAGAAGAGGAGTAACAACTGACACAACAAAAATATAAAATATTGTAAGAAAAAGTTATAAACTATAGGCTAACAAATTGTACAATCTAGATGAAATGGATAAATTCCTAGAAACATACGCTCTTCCAATAATGAATCCAGAAGAAACAGAAAATCTGAACAGACCAATTACATCCAATGCAATTGAAGTAATAATAAAAAAAATTTTTTCAAGTAACAAAAGTCCTAGACTGGGTGGCTTCACAGATGAATTTTACCAAACATTTAAAGAAGAACTAATACCTATCCTTCTCAAACTAGTCCAAAAATTCAAGATGAAGGAAGTCTCCCAAGGTAATTTAAAAATCCAGCATTATCTTAATTCCAAAACCAGATAAAGACACAACAAAAAAAATTATAGGCCCATATCCCTGATGAACACAGATGCAATTATTCCTCAACAAAATATTAATAAACTGAATTCAGCTATACATTAAAAAACTTGGACAATAATGATCAAGTAAAATTTATCCCTGGTAAGCAAGGTTCAGACAATATCCATTGAAATCAATTAATGCGATATATCATATAAACAAAACAAAAAGCAAAAATTATATTATGTCAATAGTTACAGATAAAAGTTTTTTATAAAATCCAGCAACCATTTATGGTAAAATCTCTCAGCAAATTGGGAATAAAGGGAACACACCTCACAATAAGGAAGTCCATATATGACAAACCCACAGCTATCAGACTCAACAGAGAAAAACTAAAAGTGTTTCCTGTAAGATCAGGAACAAGACAGAGGTGTTCATTTTCAACACTCTTATTCAACATAGTACTGGAAGTCCTAGCCACAGAAACCAGACAAGAAAAAGAAATAAAGGCATCCACATTGGAAAAGAAGTAAAACTGTTACTATTTCTAGATGACATAATACTGTATATAGAGGACCTTAAAGATTCCACCAAAAACTACTAGAACTGATCAATAAATTCAGAGAAGCAGCAGAATACAAAATAAATATTCAGGAATTGCCCGGCCGGGCGTGGCTCAGCGGTTGAGCTTCGACCTAGGATCCAGGTGATCAGAGTTCGATTCCCGGTCAGGGCACATGCCCAGGTTGCGGGCTTGATCAATGACTCTCTCATCATTGATGTTTCTATCTCTCTCTCCCTCTCCCTTCCTCTCTCTGAAATCAATAAAGATATATTAATATATATATATATATATATATATATATATATATATATATATATATATATATATATATATATTCAGGAATTGGTTCCCTGTGAGATAGATGGAGTCAGAGTAAGTGGAAATTACACTCACCTCCTCCCAGCCCTAAACTGAAATTACAACCAAATTATAGAACAATTAACCTGAATAACCAAATGAAGACCACCAGAATAGAAACCTTACAACCAAGGATTTACAGAGGAAGCCACATTGAGACTGGTAGGAAGGATGGAGATGCAAAAGGGCTGGGTTCTCTACACATGTGATGCAGCTCAGAATCTAGAGGGATATCTCAGCTACGGATATCCTCCCATGTGGGGTTCTCCAGCCTAGAACAATAGAGGCCAGAAGAGGTGTCCGCATAAACTCTGGTTAAAAATTGGTGGGGATTCTTTTTTTAAAAAAAATTATCTTTATTGTTGAAAGAATTACAGATGTTCCCTTTTTTCCCCCATTGACCCCTTCTACCCTGCACCCACTCCCCACCCCAAGCCTTCACCACACTATTGTCTGTGGAGGAGATTCTGTCTGCCAGGGAGAGAGAGGAGTCTACTAGAAACCTAGGCATCCCCCTTAAAGGGCCAAGGAACAAAATATCCTTGGCAATCACTCACCCTAGGCTCTGGCAGAGGGAGGGCGGCTCCAAGCAGACTACAGACTTGCAAGGACAGACTGGGCAGTGTGGCTCTGGGAAGAGAGCTGAAGGGTCAGCCACCAGGGTCCCTGTGCTGAGTTGCTCTCCTGCACCTCCCACAGACATCATTTTTCCTGGGGAGGACACACCCTGCCAAACCACTTTGGTTTAAGGGGACTGTACAACCTTACCTTTCCAGCTGCCCTGTTATTCTGCCCAAGTTTAAGCCCAGCAGAAGAGTCAGCTGTGAGACTGGTGTATAGACTCTCTAGAAAGGATCTTGAGAGCAGACTCAAAGAGAATCAGAGACAGAATTGTGTGGCTCTGGGCCAGAGGTCATTTCTCCTCCCCAAGCCATGTTGCTGGGACTGCTCTGTCCCCAGGCATCATCAAAGCCCCTCTGTGCACCAGCCCAAAGCTCTCCACTGGAGCAGTTACTGTAGCACCTCCAAGTGCAAGACCCCGAGTGTTCTGCTGGAGCAGTCATAGTAGCCCATTGAAGCCCCATACCAGAGTGCCATGCTTCTGGTGGCCATATGGCAGTACCTTAACGACCCACAAGAGATTCACTAGCCCAATCAAGGGAGATGCATTAGTTCCACCCTCCAGACTTCTGGATGCTGATCTTGTGTTCTGAAGTATTGTCAGCCAACCATGGCCAACCTGGTTCCACCCCCCACCCCCACCCTCATGGAGAAGACTCTCCAGTAGGTCCCATCAGACTCTGGGAAGAACTGAATTGTGAAGCTCTTAGGTGGGGCCATTTTTCCTGCATACATCAGACCATCTGTCCTGGGCACAGCCTTCTTTGCACAAGATCAAAACTTGGTCTGTGTGGACATGATGAACCCTGCTGCCTTCACCCTGATGAATCCCTTGGACCCAGCCCTACCACAAGGTCTGTGAGTATAAGGCTTGTGGCAGCTGATCTTGGTATACACTGAGACGGTTGCTTAGTAGCCTCAAACCCAGCACTGGTGCTGAATTTAAATTTCTATCAATCTGTTGACCATCACTAGTCCCTATCTGGTGACTCACTGAGAGCCTGTCTCAAGGTACTCAAATACCACCAGAGGCTCTTTTAGTAACTATGCCTACCACGCAGCTAAAAGGAGAGGGCAGATCTTAGGGAGCCTTGGGACTTTTGCTGACCTGTCCCACAGGCTTCCTGCTGATGAAAACTGAACTTGGTTTGCAGCTAGGCCCCTCCCATGCACATCCAGGCCCAGCAGAGTCAGCCACACACTTTTGAGTGCTTTGTAGCTCCAAACAAGTAGCCAAGGGCCTGGCATTAGCAGTGCATGATATTGACCAACACTGGATCCACATCGAAGGGCCCCAGAACCAACACAACCAGTGGTTCAGATCACATCAGAGCAGGACCAAAGTAGCTCCACTATGACAGACACAAAAAGATATCTCAGCAAACACCAGATCCTGTTGGGGTAAATTCAGCTTTTTGGTGCCAGAACCTACACAGCAGCTTGTACAGTGTGTTGGGGGTTGATCCTCATAGCCAGATGTAGGAGCAACCCCACTCATGGACAGGCCAACAGCAGTCAAGGTTTAACTACAATAAGAGGGCTCACATAACCCATACAAGGGACATTCTTGGACTACTTAGCTCAGACATCAACTACATAAGACCACCATTGCAAAACTAGGTAATGTACTAGATCTACCTAATACACAGAAACAAACACAGAGAGGGAGCCAAAATGGAGAGACATAGAAACATGCCTCAAATGAAAGAACAGGAGACATCTCCAAAAGGAGAACTAAATAAAATGGAGGCAAGCAAGCTACCAGAGTTCAAAATAATGGTTATAAGAATGAGCAAGGGCTCAGCTGGAGGGGCTCAATTAGTTAAGCATTCTATGCGCTGAAAGGTTGCCAGTTCAATTCCAGTTCAGGGCACATACCCAGGTTGCGGGTTTGATCCCTGGTTGGGGTATGTATGGAAGGCAACTGATTGATGTTTCTCTCTCACATCAATCTCTCCCTCTCTCCCTTTCTCTCTGTCCCTCTCTCTCTCTTTCTTTTTTTCTCTCTCTCTCCCTTTCTTTCTCTAAGCATGTCCTCGGGTGAAAATTTAAAGAAACAAAAACAAAAACGAAAGAAGAACGATCAAGAAACTTAGTGAGAACTTCAATATCATGAAGACATATAAACAATAAAAAAGAACCAGTACGAAGTGAAGAATACAATATCAGAAATGAAGAATATACTAAAATAAATCAACAGCAGCCTAGGTGAAGTAGAAGATCAAACCAGGGATTTGGAAGACAAGGTAACAGAAAACAATCAGAGCATTAAAAATAAAAATAAAATTAAAGATAGTCTAAGGGACCTTTGGAACAATACGAAGTAAAGGAACAGACACAACATGGTGGTACTAGAAACAGAAGAGAGAGCCCGGCCGGTGTTGCTCAGTGGTTGAGGTCACAGTTCGATTCTCGGTCAGGACACATGCCTGGGTTTCCCAACTTGGCACATGCTCAAGTCCCAGTGTGAGGTGTGTGGTAGGCAGCCAATCAATGATTCTCTCTCATCATTGATGTTTCTATCTTATGTTTCTGTTGCTTTCAATAAAATCAATAAAAATATTTAAATACTTTTTTAAAAAGGAAAGAGAAAACAAGGGATTGAGAAACTATTTGAAAAAAATAATTGCTGAAAACTTTCATAACGAGGTGAAAGAAAAATACATATAGATACATGCAGCACAGGGTCTTAAACAAAATGAACCCGAAGAAGTCTACACTAAGATACATCATAATTAAAATGGCAAAGTTAAAAAAAAAAAGAGAGAACCTTAAAAGCAGCAAGAGAAAGACACCTACAAGGGAGCTCCTATAAGATTGTCAGATGGTTTCTCAACAGGAACATTTCAGGCAAGAAAATATTGGCATGAAATATTCAAAGTGATGAAAAGCAAGGACTTACAAGCAGGATTAGTCTACCCAGCCACGTATTATTCAAAACTGAAGGTGAAATAAAGAGATTCCCAGGCAATGAAAAGCTAAGAGAATTAATTACCACTGAATCAGTATTACAAGAAATCTTAAAGGGCCTTCTTTAAAAAGAGGAAGGGCCCGGCCGGGCTTGGCTCAGCGGTTGAGCGTCGACCGAGGATCCAGGCGATAGGGGTTCGATTCCCTGTCAGGGCACATGCCTGGGTTGCAGGCTCAATCAGTGACTCATCATTGATGTTTCTGTCTCTCTCTCTCCCTCTCCTTTCCTCTCTCTGAAATCAATAAAGATATATTTAAAAAACAAAAAAAGAAGAGGAAGGGATAGCTCAGCTGATGTGGCTTAATGGTTGAGCACTAACCTATGATCTAGGAGATCAGGGTTTGATTCTGGGTCAGGCCATATGCCCCTGGTTGCAGGCTTGATCTTCAGCAGGGGGCTTGCTGATCAATGACTCTCATCACTGGTATTTCTATCTGTCTCTCCCTCTTCCCTCCTCTCTCTGAAATAAATATATATATATATATATTTTAAAAGTACATGTTTTTCTAACCACCTTGCTGTACATCTGAAACTAATACAGAATAATAGTGAATGTGAGCTGTAATTGAAAAAAACATTAAAACTAATAAAAGAGTTTTACAAATCTGCTTGCTACAAGATTAATATGCAAAAATTGATTGTATTTCCAGAGATGAACAGCTGAAAAATGAAGACCTAGAAAATAAAAAACATCCCATGTTTGTGTACTGTTAGAGCTAATATTGATAGAGATAGTAATCAACACTCCCCCAAACTGATCTAAAGATTCAACGCAATCCCTGTCAGAATCCAAGCTAATGTCTTTGTAGAAATTGAGAAACTGGTTTTAAAATTCATATGAAATTGTAAAGGACCCAGGATATCCAAAACAATCTTGATTAAAAAAAAAAGTTGGGAATTAAATCTGCTAGCCAAGATAAAACATGGAGGCAGGCAGGACTGGAGTTAGGGTGAGAGTGTGAGTGAATGAGTGAGTGAGTGAATGAGTGAGAGGGCAAGTGTGCAGACATGCATGGATGTGTGTGTGAGAGTCAGTCCGATCCTGCAGTGGTCTTCAGGAGGCAGTTTGGGCTCTCCAGACCCAGGAGACCCAGGAGCGGCCACCACAGCCATTCTTCTGCATGCCCTCCAACTTAGAGGCAGGGCTATCTTGAAGGTTTTGCAAGGTCCTCTTTGAGAGGAGGCTGCAGGGAGTGACCTTGGCTGGGAGGCCAGCCTCACTGCCACCCGAACTTGCAGCACCCCAAACTGAACCTGCACACTCACTCACTGTGCACCCCTGTAGCCTGGGCCCCGCATGCCCACAGCAAGCCCCGTTCAGACCAGGTGCCCCTGCCCTGGAAACCACCCTACCTGGAGTTCCCCTGGGGACTGAGCTCAGCGTGGTGGGCCCTCATAGACCGGGCGCTCCCCACAGACACCACGGGGATTCGGCGCATCCATGAGGACCCGCTCTGACCTGTGCACCTGCCAAGGACCCATCGCGACCCCTCATGCCCACCGAGGATCCCAACCTGGACCCTGTTCAACAACCTCTCACCCCGGAAGATTCTAGCCCGCCCCCTGCCCCCCTTGCTGCCCTGCCTTGGACTTACCCACCCCCACTGCCACCAGGTTGCCATAGCAGCCCTGGAGCTGAACTGCAAGGCCCCACCACCAGAGTTCTGGGGCAGGAACTGCACTGAAGTCCGGAAAGGAGACTGTAGCCTCCCCTGCTCTGGACTTACTAGATCTGAGGACTAGACGGAGACTGAAGAGGCTGCGGATCTGTGGGTGAGACGGGAGTGCCTGGGACAGAGAGAGGTGGCCCAGAGGGCAATGGCTGTGGGGACCAAGGATTGGTCACAGCAGTGGACACCTGGGGCTGAAGTCCCTGGATGGAGTAGTGCTAGCACCCCACCATCGTCCAGCCTGAGAAGTTTCTCCTGATCTCTGTCAGCCAGAAGGGCCACATAGTGGAGCTCAGGTCTAGCCTCCAAGGGAAGGTTCTGAAGGACACATCCAGCCTTGAATTTGGGAAACCCTTTTTTTATTGGAAGAACTCATGCTGGTGAGCAGAAGGGAGACTGGACAGTAGGACCAGGAAGGAGGATAAGTCCTGCCTACCTTGAGCGCAAGGGAGGTGACTTTTTTGCCACCTGCAAAACAGCTGCTTCTGACCAGCCTTGCAGGATCTAGGCAAGGGAGAACAGCCCAGCGCTGGAAATCTGTGCCCCTGCAGGTGGTTGTGAGGAAGTGCCAGCAAGCCAGGCAGAGCTGAGGCATTGAAAGGAGAGGATGGGCCTAGCCCTCCTTCCTACAAGTTACCAGCACCACTCCCAACATGAATCTCATCAAACCATCCCTGCTAAGAACAAGATACCCCCTCTCCAGGCAGAGCCCAGATCCAGGGGGAAGGAAGAACAACTCAGAACAGGGACACTCAAGGGGTGAGACTCCATACAGACCCAGTCTCTGGGGTAAGGAAGCCCTACCCCCCCTGGCTACTTGAGACTCCAAACTAGCAGACCTCAGGGCTAGGAAAAGACAGTGACTCACATTGGCTTATAAAAGAGAAGCTCCTGGGAAGCCCAGGTTAGACACAACAAGGAAGCAGATTCAACAACATCTGAGCAAAATCCAGCAAACTCCACAAATGGCAAACCCAAAACTTGTTGTTGTGTGTGTGTGTGTGTTTTTGTTTGTGTGTTTTTGTTTTTTGTTGTTTGATATTTTGCTTTTTCCCTTTTTCCTTCCTTCTCTTTTTTCTTGCATATCTCTAATTTCTCTCTTTCCTTTTTATTCTATTCTCTTTTTATCTCTTTTTATTGTTATTAATTTTTCTTATTTTCTTTTTTTTTTCTCATTTTACTTTTCCTACTTATATCTTAATATATCCATTATTATTACATTTTAAATTCATTATTATTATTTCATTTATTTTTTGTTACCTTTTCTTTTGTATTCTTATTCTAGTTCTTTTCGATTCCTTCTGGCTTCCACATTGTCTTTTTTCTTCTTCTTCTTTCTCCCTTTTTTCTTTATATCCCTCATAAGTCTTTGGTCTCTGGTCATTTAGTATTCTTTTTATTTTATTTTTCACTTTGTCTTCTTTTCTTTTCCTCCTTAGTCTTTCCTGTTTTTGTTGCTTTGCTTAGTTTGATTTCCGTGTTATTTTGGGTTCGACCCCATTGTGTCTTATTCTGTTCTGTCAGTACCTGTATAACAGCTGGCATGACGGGGTTGGGAATGAGCTTCACAGTCAACAAGTCAGAGAGGAGATCCCACCTACAAACAGGACATTAACAATCAAGTCACAATTGCAGCAGAAGAACCCAAATAATGCACACAAAGGGCATTCCTAGAGCATCCAGCCAAGGAGATCAAAGATAATGCACCACTGAACCCCTGAAGACACTTTCTACATACAGCCATCCCACAAAGACTGGGAAGCATAACAGTTCTATATAATACATTGAAAAAATACAAAGAAGTACCTAAAATGAGGAAACAAAGAAACAACCCCCAAATGAGAGAAAGGAAGAATCTCCAAAAAAAGAAAATGAAATGGAGGCAAGTAACATATCAGAAATAGAATTCAAAGTAATAGCTATAAAGATGCTCAAGGAACTCAGTGTGAATTACAAGAAACTCTGTGAGAGCTACAACAGCATGAAAAGTGAAATAGAAACCATTTACAAGAACCAGTCAGAAATAAAGAATAACATATCTGGCATCAAGAACACACTGGAAGTAATTAAGAGTAGATTGGATAAAGCAGAGGATCAAATCATGGACTGGGAAGACAGGGTAGAACTGAATACTCAATTAGAGCATCAAATAGAAAAAAAGAATTAAAAAGGAGTATAGCTTAAGGGAGCTCTGGGACAACATGATACACAACATCCACATTATAGGAATACCAGAAGGATAAATATGTGATCAAGGAACAGAGAATGTCTTTGAAGAAATAGTGACAGAAAACTTCCCTAACTTGGTAAAGGAAAAATGTCACACAAGTTCAGGAGGCACAGAGAGCCGTAATCCAGATGAATCCCAAAAGACCCACACCTAGATACATCAAAATAAAAATAGCAAATGTTAAAGATAAACAAAGAATCTTAAAGGCAGTAAGAGAGAGAGACAGAAAATTACCTGTAAGGGAGTTCCCATTAGAATGTGAGCTGAATTCTCAATAGAAACACTTCAGGCCAGAAGGGAATGGCATGAAGTATTCAAAGCAATGAAAAGCAAGGATCTGAAACCAAGATTACTCTATCCAGTAAGGCTATCATTTAAAATTGAAGGTGAAATAAAGACTTTTCCAGACAAAAGAAAAAGGCCAAAGGAGTACATTACCACCAAATCAGCATTGCAAGAAATGTTAAAAGGATTCCTTAAAGAAGAAGAAAAGGAGGAAGAGTGGATCATAGGCATAAAGAAAATTAAAATGGCATTAAACAAGTACCTATCAATAATAACCTTAAGTGGAAATAGATTAAAGCTTCCAGTCAAAAGACATAAGGTGAGTGAATGGATAAGAAACATGACATATATATGCTGTCTACAAGAGACTCACCTCAGAACAAAAGATTTACACAGACTGAAAGTAAAGGGATGGAAAAAAACATTCCAAACAAATATAAATGAAAAAAAAGCAAAGGTAGCAATACTCATATCTGACAAAACAGACTTCAAAACAAAGGCCATGACAAGAGACCAAGAAGGCTACTATATAATGCTAAAGGGATTGATCCAACAAGGAATATAACCATTGTAAAAATACATATGTACCCAATACAGGAGCACCCAAACATATTAAAAAAACTCTTGATGGACTTTAAGGAAGAGACTGACAGCAATACAGTAATAGGAGGGGACTTTAACATTCCACTGACATCACTGGATAGATCTTCCAGACAAAAAACTAAGGAAATAGCAACCTTAATGACAAACTAAATCAGATGGATCTAACTGATATTTACAGAACATTTCACCCAAAAGCAGTAGAATACACGTTCTTCTCAAGTGCTCATGGAACATTCTCAAAGACAGACCACATGTTAGGACACAAAACAAGTCTATACAAATTTAAAAAGATTGATATCATTCCAAACATCTTCTTGGATCACAATGGGATGAAATTAGAAATTAAGTACAAAAAAAACCTAAACACTTATCTCAAAAACATTCAAATAAATGAAGGACAAATAGCATGTTATTAAACAATGAATGGGTTACCAATGAGATCAAGCAAAAAATTAATAAAAACTTCCTGGAAGCAAATAAAATGAATACACAAAAATCCAAAACATATAGGACACAGTGAAAGCAGTCCCAAGAGGGAAATTCATAGGATTTCAGGCTTACCTCAAAAAACAAAAAAAGCATTAATAAACAATCCCTACAAAGAATTAGAAAGAGAATTTCTAAGGAATTAGAAAGAAAACAACAAAAAAATACCAGCAGAAGTAGAAGGAAGGAAATAATAAAGATCAGAGTGAAAATAAATGACATAGAGACCAAAAAAAAAACAAAAAAACAAAAAACAAAAAAAACCCCACAAAAGATTAATGAATCCAGGAGCTTGTTCTTTGACAATATAAACAAGATTAATGAACCCTTAGCTAAACTCATCAAGAAACAGAGAGAGAACACAAATGAAAAAAGTGATATAACAATGGACACCTCAAAAAAACACAGAATTGTAAGCAAATATGTAAACAACTATATGCCAACAAACTGGACAACCTAGGGAACATGAACAAATTCCTAGATATATACAATCTTCCAAAACTCAGTCAGGAGGAATCAAAAAACCTGAATAGGCCAATAACAACTAATGAAATTGAAGCAGTAATAAAAAAAAAATCCAAGGCCATTGTACTAAACATTCAAAGAAAAATTAACAGCTATCCTCTTGAAAATATCCCAGAAATTCAAGACGAAGTAACACTTCCAAGAACTTTTTATGAAGCCAGAATTATCCTAATTCCAAAACCAGATAAAGACACTACAAAGAAAGAAAATTATAGGCCAATATCCCTGAGGCGCACAGATGCTAAAATCCTCAAAAAATATAACAAAGTGAATCCAGCAACACACTAAAAAAGCATACACCATGATCAAGTTGGATTTATTCCAGGAATGCAAAGCTTGTAAAATATTTGCATATGAGTAAATGTAATAAATAACATAAATAAAATGAAGGATAAAAATCACATGATCTATAAATAGAAGCAGAAAGAGCATTCAAAAAAATCTAGCACCCATTTTTGATAAAAATTTTCAGCAGAGTGGGAATGGAGGGATCATACATCTACATAATAAAGGCCATATACAACAAACCTACAGCCAACACCACACTCAATGGGCAAAAACTAAAAGTGTTTCCCTTAAGAACAGAAACAAGACAATGATGTCCACATTCACCACTCTTATTCAACATAGTACTGGAAGTCCTAGCCACAGAGATCAGACAAGAAGAAAAAATGAAAGGCATCCAAACTGGAAAGGAGGAAGTAAAACTTTCATTATTTGTAGATGACATGATATTGTACATAAAAAAACCTAAAGACTCCATAAAAAACCTACTAGATTTAATAAATCAATTTGGCAATGTAGCAGGATAAAAAAAATTAACAGCTAGAAATTGATGGCATTTTTATGCACCAACAATGATCTCTGAGAAAAAGAAACTGAAAAAACAATCCCATTTTCCATTGCAACAAAAATTCAAGATACTTAGGAATGAGCTTAACCAAGGAGGTAAAAGATCTGTACTCAGAAAACTACACGATGATGAAAAAAGAGATAGAAAAAGATAAACAAATGGAAAAATATACCATGTTCATGAATTGGCAGAATGTACATCATTAAAATGTCCATACAAAAGCAATATATAGATTTGATGCAATCCCTATTAAAATACCAATTGCATAATCCATTGAGAGAGACAACAGTGTAGTAAAGGCCTGGGGTGGGGGTTGGGTGTGAGGTAAAAGGAGCCGATGGGGGAAAACGGGAGACATCTGTATTTCTTTCAACAATAAAAACAAATTTTTAAAAAATACCAAAGGCATATTTTACAAATCTAGAACAAACACTCCAAAAATACATATGGAACCAAAAAAGACACCGAAGAGCTGCAGCAATCTTGAGAAAGAAGAACAAAGTGGGAGGGGTCACAATACCACATATCAAGTTATACTACAAAGCCATTACAATCAAAACAGCCTAGTACTGGCATAAGAACAGATATATAGATCAATGGAACAGAACAGAGAACCAAAAAACTGACCTAAACCACTATGCTGAAATAATATTTGAAAATGGAGGCAAAAGCATACAATGGAATAAAGACAGTTAGTTCAATAAATGGTTTTGGAAAAATTGGACAGATACATGCAAAAAAAATAAAACTAGACCACCAACTTACATAATACACAAGAATAAACTCAAACTGGGGGAAAAACAACACTTAAATGTGTGTTATAAAACCATAAAAATCCTAGAAGAAAACATAAGCAACAAAATGTCAGACCTCATGCAGCAGAATATCCACAGATACATTGCCTAGGGCAGGAGAAACAAAGGAAAAAATAAACAAAAGGGACTATATAAAACTAAAAAACTTCTGCACAGCAAAGAAAACCAGCATCAAAGTGAAAAGGGTTCCCACTGTATGGGAGAACATATTTCCAATGATACATCTGATGCGGGTTTAAATTCCAAAATATATAAAGTACTTGTACAACTCCAGAAGAGGAAGAAAAATAATACAATTTAAAAATGGGCAAAGGACCTTAATAAACACTTCTCCAAAAGGACATACAAATGGCCAAGAGACATATAAAAAAACAAGCTCAATGTCATTAATCATCAGAGAGATGCAAATTAAAATGACAATGAAGTATCACCTCACACCTCACAGAATTTATCATCCATAAATCAACAAAGGAAAAGTGCTGGCATAGATGTGGAGAAAAAGGTACTGAGTACACTGTTGGTGGGAATGGAAACTGAAACAGCCACTCTGGAAAACAGTGTGGAATGTCCTTAAAAAATTAGAAATGGAGCTGCCATTTCACCCAGTAATCTCACTTTTAGGTATGTATCCTAAGAATCCTGAAACATGAATCAGATAGAATATAAGTACCCTATGTTCATAGCAGCATTATTTAAAATAACTAAAATCTGAAAACAGCCCAAGTGCCCATCAGTAGATGAATGGATAAAAAAGCTATGGTACCTTTACACAATGGAATACTATGCAGCTGTCAAAATAAGGATCTCTTACCACTTGAGACATCATGGAGGGTCCTGGAGAGTATTATGCTAAGTGAAATAAGTGAGGGATAGAAAGATAAATATCACATGACCTCACTTTTATGTGTAATCTATTGAACAAAATAAACTGACAAAGAAAATATACCCAGAGGCATTGAAGCATGCAATAGACTGATGTATAACAGAGGGAAGGGGTGGAGTGGGAAGAGATTAACCAAAGAACTTATATGCAGGGAATCAAAGATGGAGACAGACTGAGTGAAAGCTACACTGATACTCTCCCAGGACCAAACTGAAATTACAACTAAAATATAGAAAAACCACCAGAATAATTAACTGCAACTGAAGAATAGCTGGAGAGCACTCTCATAACCAAGGAGGAAAAGTGGACACCACGTAGAGGCTGGTAGGAAGTGCAGAGTTGGGACAGAGCTGGCTGGGCTCCTACAGGCAGCAGCTGAAGGTACAGAGGGCTATCTCAGATGTGGGGGTTTCCCATTGAGAACTCTGGGGTCTAAATCTGAAGCTGGGCTGACCAACCCAGAGCATCAGAACTGAGAAAGGTGTCCACATAACATCTGGCTGTGAAAAGCAGCTGGGTTTCTGTCTGCCAGGCACCCTCTTAAAGGGCCAACACACATAGTTTTGTGTGAAGCCATTCACTTTGGGCTCCGTCTGTGGGAAGAGCATTAGGGAGGTTGGAGAGTGGAAAGAGTTCAGAGGGCACCCATCTGGGCCCCAGTGCTGAGCCATTACCCGATATTGCAGAGGACATCTTTCTCAGGCAGACATTTACCTTCTAAACAGCTTTTGCCTGGGGGGTAAGCAATTTCCCTACCCTGCTGGAAAAACTCTCTCCCTACACTATGGAGTTTCTACAGTCTGAGGCTCATTAGGAGACTGAATAATAGCATTCAGGTGCTTTGTGTCTTTGCTTGATTTACTTCTGGACCTAGGGCTTAGAAAAGCAGACCTTGGTGGGCATCTTGGTCCTGTCCAAGCACACCCAGCCCCAGCAGAGGGAATGACAAGCTGTGGAGTGCAGGAAACTTCAAACAGGGTACTCAAGGCAAGTCACAAAGAACACTTGACATTGGCCTGCACCAGAAACCATCCAAAAAACCAGGAGTCTTAGCAGATCTACCTTATACGTAGGAACAAACCCAAACAGGTGGCCAAAATGGGGAGAAAAAGAAACTCCAAATGAAAGAACAAGAGAATTCTTCAGAAGAGCTAAATGAAATGGAGATAAGCATATCAGATATAGAGTTCAGAATACTGAGTGTAAGGATGCTCAATAGCCTGAGAAAAGAAATGGAAACTCAGAAGGAAATTAAGAATGACATGAAGAAATTTTAAAAAAAAATAAAAAAAAAACAAAAACAAAACATTGGAAGGAATGAACAGTAGATTAACTGATGCTGAATTAGAAGACTGTGTAGAAAAAAATCACTTAACAGGAGAACCAAAAAGAAAAAACAATAAAAAAAAACAAACCTGGGGGACCCTTTAAGGAAGCTGTGGCACAGCATAAAATGTAACAATATTGGCATCATAGGACTTCCAGGAGAGGTCGAAAATTAACAAGAGTTAGAGATCTTGTTTGAAGTAATAATGGCAGAAAACTTCCCTAACCTGGTGAAGGAAAGAGTCACACAAGTTTAGGAGGCACAGAGAGTCACAAGCAAAAAGAACCCAAAAAGGCCCAAGCACATTATAATTAAAATGCCAAAAATTCAAGACAGCTAGAGAAAAGCAATCTGTTACCTACAAAAGAGCTTCCATAAGACTTGAAACCTATATAATTTTATCAACTAATAAAACTCAATAAATTTAACCCCAATAAATTTAATAAAATTTTTCAAAAGACAAAAGATAACAAGTGTTGGCAATAATGTAGAGAAAAGAGAACCCTTGTTCACTATTGATAAGAAGGTAACTTGGTGAAGTCACTATGGAAAACAGTATGGAAATTCATCAAAAATTAAAAATGGAACTAGCATATGATCCAGCAATCCCACCCCTTGGTATTTACCTAAAGGGAATGAAAACAATATATTGAAGAGATATCTACAGTCCTGTGTTTATTGTATCATTATTTACAATAAGCAAGATATAGAAACAGCCTAAGTGTCCATCAACAAATAAATGGATAAAGAGGGTGTAGCATTTATGTACAATAGAATATTATTCAGCCATGAGAAAGAAAGAAATTCTCTCATTTGCTACTACATGAAAGACCTATGAGGATATTATGCTCACTAAAATAAGACAGACAGAGAATGACAAATACTGCATATCACTTATATATTGAATCTAAAAAAAAAAAAAAAAGTAAGACACATAGGAACAGAGTAGAATAGTGGTTGGGTGGTGGGCTGGGTACTTGGGAAAATAGGGAGCGATTGGTGAAGGGTATAAAATTCAGCTGTAGTATGAATAAAACTGAGACTCTAATGTAAAGCATGTTGACTATAATGGATAACAGTGTATTGTTTAATTGGATGTTGCTAAGAGTAGAACTAAAAAAAAAAATCTCAAAAAATCATTTTAGGTAATTTTACATGGACAATTCAATTTTTGGAAAAATATAAAAAGTTATCAGTAAATGTAAACACTTGAGATAGAATCACTGGTACCTGAGCAATGATACTTGTCTCCCAAACTGGTAGTTACTGAATAGTCATGGGGATGTACAGCATAGAAAAGATAGTCAATAATATTGCAATAACTATGTATGGTGCCTGGTGAGTACTGGAAATATCGAGGAGACCATTTTGTAAAGAATATGATTGTCTAACCACTCTGCTGTACACCTGAAACCAATACAAAATAATATGAAAAGTAAACTGTAATTGAAAAATAAAAAATACAAAAAAATTAATTAGGCAAGTAAGAGATTAATGAAAATAATTAATAATAAAATAAAACAGTTATAACAATATATAAAAAAGATCAATCTGGAGACCAGGAGTCTTAATTTTTTACCTATAATGTCACAAAGAAAAAGCAATTGTCAAATATAATTGAAAGATTACTGTCTTAAAACATTTTTATTTTGAGGAAATTGCAAATTCACATGCAAAAAATAGTATAGAAAGGTCCCATGTATAATTCACCCAGTACATTTCAATGGTAATATCTTATGTGCTTTTATGTTTATAGTGCAGTATCACAGCTAAAATTACTTCTTCTAAATTGCACATAATGCTCTTGCTAAAAAATCTCTATATTTCGTACTATGTGGTTAACTTATTTATTAGTCAGAGCCAACACAGTGATTGTGGAAACTGGAGTCAGAAATAAGTTTGAATCTGAAATCACTTTTCACAAATTGGAAAAGTTGTTTCACTTTAGTTTCCTATTTTGTACAATTAGTGTCATAAAAGGACCGAGTGAAGTATTGAATGTAAAATCTCTTTGTAAATTATAAAGACCCATGTAAGTGATTAGATTTATTAATATATTATTTTATACTGTGTTTGACAGGGTGTTTGGAAGCCACATGATCAACACTTTCTTGCCCATGGTTATAATACAGAAAAAAAATTAAATTCTTTACATAATTTCCTTAAAAAAATTTTTTTAATAACATAGAATGTGGCATGATCATATAAAAACTTAGCTTTTTGCTAAGTGAAAAATTTTTGCCTTAAATAATCAAGATCATAATAAAGTCAACATAAATCACAGAATATTATTCCAGCCACGCAAAATCTTTCCTATCTAAAGAGATTACAGAGAGGAGGAAGATGGTGGCACTGTGACAAGAAGCAGAGTGCCCTTGCTCCCAGGCATGGACTCAATTTACCACTACAATACTGTGCAACCAGCTTGGAAAAACCAGAGAAATATACCAGAGTAGGCATATTTCGAGTAGGGATCACTGAAGAAACATCATAAACTCTGGTAAGAGAAGGGGTGTATAGAAAAGGGTAGTGCCCCCTGAAGCCTGTGCTGGGCTCTGAGGCCCTAGGGCTAAAGGCTGCAAAGCTCCATCCCTTTGTGTGTGTGGGGGGGGGGGGCTGGCTTCCAAAAGCTGGAATTTCAATCTCCTAGTGGAGGAGGAGGGAAAGAGAGTCTCAAGCAGAAGGCAGAGAGACCTAGGGGAACAGTGTGCCTGCAAGGAGGGGACCATACTTTCTTAGTGAAACATAGCTTCTAATGGTTGCCATGACAGGTGTCTTTCACACAGGGTGCTGACCACAGGAAAGGCAGTATGACAGTGTGTGGCTCCCGATAGAAAGGGTCCAGAGGGCTGCACTGAGCAGCCACATGCAGGGACCCTCTGACTTCCTGTAAGGTATTGTGTAGAACCCCAGAAAGCATTTGATCTGTGTGGTGTGGGGAAAGGGAAAAGAGCCCTAACACCTCCTGAGAGGGACTGGAACTACCTGTGGGGTCAATTTGTTCTCCAGGCCCCTGAGCTCCCGGTGGGGCAATTCTGGGACTTCTAATCCACCGTAAAGGGTGCCTGGATAGTGGGCAAGGAGCCGTCCCGACTTTACTAAGATCAGCAGTGCAGGGGAGGTCGGTTGAGCTGACTTTGTGACCCCTCTAGTTTGGTGCCTAGGCACAAGGACAGTGGGACTTTGCAGGCTGGATAATCTCCTTGTCTGTGGCTTTGTGTATTTTTGAGTTTTTGATCACTGAATGGGTGCCCAAATTCCTGGACTGCATTGGGGAGACAGACCAGAGAAGCTGGGATTTATGTCTGCATTGTGGAGAGTTTGAAATTAGCGCACCTCCTGCAATCAATCAACCAGATTTGAGAAAGGAGGGGCAGAGCACTCCTATCTCTCCTGCAGGGTAGGAACATCACCCCCAACAGGAAAAGGGCTGGTTCAGCTCACTGAAGTCTTAGATATCTCCCCCCAGGCATAGTCCTGAGAGGGAAGGGAGAATAGCTCACAAGAGGACATTATAAGAATAAGACTCTCAGGGACAATTGTTTGGGAACTGGAGAAAATGATAAAACCCTTGCATGGGGCTGGGCAGGAAAAGTGCTCACTAGAATGCTTTTTAATCTAACCCAATGAGCCCAGGCTGCTGAAACTTCCCATACAGAAAAGGCAACAAACTGAAGTCAGTCTGAAGCTGCAGCAGGCCATTGAAGGGGGAACTAGACTTGGAGGATAGGGTAAGGACTGAGGGGCTGGCTTTGAAGTAGAAACTAACTTCCCCACAGTGAGTGCTTGATAGTGAAACCTCTAATTAGAGGGAGAAATATCCTGAGCTACACTAGCCAGCCTGCAGCCTAAAGACTCTTCAGAAGAGTCTGGAGTAAGACCAGGCAACCACAAGGGGGAGGCAAAATAGCTGACAAGTGGAGGTAGTCCACAGAGAGCCTCAGATCAGCCAACTATCTAAGGACACCAGAGCTAACCTAGACAGCTCCTGACATTGGCTAATATACAAGTACCTCCCAAGAGAACTGAAAACAGCATACAAAACAGTGAACCTCAGACAACATAAGCCGCCCAGATAAAACTCACCTGATTGACTTTTTTTTTTAATTAGGAAAAGTAGAAAAATGAAAATTTTTTTTCTTTTTAAATTTTTTAGTTACTTTTAGTTTTTAAATATTTAATGTTTTTAGAAAAATTATTTTGTTTTCCTTTTTCGTTTTTGCTTTTTTTTCCCCTGTTTTGTTTTGTCTTTTGTTCTATAATCAAGATTTTCTTGATACTCCATGCTTAATTTCTGGGACATTATCAGTATGACCAATAAGTTTACTGCTTTTCTCTATTGTTTCCCCCATATCTCTTATTGTACTCCCTCCCTGTCCTTGTTTTATTTCTCTGTCTCTACTTATCCCATTGTCATAACATTTTTTTTCTTTTTCTTCCTTATGTCTTCCTGTCTTTTTGTTTGATCGTTTGTTTCTGTTTCCGTTTATTGTATTTTCATTTTCAACTATTTTCCTATTCCTAAGCTGTACCCTTAATTTTTTGCTTGCCCTTCTTTCAGAATCTTTTCTCTGCTCTTTTCTCTCCAAGTAGCTTCACTATTTTTTACATTTTATATTAGTTTATTATTTTTTATTTTTGTTCCTACTAGCAATAGTACCTGTTCTTCCTTTTCTTTTCTCTTTTCTCTCATTCTATTCTTTTTTTCCCCCCCCTTTTTTTCTTTTATTAGCTTTAGCATTTGTTTTCTCACTTCACTTTCCCAATTTTACTTTTACTTGGGATGTTTTCATTGTGATTATCAAGATATTTTGTAAGATACTGCTTGTATCCTGGCAGTTTGGATGTGTATTATCATGCCTTGCCGGTACCTGTACAACAGCTCACACGACATGTTTGTGGCTGGGACACACAATTAGTCAACCTGAGAAGAGAGTTCTCCCAAAAATGGGTCAACAACAATCTAGACCCTATCACAACAGGAAAGCCCAAAGTCCCCACAAAAAGGACACCCACAAAAAGGACTCTCCTAGAGCAAATAGCTCAGAAGTATAAGGAAAACATTCCTCTGGGCTCTACTGGACATACACTACAAAATCCAACCCCACAAGACTGGGAGACAGGAAATATATCTACTATACAGATACAAACACGAAGTGCCACTAAAATAGGGAGACAAAGAAACAACCCCCAAACTAAAGAAAAGGAAAATTCACCATAAAAAGACCTTGATGAGATGGATTTAAGCATGTTATCAGAAATAGAATTCAGGGTAATGGTTATAAAGATGCTCAATGAAACTAATGAGAACAACACTTAATGAAAAGGATGAGGAACTTAGTGAAAACATGAAAAAAGGGTTAAATAGCATAAATAAGAATCAGTCAGAAATGAAGAATACTGTATCTGGTATCAAGAATACACTGGAAGGAATTAAGAGCAGGCTCAACGAAGCAGAGGATAGAATAAGTGACTTAGAAAATAAGGTAGAAATACCCACTCATAAGAGCAGCAAAAAGAAAAAAACACTTAAAAAGCATGAGGAAAGTCTAAAGGAGCTTTGGAACAACATGAAGCAAAACAACATTCACATCATAGGAGTACCAGAGGGGGAGGAAAGAGAGCAAGGGATAGAGAACATGG
The DNA here is from genome assembly GCF_964146895.1 of Miniopterus schreibersii. Lineage (NCBI taxonomy): Eukaryota > Metazoa > Chordata > Mammalia > Chiroptera > Miniopteridae > Miniopterus > Miniopterus schreibersii. The sequence goes on from NC_138104.1 coordinate 47,792,482, forward strand.
TGGAGGAAATAATGACAGAAAATTTTCCTATGCTGGTGAGGGAGAAAGACACACAAGTTTAGGAAGCACAGAGGGTTCCAAACAAGGGGGACCCAAAGAGACTGACTCCAAGACACATCATAATTAAAACAGCAAATGTCAAGGAAAAAGAGAGAATATTAAGGGCTACAAGAGATAGACAAGCAGTGACCTACAAGGGAACCCCCAAAGGCTAACAGCAGATTTCTCAACAGAAACACTTCAAGTGAGAAGGAAGTGGCATGAAGTTCTAAAAGTAATGAAAAGCAAGAACATGCAACCAGTACTGTTTTATCCAACAAGGCTATCATTTAAAATTGAAGGTGAAATAAAGAGCTTTTGGGATAAAAGAAGGCAAAAGGAGTTCAATACCACAAGACCAGCATTGCAAGAAATGCTAAAAGGACTGCTCTAAGAAAAAAAAGAAATATTGAGAGAAAGGTACATTGGCATAAAGGGGGGAAATGGCATTAAATAAGTTGATATCAATACTGACCTAAAATGTAAATGTAATAAATGCTCCAATCAAAGGCATAGAGTAGCTGAATGGGTAAGAAAACAAGAACCCAATGTACACTGTCTACAAGAGACCCACTGGAGAGCAAAAGACTCACACAGGCTAAAAGTAAGGGATGGAAAAAATATTCCATGCAAACGAAACTAAGAAAAAACACAAACTAGTGTAGCAATACTTATTTCTGACAAAATAAACTTCAAAATAAAGACCAGAATAAGAGACAAAGATTGTCACTACGTAATATTAAACGGATCAATCCAACAGGCAGAAATAACTAGTTTAAATATATATGTACACAATATAGGAGCACCTAAATATATCAAAAATTTCTTGGTAAAATTTAAGGGGGAAATAAACTGCAACACAATCATAGTGGGAGACTTTAACACCTCACTGTCATCATTGGACAGATCATCAACACAAATAATCAACAGGGAAACACAGACCTCGAATGGCACACTAGATCTAATGTATTTAATTGACATTTACAGAACTTTTCATCTCAAAGCAGCAGAATTCACATTCCTCTCAAGTGCCCATGAAACATTCTCAAAAATAGACCACATGTTTGGACACAAAACAAGTCTCTACAAGTTCAAGAAGAATGAAATCATATCAAGCATCTTATTGGATCACAATGACATGAAACTAGAAATCAAACATGATAAAAAAACTGAAAAATATTCAAACACATGGAGGCTACATAGCATGTTATTAAACAATGAATGGGTTACCAATGAGATCAAGGAAGAAATCAAACAATTTCTGGGGGAAAAACCAAAATTGAACAGACAAGAATTCAAAATCTATGTGACATAGCAAAAGCATTTCTGAGAGGAAAGTTCATAGGAGTACAAACATACCTCAAGAAACAAGGAAAAGCTCTACTAAACCATCTAACACAAAAGAATTAGAATGAGAACAGCAAGAAAAGCCCCAAGGAAGTAGAAGGAAGGAAATAATAAAGATCATAGCAGAAATTAATGACATAGAGACTAAATAAACTACAAAAAAATCAATGAAACCGAGAGCCTGTTCTTTGAAAAGATAAGACTGATGCACCTTATCTAGGCACACCAAGAAACAGAGAAGATTCAAATAAATAAATGAAATCAGAAATGAAAGAGGTGATATACCTAACAACTGACCCAACAGAAATACAAAGAATTTCATATAAGAAAATGCTGTGAGAAACTATAAGCCAACAAACTGGCCGAACATGGAACAAAGGGACAAATTCCTAGAAGCATACAACCTTTCAAAGCTGAATCAGGAAGAGATAGAAAACCTGAATAGGTTGATAACAACTAATGAAATCAAAGCAAGATTCAAAAAAATCCTAGCAAACAGAAGTACTGGACCATATGAATATACAGGCGAGTTTTACCAAACATTCAAAGAAGAATTAACACCTATTCTCCTCAAATTATTCCAGAAAATTCAAGAAGAGAGAAACCTCCCACCTGCTCTTTATGAGGCCAGCATCATCATAATCCTAAAACCAGATAAAGACGCTTCAAAGAAAGAAAATTATAGGCCAATATGCCTGATGAATATAGATGCTAATATCCTCAACAAAATATTACCAAACTTCATCCAGCAATACAGTAAAAAGATCGTACACCACAAACAAATGGGATTTACTCCTGGATTCAAGGCTGGTATAATATCCACAAATCAATAAATGTGATATATCACATAAACAAAAGAAAGGACAAAAATTATGCGATCATATGAACAGATGCAAAAAAAGCATTTGACAAAATCCAGCACCCATTTCTGATAAAAACTCTCAGCAAAGTGGGAATAGAGGGAACATACCTCAACATGATAAAGTCCATATATGACAAACCTACAGCCAACATCGTACACAATGGTCAAAACCATTTCCCTTAAAAAAAAAGGAACAAGGCAGGGATGCCCACATTCACCACTCATATTCAACATAGTACTGAAAGTCTTTGCCACAGCCATCAGACAGGAAGAAAGCATAAAAGGTATCAAAATTGGAAAGGAGGAAGTAAAACTGTCATTATTTGCAGATGACATGAGGTCGTACATATAAAATCCTAAAGACTCCATCAAAGTACTACTGAATTTGATAAATGAATTTGGCAAGGTAGCTCGATATAAAATTAACATCCAGAAATTGATGGCATTTTTATACAGAAATAATGAACTCTCAGAAAGAGAAACTAAAAAAAAAATACCATTTACCATTGCAACTAAAAAAATAAGTTACATAAGAATAAGCTTAACTAAGGATGTAAAAGACCTATAGTTGGAAAACTACAGGACATGGAAAAAGGACATAGAGGAAGATATAAACAAGTGGAAGAATTTACCATGTTCATTGGTTGGAATGATTAATATTATTAAAATGTCCATACTACCCAAAGCAATTTATAAATTCAATGCAATTCCTATTAAAATACCAACGTCATATTTCACAGAGCTAGAACAAATATTGCAAAAATTTATATGGAACCAAAAAAGACCCCAAATATCTGCAGTCATCTTGAGAAAAAAGAACAGAGTGGGAGGGATCACTTTACCAGATATTAAACTGTACTACAAAGCTATTGTAATCAAAACAGCCTGGTAATGGTACAAAACAAAACATATAGATCAATGGAACAGATCAGAAACCGCAGAAATAGACCCAAGTCATTATGGTCAGTTAATATTTGACAAGGAGGCAAGAGCATACAATGGAATAAAGACAGTCTCAATAATGGTGCTGGGAAAACTGGACAGCTACATGCCAAAAAAAATGAAACTAGACCACCAACTTTCACCATACAGAAAAATAAACTCAAAATGGATGGACTTATATGTAAGTCACAAAACCACAAAAATCCTGGAAACAAAGACAGTAAAGTCACAGACATCTCATATATTGGAATTTTCACTGATACATCTCCTAGGGCAAGAGAAACAAAAGAAAAAATAAACAAATGTGACCATATCAAACTAAAAAGCTTCTGCACAGCCAAAGAAAACCGCTTCAAAATACATAGGAACCCTGCAGTTTAGGAGAACATATTTGCCAAGGGTGTATCAGATAAAGAACTAATTTCCAAATTGTACAAAGAACTCGTACAACTCAACAAGAGGAAGACAAACAATCCAATTAACAACTGGGCAAAGGACTTGAACAGACACTTACTTCTCCAAAAAGCACATAGAGATGACCAAGAGACATATGAAAAAATGCTCAATGTCCTTAATTATCAGAGAGATGCAAATTAAAACCACCATGAGGTGTCACTTCACACCTGTAAGAATGGCTACCATCAATAAATGACATGTGCTCATGTGGATGTGGAGAAAGAGGAGTCCTGGCACACTGTTGTTGGGAATGCAGACTGGTGGAGCAACTATGGAATATAATATGGAGGTTCCTAAAAAACTTAAAAATGGAGCTGGTCTTTTACCCAGTGATCCCATTTCTAGGGATATATCCTAAGAATCCTTAAACACTAATCAGAAACAATATATGCACCCCTATGTTCATAGCAGCACAGTTTACAATAGCTAAGATCTGGAAACAGCCCAAGTGCCCATCAGTAGATGAGTGGATAAAAAGGCTGTGGGACATTTACTCCATGGAATACTATACAGCTGTAAAGAAGAAGGATCTCATACCATTTGGGACAGTATGGATGGACCTGGAGAATATTATGCTAAGTGAAATAAGTCAAGCTGAGAAAGCCAAACCATTACATCATCTCACTTATAGGTGGAATCTAAAGAACTTAATAAACTGATGAACAGAACAGATTCTATGACATGGAAACATGGTCAGATTGATGAATCTCAGAGGGAAGGAGGTGTTCAAGGGGGGAGGGGTCAATGGGGATAAAATGGGACATCTGTAACATTTTGAACAATAGGAAATAAATTAAATAAATAAATAAATAAATAAATAAATAAATAAATAAATAAATAAAAATGGTTTGTTTTCAAGTTAAATAAAAAGAAAAAATGAAGAGATTACAGAGGGCTGTAAGGGATCCTCCAGATTGTAGAATAAATGCAATAAATAGTAATTAAAGGAAATAAGCCAATCAATATTGTGTAAACTTCGCTAAAATGTTAACACATTTTATAGCTTTTCAGATTCAGACATTATAAACCAAAGCAAATCAAAATTGCTCTCCAAGATTTGTCCTTCATTATGCTCTTTCATATTCTGAAACAAACTGACATTTCCTTGCATCTCAGGGGTTCGGTAACATCAGGAAAAATATCCTAATATTATTAAAATTTTATAAACATGTAGTAGCTTCATCATTTCTATCTTCAAATAAATCAATGAGGAAACATTAAGTTTCCAATAAGGATGCATTAGGGAAGCATGCACATTTTGTTTTATAATATGGTAAATATTTACAGTTATATTCCACAAGAAAACTCCTTGGAATTCGCAATATATTTGAAACGTACAAAAGTTTGGAGACAAATACAAGATAAAACAAACAAAAACCCTCTGAGATCCACTTCTTTATGACAGAACTATTCTTGTCTTTGAGGAACAAATGTAAGTTCAAAGTTATGTTCCTCTGAAGCTATTGCTCTTAAGTATAGTCTTGATCACTTATATTAACTATAATTTTTAAACAAAGGAACTTTTGTTTCACAAAGATAACTGAGGGGTAGTTAATTGAAATTGTCACACATCAGCACTTAGCAGACTAGCAAAACTCATGAATACACATAATACAACACTTAGAGTCACAAAATACACATACAATTTCTCCAAGTAGAGAAAATGAACATATTCCCATAATCCGAATTTATAACTTTGCATATAAAAATAAGAAGCAATAGCATATAAATGTAAATTTATGTTTGGTGATCATAGTTTCATTTTTATTTGGAAATGATCTAATGGAAATTAGGAAGTAAAACTGTTCTGATTTGCAAATGACATGATACTATATAGAGAAAAACCTTAAATAGTCTTTTAAAAACACTATTAGAAATAATAAATAAATTCAGTAATGTTTCAGGATACAAAATTAACATACACAGTGCTCAGCTGGGGCATAGTGAGTTAGGTGGGCCAGGAAGTGAACAGAGGCTGGACAGGTAGAGAGGGGCAAGTCAGGAGCATCTCACAAGCCAAGACATTTCATAAATGGAAGACTTTACAGTGGACTTGATGAGCATGGAAATTCATGGTACTCATTACCAGAATGAGTACTCTGTTTCTGTCCATAGACCACGCTTCTGACTTTGTGGAGAGCCAGGTCCAGCCAGGCCACTCCACCAGGGGAGCACTAGACCCTCCTCGACCCTCTGTGAGTGGTGTGCTTGGCACTTCCCATCCCATCTACCAGAGGAGCACCCTGCCAGTGCACCCCGTCCACAAGCAGACCACCCAGCCAACCCTAACCTATCTTCCAGTGGAGTTTCAGGCCTGCCCTGCAACCTTGATATGTGGCCTGAACAGACACAGGGACCTGCCCACCCCATCCCGCATGCCTGACTATGAGACAATGGATGACTGGTCCAACAGCCTTGACACAGTGTGCCTGGCTCTGCCACCATGATCCAGTGCGCCCAGACACATGGACCAGCCACCAGGATCCATTATGCCTGATGCAGCAAACAGTCTGGTAGCCTGATGACCCCCCTCCCTTAAGTGGAGATCTGACACCTCCAGACACATGGACCTGCCTCTGTGTCCAGGTTGCTTGACTGGGTGCCCCTCGAAGACCAGATCTGCTGCACCCTGAGGCCCCCAGATGCACAGACATGCCACAGTGACCAGGTGTGCCTAACCAGGTGCCACCAGGTGATTGGACCCACTGCTGTGACCTGTCATGACCAATCACCTCTGTACCCACATATCTGCCACAATGACTATACCTGCCTCACCTGGTGCCACAGACTATTGGACTGCTAAAATGGGGAGACAAAGAAACAAACTTCAAATAAAATAAAAGGAAGAATCACCAGGAAAGGAACTAAATGAAATAGAGGCGAGCAATTTGTTAGATAAAAGATTCAAAGTAATGGTTATGAGGGTGACCAAACACTTAGTGAGCACTACAAGCAACATAATGAGAAGTATATGAAACTTAATAGAAATTACACCAGCATGAAGAATGAGGTTGAAACAACGAATAAAAAGCAATTAGAAATGAAGAATGATATAGCAGAAATGAAGAATAACCTGGAAGGATTCAACAGTGGACTAGAAGAAGCTGAGGGCTGAATCAGCAAATTAGAAGAGAAAGTAGAAAAAAACACCCATTTAGAGCAGCAACTGGAAAAAAATTAAAAAGCAGGAGGAGAGTTTAAGGGAGCTCTGAAACAACATAAAACATAACAACATCTGCATCATAAGGATATAAAATGGAGAAGAATATGAGCAAGGAATAGAGAACCTGTTAGAAGAAATAATGAAAGGAAACTTCCCTGACCTGATGAAGAAAAAAGGCACACAAGTTCAGGAAACACAGAGAATCCCAATCAAGATGAACCCAAAAAGGTCCACATCAAGACAATCATAATTAAAATAGCAAACATTAAAGACAAAATAAGAATCTTAGAGGTTGTAAGAGAGAGACAGAAAGTTGCCTATAAAGGATCTCTCATTAAACTGTCAGCTGATTTCTCAATAGAAAAGCTTCAGTCCAGGAGGGAGTGGCATGAAGTATACAAAGTAATGAAAAGCAAGAAACTGAATCCAAGACTACTATATGCAGCAAGGCTAACATTCAAAAGTGAAGGTAAAATTAGATGCTCTTCAGAAAAAAAATGCCTAAAGGACTTTATTAGGATCAAACCAGCACTGCAAGATATGCTAAAGGAACTGTTGGAAGAAGAAGAAATAGAGAAAGAGGGAACGACACAGGTATAAACAATAAAAATAGCAACAAAAAGTACCTATCAATAAGAACCTTAAATGTAAATGGCTTAAATGCTCCAATCAAAATACATACGGTAGCTGAATGGATAAGGAAACATGACCCATATACATGCTGTCTACAAGAGACACAACTTAAAACAAAAGACAAGCAGAATGAAAATGAAGGGATGGAAAAAATTTTTTCATGCAAATAGAAATGAAAAAAAAGCAATACTCAACAAGGAAACAGCAACCATAAGTGACACACTAGATCAAATGGATTTAATTGACATTTACAGAACATTTGACTCCAAAGCTGCACATGGGACATTCTCAAAGACAGACCACATGTTAGGACACAAACTAAGTCTTTACAAATTCAAGGGGATTAAAATCATCAACAACTTTGCAAATTAAAATGGCATGAAATTAGAGATCAACTACAATAAAAACACCACAAAACATTATTCACACACATGCAGGATAAAGAGCATGTTATTAAACAATGAAAGGGATACCAATGAAATCAAGGAAGAAATCAAAAACTTCCTGGAAACAAATCATACTGAACACACAACAACCTAAAATCTATAAAAAACTGGTAAAGCAGTCCGGAAAGGGAAGTTTATAATACCACAGGCCTACCTCAAGAAATAAGAAAAAATTCTAATAAACTATCTAAACCTACAACGTCAAGAATTTTAAAGAGAATAACAAGAAAATGCCAGAGTAGGTAGAAGGAATGAAATAATAAAGATAAGAGCAGAAATAAATGACATAAAGACTAAATAAGCAATACAGAAGATCAATGAAACCAAGAGTTGGTTCTTTATAAAGAAAAACAAGATTGATGAACCTTTAGCCAGACTCATCAAGAAACAAAGAGAGAGGACCAAAATAAACAAAATCAGAAACAAAAAAGGAGAAGAAACAACTGACATAACCAAAATACAAAGAATTGTAAACAAATATTATGAACAACTATATGCCAACAACCTGGACAAACTGTACAAAATGGAAAAATTCCAAGAAAAATAGAATCTTGCAAACCTGAATCAAGAAGAATCAGAAAACCTGAATGAGCCAAAAACAAAAATGAAATTGAAGTAGTAATCAAAAAATTCCCATAAAACAAAAACCATGATCCATGCAGATTTACAAAGGCATTTTTCCGAACATTCAAATAAGAACTAACACCTATTCTCCTCAAATTTTCCAAAAATCCAAGAGAAAGGAACACTCCCAAGCTCTTTTTATGAGGCTATCATTATCCTAATTCCCAATACAGATAAAGACAGTACAAGAAAAAAGAATTACAGTCCAATATCCCTGACGAATATAGATGCCAAATTCCTCAACAAAATATTAACAAATCTGATCCAATAATATATTTAAAAGATCATCCACCCGAGTCGTTCACCCATACCACAGAGGAAATCTTTCTCGGGCAGACATTTACCTTACAAGCAGCATTTGCCAGGGAGGGAAGCAATTGCACCATCCTGCTGGACACCCTCTCATCCTACCTTGTGGAGTTTCTACAGTCTGATGCTTCTTAAGAGATTGATAACAACCAGCCACCCCACCCTGTGGAGTTTCTACAGCCTGAGGCTCATTAAGAGAATCAGGTTAATCAGCCTGCAGGCAGAGGTAGACCTCAGAGTGCTTTGAGTATTTGCCTGATCTGCCTCTGGACCTGAGTCTTGGAAAAGCAGATTTTGGTGTGCATCTTGCTCTTGTCCAAACTCACTCAGCCCCAAGAGAAGGAACCATGAGCCATTAGATTTTGATAGCTCTAAACAAGGAACTCAAGGCAAGTCACAAACAGCCTCTGACACTGGCCTGCACCAGAGACCCTCCAAAAAGACCGAGAGTCCTAGCAGATCTACCTAATACATAGAAACAATCCCAGATAGGCTGCCAAAATGGGGATACAAAAAAAAAAAAAAAAAAAAGCCCCAGATGAAAGAACAGAATTCTCCAAATAAAGAGATAAATGAAATGGAAATAAACAATCTATCAGATATAGAATTCAGAATACTGATTGTAAAGATAATCAACAGCATGAGAAAAGATATAGAAACTATGAAAAATTACCAGCCCGAAATGAAGAATACATTGGAAGGAATAAACAGCATATTAGAGGAAGCTGAGGATAGTACCAACGAATTAGAAAACAGGGTAGAAAAAAAATCACTCAATCAAAGATAAAAAAAAAAAAAAAATTAATAAAATAGAAGGGCATTTTAAGGGAGCTCTGGGAACACATGAAACCTAATAATATTTGCATAATAGGAGTGCAAAAAGGGGAAGAGAATAAACATGGGAATAGAGATTTTGTTTGAAGAAATAATGTCAGAAAACTTCCTTAACCTGGTGAAAGAAAGTCACACAAGTTCAGGAGGCACATAGAGTCCCAAGCAAGAAGAACCCAAAAAGGTCCATGCCCAGAAACATCATAATTAAAATGCCAAAAATTCAAGACAAAGAGAGAATCTTAAAGGCAGCTAGAGAAAAGCAATCTATTACCTACAAAGGCGCTCCCATAAGGCTGTCAGCTGATTTCTCATCAGAAATGCTATAGGCCAAAAGGGTATGGCAAGGGTATAAAAAGCAAGGATCTAAAACCAAGACTATTCTATCCAGCAAGATTATCATTTAAAATATATGTTGAAATAGTTTATGAGACAAAAAAAGCTAAATGATTTTATCACCACCAAACCAGCATTGCAAGAAATGTTGAAGGGGCTGCTGTAATAAGCAGTTGAAATAGAAATATTGACATAAAGAAATAAACAAGCCATCAGATATAGATACCTAACAATAATCACCTTAATATAAATGAATTAAAAGCACCAATCAAAAGACATAGGGCAGCTGTATGGATGAGAAAATATGACCCAAATACATGCTTTGAACAAGAGACCCACCTCAGAACAAAAAACTCACACAGGCTGAGAAAAAAACCTCTGGAGGACTATAAAGGAGAGATTGACAGCAATACAGTCACACTCTGGGACTTTAACACCCCACTGACTTTACTATGTAGATCTTCGAGACAAAAAAATCAACAAGGAAATAATAATTCTAAATGACACACTAGATCAGATGGATTTAATTGACATTTACAGAACATTTCACCCCAAAGCTGTAGAATATACATTATTTTAAAGTGCACATGGGACATTATCAAAGAATGACCACACGTTAGGATACAAAACAAGTCTTAGAAGTTCAAGAAGATTGAAATTATGTCATGCCACTTTACAGGATATCAAACTATACTACAAAGCCATTGTAACCAAAACAGTTGGAACAACAGTTGTATAGATCAATGGAACAGAACAGAGACCCCAAAAATAAGCTCACACCATTTTCATCAATTAATATTTGACAAAGAAGGCAAAAGCATACAGTGGATTAAATAAAGACAGTCTCTTCGATAAATGGTGTTGGGAAAATTAAACAGGTATATGCACAAAAAAAAAAAAAAAATGAAACTAGACCACCAACTTACCCCATACACAAAAATAAATTCAAAATGTGTACAAGATTTAAATGTGAGTCCCAAAACCATAAAAATCCTGGAAGAAAACATAGGCAGTAAAGTCACAGGCATCTCACATAGTGGAATTTTCACCGATAAAACTCCAAGAGCAAGGGATACAAAGGAAAATATAAACAAATAGGACTACATCAAACTAAAAAGCTTCTGCACAGCAAAAGAAATCATCTCCAAAATACAAAGGAACCGCATGGTTTGGGAGGACATATTTTCCAAGAATGTATCAGATAAGGGGCTAATTTCCAAAATATACAAAGAACTCATACAACTCAACTAGAGGAAGACAAACAACCCAATTTAAAAATGGGCAAAGGACACGAATAGACACACTTCTCCAAAGAGACATACAGATGGCCAAGAGACATGAAAAAATGCTCAATGTCCTTAATCATCAGAGAGATGCAAATTAAAACCACAATGAGGTATCACTTCACACCTGTCAGAGTGGTTACCATCAACCAATCAATAAATGACACATGCTGGAGAGGATGTGGAGAAAGGGGAACCCTAATACATTTCTGGTGGGAATGCCGACTGGTGGAGCCACTATGGAAAACAGAATGTAATTTCCTCAAATAATTAAAAATGGAACTGCTTTTTGACCCAGTGATCTCACTTCTAGGAATATATCCTAAGAAACCCGAAACACTTATCAGAAAGAACGTATGCATCCCTGCGTTCATATCAGCAAAATTTACAATAGCTGAGATCTGAGACAGCCCAAATGCCCAGCAGTAGATGAGTGGATAAAAAAAAGCTGTGGGATATTTACATCATGGAATACTATGCAGTTGTAAAGAAGAAGGATCTATTACCCTGTGGGACAGTATGGATGGACCTGGAGAATATTATGTTAAGTGAAATAAGCCAGGCAGAGAAAGACAAATATCACATGATTTCACCTATATGTGGAATCTAAGAACAAAGTAAACTAATGAGCAAAATAGATTCAGTGAGACAGAAGCATGGATCAGAGAGACAAATCTCAGAGGGAAAACAGGGGTGGGGGTGGAGTGGCGAGAGATTAACCAAAGAATTTATATGCGTAAATGCATAACCAAAAGACACAGACAATAGTGCAGTGAAGGACTAGGGCAGGGATTGGATGCGAGGTAAAAGGATCAATGGGGGGAAAAAGAGGACATCTGTAATTTTTTCAACAATAAAGATAATTTTTTTTAAATCATATAATGAATCATCTGAGACATTTACACCTTTGAATACTATGGAGCTGTAATAAAGAAGGATTCCTCACCCTTTGATACAGCATTGTGAACCTGGAGAGTATTATGCTAAGCCACTCAGAGAAAGACAAGTATCACATGATTTTACTCGTATGTGGAATCTAAAGAACTAAATAAACCAAAGAACAAAATAGATCCAGAGACATAGAAGTATGGAACAGACTGTTGAATCTCAGAGGGAAGGCACAGATGTATGTGTGGGTGGAAAGAGATTAACCTAAGAACTTATATTCATATATGCAAACCTGTGGACACAGACAAATGTGGTGAAGGCCTGGAGCGGAGGTGCAAGGTGAAGGGGATCAATGTGGGAAAAAAGAGGATATTTGTAATACTTTCAACAATAAAGTAAATTAAAACATTTAAAAATTTTTAAAGTAAACTCTGTTTTTCCTTGTTATAAAATAGCATCCTTTATTAAGGAATAAGGAAATTTTTTTAAAAATAAAGCAAGTAATAAAATTGGGGGGAAAAAGATCTAGACTATCATGAATTCATGAATTAATTTAATTCAGTATCAGTCTAAGATTTTAAGCTACCTAAACATCTTTGAAATTTTCTTTAAGCTAATAAATATGGTGCAAAATAAATACTATTGTAATAAAATTCATCAGAACAACTCAATTTAGTTAAATGCAAATTTAAATTTTTTATAATCTTAAACATTATGTAGAAGTAATGCTACCTTAATTGATCAGTAAACCTGTATAAATTGAAGCAAATGTATTAATAAAAATAGAATAGAAATGTATGCTTATATTACACTTAACACTGATAAATCACAGAAGGCAGGGCAACTTTTATGAAATAAAAATTGTGAAATTACTTTTATTTGAGAAAGTTTTACCAAATTATATAAACTCGTATTTTTATTCTGGGTTGATTTCTTCAAGAATATTTTTTCTAGTGCATTTAAAGTCTTAAAGGTTTAATTTCCTTTATTTCTTGGAACTTTAGGAGTATTAAGTTTATATACATTCCTATTTATCTGTATAATTCAAACAACATAGAACTTTTATTTAAGAAATTTTATAATCTAATTTAATATCATATAAAACGAAAAGACATCACATTCACAAAATGAGAGTTAAAGTTTCATATATGGTTGATAAGTTATTTCCCATCAGTGACATACAAAGAAGAATATAGATTTTAGACCCCCCAAAATCTGAGTTTATATCAAAGTTCAAATACTTATCAACAGTGTGGCCTTTGGCAAGAGACTTAGTCTGTTTCTCAGTTTCCTCATACGTAAAATGGGATAATTGTATCTCACGAGATTGCTGGAAGAATAAAGTAAGACAATATAGTAACTTCTCTGGCCCATGGTAGTTGTTGTTATTATTATCATTATTATTATTATTGTTCTTGTTATTTAAGCATCAATGTTGGTTACCTACCTGAAAACCTAACTTTCCAATTGCTGGACCCTTGGAACTCCACTTTAGACACTCCACCCACATGGCTGTACCCTGAATTTTATAATGGATTAATTTCAGAGAAAATAAACTTTAGTATTCTACTATTACCATAATCTCCTATTTGACCTGTATTTTTAACTCAGAGTCTCTCAACTGTTCCTTTATTTTTGCAATTATAAGCATAATCTTGATTTCTTTATTTTGCCAAGCTACCTTGTGCTCCGTGATTTATTGTATGAACTATTCTTTCTCAATTCCCTTGTACATATTTTCCTTCCATGTTATTTCTCAGAAATTATCCAACCTATCACCCAAATTCAAACCTATGACTCATTTGCATTTCTTTTCTTTGTCACTTTCCATATCTAAAACCACTGCTCTCACATGAAAAATATTTCTCAAAAGTTTATTTTTCTCTTTGTTCCTGCATGTATCCTTTTCACACCTTATCTGCTTCTTGTCTTTTCCCCTTACAATGCAAATATGACCATATTGTTCTCCAGATTAAAACTCTTAAATGGCTCTCCATCACTTGGACAATTCTTCTTTAAATGTGGACCTCTGGAGCTCTACAGGCTATTGTTATTCTCTAGAGAAGGGAGAGCCAATAGAAATTTCTGAGATTATAAAAATGCTCCCTATCTGCCCTGTTCAATAAAGAAGCCGCTAGCCAGGTATTCTATTGGATATTTGAAATGTGGCTAGTTTGACTGAGGAATTAAATTTTAAATTTAATTGAATTTTTTGAGGGGGGTTCGGGTTTATTTTTAATTTTTATTGAAGTTATTGGATGACATTGGTTAATAAAATTATATAAATTTCAAGTATACAATTCTATAGTACATCACCTGCACATTATGGTGTGCTCACTAATCAAAGGTAAGTTTCCTTCTGTCATTTATCCCCCCTTTACCCTCTTTTACCTGCCCCATCCCCCTTTCCCTCTGGTAATCACCATACTGTTGTCTGTGTCTATGAGGATTTTTTTAGTTAATAATTTCACATTTTTCCCCAAGCTCCCCAAATCCCCCTCTCATCTGACAGCTATCAGTCAGTTTTGGTATCTAGCAGTATGTTTCTGTTTTGTTTGTTAGCTTGATTTGTTAATTAGTTTCCTCATATAAGTGAAATCATATAGTAATTGTCTCTCTCTTTCTCTCTGACTGGCTTATTTCACTAAGCATGATAGCAAAAGGTAAGATTTCCTGCTATTTTACAGCAGTAGTATTCCATTGTGTAAATGTACCACTGTTGTTGTTTTTTATCCACTCATTTACTAATAGGCACCTGAGCTGCTTCCACATCTTGACTATTGTAAATATTGCTGCAATGAACATAGGGGTGCATACATTCTTTTGAATCAGTGTTTTGGGTTACCTCAGATATATTCCCAGAAGTTGAATCACTGGTTCATAAGGCAGTTCCATTTTTAATTTTTAAGGAACCTTCATACTGTTTTCCATAGCAGCTGCACGATCTGCATTCCCACCAACATTGCAAGAGAGTCCCCTTTCCTCTACATCCTCAACAATGCTTGGTGTTTGTTTATTTATTGATGACAGCCATTCTGACAGGTGTGAGGTGATATCTCATTGTGGTTTTACTTAGCATTTCTCTGATGATTAGTGATGTTGAGCATCTTTTCATAAGTCTGTTGGACATCTGTATGTCTTTTTTGAAGAAGTGTCTATTGAGGTCCTTGGCCCATTTTTAATTGGATTTTTTTTGATGTTGAGTTTTGTAAGTTCTTTATAAATTTTGAATATTAACCCCTTATCAGATGTATCACTGGCAAACATGTTCTTCCATTCAGTGAGTTGTCTTTTCATTTTGTTAATGGTTACTTTTGCCGTACAAATGTTTTTAGTTGGGTGTAGTCCTATTTGTCATTTATTCTTTTTGTTTCTGTTGCCTGAGGATATATATCAGAAATGTATATTGCTACAAGAAAAGTCTGAGATTTTACTGCCTACTTTACCTTCTAGGATTTTTATGATTTCAAGACTAACATTTAAATCTTTAATCCATTTTGAGGGGTTTTTTTTGTATGGTGTAAGAAGGTGGTCTAGTTGCATTTTTGGCACATATCTGTCCAATTGTCCCCAAACCATTTATTGAATAGATTGTCTTTACCCCACTGTATTTTCTTGCCTCCTTTGTCAAATATTAATTAACCAAAAATTCATGTGTTTTTTTCTGGGGTCTCCATTCTGTTCCATTGTTGTATAGATCCCTTTTCATGCCAGTACCATGCTTTTTAAAATTATTATGTCCTGGTAATATAATCTGATATCAGGTATCATGATTCCTCCAACTTTGTTCTTTTTCCTCAGCATTACTTAGGTTATTCAAGGTCTTCTGTGGTTCCATATAAATTTTTGGAATATTTGTTCTAGTTCTTTGAAATATGCCATTGGTATCTTGAGGGCAATTGTATTGAATCTATAGATTGCTTTGGGTAGCATGGACATTTTAATGATGTTAATTCTTCCAATCCATGAACACATTATATGCTTCCACTTATTTGTATCTTCTTCAATTTCTATCTTCAGTGTCCTATAATTTTCCAACTACAGGTCTTTTACATCCTTGGTTAAATTTATTCCCAGGTTTTTAAAATTTTTTGATACAATTATAAATGGGGCCCTAGCCAGTGTTGTTCAGTGTTGGCTCATGGACTGAAGGGTCTCAGGTTCAATTCCAGCAAAGGGCACACACCTAGATTGCAGACTTGATCTTTGGCCCCAATTGAGGAACTTGTGGGAGGATTGATGTGTCACTCTCACATGGATGTTTCTCTCTATCTCTCTCTCCCTCCCACTCTCTCTGAAAAAGCAATGGAAAAAATATACTTGGGTGAAGATTAAAACAAACAAAAAAACAAAAAACAAACAAAAATTGTAAATGAGACTATTTTCTTAGTTTCCCTTTCTGATAGTTCATTATTGGTGTATGTAATGTAACTGATTTCTGGATATTTATTTTGTACACTGCTACTTCACTGAACTCATTAATCAGTTCTAGTAGTTTTTTTGGTGAATTCTTTAGGGTTCTCTATTATACAGTATCATAAAATCTGCACATAATGACGTTTTTATTTCTTTCTTTCCAATTTTGATGTCTTTATTCCTTCTTCCTGTCTGATGACTGTGAATAGGACTTCCAGTACTATGTTGAATAAGATTGGTGAAAGTGGCCATACCTGTTTCGTTCCTGATCTTAAGTGAAACAATTCTGGTTTTTACCCATTGGGTATGTCACTGGCTGTGGGTTTGTCATATATGGCTTTTATTATGTTGTGGTATGTTCCCTCTAGTCTCAGGTTGCTGAGGGTTTTTATCATAAATGGGTGCTGCATTTTATTAAAAGCTTTTTCTGCATCTATTGATATGATAATGTGATTTTATCCTTCATTTTAATTATACGATGTATCATGGTTATTAATTTGCAGATATTGAACCAACTTTGCCTCCTCAAAATAAATCCCACTTGATCACAGTATATAATATTTTTAATGTATTTTTTTATCCAGTTTGCAAATACATTGTTGAGGATTTTATCATTTATGGTTATCAGGGAAATTGGCTTATAGTTTTCTTTTTTTATTGTGTCGACATGTGGTTTTGGCATTAGGATAGTGCTGGCCTTGGAAAATGAGCTTGGGAGTCTTTTCTTCTCTTGAATTTTTTGGACTACTTTGAGAAAAATAAGTGTTACTTTTTCTTTGAATGTTTGGTAAAATTTACCTGTGAAGCTATATGGTCCAAGGCTTTTGTTTGTTAGGTGTTTTATTTATTTATTACTGATTCAATTTCATTAGTAGTAAATTATCAACTCAGATTTTGTGATTCTTAGGGATTTTGTTTTGGAAGATTGTATGTTTCTAGAAGTTTATTTATTTTTTCCAGATTTTCAAATTTGTTGGCATATAGTTGTTTGTAATATTTTTTTACCCTTATATTAGTGTTTTTAAAGCTCTGTCCCTCCTGCTTACCTTTTCAAAGAATCAGCTCTTGGTTTCATTGATCTTTTGTATTGTTTTTTCAAATTCTATTTTATTTATTTCTGCTCTTAACTTTAATATTTTCTTTCTTCTACTCACTTTGGGGTTTTTTATTTATCTTTATTGTTGAAAGTATTACAGATGTTTCCCTTTTTCCCTCATTGACTCCCTCCACCCTGCACCCTCCTTCAGGCCTTTGGGTTTTGATTGTTGTACTTTTTCTAGTTCTTTTAAGGGTAGGGTTAAATGGTTTATTTGGGATTTTTGTTTGTTTCTTGAGGTAGGTCATTAATTTTATAAGTTTTCCTCTTAGGACTGCTTTCACTGTGTCTCTCTGACTTGGGGTTGTTGTGTTCTCATTTTTATTTACTTCAAGGTACATTTTGACTTCTTCCTTGTTCTCATTGTTAATGCAATCTTACTTTAGTAACATGTTATTTAGCCTCCATGTCTATGCATTTTTCAGTTTTTTCTTGCAATTTATTTCTAGTTTCATACCATTGGGGTCAGAGGGAAACTTGATATGATTTCAATCTTCTTAAATCTATTGAGACATTTTTTTGTGTCCTAACGTGATCTATCCTAGAAAATGTTTCATGTGCCCTTGGAAAGAATGAATATTTAGCTAATTTAAGGTAAAATGCTCTTAATTTCTATTAAGATAGAAATTAATGTTATCTGGTCTAGTGTGTTATTTAAGGCTGCTATTTCCTTGTTGAATTTCTGTCTGGAAATTTATCCATTGAAGTCAATAGGTGCTAAAATTCCCTTGATATGATTGTATTACTATCTATATCATCCTTTAGGTTCATCATGATTTGCTTTACATATTGAGGGGCTCCAAGGTTGGGAGCATAAATGTTTACAAGCGTTGTATCCTCTTGTTGGACTGCTCCCTCTATCATTATATAGTGTCCTTACTGGTTTGTTATTATTGACTATTTTTTTAATCTATTTTTCTAAATCCTCACCTGACGATATTTTTTCCATTGCTTTTCAGAGAGAGTGGAAAGGAGAGAAAATGAGAGAGAGAGAGAGAGAGAGAAAGAGAGAGAGAGAGAGATCAATGTGAGAGAGACACATCCATTAGTTGCTTTCTGCACATGACCTTACCAGGGCCAGGGAACGAGCCTGCAACCCCAGTATGTGCCCTTGACTAGAATTGAACCTGAGGCCCTTCAGTCCACAGGCTGATGCTCTAAAAATAGCCAGATCATCTAGGGCTTAAATCTATTTTTGATATAATTATTAATACTCCACCTTTTAAAAATTCCTATTTGCATAAAATATTTCTTTTTCATTCCTTTACTTCTAGTCTGTGTGTACCTTTCATTCTGAGCTGTTTCTCTTGTAGTTGGCATATATATGGGTCTTATTTTCTTATCCATTCAGCTACCCTATGTCTTTTTTTTCTTTATTGTTCAAAGTATTACAGATGTCCCTCTTTTTCCGCATTGACCCTTTCTACACCAGACCCACCCAACCACAAATGGACTTCACCGCACTATTGTCTGTGTCCTTGGGTTATTCATATTTGCATATAAATTTTTTGGGTAATCTCTCCCCACCCATCCCCACCTTCCCTCTGAGACTTGTCAGTCTGTTCCATGCTTCAATGTCACTAAATCTATTTTGTTCATCAGTTTGTTATGTTCTTTAGATTCCATATAAAAGTGAGATCATGTGATATTTGTCTTTCTCTGCCTGGCTTATTTTGCTTAGCATATTCTCCAGTTCAATCTATGCTTTCCCAAAAAGTACGAGATCCTTTTTCTATACAGCTGTATAGTATTGCATTGTGTAAATGTCCCACTGCTATTTTTCCATTTATCTTCTTATGAGCACTTGGGCTGCTTCCAGATCTTAACTATTATAAATTGTGTTGCTATGAACACAGGGGCACACTGAAAAAAGAAATAGAGGGCAATATTAAAAAATGGAAGAATATATCATGTTCATGGATTGGAAGACTTAACATCATTAAAATGCCCATACTAACAAAAGCAATCTACAGATTCAATGGAATTGTAATTAAAATACCAACAGCATATTTCACAGAACTAGAATAAATACTCCAAAAATGTATATGGAACCAAAAAAGACCCCTAAACTGTTGCAGCAATCTTGACAAAAAAGAACAGAGTGAGAGAGATCACTATACCAGATACCAAACTATACTATAAAGCCATTGTAATCAAAGAACCTGGTATTGGTAGAACAACAAATATATAGATCAGTGGAATAGAACAGAGACCCCAGAAATCAACCCATGCCATTATGGTTAATTAATATTTGACAAAGGAGGCAAGAGCATACAATGGAGTAAAGACAGCATCTTCAATAAGTGGTGCTGGGGAAATTGGACAGGTACATGCAAAAAAATGAACCTAGACCACCAACTTACTCCATACATAAGAATAAATCCAAAATGAATAAAAGACTTAAATGTAAGTCACAAAACTATAAAAATCCTGGAATAAAACAGGCAATAAATTCACAGACATCTCCCATAGTAGTATTTTCACCAATACATCTCCTAGGGCAAGAGAAACAAAGGAAAAATAATCAAATGGGACTACATCAAACTAAAAAGCTTCTGCACAGCAAAAGAAATCATCTCCAAAATACAAAAGAACTGCATGGTTTTAGAGAACATATTTTCCAAGGATGTATCAGATAAGGGGCTAATTTCCAAAATATACAAAGAACTCATACAACTCAACTAGAGGAAGACAAACAACCCAATTTAAAAATGGGCAAAGGAACCGAATAGACACACTTCTCCAAAGAGGACATACAGATGGCTAAAAGACATATGAAAAAATGCTCAATGTCATTAAACATCAGAGAGATGTAAATTAAAACCACAATGAGATATCACTTCACACCTGTCAGAGTGGTTACCATCAACCAATCAACAAATGACACATGCTGGAGAGGATGTGGAGAAAAGGGAACCCTAATACACTGCTGGTGGGAATGCAGACTGGTGCAGCCACTATGGAAAACAGTATGGAGGTCCCTCAAAAAATAAAAAATGGAACTGCCATTTCACCCAGTGATCCCACTTCTAGGAATATACCCTAAGAATTCTGAAATACTAATCAGAAAGAATATATGTACCCCTATGTTAATAGCAGCACAATTTACAATAGCTAAATTTTGGATACCCTATGTCTTTTGATTGGAACATTTAAGCCATTTACATTTAAAGTGAATATTGATAGGTATGTATTTACTATCATTTTATCCTTTATACCTAGGTTCCTCTTCCTCCTCCTCCCCTTCTTCTTCTTCTTCTTCTTCTTCTTCTTCTTCTTCTTCTTCTTCTTCTTCTTCTTCTTCTTCTTCTTCTTCTTCTTCTCCTTCTCCTTCTCCTTCTCCTTCTCCTTCTCCTTCTCCTTCTTCTTCTTATTAAAGTATACTTTTTAACATGTCTTATAGTGCTGGTTTGGTGGTGATAAATTCCTTTACCTCTTTCTTGTCTTGAAAGCTCTTTATTTGTTTTTCAATTTTAAATGATAGCCTCGCTGTGTATATTCGTCTTGGTTATAGGTCCTTGTTTTTCATTACTTTGAATATTTCGTGCAATCTCATCTGGCCTGAAATATTTCTGTTCAGAAAACAGCTGACAGTCATATGGAAACTTCCTTGTAGAAAATGTCTTGTCTTTCACTTGCTGCTTTTAAAAGTCTTTCTTTGTCTTAAACCTTAGGCATTTTAATTATGATGTGTCTTTGTATGGACCTCTTTAAGTGCATCTTATTTGAGACTTTCAGCACTTCCTAGAATTCTGTGTCATTTTCCTTCACAGGGTTAGGAAAGTTTTCAGCCATTATTTCTTCAAATTGATCTTTGCTCTTTTGCTCTCTCTCCTCTCCTTCTGGTACCTTTATGATGTGGATATTGTTATGCTTCCAAAGCTTCTTAAACTATCTTCATTTTTTAAATTATCTTTTCCTTTTGCTACTCTGATTCAGTGTTTTCTATTACCTAGTCTTCCAAATCACTGATTTGATCCTCTGATTTAATTAAACTACTGTTTACTCCTTCCAGTGTATTAATCATTTCAGATATTGCATTCTTCATTTCTTACTGGTTTTCTGTATAGTGTCTATGTGCTTTTTCAAACTGTTGCAGTTCTCACTAAGCTCCTTGATCATGCTTATAAGCATTGCTATAAACTCTATATCTGGTAAATTGCTTTCCTCCATTTAATTTAACTTTTTTCTGGATATTTCTGGGTGGTTTTTTTTTTTATTGGGGCATGTTTCTTTGTGTCTTCAATTTGGCTTCCTCTTTGTGTTTGTTTCTATGTTTTAGTTACAACTGCTATGTCTCCCAATTTTGGTAGGGTGGTCTTATATGCCAAGTGCCTTGTTGGACACAGTGGTCCCATAAGGTCACTTGAGCTGGGTGTCAAAGGAATGTCCCTTCTGTGGGTTATGTCAACCTTCCTTTTATAATTAGGACTTCATTGTTTTTTTGTTTTTTAGGTGTTTATTTAATTTTTTTTATTTTTATATTTTTATTGATTTCAGAGAGAGGAAATGAGAGGGCGAGAGAGAAACATCAATGATGAGAGAGTCACTGATTGGTTGCTTTCTGCAAGCCCCCAACTGGGGATTGGGCCAACAACCCAGGCATGTGCCCTGACAAGGAATTGAACCCTGATCGCCTGGATCCTAGGTTGATGCTCAACTGCTGAGCCATGCTCAGCTGGGTGGGACTTGATTGTTATTGACCAATTTGTGTGTGGGGAGGATCCTCAGACTGGATTACTGTGAGGTTTAATTTTGACCAGAGCCTATGAGCTGCTCTACAGGTGCTGATCACACAAAGTGAATTTTGCCTTAGCAGGCTCTTGTGCCTATTGAGATTTTCCTTGAATATGCCACATGTCAAGCTAATTGGATCCTGTTTTGATGTTATCTAAAGTTGGTCACTGGGTGTGTCTATTTTGGGACCTCTTGGGGGTGACTCTGGTGCAAGTGAATGTCAGACACTGCCTGTGACTGGCCTTGGGGACATTGTTTGGAGCTACAAATTGACCTACAGTTTGTGGCTGTCTCTGCTGGGCCTTGGTGTGTGTGGCAAGGACCAAGCTGTTCACCAAGACTGGCTTCCACCAGCATGGCACCCAGGGGCTGGTCAGCAAAAAAGGCTAAGGCACCCTGAGATCCACCTCAGCCTGCCTCCACCTACTAGCTGCCTGTTAGGTTCAGTCACTAAAGAGTCTCTGGATGTGATTTCCATGAGGTAGGTTCTCAGTGAGTTACCAGGTAGGGTTGAATGGTGTTCATCAGATTGATCCAGTTTCAAACTCGATAGTATTGCTTAATGTGAGGCCACTCAGCCAAAGACCCAGTGTATACCAAGTTTTTCTGCTCCCTACCAGATGCCTACAGAGTTTTGTGGTGTGATGCTGTCTCAAGGAGTAGTCAGGGTGAGGCCAGCAGAGTTTACCAAAACTGAACAAAGATTGAGCCATGTAAAGTGAAGGCTGTGCACTGCTCAGGCATGTGAGGAAAAAAATGGTCCCTGTCTTACTAGATTCACACAACTTGGTCTGTTCCAGATTCTTCTGGGAGCCCAAGCTCAGCAGGGTGGAGTTGCTGGGAGTTAAATGGGTGCAGTTGTTGGGAGCCCCAATTGTCAGACTAGATTTCCTGTGCTGGTGAGGTGCTGCCACTCAGGTTCATGGGAAATTGGGGAAAATGGCACCTGCCCCAAAGCCATGCAACTTAGTCAATTATATCATCTTAGTCTGCCCAGGCTTCTACACCCCTGCTTAGGAAGCTGACTCCTCAGCAGGGTGAGAACCCCACAGGTGGGGTGACAGGGAGCCCAGAGGGTGGGGCTATTGCATTCTTACAAGCTGCTGTCTTATGTAAGGGAGTGCTCCACCCAAGAAAGATGGTGTCTGCAGTGTAGGAGAAAGACTCAGCACAGGGATCTTGGTGACTCTCTTTAGCTCTATCCCAGATCCACAAATCCCAGTGTCCCCTCACATTACTCTAGTCCGTTGTACCCTTTCTCAACCAGAGCTCAGGGTAAGTAGATGCAAATGCTATTGTGTGTACTCTTTCTTTAATTGGGTGCCAGTGTCTCTAACAGACTCCCATCTTTCCATGGCAGACAGAATCCTTACTACTTTTCACAGCCAGATGTTATGGGTGTATCTTCCTGGATCTGTCGCTTTGTGCTGGCTTGAGACCCCATGCTCCTCAGAATGCATCTTTGCAGCTGAGATATCCCCTCTGGGATCTCAGCCACAGCCTATGGGAGAAAGGCCAGCACTTTTAGCATCTCTATTTATCCTACCAGTCTTGATGTGGTTTCTTCTGTAAATGATTTGTTATAAGACTTCTGTTTAGCTGGCATTCAGTTGGTTATTCAGGTTGATTGTTCAATATTTTAGTTGTAATTATAGTTTTGTCCTTGGAGGAGGTGAGTGTAACTTCTATCTACTCCACAGCCATCTTGGATCTTCTAAATTTAGTTGAATTTAAACTTATAATGTCATATGTTGCTAATGGCTACTTTATTGTACAAAACAACAAGTTTGAGTTTTATGCTTACGAAGAGTCAACTGCATTTGCTCTAAATATGTTTCTGTCAGTTGTACTTGTTGCAATTATATAATTTATATACAACATATAGTTAAATAATTTACTTAAATATTATGTAAACTGATGAAATCAATGCATAAAGAAAGATGTTTTATGGAAACTAAGTGAAACTTTGGAAATACTCATTAAATGTCAGTAAATAGATGTACTGTCAAAATAGATGTGGATAAAACAAATATAAATGATTGGGGAGAAAAACATTACAATCTAGAATTCTCAGGTTATTTTGCAAACATCGTTAATTTCTTGATTCACGTTAAGAAAATTGAAACTGGCATGGATATATTTTATGTAAGAAAGTTAACATGAGCCCTGACTGGTGTGGCTTAGTTGGTAGGGCATTGTCCTGTGCATCAGGAGGTTGCCGGTTTGATTCCCAGTCAAAAGCACATCACCAGTAGGGAGCATGCATGACAAAGCAATCTATGTTTCACTCTTCATCAATGTTTATCTCACTCCCTTTCTCTTCCTCTCTCTGTAAAAAAAAAGAAAAAAAGAAAGAAAGGAAAAAAAGAAAGTTAACATGAAACAAATTCAGGATACTTAAACTCAAAAAGTTTTAGTGCTAGCACAAAGGATTAGTGACTCAAGATGCACTTATGTTTTAAGTTGAAATAAAATATTTTAGGCATTTTTATTATTTCCCACTCTAACTCATGAATTCACCCAATATCTATAGGTCCTTCCTCAGACTGCATCAGGTAACACAGTTTTTACTGTAGTTTAAATACAGAAAAATAGTGGAAAAATTGGAATGTTTGAGCAAACAACAGAATAAGCAAATGGAACTCAAACAAGCCATATTAAGGTAGTCAGTTCCACATCTAATTTAATTTCAACAGAACAGCAAAATAAGTCACATTTATGATGTTAATTCAAATTTTATTACTCTTGGTCTTTTTTTTTATATATATACATTGTAAATTATTTTGTTTTAGTAGTGGGATAACTGGTATATTAAATAGGCATAACTCGTGGCATAATCAAAATAAAATTCATTATTATTATTAGTATTTTGTCACTCTCCATTTTTTTAACTTTCTTTATTTTTGTTGTTGAGAATATTACAGATATCCCCTTTTTATCTCCCTTGATCCTCTCCACCCTGCATCCATCCCACTCCCAGGCTTTCCCCATAACAATGTCTGTGTCCATGGGTTATGCTTATAAGCATATAGGTTATTTGAATAATCTCTCCCCTTCCCCCCTCCCCACCTTTCCTCCGAGATCCCTCAGTCTGTTCCATGCTTTTATGTCTCTGGGTCCATTTTCTTCATCAGTTTATTTTCTTTATTATATTCCAAATATTAGTGAGATCATGTGGTACTTGTCTTTCTCTGACTGGCATATTTCACTTAGCATAATACTTTCTAGTTCCATCCATACTGTTCCAAAGGTTAAAATATCCTTCTTTTTTACAACTGTATAGCATTCTATGGCGTAAATGTGCCACAGTCTTTTTATCCACTCATCTACTAATGGGCACTTGGGCTGTTTCCAGATCTTAGCTATTGTAAATTGTGCTGCTTTGAACATAGGAGTGCATAGGTTCTTCGTGATTGGTGTTTCAGGTTCCTTAGGATATATTCCTAGAAGTGAGATCACTGGGTCAAATGGCAGGTAAATTTTTAACCTTTTGAGGAAACTCCATAATGCTTTCCATAGTGGCTGTACCACTCTGCATTCCCACCAGCAGTGTACTTGGGTGTCCTTTTCTCCACACCCTCACCAGCACTTGCAGTTTATTGATTTGTTGATAGCAGCCATTCTGACAGGTGTGAAGTGACACTTCATTGTAGTTTTAATTTGCATCTCTCTGATGATTAGTGATAATTTTTCATATGTCTCTTAGCCATTTGTATGTCCTATTTGGAGAAGTGTCTATTTAGGTCCTTTGGCCATTTTTTAATTGGATTGTTTGTCTTCCTTTTGTTAAGTTGTATGAGTTCCTTATATATTTTGGATATTAACCCTTTATCAGATGTGTCGTTGGCAAATATGTTCTCCCATACAGTGTATTCCCTATTCATTTTGTTGATGATTTCTTTTGCTGTGCAGAAACTTTTCATTTTGATGCAGTATCATTGGTTTATTTTCTCCTTAGTTTCTCTTGCCCTAGGAGATGTATCAGCAAACATATTGCTCTGAGAGATGTCTGATATTTTGCTGCCTATGTTTTCCTCTAGGATTCTTATGGCTTCACGTCTTACATTTAAGTCTTTTATACATTTTGAATTTACTTTTGTGTATGGTGTAAGTTCGTGGTATAGTTTCATTGTTTTCCGTGTATCTGTCCAATTTTCCCAACACCATTTATTGAAGAGACTGTCTTTACTCCGTTGTATATTCTTGCCTCCTTTATAAAATACTAATTGACCATACTGGGTCAATTTCTTGGTTCTTTGTTCTGTTCCACTCACTTATATGTCTATTCTTGTGCCAGTACCAGGCTGTTATGATTAGAGTAGCTTTGTAGCATAACATGATATCAGGTATTGTGATCCCTCCAACTTGATTCTTATTTCTCAAGATGGCTGTGGTTATTCAGGGTGTTTTTTGCTTACATATAAATTTTTGAATTGTTGGTTCCAGATCTGTGAAATATGCTATTTGTATTTTAAAAGGGATTGGGTTAAATTTATAGATTGCTTTGGGTAGTATGGACATTTTAATGATGTTAATCCTTCCAATCCATGAACATGGAATATTTTTCCATTTGTATATATCTTCCTATATTTCTTTTTCCAGTGTCCTATAGTTTTCCCAGTAAAGATCTTTCACATTTTTGTTTAGTTTATTCCGAAGTATCTTATTTTTTTAGTTGCAGTCGTAAATGGTATTTTTTTTTAGTTTCTCTTTCTGAGAGTTCATTATTGGTGTATAAAAATACCATCGATTTGAGTGTTAATATTGTATCCTGCTACCTTGCTGAATTCATTTATTAAATCTAGTAGTTTTTTGGTGGAGTCTTTAGGATTCTTTATGTACAGTGTCATGTCATCTGCAAATAATGACAGTTTTGTTTCTCCTTTCCAATTTGGATGCCTTTTATGTTTTCTTCTTGTCAAATTGCTATGGCTAGGACTTCTAGTACTATGTTGAATAAGAGTGGTGAAAGTGGACATCCCTGTCTTGTTCCTGTTCTTAGGGGAAATGGTTTTAGGTTTTTCCCATTGAGTATGATATTGGCTGTAGGTTTGTCATATATGGCCTTTATTATGTTGAGGTATGTTTCCTCTATTCCCACTTTGCTAAGACTTTTATCAAAAATGGGTGTTGGATTTTGTAGAATGCTTTTTCTGCATCTATTGATATGGTCATGTGATTTTTGTCTTTCAATTTATTTATGATGTATCACATTTATTGATTTGCAAATATTGTACCAACCTTGCATCCCTGGAATAAGTCCCACTTGACCATGGTGTATGATCTTTTAAATATGTTGCTGGATCTGATTTGCTAATATTTTTTGAGGATTTTAGCATCTGTGTTCATCAGGGATATTGGCCTGTAATTCTCTTTGTAGTGTCATTTTCTGACTTTGGAATTAGGCTAATGTTGGCCTGGTAAAAAGAGGTTGGAAGTGTTCCTTCCGCACGGATTTTTTGAAATAGTTTGAGGATGATAAGTGTTAACTCTTCTTTGAATGTTTGGTTAAACTCCCCTGTGAAGCCATTCCGGCCAGGGCTTTTGTGTGCTGGGAGCCCTTTGATTACTGCTTCAACTTCATCAGCAGTTATTGGCCTATTTAGGTTTTCTGACTCTTCCTGATAGTTTTGGAAGGTTGTGTTTTTCTAGGAATTTATGCATTTCTTCCAGATTGTCCAGCTTGGTGGCATATAGTTGTTCATAGTATTTTCTTACAATCCTCTGTATTTCTGTTGGGACAGTTGTTACTTCACCTCTTTTGTTTCTGATTTTGTTTATTTTGGTCCTCTCTCTTTGTTTCTTGATGAGTCTGGTTAAAGGTTCCTCAATATTGTTTATCTTTTCAAAGAACCAGCTCTTGGTTTCATTGATCTTTGTATTTATTTTAGTCTCTATGTCATTTATTTATGCTCTGATCTTTATTATTTTTTTCTTTCTACTTACCCTGGACTTTTCTTGTTCTCTTTCTAAGTTTTTAAGTTGTAGGGTAAGGGAGTCTATTAGAAGTTTTCTTGTTTTTTGAGGTAGGCTTGTAGTGCTATGGACTTCCTTGTCAGGACTGCTTTCATTGTGTCCCATATATTTGGGCTTGTTCTGTGTTAATTTTTATTTGTTTCCAGAAAGTTTTTATTTTTCTTTATCTCTTTGGTAACCCATTAATT
Source organism: Miniopterus schreibersii (assembly GCF_964146895.1). Lineage (NCBI taxonomy): Eukaryota > Metazoa > Chordata > Mammalia > Chiroptera > Miniopteridae > Miniopterus > Miniopterus schreibersii. Next base: position 47,821,054 of record NC_138104.1, read on the forward strand.
GTTTAAAAACATGCTTTTCAGCCTCCATATGTTAAAATTTTTTTTAGTGTTTTTATTGTAGTTGATTTCTTATTTCTTGCCACTGTGGTTCAAGAAGATGCTTGATGTGATTTCAATCTTCTTAAACTTGTAGAGACTTGTATTGTGTCTTAACATGTGGTCTATCTTTGAGAATGTCCCATGTGCACTTGAGAAGAATGTATATTCTGCAGCTTTGGGGTAGAATGTTCTGTAAATATCAATTAAATCCATCTGATCTAGTGTGTCATTTAGGGTCGCTGTTTCCTTGTTGATTTTTTGTCTGGAACACCTATCCAGTGAAGCCACTGGGTGTTAAAGTCCCCTAGTATGACTGTATTGCTGTCGATCTCTCCCTTAATGTCCTCTAGAAGTTTTTAAAATAAATTTAGGTGGTTCTATATTGGATGCATATATGTTTATCAGGGTTATATCCTCTTGTTGGATTGATCCTTTTAGCATTATGTAATAACCTTTCTTGTCTCTTGTTATGGTCTTCATTTTGAAGTCTATTTTGTCCGATATGAGTATTGCTATCCCAGCTTTTTTTTTTTTTCATTTCTATTTTCATGGAAATTTTTTTCCCATCCCTTCTCTCTCATCCTGTGTGAGTCTTTTGTTCTGAGGTGGGTCTCTTGTAGACAGCATATATTTGGGTCATGTTTTCTTATCCATTCAGCCACCTTATATCTCTTTATTGCAACATTTAATCCATTTATATTTAGGGTTATTATCGAAAGATACATATCTACTGCCATTTTGTTTCTTTATTGCCATGTTTCTCATTTTCTTTATTTCTACTTCTAATTATAGCAGCCCCTTTAACATTTCCTGTAATGCTGGTTTTGGAGTGATAAAGTCTTTTAACGTCTTTTTATCTGGAAGCTCTTTATTTCACCATCAAGTTTGATTGATAATCTTGCTGGATAGAGTAATCTTGGTTTCAGATCCTCATTTTGCATTACCTTAAAGATTTCATGCCATTCCCTTCTGGCCTGTAGTTTCTGATGAGAAGTCAGATGGCAGCCTTATGGGGGCACCTTTGTAGGTAACAACTTGCTTTTCTCTAGCTGCCTTTAAGATTCTCTCTTTGTCTTGGATGCTTGGCATTTTAATTATGATGTGTCTGGGGATAAGGCTCTTTGGATTCTTTTTGCTTGGGGCTCTCTGTGCCTCCTGAACTTGTATGACTTTTTCCTTGACCAGGTTAGGGAAGTTTTCTGCCATTATTTCATCAAACAGGTTCTCTAACTCCTGCTTACTTTTGATCTTCTCTGGCATTCCTATAATTCGAATATTGTTACATTTCATGCTGTCCCACGGCTCCCTTAGACTGTCCTCCTTTTTTTTAATTGGTTTTTGTTTTGGGGTCTCTGATTGAGTGATTTTTTTCTATCCTATCTTCTAATTCACTGATCCCATCCTCAGCTTCCTCTAATCTGCTGTTTGTTCTTTCCAATGCATTCTTTATTTCTGTTATGTCATTTTTCATTTATGATTGGTCATTTTTCATAGTTTCCATATCTTTTTTCATGCTGTTGAGCATCCTTACAATTAGTATTCTGAACTCTATATCTGAGAGATTGCTTATCTCCATTTCATTTGGCTCTTTTTCTAGAGACTTCTCTTGTTCTTTCATGTGGGGCTTGTTTTTTAGTCTTTTCAGCTTGGATACTTTTTTGGGGTTGTTTTTAAGTTTTAGGTAGTTCTGCTAGGACTGTCAGTTGTTTTGGATGATCTCTGGTACAGACCAATATCAGACGCAGTTTGTGACTGGCCCTGAGTACCCTGTTTGGGGCTATCAACAACCTGAGGCTTAAGGTCTCAACTGCTGGGGCTGGGTGCATTTGGACAGGACCAAGATGCACCCCAAAGTCTGCTTTTCTAAGGCCCAGGTTCCAAAGCAGATTAGGCAAAGACTCAAAGCACCCTGAGGTCTGCCTCTGCCTGCAGACTGATTAATCTGATTCTCTTAATGAGCCCCAGGCTGTAGAAGCTCCACAGGGTAGGGCAGCTGGTTGTTATCAGTCTCTTAACAAGCCTCAGGCTGTAGAAACTCCTTTGGGCAGGACAAGAGGCTTTCCAACAGGGTGGGGCAATTGCTTCCCCCTCAGGCAAAGCCAAAAATTTGCCCCTGGAGAACGATGTCCCCCACAGTCTGGGGGAATGACTCAGCATGGGAGTCCAGCTGGGCATTCCCTGATCTCACTTTCCAGAGCCCACACAGCTCCAGTCCAATCCACTCTCCTCACACAACTCCAGTCCAATCCACTCCCCCTCCACCAGAGCCCTAGGTGAATGGCTTCACATGAAACTTTGTATGTTGGCTCTTTAAGAGGGTGCCTGCAGTTCCAGCTGCCTCTCCCTGGCAGACAGAAACCCATCTGCTTTTCACAGCCATATGTTATGTGGGCACCTTTCTCATTTTTGGTGCTCTTGGCTGGGAAGCATGGCCTGGGGTTTAGGCCACAGAATCCTCAGTGGTAACCCCCCACAGTTGAGATCTCCCTCCAGACCGTCAGCTGCTGCCTGTGGGAGCCCGGCCATCCGTCTCGAATCCGCACTTCCTACCAGTCTCTATGCACCCTTCACTTTTCCTCCTTGGTTATGAGGGTGCTATCCAGATAGTCTTCAGTTGGCTTTCAGGATGGTTTTTCTATTTTTTAATTATAAATCAAGATTAGTTCTGGGAGAGTGTGAGTGCAGCTTCCACTCAGTCTGCCGCCATCTTGGATCTCTACTCTCCTTTTTAAAAATATGTTTTTATTGTTTTCAGAGAGAGGTAGGGAGAAGGAGAGAGAGAGAGAGAGAGAAACGTTCATGATGAGAGAGTCATTGATTGGTTGCCTCCTGCACACTCCTTGTTGGGGATGAAGCCTGCAACCCAGACATGTGCCCTGACCTGGAATTGAACCACAATCTCCTGGATCAGAGGTCGATGCTCAAGCACTGAGCCACACCAGCAGAGCAAATCTCCTCTTATAAATATTCTTTTAATGGAGATAACCCACCTCCTCCCTTAAAAATACTCCAACAGGGCAGACAGTATTTTTTTACTTAGAAAATATTATTGCCTGGCACCTGGAGTTGCTCAGTTGGTTGAGCATTGTCCTGTGCACCAAATGGTTGCTGGTTCCATTCCCAGTCAGCACACATACCTGAATTTCTAGTTCACTCCCCAATCTGGGCACCTACAGAAGGCAACCAATCAATGTTTCTCTCTTGCATCAATATTTCTCTGTCTCTCGTCCTCTCTCTAAGCAAGTCCTTGGGAGAGGTTTAAAAAAGAAATAGAAAAAAAATATTGTGTAGTAAAGAATATAAGGTGTGATATCAGCATCATAAATATTTTTGTTACACTTTTTTCTTGTGATGAGAACATTTAAGGTTTGTGTTTTTAGCTCAGGCTGCCAGTACCATGAAGATCTGGACTTCTGAACAGGTCTCTGACCACCTGTGGCAAACAATTACAATAACCACAATGCAGAAATACCCAAACCTTATGAACTAAAGTATGGTTGGAGTTGATGTACTAGACAGACATATAGATCCTTTTAGAAAGTTGCACACATAGAATTCCCAGCACAGGATGAGGACTGACTTCCATCGTAAAATCTCTAATTGGTATGGCTAGAACCAAAACATATGTGCAAAACATTCTGTAGATAAAACAATGTAACTTCAGTCCACTAATCTTTTAAAAATATGGTTTTCATATATGAGAGACTTATATACAAACCACCTCCTCAGAACCCAGAAGAAACTGTTTTTGAATTGAGAGGACATAGTCTCTGTGAAAGGAGTCAGTCTCAGTATTTATCTCAAAGAACTGATGACAAATATGATATCTTCAAAAGCTAATAAAGGCTGAGAATTAATAGAATGAGTAATACATAAATGCTGAAATTGAAGATTGACAACTTCAGTAAGAGGAAGCATAAGGACACAAATGGCAGCAGCATTTGGACAGAAATGATGAAAGTTTGTATACAACAGCCAGTCCCCCATATCTTTACCAGATAGCATTATATATATTTATTTTAAAAATGCAACTATATTTTAGGTAGAATTTTTTAATAAGCTAAAAAAAGGTTATGTTACTTGATTGAAACAAAGAGGAACAAGGTTTCTAAATATAAGGGAACATCTGAAATTATCAATGTTGTTTGAAATGACTGATTTTGAGGATTCCAGTACTTATGTAAAAATCTAATAATTTTTGAAAACTACTTTAATATTGGTGTTAGCATATTAAGTCTTCTTAAGGTAGAATTTAAAAACTTTTCATGCATTTGAACTTTACCTAGCTTTGGACCAACTCAAGAACAAAGCAGTCACCTCTAAATATACACAATTGCCCTGCTGTGGTAAACTTCAAGAGGGAACTCACTTTAAGGAGAGAAATTGTATAGTTTTTAAAGATATATTGATTTTTATAAAATAACTTGCTCTGCTATAAACATTAAAAGCCACAGTTTTTAAATTTGGTATTTAAGTAATATTTTTGGAATAAAAATTATCTCTAAAGTAATATATAACTAACAAAATATGATTTTATTGTATTAAAACATACTGCATTGATTTGCCAATTTTTGTAATTCATGGACGGTATTGCCTTACTTGGATTTATACTTTATGACTCAGTATGCTGTATTGTGGGCTGGTAATGTTCACAGATAAAAAAGTTATTACTGGAAAAAAATTTTACTCTCCTGGCAATTTTCAAATATAGAATACAGTATTGGTAACTATAGTCACTATGCTGTGTATTACATCTTCATTATTTATTTATTCCTCACCCAAAGATATGTTTTTATTAATTTTAGAGAGAGAGAAAGTGGATAGAGAAATATCAATGTGAGAGAGGAACAACGATCAGCTGCCTTCTATATGAGCCCCAACCAGGGATGAAACCCACAACCTAGGTATGTTCCCTGACTAGGAGTCGAATCTGCAACATTTTGCTGTATGGGACAATGCTCCAGTCAACTGAACCAACCCTCCAGGGCCATTCTCATTATTAATTCATCTTATAACTGGACGTTTATACATTTTGACCTCCTTCACCAACACCCACGTCTCGCAATCATCGATCTGTTCTCTGTATTTATGAGTTCAGTTATTTTAAGATTCTACATATAAGTGAGAGTACATTGTATTTGTCTTTCTCATCTGACTTACTCTTTCACTTAACATAATGCCCTCAAGATTCACCAATATTGTTGAAAATAGCACTGTTTTATTGTTTTATGGCTGAATAATATCCCATTATTTGTGTGTGTGTGTGTGTGTGTGTGTGTGTGTGTGTGTGTGTAATCACCTCTTTCTTATTTATCTATTTATCTATTGATGGACACTTCAGTTGCTTCTATGTCTTAGCTATTGTAAATAATGCCTTGAACATGAGGGTGTAGATTCCTTTTTGCATTAGTGTTTACATTCTCTTCAGATACACATTCAGAAGTACAATTATTGGATTATATGGTAGTTCTATTTTTAATTTTGGGGGAAAATTTCATACTGTTTTTCATAGTGGCTGCACCTATTTACATTCCCACCAACAGTGTACCAGGGGTCCCTTTTCTCCATATCCTCACAAAAACTTGTCATTTCTCCTCTTTTTTATAATAAACATTCTAAAAATTGGGAGGTTATATCTCATTGTTTTGATTTGCATTTACCTGATGATTAGTAATGTTGAACATATTTCAAATACCTGTTCGCCATCAGTATACCTTCTTTGGAAAATTTTTACTCAGGTTTCCTGCCCATTTTTTATCAGATTGTTTTATGTTTTTGTTTTCTTTTGTTTTACTATTGAATGGTATGTGGTAATTATATAATTGGGAATATTAACCTTTTATCAGAAATATGATCTGTAATTATATTTTCTCATTGAGTAGACTATCTTTTTGTTGATGGTTTCTTTTGCAATAGAAAAGCTGCTTATTTTTATGTAATCCCACTTATTTTTTTATACTTTTGTTTCTATTATTTTTGAATCAAATCCAATAAAGTCAAATAAAAAAATCATCACTAAGACCATAAGCAAAGAGATTATCATCTATGTTTTCTTTTAGGACTCTTATGGTTTTAGATTTTATGTTTAGTTAGTCCATTTTGTGATAACTTTTGTGTATGTGTATGATATTGCTCCAGTTTCATTCTTTTGTAGGTGGCTATCCAGTTTTCTCATCATTAAGAGAGACTTTCCTTTTCTCACTGTATGTGTTTGGCCATATATGCTTGGACTTATTTATGGGCTCTCTATTTTATTCCATTGGTCAATTTGTCTATTTTTGTGCCAGTGTCATATTGTTTTTATTAGTATGGCTTTGTTGTACAGTTTGAAATCTGCAAGAGTAATATCCTTGGCTTTATTTTTTCCCCCTCATGATTTCTTTGGTTAACCAGATATTTTGTGGTTCCACACAAATTTTACAATTTTTTTCTTCTATTTCTGTGAAGAATGCCTTTGGTATTAGGATGGGGATTAAATTGAACCTATAGATAGCTTTGTGCAGTATGGACATTTTCACAATATTAATTATTTCAATCCATGAACACAAATTTCTTCTCATTTTTATCTTTGATTTCTTTCTACAAAGTCTTGTAGTTTTCATTGTACAGATCTTTAGCTTCCTTAATTAAATTTATTCCTATTTTAATTTTTTATACTACTCTAAATGAGATAATTTTCCTATTATTTTTTAGATGCTTCATTAGGTAAAGTAATGAAATTAATTTCTATATGTTAATTTTCTATCCTGCCACTTTACTTCATCATTGAATTATTCCAAGTTTTTGGACTCACCAAAAATAGTGACAATTTTACTTCTTTCTTTATTATTCGGATGTATTTTATTTCTTTGTCTTGCCTAATTGCTCTAGCTAAGATTTCCAATACTCTATTGAAATGGGGTGGTAAGAATGGGCATTATGTCTTGTACCTGCTCTTAGAAGAAATGCTTCCAATTTTTCTTCATTGAACAAAATGTTGGCTGTATGTTTGACAAATATGTACTTTATTATGTTAAGGTATGTTCCTTCTATACCCAAGCTGTAAAGGGTTTTTATTATGAAATATATGTTGTATTTTATTAAATGACTTTGTGTATCTATTAAGATAATCTTGTGATTTTCATTTCTCATTATATTGATAAGATGTATTAAATTTTTAATTTACTTATGTTGAATGTTCCTTGCATCACAGGGCTATATCCCACTTGCTCATGATATATAATAACTTTTTAGGGGATCTATTTTGTTCATCAGTTTATTTTGTTCATTAGATTCCACATATGAGTGAGATCGTGTGATACTTGTCTTTCTATGACTGGCTTATTTTGCTTAGCATAATACTCTCCTTGTCCCTTCATGCCATCTCAAAGGGTAAGGGATCCTTCTTTTTATAGCTGGATAGTATTCCATAGTGTAAATGTACTACAGCCTTTGTATCCACTCATTTACTGATGGGCACTTGGACTATTTCTAGATCTTAGCTATTGTAAATAGTGCTGCTATGAACATAGGGGTGCATATATTCTTTCTACTTGGCGTTTTGGAATTCTTAGCATATATTCCTAGAAGTGGGATCAGTAGGTGAAATGGCAGTTTTATTTTTAAATGTTTGAGGAAACTCCATACTTTTTACATAGTGGCTGCACCAGCCTGCATTTTAACCAGCAGTGTACTAGGGTTCCCTTTTCTCCACATCCTTGCCAGCACTTGTAATTCATTGATTTGTTGATGGTAGCCATTCTGACAGGTGTGAGATGATATCTCATTGTGGTTTTAATTTGCATCTCTCTGATTAGTGACTATGAGCATATTTTCATATGTCTTTTGGCCATCTATATGTCCATTTTGGAGAAGTGTCTATTTAGATCCTTTGCCCATTTTAAAAACACCAACAGTATATTTCACAGATCTAGAACAAATACTCCAGAAATTTATATGGAATCACAAAACACCCTGAATAGCCACAGCAACCTTGATAAATAAGAACCAAGTTGGAGGGATCACAATACCAGATATCAAGTAATAGTACAAAGCCGTTGTAATCAGCGCAGCATGGTACTGGCAAAATAACAGGCATATAGATAAATGGAACAGAACAGAGAACCCTGAATTCAACCCAAGCCATTACATTCAATTAATATTTGACAAAGGGGGCAAGAACATACAATGGAGTAAAGACAGTCTCTTCAATTAATGATGTTAGTAAAATTGGGCAGGTATATGCAAAAAAATAAAACTAGACCACCAACTTACACCGTATACAAGAATAAGCCTAAAATTGATAAAAGACTTAAATGTAAGTCATAAAACCATAAAAATCCTAGAAAAAACCATAGGCAACATAATCTCAGACATCTCTCATAGCAATATGTTTGCTGATACATCTCCTAGGGCAAGGGAAACACAGGAGAAAATAAACAAATGGGACTACATCAAAATCAAAAGCTTCTGCACAGCAAAAAAAAAAAAAATCAACAAAATGCAAAAGGAATCCACTGTATGGGAAAATGTATTTGCCAATGATACATCTGATACAGGGTTAATTTCCAAATTATATAAAGAACTCATATAATTTAACATAAGACAGTTACATAATACTTTTAATGTGTACTTGTATTTTATTTGGTAGTATTTTGTTCAGAATTTTTGTATTTATACTCTTCAGAAATATTGGTCTATAATTTTCCTTTTTCCAGGTATCCTTATCTTGTTTTGATATCAAAGTATAAGTTTGGAAGTATTCACTCTTCCTCAAAATTTTGAAGGAGTTTGAGATGGATTGGTTTTAGTTTTGTTTGTTTTTTGGTTTTTTAAAATATATTTTTATTGATTTCAGAGAGAGTAGAAGAGAAGGAGAGAGAGAGAGAGAGAGAAACATCAATGATGAGAGAGTCATTGATCAAGCCCACAACCAGGCATGTGCTCTGACCGGGAATCGAACCCTGATCGCCTGGATCCCAGGTCGATGCTCAACCTCTGAGCCACACCCAGCTGGGCTGATTTTAGTTTTTTTTAATGTTTGGTAGAATTTTCCAGTGAAGGCGTATGGTCCTGAAGTTTTTTGTTTTGGGAGGGTTTTTTTATTAAAGATTCAATATTTTTATTCATTATTAGTCTGTTCAGATTTTCTATTTATTATTTCTTTTGTATGTTTGTTTGTTTGTTTTGTAGTTTCATGATATTTATTTATTTTTAATTTTCTTTAAGTTTTTTATTTATTGATTTTAGATGAGAGAGGAAAGGAGAAAGAGAGACATCAATTTGTTATTCCACTTATTTATACATTCATTGGTTGATTCTTGTATGTGCACTGACTGGGAATCGAACCCAAAACCTTAGCATGTAGGGACAACACCTTAACCAACTGAGCTACCAAGCCAGTGCTTTCTATTTAGTCTTAATTAAGTCTTGTAGGTTCAGTGTTTCCAGAATTATATCTATTTTTTTAAGGTTATTGATATGTTGACTCATAGTAGTCTTTTAGGATTCTATGTATTACTGTAGTATCCATTGTAATGTCTCCTCTTTCCTTTCTAATTTTACTCATTTTTGTCTTCTCTCTTTTTTCTTAGTCTAGGTATAGATTTGCCAATTTTGTTTCTCTTTTCAAAGAACCAGCTTTTTGTTTTATTGATTCTTTCTATTGTTTTTCTGGTCTTTATTTCATTCTCTCTGCCAGGGTAAGATGGGGAACTACTAGATACCCAGGCACCCTCTAAAACGGTAAACACACAAAATTTTGTTTGAGGCCACTCAGCCTGTGCTCAGGCAGAAGAATGGAAGCTCAGGGCACAATGCAGTCATACAGGGATACACTGGGCTCTGCAGCTTTAGGGAAAAAGCAGGAAGAACAGTTGACAATATCTCTGTGATGAGACTCTCCCTCACAACCCACAGAAACCATCTTTCCTGGGTCAAACATGCACCTCTCTACAGCATCGGCCTGGAAAGATACACTAGCACCACCATCCTGAAACCTGTGGCTCTGCATTACCAAGCTTACACCTTACAGGAAAAACAGCTATCTGTGACCAGCTTGGGCCTGTGGTGCAGTCTTTTCTAGGAGGCATTTAAGGAAGTCCAGGCAAATTCAGATGACGTCAGAGATGTACAGGGAGAGACTGAGTTGTGTGACTTTGGGGCAATGGCCAGTTTTCCCCTCATGTGCACTAACTAGTGCCATCATTCCTACAAAAAACCCTCCCTTCACACAGCCATATCTTAATCTGTTTCATCCTGATAAACAGTAATGGCCACAACCTGAGAACTCCCTGAAATGCTACCCTACTGCAAAAGTCTGTAGGACCCATGTAGGTGGCAGCTGGCCTTGGTGAACAGAGACTTGCTCAGTGGCTTTAAAACTAGCATTGGCACTGAATTATCATCTGTATAAATCTGGTAAACACCTCTTATTTCTACTTGATGACTCACTAAAACCTACCTCAAGCAACTCAGGTACTGCCACAGGTTTTTTCAGTGAGTGAGCTAACAGACGGCAAGCAGAAAAAGGAAGGTCTCAGGGAGCATTGGACATTTGCTGACCTTCTCCAATAAGGAGCTTAGTTTCTCCCGTGCGCACCAAACTCCACAAGAGGCAGCCACCACAGTTGGTCACATTTTAACTTCTAGGAAATAACCCAGGCCACTCACAGAGAGTGTCTGACATTGACCTTTCCAGGGGTCTCCCCCAAGAGGTCACGGAACCAGTTAAACCTGGTGGCAAGCTTCAGACCACATCAGAGCATGATCCAATTAACTCAATAAGGAGTTATTGAGTTACACAAAGGGAGATCTTGGCAAGCACCAGGCCTACTGGGAAAAATTTCTCATCATGTGATGAGCCCACACACAGCAGCTCATACACAGTGGTAAAGGTCAATCCTCCCAGTCAGCCAGCTTATGGGTAAACCTTGTCCACTGTCTGGCAACAGCCATCAAGATTCAAATATAACAGGAGGGCTCACATAACCTTCCCAAGGAACATTCATGGAGCACCCAGCTGAGGTGATCAGGGAGACTGTACCACTGAAAACTGCAGTACACCTACTATGTAAGACATCCATTCCAAGACTGAGAGACATAGCAGATCTACCTAATACATAGAAACAAATAAAGACAGGCAGCTAAAATAAGGAGACAAAGAAAATACTCCAAATTAAAGAAAAGAAGTAATCGCCATGGAAAAAAATCTAAAATGAAGAAAATCAATGTACCACACACAGAGTTCAAAATAATTGTTATATGAATGCTCAAGAAACTTAGGGGAAGAATTAAAAAACTCAGTGAAAACTTAAAAAAAAATGATAGTAGGCATAAAACAGACATAGATACTTTAAAAAGAATCAGAAATGAGAAATAAAATATATAAAATGAAAAATATACACTAAAAGGAATCAACAGCAGGTTAGATAAAGTAGAGAATGAATCACCAATTTGGAAGATATGGTAGCAGAAAATATCCAATCAGAGCAGTAATTTTTTTTTTTTTTAATGAACATAGTTTAAGATTCTTCTGACAACAGCAATTGTAAAAAAAAATCTGCTTCATAGGGTTGCCAGAAGGAGAAGAGAAAGAGCAAGAGATTGAGAAAATAATTGAAGACATAATAAGTGAAAGCATGTCTAACATGGTAAATGAAAAGGACAAAATCTATAAAGTGCAGAAAGAAGTCCCAAACCAGATGAACTTAAAGAGTTTCACACCAAGGCACAACAAAATTAAAATCGCAAAGGTTAAGGACAAAGATATAATATAAAAAGCAACAAAAAAGACAGTTTTTCACTTTCAAGGGAGGTCCCAACAGTGTCAGCTGATTTCTCAATAGAAACATTTAATGCCAAAAAAGATTGGTATGAAATATTCAGTGATAAAAAGCAAAAATGTGCAACCAAAACTACTCTGTCCAGCAAAGCTATCATTTAAAATGAAAAGGAAAAGACCTATTTCTAGATTTCAAGATGGCGGCGGATTGAGTGGAAGCTACACTGACACTCCCAGGACCAAACTGGAATTACAACTGAAGTGTAGAAAGACAATCCTGAATAATCAAATGAAGACTAGCTGGAAAGCACCCTCATAACCAAGGACATAAAGTGGAGAGGCTTCATAGAGGCTGGTAGGAAGTGTACTGGTGCAAGAGGGGTACCTACGGGCAGCTGCAGAATTTCTGGAGGAATATCTCAGTTATGAGGGTTTCCAACAGAGGACTTTGGGTCCTAAACCCCAAGTAGAGGTTCCCAACACAGAGCACCAGAACTAAGAAAGGTGCCCACATAACATCTGGTTATGAAAAGCAGCAGGGTTTCTGTCAGCCTAGGAAAGATGGCTAGAAATGCAAGCTATCACTTAAAGGGTGAACACGCAAAGGCTTGTGTGCAACCACTCATCTTGGGCTCTGGCAGAGGGAGGGCAGTGTGGACTAGAGCTGTGTGAGGAGAATCTAGGGCTGCTGGCTCAGGGGGTAGAGGTCAGAGGACAGTAATCTGGTTTCTTGTACTTAGTCATTCCCCCATATGACAAAGGACATTATTCTCTAGCAGACATTTACCACCAAGCAGCTTTTGACTGGGAGGGAAGCAACTGCCACATCCTGTTGGAAAACTTCTCACCCCACACTGTGGAGTTTTTACAGCTTGAGGCTGATTAAGGGACTTAATAACAATCAGCCTCTGGGTGCTTCGAGTCTTTGCATGATTTGATAATGGACACAGAGCTTGGAAAATCAGAACTTGGTCTCCATATTGGTCCTTTGCTAATGCACCAAGCCCCAGTAGAGGGATCCACAAGCTGCGGAGTGAAGAAAGCTTCAGACAGGATACTAAAGACCAGTCACAAATAGCATCTGACATTGGCCTACAACAGAGACCATCCAAAAGAGTGGGAGTCCTAGCAGATCTACCTAATACATAATAAAAAACAAAGAAGCAATCAAAATGGGGAGACAAAAAAACAAGCCCCAAATGAAAGAACAAGAAAATTCTGTAGGAGAAGAGCTAAGTGAAATGGAGAAAAGCAATCTATCAGATACAGAGTTCAGAATATTGATCATAAGGATGCTCAACAGCATGAGAAAAGAAATGGAAACTATGAAGGAAATTAAGAATGACATAGTAGAAATTAAAAAGAATTGGAAAGAATAAATAGCAGATTAGGGGAAGCTGAGGATTGGATCAATGAATTAAAAGACAAGATAGAAAAAAAATCACTCAATCAGAGATCCATAAAGAAAAAAACAATTAAAAAAACAGGAGGACAGTTTAAGGGAGATATGGGTAAATGTGAAACATAAAAATATTCACATCATAGGAGACACAGAAGATGTAGAAAGTAAGCAAGGTATAGAGAATTTGTTTGAAGAAATAATGGCAAAAATCTTCCTTAACCTGGTCAAGAAAAAAGTCACACAAGTTTGGGAGGCACAGAGAGTATCAAGCAAGAAGAACCCAAAGAGACCCACACCGAGAAACAACATAATTAAAATGCCAAATATTAAAGACAAACAGAATCTTAAAGGCAGCAAGAGAAAAGCAATTTGTTACCTACAAATGAGCTCCCATAAGGCTGTCAGCTGATTTCTCATCAGAAACTCTACAGGCCAGATGTAGATGGCATGAAGTATTAAAGGTAATGCAAAACAAGGATCTGAAACCAAGACTACTCTATCCAGCAAGGCTATCATTCAAAATAGATGGTGAAATAAAGAGCTTCCCAGACAAAAAAAGGCAAAAGGAGTTTATCACCACCAAACCAGCATTGCAAGAAATGTTAAGAAGTTGAAATAGAATGAGAAACATAGGCATAAAGAAATAAAATGGCCATACATAAGTAACTATATATAATCACCTTAAATGTAAATGGATTAAATGTTCCAATCAAAAGACATAGGGTAGCTGAATGGATAAGAAAACAAGATCCAAATATATGCTGTATACAAGAGACCCACCTCAAAACAAAAGACACACAGGCTGAAAAAACCTCCACAAACTTCTGGGTGACTTAAAGGAAAAGATCCACAGCAACACAGTCATAGTAGGCAACTTTAAGACCCCAATGAGTTTACTGGATAGTTCTTCCAGACAAAAAATCAACAAGAACACTAGCTGGTTTGGCTCAGTGATTAGAGCATCAGCCCATGAACTGAAGGGTCCCAGGATCGATTCTGTTCAAGGGCACATACTTTGATTGCAAGCTCTGCCCCCCAAAGGGGGCGTGCAGGAGGCAAGCAATAAATGCGTCTTTCTCAAATCGATGTTTCTCTCTCCTTTCCACTCTCTCTGAAAGGCAAAGGAAAAAATATCCTCGAATGAGGATTTAAAAAAAAAAAAAATTAACAAGGAAGCAGCGACTCTAAATGAACAATAGATCAGATGGATTTAACTGACATTTACAGAACATTTCACCCCAAAGCTGCAGAATATACATTCTTCTCAACTGCACATGGGACATTGTCAAAGACAGACCACACGTTAGGAAACAAAGCAAGTCTCTATAAGTTCAAGGAGACTGAAATCATATCAAGCATCTTTGTCGACATTTACACCTTTGAAAACTATGCAACTGTAAAAGAGAAGGATCCCTTACCCTTTGAGACAACATGGTGAGAAACGGAGCGTATTATGTTAAGCAAAATAAGCCAGACAAAGACAAGTATCACATGATCTTACTCGTATATGGAATCTAATAAACAAAATAAACCAATGAACAAAATATATCCAGAGACATAGAAGCATGCAACAGATGGACAAATCTCAGAAGGAAGATATGGTTCAGTGGGTGGGTGAGGATAGATTAAACTAAGAACTTATATGCATATATGCATAACCCACGGACACAGACAATTCTATGGTGAAGGCCTGAAGCGAGGTGCAGGGTAGAGAGGGTCCATGGGGAGATAAGGGTCATTTGTAATACTTTCAATAATAAAGATAAATTATAACATTTAAAATAAGGGGACTTACATTTAAGTCTTTTATCCATTTTGAGTTTGTTTTTGTGTATGGTGAAAGTTGGTGTGGTAGTTTCATTTTTTTGCGTGTATCTGTCCAATTTTCCCAGCACCACTTATTCAAGAGACTGTCTTTACTCCATTGTATGCTTTTGCCTCCATTATCAAATATTAACTGACCATAATGGCGTGGGTCTATTTCTAGGATCTCTATTCTGTTCCATTTATCTATATGCCTGTTGTTGTACCACTACCAGGCCATTTTGATTACAGTGGCTTTGTAATACAGTTTGAAGTCTGGTAATGTGATCCCTCCTACTCTGTTTTTTCTCAAGATGGTTGCAGCCATTCAAGGTCTTTTTTGCTTCCATATAAATTTTCAAAATGTTTGTTCTAGATCTGTGAAATATGCTGTTGGTATTTTAATAGGAATTGCATTGAATTTATATATAGCTTTGGGTAGTATGGACATTTTAATGATATAAATTCTTCCAATCCATGAGCATGAAATATTCTTCCACTTGTTTATATCTTCCTCTGTTTCTTTTTTCAGTGTCCTGTATTTTTCCAAGTACAGGTCTTTTACATCTTTAGTTAGTGTATTCCTAGGTATCTTATTTTTTTAGTTGCAGTGGTAAATGGTATTGCTCTTTTAGTTTCTCTCTCTGAAAGTTCATTGTTGTTATATAAGAATGCCATTGATTTCCAGATGTTGATTTTGAATCCAGCTACCTTGACAAATTCATTTATCAAATCTAGTAGTAGTTTGATGGAGTCTTTAGGGTTTTCTATGTACAATATCATGTCATTTGCAAAAAAATGACAGTTTTACTCTCCCCTTTCTAATTTGGATAACTTTTATGTTTTCTTCCTGTCTGGTGGCTGTGGCAAGGACTTCCAGTACTATGTTGAATAAGAGTGATGAAAGTGGACATCTCTGTCTTGTTCATGTTTTAAGGGAAATGGTTTTAGATTTTAACCATTGATTATGATGTTGGCTATAGGTTGTCATATATGTTCTTTATTATGTTGAGGTATGATCCTTCTATTCCCACTTTGCTGAGAGTTTTTATCAGACATGAGTGTTGGATTTTGTCGAGTGCTTTTTCTGCCTCTATTGATATGACCATATTATTTTTGTCCTTCATTTTGTATATGTGATGTATCACATTTATTGATTTGTGGATGTTATACCAACCTTGCATCCCTGGAATAAATCCCACTTGATCATGGTGCATGATCTTTTTATTGTATTGCTGGATCTGGTTTGCTAGTATTTTGTTGAGGATTTTAGCATCTATGCTCATCAAGGATATTGGCCTGTAATTTTCTTTCTTTGTAGTGTCTTTATCTGGTTTTGGGGTTAGAATAATGCTGGCCTCATAAAAAGAGTTTGGGAGTTTTCCCTCCTCTTGAATTTTCTGGAATAGCTTGAATAGAATAAGTGTTATTTCTTCTTTGAATGTTTGGTAAAACTCGCCTGTAAATCCATCTGGTCCAGGACTTTTGTTTGCTGGGAGTTTTTTGATTACTGCTTTATTTCATTAGTTATTATTGACCTATTCAAGTTTTCTGCCTCTTCTTGATTCAGCTTTGGAAGGTTGTGTGCTTCTAGGAATTTGGCCATTTTACCCATGTTGTTCATTTTTTTGGCATATAGTTGCTCATTGTATTTCTGTTGGGTCAGTTGTTATATCACCTCTGTCAATCGTGAAACCATAAAAATCCTGGAAGGAAACATAGATGGTAAAGTCACAGACCTCCCACATAGTGGAATTTTCACTGATACATCTCCTAGGGCAAGAGAAACAAAAGAAAAAATAAACATATGGAACTACATCAAACTAAAAAGCTTCTGCACAGTAAAAGAAAGCATTCTCAAAATATAAATAAAACCCATGGTCTAAGAAAACATATTTGCCAAGGATGTATCTGAGAAGGGGCTAATTTCCAAAGTGTACAAAGAACTCATACTACTCAGCAAGAGGAAGACAAACAACCCAATGAAAAAATGGGCAAACGACCTGAATAAACACTTCTCCAAAGAAGACATACAGATGGCCAAGAGACATATGAGAAAATGCTCAATATCACTAATCATCAGAGAGATGCAAATTAAAACCACAATGAGGTATCACTTCACACCTGTAAGAATGGCTACCATCAACAAATCAGCAAATGACAGGTGTTGGTGAGGATCTGGAGAAAGGGGAACCTTAGTGCATTGATGATGGGAATGCAGACTGGTACAACCACTATGAAAAACTGTATGGAAGTTTATTCAAAAATTAAAAATGGAGCTGCCTTTTGACCCAGTGATTCAACTTTTAAGAATATATCCTAGGAATCCTGAAACACTGATCAGAAAGAATATATGCACACTTATGTTCATAGCAGCACAATTTACAATAGCTAAGATCTGGAAGCAGCCCAAGTGTCCATCAGTAAATAAGTGGATAAAAAAGCTGTAAGACATATACACCATGCAATACTATGCAGCTGTAAAGAAACAAAGGTCTCTTATCCTTTGGGAAAGTATGGATAGATCTGGAGAATATTATGCTAAGCAAAATAAGCCAGGCAGAGAAAGGTAAACATCACATGATCTCACTTATATGTAGAATCTAAAGAACTTAATAAAATGATGAACAGAATAGATTCAGTGACATGGAAGCATAGATCAGACTGATGAATGTCAAAGAGATGGAAGAGGGTGGGTGGGTGGAGGGGGAGAGGTTAACCAAAAAATTTATATGCATATATCCACAATCCAAGCGCACAGACATTGGTGTGTAGAGGGACTGAGAGGGATTGGATGGGGTGGAATGGGTCATTGGGGAGAAAGATGGACATCTGTAATATTTTAATCAAACAAACAAAAAAAGGCAACAAAATAAAATAAAAATAAAATAAAATAAGGGGGGGAATGGAAGGAGAGCCTGACTGGTGTAGATCAGTGGTTGAGTGTTGACCCATGAACCAAGAGGTCCCCAGTTCATTTCCAAGACAGGGCATATGCCCAAGTTGTGGGCTCCCTCTCTAGTAGCAGGTATGCAGGAGGCAATTGATCAATGCCTCTCTCATTGACATTTCTTTCTCTATCCCTTTCTCTTCCTCTCTGTCTAAAATCAATGAAAACTTATTTTTAAAATAAATAAATAAATGAAATGGAAAGAGAGTCCTTGCTGGTGCAGTTCAGTGTTTAGAGCGTTGGCCTGTGCACTGAAAGGTCTTGGGTTTGATTCCCCATCAAGGGAATGTACCTGGGTTGCAAGTTTGATCCTTGACCCCAGTGGAGGCACATGCAGCAGACAACCAATAGATGTGTCTCTCTCACACATCAATGTCTCTCCCTCTCTCTCTCTCTTTCTCTCCTCCCTTCCTTTCTTTCACTCCCTTTAAAAATCAATGCAAAATAATATCCTCCAGTGAGGCTTAATAATCAATAAGTAAATAAATAAGTAAGTAAGTAAATAAATAAATAAATAAATAAAGAGCATCCCAGACAAGATAAAGCTAAAGGAGTTTATCACTACCAAACCAGTATTATAAGAAATGTTAAAGGGAATTCATTTTACAAAAAAAAGAAAGAAAAGAAATATAAATATGTATAATAAAAGGACAATAAATATGCACCTATCAATTATAATTTAAAATGTTAATGAATGCCTGGCTGGGCGTGGCTCAGTGGTTGAGCATCGACCTAGGATCCAGGCAATCAGGGTTCAATTCCCAGTCAGGGCACATGCCCAGGTTGTGGGATCAATCAATGACTCTCTCATCATTGATGTTTCTCTCTCTCCCTCTTCTTTACTCTCTCTGAAATCAATAAAGATATATTTTTTTAAAAAAAGTTAATGAATTAAATACTTCAAACATAGAGTAGCTGAGTGGATAAGAAAATGTGACAAATATATATGCTGTCTACAAGATGCCCACTTCAGATCAAAATGAATATACAGACTGAATGCAGAGCGAAAGAAAAAGAAATATTCCATAGTAATGGAAATGAAAATAAACCTGAAGTAGGAATAATTATATCAAACAAACTATACTTTAATTAAAAAGACTATAATAAATGACAAAGAAGAAGACTACATAAGGATAAAGGGCACAGCCTACGTGGCTCAGTGGTTGAGCATCAATCTATGATTCAGGAGATCTTGGTTCAATTCCCAGTCAGGATACATGCCCAGGTTGCAGGATCGATCCCCAGCAGGGGGTGTGTAGAAGGCAGCCGATCAATGACTCTCTCATCATTGATGTTTCTCTCTCGCGCTCCCTCTCCCTTTCACTCTGAAATCAATAAAAACATGCTTTTTAAAAAAAGATAAAGGAAATAATTCAACAAAATGATATAACCTTTATAAACATTTATGACTCCAACATAGGAGCACTTAAATATATAAAGCAAATATTGATAGACATAAAGGGAGTGAACATTAGTAATACAGGCATAGTAAGGGAATTAAACACCTCATTGACATCAATGGATAAATCTTCCAGACAGAAAATCAACAAGAAAACAGTGACCTTATATGACACACAAGACCAGATAAATATAATTAATATCTTCAGAGAAATTTACCCAAAAGAATCAGAAAATACATTTTTTTCAATGCATATTTAGCATTTTCCAAAATAGATGACATGATTATTGACACAAAACAAATCTCAATAAATTTAAGAAGATTGAAATCATATCAAGATTCATCTCCAGAAGAGATCCAAGATAGCAGTGGAGGAGGTGGAAGCTGCATTCACTTGCTTTTATGACCAAACTGAAATTTCAACTAAATTATAGAAGAATCATTGAATAACCAACTGAATTCTAGCTGAGAAGAAGTCTTATAACCAAGGATTTACAGGAAAATCCACCACAAGGCTGCCCAATCAGGTTGCTGAGGGCCAGTCATAGGCAGCATGTTACATCGGCCTATAACAGAGTCCTTCCCAAAAGGCTCAGAACAAACACACCCAGTTCTCTGCTTCAGACAACATCACAGCAGGATTTAATAAGCTTCACAAGCAGCATATTAAAAGAGAGATCTTGGCAGGCACCACAAGTTGCTGAGGCAAATTCTATTTCAAGTGGTCAGCACCTGCACAACAGCTTGCACACAATGGTCATAATGTAGCCTCACAATGAGCCAGCCTAAGGATATATCCAACACACAAATGCATCAATAGCAATCAAGAACTCAATTACCACAGAAGGGCCCACATAACATACTCAAGGGACATTCCTGTAGCTGCAAGCTCAGGTGATCAAGGAGATGGCACCACTGGACACCACAGAACTTCAACTAGATAAGGTCACCCTACCAAGACTTGGAGTCATAGCAAATCTAACACATAGAAACAAACACAAAAGGCAGCCAAAATGCAGAGACAAAGAAATAGGACACTCAAAAGAAAACAGAAGAAATTTCTAGAAAACACATCGAAAAACTAAATGAAATGGAGACAAGCAATTTATCAGATAACGAGAGCTAACTAATGGTTACCAAAATGATCAAAAACATAAAAATTACATAGAAACCATAAAAAAGAACCAGTCAGAAAACAAAATACAATATCTGAAATGAAGAATACATTGGAAGGAATAAACAGTAAGCTGGATGAAGCAGAGGATCAAATCAGCGAATGGGAAAACAAGGAAGAATAAAATTCAATCAGAGCAGCAAAAAAAAAAAAAAAAAAAAGAATTAATAAAAATGAAGATAGTTTAAGGAATTTTAGAGACAACATAAAGTTGTTTTTTAAATGTATTTTTTAAAAATCATTGCCTGAAGATATTTATTTCATTGCTTTTCAGAGAGAGTGGAAGGGAGAGAGAGAAACACCAATGTGAGATACATTGACTGGTTGCTTGCTGCACACACCCTGACCAGGGCCCAGGATGAGCCTGCAACCAAGTCAAGTACCCCTGGCCAGAATCAAATCCGGTACCCTTCAGTCCATGGGCCGATGCTTCAACCACAGAGCCAAAACAGCTAGGGCAGACAACATAAAGTTTAATAACTTCTGCATCATAGGTATACAAGAAGAAGAGAGAGAGCAAAGAATCAAGAACAAATTTGAAGAAATAATGACCTAAAACTTCTCTAACCTGGTTAAGGAAAAAGACACACAAGTCCTGAAGGTGCAGAGATTCCAAAACAATATGGACTCAAAGAAGCTCACACCAAGACACATCATAATTAAAATGGCAAAGATTGCCTAGCTGTCGTGGCTCAGTAGTTGAGCATCGACCTATGAAGAGACAGAGGAACATTGTTAAAAGAATAAAATGACAATAAATAAGTACATATCAATAATCAATTTAAATGTAAATAACTTAAATGCTCCAATAAAAAAACATACTAAAACCACAATGTGATATATCCTCACACCTATCAGAATGCTTATGCTCAATAAATCAACAAACAACAAGTGTTGGTGAGGATGTAGAAAAGAGGGAATCCTTGTGCACTGTTATTGGGAATACAGCTTAATGAAGCCACTGTGAAAAGCAATGTGGAGTTACCTCAAAATTTTAAAATGGGACTGCCTTATGACCAAGCAATTCCACTTCTGGAAATTTATGCAAAGAAAAGTGAAACACTAATTTGAAAATATATAGGCACCGATAAGTTGCTTGCAGCATTATTTACAATAGCCAAAATTTGGAAGAAGCCCAGTGTCCATCAGAAGATGAGTGGATAAAAAAACTGTGGTACAATTACACAATGGAAGACTATTCAGCCATAAAAAAGGAAATCTTACCCTTTTTGCCAACATTCATAAACCTGGAGAGTATTATGCTAAGTGATATAAACCAGTCAGAGAAAGACAAGTACCATATGATTTCACTCATATGTGGAATCTAATGAACAAAGTGAACCAATAAGAAAAATAGAGAGAGAATCATAGACAGAGAGAAGGCTGACAGCTATCTGAGGGGCATGGGAGGAGTGGAGGGATAAAGCAAAAAACTGAAAAAAGAGAAAAACTTCATGGACACAGAAAACAGTGTGGTGATTGCTCAGGAAACGGGATGGGTAGAGGTGGAGGAGGGTATGGGGGGATAAATGATGATGGACGAAGAATTGACTTGAGGTGGTGAGCACAAAATACAGTGTACAGATGATGTGTTTTAGAACTGTGCACCTGAAACCTGTATAATTTTGTTAACCATTGTCACACCAATAAATTCAATAAACAAGAAAAAATAAATTACATTTAAAAAAGAATATATGCACCATTATGCTCATTGCAGCATTATTTACAATAGCCAAGATCTGGAAACAGCCCAAGTGCCCATCAGTGGATGAGTAGATAAAAAAAGCTGTGGTACAATTACACAATGGAATACTACACAGCTGTAAAAAAGAAAAACTCTTACCTTTGTGACAGCATGGATGGTCTTGGAGATTATTATGCTAAGTAAAATAAGCCAGTCAGAGAAACATAAATACCATATTATCTCACTTATCTGTAGAATCTAATGAACAAAATAAACTAACAAAATAAAAACAGATTTATTGATATAGAGAACAGACTGATAGCTGTCATAGGTAGTGTGTAGAGGAGCTGGGTGAAAAAGGGAAAGGGATTAAACAAAAAAAATCCTCATAAACAAATAAAAGTATGTTAATTACCAGAGCAAAATGGGTGTGGGAGGAGGTAGGAGAGAGCAAATGGGGTAAAAATGGTGATGGAAGGAGACTTGACTTAAGGAAGTGAACGCACAATACAATATACAGATGATATATTATGAAATTGTACCCCTGAAGTCTATATAATTTTATTAACCAAAGTTATTCCAATAAATTCAATTACAAATAAATAAAACTTGAAACCACAAAAATCTTAGAAGAAAATATAGGCAGCAAAATCTCGGACATTTCTCGTAGCAGTATTTTTTCTAATATATTTCCTCAGGCAAGGAAAACAAAAGAAAAATTAAACAAATGAGACTACTTCAAAATTAAAACTTTTTGCACATCGAAGGAAACCATCAACAAAATGAAAATACAACCCTTTGAATAAGAGAACATATTCCCCAATGATACACCTGATAAAGGGTTAATATCCAAAATGTATAAAGAGCTCAAACAACTCAATACCTAAAAAACAATCTCATTAAAATATGCATAAAGGGCCTGAATAGATAATTCTCCAAAGAGGACATGCAGATGGCCAATAAACACATGAAAAGATGCTCAGTGTCACTAATCATCACAGAAAGACAAATTTAAACTACAATGAGATATCACTTCACACTTATCAGAATAGCTGTCATCAATAAATATGTTGGCAAATGTATGGAGAAAAGGGAATCCTCATGCACTGTTGGTGGGAATGCAGATTGGTACAGCCATTGTGAAAAACAGTATGGAGTTTCCTTAAAAAATTAAAAATGAAACTGCCTAATGACCCAGCGATTCTACTACTAGGAATATATCAGAAGAAACCTGAAAGACTGATTGGAAAGAATTTGTGCACCCTATATTAACTGCAGTGCTATTTACAAAAGCCAATTTGGAAGCAGCCAAAGAGTACCCAACAATAGATGAGTGGATAACAAATCTGTGGTATATTTATGCAATGGAATACTCCTCAGCCAATAAAATGAAGAAAATCTTACCTTTTGCAACAGCATGGATGGACCCTGAGGGTATTATTCCAAGTGAAATAAGCCAGTCAGTGAAAGACAAGTACCATATGATTTCACTTATATGTGGACCCTAAATAACAAAATAAACAAGTAAACAAAATAGAAACAGACTCATAGATACAGAAAGCAAATTGACAGATGTTAGAGGAGAGAGAGATGTAAGGCTGGGTGAAATAGGTGAAAGGATTAAACAAAAAAGAAAACAACCTCAGAGACACAGACAATAGTTAGTATGGTGACTGCCAGAAGGAAAGGGGGATTGGCAGGTAATAGAGAGTAAACAGGGGAAAATGACGATGGAAGTAGGGATTCCAAGATGATGGCAGGTTAAGTGGAAGCTACAATGACACTCTCACATGACCAAACTAAATTATAGTAAAACCATCCTGAAAAATCTACTGAAGACTAGCTGGAGAGCACCCTCATAACCAAGGACGTAAAGTGGAGAGACTGCATAAAGACTGGTAAAAAGTGCAGAGGAGTGAGAGGGATGGCTCAGTGCCCACAAGCAGCAGATGAAGGTCCAGAGGGATATCTCATCTGTGTGAGGATCACACTGAGAACATTGGGGTATAAACCCCAAGATGGGCTCCCCAGCCCAGAGCACCAAAACTGAGAAAGGTGCATACATAACATCAGACTGTGAAAAGCAGCAGGGTTTCTGTCTGCCAGGGAAAGATGGCTGGAAATGCAAGCACCTTCTTAAAGGGCCAATGCACAAAGTTTTTTGTGCAGTCATTCACTTTTGGCTCTGGCAGAGGGAGGACAGAGTGGACTAGAGCTGTGTGAGGAGAATCCGAGTGTGCAGGTTCTAAAGATAGAGTTTAGAGGACAGCTATCTGGATTCCTGTGCTGAGTCATTCCCAATTCTGCAGAAGACATCTTTCTCAGGCAGACCTTTGCCATCAAGCCAGATTTTTTTACTGGGGAGGGGGCGAAGCAATTGCCCCACTCATTGGAAAACCTCTTGCCCCACCCTGTGAATTTTATGCCTTGCTGTGGTTTCCATCTTGAGGCTCACTAAAAGACTCAGATGATTCAACCTGTAGGCACAGGTGAACCCCTAGGTGCCTTGAGACTTTTTCTCGTCTGCTTCTGGACCCAGGCCTCGGAAAACAAAGTTTGGTGTGCATCTTGGTCCTGTTCAAACCCACTCAGCCCCAGCAGAAGGAACTACTAGCATGGATTGTTGATAGCTCCAAACAGGGTACTCAAGTCTAGTCACAAACTGTGTCTGACATTGGCTTGAACCAAAGGCACTTCAAAAAGCAAATCTACCTAATATAGAAAAAAAAAATAGGCAGCCAAAATGGGGAGACAAAAAAGAGTCTCAAATGAAAGAACAAGATAATTCTCCCAGAAGAAGAGCTAAATAAAATGGAGATAAGCAATCTATCAGATACAGAGTTCAGAATACTGATTGAAAGGATGCTAAGTAAAGATATAGAAACTATTAGAAAATTAAAAATGACATAGCAGAAATAAAGAATACCTTAGAAGGCATAAACAGCAGGTTAGAGGAAGCTGAGGATTGGATCAGTGAATTAGAAGACAGGGTAGAAAAAATTACTCCATAAGAGATCCATAAAGAAAAAACAATAAAATAAAAACCAGGAGGACAGTGTAAGTGAGCTGTGGGACAACATGAAACATAACAATATTCACATCATAGGAGTAACAGAAGATGTAGAAAGTAAACAAAAATTAGAAAACCTGTTTGAAGAAATACGGCAAAAAAAATTCCCTAACATGGTGAAGGAAAGGTCACAAAAGTTCAGGAGGCACAGAGAGTCCCAAGCAAGAAGAAGTCAAAGAGACCCCCATGCAGACACATCATAATTAAAATGCCAAGAATTCAAAACAAAGAAAGAATCTTAAAGGCAGCTAGAGAAAAGTACTCTGTTACCTACAAAGGAGCTCCCATAAGGCTGTCAGCTAAATTCTCATCAGAAACTCTACAGACCAGAAGGGAATGGCGTTAAGTATTCAGGGTAATGCAAAACGAGGATCTAAAACCAAGACTACTATATCCAGGAAGACTATCATTCCAGATAGATGGTGAAATAAACTCCTTTAGCCCAGACCAAAAAAATCGCTAAAGGAGTTTATCATCACCAAACCAGCATTGCAGGAAATGTTACAGGGACTGCTGTAATCAGAAGTAGAAACAGAGAGAGAAACATAGGCATAAAGAATTAAAATGGCAATAGATAAATACATATCAATAATAACCTTAAGTGTAAATGGTTTAATGCTCAATCAAAAGACACAGAGTAGCTGAATGGATAAGAAAACACGACGCAAATATATGCTTTATACAAGAGACCCACATCAGAACAAAAGGCTCATACAGGATGAGCGTGAAGAGATGGAAAAAAATTTTTCTATGCAAATGGAAATGAAAAACAAAGCTGGGCTACCAATAGTCATATCTGACAAAGTGGACTTCAAAATGAAGGCCATAACCAGAGATAAGAAAGGTCACTACATAATACTAAAGGAATCAATCCAACAAGAGGATGTAACCCTGGTAAACATATATGCACCCAATATAGGAGCACCAAAATAAATAAAAGAACTTCTGGAGGATTTTAAAGGAGAGACGGACAGCAATACAGTCATAGTTGGGAACTTTAACACCCCACTGACTCTACTGGATAGATCTTCCAAACAAAAAGTCAACACAAAAACAGTGACCCTAAATGGCACACTAGATCAAATGGATTTAATTGATATTTACAGAACATTCTACCCCAAACTTGCAGAACGTACATTCTTTTCAAGTGCACATGGAACATTCTTAAATTTAGATCACATGTTAGGAAATAAAACAAGTCTCTACAATTTTAATAGTGAAATCATATCAAGCATCTTCTTGGATTACAATGGCATGAAATTAAAAATCAACAATAGTAAAAACTCTCAAAAACATTCAAACACATGGAGGTTAAATAGCATGTTATTCAACAATGAATGGGTTACCAATGAGATCAAGGAAGAAATCAAAAAATTCTTGGAAAAAAATGAAAATGACCATACATCAAACCCAAAATATATTGGACACAATGAAAGCACTTCTGGGAGGAAAGTTCATAGCATTACAGGACTACCTCAACAAACAAGAAAAACTTTGAATAAACTATCTCGCCTTACAACTGAAAGACTTAGAAAGATAACAACAAAAAAAGGCCAGAGTAAGTAGAAGGAAGGAAATAATAAAGATAAGAGTGGAAATAAATGACACTGAGACTGAAAAAAACAATACAAATGATCAATGAATCCAAGAGCTGGTTCTTTGGAAAGATAAACAAGACAGATAAACTTTTAGCCAGACTCATTAAGAAATAGAGAGAGGACCCAAATAAGTAAAATCAAAAATGAAAGAGGTGAAGTAACAACTGACTTCACAGAAATACAAAGGATTATAAGAAAATATTATAAAAAACTATATGCCAACAAGTTGGAAAATGTGGACAAATTCCTAGGAAAATACAATCGTTAGGAACAATCAGAGAACCTGAATGGGTCAGTAACAGCTGATGAAATTGAAGCAGTAATAGAAAAAAATCTCCCAGCAAACAAAAACCCTGGCCTGGATAGCTTCACAGAAGAGATTTGCCAAGCATTCAAAGAACTAACACCTATCCTCCTCAAACCATTTCAAAACATCCAAGAAGAAGGAACACTTCCAAGCTCTTTTTATGAGGCTGGCATTATCTGAATTACAAAACCAGATAAAGACACTAAAAGGATAGAGAATTACAGGCCAATATCCTTGATGAACATAGATGCTAAAATCCTCAACAAAACATTAGCAAATTTTATCCAGGAATATATTAAAAAGATCATACATAATAACCAATTGTGATTTATTCCAATAATGTAAAACAGGTAAAATATCCACAAATCAATACATGTGAAACATCACCTAAATAAATTGAAATATAAAAATCACATGATTATATCAATAGACACAGAAAAAGCATTACACAAAATCCAACACCTATTTTTGATAAAAACTCTCAGGAAAGTAAGAATAGAGGGATTATTCCTCAACATAATAAAGGCCATATATGACAAACCTACAACCAACGTCATAGTCCATAGTCAGAAATTAAAACTATTTCCCCTAAGAACAGGAACAAGACAGGAATGTCCACTTTCACCACTCATATTCAACATAGTACAGGAAGTCCTAGACACAGTGATCAGACAAGAAGAAAACATAAATGTCATTCAACTAGGAAAGGAGGAAGTAAAACTGTCATTATTTGCAGATGGCATGATACTGTATGCAGAAAATGCTGAAGACTACACCAAAAAACTACAAGATTTAATAAATTATTTTGGCTAGGTAGGGGGATACAAAATTAACACCCAGAAATTGATGGCATTTTTACACACCAATAATGAACTCTTAGAAAGAGAAACTAAAAAAAAACATTTTCCATTGCAAAAAGAATTAAGAAAATTAGGAATAAACTTAACAAAGGAGGTAAAAGACCTGTACTCATAAACCTACAGGATGTTGAAAAAAGAGATAGAGGAAGCTATAAACAAGTGGAAGAATATACGGTGTTAATGGCTTGGAAGAATTAACATCATTAAAATGTCCATACTACCCAAAGCCATCTATAGACCCAGTGCAATCCTTATTAAAATACCAACAGCATATTTCACAGATCTAGAACAAATATTCCAAAAACTTGTATGGAACCAGAAAACACCTCAAAATAGTCACAGCAGTCTTGAGAAAGAACAACATTGGAGGTCTCACAATACCGGATATCAAGTTATACTGCAAAGCCATTGTAATCAAAATAGCCTGGTACTGGCACAAGAACAGACATATAAATCAGTAGAGCATAACAGAGAACCCAGAAATTGACCCAAGCCACTACACACAATTAATATTGGACAAAGGAGGCAAAACATACAATGGAGCAAAGACAGTCTCTTCAATAAATGTTGGGAAAATTGTATAGTTATATGCAAAAAAAATAAAACTAGACCACCAACTTACAACATCCACAAAAATAAATTCAAAATGGATAAAGGACTTAAATGTAAGACGTGAAACCATAAAAATCCTAGAAGAAAACATAGGCAGCAACATCTCAAACATCTCTCATAACAATATGTTTGCCAATACATCACCTAGTGCAAGAGAAACAAAGAAGAAAATAAACAAATGGGACTACATCAAAATAAAAAGCTTCTGCACAGCAAAAGAAACCATCAACAGAATGAAAAGGGAGCCCTCTGTATGGAAGAACATATTTGCCAATGACGCATCTGATAAAGCTTTAATATCCAAAATATATAAGGAACTCATATAACTTAACAAAAGCAAGACAAAAATCCAATTGAAAATGGGCAAAGGACCTAAATAGACACTTCTCTAAAGAGGATATACAGATGACCAAGAGACACACGAAAAAGTGCTCAAAGTCACTAATTATCAGAGAGATGCAAATTAAACCCACAGTGAGATATCACCTCACACCTGTCAGAATGGTTACTTAAACAAATCAACGAACTACAAGTGCTGGTGAGGATGTGACTAAATGGGAACCCTAGTACACTGCTGGTGGGAATGCAAACTGGTGCATCCACTTTGGAAAACAGTATGGTGTTTCCTCAGAAAATTAAATATGGAACTGCCATTTGACCCAGTGATCCCACTTCTAGGAATATATCCTAAGAAACCCGAAACACAAATCAGAACGAATTTATGCACCCGCATGTTCATATCAGCACAATTTACAATAGCTAAGATCTTCAAACAGCCCAAGTGCCCATCAGTAAATGAGTGGATTAAAAAGCTGTGGTACATTTACACCATGGAATATTATGCAGCTGTAAAAAAGAAGTATCTCTTACCCTTTGAGACAGCATGGATGGAATTAGGGAGTATTATGCTAAGTGAAATAAAACAGTCTTAGAAAGACAAGTATCACATGATCTCACTCATGTGTGGAATATAATGGACAAAATAAACTGATGAACAGAATAGATCCTGAGACATAGAAGCATGGAACAGACTGACCAATCTCAGAGGGAAGGATGGAGTGTGGGGTGTGGGGAGACATTAATCACAGAACTTATATGCATAAGTGCATAACCCACGGGTACAGATAATAGTATGTGGAAGGCCTGGGGGTGGGGTAGATGAGGGTTGGAGGGGATCAATGAGGAGAAGAAAGGGGGATATCTGTAATACTTTCAACAATAAAGATGAATTAAAATAAATAAATGGTGATGGAAGTAGACTACTTTAAATGGTTAACACACAATACAATATACAGATGATGTATTATATAATTGTGCACATGAAACCTATATATTATTTTTTAACTAATCTGACCCTAATAAATTCAGTTTATTTTTTTTAATTTATTTTTATTGTTGAAAATATTACAGATATCTCCGTTTTTCCCCATTGACCCCTTCCATACCACATGCACTCCCCACCCCTGGCCTTCACCACTATTTTCTGTGTTCATGAGTTACGCATAT
This sequence comes from Miniopterus schreibersii, assembly GCF_964146895.1. Lineage (NCBI taxonomy): Eukaryota > Metazoa > Chordata > Mammalia > Chiroptera > Miniopteridae > Miniopterus > Miniopterus schreibersii. Next base: position 47,851,219 of record NC_138104.1, read on the forward strand.
ATGCATATAAATTCTTTGGTTAATAAATTCAATTTAAAAAATAAATAAATATTTAAATTTGGTGCAGTATTGGTACATATCTAAAGTTTTGGTACTTGTATTTTTTTTAGCAATTATAAAATGAATGCTAATTTGTGAAGAAGTGTTTATTTCTAATTAAACTTTATCAGAGCAGCTGAAGTAAATTGGTTATTCATAGAATAGGTATGCTATATCCACAGGAGGTTTTAATAGAATAAACAAAATCAGAGTGATAATTATTTTCCTTTAAATTTTACAAAAAAAGAAACAAAATCCTTCAAGTATTTTAAATTGAAATGACAACCTTCTGATTTATTCTCATTTAGACTTTTCAGCCTGAAGTTGGATGAGAGCAGATGGTACTAAAGTAAGCCTTATTAAAAAGTTCTAATCCTGATCAGCCTCAGGCTTTGTATTCATATTGTAAACATCTGGTGGAAAGCTGAAAAATTCAATCAAACCTCCAGATGTTTGGCTAAACTAGCAAATTTCTAGATGCTTAAAAACATCCTGATTTTTCAAAGTTTTCAATTTTCATATTAATTTTGGCTGTTATGTGGAATTTGGACTTTTATGAATACAGAAGAAATAAATATACTTGAAGATAGATTCTCATATAAATTCTGGGCATTCAATGCCATTCTAAGAAAAAACAAAAAACCCTTCTAGAAAGTAAGTATGAATACTGGGAAAGTTACGTAAGACGGAACCAATCACAAATTGAGCAATTAAACAGACAAGCAAAGAAACCCCTAGCCATACCATTGCCAAGGCATGAGTAGCATGGCAAATACCTAATACAGAAACAAGGCAAGTGGAGTTGGTCTACTCCACAATGTAGACAATTATTTATAGTAATGTGGAAATCAGTATTATTTGGTGATTTAGAGCAGGAATCAGAAAGACCTGTTTTGAATTCCAGCTCTACCATCTTTATTAGTTTCAATATCTTTATCAGAAAATGGGGGGGGGGGGATGCTCTTAACTTATATGGTATTGTGAAGAGGTAATGCATTTAAAGAACTTACTAGGGATTGGCACATGGTAAACACTTGGTATATGGTAGTTTTAAAAAGTGACATGCACTTTTTTTTTAAATAAGATCCTAATACAACACAAAGCTTGTATAACTATTTTCAGTCATGGATTATTCTATATCGTTACTCACAATAAACTTACTGACCTGCAAATAAGTCATGGACCAGTAGATAACTATATTTTTGATAATCAGAGGCATTTTCATTTTTATCCAATCAAAACCTTTTTCAACATCTTCAATAAAATATAAACATATCTATTAAGACAGTAAAATATTACTGCATCCTTAATTTTTTGCAAATAAATTATTTCCCATTTATACTTAACAGCATTTATCTGAAGGAAAGTGAATAATGGAGATTCAAAAGATATAGTATGAGATTTCATATCTCAAATTATAATAATTTAGCTTTTCAATGTCACCAATTAATTGCTTACTTATATAGGAAAGAGAATAAAGAGGAAATTGCAGTGATTGGTTAAATGTGTTTATTCAAATAAAATTACTGATAGGCTTAATTAAATAGAAAGTGCCTCATGTACTAGTTACATAAAAAGAGACATACCAGTAAACAATATCACACCAGAATTATACTTTTTAAAATAATTTATTTTCCAATAAATGTCATTTGGGTCAATTGAGAGAAAAATTCCAAATTTCTATACTCTAATGGTGTTTGGTGATGTTATATTCATCCTAACACACTAGAATAACCTCAATTATGTTTATAAAAGTGTTTCAGTATTATGTGTTTTATTGTATTTAATTCTTCAAAATTTGCATCAAATTTCATTCTATAATTCTTGGCAATCAATGCAAGGAAACAAAACATGATGCTATCTTAATATTTACTTTTAATTTTACTTAACTTTGTTGAATGTTTTATCTGAGTATAGTTCTCTGGAGTGTTTCATATAAATTATCTTATTTAATACTCATAATAACTGTGAAATAGGTACTATTTTGTCATTGCCATTTTATTGATAAGAACGCTAAGATGCTGCAATGTTTAGAGTTTCAGCAGTATGCCCAACATTACATACATAGTGGGTGGCAAAAATATACATTATAATATATACACAGAGGATGAAAAATAAAAATCAAATAGAGATTTAAGAATCAGATTTCTAATAATGTCATAAATTATTTGTTGTTCAGGCAGGCTAACACATTTTCTTTTGATAAACATCCTTGCATGTTTTCTTCGCCAAATTTTTTCTCTTTAATTTTAAAGGTTGTGTTTTTTTGTTCCAATCACAAATTAGTTCTAGTATACTAAGTGGATTGTTCTTAACTTTTAAATTTTAAGTAATTATAGATTCAAAGGAAGGTGCAAAATGAATACAGAGACATCAAATATACCCTTCAATCAGTTTCCCCCAAGGTAACTATAGTATGATCAAAACCAGGAAATTGATATTTGTGCATTTCACAAAACTTTAGATGCACCAGTTTTACATGTGCTCATATGTGTGTGTGTGTGTGTGTGCAATTTTATCATGTGTAGATGTGTGTAGCCATCACCATGACTGAGATACAAAAATTATTCTCTCACCATAAAGATACTTTGTAATTCTTTTATTTTCACACCATCTCTAATTTGTTCCTCCCTGCATCTCTAATTCCTGACTACCTCCAATCTGTTCTTCATTTCTATAATTTCTCAGTAATTTTCTATCCTTAACTCTTCTACTCTTTTTCTGGAACTCCAATGATACAACTGTTATATCTTTTGTGTTTTCCATAGGTCCCTGAGGCTGCTTTCACTTATTTTAGTCTATTTTCTCTATATTGTTCAAATTGGGTAAATTCTATTGTTCTATCTTCAAGTTGACCAATTCCTTCCTCTATCATATTCATTCTGCTATTGAGGCTATCCAGTTTTTTAAATTTAGTTATTGTATTTTTCAGTTCCAACATGTCCATTTGGTTCTTTATATCTTCTATTTCTTGGGTGTGACTTTCAATTTTTCATTTGTTTTAAATGTATTTGTACCCTTGAACAATGTGGGGGTTAGGAACACCAACCCCTGTGCAGTCAAAAGTCTGTTTATAGTTTTTAACTCCCCCAAATCTTAAGTCATCCCTTAGTATCCATGGGGGACTGGTTCTAGGACCCCTGTGGATATCAAAATTCATGGAGGCTCAAGTACTTTATATAAAATGGCATACAACAATATATATAGTCAGCCCTCCATATCCGCTGTTGGTTGAATCTGCTGATGCAAAACCCAGGGATCTGGAGAGCCAACAGCATATTTATTGAAAAAAACCCTCATATAAGTGGACCATTTCAAGGGTCCATTTTAATTGTTCACTGAAGCATTTTTCAAAAGTTTTAAAATCCTTGTCAGATATTTCTATGTGTCATCTTGGTGTTGGTGTTTGTTGATTGTCTTTTCTTTTTTAAAAATTTATCTTTATTGTTAAGAGTATAATAGATGTCCCCCATTTCTTCCCCATTGCCCCCTTCCACCTGGCTTCCTCCCCACCCCAGGACTTCCCAACCCCATTGTCTGTGTGCATGGGTTATGCACAAATGCATATAGTCTTATTCACATTGTAATTGTCTTGATTCTTCATTTTGGCGATTAGGTTATGAGACTCTGAATTTTATTTATCTTCTTTGTTGAATGTAGTCTGCAGGTCCAGCTAGAATGAAAGTTCAACTTGTTCAGCTTTGTTGACACCTGCCTGAGAGAAGCAGAGCACTGATTTTTATCACCTTGTTGCTGCTAGGTGAAAGCTCGAAATTGTGCTGCACACTGGGTCCTGGTGACATGGGAAGAGGAGAGAGCAGTGTGTCCACTAGCATTGCCTTGTACTGCTTCATTAACTCGCCACCTGTCATTCCTCAAGTGCAAAGTTCCCTAACCAGTCTGACTTCTTTCACCTTTCATATGCTTTTGTTGTGTTATGATTGTTTTTTCATTGTAAGAGGGAGGTCTATTGAAGAGTGGAACTGTTCCATCTTAGCTGAAACTGGAAGTCTAAACATTTTAAGTTTAATAATTTATATGAACTTCCTGGGAATACCAAAATATAAATATTCAGTTAATTATTTGAAATATGCTTACTTCCAATATTGTGGATATACTGGAATTTACTATGTTGAATTAGTTATACTAAAACATTTTCAAAGTGTTTGCCTTCCTCCTTTAAAATAAAAGAATTAAAAAATCTGCCCAGCCAAGCGTGGCTCAGCGGTTGAGCGTTGACCTAGGATCCAGGCTATCGGGGTTCGATTCCCGGCCAGGGCACATGCCCGGGTTGCGGGCTCGATCAATGACTCTCTCATCATTGATGTTTCTATCTCTCTCCCTCCCTCTCCTTTCCTCTCTCTGAAATCAATAAAGATATATTAAAAAAAAAAAAATCTACTGTGGTAGGCACCTTCTAAGAAGGCCCTCAACCGTCCCCATTATCTGGCATCAATGTCATTGTGTGCAATATCCTGCCCTTGATTGGAGGCTGAATTTAATAACTTGCTGCTAACAAACAAAATACAGAAAAAGAGATGGAATGTCAATTACCAAATTGGGTCACAATGAAATTGTGTCTTCCATCTTGTATATCCTCTCTTCAGTCTTGCTCACTTATTCTGAAAGAAACCAACTATCATTTTGTGAGCAGCCATGTGGAGATACTGACATAGCAATAAACTAAATCTCTAACCAACAGCCAGTGAGAACCTGAAGCCTGCTTTGAAGTCTATTTTGTCAGATATAAGTATTACAACCCCTGCTTTTTTCTTTTTTTTTCCCCAACCCTTCCCTTTCAGTCCGTGTGATTCTTTTGTTCTGAGGTGAGTCTCTTGTAGACAGTATATATATGGGTCATGGTTTCTTATCCATTCAGCTACCCTATGCCTTTTTTAATTTTTTTTTAAATATATCTTTATTGATTTCAGAGGGAAGAAAGGAGAGGGAGAGAGGGAGATAGAAACATCAATGATGAGAGAGTCATTGATTGGCTGCCTCCTGCACGCCCTCGACTGGGGATCAAGCCCACAACCCGGGCATGTGCCCTGACTGGGAATCGAACTCTGATCACCTGGATCCTAGGTCGAAGCTCAACCGCTGAGCCATGCCCGGCCGGGCTACCCTATGTCTTTTGATTAGAGTATTTAAGCTATTTATATTTAGGTTATTATTGATAGGTACTTATTTGTTGCCATTTTTATTCTTTATGCCTGTGTTCCTCTCTCTATTTTTCTTCTTACAACAGTCTCTTTAGCATTTCTTGCAGTACTGGTTTGGTGGTAGTAAACTCTTTTAGCCTTTTTTTTTTTTTTTTTGTCTGTGAAGCTCTTTATTTCACATTCAATTTTGAATGATAGCCTTACTGGATAGAGTAGTCTTGGATTCAATCGCTTGCTTTTCATTACTTTGTGTACTTCATGCCATTCCCTTCTGGTTGGAAGTGTTTCTATTGATAAGTCTGCTGACAGTCTAATGGGAGCTCCCTTGTACATAACTTTCTGTCTTTCTCTTGCAGCCTTTAAGATTCTCTCTTTATCTTTAAGGTTTTCCACTTTAGTTATGACGTGTCTAAGTGTGGGTCTTTTCTTTCACCAGGTAGGGGACGTTTTCGGACAATATTTTTTCAAATAGGTTTTCAATTTCTTGCTCCCTCTCTTCTTCTGTAACACCCATTATTTGAATGTTGGTATGCCTGAAGTTGTCCCAAAGGCTCCTTACACTATCTTCATATTTTTGGATTCTTTTTTCGTTTTGCTCTTCTGATTGGGTGTTTTTTGCATCCGCATATTCCAAATCACTGATTTGACTCTCAGTGTCCTCTACTCTACTGTTGATTCCCTGTAAATTATTCTTCATTTGAGTTAGTATATTCTTCATTTCTGACTGGTCCTTTTTTATGTTTTTGATGTTCTCACTAATTTCCTTGAAATTCTCCTTAAGTTCCTTGAGCACGCTTATAATCATTGTTTTGAAATCTGTATCTAGTAGTTTGCTTGCTTCCATTTCATTTGGTTCTTTTTCTGAAGATTTCTTCTGTTCTTTCATTTGTAACATGTTCCTTTGTCTCTGCATTTTGACTGCTTCCCTGTGTTTGTTTCTATGTATTAGGTAGAGCTGTTATGTTTCTTGGAATTGGTAGAGTGGCCTTGTGTAGTAAGTGTTCTGTAGGGTCCAATCACTCAGCCTCCCCAATCACCTGAGTTGGGCACTGTAGGTGCCCCCTGTGTGGGCTGTGTGCACTGTCCTACTGTAGTTGAGCCTTGATTGCTGTTGGTGTCACTAGGAGAAATTGACTCCCTAGCCAATTGGCTTTGAGGACAAGCTGTGACTACAGAGGAAGAGCTGCTGTGCAGGAGACACCCCTGTGGAGCAGGATTTTCTTGAGTGGGGTTTTGGTACTCACTGAGTCTGCCCCTTGAGCGTGTCACTCGTGGATGTGGTAAGCTTGTAATCTGGCATGGTCGAAGCTATTTTTTATTGAATTATTGGGGTGACATTGGTTAATTACGTAGGATTCAGGTATACAATTCTATAATACATCATCTGTATATTGGCTATTTTTAATGGGCAAATGCATTCTCTCTCACATATATGTTTTTAACTCAAAAAATAAAATGAACAATGTAAAATTTTTAAATGTTATCATAAACTTAGCAACATTTCAGGACAAAAAGAGCCTCAGAAATATCAAAAGCTAAACTTTAATTTATGCCAAATTAATTTCTGGTCTTTGCCCATTGGTGAGATAGTTCATCTGTTTTTAAAAATAGATAATAGTTAGTTTATTATTAAGAAATTAATTACATTATATTTAAAATTCTCAGTACTAACAATTGATGCACAGAAAAAAATTAAATGTTGCTTACATTTAAACATTTGCTTAGTGTGCAGCACTTTAAAAATGACAGCTGAATACTAATTTTATCTGATAAGGCCTATTCACAATATCTTCAAAGACAGCTCAACTTATCTTTCAAGTTGGTACACTCAATATATTGCAATATCAAGGAATTGGCAACATTGACCTTCAGGGTTAAAGTCAGAAGCAGAGAAATAGTAGGGGATTAAAGTTGAAGCGATGATTAGTTCCTTAAAGAGACTAGAGAACTAAAGAGTGGTAGAATAATTAAGAATAAAGAGATTAGCTGGGCCAGGCATGGCTCAGTGTTTGAGAATCCACCTAGGATCCAAAAGATCACAGTTCAATTCCCAGTCAGGGCACATGGGGGGCGTGCAAGAGGCAGCCGGTCAGTGAGGACCCTCTCATCATTGATGTTTCTATCTCTCTCTCTCCCTATCCCTTTCTCTCTCTGAAATCAATAAAGATATATTTGAAAAAAGAAAGAATAAAGAGATTAAATGTAATAGTCTATTTTTTTTAATTTTAAAGATATTTATAATTTTTTAAACATACAAGTCAAAACAATTTGGTCTAGGATGTTTCCTATGTATTAATTGAAGTTTTAATACTTCTCTGAAATAATAAATATTATAACAAGAAAAGCAATGTTTAAGTAAAACATAGCCTTTACAATATTTATTATATACCTGTGGAATATGTATAAAGAAAATTTAACTCTAGATGTCCTATGTTTTTAAAAGCTTCACTTTATAAATGAGGACTCTCTGTCCTACTGTCTAGCACACTAACAGGACACTGAACATCTAGCACCAATTAATGGGTGACTGCCATAACAAAGATATGAGAAATTCTATTGGCATACAGCATAACAGAAGGTATTATTTCATATAGATGTTGCCTTTTGCTGTATCAAATACATCATTAAAACTTAGGGAAATGTATTTACACTTTATAGTATCAATATACTATAAATTGTGACATATATAAAATATAAAAGAATTTGGAGACAAAGGGATATGTTTTATTGACTAAGAATAATTCTTAATACTTTCTAGACTAAAAAGTTATTTTTGGCGATGGAGCACCATCTAGAGGAAATGTGAGAAAAAGTTCTTTATTAATAGATGTATAAAAAGCATTTGATAAGCTACAACATCCATTTATGATTAAAACACTCAACAAAATGGGTATAGAAGGAAAATACCTTAACATATAAAGGCCATATCTGACAAACCCTCAGCTAATATCATATTCAATGGTGAAAATCTGAAAGCTTTTTCTCTAAGATCAGGAACAAGAATATTCATTCTCACCACTCTTTTATTCAATGTAGCACTTGAAGTCTTAGCCAGAGCAATCATGCCAGAGAAAGAAATAAAAGGAATCCAAATTGGGAATGAAAAGGTAAAAGTGTCGCTTTTTGCAGGTGACATTAGTCTGTATATAGAAAACCCTAAACTCTGCATCAAAAAACTATTAGAAACAATAAGCAAATACAGTAAAGTTTCAGGATACAAAATGAATATACAGGAATTCATTGCATTCCTATATACTAACAATGAAATTTCAGCCATCAACATTGAAGCAAGACCCTCCACCAGCAAATATATTACCACTCACTGAAGACTCCGATCGATGGTGATTAGTATTTTTAGCAATAAATATTTTTTAAATTAAGGTCTGATTTTTTTTTCAACATAATGGTATTACACACTTAAATGACTACAGTATAGCATAAACAAATTTTATATGCATTATATGTGACTTGCTTTATTGCAATATTTGCTTTATAGCAGTGGTTTGGAACTGAACTTGAAATACTTCTAACTTTTCCCTTTGCATGAAACTGTCTTTCAAACCTCTTTATCACCTTCAAACCCCTTCACTTGGTTAACTCCTACTTATCCTTCAGGTTTCTGATTACATATCACTTCCTGGAAATCCTCCCTTATCTCCTCCAATACAGTTAGGTGATCATTTATACTCCCATAACCCTCTTTACTTCAACTGCAGCACTTATCACACTGTATAGTAATATTCTTTTTACTTCTTAGTGTTCACCACCAGTTAATAAACCTATTGCATGCAGAAAAAAGTGCCTTGTTCATTTTTGTATTTCCAGTGTCTATTACTACTTGGCATTTAGTAGAAACTCAGTAAATATGTGTTGAATAACACAACAAATGATAGATAATTAAGTTAGTAGAAATTAGAGGAGTACAGATATAGATTGGAAGTAATTAGAAAAGAGGTGGTAGCTGAAGTCATAAGAATATGAGTTATTTAAAGAGGAGAAATAAACAGAAAGTGGGCACAGTCTAAATACTCAGGCTTTGGTAGTGACAGTTAAGAAGTATGAAGAGTGCTAAATCATTCTCTACTCTCCCACTTGAAATTAAAGATAATTTTAAATTCTTCTTTACAAACATTGATGGAGTTATTTTTATTGTGCTCCAATTTAATATTGAATTATACAATAGGAATACCAAGTAGGACTAGACTCAAGATATATTTTTGGTATGAAGCATTTACTGAAATAATACCACACACTCAATCATACTTAGAGCAGGTGAGAGAGGTATTGTTTAAAAAAAATCTTCATATCTTATGTATATTTGACAGGTTCCCCCCAATGATCTTTACTTTCTTTTTTTAAATCTTTATTGTTGAAAGTATTACAGATGTCTGCTTTTCTCCCCCATTGATCCCCTCCACCACGCATCTGCCCCACTGGATTTTTACTTTTACTTTCAAGTGGGAGAGCAGAGAATGATTTTAGCACTCAAAACTACCTTTAACTTATCCCAGAGGAACGAGCATACAATTATGTTTGTGAAAGAATGTGATTATGTTGCAGGGATGTACTCTTGTGGCTGTGTATATGCAGTTGGGAACTCTGGCTGTCTGGACAGGGAAAAAAATTAATTGACAGAATGTAAAGTATGACCATAACACAAACTGGAACTTTTAAATAGGTGTTTCCTGTATATTTTATTCAAATATGTGTGTCAAAATCATCCAAAAGAAAAGAACACATAACTGAAAAAAAAGTATGAAGAGAAATTAGAGTTAATAAAGGAAATGCATAGGAACAATAGCTATTTGGGAAGACATCTGGAATAGTATAACATCATGGAAGCCTAGGTAAGAGTTTCAAAAATTTTCCACAAGCAGCAAAAAGGCAGGATGGAGAAAGGTGGTTGGATTTTACAATTTTTTTACTATCAGTAGTAACAGAAGCTGGTTGCAAACAATTAAGGAGTGAATTAAGCTATAAAGAAACAAAATCATCTGTATCAGTCTGGACCCAATTAGGAGAAAGAAATCAGACAGTAATTTGAATAGGAAAAGTTTGAGATAGAGTTATTAATTATAATAGTGAATGAGAATAACAAGGCATTAGTGAGTAAGAAATCAGAAGACTTTTAAATTATATAAGAATAGCATAAATAAGGAATAGCTACTACTCCTAGGGCTGAGAGAGCATTCAAGGAAGAGCATTCCCATGCTACACTGCCCAGGGCAGAGATCCAGCCCTTATTTGAGTAGACACTATGATGAAAGAGATGTCACTGTGGTGTAATGCTGATGGAACTTGGTGGAAATTTGTCCACCAGGGATTAGTAGACAAATACCCTCTAGGGTATCTAGAAAAGCTAATCTAGTGGAAGTATCTGCTAGAAAAATGTACAAGGGGAACAAGTCAAGGGAAGCTGTGGGAGCTAAACACTGAAGAAGCCACCCTAGCTGCAGGAACTAGGTACTTGGGAGGCATCCTGTGCAGTCAAGCTCTGGAAAAGTTCTCACTGATGCAGAAGCTGGGCACTAGGGAAGAAGCCACATGCACTGCATGAGTCCATACCTGAAATCTCGAGTGAGGAGGACAGGAGAGAAGCTTATGTCCTCACGTGATAACCAGAATTTTGGGAGCTGATAAACAGGTTTTAAAATAAAATGGAATTTGCCTACAGGGGCTCCACAAAGTACCCTAGCAGTGAGAAAAAGAGAAAAATGTAGGAGAACTGAGAGGAAAATTGAGTAGGGTAAGAATGTGTTGGATGAATGTTTGTGTTTTAAAGAAGGTAACAGCCCGGGCTGCTGTGGCTCAATTGTCCAGGCATCATCCTGTGCTCTGATAGGTTGCTGGTTTGAATTCTAGTCAGGGCACCTTCCCAGATTGTGGGATCCATCCCTTACAGGGGGCTTTTGCCAAAAGAGCAGCCTATCGTGGATGTTTCTCTCTACCTCTCTCTTTCTAAAAATCTTTTTAAAATAAATAAAAATATAAAAGAGGTAACAGAAATTAGAGACTTGCATCTTCAACTGAATGGATATTGAAAACTGAAACAGAGAAAGTAATGGGATGGAAGTAGATAACAGTCACAATAATATAGAACTAGAAGGAGTACATTAATTATATAGGTTTATTTTTTAAGGCCTTAATAATATATATGATTTACCTAAGACTACACAGTTAATGAAGGAGCCAGACTAAGAACAAAATTTTTCTGATGCTCGTGCTATTCGTTATTTTTTCTACTGCATCATGCTGGAAAGAGCTATTTTGAGAGAAGTAAAACTACTAACAATGTGAATTTTAAAGGACACACATTATAATGCATGTTGATGTTAGCTCAGGTGAAAAGTAAGTTTACTTAGACTAAGAAATTCACATCAGACACTTTTGCAGAGAGTTTTTGTTTGTGATACAATTTAAAGAAAGAGTAGATATTTTAGGGCTAGGTAATTTAACTTTAGCTGTACTATTTAAAAATGTGACACAATACACTGAATGAGCAATATGGACTTTAATATATCTAAAACTTTGTTATAGTAAAATTTTTATTTTCATGAGTGAACTGGGGGAATGAGGAATTATGGCATATAGTATCTGATTAAATACCCAAAATTTACTATGAAAAATTTTTCTGCCATTAGTAAATAAGAATGCTAAAATCAACAATATTTCCTTGAAGACTAAATATTCTGTAATAGGCTCTTGGATTATCCCTGTGTTTAATGGAATATCATTAACATTTTTGCTGAGTAAAATTCGATATAAATATTTTTTTTATAACGAAGTTTCTCAATTAGTTGGATATGAATGCGACTTTAGTATATGTTGTTCTGTTTATATTTGTAGACAACGTCAATTAATAGTTAAATAAACAATTTTAAAATTTAACTTAAGAGGAGAGCAGAAGATGGTGACCCTGTGAGAAGCACCAGCGCCCCCGCTCCCAGACACGGACTCGATTTACTCCTAAAATCCTACATAACCAGCTTGAAAAAAACAGAGAAACATACCTGAGTGGACGAAGTGTGAGTGGGGAGCACTGAAAAAACATCACGGAGTCCGGTAAGAGAGGGGGGCCGTAGGAAGGGGGAGTCCCCCTGAAGCCTGTGCTGTGCTCCGAGCCCAGAGGCTTGGAGGCTGCAAAGCTCCTGCCCCTTGGGAGTGCAGATGGCATCGAAAAGTGGGGATCCCACAGCCGGAGAAGAGAGGGGAAGGAGCGCCCCGCGCACAGGGCAGAGGGACCCAGGGGAGCAGTGAGTCCTGGAGGGAACAGCGCCTTCCTAGGAAACAAAGCCTCTAGGGGCAGCTGCGACCAGCGTCTGGTGCTCCGGGTGCCGACCATAAGGAAGGCTGTTCCAAGGCCTGTGGCACCCAAGTGGTAAGGGACCAGAGGACTGCGGTGAGCAGCCTCACACGGGGACCCCCTGCCTCCCTGTGGGGCATTGTGTTGAGCCCCAGAAAGCGCTGAATCTGTGTGGCGCGGGGGAGAGAAGAGCCCTCCTGCCCTGAGCTCCGGGTGCCAAAAGGCTGGGATCTCTGACCAGCCCTGAGGGGCCCCGTGGTGGCCCGTGAAGCCACTCCAGCTTTGCTCAGACCAGCGGTGTGGAGAGCTGCGTGGAGCTGACTTTGGGTCCCCTCCCCCTGGGGGCCTTGGAGCAAGGGTGGCGGGACCTTGCAGGGTGGACCCTCTGCCTGTGTGTTGCTTTGTGCTTTTGCGAGTCTGATTGCGGAACTGGTTCTCACCTTCCCGGCGTGCACTGCACGGACAGACCAGCAGAGGCTGCCTTTGGGGTCTGTGCTGTAGACTGTCTGAGGCGTGGGCCTGGTGCAACCAGCCAACCAGAGCTGAGCAGGGAGGGGCAGAGCCCTCCAGCCTCCCTAGCAGCTGGACCGCCACCCCCAACAGGAAAGGGGCGGGTCCCGCTCACTGAAGCCCCAGACACACCCGCAGGGCACAGTCCTGAGGTGGAAGGGAGAGCAGCTCACAGGAGGACTTTGCAAGAATAAGACTCTCAGGGACTGCTGTTTGGGAACTGGAGGAAACGCTGAAAACCCCTGCTGGGGGCTGGGCAGGCAAAGGGCTCACCAGAATGTGTTCTTAATCGAACCCACTGAGCCCAGGCTGCTGAAGCGGCCCACACAGAAAAGGCAACAGGCTGAAATCAATCTGAAGCTGCAGCAGGCCAGAGCCTGCGGAACTAGAATCAGAGGAAAGGGTAGGGACTGAGGAGCTGGCGGTGGAGCAGAGACTAACTCCCGCAGAGTGAGAGCCTGACAGCAACACCTCTAAGGGGAGTGATACCCTGGGCTACAACTATGAGGTTGCAAAATAGCTGGCAAGAGCAGGTGGTCCACGGAGAGCCTTAGATCAACCATCTACCTAAGGACACCAGAGCCAACCCTAGAAGGCTCCTCACATTGGGGTGATACACAAGTACCTCCCAGGAGAACTGAAATCACAAAAAACAGTGACCCTCAGACAACATAAGTTGCCCAGAAGAAACTCACCTGATTGACTTCCTTTGGTTCTGCTGTTTTTTTGTTTTGTTTTGTTTTTGTTTTGGGGGTTTTTTATTTGTGGGTTTGTTTATTATTCCCCTTTTTTCCTTAGGAAGAAGAGAAAGGGGAGAAGATTTGTTTTTTCTTCTTTTTAAAATTTTATAATAATTTTTTTTTTTAATTTTTTTTAAATATTTTTTTAACTAAATTTTTTTTCTTCTTTTTTATAAAAGAATTTTGTCTTGCTTAGCTTGTTTTTGGTTTTGTTTTGGTTATTTGCTTTGTTTTGTTTTATCCTTGCTTCTACTACCAAGACTTTCTTGATATCCCTGCTTAACAACTGGGACTTTATCATTATAACCAAGTTTACTGCTTTCCTCTATAGTTTCCCCAAATCTCTTACCAGACACCCTGCCTGCCTGGGCTTTATCTCTCTCTCTCTCTCTCCTCTCAATCAGTTGGCATAACTTTTATCTTCTTTTTATTCTTTCTTTTTCTGCTTTTCTTTCATTCTTTCATTATGCTCCCTTCTGTCTTCCTGTCCGATTGTTAGTTTCTCATTCTCTTTATTGTATTTTTGTTTTCTCATTTTCAACTATTATCCTATTCCTATTCTCTCTCTTAATTTTTTGCTGACCCTTCTTTCAGAATCTTTTCTCTGCTTCTGTTATCTCCCAGTAGCTTCTCTATATTTTACATTTTAGTTTATTATTATTTTCTAAATTTTCACCAGTATTAACAATATACATCTCTCTCTAAGTGTTACTTTTCTTTCTCTTTCTTTTGTTTTAAGCATTATGTTGTGTGTGTGTGTATGTGTGTTGTCCCTTCACTCTCCCAGTTCTATTTTCAAGTGGGTTGTTTTCATTGTGACTGTCAAGATATTTTGAAAGATACCTCTTGTTTCCTGGAATTTTAGTTGTGTATTGTCCTGCCTTGCCAGCACCCGTACAACAGCTTACACGTTGAGGTTGGGGCTGAGACACAGTTAGCCAACATGAGAGGAGGGTCCTCCCAAGGACTGATCTACAATAATCAAGACCCAAACACAACAGGAGAACATAAAGAAACCACAAAAGAAGCACCCACAAGAGGGACACGCCTAGAGCAAAGAGCTCAGAGGTGTAAGGAAAACACACCTCTGGGCTCCACTGAACCCACACGAGAAAATCCCATCCCACAGACTGGGAGACAGCAAATATATCTAATATACAGATACAAGCACTAAGACCTACCAAAATGGGGAGACAAAGAAACAACCCCCAAATTAAAGAAAAGGAAACATCGCCAGAAAAAGACGTTGATGAGACAGAGTTCAGCAAGTTATCAGATATGGAGTTCAGAGTATGGATGATGGAGATGTTCAAGGAACTTAAGAAGACTCTAGATGATAAGAGGGAGTACCTTAGTGAAAACAGGGAAAAAGAGCTACATACCATAAATAAAACTCAGACAGAGATAAAGAATGCTGTATCTGATATCAAGAATGCACTAGAAGGAATTAAAAGCAGGGTCAATGAAGCAGAGGCTAGAATAAGTGACTTAGAAGACAAGGTAGAGAATATCACACAATCAGAGCAGCAAAAAGAAAAAACACTTAAAAAGCATGAGGACACTTTAAGGGAACTTTGGGACAACATGAAGTGAAACAACATTCGCATTATAGGAGTGCCAGAGGGGGAGGAAAGAGAGCAAGGGATAGACAACTTGGTGGAAGAAATAATTATAGAAAACTTCCCTAGGCTGGCTAAGGAGAAAGCCACACAAGTTCAGGAAGCACAGAGGGTTCCAAACAAGAGGGACCCAAAGAGACCCACTCCAAGAGACATTATAATTAAAATGGCAAATGTCAAGGACAAAGAGAAAATATTAAAGGCTGCAAGAGAGAGACAAGCAGTGACCTACAAGGGAACCTGCATAAGGCTGACAGCTGATTTCTCAACAGAGACTCTTCAGGCCAGAAGGGAGTGGAATGAAGTTCTGCAAGTAATGAAAAGCAAGAACATGCAACCAAGATTGCTTTATCCAGCAAGACTATCATTTAAATTTGAAGGTGAAATAAAAAGCTTCCCAGACAAAAACAAATGAAAACAAACACACACAAAAAAAAACATATGGGAAACTCAAAAGAAAACTAAATAAGCATAAAGCCCCACAGCATCTGAGAGCTGGATCTGGCCTGTGACTGCCAGTTTTCCATCTCTGGGGTAGATGTTTTCTTTTTTGAATTTTGACTATGTTTTTCTTTACTTGGGAAAAAATTATATGGCATCCTTCAAAAATGCAATAGTCACAATTTAAGGTTGTCCCTCTTAATTAAATTTTTTTTTAAATTTTATTTTTGTTTAAAATATTACAGATATCCCTTTTTCTCCCCAATGACCCATTCCACCCCTTTCCTTCCCCCTCCCCAGTCCCTCTCCCCACCATTGTCCATGTCCTTGGGTTGTGCATATTTGCATATAAATTCTTTGGTTACTCTCTCCCCCTCCACCCACACACCCTCCTCCATCCTTCTGACATTCATCAGTCTCATCTATGCTTCCATGTCATTGAATCTATTCTGTTCATCAGTTTATTAAGTTCTTTAGATTCCATGTATAAGCGAGATCATGCGATGTTTGTCTTTTGCTGCCTGGCTTATTTCACTTAGCATAATATTCTCCAGGTCCATCCATACTGTCCCAAAGGTTATGAGATTCTTCTTCTTTACAGCTGCATCGTATTCAATGGTGTAAATGTTCCACAGCTTTTTTATCCACTCATCTACTGATGGGCACTTGGGCTGTTTCCAGATCTTAGCTATAGTAAAACTATGCTGCTATGAACATCGGGGTACATTTATTCTTTCTGATGAATGTTTCAGAATTATTAGGATACATTTCTAGGAGTGGAATCACTGGGTCAAACGGCATCTCCATTTCTAATTTTTGGAGGAACCTCCACACTGTTTTCCATAGTGGTTGTACCAGTCTGCATTCCCACCAGCAGTGTACTAGGGTTCTCCTTTCTCCACACCCTCGCCAGCACATGTCATTCATTGATTTTTTGAGGGCAGCCATTCTGGCAGGTGTGAAGAAATAGCTCATTGTGGTTTTAATTTGCATCTCTCTGATGATTAGGGACATTGAGCATTTTCTCATGTGTATCTTGGCCATCCATATGTCCTCTTTGGGGAAACGTCTATTCTAGTCCTTTGCCCATTTTTTAATTGGGGGGTTTGTCTTCCTCTTGCTGAGTAGTATGAATTCTTTGTACACTTTGGAAATTAGCCCCTTATCAGATACACCCTTGGCAAATATGTTTTCCCAGACCATGGGTTTCCTTTGTATTTTGAGACTGTTTTCTTTTGCTGTGCAGAAGCTTTTAGTTTGATGTAATCCCATATGTTTATTTTTTCTTTTGTTTCTCTTGCCCTAGGAGTCGTATCAGTGAAAAGTCCAGTACGTGGGATGTCTGTGACTCTACTGCCTATGTTTTCTTCCAGAATTTTTATGGTTTCGCAAATTACATTTAAGTCTTTTATTCATTTTGAGTTTATTTTTGTGTATGGTGAAAGTTGGTGGTGTAGTTTCATTCTTTTTCATGTATCTGTCCAATTTTCCCAGCACCACTTATTGAAGAGACTGTCCTTACTCCATTGGAAACTCTTGCCTCCTTTGTCAAATATTAACTGACCATAATGGCATGGGTCTATTTCTGGGGTCCCTGTTCTGTTCCATTGATCTATATGCCTGTTGTTGTACCAATACCAGGCCATTTTGATTACAGTGGCTTTGTAATACAGTTTGAAGTCTGGTAATGTGATCCCTCCTACTCTGTTCTTTTTTTCTCAAGATGGCTGCAGCTATTCGGGGTCTTTTTTGGTTCCATATAAATTTTCAAAATGTTTGTTCTAGGTCTGTGAAATATACTGTTGGTATTTTCATAGGAATTGCATTGAATTTATAAATTGCTTTGGGTAGTATGGACATTGTAATGATATAAATTCTTCCAATCCATGAGCATGGCATCTTCTTCCACTTGTTTAAATGTTCCTCTATTTCTTTTTTCAGTGTCAAGTAGTTTTCTGAGTACAGGTCTTTTACTCCCTTGGTTAAGTTTATTCCTAGGTATCTTATTTTTTTAGTTGCAATGGTAAATGGTATTGCTTTTTTAGTTTCTCTCTCTGAAAGTTCATTGTTGGTGTATAAGAATGCCATTGATATACAGATGTTGATTTTGTATCCGCTACCTTGCCAAATTTGTTTATCAAATCTAGTAGTACTTTGATGGAGTCTTTAGGGTTTTATATGTACAATATCATCTCATCTGCAAATAATGACAGCTTTACTTCCTCCATCCCAAAACCAGATAAAGATACTAGAGAGAAAGAAAATTACAGGCCAATATCTCTGAGGAACATAGATGCTTAAATCCTCACTAAAATACTAGCAAACCGGATCCATCAATACATTAAAAAGATCATACATCATGACCAAGTGGGATTCATTCTGGGGATGCAAGGCTGGTACAACATCCACAAATCAATAATTGTGATACATCACATAAGCAAAATGAAGGACAAAAATAATATGATCATTTCAATAGATGCAGAAAAAGCATTCAACAAAATCCAGCACTCATTTCTGATAAAAAAAAAACCTCTCAGCAAAGTGGGAATAGAGGGATCAAACCTCAACATAATAAAGGCAATATATGAGAGACCTACAGCCACTATCATACTCGATGGGCAAAAACTAAAACAATTTCCATTAAAAACCGGAACAAGACAGGGATGTCCACTTTCACCACTCTTATTCAACATAGTACTGGAAGTCCTCACCATAGCCATCAGACAGAAAGAAAACATAAAATGTATCCAAATTGGAAAGGAGGAAGTAAAACTGTCTATTGCTTTTTAAAGTGGAAGGTGGAATGAGAGAGGGGGGAGGCACAAGGAAGGGAAGGAAGGAGGGGGAGTGAGAGGGAGAGAAAGAAACATCGGTGTGAGAGAGACACATCGAATGTTTGCCTCCAGGATCGAGCCTGCAACCAAGATATGAGCCCTTGGCTGGAATCAAACCCAGGACCCTTCAGTCCTCAGATGCATGCTCTAAACACTGAGCCAAACTCGCCAGGGCTGTTTGTTTTTGTTAATTCTCATCGAAGGATATTTTTTCCATTGATTTTTCTTTTCTTTTTTTTTTTATTGATTTCAGAGAGAGGAAGGGAGAGGGAGGTGGAAATAGAAACATCAATGATGCGGGAGAATCATTGATTGGCTGCCTCCTGCACGCTCCCTATTGATGATCAAGCCTGCAACCCGGGCATGTGCCCTGATTGGGAATCAAACCCTGATTTTTTGATTCATGGGTCAACACTCAACCACTGAGCCATACAGCCCAGTTTCCATTGATTTTCAGAGAGAGTGGAAGGGCCAACACTCTAACTGCTGAGCCACAGTGGCCAGCACTGCACATAGGAGGTTTTAAAACAATTAGAATTAGCCCTGGCTGGTTGAAAGTTTGATTTCTGGACAGGGCACATACCTAGGTTTTGGGTTCGATCCCCAGTCAAGCCGTGTAGGGAAGGGATTTGATGGATGTTTCTCTCTCACATCTATGTATCTCTCTCTTTCTCTTAAAAATAAATAAACAAATAAATAAAAAATAAATAATAAAAACATTTCCTTGAGTGAAGATTAAAAATACACACACACACACACACACACACACACACACATAGAATTAGATGGCAGCATTTAAAACCTGAGAGATTTAGCATAAGTTTATGGCTTCTGAAAGAATTAGATCTGGCCATATTGGTTCTATAGTCCCACTTTACAACAATCAGCTGGCACTGAACTATTTTATTTGTCACAGTCTCCAGCACATTCTTTGGAGTTTCAGCCTCCATGATTTATATAATCATTTGAATTTAGAACCCTTGCAACAGACAAACCTTACTTAAAATACAGGCAAAAAATACTAATTCAACAATATATTGAAATACTAATACACCATCTAAAGATAAGGCTTAATCCAAAAATGGAAGGATTGTTTTGTATTAGGAAATCTATTAACATAATACATGACATGTATATTATTCATACAGTATCATGTTCCAGAAAGACTTTAATATGGCTCAAAAGAATACATAAAATACAGTTGATGATATGCAAAGAGTGAGCAGTAAAAAAATTAAAACCGGAAATATAAATACCAACATGATCATCTTAATAAGTACTAAAAAGGTATTTGATTTAAAAGGTCCATTTCTGATTTTAAATAAAAAATTCTTAGAAACAAAGAATAAGTATGCTTTTTTATTGTTGACAGTATTACAAATGTATCCCATTTTCTCCATTTTTGCCACCCTCCACCCAAAATCTGCCCGACCCCAGGTCTTCCCCATGCTATTGTCTGTGTCCACAGGTTATGCATATGTTCTTCCATGGATCTCTTCCTGTCCTCTCCCCCCCAAAACCCCCCCAATGAGGTCTGTTATTCTGTTCCGTGCATCCATACCTCTGGCCCTATTTTGTTTGTCAGTTTATTTTGTTCTTTAGATTCCACTTATAAATGAGATCACGTTGTATTTGCTTTTCTCTAACTGGCTTACTTTGCTTAGCATAATACACTTCAGGTCCATTTATATCCTTCTTTTTTATAGCTGCATAGTATTTCATGGTGTAAATGTCCCACAGCTTTTTTATCCACTCATCTACTGATGAGCACTTGGGCAGTTTCCAGATCTTAGCCATTGTAAATAATGCTGCTATGAACATAAGGGTGCATATATTCTTTCTGATTGGTGTTTTGGGATTTTGGGGATATATTCTGAGAAGTGGGATCACTGGGTCAAATGGCAAATCCATTTTTAACTTTTTCAGGAACTTCCACACTGTTTTCCACAGTGGCTGCACCAGTCTGCAGTCCCACCAGCAGTGTACTAGGGTTCCCTTTTCTCCTCATCCTCAACAGCACTTGATGCATGCTGATTTATTGATGGTTGCCATTCTGGCAGGTGTAAGGTGATATCTCATTGTTATTTTAATTTACATCTCTCTGATGATTAGTGATTGAGCATTTTTTCATGTGTCTTTTGGCCATTCATATGTCCTCTTCGGAGAGGTGTCTATTCAGTTCCTTTGCCCATTTTTATTTTGATTGTCTTCCTGCTGTTGAGGTGTATGAGTACTTTATATATTTTGGAAATTAACCCCCTATTAGATGTATCATTGGCAAATATTTTCTCCCACACAGTGGGCTCCCTTTGTATTTTAATGTTGGTTTCTTTTGCTGTGCATAAGCTTTTTATTTTGATGTAGTCCAATTTGTTTATGCTTTCCTTTGTTTCCTTTGCCCTAGGATATGTATTGGTGAAGATGCTGCTACAAAAGAAGATGCCTATATTTTCTTCTAGAATCTTTATGGTTTCATGACTTACATTTAAGTCTTTTATTTATTTTGAGTTTATTCTTGTGTATGGTGTAAGTTGGTGGTCTAGTTTCATTTTTTTTCATGTACCTGTCCAATTTTACCAACACCATTTATTGAAGAGACTATCTTTGCTCCATTGTATGCTCTTAAAACCTTTGTTAAATATTAGTTGGACATATTGGTGTGAGTAGATTTCAGGGGTCTCTGTTCTGTTCCATAGGTCTATTTGTCTGTTCTTGTACCATTACCAGGCTGTTTTTATTACAATGGTTTGGTAGTATAGTTTGATATATGGTATTGTGATCCCTCCAACTTTGTTCTACTTTCTCAAGATTGCTGCAGCTACTCAAGGTCTTTTTTGGTTCCATATAAATTTTTGGAGTGTATGTTCTAGATCTGTGAAATATGCCATTGACATTTTAATAGGATTTGCATTGAATCTGTAGTTTGCTCTGAGTAGTATGGACATTTTAATGATGTGAATTCTAGCAATCCATGAACACAGTATATACTTCCATTTTTTTGTAGCTTTCTCTATTTCCTTTTCTAGTGTCTTATAGTTTTCTGACTACAGGTCTTTTACCTCCTTGGTTAAGTTTATTCTCAGGTATCCTAATTTTTTTGTTGCAATAGTAAATGGGATTGTTTATTTAGATTCTCTTTCTGAAGGTTCTTTATTGGTGTATAAAAAAGCCATCAATTTCTGGGTGTTAATTTTGCAATCTGCTACTCTGCCAAACTTA
The DNA here is from genome assembly GCF_964146895.1 of Miniopterus schreibersii. Classification (NCBI taxonomy): domain Eukaryota; kingdom Metazoa; phylum Chordata; class Mammalia; order Chiroptera; family Miniopteridae; genus Miniopterus; species Miniopterus schreibersii. The sequence goes on from NC_138104.1 coordinate 47,873,086, forward strand.
CTTATTAAATCTAGCAGTTTTTGGTGGAGTATTTAGAGTTTTCTATGTACAATATCATGTCATCTGAAAATAATGACAGTTTTACTTCCTCCTTTCTAATTTGGATGCCTTTTATTTCTTCTACTTGTCTCATTGCTGTGGCTAGGAATTCCAGTACTGTACTGAATATGAGTGGTGAAATAAGACATCCCTGTCTTGTTCCTGATCTAGTTTTTGCCCATTGAGTATGATGTTGGCTGTAGGTTCATCATGTATGGCCTTTATTACATTGAGGTATGATCCCTCTATTCCCACTTTGCTGAGAGTTTTTATCATAAGTGGGTGCTGAATTTTGTCAAATGCTTTTTCTGCATTTATTGATATGATCATATGATTTTTATCTTTTATTTTGTTTATGTGGCATATCACATTTATTGATTTTTGAATATTGAATCATCCTTCCATCCTTGGAATAAATTCCACTTGGTCATGGTGTGTGATCTTTTTAATGTATTGTTGGATCTTGTTTGATAACATTTTTTGAGGATTTTAGTATCTATGTTCATCTGAGATATTGTCCTATAATTTTCTTTCTTTGTAGTGCTTTATTTGTTTTTGGAATTAGGATAATGCTGGCCTTGTCAAAAGAGCTTGGAAATTTTCCCTCCTCTTGAATTTTTTGGAATAGATTGAGGAGTTTTGGTGTTAGTTCTTCTTTGAATGTTTGGTAAAACTCACCTGTGAAGTTATCAGGTCCAGAGATTTTGTTTGCTGGGAGTGTTTTTTATTACTGCTTCAGTTTCATCAGTTGTTATAGGCCTATTCAAGTTTCTGCTTTTTCTGCTTCTTCCTGATTAAATTTTTGGAGATTGTGTGCTTCTAGGAATTTGTCCATTTCACCCAGGTTTTACAGTTTGTTGGCATATAGGTGTTCAAAGTATATAAGTACACCTTTTTAATGTGACAAAAAGTGTGAATCTTAAATTATCAGTCAATATTATACTGAATACTACACTCCCACTTAAACAATAAATTTCAAAAGTTACAAACATTATAACAGTTATAACCATTATTATTAGACATAGTTTGGAAAGTTCTGCTAATGAGATGACATGAATTAAGAATAAGTGTAAGGGTGGAGGGGATCAATGGGGAAAAAGAGGGGGAGGATATCTGTAATACTCTCAACAATAAAAATAATTTTTTTAAAAAGAAATAAGTGTAAAGATTGGAAAAGAGATTAAGTCACTATTAGTAGATAAATTAACTGTTTACCTAGAAAACTTACCAATTGGAAAATTGTTAGAATACTCATTAGTGAATACCATTTTGTTCATGCTTACCATGTGCCAAGTACTGCCCTAAGTATTACTTTACATCTCATCTCATTTAGTCCTCACAACAATTCTATAAGTAGATACTATCAGTATTCTGAATGCATAGATGAAGGAATTGAGAACCAGAGATTAAATAACTTTCTTCTAGATCAAATAATAAGTATCTGAGTGTAGATCTAAATGCAGCATGAGTCAAGACAACATGACTATATATTAAATGCCCTCAATATATATACTATATTGCCTCAGAATTAATAAATATGTTGGAATTAAAAAATATTTAGCCACTGCACACCAAGCAGTCTTCGGATCTATCTCTAGGATCAAGTGCCTGCAAGGAACAAACCAGAAGACTTCCTATTTTCAGTTTCCAAACAATCTCCAACCTCCTCCACAGCTGCAGCCTCTGAAACCATATTCTCAGCTTGACATAGGCCCAAAAATGAAAAAAGAGATCAATAGAATAGAACAGATAGCAAGGAAATAGTCTTTATTATAACACTTTAATAAATTATGAAGGCAGTATGATACAATTGTGAAAGTAAAGATATTCAATAAATAATGATAAAACTACTAGTAATCTGTTTTGTAAACAATTTTTTAACTCCATACAAAATAAATTAAAGTTGTAAAACAAAGAACATTGATGTAAAAAAAACATCCAAACCTGAAAAGCATTTTTATAAGAGTTTATTTGAGCCAAACTGATGACATATTCTGGGGAGCAAGCCTCAAATACTCCTGGAGAATAACAGCTTTTCAGTTTCTTTTATGCATTTGAGATTAAGAAGGAAATTTAAAGAAGATTACTTAGCACTTGGGTAAGGCAAGGTGGGGATTGGATTACAGGATAGTTAACAAGATTATATGTTCTCTTGAGGATGGTTAGGCTTATTTCAAAAGTGTGTTAACCTACATGCACAGACACAATAGACAGGGCTTACTTAAGGCAAAGATAAACCTATTACTAAAAAAGTTATAAGCCTGAAGCATGACTACCCACCATAACCTGCCCAGTTAGGAATTTGTGATCAGATCACACAGTGAGGTTACTTTCCATAAAACCCCTTTTTCATACACAGTAGTTATCTGTAAAAATATCAATTTATAAAAAACAAAACTAGTGGAGTCTTGGCAGGTGTGGCTCTGTTGGTTGGGCATCATCCCATGCACCAGGAGGTTGCCAGTTTGATTCCCAGTCAAGGGCACATGCCCCAGTTACAGGTTCAATCCCCAGTAGGGGGAGTGGAGGAGGCAGTTGATTGATGTTACACTCTCACATTGATATTTCTCTCTCTCTCCTTCTCCTTTCTTCTCCCTCTAAAATCAATAAACTATTTTAAAAACTATTGGAAAAGAAAGGTTAAAGGTTTACTTTCTAAGTTTAAGGTCAATGGAAAAAATAATGAGAAAAAAATGGATAAATTTGACTTTTAAACTGTCCACCATTCAAAACAACATAATTTATAAAACAAGAACAAAATTGTAAAAACTTTGGCAACAAATATGACAGAAAGATAGTTATATTCTTAATATATATGTAGTTCAAACAAATTGAAAATAAAAATACCAAAGATTCACTAGATAAATGGATGAAAGATATAGGTGACTCATATAATTCACAGAAGATGAAACAAATGGATACTAAACAAGAAACAGATGTTGAAATTCACTAAACCAAAGAAATACAGCTAAAAATAAACACTAACAATTTCAACCAACAAATTGACTATATATGTAATATAGCTATTATATATATTAATGTATTAATATACTTATATATTTGGTAATACAGTCACTTTCATGCACTGCTGGAAGGAATATTAAAATTAGTGGAAGTATAAATTAGTACATTTCTGAAAGTAATTTGGTATTATTTTTGGAGGACCTTTAAAAATGTTCATACTCTTTCATCCAGTAATTTCAGTTTTAGGAATCTATTCTTAAGGATGTAATTCAAACTGTATACAAAGATGAATGCCCAAAGACATTTAATGTTGCTTTATCTATGATAATGAGAAGGGGGAGAGAAACCAAATATAGAGTATTAAGAGAAAGGCTAAAGTAAATCTAATACAGTCAAATAATATAATTCTACACAGCTATTAATATGTTTAACAAATAGTTTTGTTTTTTGTTTTTTTAATATATCTTTATTGATTTCAGAGAGAGGAAAGGAGAGGGAGAGAGAGAGATAGAAACATCAATGATGAGAGAGTCATTGATAAAGCCCACAACCTGGGCATGTGCCCTGACCAGGAATCAAACCCCTATCGCCTGGATCCTAGGTTGATGCTCAACCGCTGGGCCACGCCTGGCCGGGCAACAAATAGTTTTTAATATATGAGCAAACATTCATATTTTGATGTTAAGTAAAAATAAGAGGAATAAACCACTTTTATAAACAAATATGGCAAAATGTCAAGTTGAAAAGAAATATGGCAAAATATTAAGAGTGACTAATTTTCAATGGATTTTTCTGTTTTCCAAATAGTCTTGAAATATTTTTTCATATTAAAAAGACAAACATGCTTACTGTTAAAAATATTTTCATCAGTTGAGAATATGAAAATAGAAAAAGTTTTCCTTCTGCCCCCATGCTACTACTTCTCAGAGTTTCTTACTATAAGGCTTCCTGTGTATCCTTCCAAGCATTTTAAATATATATACAAAAATATTATTTTATATTAAGTAAACAAAACAAAGAAGTTCTCATGCAAATATTTGTTTCTAAAACTTAATACATTTATATTGAAAGCTATGGTAGTTGTATTTATATTTTCAAGTAAACTTATAACCACAACACTATCTTCATAAAGACTTTAGTATACACATATGCTATAATATATACTTAGAAGATTTCTAGGTAGAACAGATTAACATTGGTTATCATTGCACAAGAGTTTATATTCAACTTTTCTACTACTCCAGAGCATAGTATTTAATTATTTTCAGAGTAATACCAGTTACTACTGATAAAAATGAAAATGTATGTATCATATTAATTTTGCAGTCAAGAGATTTGCTTTGTGTAGGTTCTGACACTATTAATAAATAGTCAAATTAGCCAGTCAAAGAAAGACAAGTACCATATTATTTCACTCATATGTGGAATGTAATGAACAAAATAAACTAACAAACAAAATAGAAATAGACTCATAGAGAACAGACTGGCAGCTGTAAGCTGTCAGAGGGGAGGGAGCTTGGGGGGCTGGATGTAAAAGGTGAAGGGATTAAGCAAAAACAAAAAACAAAAAAAACCTCATAGACACAGACAACATCATGGTGATCACCAGAGGGAAAGAGGGTTCGGAAGAGGTAGAAGAAGGTATAGGTGGGATAAATGGTGATGGAAGGAGACTTGACTTGGGGTGGTGAACACACAATACAATATACAGATGGAATTGTACCCCTGAAATGTATTTAATTTTATTAACCAATGTCACCACAATAAATAATTTTTAAAAAGCCTCTGGCAGTGCTCAAGTTATATGTGCTAGTCTCTCAGTGAATCACATGTAGAGGCGAGTGGTATTCACCAGATTGATACTGGTTCAAACTTGGTGCCAGTCCTGGGTTTGAGGTCACTCAGCAAAAGCCCCCAAGTATACCAAGTCTAGTTGCCACCGCTGGGTACTCACACACATTTGTGGTTGGGCAAGGTCTGAGTTTATCAGGTCCAAACAGACCAAGATTTGGCCTTATGAAAGGAGGGTTCTGCACTGCTCAGGCATGCAAGGGAAATTTAGTCCCCAGTCTATAGCCATACAACTCAGTCTTAAACAGAAGGAGCCCAAGCTCAGCAGGGTAGGGCTGCCTGAAGTCTGGAGGATGGGGCTAAGTATATCTTTTGTGAGGGGGAGGTGCAGGTCAGGTTTTGGGGACGGTGGGGGTGGCCTCTGCCCCAAAGCCACACAATTCAGCCTTTCCCAGATTTTGCCTAGCCTTCAACAGGGCAGAGCCACCAGGAGTTATGAATGTGAGGTTAACAGGTCTTCTGTGAGGCAGAATTGCCAGTCAGATTCATAGGAAAGTAGAGGGAATGGCCCCTGCTCCAAAGCCACACAACTCAGTCACTGGCTGCCACTGAGTTTGCCTATACCTCTACACCCCTACCCAAGCAGCTAACTCTTCAGCAGGGAATAAGCTCTGCAACTGGGGCAAGAGGGAGTCCAAGACAGAGAAAGAGAAACATCAATGTGAGAGAGACACATTGATTGGTTGCCTTCCCCACATGCCCCGGCTGGGTCTGGGAATGGAACCAATAACCGAGGTATGTGCCTTTGACCAGAATCAAATCTGTGGCTCTTCAGTACCTGGGCTGACCTTCTAACCACTGAACCAAACCAGCCAGGGATATATCTGTTTCTCTTTTTTTCAAACATAGGGACTAGGCGCATTAAAAGAATATAATTTTTAAAATAATCTAATTTAAATCAACTCTGTGTTTGTACTCATTCTGTGTTTCCCCTTGCCTTATTCTTTCATAACTCAGTTGAGGCCGAATGCAACAACAGTAGCAAAAGGTCAACATGGCAGAGAGAATAAAGGTTACAGAGGAAATATGTGCCATTGTGAGTATATAAGTACCAGTATAAATATTTTATAATACATTTCAGTTTTGCTTTAATAGAATTATGGAATCTCCCTATTAATTTAGACTTTTAAGGGATTCAGTATCTATCATTGCCAGTAGAGATGAACACATAGAGTAGAATAGATTTTGTCATTCTGTGTATTTAAAGATCATTTTAGTTAGACTGGGCCTGGCTTAATATATAGTAATTAATTTCTAAGTTGGGGTCTCCTTTTAAAATTCATTCACAGGGGAGGGAAGATAACGACACTCTGACAAGAAGTTGATAGCCCTTGCTTCCAGGCATGGACTGGATTTACAGCTAAAATACTGTGTAGGCAGTTTAGAAAAACAAGAGAAATATACCAGAGTGGACATATTTTAAGTAAGGAGCACTGAAGAAAAATCATAAAGTCTGGTAAGAAAGGAGTGTCCCCGCTGAAACCAATGCTGGGCTGTGAGACTCAAGGGTTATATGCTGCAAAGTGCCCTCCCCTTGGGAGTGTGGACTGGCATCCAAAAGCTGGGATCTCAAACCCAGAATGGAGGAGAAGGGAAGGAGAGCCAATGCACGGCAGGCAGATGGAGCAAGGGGAACACTGTGCCTATGAGGAGGGGACTGCGCCTTCCCAGTGAAACAACACACTTAATGGCATCAGCCAGGACAGGAGACTTTCACCCTGGTACAGAACACTGGAAAGGCTATACTGCAGGGTGTGGCCTCTGAATAGAAAGGGGCCAGAGGGCTGCACTCAGCACTGACCTACAGGGACCCACTCCTTTCCTGTAAGGCATTGTGTAGAACCCCAGAAAGCATTTAAACTGTATAGCAGGGAAGGGGAAGAGAGCCTTCCTGTGGCCAGAGAAGGGCCAGAGCCACCAGCAGGGTGGATAGGGGCTCCAGCTGCCTGCCAAAGATACTGGTGGAGTAAATTGGAGATTATTGATCTGCTTTAAGGGGAGCCAGAAAAGCAGGCAAGGAGCTGCCCCAGCTTTACTGAGATAAGCTGTACAGAAGACCTGCATAGGGCTGACTTTGTGACTCCTCCTGCTTGGTTCTGAAGCACGGGAGCAACAGGACCTTGCAGGGCAGATTCTCTGTGGGTTTGTTGCTTTGTGCATTTTTTATTAGTGACCGGGCATCCACCTTCCTTGCTTGCACTGGAGAGATGAACCAGCCAGGGCTGGGATTAGTGCCTGCACTGTGGAGAATTAAAATGAGTGTCCTGTGAGATCAGCCAACCAGAACTGGGAAAGGAGGGGCAGAGCACACTTACTTCTCCTGGAGATGAGGAGCACCATCCCCAACAGAAAAGGGGCTGGTTCAGTTCACTGAAGCCCCAGATATCCCCCACAGGGCACAGCACTGAGGAGGAAGGGAGAACAGCTCACAGGATGACAATACAAGAATAACTCTCAGAGACTATGTGGGAACCAGAGGAAATGCTTAAAACCCCTTCTGGGGGCTGGGCAGGTAATGTGCTTAATGGTGTTTTTTTTAAATTAAACCCATTGATCCCAGGTCACTGAAACTCCCATACAGAAAAGGAAACAGACTGAATTCAATTTGAACCTGCAGCAAACCATTGTATGGGGAACTAGATTTGGAGGATAGGGTAGAGACTGAGGAGTTGGCTTTGAAGCAGAGACTAACATCCCACAGTGAGTGCCTTACAGCAAAACCTCTAAGTAAGGGGGGAAATACCCCAAGCTATACTAGTCGGCCTACACCCTAAACACTCTCTTGGGAAGACTCTGGAGAAAGACCAATCAACCACAAGGGGGAGGCAAAATAGCTGACAGGTGGCGGTGGTTCACAGAGAGCCTCAGACCAGCCAACTACCAAAGGAAACCAGAGGCAAACCCAGACAGCTCCTTACATTGTCAGACACATAAGTATCTACAAGGAGACCTGAAATCAGTATATAAAATAGTGAGCCTCAGACAACATAAGCTGAAGAGAGAAAATTCACCTGATTGACTTTTTTTCTTTTAGAAATAAGAGGGGAAAAAATTCCTTTTAAAATGTTTTGTTTTTAATTTATTAATTTTTAAATTAATTTTTTAAAAATTTGCTTTTCCTTGCTTTGCTTGTTTTTTTATACTTTATTGTGTTTTGTTTTGTTCTTTGTTCTGTTATCAAGATTTTCTTCATATTCTCTGTTTTATTGCTGGAATATTATCATTATAACCAATAAGTTTATTGCCTTTCCCATTGTTTAACGCATAACTCGTATTGACCTCCTTCTCTGCCATTACTTTACATTTCTCTCCCTTTTTGTTCCATTGGCATAACTTTCTTTTTTTCTTTTCTTTTCTTTTCTTTTCTTTTCTTTTCTTTTCTTTTCTTTTTTCTTTTCTTTTCCTTTTCTTTTATTTTTTTCTCTTGTTTGCATTTATCTCTTTTATTTTTATTTTTTTATTTTTCAACCACTTCCCTATTACTACTTTATCCTTATTTTTTGGCTTGACCACTTTGCCTTTTAGAATTTTTTCTCTACCCCTCTGATCTCCCAGTAGCATCTCTGTTTTTTAATTTTAATTTTATTTTATTATTTAAAAAAAATTACTATTAGCACTAATATCCTCTTTCTCTCTCTCTCTCTTGCTTTAGCAATTGTGTTTTTGTTTCACTCTCCCAATTCTACTTTCTCTTGTGTTGTTTTCATTGTGATTGTCAGGATATTTTTTAAGTTACTATTTGTTTCCAGGCAGTTAGGTTGAGTTTTGGTTTTCACTGTCAGCAACTGTACAGCACCTCACATGACATGGTTACATTAAAAAGATTATACACCATGACCAAGTATATTTATTCCAGGAATGCAAGACTGGTATAACAACTGCAAATCAATAAGTGTGATATATCACATAAACAAAAGAAAGGATAAAACTCATACGATCATATCAAAAGATGCAGAAAAAGCATTCGACAAAATCCAGCACCCATTTTTTATAAAAACTCAGCAAACTGGGAATAGAGGGAACATACCTCAACTTTATAATGGCTGTATATGACAAACCTACAGCCAACACCATAATCAATGGGCAAAAACTAAAACCATGTCCTTAAAAACAGGAACAAAACAGGGATGTCTACTTTCACCAGTCTTATTCAACATGGTATTGGAAGTCCTTGCCACAGCAATCAGACAAGAAGAAAACATAAAATGTATCCAAATTGGGAGGAGGAAATAAAACTGTCATCAATTGCAGGTGGCATGATATTGTACATAGAAAACCCTCAAGACTCCATCAAAGCACTACTAGATCTGACAAATGAATTCGGCAAGGTAGCTGGATGCACAATTAACATCCGGAAATCAGTGGCATTCTTATACATGAACAACGAACTTTCAGAAAGAGAAACTAAAAAAAAATACCACTTACTATTACAACTAAAAAAATAAGATACCTAGGAATAAACTTAACCAAGGATGTAAAACACCTGTTCTCAGAAAACTACAGGATACTGAAAACAGAAATAGAAAAAGATATAAACAAGTGGAAGAACGTACCATGTACATGGAATGGAAGAATGAATAACATTAAAAAGTCCATACTACCCAAAGCAATTTATAGATTCAATGCAATTCCCATTAAAATACCAAGAGCATTTTTCACGGATCTAGAACAAAAAGTTTGAAAATTTATATGAAACCAAAAAACACCTCTAGTAGCTGCAGTCATTTTAAGAAAGAATAACAGAACAGGAGGGAACACTTTACCAAATATCAAACTGTACTACAAAGCCATTATAATCAAAACAGCCTGGCAATGGTACAAGAACAGACATATAGATAAATGGAAAATATCACAAACCAGAGAAATAGACCCAAGCCATTATGGTCAGTTAATATTTGACAAAGGAGGCAAGTGCACACAATGGAGTAAAAACAGCCTCTTCAATAAATGGTGCTGGGAAAATTGGACAGTTACATGCAAAAAAAAAATGAAACTAGACCACCAACTTTCACAATAAACAATAATAAACTCTAAATGGAAAAAAACATAAATGTAAGTCACAAAACAATAAAAATCCTGGAGAAAAACATAGGCAGTAAAGTGACAGACATCTCATGTAGCAGAATTTTCACTGATACATCTCATAGGGCAAGAGAAACAAACAAAATAATAAACAGATGTACAATATCAAACTAAAAAGCTTCTGCACAGCAAAAGAAAACAGCTTCAAAATACAAAGGAACCCCATGGTCTGGGAAAACATATTTGCCAAGGATGTATCTGATAAGAGGCTAATTTCCAAAGTGTAAAAAAACTCATACTACTCAGTAAGAAGAATACAAACAATCCAATTTAAAAAAGGGCAAAGGACCTGAATAAACACTTCTCCAAAGAGGACATACAGATGGCCAAGAGACATACAAAAAAATGCTCAATGTAATTAATCATCAGAGAGATGCAAATTAAAGCCACAATGGGGAACACTTTACACCTGTAAGAATGGCTATCATTAACAGATCATCAAAAGTCATGAAATGGAGAGGATGTGGAGAAAGGGGAACCCTGGTACACTGCTGGTAAGAATGTAGGCTGGTAGAGGCACTATGGAAAACAGTATGGAGGGTCCTCAAAAAATTAGAAATGGAGCTGCTTTTTGACCCAGTGGACTCCTATCTAGGAATATACCCTAAGAATCCTGAAACACTAATCAGAAAGAATATATGCATACTTATTTTCATTGCAGCATAATTTCCAATAGCTAAGATCTAGAAACAGCCCAAGTGCCCATCAGTAGATGAGTGAATAAAAAAGGTGTGGGACATTTACACCATGGAATGCCATGCAGCTGTAAAGAAGAAGGATCTCATGCTGTTTGGACAGTATGATGGACCTGGAGAATATTATGCTAAGTGAAATAAGCCAGGCAGAGAAAGGCAAACATTACATGATCTCACTTATATGTGGAATCTAAAGAACTTAATAAACTGATGAACAGAAATGATTCAATGACATGAAAGCAGGGGTCAGACTGACAACTCTCAGAAGCATAGAGGTGGGCAGGTGGGTGGAGAAGAAAAGATTAACCAAAAAACTTACATGCATATATGCACATATATGCACAACCCAAGGACATGGACAGTGGTGTGGTGAGAGACTGAGGAGGGGGTGAGGCAGGGTGTAAAGGGTCATTGGTGAGAAAAAGGAAAATCTGTAATATTTTGAACAAAAATAAATGAATAAATAAATAATTAATTAAATAAAAAGAATGAGGACTGTAAGGAAATTTTAGGACTACATGAAGGAAAACAACATTCGCATCATAGGGGAAACAGAGGGGGAGAAAAATGAACAAAGGATAGAGAACTTGATGATGGAAATAATGACAAAAAATTTCTCAAAGCTAATGAAGGAGAAAGCCACACAAGTTCAGGAAGCACGGAGGGTAACAAAGAAGAGGCACTCAAAGAGACCCACTCCAAGACACATCATAATTAAAATGAGAAGTGTGAAGGACAAAGAGAGAATAGTAAGGGCTGCAAGAGAGAGACAATCAGTGACCTACAAGAGAGCCCCCATAGGGCTGACTGCAGATTTCTCAACATAAACACTTCAGGTCAGAAGGGAGTGTCATGAAGTTCTCAAAGTAATGAAAAGCAAGAACTTGCAGCCTAGACTGCTTTATCCAGCAAGGCTATGATTTAAAATTGAAGATGAATTAAAGAGCTTCCCAGACAAAAGAAGGCTACAGGAGTTCAAAACCACCAAACCAGCATTGCAAGAAATGTTTAAAAGACTGCTTTAAAAAGAAGAAGAAATATTGAGAGAAAGGTACATTGGCAATAGGGGGGGAATGGCCTTAAATAAGTACCTATCAATAATAACCTTAAATGTAAATGAAATAAATGTTCTAATCAAAAGACATAAGGTAGCTGAATGGATAAGAAAAAGGGACTCATATATATTGCTGTGTATAAGAAAGCCACCTGAGAGCAAAAGATTCACACAGGCTGATGGAGAATGGATGGAAAAAATATTCCATCCAAATGGAAACAAACAAAAAAGCTGGAGTAGCAACACTTATTTCTGACAAAACAGACTTCAAAATAAAGACCATAATAAGAGCAAAAGAAGGTCATTACATAATGTTAAAGAGATCAATCCAACAGGAGGAAATAATCTTTATTAACATATATGTACCCAATATAGGAGCACCTAAATATATTAAAAAGTTCATGGTAGACTTTAAGGGGGAGATTGACAGCAACACAATCATAGTGGGGGACTTTAACACCCCACTGTCACCATTGGACAGATCATCAAGACAAAAAATCAACAGGCAAACACAGACCTTAAATTACACACTAGATCTAATGGATTTAATTGACCTTTACAGAAGATTTCATCCCAAAGAAGCATAATACACATTCTTCTCAAGTGCACATGGAACATTCTCAAAAAGAGACCACATGTTAGAGCACAAAGCAAGCCTCTACAAGTTCAAGAAGATTGCAATCATATCAAGCATCTTCTCGGACCACAATGGCATGAAAGTAGAAAACAACCACTATAAAAAAAATACTCAAGCACATGGAGGCTAAATAGCATATTATTAAATAATGAATGGGTTACCAATGAGATCAAGGAAGAAATAAAAAACTTACTGGAAAACAATGAAAATGAATGGACAACAAACCAAAATCTATGGGACACAGAGAAAGCAGTCCTGACAAGAAAGTTCAGAGTATCACAGGCATACCTCAAAAGTCAAGAAAAAGCTCTACTAAACCAAGTAACACAACAACTAAAAGAATTAGAAAGAGAACAGGAAGAAAAGCCCAGAAGAAGTAGAAGGAAGGAAATAATAAATATAATAGCAGAAATTAATGACATGGAGACTAAAAAAAGAATACAAATGATGAATGAAACCAAGAGCTGATTCTTTGAAAAGATAAATAAGTTTGATGAACCTTTAGCCAGTCTCACCAAAAAACAAATAAAGTAGACCCAAATAAATAAAATCAGAAATGAAAGAGGCGATATAACTGACCCAACAGAAATACAACAGATCATAAGAAAATACTCCAACAAACTGGGCAACCTGGGTGAAATGGACCAATTCCTAGAAGCATACAACCTTCCAAAGCTGAATCAAGAAGAGGCAGAAAACCTGAATAGGCCAATAACAACTAATGAAATTGAAGCAGTAATCAAAAACTCCCAGCAAACAAAAACCCTGGACCAGATGGGTTTACAGGCAAGTTTTACCAAACATTCAAAAATAATTAACACCTGCCTGGTCAGGCGTGGCTCAGCAGTTGAGCATCGACCTAGGATCTAGGGGATCGCACTTCAATTCCCAGTCAGGGCACATGCCTAGGTTGCAGGCTTGATCCCTAGTCGGAGGCATGCAGGAGAAAGCTGATCAATGACTCTCTCATTATCGATGTTACTATCTCTCTCTCTCTTCCTTCCTCTCTCTGAAATCAATAGATAGATTTAAAAATGAAAAAGAATTAACACCTATTCCCCTCAAACTATTCCAGAAAATTCAAGAGGAGGGAAAACTCCCAAGCTCTATTTATGAGGTCAGCATTATCCTAATCTCAATACCAGCTAATCACACTACAAATGGAGGAAAATTTCAGGCCAATATTCCTGATGAACAAAATGCTAAATTCCTCATTAAAATACTAGCAAACCAGATCCAGCAGTACATTAAAAAGATCATACACCATAACCAAGAAGGATTTATTCCAGGGTGCAAGGCTGGTATAATCACAAATCAACTAACTGCCAACATCATACTCAATGTTCAACTAAAACCTTTCCCTTCAAAACAGGTTAAATTTCAGCATTTGTATGAAGATGGAATGCAGCCACTAATAAAGTTGAAGTTTGGAAAATGTAGTTTGTATTAAAACAAAACTAGTGCTGTTGCAGTAATGTAAATGGAAAGTCAAAGCCAAATAACATTAAAAGCAAACTGATTTAAAGAGTAAGCTATTAAAGAGACAAAGACCTGGTGGAGGTTCTCTCAGGAACATGCCCACTCCTTTCTTCCTTTTCAGGTGTGCATCTTTACTTTTCTCTCCTAAACTCTAAGGGTACCCATGAGAATCACAACCAGCAACTTGCAAACAGACAGCAGCAGCATGTCCTGGGTTTACTCCCTGAACCTGTCTCCAAGGCCCCTTTTCTCTGGCTTTTTAATTAGCTAACAGCAACCCCACCTTGGCTCACTTCTTTCCTATAAACGTTTCTAGAGAGTCAAAGGAGAGTACCGCTTAGGCTCTCTCCTGTTGCTTCTTCTATCCTAGACTTTTTGGTGAGCTAAAAGTAGCCCTGCCTTGGCTCACTTATTTCACTGTGACTTCTACTTCTCAGTGAGTACATGCAGGCCAGTGTGGGCCACTTTTCTTATAATGTTTCTAGAGAGCCAAAGCAGAGGCACTTCCTTGGTTCTCTCCTGTTGCTTCTTTTTCCTAGACTTTTGTGTGAGCTAACAGCAGACCCACCTTGGCGCATTTCTTTTTTTAAAAAAAACTTTTAATTTATTTATTTTTTAATATATCTTTATTGATTTCAGAGGGAGGAAGGGAGAGGGAGAGAGAGAGAGATAGAAACATCAATGAAGAGAGAACCATTGATCGGCTGCAGCCTGCAACCCGGGCATGTGCCCTGACCGGGAATCGAACCCTGATCGCCTGGATCCTAGGTCGACACTCAACCGCTGAGCTACACCCAGCTGGGCACCTTGGCGCATTTCTTTCCTATAATGTTTCTAGGGAGCCAAAGCAGAGCATTGACTATGCTTTCTCTTGTTGCTTCTTCTACCTTAAGGCCTTCCTATGTTTTATTGTCCCCAGCTTTAATAAACATACTCTCAAAATCACCTGGACTTCTGCTGTGAAATCTTTCCTGCACAAAGTAAAGAACCCACACACTACTGGCTGGCTTAAGGCAGACCTGCTCCTGGCCCAGTCTCTTTCCAGTGACAAAATTACTGTTTATGCTGTTATTTATGAAGTACAATATTTATTGAAAATCATCTGTAACGTAAATTGTGTGTGTGTGGTTTTTTTTCAAGTTTTTAAAAAATATATCTTTATTGATTTCAGAGAGAGGAAAGGAAGGGGGGCGAGAGAGATAGAAACATCAGTGATGAGAGAGTCATCGATCAAGCCCGCAACCCGGGCAAGTGCCCTGACCAGGAATCGAACCCTGATCGCCTGGATCCTAGGTCGATGCTCAACCGCTGAGCCACGCCTGGCGGGGCTGTGTGTTTTTTTTAAGTTGTTGATAGAATACAATTAACAGTGTGCTACAGTGATAAGAGAAACCTGGGTAAAAAAAAAAAAAGTCCCAAAATAACTTGCATGCTTTCTCTTATGTACATGAACTTTATAGACTTCTGTAGACACCCTGAAATACATCCAGTAAAATAAGTCAAAAATTTGAAATATTATAAATATAATGAAATAAAATTAGTTTATAACTTTGGAAATAATTTTGTTTTTAGGCTCTGTACAATAGCTTAATAGCTTACATATATTTATTTTTAATCCTCTCCTGAGGATGTTTTTCACTGATTTTAGAGAGATGAAGGGAGAGGGAGAGACAGAAACATCAATGTGAGAGATAAACATTGACCGGGTTGCTTCCCATACACCCCCCCACTGGGAATCAAACCTGAAACCTGAGTATATGCCCTGACTGGGAATTGAACTGTCACCAATTGGGGTTGCTGGCTGGGACCTCAGTTCTTCTTGTTGATGCAGAAAAGATTTTAAGGCCAATGAAAATGAAAGCAAAGCAAACTGGGATTTATTGAAAATACACTCCAGCCCAGCTGGCATGGATCAGTGGTTAAGCACTGACTTATGACCCAGGAGATCACAGTTCAATTCCAAGTCAGGGCACATCCCCAGGTTGCAGGCTCCATCTCCAGTAGGGGGCATTCAGGAGGCAGCCAATCAATGACTCTCATCATTGATGTTTCTATCTCTCTCTCCCTCTCCTCTCTCTGAAATCAATAAAAACATATTTTAAAAAGGAAGAAAAGAAAAGAAAAAAGAAAAGAGAAAAGAAAGGAGAGGAAAGAAGAGAAGAGGAAAAGAAAAAAGAAAAGAGAAAGAGAAGAGAAGAGAAAGAAGAGGGGAGGAGGGGAGGGGAGGGGAGGGGAGGGGAGGGGAGGGGAGGGGAGGGGAGGGGAGGGGAGGGGAGGGGAGGGGAGGGGAGGGGAGGGGAGGGGAGGGGAGGGGAGGGGAGGGGAGGGGAGGGGAGGGAAGGAGACGGTCCAAACAAGGAGTGGGTCAGTTGAGAGAGACAATGGCCCTGAACTCCTGGGTTATATGGTTTAAATTAAGAATTTTCTGAGTGGAGACTTTCATTTGAGTTCAGTGATGATTGACAGAAAAGGGTTATATAACTATATTTCTTCTGTACATCCATTACCCAGGGCAGGGTGGTGGGGGTGGGGAGGGACATCAAAACCACAATGTAAATTTTATAATAATTAATCCAAGGCCTTAATAATGCCACATTGAGGTCATGTCGTTTTCCTCTGCATTGTTCCAAGAACCGGCTGATTCTGAACCTGCACCCTGGTGGTCTGCTGGCTGCTGGACCACCCATAGAGAGGTGGTCAGAAGGCAATGTTTGTCTGACCCCTGTCAGGACCCCAGGGAAGGCCCCACCCCAGTTGCTCATGTCTAACTTCCTACCTAACAAAACCTGCCACCTTTTGGGGTATGGGATGTGTGTTCCAGACAACTGGGCTACACTGGCCAGGGCTATCTTATGTTATTGAAATCAATAAACATACCTCCTCAGTGTCCATGAGAATAAATTGAGTGCTAGTATATATTAGGTGAACTTTAGTCTATTTATTAAGTTGGCTAACAAATATTATATAGTCTCTAATAAAGACTAACTAGAATTTTAAGTATACATAATCAGTCAGTAGGGTCTATGGGGGGAGCGAGGGCTTATGATAATTCTCACACTTCATGTAATAACAAGAACTCTACATGTAAGAACCCTACAGAAAGAACTCCATGTTTATAATAAAGCTCTAGGGTTCTATCTTTCCCTTCCCTTTTCTTCCTTTTTCCTTCTATAAATACCCTCCATCTTGGCATGCAAGCCAGAGTTTGCATGTGGCTTGCCATGTCTGCATGCACTGGGATGAAAACCTTTCTTTTTCCCAAATAAATCCTTTTTGGTTATAAAACACCTAGACACTATTATTTTTCAGTCAACAGCTCTTTAGATAATTTCTCCTTACATCATTTCCAACCCAAAACCCTTACATTTTTCCTGCTGTTACTGTTGAATTTCAGTAATTTGCACTACATCCCCTTTAACTTGCTCTAACTCTTCAGAAATTTTTGGCAAACATATTCAAAGATTTTTGAGAAACCAGCACCAATGATCAAAGATTAACATAAAAATTGATAAAATTTTGTACTTTTAATTTAGAGATTTGGTGTACTCACTACAGTCATTTCAGACTGGGTTATCTATAAAAGGCGTTAATAACTGTTTCATACAAGTAAATGTTGAGATAATTATAATAAGTTCCCCTTGACAAAGTTCTGATACATGATTAGGATTATGAAATACTGCCATATTTACTTTAATAAAGACTTGCCATATGATTTTACAGGATTAAGTTTGTACTGATATAAAAAGCATTGTACTAGTTAATCGTTTTTAAGTGCTATCCCTTTACTTAAAACACTTCCATCCAGTTCCCAGAAAAGCATAAAAAGCTTACTAATTGCTCTGATTTCATGCATGACACTGGGTGATGCTCTGGGGATTAAAAGGAATGTGGTCAACATTGTCCAAATGCCCTAAAGAGATGCAAAACAAAAAAGGGAGGCACAGATAAATGTAATTGACTTTGAAATAATGGAGTACATTGGGGGAGCTCTCTCTGGAGCATGACCAAGCTTTTCTTCCCTCTCAGGCACGAATACTTTTCTCTCCTGAACTCTATGGGTCTCCATGAGACTTGCAACAAGGGGAGCAACAGACAGCAGCAGCTTGTCTCAGGCTCACCCACTGAACCTGTCTCCAAGGGCCCCTTTTCTCTGACTTTTCAGTGAGCTAACAGCTCCACATTGGCTCACTTCTGCACTGTGACTTTTGCTTCTCAGTGAGTTCAAGCAGCCCAGCATGGCCCACTTCTTTCATGTAATATTTCTAGAGAGCCAAAGAAGAGCACCACCTAGGCTCTCTCCTGTTGCTTCTTCTACCCTAAGCCCTTCCTTTGTTTCACTGTCTCCAGCTTTAATAAAGGTACTCTCAAAGTAAAAAAAAGAAATAATGGAATACTTTTAACGGATAAAATAACAACTGAAAAACTTTCAGATGAAGGAAGTATCTTGGCTTCCTTTGTCACTCCCTATTCTGGTTTCAATTTTTCTTGGTTCTGTTTGTTTGTTTGTTTGTTTTTGGCCTTTCTCAGTTTGTGTTTTTCTTATTACAAGTGAGCAGACATCCAAAGCTTCCACTGAACAGAGGGCCCTAGGATATTTAGGTTTTTTGTTTGTCTGTTTTTCACCTCAGCAAACTTCACTGGACTGTTATCCTTAAGAAATAGCAACAGGTAATTATTAAATACTCTCTGGACCTAATAATTTTTAGTAATAGCTGAGAAGGCACTAGATAACTGATACTTAGTGAAGTCTATATAATTCAGTCAAAAAATTCAATTTCTTCCTCGAGGAACTGATATTCCATGATATAGTGTTGCTGTCAAAAAAATAATAATGTCCAAACACAAGTTTTACATGTTTCTATGCTGTTGCCCTTTGAAGTGGCAATGAAAGGCACATAAGAGAGACTGAAGGAATATAGTGCAGATCCATGTAAAAAAGAAGCAGAATACATCTTTCCAAATCCACTGTCTTCTAGTGGATGCCTGAAGATGAAAGGCACAAATAGCATTATTCTAATTTACTTCTCTAAAATGTTTATGTCTATAGAAGGTAAACATGATAGCATACTTCACTGAGTGTTCCACCCTAACACTAACTTGTTTTTATCATTGTAAAGGTAAATTGGGTCGACACAGGGTCTTAGTATACCAGTTTTCAGGTGTACAAAATTAATTAAGTAAAAGATGAATCTGTCAAAGTCAAATAGGGGGAAAAAATGATCTCTGAGTGCAATTAACCTGAAGTATATCACTTAACTATGATCCTTTGCAGGATTGGGTGTAAGAAATTCACCATGGCCCTGGCCACTGTGGCTCAGTTGGTTTGGCATTGTCCCATGCACCAAAAGTTTGCTGGTTGGATTCCCAGTCAGAGCACATGCCTGGGTTACAGGCTTGATCCCCATGCAGAAGGCAGCCGATGGATGTGTCATTCTCTCTCTCTCCCTTCCTCTCTTTCTCTAAAAATCAATAAACATATTTTTTTTTTAAAGAAATTCACCATGATTTGCTTCTGCCAGAGACAGGAGGGAGAGGAGATGTCTACTTCCCATTTATATTTCTCCAAGTTATCTGAGAGGTTCTGATGGAATGGGAGCCTCTTTTACTCACTGGCTAAATATAGGAACACAATCATGAATAAGATGGGTCCCCTAACCTAAAAACATGAAGGCTTGGGATGGCCTAATGAAAGAGAATGCATTTGTGAGTAAACTACAAAGCATACAGGTTTCCAAAGACTTTTTCCATGATTGGAGTAAAGCTGCATTGCAGTAAGGATACTCCCTGTGTTTTCCTATATGATTCCACAAATACCATGGAGGCCTTTGATAAGAGCAGAACCACTTAGAGAATGTAGTTTAGCTATGAATAATCCCACTATACTGGCACTACTTTGTGTTCAAATGCTATTTGAGCATCCTCAATCTTTTAATTTGTTAGATATTTTGGTAGTAATGCTACTGTTCATGGAGTAGTTGATTAGTATTAAAAAATTCTGCTTCATTTAACATTAGGATTCATTATTAGAGCTGTAGGTAGTAAAATGCTAGAAAGAAACAAAATACAGTGAGTCTAAAGAAAGATAAATATACTTTAAAAAGTAGTTAAAATGTTATTTTAAAAAATAATTTCAACTTGCACGTTCTCTTATAAATCATTACAGCAATAAAAGACTGAAATAGAAACTTTATTCAGTAGGGCCAATTAGCCCTGGCAGGTTTGGCTCAGTGGTTAGAGCGTCAGCCCTCAGACTGAAGGGTCCCAGCTTTGATTCAGGCCAAAGAATCTGTTGCAGGCTCAGTTCCAGTCAGGGCTCGAGTGGGAGGCAATCAATCGATGTGTCTCTCTCACATCAAAGTTTCTCTCTCTCTCTCTCTCTCTCTCTCTCTCTCTCTCTTTCTCTCTCCCACTCTCTCTTAAAAGCAATGGAAAAAATATCCTAAGGTGAAGATTAAAAATAAATAAAGTAGGGCCAATTAGCAAAGATGTTCCTAAACAAAAATTTTTTCCCCCCGGTGTTTGGAAGTAGAGAGTTGTGAGATTACATAGTCTTTGTATCATATAGTACATGATTATGAATGATTTGGTCAAGTATGTTTAGACTATTGGAACAAACCAGAAAAAAAATACCAGAGAACAGGCTCTAAAGAACAGGGAATAACAGAGTAATATCTATCTATTTTTAAATTTTTATTGAAATATAATTCAATACCATACATTTCACCCACTTAAAGTATACAATTCAATGGTTTTTACTATATTCTCAGAGTTAAAAAACCATAACCACAATTCATTTTAGAACTTTTCATTACTCCCCCAAAACTCCACACCCAATTAGCAGTCACTCCTCATTTTCTCTTAAGTTCCCTGCTACTAGACAACCACTAATCTACTTTCTGTCTCAATAGATGAACATTTCATATAAATGGGAGCATACATGTGGTACTTTGTGAAGGGATCCTTCCACTTAGCATAATGTTTTCAAGTTTTATCTATGTTGTAGCATGTATCAGTGCTTCTTTCTGTTTAATTTTGGAATATTTCATTGTATGGATATATCACATGTTTTATCCATTCATCAGATCATAGACATTTTGGTGGTTTCCACTTTGGGACTATTATGATTAATGATGACATAAATATTCAATTACAATTTTTTAAAATTCTCACCTGAGACATGTTTAGAGGGGAAGGGAGATAGAGAAAGAGAACATCGATCGGTTGCCTTCTGTAAGCTCCACAACTGGGGATCAAACCCACAACTCAGGTATGTGCCCTGACCAGGAATTTAACTGGTAACCTTTTGGTGCACAGAATGATGCTCAAACAACTAAGCCACTCTGGCTGGGCTCAAGTACAATTCTTTAGTGGACATATATTTTTCAATTTAGGGAGGTACATATCCAGGAGTAAAATTGTTGGTTAATTCCATGTTTAGATTATTGAGCCACTGTCAGTTTTCCAAAACAGCTGGATCATTTTATGTTCCCACCAGCAGTGTATGAGAACTCCAATTTTTCCACATCCTCACCAATACTCATTGTTATCTGTGTATTTAATGGTAGCCATCCTAGTGAGTAGAAAATGGTTTGTATTTGCATTTCCTTTTTGGATAAAGATGATGAGGATCTTTCCATATGTTTATTCAAATCCTTTTCCCATTTTCCAATTGGGCTATTTGTCTTTTTACTGCTGAGTTCTAAGAGCTCGTTACATATTCAAGCTCCAATATCAGATATAGGACTAGTAAATATTTTCTTCCATTATGTAGGTTTTATTTCCATTTTCTTAGTTTTGTGCTTCGATGAACAAAGGACTTGAATTTTGATGAAATCTAATTTATATGTATATATTTTGTCCCTTGAGCTTTTGGTGGGATATCTAAGAAACCATTGCCAAATCCAAAATCACAAAAATTTATGTGTATGTTTTTTCTAATGTTTTTGTAGTTTTACCTCATATTTATGTCTTTATTTATTTTGAATTATTTATTTTACACATTGTAAGATATGGTTCCAAAGTTATATTTTTTCATGTGGATATTCATTTGTCCCAGGACCATTTGTTGAAGAGATCATTCTTTTCCCCATTAAATTTTTTTGACCTTTTTGGAAAATTAATTGACTAAAATGTGAGGGGATTACTGGACTCTCAATTCTTTTCTATTGATTTAAGTTTATCCTTATGCCAATAACACACTGTCTTGATTACAGTACCTTTGTAGTAAGTTTATAAATTGAGAAGCATGCGTCCTCCAAATGTTCTTATTAAACTATGTTTTGGCTATTCTGGTTCTTTTTGTTTCCAAATAAAATTTAGGATCAGTTTTCCAATTTTTGCCCCAAAAAAGCCACCTGAGATTTTGATAGGGATTGTATTGAATATATAGATCAATTTCAAGAGTGTTGCAATCTTAAATATAGTGAGTCCTCTGATACATAAATAGTGGGTGTTGTTCTGTTTATTTAAATCTTTATTAATTACATTTAAAATGTTTTGGTGAGCCCAGCTGGTTTGGCTCAGCGGTTGAGTATCAACCCATGAACCAGAAGATCACTGTTCGATTCCCAGTCAGGGCACATGCTCCGGTTTTGGGCTTGATCCCCAGCAGGGGGCATGCAGGAGGCAGTCAATCAATGACTGTCTTTTATCATTGATCTTTCTATCTCTCTCACTCTCTCCTTTCCTCTCTCTGAATCAATAAAGACACATTTTAAAATAAATTAATTAAATAAAATGCTTTGTTGATTTTAGTGTACAAGTCTTACATGTCATTGGCTAAATTTAATCCCAAGTATTTTATTTCTTTTTATGTTATTGGAAATATAATTATTTTTGAAATTTTATTTTTATATAGTTCATTGAAAGTGTATAGTAATCGAAAAGATTTTTGGACATTCCTATTTTATCCTGCAAAACTCATTTATTAGCACTCATGAATTTTTAATGGATCCTTTAGAATTTTCTATATACAAAACATGCCAGGAGAGGGGAAGATGTGACAACAAGCCATGGACTTGATTTACCACTAAAATACTGCATAACCAGCTTGGAAAAGCAGAGAAATATACCTGAGTGGACATATTTCAAATAGGGAGCACTGAAGAAACATCACAGAGTCTGGTAAGGGGGGGTCATAGAAAGAGGGAGTTCCCCGTGAAGTCTGTGCTGGGCTCCGAGGCCCTAGGGCTAGATGATGAAAATCTCCCTCCCTTTGGGAATGTGGACTGGCAACCAAAAGCTGGGATCTCAAACCCAGAGTGCAGCAGAAGGGAAGGAGATTCTGTGAGTGGACCACAGAGGGACCAGGAGAATAGTGTGCCTGCTAAGAGGGGACTGTGTCTGTCAGTGAAACAGTGCACCTAAAGGCTGCAGACAGGACAGGTCTTTTTCACTCTGAGTATTCACCTTGGAAAAGGCTGTCCCAGTGTGTGGCTCCCAAATAGAAGGGGGCCCGAGGGCTGCACTGAGCAGCCACATACAGGTACCCTCTGCCTTCTTGTAAGGCATTGTGTATAACTCCAGAAAGCATTTGACCTTTGTGGTGCAGGGAAGGGAACATAAGCCCTACTGCTGCCAAAGAGGGTCCAGAGCTTTGAGAAGGGCGAATCAGGACTCCAGCTGCCAGAGCTACCAGTGTGGTGAATCTTGGTTTCTTGACCTGCTCTGTAGGGAGCCGGGATAGAGCACAATGAACTGCCCCAGCTTTCCTGATATCAGCTATGCAGAGGAGCTTCATGGGGCTGACTTTGTGACCACTCCTGCTTGGTACCAAGGTATGGGGGTGACGGGGATCTCGCAGGGCTATTTCTCTGCCTGTGTGTTGCTTTGTGGGTTTTTGAATTTTCAATTGCTGAACAGGTGTCCACTTTTCTGGCTTGCACTGGGGTGACAGACCAGCAAAAGCTGGGATTTGTGTCTGCATAGTGGAGTGTGAAGTGAACGCCACATGTGACCAGCCAACCAGACCTGGGAAAGTAAGGGAGGAGCACTGCTAACTCTCCTGCAGGCTAGGAGCACCACCCCCAACAGGAAAGGGGCTGGTTCAGCTCACTGAAGCCCCAGATATCCCCTGCAGGGCACAGTCCTGAGGGAAAAGGGAAATCAGCTCACAGGACAACAATACCAGAATAAGACTCTCAGGGACTATTGTTTGGGAACTAGAGGAAAAGCTTAAAACCTCTGCTGGGGGCTGGGCAGGCAAAAGTGCTCACCAGATTTTTTTTCTTTTTTCTTAATCGAACCCACTGAGCCCAGGCTTCTGAAATGGCCCATACATAAAAGGCAACAGACTGAATTAAATCTGAAACTGCAGCAGGCCTGTGTATGGGGAACTAGAATTGGAAGATAGGGTATAGACTGAGGAGTTGGCTTTGAAGCAGAGACTAAGTTCCCCACAGTGAGTGCCTGACAGCAAAACCTCTAAGTAAGGAGAGCAATATCCCAAGCTACACTAGTTGGCCTGCATCCTAAAGACTCTTCTGAAGGCTCTGGAGTAAAACCAGGGAACCACAAAGGAGATGAAAAATGAACAACAAGTGGAGGTGGTCCACAAAGAACCTCGGACCAACCAACTACCTAAGGACACCAGAGTTAAAACTAGACAGCACCTGACATTGGCTGACACACAAGTATCTCCAGGAGAATCGAATCAGCTTACAAAACAGTGAGCCTCAGACAACATGAGCTGCCCAGAAAAAACTCACCAAATTGACTTTTTCTTTTTTTCTTTTTTTCTTTTTAGAAAAAAGAAAAAACATTTTCTTTTAAAATAATTTTTTTTTTAATTTTTAAATTACTTTTTTAAAATTTTGTTTTACTTTGCTTGGTTTTTTTGCTTTGTTTTGTTTTTTGTTCTATTATCTTTATCTTCCTGATATTCTCTGCTTAATTGCTGGTATATTATCATTATAACCAATAACTTTACTGCTTTTCTATATTGTCTCCCCAAAAACTATTATTGTACTCCCTCTCTGCTCTTGCTTTATTTATCTCTCTCTCTTCTTGCCCCATTGGCATAACTTATTTTCCCTCCTCTCTTTTACCCCCTTTCTTTTCTTTTTATCCTTTCTGTCTTTTGTCTTTTTGTTTGTTTGTTTCTGTTTGTCACTTTATTGTATTTTTATTTTTCATTTTTCAACTATTTTCCTAACCCTATGCTCTACCTTAATTGTTTTTTCCTCACCCTTATTTCAGAATCTATTCTCTGCCCCTTATATCTCCCTGTAGTTTCTCTATTTTTCACTTATTTCATTTGTTATATATATTTTTATTTTTGTTACTGTTAGCAATAATATCCTGTTTTCTCTCTCCCTCTACATATATACTGATTTTTTTTCTTTCTCTCTCATTTATTTATTTTTTGCTTTAGTATTTGTGTGCTCACTTCACTCTCACAATTATATAGTCTCTTGGGATGTTTTCATTGTGATGGTCAGGATATTTTGTAAGTTACTGTTTGTTTCTTGGCAGTCTTATTGTGTTTTATTTTGCCTTGCCAGCACCTTTACAACAGTTCACATGATGTGGTTGGGGCTGAGACACACAGTTAGTCAACCTGAGAAGAGAGTCATCCCAAGGACAGGTCAACAACAATCTAGACCCAATCACAACAGGAAAGCCCAAAGTACCCACAAAAGGGACACCCACAAAAGGCATGCGCCTAGAGCAAATAGCTCAGAAGTATAAGGAAAACACACCTCTGGGCTCCACTGGACACACACTACAAAATCCCACCACACAAGACTGGGAGACAGCAAATATATCTAATATACAGATACAAACACTAAGAGCCACTAAAACAGGGAGACAGAAAGACAAAACAAAACACCAAACTAAAGAAAGGGGAATATCACCAGAAAAAGTGCTTGATGAGATAGAGTTAAGCAAGTTATCAGAAATGGAGTTCAGAGTAATGGTTATAAAAATGCTCAAGGAAATTAATTAGAACAAGACACTTAATGGAAAGGTTGAGGAACTTAGTGAAAACATGAAAAAAAAAACTAAATATCCTAAATCAGAAACAGGCAGAAATGAAGAATATTATATTTGATATCAAGAATATGCTGGAAGGTATTAAAAGCAGGCTCAGTGAAGCAGAGGATAGAATAAGTGACTTAGAAGATGAGGTAGAAAAAAACACTCAATCAGAACAGAAAAAGAAAAAGCACTTAAAAAGCATGAGGATAGTCTAAGAGAGCTTTGGGACAACATAAAGTAAAACAAAATTTGCATCATAGGAATGGCAAAAGGGGAGGAAAGAGAGCAAGGGATAGAGAACTTGGTGGAGGAAATAATCACAGAAGACTTCCCTAAACTGATGAGAGAGAAAGCCACACAAGTTCAGGAAGCACAGAGAGTACCAAATAAGAGGAATTCAAAGAGACCCACACCAAGGCACATCATAATTAAAATGGAAAGTGTTAAGGACAAAGAGAGAATAGAAAGGGCTGCGAGAGAGAAACAAGCAGAGAGTGACTTACAAGAGAACCCCTGTAAGGCTGACTGCAGATTTCTCAACATAAACACTTCAGGCCAGAAAAAAGTGTCATGAATTTCTCAAAGTAATGAAAAGCAAGAACCTGCAATGAAGACTGCTTTATGCAGCAAGGCTATGATTTAAAATTGAAGATGAATTAAAGAGTTTCCCAGACAAAAGAAGGCTACCATCAAACTAGCATTGCAAGAAATACTAAAAGGACTGCTTTAAGAAGAAGAAATATTGAGAGAAAGGTACATTGGCATAAGGGGGAAATGGCATTAAATAAGTATATATCAATACTAACTTAAAATGTAAATGTAATAAATGTTCAAATAAAAAGATATAAGGTAGCTGAATGGATAAGAAAATAGTACTCAAATATATGCTGTCTACAGGAGACCCACCTGAGAGCAAAAGATTCACACAAGCTGATAGTGATTGGATGGAAAAAAATATTCCATGTCAATGGAAATGAAAAAAAAGCTGGAGTAGCAATACTTGTCTCTGACAAAATAGACTTCAAAATAAAGACCATCACAAAAGCAAAAGAAGTTCATTACATAATGCTAAAGGGATCTAACCAAGAGGAAGCAATAACCCTTATAAATATAAATGCACCCAATATAGGAGCACCTAAATATATAAAAAATTTCTTGGTAGACTTTAAGAGGAAGAAAGACAGAAACACAATCATAGTGGGGGACTTTAACACCCCAATGTCATCATTGGCCAGATGACCAAGACAAAAAATGAACAGGGAAACAGAGACCTTAAATGGCACACTAGGTCTAATGGATTTAATTGACATGTACAGAACATTTCATCCCAAAGCAGCAGAATACACATTCTTCTCAAGTGTACATGGAACATTCTCAAAATTAGACCACAGGTTAGGGCACAAGGCAAGTCTCTACAAATTCAAGAAGATTGAAATCACCTCAAGCATCTTCTTGGATCACAATGTCATGAAACAAGAAATCAACCACTATAAAAAAAACTGAAAAATATTCAAATATGTGGAGGATAAACAACATGTTTTTAAACAATGAATGGGTTACCAATGAAATTAAAGGAAGAAACCAAACACTTCCTGGAAAAAAATGAAAATGAACAGAAAACAACCCAAAATCTATGTGACACAGAGAAAGCTGTCCTGAGAGAAAAGTTCATGGCATTACAGGCACATCTCAAGAAACAAGGAAAAGCTCTACTAAATCATCTAACACAACAACTAAAAAATCTAGAATAAGAACAGCAAGAAAAACCTCGAGGAAGAAGGAAGGAAATAATAAAGATCACAGCAGAAATTAATGACATTGAGACTAAAAAAAAATAATACAAAAAAGTCAATGAAACCAAGAGCTGGTTCTTTGAAACAAATAAATAAGATTGATGAACCTTTAACAAGACTCACCAAGAAACAAAGAGAAAGAACCCAAATAAATAAAATCAGAAATGATAGAGTTGATATAACAACTGATGCAACAAAAATACAAAGGAACATAAGAAAATAATATGAGCAATGATATGCCAACAAACTGGACAATCTGGGTGAAATAGACAAATTCTTAGAAGCATATAATCTTACAAAGCTGAATCAGGAAAAATCAGAAAATATGAATAGGCTGATAACAACGAAAGACATTGAAGCAGTAACCAAAAATTCCAAGCAAACAAAAGTTCTGGACCAGATGGATTTACAGTCGAGTTCTACCAAGCATTCAAAGGTGAATTAACACCTATTGTCCTCAAATTGTTTAAGAAAATTCAAGAGGAGGGAAAACTCTCAAACTCTTTTTATGATGCCAGCATCATCCTAATTCTCAAACCAGATAATGACACTACAAAGAAAGAAAATTACAGGCCAATATCCCTGATGAACAGATGCTAAAATCATCAACAAAATACTAGCAAAGTGGATCCAGCAATACATTAAAAAGATCATACACCACGATCAAGTGGGATATATTCTTTGGATGCAAGGCTTTTATAATATTCACAAATCAAAAAATGTGATACATCACATAAACAAAATGCAGGACAAAAATCACATGATCATATCAAAAGATGCAGAAAAATCACTTGACAAAATCCAGCACACATTATTGATAAAAAACTCTCAGCAAAGTGGTAACAAAAAAAAACATATCTCAACATAACAAGGCCATATATGACAAACCTACAGCCAACATCATAATCAATGGTCAAAAACTAAAATCATTTGACTAAAAAATAGGAACAAGACAGGGATGTCTCCTTTCACCACTCTTATTCAATATAGTACTGGAAGTCCTTGCCACAGTCATCAGAGAGGAAGAAAACATAAAAGGTATCCAAATTGGAAAGGAGGAAGTAAAACTGTCATCATTTGCAGACAACATGATATTATACATTAAAAAAGCATAGAAAGACTCCATTAAAATAGTACTAGATTTGATAAATGAATTTGGCAAGGTAGCTGGATATAAAATTAACATCCAGAAATCAATGGTATTTTTGTACATCAACAATGAACTCTCAGAGAGAGAAACTAAAAAATTCAATAACATACACCACTGAAACTAAAAAAATAAGATACTTAGGAATAAACTTAACCAAGAATGTAAAACACCTGTACTCGGAAAACTACAGGACACTGAAAAAACAAATAGAAGAAGATATAAACAAGTGGAAGAATATACAGTGTTCATGGATTGGAAGATTTAATATCATGAAAATATCCATTCTACCCAAAGCAATTTATAGATTCAATGCAATTCCTATTAAAATACCAAGAGCATTTTTCACAGATCTAGAACAAACATTTTGACAATTTATATGGAACCAAAAAACATCCAAATAGCCGTAGCCATCTTGAGAAAGAAGAACAGAGTGGGAGGTATCACATTATTGGACTTCAAACTGTACTACAAAGCCATTGTAATTAAAACAGCCTGGTATTGGTACAACAACAGACACATAGATAAATGGAACAGAACAGTGACCCCAGAAACAGTCCCACGCTATTATGGTCAGTTAATATTTTCAAAGGAGACAAGAGCATACAATAATGACAGTCTCTTCAATAAATAGTGCTGGGAAAATTGGACAGATACATACAAAAAAAAAAGAAACTAGACCACCAACTTTCACCATACACAAAAATAAACTCAAAATGGAAAAAAAAACTTAAATGTAAGTCACAATACCATAAAAATCCTGGAAGAAAACATAGGCAGTAAAGTCACAGACATCTCCCATAGTGGAATTTTCACTGATACATCTCCCAGAGCAAGAGAAACAAAAGAAAAAATAAACAAATGGGACTACATTAAATTAACAAACTTCTGCACAGCAACAGAATTCAGCCTCAAAATACAAAGGAAACCCACGGTATTGGAAAACATATTTGCCAACAATGTATCTGATAAGGGGCTAATTTCCAAAGTGTACAAAGAACTCATACAACTCCACAAGAGGAAGACAAATAATCCAATTAACAAATGGGCAAAGGACCTGAATATACACTTCTCCAATGATAACATACAGATGGCCTAGAGGCATATAAAAATATGCTCAATGTTGCTAATCATTAGAGAGATGCCAATTTAAATCACAATGAGGTATCACTTCACATCTGTCAGAATTGCTACCATGAACAAATCAACAAATGACATATGCTGGTAAGTATGTGGAGAAAGGGGGACCCTGGTACACTGCTGGTGGGAATGCAGACTAGTGCAGTCACTATTGAAAGCAGTATAAAGGCTCCTCAAAAAATAAGGAGCCTTTTGACCCAGTGATCCCACTTCTAAGAACATATCCTAAGAATCCTGAAACACTAATTAGAAAGAATATACATAGCCCTATGTTTATAGCAGCACAATTTATAATAGCTAAATCTGGAAACTGCCCAAGTGCCCAGCAGTAGATGAGCAGATAAAAAAGCTGTGGGACATTTACACCATGGAATACTATGCAGCTGTAAAGAAGGATCTCGTACAGTTTGGCACAGTATGGATGCACCTGTAGAATATTATACTAAGTGAAATAAGCCAGGCAAAGAAAGACAAACATCACATCATCTGACTTATATGTGGAATCTAAAGAACTTAATAAACTGATGAATAGATTAGGTTCATTGACATGGAAGCATGGATCAGACTGAAGAATCTCAGAAAGAAGGTGGGGTGAGTGGGGGGGAGAGATTAACCAAAAGATTTATATGCATATATGCACAGCACAAGGACACAAACTGGTGTAGTGAGGGACTGGTGAGGAGGGTGGAAGGGGTGGAATGCATCAATGTGGAGAAAAAGAGACATCTGTAATATTTTGAACAATGAAAAACAAAAAACAATCAAACAAAAACAACAGAAAAGCATGCCATTTATAAATTGAGAGTCATATTCGTTCCTTTTCAAACAGGAAGCCTATTATTTCATTTTCTTGACTAATTTCCTAACTGGAACCTGAAGCAAAATATTTAATTGAAATGATGAAAAGGGACATGCTTGTTTATGCCTGATTTCTAAGATTAGAAAGACTAAGATCAGTTTTTCCTCGTTAATATGATGTTAGTTATGTGGTATTTCATAGATATCCTTTATCAGGTGGAAGAAGTTTTTTCTATGCCTTGTTTATTTTATTTTTTTATCATTAAAGAGTGTTGAATTATTTCAGATGTATATTTCTTATTTTACATTTAAATTACTTTTTTCTTTTTCAGTTATAGTTGACATACAATATTATATTAGTTTCAGATGTACACTCCATTGATTAGACATTATATAACTTAGTAAGTAAGCATCCTGATAAATCTCATACAGTTCTGACACCATACATAGTTACTAGAATGTTATTGACTCTCTCCCTTATGCTGTACATTACATCCTCCTGACTATTCTGTAACTACCAAATTGTACTGCTTAACCCTTTACCTTTTTCATCCATTCCCCAATCCCCCTCCCATCTGGCAACCCACAAAATGTTCTCTGTATCTATGAGTCTCTTTCTGTTCTCCTTGTTCATTTATCTTGTGCTTTTTATTCAATTGTTGATAGATATCTGTTTATTTGCCAATTTATTGTTCATATTTTTAATTTTTTTTTGTTTTTCTTCTTCTTCTTAAAGAACTGTTAGTATTTCATGTAATACTGGTTTGGTAGTGATGAACTTCTTTAGTTTTTTCTTGTCTGGGAAGCACTTTATATGTCCTATATGCCCTTCAATTCTAAATGATTGCTTTGCTAGGTAGAGTAATCTTAGTTGCAGGTCCTTGCTCTTCATCTTTGAATATTTCTTGCCAATCCCTTCTGTACTGCAAAGTTTCTGTTGAGAATTTGACTGACAGTCTTATGGGAGCTCCCTTGTAGGTAAATAACTGCTTTTCTCTTGCTGCATTTTTTCTTTATTTTTTCCATCACCATTTAAACCTCCTATAACCTCTTCCATCTCCACCCAACTCCCTCCCCCATACAATCATTACACTGTTGTCTGTGTCCATGGGTTCTTTCTTTCTTTTTTTTTTCTTTTTCCTTTTGCTCAATCACTCCACCCTCTTGCTGCTTTTGAGATTCTTTTTTTGTCTTTAATCATTTGCATTTTAACTATGTTGTGTCTTGGTGTGAGCTGCCTAGGATTCATTTATTTGGGACTCTTTGAGCTTCCTGGACTTGTATGTCTATTTTCTTCACCAGGTTTAGGAAGTTTTCTGTCATTATTATTTCAATAGGTTTTCAATTTCTTGGCCTCTCTCTTCTCCTCCCACGTTCATGATGGGAATGTTGGTATACTTGAAGTTTTCTCAGAGGCTTCTTACACTATCGTCCTTTTTTCTGTATTCTTTTTTCTTTTTGCTGTTCTGATGGGGTGTTTTGTGCTTCCTTATATTCCAAATTGCTGATTTGATTCTTGGCTTCATCTACTCCACAGTTGATTTCCTGTAAATTATTCTTCAGTTTAGTTAGTGTATCCTTTATTTTTATCTGGCTCTTCTTTATGGTTTCCTTGTCTTATTTTATGCTGTTCTTCTCACTAAGTTCATTGAGCATCCTTATAACCAGTGCTTTGAACTTTGCATCTAATAGATTCCTTTTCTCCATTTTGTTTAGTTCTTTTCTGGAGTTTTGTTCTGTTTTTTTTTTTTTCATTTGGGACATGTTTCTTTGTCTCCTCACTTTGGCTGCCTCCTTGTGTTTATTTTTATGTCTTAGGTAAAGCTGCTATGTCTCCTGGGCTTGGTAGAGTGGCCTTATATAGTAGGTGTTCTGTAGAATCCAATGGCACAGCTTCCCCATTCACCCCAGCTGGGCACTCCAGGTGTGCTGTAAATATTCTTCTGTTGTAGTTGAGCCTTGGTTGCACATCAATTGGAATGATTTACCACCAGGCAGATTGCCTGCAGGGACTAGCTGCCACCTCTGACCACCACAGAGGATCAGCTTTGCAGGGGCCTATCCCACAGAGCAGAACATTCTGCAGTGGGGCTCTAGTGCCTTTTGAGTATTCCCCTTGAGTGTGTTGCTTGTGGAGGTGGTTGAGTGGTGTTTTGACATGGTCTGAAGCTGTCACTGAGTGTGCTGGCTCTGGGGCCTTCAGGAGGTGAAGGCCTAGGTCAGCCACTGCCTGTGTCCTGCTTGGGCCCCCCCCCCCCCAGCATTAGCTACAAAGTGATTTGCAGGTGGCTGCTACTTTTGCTTGGTTTGGAGGTGTCCAGGTAAGGCCAATCTGCAAACCAAGGCCTGCTACTGGTAGTGCCAGTCCTGAAGCCACTTAGCAAGAGGTATGTGCAAGCTGAGGCAAGATGCTGCTTGTCTGAGAGATTTTTGGAAAGTCTAAAGCATGAGCCAAGACAGGGCATTCATATGGAAATGCCAGTAAAAACTGCTTGGTTGGGCCTGCAAGTTTGGTAGGGTGAAGTCTCAGGGAATTACCAGACAGTTCAACAGTGATATCCAGGTTGATGGAGACTCAGATATGGCACCCATCTTCTGGCTCTGTAGGGGTAGTCTTAAAAAGAAACAATGGCTTCTGCCAATGCTGTTTCCTCAGCTCTCATCCTGATGTCAGACAATT
Organism: Miniopterus schreibersii; assembly: GCF_964146895.1. Lineage (NCBI taxonomy): Eukaryota > Metazoa > Chordata > Mammalia > Chiroptera > Miniopteridae > Miniopterus > Miniopterus schreibersii. Next base: position 47,906,424 of record NC_138104.1, read on the forward strand.
CAGTTCCTTCACATATGTCCCTGGTGCCTTTTGAGTTGTTTCCACAGTGCTGGAGCTCAGAGGGAGTGAATCCATGTAAGTCCGTGCACAGGCTCTTTAAAAGGAACTGCCTGGGACTCTAACAGCTCTCCATTTCATTCAGCAGCAATTCCTGCTGGATTGTATAGCCATGTGTTATGGGAATTTCTCTTACTTGTGCTGGAACTTTGGGCTGGGGGGCCTGGTCTGCAGCTGGGACCCCTTGCTCCTCAGGGGAGACCACCACAGCCAAGATATTTCTCCCAATTTTTATCCACCACACATAGGTGTGGGACCGTCTTATTCCATGTCTCTGCCCTTCTTACCAGTCTCAATGTGGCTTTTTATTTATATCCCTAGTTGAAGGACTTCCATTCAGCTAGATTTCAGGCAGTTTTGAATGATGGCTTTTGTGTAGTTTAGTTTTAATTTTTGTTGTTGTTGTAATTTTGATGTGATGTTGGAGGATGTGAGTACTGCCTTTACTTACACCACCATCTTGGCCTTGTCATATGCTTTTTCTGTGACTAATAAAATTATCTTGTAGTTTTTGTTCTATATTTTATTGGTATAATGCATTACATTAATTGTTCTTCTGATGCTAAAATTACCTTGCATTTCTGGGATAAATGTAACTTTGTAATGGTTCATAATCCTGTTCATATAATTATATGCAGATTACTAGTATTGTGTTGAGAACTTTTGTATCTAGATTAGTATATTTATGGTGTTCCACAGTAACATAACCAGTTGTGTGTGTATATATATACAATAGTATAGTTATATACATAGAACCAATGTGTATGTATGTATATATACATACACACACATATATAGAACCACAAGTATATATACATTATATATATAGAGAGAGAGAGAGACAGAGAGAGACAGAGAGAGATTTATTGCACAAAATTGATTCACACAGTTAAGTTATGCAAGGTAAGAAGTCCAAATACCTATCATGTACAAATTGAAGGTCCAGTTTAGCAAGTAGAATAATTCTGAGAACCAGGAAAACCAACAATGTAAATTCCAGTCCAAGGACATAAGATGAGATGAGATGTCCCAGCTTAACAGTGAGACAAGAAAAAGAAGAAAAATCCCTCCTTCCATTGCCTTTCTTACTATTTAGGCTCCCAAGGGATTAGGTAATTCCCATCCACACTTGTGAGGGCATTCTACTTTACTGAGTTCACTGATTTCAAATATTAATCTCATCCAGAAACAGCCTAACAGACACACTAAGAAATAATGTTTAATCTGCCCAGTCCTTGACCCACTCAAGTAGACAAATAAAATGAATCATCACAAGTCCACCTTTTGTCAATTTGACACCCATAGGCATCTTCTTAAACTATACTTAATCACCAAATAAAGATAAAATAAAGACATAAAGACAAATAAAAGTCATACTTTTTTCTAACATGATAAAACTACCCTGGATATAAACAAAAACAAACCAACTCCTTCCCCTGAAGAGGAGATAATGTTCTTGAGTGATGTTTACATTTTTTGATATCCCATAACTTAAATACTATGATGCAAAATAAATAATACAGGGACTTTCAAGATGGTGACGGAGTAGGTGGGTCTTACACTCACCTCCTCCCAGGACCAAATTGGAAGTACAACTAAAATATAGAAAAAAACATCCTGAATAATCAACTGAAGACTAGCTGGAGAGCACCCTCATAATGAAGGACGAAAAGTGGAGAAGCATAGAGTCTGGTAGGAAATGTGGGGGCACAAGAGGGCTGGCCAGGATCCCACTGACAGCTGCTGAAGGTCCAAAGAGATATCCCAGCTGTTGGGGGGTTCCCACTAAGAACCCCGGGGTCTAAACCCCAAGCTGGGCTCCCCAGCCCAGAGCACCAGAATTGAGAAAGGTGCCCATACAACATCTGGTTGTGAAAAACAGCAGGGGTTTCTGTCTGCAAAGAAGGATGGCTGAAAATGTAGACACCCTTTTAAAGGGTCAAAGCACAACATTTTTATGTGCAGTCACTCACCTTGGGCTCTGGCAGAGGGAGGAAGAGTGGACTAGTGCTGTGTGAGGAGAATCCAGGATTTAGGGCTCTGAGGGTAGAGCTTGGATTCCTGTGCTGAGTCAATCCCCCAGACTGCAGTGGACATCTTTCTCAGGCAGACCTTTACCATCCAGGCAGCTTTTGCCTGGAGGGGAAGCAATTTCCCCACCCTGTTGGAAAACCTCTCCCCCCACCTTGTAGTTTATGCCTTGCTGATGTCTATACCTGAGCCTCATTAGAGACTGAGAATAACAATCAGCCTGCAGGCAAAGGTGGATCTCTGGATGCCTAGACTCTTTCCTGATCTGCTTCTGGACCTGGGGCTAGGAAAAACAGACCTTGGTCTACATCTTGGTCCTTTCCAAAAGCACCCAGCCCCAGCAGAGGGATTTATAAGCTGTGTCACTGAGAGCTCCAAACAAGATACTCAAGGCGAGTCACAAACAGCATCTTACATTGAATTGCACCGGAGACCATCCAGAAAGACTGGGAGACCTAATAGATCTACCTAATATATAAAAAAACTCATACAGCCCGACCGGGCGTGGCTCAGTGGTTAAAGCATCGACCTAGGATCCAGGCAATCAGGGTTCGATTCCCGGTCAGGGCACATGCCCGCGTTGTGGGCTGCAGCCGATCAATGACTCTCTCATCATTGATGTTTCTCTCTCTCTCCCTCTCCTTTCCTCTCTCTGAAATCAATAAAGATATATTTTTTTAAAAAAAATTTGAATTAAAAAAAAAAACACAAAAAAAACCTCATACAGGCAGCCAAAATGAGGAGACAAAAAGTAGGTCCTAAATGAAAGAACAAGAGAATTCTCCAGGGGAGATAAATGAAATAAAGATAAGCAATCTATCAGATATAGAATTCAGAATAATGATTGTAAGGATGCTCACCAGCATAAGAAAAGATATGGAAACTATAAGGTAAATTAAGAATGTCATAGCAGAGCCAGGCCAGTGTTGCTCAGTGGTTTAGCACTGACATATGATCAAGGTTCAATTCCCATGCATGGCACATGCCCGGACTGTGGGCTCAGTTCCCAGAATGGGACGAGCAGGAGGCAGCCAATCTATGACTCTCATCATTGATGTTTCTATCTCTCTCTCCCTCTCCCTTCTTCTCTCTGAAATCAAGAAAACTTCTCTAACCTGGTGAAGGAAAACATCACACAAGGTCAGGAGGCTCAGAGAGTCCCAAGCAAGAAGAACCCAAAGAGGCTCATGCCCAAAAACATCATAATTAAAATATCAGAAATTAAAGACAAAGAGAGAATCTTAAAGACAGCAAGAGAAAAGCAATCTGTTACCTACAAAGAAGCTCCCATAAGGCTGTCAGCTGACTTCTCATCAGAAACTCCACAGGCCAGAAGCGAATGGCATGAAGTAGTTAAGGTAATGAAAAACAAGGATCTGAAACCAAGACTGCTCTATCCAGCAAAGCCATCATTCAAAATAAACAGTGAAATAAAGGGCTTCCCAGACAAAAAAAAAAAGCCTAAAGGAGTTCTTCACCACCAAATTAGCATTGCAAGGGACTGGTGTAATAAGAAGAGGAAATAGGGAAACATAGGCATAAATAATTAAAGAGGCAATAAATAAGTACCTATCAATAATCACCTTAAATGTAAGTGTATTAAATGCTACAATCAAAAGATATGGGGTAGCTGAATGGATTAGAAAACATGACCCAAGTGTATGCTGTCTACAAGAGACCCACCTCAGAACAAAAGACTCATACAGGATGAGAGTAAAGGGATGAAAAAATATTTTCCATGGGAATGGAAATGAAAAAAAAGCAAGGGTAGCAATACTCATATCTGACAAAATAGACTTGAAAAGGAAGGTCATAACAAGAGACAAGAATGGTCACTACATAATACTAAAGGGATTGCTCCAATAAGCAGATACAACCCTGGTAAACATATACACACCCAATATAAGAGCACCTAAAAATATAAAAAAAACTTCTGGAGGACTATAAGGGAGAGATTGACAGCAATACAGCCATAGTAGGGGACTTTAACACCCCACTGAGTTCACTGGATAGATCTTCCAGACAAAAAATCAAGGAAACAGTGACTATAAATGACACAGTAGATCAGATGGATTTATGGAACTGCCATTTAACCCAGTGATCCCACTTCTAGAAATATATCCTAAGAAACACAAAACACCAATCAGAAGAAATATATGCACCTCTATGTTCATAGCAGCGCAATTTACAATAGCTAAGATCTGGAAATAGCCCACGTGCCCATCAGTAGATGACTGGATAAAACAGCTGTGGTACATTTACATCATGGAATATTATACATCAGAGAACAGAGAGCCCAGAAATCCACCCATTCCTCTATGGTCAATTAATATTTAACAAAGGAGGCAAGAGCATACAATGAGTGGTAAAGCGGAAAGTCTGTTATATAACAAAGTAGGTTTCCCAAATGCATGTGTTAAAAAATTGGCAAATTAGTTTCTGTTTTTACTTATGTAGAAACATTTGTGTAATTATAATGAAGAATGTATAAAAAGTTTAATTTCACAGAAATGTTTTCTATATGTATTACTGTAACTTTAAATTTATACCAAATAGGTCTATTAAATGCGTGCATTCACCTGTCACTGAGAGCAAACAAATGCACACAGCTGGGGAGTGGCTTAGTGCACGTTGGAATATCGGCTCGAGCATGCCTCACAACTGCTACAGAAAGTCACACCAAGCAACAACAAAACCAATTACTGCACGTGATGCTGTTTGATCACATGCTAATCATTTGGCAAACATTATTTATGAGCAGTGACTCTTTGATTTAAATATGTAGAGTATAGTTGTAGGTATGTAATATTTATGTCAGGGAAATTACTACAAGTGATTTTTCCAACATGTGGCCTAGTCACTAAAATTTGTTAAAAATAACTGAATTAATAACAAAAAATAACCTGTTAATTTAATTACAAGCAAATCTTAGTCAAAAGCATTTTAAAATTAACAGAGTGTTAATTTTAACATATGACATAGGGACCAGAAATTTTGTACATTAAATCTGAAGTCTGTTAAATCAAGGTCTGCAAAATCAAGGGTTTACTGTACTGTGATATAAAATCAATACACCTTGCATATATATATATATATATATATATATATATATATATATATATATATATATATATACACACAAACATATTCATAGCAAAGTAAAGATAAAGTAATCATAAAAATTGTCATCCTCGTTTCTGTCATTGGTCAGTGGTCATAGCTGGCATTTATACCTACTTTCTTTTGCTATCCATCCTGTATTCCCTTTGTCTTTGGCCAGTACCTCAGCTGGTCATTGTTCTTATGGTTCTTTACCTGGGGGTGGGAGGGTGGCTCAAACCTTTATTCCTGAAAGTTTGGGGCCATTATTAATCCTGCCTGGATTGTTTTGTTGTAGCTTTCCATTGATCTTAATCACAGAGCATGGTAAACAGAGATGTACTAAGAGATCTCCTGTATTCCAGACATACTTTTCCTGAACTTCATTGTGGAGTAGTAGTTCAATTCCTCCCTTGGCATTCAGGATCAAACACCCTAGACAAGCCTGTAATTCCCTTCTTTGCCTGTTGATTCAGAGGTACAAGTAACCCAAAGTGTCTGGGTGGCAATCTTAACTTCTTGTTCAATGGAAACCGTGTGTTTATGGGTGGAATCATTTTTTCATCTGGAGCTAAGACCTCTAGGCCAATGGAGCATAAAGTCATGGTGACAGGAATCAAAAGTTTGTTATTGGGTCACTAGGGGTAATAGTGAGTGGTACCGCTCCTATTTTTACTCCTTGATTTTTGGATCCATTAATCCTAACTATGGGAAAAACAGCACCGTATACTAGACACTAATTCAGAGCATATACAGCCTTCAGGGGAATATTGCCTTAGCTCTGCAAGATATTTCCACCTAGCTGGCCCTGTAACTGAGTTTCCAAAAGCCATTTCACTATTCTATTGATACAGCTGCTTCAGGATAGCAAGGAATATGGTAAAACCAGTGAATTCCATAAGCATGGGCTCATTGCTGCACTTCTTTTGCTGTGAAGTTCCTTGATCATCATACCATGATGAATGATAAGGAATTCTGTAAGTTCAAGGATGTAGTTTTGACAGAAGTTTTGCATGCAGGGAAGGAAAATCTATATCCAGAGTAAGTTATTCAATAAGTACAAAATGCTGTCCCTTCTATGATAGTTGTCCAGTGTAATCCATCAGCCACCTACCTGGTAGCTGACTGATCGCCCCAGGGAAGGGTCTCATATTAGAGGCTGAGTGTTGGTCTTTGTTGCTGGCAGATTGGGCAACTCAGTTGTGGCTATAGACTGATTGGCTTTGGTGATTGGAACTCTATGTTGTGGAGTCCATGCAGAACCTCTATCCCTGCCACCATGGCCACTTTGTTTATGAGCTCATTGGGCAATGACAGGGGTGGCTAGGGAAAGAGACTGATTAGTATAGAGGAAATGGGCCATCTGCTTCACTTGATTATTAAAATCTTGTTCTGCTAAGGTCACCTTTTGGTGAGCATTCACAAGATATAAATATCTTCACACACACACAAACACACACACACACACACACACACACCCATTTAGAGAGATCTTGCTACATACTTCTTCCCAAATGCCTTTGTCACCAATTTCCCAGTCATGTTCCTTCCAAGTTTCAGACCATCCAGCCAAATCACTGGCTACAGCCCGTCAATTGTTATTAATCACACATCTGGCCTTATTCCCTCTAAGCAAATAGAACAATCCAGTGGACTGTACAAAGTTCTTCAAATTTAGAGAAATTCCATTTGCCACTGTACTTCAGAGATATCATAGAGGGGGCCTGCAGTGCTGCACTTTTAAGTGATGCCTTTACACTGTACAGAACCATCTATAAACCAGGCCCAATTTTTCTTTTATTCTGTCAACTGATCATATGGAACTCCCCATGAAGCCATAAGGTGCAGCTGGGGAGAGAGAAGGTAGTGTAAGAAGAGTGGAGACTATGGGCATTTGGGCCACTTCTTCATGTCACATACTTGTGCTTTCAAGACCTGCTTGGGCCTGATCATGTGCACAGCAAATCCTCACTTAACAACATCAATAGGTTCTTGGAAATGTGGTGAAATGATATATAATGAGATCAATTTTATCATAGATTAATTGATATAAATAAGAGTTCATTTCCTAGGGCATCTCATCAACTTTATATAAAACTGTTGAACGAAAAAAGATCATTCAAGGACCTGCTATAAACTACTTCCATTTGATGATGATGTTTTGGTGTGCATGTCTAACTTTATAGTTTGGTAGGTCAGATAACTACCTGTTCATGATGGGAAGCTCAGATCACATGGTAACTTTGTGGCCCATAGTAAAGCATTTAGTCTTTACCAACGACCAGCAGCAGGCCAAGAGCTATTCCTCAAAAGGAGAGTAGCTATCTGCAGATGGTGGCAAAATCTTGCTCCAAAATCCTGTAGGCCTGTGCTATGACTCACCTATTGAGGCTTCCCAAAGGCTCTAAACAGCATTCTTACCTGCTACTGATACTTTACGTACCACTTAATATGCAGAATCACATAGTCCAAGTGGCAGAGAAGTTTGCATATTAGCCTGGCCCTGTTTCAAGCTTCTCTTGTCCTGGGTCCCACTAAAAACTAGGAGATTTGAGGGTAACTCAGTAAATGATTCAGAGAAACACACCAAATGAAGAATATGTTCCCTCAACAAGCCAAAGAGGCCCACCAGGTGTTGTGCCTCTTCCTTGGTTGTAAGGGGTGGGGCAGGTGCAACAACTTATTCTTCACCTTAGGAGTAATATCTCAATATGTCCCACATCACAGGCCCCCTAGAAATTTTGCTGAAGTAGAGCTGACCTGAATTTTAGTCAAATTTATTACCTACCTTCTGACATGCAAATTTACCAACAAGTCTAGAGTAGTTGCTACTTCTTGATCACTGGGTACAATCAGCATAACATCATCAATGTAATGGAACAATGTGCTATCTTCTGGAAGGTAAAGTTGATCAGGATTCCTGGAAACTAAATAATGACAATGTTTGGAGAGTTGATATATCCCTGAAGTAGAAGAGTGAAAGTGTATTTCTGGCCTTGTTATCTGAACACAAAATATTTCTTGTGGATCTAGTGAACAAGGACAGAGAAAAAGGCATTGCCAGATCAATAGCTGCATACCAGGTACTAGGGGATGTCTTAATTTGCTCAAGCAACAAAACTACACGTGATATAGCAGCTTCAATTGAAACTTCTATCATAAAATGTGCATCTTTATCTCTAATAACATTTTTGCTTTTAATTTTATTTCTCCTACTATTAGTAGAGATACTCAAGCTTTCTTGTGGTTGTTTGCATGATATATATATTTTCCCATCAATTTAATTTTAATCTATATATTTGAATCAAAAGTGTTTCACCTAGCCCTGGCCTGGTTTCTTAGTTGGTTGGTGTCATCTCATACACTAAAAGGTTGTGGGTTTGATTCCCAGTCGGGCACATACCCAGGTTTTGGGTTTCATTTCCAGTCAGGGCCAGTACAGGAGGCAACTGACCAATGTTTCTCTCTTACATCAATGTTTCTCTCTCTCTCTCTTTCACTTCCTCTCTCTAAAATCAATAAAAAGAAAAGCAAACATATCCTAAGGTGAAGATTAAAAGAAAAATGTTTCACCTTAGTTGGTTTGACTCAATGGTTAGAGCGTTGGCCTGTGGATCAAAGGGTCCCAGGTTCAATTTTGACTAAGGGCACGTACCACCTCAGTTGCAGGCTTGTCCCGGTCAGTGCATGAGCAGGAGGCAGCCAATCAATGTGGCTCTCTCACATCGATGTTTCTCTCTCTCTCCCTTCCACTGTCTGAAAAAGCAATGGAAAAAAATATCCTTGGGTGAGGATTAAAAAAAAAAGTGTTTCATCTATAAACTGTATGTAGTTGGATAATTTCTTTTCCACTGGATTGTTTAATCCATTCATATTTAATGGTATTGTTGATATATTTGATTTTACATGTGTTATTTTACTTTTTCCCCAGATTTATTGAGATATAATTGACACATAACATTATGTAAGTTTAAGGTATACAATGTGATTATTTAATACAAAAATATATTGTGAAATGATTATCATACAAAGTTAGTTAACACATCCTTAACCTCACATAATTACTATTTTGTTATGTTAAAAACATTTAAGATGTACTCTCTTAGCAACTTTCAAGTGCACAATACATTATTGTCAACTATAATCACCATGTTGTACATTAGTGTTGAGAATTTACCTAAACTACTCCACAATGCTGCTGCCTTGGCATCCATTTTGAATAGCCAAGTGGCCTGCAGTGCCCTTGAACTGACACTAGCTCCTCCCAGGAGTCTATGCCCTAAATAACAGCCTGCAGAGTCACAAGTATATGTAAGTTCCTAATATGACTCTCTCAAAGGCTTTTGTGATAAACAGTCTCTATTGCCTCCCAGTTTCCCCTGCAAAGCTGGCCAAACACCTCCTCTTTTTGGTTTGAATTAACTAATACCACTTTAGTCCAGGAACCCCAAAGCACTCCACACTTGGACCTTAATAAAGGCATTTATCCCAGGATCTGCTCCTTTCTCTCTGCCTGTACACTACCTTGACCTTTCCACATTGCCCCTTGAAGTATGCTGTGCACCTCCTTCAGGACATATGAGTAGTAAACTACTCTATTTCAATTCCCTTGTGGACATTTGTTGGACCGAGGCTCATCATCCAACATCCTGGAGCTCTACTTAATAAATAATAATTTAATGAAGTAACAACTCTTAGATTCCCAGAACTCATTTCTCTTAAAACTAAACATTTGTAACCCTTTGACCCACCGTTTACCCCACTATCCCACCCTTGGCAACCACCATTGCACTCTGTTTTTATGAGTTTGGCTTCTTTATTTTTATTTTTGTAAATATTATTTTTACTTATTGATTTTGAGAGAGAGAAAATGGAGGGAGGGAGGGAGGGAGGGAGGGAGGGAGGGAGGGAGGGAGGGAGGGAGGGAGGGAGGGAGAGAGAGAGAGAGAGAGAGATTTGTTGTGCTACTTATTTATGCATTCATTGGTTGTTGTTTATTCTTTTTTCTTTTCATTGGTTGGTTCTTGTATGTGCTCTGACCCAGGATCAAGCCCTCAACCTTGGCATATTAGGACAACAATCTGATGATCTAACCAACTGAGCAACCCAGCCAGGGCTGAGTTTGGCTTTTTTAGATTCCACATATAAGCAAGATTATATTGTATTTCTTTCTTTGCATGCCTTACTCTTCTTAGCAAAATGCCCTCAAGATTCATTCATGTTGTTGCAAATGGGAAAGTTTTCTTTTTATGGCTTTATAATATCCCATTGTGTATGTGTGTATATTTTCTTTATCCATTCATCCATTAGTGGACACTTAAGCTGTTTCCATGTCTTAGCAACTGTGAATAATGCTGCTATGGATATGGAGGTGCAGATATATGTATGAGACAATGATTTCCTTTCCTTACGGTTGTGAGATTTCTGGTCATAAGGTAGTTCTATTTTTAATTTTTTAATGAACCTCCATAGTTTTACATAGTGGAAATTTACATTCCCACCAATAGTTGTGTTATTTTACTTTTTGTTTTCTATATGTATGTTAGCCTTCTTGTTCCTTTATTCCTCCTTTACTGCTTTCTTTTGTATTAAGTGAATCTTTTCTAATGCAGCATTTAAATTTCCTTAATGGTTTGTTGCCATATTTTGTGAGTTGTTTCTTTAAAACATTTTTATTTATTGATTTTAGAGAGACAGTGGAAGAGAGAGAGAAGGAGAGGGAGAGATTGATTTGTTGTTCCGCGTATTTATGCATTCATTGGTTGATACTTTATTTTTTTAAATGTTTTTATTGATTTTTTTAGAGAGAGGAAGGGAGAAAGATAGAGAGATAGAAACATCCACGAGAGAAAAACATCATCAATCATCTGCTTCCTGAAAAACATCATCAATCATCTGCTTCCTACACTCCCCCCACCAAGGATCGAGCCTGAAACCCAGGCATGTGCCCTGACCGGGAATCGAACCAGTGGGAATCAAACCAGTGACCTCTTGGTTCATGGGTCGATGCACAACCACTGAGCTACACCAGTGGGGCTTCATTGATTGATTCTTCTATGTGCCCTGATTGGGGAATGAACCTTTAACCTTGGTGTATTGGGACCATGCTCTAAACAACTGAGCTACCTGGCCAGGTTGTGAGTTGTTTCCTTAGTGGTTGCTCTGGAGCTTACTGTGTACACTGTAACTCAGTAGAATCAGCTTAAGATTTATACTAACTTAATTCTGGTGAGATATAGAAATGTTACTCCTATATAACTATACTCCATTTTCCCTGTTTTGTGGTATATTAAATATAATACCTCTATAAATGATGTATAAATTTTTCTATCCAAACAATATATTATAATCATTACTTTATCTAATTTAATATCTTTTAAGAAGCTAAGAGAAGAAACAAGAGCTAGTATATATTAGTAGATTTTGTTATATTAACCTGATTATTTGTCATTTCTTGTTCTCTGCATTTTTTCCTGTGGATTTAAGGTACCATATGGTATCACATCCTTAGCCCAATACAGCTTTGTTCCCATTTCCCTTCTTGTTGCTTTTACTGGCAGATACATTTTTATGTTATAGGCCAAATAATTCATTATATACACATTGTTTTGTACAATTAAAAATTTAAGATGGGAGGAGAAATATATATTTTTACTGTCTTTTATAATTATATAATTATCTTTATAATTACTTTCTTGTATGGATTTGAATTAATGTCTGGATTTAGTTGCTTTCAGCTTGAATAACTTCCTCTAATGTTTCTTGTAATGTGGGTCTGTTAGCTACAGATTGTCTCATTTTTGTTTATCTAGCAATGTCTTTCACCATCTTTTTAAAAGATAGCTTTCTTGGATATAGAATTCTCATTTGATTTTTTTTTTTTTTTCCTTTGAGCACATTGAATATGTTATCCCACTGTCTTGTGGCCTCCATTGTTTCTAAAAAATCAGCTGTTATTCTTCCTTTGTAAGGGAGAAATCCTTTTTCTTTTGCTGTTTTCAAGATTTCCTTTTTGTCATTGGCTTTCTATATGTTTTCTTTGTCTATGGTGTTACTATAATATGACTATTTGTGGATCTCTTTGCATTTTTCCTATTTGTAATTCACTGAGGTTCTTGCTCCATTTTTTCTTGCTCTCCTTTCTCACTTTTCTTTTCTTCTAATAATTCCATTACATATATATATTGCTTCTGAATATTATCCTACATTTCTCTGAGGTTTTCTTCATTCTTTTTCTCTCTGAGTTTGTTAATTTTTTAAGTTGAGGTATAATTGACATTATATTTGTTTCATGTGTACTATGTAATGATTGAGTATTTGTGTGTATTGTGAAATGTTCACTTCAATAAAGGGTAGTGAACAGAAATTTACTAGATGGCTGTAAACTGCTTGCCATTTAACTGTATCAGTATCCTTACTCCACTTGTCCTGGCTTACTAACCTATCTCAGTGAAAGAAATAAGGGAAACCCTCTTGAAATGAATGGCAACATAGAATGTCTCATATGATCTCATTCATATGTGGAATCTAATGAACAAAATAAACTGATGAACAAAATAGATCCAGAGACATAGAAGCATGGAACAGACTGACGAATCTCAGAGGGGAGGTAGGGATAGGGGAGTTGGGAAGAGAGATTAATCAAAGAATTTATATGCATAAAGGGGGGTGCGGATGCCAGCTAGAGGGGATCAATGGGGGGGGAAGGGGACATCTGTAATACTTTCAACAATAAAGATAAATTTTAAAAAACTAAAAAAAGGAGATAGACCAAAGCACAAAACAAAACAAAATGAAAAACAAAAACAAAAGAACTACACTATAAGGAATTGTAGAAAATACAGATTGGGAAAATAAAAGACTAGTGACCTCAAAGTCATAGCAAAGGAAATTGTACAATGTAAAATATAGAGAAAAATAAATTTTAAAAAGTGTAGTGAACATCCATCACCATACATGGCTACACATTTTTTTTTTTTTCTGATGATGAGAACTTTTAAGATTTACTCTCTTAGCAACTTTCAAATATGCAGTACAGTATAATAACTATAGTAATTGTGCTATACATTATAACCTCATGACTTATTTATTTTATAACTGGAAATTTGTACCTTTTGACCTCCTTCACACATTTTACCAGTTCTCCAGCTCCCACTTCTGGCAACCCCACCATCTGTTCTCAGCATTGATGAGTTCTTTTTTGTTTTGTTTTATTATTTTTTAGATTCCACATACAAGTGAGATCATATGATATTTTTCTTTCTCTGTCTGACTTATCTCCCTTAGCACGATATCCTCAAGGTCCATTTATCTTGTCACAAATGGCATTATGTCACTTTTTATGGCTGAATAATATGTCATCATAAGAGTATACAACACATTTTCTTTATCCATTCTTCCATTGGTGGATACTTAGGTTGTTTCCATGTCTTGGTTATTGTGAATAATGCTGCAGTGAACATGGGAGTGCAGATATCTTTTTGAATTTTTTTTTTAGTTTTCTTTGATAAATACCAGTAAGTGAAATTGCTAGATCATATAGTTCTATTTTTAATTTTTTTTAAATATGTTTTTATTGATTTTTGAGAGAGAGAGAGAGAAAGAAACATCAATGTGAGAATCAGCTGCCTCCTACCAGGGACCACGCCTGCAACCCAGGGACGTGCCCTGACCGGGAGCTGAACCGGTGACCCTTTGTTCCATGTGTCACCACTCAACCAACTGAGCCATGTTGGCCAGGGTTATTTTTAATTTTTTTTAGGAATGTCCACAGTGTTTTCCATAGTGACTGTACCAATTTACAATCCCACCAAGAGTGGATAAGGGTTCTTTTTTCCCCACATTTTTGCCCACACTTGTTATTTTTCGACTTTTTGATAATAGTCATTCTGACAGGTGTGAGGTGATAACTCATTGCGGTTTTGATTTGCATTTACCTGATAATGAGTGATGTTGAACATCTTTTCATGTACCTATCAGCCATCTGTATGTCTTCTTTGGAAAAATGTCTATTCAGATCGTCCACCCATTTTTAAATTGGATTGTTTATTTTATTCCTATTTAATTATGATTTCTTTATATATTTTGGATATTAATCCCTTATCAGATATATAATTTACAAGTGTTTTCTCCCATTCAGTAGGTTCCCTTTTCATTTTTTGATGGTTTCCTGCTGTGTAGAAGCTTTTTTAGTTTAATGTAGTCCCACTTGTTTATTTTTACTTTAGTTTGTTAATTCTTTATTCTGCCAGTTCGAATCTACTCTTGTTTCCTCTAGGAATTTTGTTTGTTTTTAATCCTCACCTGAGGATATTTTTTCATTGTTTTTCAGAGAGAGTGGAAGGGAAGAGGAGAGAGAAAGGGAGACATCAATGTGAGAGAAATATATCAATTGCCTCCCACACACCCCCAACCGGGGCCTGGGATTGAGGCTGCAACTGAGGTATGTGCCCTTGAGCAGACTTGAACCCGAGACCCTTCAGTTCTTGGGCCAGTGCTCTAACCACTGAGCAAAACTGCTTAGGGCGGGAGTTGTTTTGTTTTTGTTTTTGTTTTTGTTTCAGAGAGAGGAGGGAGAGGGAGAGAGATAGAAACGTCTATGATGAGAGAGAGAGACATTGATCGGCTGCCTCCTGCAAGCCTCCTGTTGGGGATCGAGCCCGAAACCGAGGCATGTGCCCTGATTGGGAATCGAAATGCGATCTCCTGGATTGTGGGAGAACACTCAACCACTGAGACATGCCGGCCATGCCATTTTTTTTTTTTAATAATTTCTATTTATATTCCCTATTTGATGTAACATTGATATCATACTTTCCTTTAGTTCTTTGAACATATTTATAATGGAAACTTTGAAGGCTTTGTCTATTAAATCTAACATCTGGTCATTTTTCACAGGCAGTTTCTGTTGCTCCTTTTTTTGAAGTGTGGTTCATACTTCCCTACTTCTTTACATGTTTCAACTTTTGTTGGAAACCAGACATTTTAGATAATATATTTTAGCAAACTTGGGTACAGGTTGTCCCCTCTTCCAAGTCTTACTATACGCTTGTTCACTTCACCATGTGAAGCCCCTGATGTTGTACCTCAGAGGGTGCAGCCTTGATTATGTACACAATTGCCCTGGGATGACTAATTTTGTCAGGGCTCTGTCTCTTTTCTTGACCACTGTCAATGCTTAAGTTTTGTTAACTGCTGGTTGTTTGTTCTGTTGTTTTAAAAAATGCAGTGGCACATAAATTGCTTCACAGTCTAACCCAGTCAAGTTTTGGCTCCTTTGAAGAGATATTTCCTTAGATCAGTGTTGGAGATTTGCTCTGACCTCAGAAGGGCTCTTTTCAGTTGTCTTTTCCCTTCGTTTCCTTCCAGCAAACTAAGCAGCCTAAGATTTATCTTATAATTTCAATGAATGCACTAATTTCCTTCCAATTGCTTTTCCCCACAACCTTCACTGTGTTTCCAGAGTGCTCTTAGGCTTGGATTCTCCACACTCTGCTGCAAATGAAGTCAGTTCCTTTGGGGAAGGCTTCAGAGCTCTCTCTTGTAAGCCCTGCCTCTCCTCTAGAGCAAAATCTCTGAGCTACAGCTCTAGTACTGTGGGTCAGGACAGTGGAACATTTCCCTCTGACATCTTTGATTTTGAAGATGAGTGCTTGGTGTAGAGTGGGACAGTAGGTTAGGTATCTTTGCCTTACTTTTCTTAGTATGTTTCTCATGTGCCTCAATGTGGTATAAGGGTGACCCAGGCTCCAGCATTCTCAGTGCCACCATGTCTAAGATCTATCCTTGACCTATGAGTGAGGGCTTGGTGAAAGAAGGAAGTCTCCACCTCCTTAGCTGCACTGAATCAGAAGTTAGCCTCAGAATAGGCAGTTGAGGTATGAGAAACACTTCTGCCTTGTCTCACCCAAGAAGATAGCTTTTCATCTGAGAACTAGGAGGAGAGGGAACCCTGTATTCTTGGCTATTCTATGCAGCAGTGCAATTTCTATATTGATAAGCTTGGGGGTAAAGAAGAAGGGGGTGGGCGTGGGTTTTGGTTCAAATACCATAGACTTTTACTCTTCTTAAAGTTTTAGTAGATTTTCTTGAAGGCATGTTTGTTTGTTTTTCATTTTTTATGCCATTAGGACCATTTCTGGAGACTTTATTTTTTTCCTTTTTATTGAATTTATTGGAGTGACACTGGTTAACAAAATTATACAGCTTTCAGGTGCACAATTCTACAACACATCATCTGTACACTTTATTGTGTGTTCACAAGTCAAGTCTCTGTCAATCACCATTTATACCCCTATAACCTCCTCTACCTCCCCCCACCTGACTTTAAGTGGCTGTTTTTTATAATTGTCACTGGTTTCACTGGGGAGCTGGTCAAAGCTCTTCATGCTGTCATGCTGGAAGTGGAACCTATCCATTCACATGTAATGTTATTGTAGATTTATGTCTGCCATTATAATTTTGTTTTCTATCTGCCTCATGTCTTTTTGGTTCTGTTCCTCTTTTCTTTATTTCTTTTGCATTAATATTTTCTAGTGAAACTTTAAAAATTTTTAAATAATTTTTTCATTATATAGTTTTTATTTAGTCCTCTAGTGGTTCCTCTAAAACTTACCATATATATATCCCTTAACAGAATATAGTTCATTTTTATACTAACTTAGTTTTTTGTTTGTTTTTTTTAAATATATCTTTATTGATTTCAGGGAGAAGAAAGGAGAGGGAGAGAGATAGAAACATCAATGATGAGAGAGTCATTGATTGAGCCCACAACCTGGGCATGTGCCCTGACCAGGAATCGAACCCCGATCGCCTGGATCCTAGGTCGACGCTCAACTGCTGAGCCACGCCCAGCCAGGCAAACTTAGTTTTTTTGAGATACATAAATGTTACTCCTATATAGTTCTATTCCCTCTTCCCTTGTTTCCCCCTATTTTTTGTTACGCATATCACACCTATGTAATATGTTAAAACATATTGACATATAATCTATGTAATATGTTTAAAATCAAGGAATACATTATTTTATTACATTATATAATTTTGTTTTTCTTAAGAAACTGATATAGGAAAATAAACGATTTATTTATATAACTTGTTATATTAATCTTACTTATCATTTCCGTTCCTCCATTTCAGGATTCCCTACTTTTTATCTTTCTTTTTTTTCCAACCTAAGGATAATTGTTAAATTTTCAACCTTGATCTTGCATTAAAATGTGATTTTAAAGAAGCCAGAATAAAATAAATGATTTAGTGGTTTGATTTGTGTCCCTTTCAAAACATATACCCATGTCCTACCCCCCTCCCCCGTATCTGTGAATATGACCTTATTTGAATATAGGGTGTTTACAGATGTTAAGTTTTTCAAGATAAGATCATCCTGGATTTAGGGTAGGCCTGAAATCCAATGACTTGTATCCTTATAAGAAAAAGGAGAGGGGATTTAACACAGGGACACACAAGGAATAACAGCATATGAAAATAGAGGCAGAGCCTGGCCAGGCGTGGCTCAGCGGTTAAGCATCGGCCTAGGATCCAGGCGATTGGGGTTCGATTCCCGGTCAGGGCACATGCCCGGGTTGCGGGCTGCAGCCGATCAATGACTCTCTCATCATTGATGTTTCTCTCTCTCTCTCCCTCTCCTTTCCTCTCTCTGAAATCAATAAAGATATATTTTTTTAAAAAAAGAAAAAAAAAGAAAATAGAGGCAGAGATGTGAGTTATGCTATCAGAAACCAAGAAATGACAGGAACCACCAGAGACTGGAAGAGGTAAAGAAGGATTCTCCACTAGAGATTTTGGAAGGGGTTTGGCCCTGGCACACTTTGATTTTGGACTTCTAGCTTCCAGAACTGTGACTGACAGAACAAATTTCTGTTGTTTTAAGTCACCCAGTTTGTGGTAATTTGTTTTGGCAGCCCTAGGAAGCTAATATACCTATCAGTTAAACATTCTAGCTTTTTGCTGTATAAATCCATATTTGCTTTATTTTATGAACATTTTCTTCCCCTCTCAATTAAGCCCTTGGCCATAGACTTAAGACTGGTGATTTCAATTGCAGCAAAACAATTCATTCAAAGCATCAGGCTTATCCTGAACAACAAATTTTGAACGCATTTTATGTTAATTTACATATTTTAATAACTTTTTTTCCTCAACCTAGTCATTACAGTCAAGAAAACAGCAGGAAAGTTGTGCCAGTTTACTGATGTTGCTTATCATCTCCAAATTCTCCCTTATTGACTGCTCTATGAAAAATGAATCTGGGACATTAAATATTTTTCCTTTTGTCATCTAGAACTGTAGCTTTGTCAGTCAGTAGAGGTAAGTGGAAAGGCAGTGCAGGAAGAATGGGTTTTGCTTCCAGCTTCTGGTGTGCTTACTGAGTAGGCTGCTCTTACAGCTTGTGCAGCTTTCTCCAGTGCCTGGCTCCTGTGGTGAATAGTTGGTGTTGGGAGCACCCAGCAGCTCCCCCTAGCACCCTCCCTCTGGTGGTTTTGTAGTAAACTGCCTCAGGTGAGAAACTTGACTGTGAACATATTTCCCAGGCATCCTAGAGGACTGATTCCAGAGGGTAGGTTTCTGGAAAGTTCCAGAGGCCAGAGGTCCAGCATTCTGCCTTCAAGGTATCACAGCATCTTTCCTACCATTGAATGAATCTCGGCTGGTTCTGTCCTCTCCAACCAGGTTTGGATCTTAGTCATGGTGGGGAATAAGGGTTGAGAAGACTCTATCTCAGCTCTATGGGTAGTGGTTATTATATCTGCTGTTACATTATATATTATATCTGCTATTCCTATATGCTATAGACTTTTCTTAACTCCTTAGTAGGTAACCCCTCATTAGTCCAATCTCCTGTTATCATTAATCATTCCGTATCTTAAACTTTCTCTATTCAAGTTACTGTGTGCCTTTTCTCTCTTGATTTCACCCAGACTGATACTGATCACTGGAAAACAATGACCTATAAAGTCTGATATATGACACAAATATATTCATGACTTTTACAGCAATTCCTATGAAGTGGGCATGGCATGTAGTATTACTCACATTTTATAGATGAGGAATAAGGTTTACAGAATTTAAGTGAGTTGTCGAAAGTCATATAGTCATTTTTGTCACCTGTAAAATGGGGATAAAAATAGAACCTACCTCCTAGGGTCATTACAAAGATTGAATTAGGTAAAGTAGTTAAAGTGCTTAGTACATGGTAATGGCTTGATGTTAAATGTTATATTATGCTTGAACTGTAAAAAATAGTCTGGTGTTTTGCTAAACTGCTTGTAATGAGTTGTCTAGGGTTTTGTATCTTTTCAAGATCCAATTTTTTTCAGTTGATGGTATTTGTTTTGTCAAGTACTATAGCATAATGACCAAACATAGACTTATAATCACAATTACCTTGTGTGGTTATTTCTTTCTGAGGGTTAAACACGTGACCAGAGTGAGAACTAACCAACCTACGTTAAGTTTATGTCAGCATAATGCAATTCTAGGTTCACTGTGGTCAAATTTGAATATTTCAATGTAAACAGTGCATGCAGCTAAAACAGCATTTCTGGTCTCATCAGGTTCAGCTTCTATTAATTACTTCTTTTGGATAAGGCTTGAGGTGGGAACAGAATATTAAGGGAAAATAGGGAAGGAGGTCCAATTTACTATGTATGTGAATTATTGTACAAACCCTTTGATCACGTAGGATTTCAGTAAAACAAATACTGCAAGTTGATACTGTACTAAGAGTTTGGGATTATATATTAACAAACACTGCCCCAAACCTGTAGAAAACTGCCTTGCATACATAAAAATCCATGGTTAATGTAAAATGCTCTGGCAGTATTTGAAGATACAATTGAAAATTATTCTATAGGAATGGGAGAGATATGGCATATGTGGAACTTTCACTAGGGGATAAAATAAAATGCTTGGTGTTGGACAGCAAACTCCTGCAGTATTTGTCAGAATGAGGGACATCTTCAGAACTGGTCTCCTTTACAACGATGTGAGCCCTGCACTCTGGACTGGTAAGTACAGCCTTTTCATCTGGTACAAAAATCGTTTCAAAGAGAAGCAAGTGACGAGAGATAAGTAGAGGCTCCTTTTCATTCCTTGGTCACAAGATCCTTTAGGGGCTAGCTAGCCTCCTTTCGGTGGAGAAGAGACAAAACAAACAAACAAACAACAAAAAAAAGGGGGGAAAAAAGCCTCATTAGCTCCGGGAGGAAAACGAAAAAAGCAGCTGAGTCAAGTCAGCGCCTCACATGTTTCTCAGGATCACGCCAGAGACACGGCTGCCCCACTGGAAAGGTTCCTACTGCCCTCACAGGAAGGGAAACGGACTGTAGAGATCAGGGAAGAGAACGCCACCATCGAGTTCTACAGAGGCTGCCAGAGCGTCTGCCCCAGTTAGCACCTCCCCCCTTTTCCGGGAGCAGTAGCTAGGCAACCCTAGGCCGTCTGGGAGATCAGAGGCCTGGCTGCAGCCGTAGTGCCTCTGGCGGCGAATAACCAGTAATGCAGGCCCCTCTCAGTTTTTTTACCTTCCCATCTCTCCACCCCCTTTGCCCCCGCCCACCCGTCCGCCACTTCGACTCCTCCCTCTTCTTCGCTTGCTCCCTCTCCTTCCTCCTCCGCCTCCTCAGCTCTAGGGCTAGAATATCTATGGGTCGAAACGTGATGCGATGAATCCGAGAGAGACCGAAACTGGGACGAGGAGTGCGGCGGAAACGGCGGGACTCCAGGGCATGGGGGCTTCACCACAATAGAGGCAGCGCCCTCACCCGCCGCCGCTAGCCTCTCCGGATCGAAGCCCCCAAACCCCCTCGTGAAAAGGATGGCGGCGGCACCTACCCAGATCGAAGCCGGTGGGTAGCTGTGTCTGGGGGCCAAGGGGATGGGGGCTTAGCGCGACGGATGTCAGTTTCTTTTGAAAAAGCTTCTATTTCTCTTCTTTGCCTCCCTTTCAACCTCTTTTTCCCCTCTTTCTTAGAGCTGTATTACCTGATCGCTAGATTCTTGCAGTCCGGACCCTGCAACAAATCCGCTCAGGTGAGAGGGAGAAGGAGGTCTGGGAGTCGTGGGGAATGGTCCCAAAGGGGAAGTCGAGGCAGCAGAGTGCGCGGTTCCGCTGAGGGAATGGCCGGCCTTGACTATTCCTACCGTCAGCGGCTGTGTTCGAAGTGGGAAGGGAGGAATGGGTTGATGGCCCAAGCTGCTTCTAATTTCTGTATTTCTCTTTTGCTCAGGTGCTAGTGCAGGAGCTCGAGGAGCATCAGGTACGGAGCCCCTTCAGGAAGAGGTGGGGAGGGCTGGGGTGAGACTGGAAGGAGAGTGGGCCGGTCTGGGGCGAAGGGCTGGGGCCCGGTGGGAGTCTTGGATCGGGGCACTCGTAGCTGTTGTCACAGGGGTGAACCGGCTTTTTCGCTCAAAAGGGGCGGATAGCGCTGGGGTCTCATCTGGCCCCCTCTTTATGCCTGTGGGAGGCGGTTTTTCAGGATTTCCTCCGGGTAGGCCTCCTCCACCCACACTGGTCTAGCTCTGGGGCCACAGCTACAGGGCCTTGAGAAATAAAGACGCCAAAGGGTCAAGGACCGGGACCCAGGCTGGTTCGGGTTGACTGGGAGCGGGGGCTTGGCCTTTATCGTTTGCCTCCCCTCTCCTTTTTTTCTCCGGCCCCCAGCTGATTCCGCGCCGCTTAGACTGGGAGGGGAAGGAGCATCGAAGAAGCTTTGAGGATCTGGTGAGTAAAGTTTTCATTTCAACTTACCCCAACTCTTTCACTGCTCCTTCCCCACCTTGTTCCCCCAGCCCGCCTCTGGGTCCCCTTAGCCGACTGGGCTCGGGAGCTCAGTGTTGAGCCGAACGACTCCCCTTCCCCCCTCCCTAGTCGGAGAAAGGGTATCTTGCCCTCCCCTTGGCCTTGCTTGTTTCCACCCGAAAACTTTGAAGAATGTGAGTTGGTTGTCAGAGATACTGTGCTGTGGATTATGAATATGTTACAAACGTCGGGAAAGACCCATTGTAGGGGGAAAAGGGAGAGAAACCAGGGGGTTATCTTGGGGCACGTACCAGGGACTGACGCTGGCCAATGGCAGCATTGGTAACAGCCCGGAGTTCCGGATTAGTGGAAGAAAACTGGTTTCTGGTTGGTCCTGGCTTGAAATACGGGAACTGAGGCCAGGCTCGGTCTTTTTTGGGGGTGGGGGATGAAGGAGGGGGCTCTGGAGGGGAGTTGATGGACCCGGATTGAGAAAAACGACAATTAAAAATAGGGAGCAGCGAGCCAATTCCAAAATTTCGAGTACTGAAAAAAAAGCATAGTCGTATATCTCAGATTTTAGAAAACAGCTCATCAAATCATTATTAAATTGAATTTGTGCACATTATTAAATAACAATTATGGATTATGACCTTTTTGAGAATTGATGAAACACGGAAACACGATTTTGGGTTTACAAGGAGACAACAATGGACACATTCTAAAATAGAATATACTTGAGTAAAAGGCCAAAGGCAATAGATTGACCGTCGTTTCTCCTACAAATACAATTCATAGTGTAAACGTACCTTCTGTTTAGCATTGATACACACAAAAAGGGGATCCTTTTTATTTTGGGGAGGCTGTTCCCTTGCATTAGCCACTGGCACAGTGAATTGGAAGGAAATGAAAAAAGGAAAGGCTGATGTTACTAAAATCAAAATTGAGCCATCTTTGAAATAAAATCCAAATGGAGAAAAATCGGACAAAGTTTTAAAAAAGTTGGAAGGGTATGGTAAACTCTAAATATAAATAAAATGATTTAAAAATTGCTTGTAATAAGACAATATTTAAATTGCTTTGGTGTTCATTTGATATTTCTCTTTGTATTAAATTACAATAATGAGGCCACGTTAATTATTACAAAGTCTACTATTTTTCTTATTTTTTTGCAAATCTCAGAAAATGGTATAAGGAATGTGATAAGGATAAACTCCACCATCTGTTCTATTAATGGTAAAGAATTTGCAGGTGGATAAAAATTATTTTTGAAGAACTGCGTATATTATCAGTTTATTTAATTAGTAGTCAGACATTTTGTTGAACTTAAGTCCTGTTCCAAAAAGGCGCAAACAACAGTGCCTAGCAATATATATTTTAACACTTTATTACTAATGTGGTTTTGAAGATAGAGTTTTTTACTGAGGTATATTTAAAATGTTTTCCTTTACTTTTGTCTCTAAGTGGACCTTTTTAAGTAGAAAAGACTTAAAAGGAAAAAGCTGTTTAAATATTAACTTGACAGTAATGCAAAGTAAATGAACACCAAAATAATTAAAAATACAGTCTCCTAACCACATATGTACACACACACACACACACACACACACAAAACCCAGCCCACTACATTTCCTTTTCTTAAATTGTAAACGTATATTTTTAAGTAATTGTAATCAATATCTATTTTATGCTTTATATTTTTTTACTTACCACTTATACATATGCTTATCTGTATTTGACTGCTCATTGTTATTTTAATGGTAAGAAAAGATTCCATTTTATTTGAGCTGCTATGATTAGAACTTAACTTCTTGTAAAGCACTTGAGTTACTTCCAGTTTTTCACTAATATCTTTGCATAATTAAGTAGTCTTTCTGCTTTTTTCTTTGAGTTCTTTTCCTGAGCTATATTCCTAAAGTGAAGTTATCAGGTCAAAGGGTCTCATTAGTTTTATAGCTCTTTTATGTATTGTAAGATTGCTTTTCAGAAGATTGTACTAATTTATAGTGTCACCATCTAGGTACTTAAAGTGAGTTTTTAAATATTTTTTTACATCTTTTGGAGGCTTTAATTGGTGAAAATAGTCCTTAGTTGATTTAATTAGGTCTTTTTTTCCATTGTTAGTGAAGCTTAAACTTTAACCAGTTTGTTTTTTAATTGTTAATCCCTACATATACTTGAGTTTCACTTTTTGAATATTTATATATTTTTTATTTTTATATACACAGAATTTCTATTGTTTGAATATTATCTAACATTTAGATAGTCTGTCTTTTTTGTTTTTAATTTAAATTTTATATTTTACATTTAGGTTTTTATTTTTCCACACTGGGATTCAGTTTTTCTAGGGATATTACATTTTGATAGTATGGTCCTATTTTAAGTCTGACATCTGCTCTCTACCTGTAGATTTCTTTGTAGGGGAAGAGGGGACAGAGCTGAGTGAAAATTTGGACAGGAGGAAAAGAAGTATAGTGGCTGAGAACTGAGTGGGCAGTGTTAGACTGATTCTAGATTCAGCAGTTGTATTGTTAATTAAAATCATTACACATTTGACCTCTGATTTTGAGTGGCTTCATTGTGGAATTTTTTTCCTTGGGGTAGACCCTTTTTTTTTTTTTTTTTTTTTTTTTTGAGAATTTTTATGAGTTTATTTGAGTCAGTCTGATGACATATGCTGGGAAGCAAGATCTCAAATGTTCTTTGGGGTAGGTATTTTTTAAAGTGCTATTAGAACAATGGATTTATACAGTATGATCTTAGATTTAGCTACATGTTTTGGATTGGAATTTAGGGTAAAGTATTAATAAGTAGTATAATCTTATGTACTTATAGTATTAATAAGTAGTATAATCTGATATATTAATTATATAACAACACTTCAAATGTAAGATATACTGGGGTATAGAAAGGAAGGAATACAAGTGCATAATGAAGTGGTAAAAAACTATAAACAAAGATATCAAAATACTGAACTGGGGTTGCATATCCATGTGTATACTATATATTAGAAAAAAATCCTGCCTTTCTGTCCAGGTGAATACTTTTGCTTAAATTGTCTGTACTGCTTAACATCCAGAAGGATGTTAAGGTAATAAGTTGATTAGTGCTCTTCCTATTACATATTCTAGAAATTCCTCCTTTTTATTTTTTAAATCTGATTTAATGTTTTAATTAAAATTTGGAATGTAAGGGAAGGTGCTTTTTTGTTAAAGCCACTGGCAGGCAAGTATGACATATTCAGATCTGAAGTGCCTTTAAAAAAATGTCTGTACATGAAATATTTGTCATTTTGTGTTGAACTGTAAGGTTTCTGAATATGGTATTCAAAATAAAACATTCTAAATTAATTTTCAGAATGTTAAGTAGTGATTGAAGGAGAATTTTGAAGTGATGATTGTTTCTGAAGTTTGATCTGTGCCTTTTTCTTTGTATCTGCTTGACTTATTTACAACATAATAGAATTAGATTTGATTCTTACAATTCATCTTAAGGTAGATAATTTAAATAATTACAGATGTTTTTTCATTTGTGTTGACCCTGTTGAATTGTTGGCTGTTTTATTGCTTCCTCCATGGAGCTTTATTGGGGACAATGAACAAAGTAATGAGGGGGGCATGTGTGTTTAAATGAGCAATTTTTGTTAATATACACATTTCATACATTGAAATGATGACTTGGAAACTTTTTCAAAGGCAATTTTAAGATTTTTGAATCATGTTAAGGGTACTCATATAATACTGAAGCAGAGGCATAATTATCTTTAGCTGTGGTATGTATTTTTACATTTATTCAGTATTTTCATCGATCGAATTGAAAGCACGAATTACTGTTTACATTTGGAGTGACATTGATCGTATTACCTTTTTTTATTTACTGATTTGAGAGAGAGAGAAAACCACTGATTTGTTGTTCCACTTATTTATGCATTCATTGGTTGATTCTTGTATATGCCCTGAGCTGGGATCAAACCCGCAACCTTGGCATATTGGGACAACGCTCTAACCAACTGAGCTACCCAGCCAGGGCTCTATTACCTTCATTTTGTCTACAAAAGACTTGAAGCAGTTTTATGCTCTTGAAAAAGTTTTATCAAGATTGTATGTTCACTATCTTTAAAAATAATACATGTATCTATGATGATATGTCGTTATAAGAACTTGTATCTGCATATAACATTCAAGTTTAAAAGTGCTTTCACATCTCATTTGATTCTCACCAACTACTTTAAAGCACTGCATTTACGTTCCAGACATATCTATTTTTTTCTTACCTTACCCAGCTCTTTTTCTCTAATTACTAGTAATAGCTTAAATTGTCTGTTAGAAAAGTATCTTTGAGTGTTGATAGTATAGTTAATGCATCCCTCAGTGTGGAAGCAATTTAAGCATGTGTGATTTATTAACTGCTCTGTGGACACAGACACACAGCCATAGTTAGGAAGAACAGAATGCATCTTGGGAAACCAGAATGCATGTGCTACTCAAGCCCAGTGAGGATATAATGCTAACTCATAGGTATTATGGCAGAGAGCAATGAATGTCTGAACACTAGTATTCTTCACTACTGATTTGCTTGAGTCACATGTTCATTCTTGCTTTCTGTAATATGTTGGCTTTAGCTTTTGTATGGATTCATCTTCGGCTTTTTTTCACACGTGGGCTCTAGTAACATACTTTGGATGATTAAAATCCTTTTGGAGATTTATCATTAGCCCTAGGAAAACTGGTATCTCAGTAAAAGTAAGATAGTATTAAGAAAGTGATGAAAATTGCTGTTAGGGTGAATGTTCCCTTATAAAATTTTGTCTTTAAAGCACTTTGCTAAATTTGAAATAGTATATAGTTTGTCGTGTTTTTGTTGTTGTTTTACTGATGTTGATTACTGATTGATTAATATATAATTTTTTGGTAAAGAGCGAAATAGTAATTAATTTAAAGGCAAGTTAGTGTTTGTGTCATTTTATTTTATTTTTGTTTTTGTCATATTTTAGAGATGCCCTTGTTTGACATTTCTCACATAACATTTTGTGGGTAGTATGAAAATATCAAAAGTTTAGCCTGGAAGATAGGCTTTACTTGCTGAGTAACCCTGGGAAAGTTATTTAACCTCTCAGGGATTCAGTTTCCTTATTTATAAAATAAAAACCAATGCCTGTTTTACATTGTTGTTGTATGAATCAAAAGAGTTAAATATGAAAGAATGCATTTTGTTAATTGAAAACACTGTGCAAATGAATTGGTTACTATTTTTTAAAAAATATGACAGAGATTGAATTGCTAGCATAGAAATCTGGAGAACTGACTCTGGAATTTTTTTTTTTTTAGCTAGGTAATTATTACCATCTAATTTTTCTAATATTTTTATAAGGTGAAGGGCATATAAGACATGCCATTAAAAATAGTATTTAAAAAGTGAGTGTCAGAATTGAACCCCAAATGAGTGTTTTGACGTGAACCTGTATTAAACAATAAATTACCATTAGGTCAAAAGATATTTAATGTTATTTGTATTTTTACAAATTACAGAAAAGTAATTCATTATGATATTGGTGTAGTTAGTATTCAGTCTTTTTTAAGAAGTAGGAGGTATGTCTTTTCATTGTCTTTTTGTAGGGATTCTCAGTCCTTCTGATCGATCTCTTTTTATCCTGTTATTTTCTATACATTATTAATAATTAATTTCTTATATTTTAAATTACATTGTTGAATATGTTTTTTCATGTCCTTTAGTATCTACCATAGTGCTTTATATAATTCTCTGTCCCTCTGTTATTATTTGATCAGTTTTCTTAACTGTTTTAAGAAGTATATATATATTTAAGGCTTTTCTAGTCTGCTAGCTGGTACTGAATTCTTTCATTGGACCTTTCTTTACTGAGAAACTTCTACAATGTGGGTTGATCCCTTGTCTTTGTCTTGATATTGTGTGCTTTCTTGAGACAGCGTAACCCAGAGAATATTTGAGCCTAGGTGGGTGGATCTGGTGGTCTCATTCCTGAGGATATCTTAACACTAATAAAAAGAAATGCTGTGGACAATGATTAGCATTTTCAAAGGAAAGTGATATGAAATCTTAACACTTTATATCCCACCATGCTAACTAGTGGTATTACTACAAGGCCTATCTGTTTTATTTCCCTTTTGACCCATTTCCCCCCTCTCTTCCTTCAAACACTAAAACTCGACACTTATATTATAAAGATATACTATCAGATTATTGCAGATATTTATATTTTACTGAAAAATATCAAGAAGAAAATGTTTTCTTCCAGTCTTGTTTATTTGTACAAGTATTATTCAAAATCAGATGATCCTCTAGAGAGAGGGTTTTTGTTTTTTTTTTAATATATATATCTTTATTGATTTCAGAGAGAGGAAGGGAGAGGGAGAGAGAGAGAGAGAAAAACATCAGTGATGAGCCAGTCATCATTGACCGGCTACCTCCTGCACACCCCCGACTGGGGATCCAGCCCGCAACCTGGGCATGTGTCCTGACCGGGATTTGAACTGTAATCTCCTGGATCCTAGGTTGATGCTCAACCTCTGAGCCATGCCCGCTGGGCAAGAGGTTTTTTTTTTTTTTACTGGACCTTGGTTCAGCAACCTGGGTGTTTGAGTTTTAGCTAAGATATCTCTCTTTATCTCTCTCTCTCTCTCTCTCTGTCTCTCTGTCTCTCTGTCTCTCTCTCTTCCACCCTCTCTCTGTCTCCCCCCTCTCTCCCCCCCTCTCTCCCCCCCTCTACTGCCCTCTCTCCCCCTCTCCCCCTCTCCCCCTCCCTCCCTCCCTCCCTCTGCAAAGCAACGGAAAAAATATCCTCAGGTGAGAATTAAAAGAAAAAGAAAGAAAGAATTCAGAGGCAAGATTCAAACTATCAGAGAAAGTTTATTTAGAAAGTCACAGAGGTAGAAGTGAACTGTAGAAGAAATGGGCTCAGGAAACAAGTTACAGAGGCAAAAGAAGGGCCCTTGGAGCTTAGGAGAGAGAGGCAAGGGAAAGGCACCTGGGAAAGTGGGTGGGGAAAGGTGAGGGCATGCTCCACAGAAAGAGCTGCTGGAGTTTCTTTTGTTTTTTTTATTCTTTTATTTATTGATTTTAGAGAGAGGAAGGGGAGGGTGAGAGAGAGAAAAATCCCATTGATTTGTTGTTTCACTTATTTATGCATTCATTGGTTGCTTTTTGTATGTACCCTGACCAGGGATTGAACACACAACCTTGGCATATTGGGAAGACGCTCTAACCAACCGAGTTACCTGGTCAGGGCCCTGCATTTTTTCTTTTTTTTTTAACTTAACATTGTGGAGGAGCATCTAAAACATTGCGTAGACAGTGTGTGATAGTCACCATTCAGTGAGTTTACTGGGTGCAGGTGCATTTCTCTGCCTGGAATGCCCTCTCTTCCCCTTTGTCTTGTGGATATTTATTTAGCCTTCAAGTGTGAAATTAGACATGAACTACTTCCTACCCCAAGGCCAAAATTAGCACTGTGCTGCTTTGCTTCCTTGCTCTCTGTGCTAACTTCTGGGCACTTGTAGCATTGATTTTTTCTTATTTGCTAGTTTGTTTCCCCCATGGGACTGTGTGTTCCTTTAGGGCAGCAGTTTAATCATCTTTCCATTGCATCCCTATACTTTAAATGACTGAATAAATGAGTTCATGGGTAAATGATTCTGTTTGTGTCTTTACCAAATCATGTGAGGTGGTTATCATTACTCCCTGTTTTACGGATGAGGAAGGTCAGGCTCAGAGACTGAGTAACCTTACAGGTCACATAAGTAGGAAATGGGGATGCTGGAATAATTCACTAAGTCATTCCTATTGTACGACACTGCCAGAAGGATAAAGGCTAGTACATTTTAGAACCTGAATAATCCAGGTTCTCAGACTTCAAAGTGACATGCTAATGTACTTTTATTGATGTATTTAAAACCTTGCTGTATTTTTCAAAATTGCTTTGTTTTCTGTCCCTAGATGTAAAAAGAGCATGTGACTTTTTACATGTCTTCTATTCCCACCACTCCCACCAAATTACAATCTCAAATAAATGTTGCATTTTATTTCTTCAGCATATGGTCCCAATTTGATTCATTTTACCTGTGTAGTTATGATCTTAGAAAATAAAACACACAAACAGTTCTGTCTTGTTTTTTAGAGTTACTGATCTTAATCCTATTATTTCTAAAAGCCAATGTAAAATATCATTACCAACTGAAAATTAGTATTTCAAATGCAGCTTTTGGTGCTGGGCTAGCCTCCAGATATTAGGTAGGTACCATTTGCATTTTATTCAGTGCCCAGCTGGATTCCTCTTAAGTATGATGAGTAGGATCATCTCAGTGAGCTCTCTGGTCCTCTCAGTTGTCATAATGATTCTGAAGGGTGGTAATTCAATTGCTAGATTTGCTCTTTAGGTCAGGTAATCTTCTGTCTAGAAGGTTTATAATTTGGCTTCATTTAATTTCTTTCAGTTTATTGAAATTTATAGTTTTACTTTTTAACAGTCTTTGTGTTACTTCATAATTTTTCAACTGCTTTAATAGGACAGTAATAGAAAGAGCAGCAGGCAGGGAGACCAGAGTCCTGTCCACTCATTATGACCATTGGACTTCACTTCTCTGGATCTCTTTTTCGTACTCGAGGATGTGGAGTTGGCTTGATTATGTATAAGGATACTTCCAAGTCAAAGATTCTGTAACTTTACAGAATAATACAGAAGTTTGTATTATATTCTTGAATTTTGTTTTTAGAGATTTTTTTCTTCTGCAGATCTTAAAGTGCTTGTTGTATTACTTGTTGGCCATTATAGTCCAGAGAGAGAAATGTGGTTAAATAACCGAAATTGGAATATTTGAGCTTTAATGCAAAAGAGTTGCTTAAAATATTAAGCCACAGATTTCATAGAATATTTTAGTCCATATTTTAATATTATATTTTATATTACATTATATTCCTACATAATTCTAATGAGGGTAGTTAAGAGTTCTTATGCTTAAAAAGATCACCTTCAAAACATTATAGTTTTAATTAAAACAACTGGATTAAAGTTAATGTTAACTACCACTTATAAGTCCTAAAGTTTGATTCAGAAGAAACTATTATTGCAAGAACTGTGCTGATATAGTTTGGAAACTTGCTAATATATTTTTTTTAAACGAGAAGCTAACAGGTTCAAAATAAAAAGTATTGTTATTGCCATTGTGTTTATAGAATCTGTTTCTCTAGTACTGTTTTATAATCAAATTTTTTATTGATTTTACAGGAATGCACTTTTGAATGGGACCACTTAGAAACTGAGCAGTTTTCTATTATATAGGGTGAAAATCAAACCTGTGAAATTTATTTAATGGTTTATAATACAAACCTTCAAGGGGGAGAATTTGGGAGTAGAAAAGCCTTTAGTTCCTTAACTAATGTTTATATGTTTTTAAATTATTACTGAGGAATTAATAAAAATTTTATATAATTAACAGTAAATTGAATACCATTGTTTCTGTAAAATGAAGTAGTCAGGCCTTAAGATGTCAGTTTGATATAATTCTGACAGATTTTTTTTTTAATAAGAGATAATTCTAAAAATTCCTACCAGAGAACTCCCATTTTCTGGATTACATATTGCTAGATATATTGTAATTTCTAGAATAGTTAGTTAGATTTTTGTAATGTGAATAACTTGAGTTGGTAATGGCATAAAGAAAAAGAAAATTTATAAAAAATAAAATGCCATTAGAGACATCAACTACTATCCTGCCCGGCCGGGCGTGGCTCAGGGGTTGAGCATCGACCTAGGATCCAGGCGATCAGGGTTTGATTCCCAGTCAGGGCACATGCCCGGGTTGCGGGCTAGGCAGCCGATCAATGACTCTCTCATCATTGATGTTTCTCTCTTTCTCTCTCCCACCCTCCTTTCCTCTTTCTGAAATCAATAAAGATATGTTTAAAAACAAGAAAAAACAAAAAACTACCATCCTATGTAAAGCCCTGATATAGGATGGGGCAAAATAAGTTTACAGTTGTTAGTATGGAAAATAATACAATAATTAATAAATAATAATACAAAAATAAACTCTGTGTTTCACATACTCGCAACTGTAAACCTACTTTTGCCCCAAACTGCGTAACAGTTACTTGGTGAAAAAATAATTGCTGATATCAGAAGCTCAGTTTATCCAAAACAGTATTGGGTGGGGGCAAAGACATAAGCTATTATACATGTTAATATTCAATATCTTAAGGCTTTTTTTCTGATGTGTGTGTATGTGTGTATATATGTATACATATAAAACATATATACATATATATAATATATATATTAGGGGCACTAACTATGTTTGCATGTAGGCACATTTAGAAAATGCCCTAATGTTGAGGGAATGAATTACAAACAGGTTTTAGGATATCAGTGTCTGTAGATAACAAGAAATGGTTTTTAGATTGAATCATCAGCTGCCTTTGTTTTATTACCTGTATATTTTACTGATAGTTCTATATAGTTATTTGCTTGGAAAACAAAACGAGATGTGAGAAATTAATTTGCTTGATCCTTTGTCCCAATCCAGAAGCTAAACTTTGTAGATGCAAATTTAAAATAATCGGGTGAAATTGCCATTCGTCTTGAGCATTGCGACAGTTGCCCAAGCCCCAGTTATTTTGGTAGATTAAAATTGGTTTTTGAATGTACTTAGAAAGATAATTGTCAGGAAGTAATTTTTTTAAATCACAATAGAATCAATCATTCCAAGAATTCTGCATACATGTTGGATCATAGATCTTTGACTTGTTTCCTAAGGAAAGAAAAAGGCACCCTGATATAAGAGCCTAAGGTTTTTCTTTTATGAATTCATATGGTATTGCTTACTTTTGTAGACTTTACTTTGGTTTTTATTCATTTATTGATTCAGCAAGCGAATATTGATAGAACATACATAATCTCTTGCCTCATGGTGATCATTAGGGACTATTTACAAAATTATTTTTTTGTGTTGTGGTAATATATCGATGTGTGTACTATGTGATGGTAGACATGTATATTTTTATTTATATTTATATTCCTTGCTCTACATATATATACATACATATATACATATATATATAAAACTGTAGCACTTACAAAAATTGGCATTGTGGCCAGAAGTAGGTTTCAGGACCTTATATCAAGAGAACGTAGATGCTCGTTTTATCTAAGGATTTTTAATATTCTAGTTTTCTCTCTTTACTTTTTTAATAATTAGGTATTTATGAAACATATCAGGGACTTGAACATTAGCTTAGATAAAAAATGAAAAACAGTTGTGTTTTACTGTCTCATCCCTATCTACATATGTTAACCATCTTCAGAAATTTATTGTGTGTTTTAAAAAATGATGAGCCCGGTCGGGTGTGGCTCAGCACTTGAGCATCAACCTAGGATCCAGGAGATCGTGGTTCGGTTCCTGGTTGGCGCACATACCCGGGTTGTGGGCTTGATCCCCAGTGGGTGGTGTGCAGGAGGCAGCTGATCAATGACTCTCTCATCATTGATGTTTCTATCTCTTTCTCCCTCTTCCTTCCTCTCTCTGAAATCAATAAAGATATATTTTAAAAATAAATAAATAAAAAATGTTTATGTTGCAATGAATTTTGAGTACACAACTTAGTCGTTTAGAGCATAGTATTTATAAAATCATTAATTTCATGCTCTTTTGGAAACTAGTTAGCTTTTTTAGGAAAAACAGCTCTGCTTTATTAAACAAGTGTGTCCAGTTACTTGTAAAGAGATTAAGGTAAGAGTTTTGTGTGTAATACCTTTTGTTTGCATTCTTATCATTTAAATAGAATCTAGATTCTCTGATTCTTGGTCAGTTCATTACTACTGAAGAAATCAAGTACCCGTCTTTGTAATTCTTTGATTTTAGGCATGTTCACTTTTGCCGTTTTGTAGCACTTATTTCATAAGATTAACAGCTAAGCAAATTATTTAATCAAGGCATATAAAAGAAAGAGTGTCATGTCCTTTAAATGTAATATTATTTAAATGTGTTTCTTTTTATTTTAAATATATCTTTATTGATTTCAGAGAGAGGAAAGGAGAGGGAGAGAGAGAGATAGAAACACCAATGATGAGAGAGTCATCGATTGAGCCCTCAACCCGGGCATGTACCCTGACCGCCTGGATCGAACCCCGATCGCCTGGATCCTAGGTTTACGCTCAACCGCTGAGGCACGCCCGGCCGGGCTAAATGTGTTTTAGTATTTAAAGTTTTGTAGCTGTTTCTTAAATTTGGTTGACATGTTAAATATTTAAAATAGTTAAAATTGTACTTTGCTTCATGATGGAACAGTTTGGTAATGGAGTAGATTAATGTTTTTAAAACAAATTTGTTTTCCTGTGTTTTATTTATGCTTTTTTAGGTGGCAGCCAATGCACACATTCCTCCAGACTACCTCCTTAAAATTTGTGAGCGGATTGGTCCCTTACTAGATAAGGAGATCCCTCAGAGTGTTCCTGGGGTACAGACATTGCTCGGTGTTGGTCGGCAGTCTCTGTTACGGGATGCCAAAGGTAAGATTTTCCATTTTTCGAGGAATGAGTAGAGAGCAGCATACAGTGGTACCTTGGTTTTCGAACGGCTCCGTTGATGAACATTTTGGTTTACGAACACTGTAAACCCGGAAGTAAATGCTTCGGTTTTGGAACATGCCTGGGAAGTTGAACATGCCCCCTGGCTTCCGCTGAGGCTGAGGGCAAGATCCTGAGGCCTAGCTGTTGGCTGTTGATCCCTCGGTTTTCTGACGTTTTAGAGCTCCATTGGGCTTCTGGAACGGAGTACATTAAAAAACTGAGGTACCACTGTATTTTTATGTTAAGTATATGTTCCCATGTTTTTCTAAATACTAAACTTTTCCAGTTTTTATTTTATTTTGCCAATCTTGTTTTTATTTTCTTAGTGTACAAGTAAATTTTTAGAGGCCTGAAAGGAGCCCTTTTTTGTAAAACAATGAATATCAGAGGTAAAAGATATAAAATCTCTGTAGTCCTGTGGAATAGAGATCTCAAAAGATTGCTGCTCTGATTAGTACAGTATAAATTACATTTTAATGTTCTTAATCTTTATGAGTCTTGATATCATCCTAATCACGTAGAATATTTTATAACAAGTAAATGAAAATTATGATATGTAAAATTATAATTTGAAAATATTTACTTTTAAGTTATTATTTTCTAAAGATTTTTAAATTGATTTTTAGAGAGAAGAAGGGATAGAGAGAGAGAAATACTGAGGAAAACATCGATCCACTGCCTCCTGCACGCCCCCTATGGGGATTGAGCCTGCAACCTGGGCATTTACTCTGACCAGGAATCGAACTGGCAACCTTTGGTGCACGGAATGATGTGCAACCAACTGAACTACACTAGCCAGGGCAATTTTTTAAATTCTTTTTGAATTTTAGCAGTTCCTTTCTGTAGGTCCATTGTTCTATTGTTTATTTATTAACAGTTTTTATTTTCTGAGAGTTGATAAATACATACTTCAAATACATTACTCTTACTGATTTTTAGAAAGAGAGAGGAAGTGGAAAGAGAGATAGAGAAATTGATTTGTTGTTCCAGTTATGTATGTATTCATTGGTTGATTCTTTTATGTGCCCTGACCCAAGATCAAACCCACAACTTTGGCATATCGGGACTGTACTCTAACCAACTGAGCTACCCAGCCAGGGCTATTCATTGTTTAAATATCACAAAAGTGCTGGAGGGTTGAAGGGTTTTTACTCCTCAGCTTTATTGAGGTATAAAAAATTGACAAATTGTAATATACTTAAAAAACATACTCAAATAAAAATCTCAACCCATCAGTAACTGTTAAATAACAGTTTCTCTCCTCTACTGTTTTTCAGCCTTGTACAGCTTCTTCCCAAATTTTTACATGGAACCCTAATATATAAAATATATAAAATAGTATTTTATGAACATAGAAATATGAAATTAGGTGTTAGGATACCTCTTAGTGTAATAAATACTTCAGGTCTAGCAACCAATTTATTTCTGTTTTTTTTTTATTAGCATAATGTTTTTAAAAATCCTAATTTACAAATATAAATAGTTGCATAAATGATACCAGTACTTAAGTATCTTATTTTATAATTTAAGGAAATTCTTCAATAAAGTTAATTTGGGAGCTTTTAAGAGAGTAGTAGAATATTTTTGTTTCAAAGTGGATTAGGAGTATTTCATATGTGCTTGAATCTTCTGACATAAACATAAAAGGCAGACAACACAACTATTTATAGTCAATTATCATCTAATATGCAGTGTTACCTGTTACGGCACAACTGGAAAACACTGCATAACATGAGCATGCACTGAGAATAAATGTTTATAAATTTTATCTGGCATACATGTATGTAGTTATTTCCTTGCTTATATAGTTTATTATGAGTAGATATGTATATGCCTAAAGGTCAGGAAGGACCAATGTAAACTTAAATCCTTATTAATCCATGACATTTACATGAGATTCAAATATAAGTATAATAAAAACTTTAGTTCAAGGTCAACACAAATAAAATATCCTGATGATGTATTAAGGTATTGGTGTTTACCAGTCATGATGTAATGTGGTTTATAACATGTTTAAATATATGCAATTTATTTTCATTGTGGCTTTCGTAAAAAATGTATTTTTAAAAATTTATCTTTATTGTTGAAAGTATTACAGATGTTTCCCTTTTTCCCCATTGACCCCCTCCACCCTGTACCCGCCCCCCCATGAAAAATGTATTTTAATAATTGAAGTTGAAATGAGACATTTGCCTCAGAGGTACACTTAAAGAACTAAAAAACAAAACACTGTTCTACTCCTTGACTAACATTTGAATCTTTTTGTATAGACTGTAAGAGTACACTATGGAATGGGTCTGCTTTTGCAGCTCTACATAGAGGCAGACCTCCAGAACTACCTGTAAATTATGTGAAACCTCCAAATGTGGGTGAGTAACATCCATGTGAGTTATAAACATATTCTTGATTTGTTCTTTCCGGAGCTCATTATAAAGCCAATAATAGGAACGAGAACTAAATTTGAAGTATAAACAGACTGCTTACATTCTTGAGGTGTTTCATGATGGGTCCAGATTTTTAAAAGTAAAGCAAACTTAATCATAGTTTTGTAAAAGGTGACCTCCTGTTCCCTCCCTCCCTCCTGAAGCATTTTTATATACTACAGGTGTTTTTAACCGTATGGATGTCTATTTACATATCTATGTGCTGAGCTCAAAGATTTTACAGGGATCTATGTAAATATAGCTTTCAGAAGGAAACAAAAGTTTCCCGAAATTCACATGTCCTATTTAGAATATTTCAGAGTTTTCTCTGGTGACTATTATAAAAAAATATTAGTAGTGGTTCCCAAGGAGATCTAGCTAGAGAGCCATTTATAATAAAGTTAAGTCTTAAACAGTGTGCGAAATCAAGCAGCTGGATGAGTAACTGTCACTTTCTCCCTATTTTCTCACTCTTTAAAAAATTATTTTATACAGTGCCTATAGAATATTCCTTAAATTCAAGTTGAAAAATAAGAATACTTTTTTAAAGGAATACTAGCTTATAAAACTTATTTACCCTAAGAGATTAAATAAATTTAGGCTAGAGATAATTTTAAAATATATTTAGACATATCATTGATAAAAATTCTTTAAGGTTTATTAAAGTAAATTGGATACTTTGATGTATATTGCTAACAATACTTTATCATAGCCTGGATATTACTGGGAAAAGTAGACTACTGGGTTGGGTCTAATTGAACTTTTTTTGTTTTTCATCTTCAGGGGTAGTTTTTTTTACCCTCCAGTGTTTTCTAGTTTTTACTTTTCCTTAAATATTTATTCATAATTAATTTATTAAATTTAATTGGAATAATTTTATTATTCATGCATTTATTTATGTTGCAAAGTTATATTTTTAGCCACATTATCAACCTATTTTGTGATGCTTTATATTTCCTTCACTGGTCACATGTGAGGTGAAGAGCAGCCTTTAGAGGAGAGGTGGGGAACCTTTTTTCTGCCGAGGGCCATTTGGATATTTATAACATCATTTGAGGGCCATACAGAATTATTAACTTAAAAATTAGTTATGAAAAAAGCTCCTAGATTTATTGTATTTCGAGTCCGGCCTGCAGTTGCCTTGGTAGCGCCAGACCAAATGATTTTGCCAGCTGGGACGTTCCCTACCCCTGCTTTAGAGTATTAGACTTTCAATGTTTCTTTATTGTTTCTTTCCTTCCCTTTTTAAAAATTCTTTTAACTACTCATATACATTCAAACTTATGCTGATTTTGAGAGTAAGCATTTTTTTTTGAGCAGAAAAATATGCTTTATTTGCCCCACAGTTTTCTTATATTCATCTTTCCGCTTTTATTTGAAGCTCATATATGTGTAATGTTATGAGAGCAAATGTTTAGTTCCGTATTACCTGATATATGAACTGTTATATAGTGCATGATTTTCACAATCTTTTCTTTTTTTTTTTTTTCTTTTCATTGATCCCCTCCACCCCGCATCCATCCCACCTCCAGGCTTTCTCCATACCAATGTCTGTATGCATGGGTTATGCTTATAAACATATAAGTTCTTTATTTAATTTCTCCCCACCCATTCCCTCCTCCCCGCCTTCCCTCTGAGATCCCTCAGTATGTTCCATGTTTCTGTATCTCTGGATCCATTTTGTTCTTCAGTTTCTTTTGTTTATTAGATTCCACATATAAGTGAGATCATGTGGTACTTGTCTTTCTCTGACTGGCTTATTTCACTTAGCATAATACTCTCCAGTTCCCTCCATGCTGTGCCAAAGGATAAAAGATCCTTCTTTTTTTACAGCTGCATAGTATTCCATGGTATAATGTGCCACAGCTTTTTTATCCACTCATCTACTAATGGGCACTTGGGCTGTTTCCAGATCTTAGCTATTGTAAATTGTGCTGCTATAAACATAGGGGTGCATAAGTTCTTTGTTATTGGTGTTTTGGGTTCCTTAGGATATATTCCTACAAGTGGGATCACTGAGTCAAATGGCAGGTCAATTTTTAATCTTTTGAGGAAGCTCCATACTGCTTTCCATAGTGGCTTCCCCAGTCTGCATTCCCACCAGCAGTGTACTAGGGTGCCCTTTTCTCCACACCCTGGACAGCACTTGTTGTTGATTTGTTGATAGTAGCCATTCTGACAGTTGTGAAGTGATGTCTCATTGTTCTTTTAATTTGCATCTCTCTGATGATTAGCAACTTTGAGCATTTTTTCATATGTTTCTTAGCCATTTGTATGTCCTCTTTGAAGAAGTATCTATTTAGGTCCTTTGCCCATTTTATAATTGGATTGTTTGTCTTCTTTTTGCTAAGTTGTATGAGTTCCTTATATATTTTGGATATTAACCCTTTATCTAGAGAGTAAACATTTTACATTCTGACTTAGGTCACTTTGTTACTCTTAGAGTAATTGCTAAGGAATTTTAGTGTCCCTGGTATTGATGCTTTCACATTCTTAACTCTACCATGTTATTTGGGGAAAGAGCTATTATAATAGAGATAATTCAGTTAAGTTGTATTTTCATGTATCCCATGGGGGATACATTCCAAGACCCCAGTAAATGCCTGAAACTGTAGATAGTATTGCACAGTGTGTGTGTGTGTGTGTATATATACATAAATATATGTACATATATATGTACTGTGTTCTTTCCTATACGTACATAGCTTTTCAATTAAAGGAAGCACTTTATGGTTTCTCTTTGGTATATGTGAATTGCTAGCATCACCACTCTTGTGTTTTGGGACCATTATTAAGTAAAATAAGTGTTACTTTATTTAAACACAAGCACTGTGTACCAGGACAGTCAATCTGATAA
The DNA here is from genome assembly GCF_964146895.1 of Miniopterus schreibersii. NCBI lineage: Eukaryota > Metazoa > Chordata > Mammalia > Chiroptera > Miniopteridae > Miniopterus > Miniopterus schreibersii. The sequence goes on from NC_138104.1 coordinate 47,946,248, forward strand.
CCTAGACAGCTACTAAATGGCTAAGGGGCAGGGGACTGTATACAGTGTGGATACACTGGACAAAGTGATGATTCATGTCCCTGGCAGGATGGGGCAGGATGGCGAGAGATTTTATCATGCCACTCAAACATCAGTAAATTTTAGACTTATGAATTGTTTATTTCTGGAATTTTCAATATTTTCAGACCATGGTTGACTGCAGGTAACTAAAACCACAGAAAGCAAAACTGCAGATAAGGGGGGACTAATGTTTATTAACCAAGATTCTTAAGTTTAGGATAATTAGCATGCAGAACGTGATGAAAACTCAGTGGCGTTGACTAAGAAAGTGAGCAAGATAAATATGAAATCTTTTCAAATTTTGATTTGAGGCAGTTTTCTCATTGTAGGGTACAGTTTTCCACAGCTACTTTAAAATCAGTCAGTCTTATGATTTTCCAATGTAAATAAAACTTAATCATGAAGCTAAATCTTGAAAGTTTATCAAAGAATCTTAGAACTTGAAAGAACTTTAACAGCACTACTTCTCTTTTTTAAAAAAATATATTTTTATTGATTTCAGAGAGGAAGGGAGTCATTGATTGGCTGCCTCCTGCACGCCCCCTGCTGGGGAATGAGCCCGAAACCGGGCATGTGCTCTGACTGGGAATCGAACCTCGATCTCCTGGATCATAGGTTGATGCTCAACCTCTGAGCCACGCCGGCTCAGCACCACACTACTTCTTGGGAAAAGAGTTCCTTGGTCAAGTAAATGTAGGAGACAATTTAAAAAATATGGAATAAATGTGTGTATATACACGTCTGCTCAGAGCCTTTCATATGCTAATATGGCATTGCCAATCACCTTATGAGGAGCATTTCCTAATCTGATGTGGAAACCCTTTTCCAAGAATACCTGTAACATTCTGAAAGTTTTCTGGGCACTGATTTGGGAAGCTGGATTATAAACTGTTATTTACAGCAGAAAAACTCAAAGCTCAGAGAAGTATGTGACTGGCATAAATTATACTGCTTGTCTTATGTACAGTAGTAAGGGTCTTCCTGCCCTTTTTCTGTTGAATTCTTATATGGATATACGTAATCCTCAGTGCCAGCAGGAAACAGATCATCACCCTTTCTGGCATCAGCAAAGTGGTCAAAAGAGTGGAGGTTCCGAATAGTGGACATACATACAATTTCTTTTCCTGTGCAGAAATGGCCTGCAGAAGGCTGCAGCAGGGAATGTCAAGCAAGGGGGGCTCAAAGGGAGGTAGTTGATCCTCAGTGGTGGATCAGTGACTGGGCCTAAATTTTTCCTTTTTATTAAATTTATTTGGGTGACATTGGATAATAAGACTATATAGGTTTCAAGTGTACTTGTACTATTGAAGTGCTAGTCCCTCAAGTACAGTGGTGATTTGAAGTGGTGAGACTGGACACCTTTGCCTTATTCCTGATCATAGGGGAAAAACAGACAATTTTTCACCATTCAGTATGATCATAGATGTCCTTCATCAGTTTGAGGATGTTTTCTTCTATTCCTACTTTGCACTGATCTTGTAAAACATAAATAGATATGTCTCATTTATTTTATCCAGTATATTTGGAATTATACCAGTTATTTCTTGAGGCTCATTTTAACTGTATTTTATGTAGAATAGTGCTACCCAGTAGAACTTTGCGGTAATGGAGATGTTCTATCCTATGATATGACATCCAAAACAGTAACCTTTAGCCACATGTGGCTATTGTATCTGAAGAACCAAATTTTTAATTTTTGGAAGTTTGAGCAATTTGGTATGCAATAACCACATATGACTAATGGTTACTGTATTGGACAGTGCAGATCTAGAACAATATGGTAACCAGTAAGCAGTTCTCTGGATAGGTGTATAATTTGGTAATAATCTATTGACTAATGATTCATTTTACAAATTTAACTTTGACTGTTTCTAATTTTTGTACTTAGAAACTACATTTAGATTTTTCTATTTTGATTCTCTAACTCACTTTAAAGATCACATTGTGCCACTTACTTCCACTGAAAGTTTTACAATTGTCTTTGGTCAAAACCAATGTAATTCTGACCTTGTCTGGACTTTCCAATATATTAGACCATTTTTTCAAATGTTCCCATCCTTTGTGTAGTTAACAGTGTTTTTTAGTAATTCAGTGAAATGGAGGTGAGGGAGCTTGGAGATGGAATTTTAGAGTTAATTCCAATTCCATCCTCCAGACTAACTACTGTAGTACTTTCAACATATGTGTACTTAAGTTTTTCAGGGTTGAATTTCCATATTCCTGTAGGGCAAGAGCAAAGATGCCTATTAACATTATTACAGGTCTAAGCTCCAGTCATGCCATTTCATTAGCTGTATGCTTAACTGATCAAATTGGTTTTGCATTGTGCCAAAATTAAATCAGAGGAAGAAAATGAACTAAATTCAAAACAGTATTAATGTTTAATGCCACTCAAAGAAATCCTGGAGCATATGTAATTAATATTTGTAGTATTGTTTGAGATCTTGCACTATAATCACTAAGTATTATTTCTTTATCCCTTTACGTATTATTAGTATTTGTTATGGAAACTTTGTAGTAGTTACACTAAAACTTGAAAATAAAATTTCACACAAGCACAACTCTTCTCAGCTAGTTTGTTAGTACAGAAGTAATTTTAAAATTGTTTCATGTCTGTTTAAAATGAATATTTGCAAGAACTAGTATTATAGTTATTATCCATCCTGATAGAAGTATCCTAATTCTAAATAATTGTCCAAAGGAATGGCAGCACAATGGTTTATTCATTTTAGTTTAGGACTGACATTGTACCCAAGGAACAATTGACCATGCTTATTTTTCTAAACTGAGTCAAGGACATGATATAATAAGACTGTTTTTAAAGCTTTTTTCCTTTATCTTCAGTATATTTGGCATATAGCAGCATCCTGTAATTTACATTGTACGCCTATAATTTACACTGTATTCAGCTCAGGAGGCTTGCATTACCTCTGTAGCCAAATTAATACTTATATGTTGCCATAAACTTCCATTTAACATTGATTGGCTCTTGACTTATTGGCCATCATATGGTTATGTCACACTTAAATCCAGAATTCACTTGAAGTTGGTAAACCTGTCTCTTGTTAACATGCAAATGCAAACTGAAAGAAAGTAATCTAATTTAAACTTTTTATTTGGTTGAGGTGACTCTTTTTGCCAGGAATATTTGTCATCCTCCCTCTCTGATTTTATGTAGTTCTTATCTTTTGCCCATGGGTCACAGGTTTTTCCAAGGCTTACTTTGTACTGCCGGCTTCCCTTTACTTACCACCTTCCTCCTTTTTGTATTCACATAATTGTTCATGAAAACAAGTTGCATCTAAAGTCATTACTTTTATGTATTTGTAGAGGAAGAAGGGATTCTTGTCACACCTGCAAGTAATTAGAACTGGAATATAAACTCAGAATCTTTTGTATGTGCTACATTGTGAGAGGTCACTAAATATTAAATGAATGGAAGTGCTATAATTGCTGCCACATGGAAACAGAAGCATCCCTTTTAAAGGCATTTATATGGTTTTCTATAGCTCATGCATTTCTAGCCCTTTGTATCCATTTCTGAAGTCAATATTTAATTAATATTAGGCTTCATAATTTTAGTTTATCGATTTGAAAGAAAACAGATTTTATAATGAATTTCTGTTTAATCCTGTTATGAACATTATTTTCCCGTTCCTCATTATTCTTGATCATTTCTTTAGCCTTTGATTTCAACATACACCAAAGTATTCTAAAATAATATTTTAATATTTGTTGTATACATTTTACTCTGTATCTTATAGAAATAGAAGTTTATATTTACAGTTTACAAAGGGAAGCTGCAAAACAACTCCAGATTTGTTTAGTTGGAAGAAAAGGCAATCTAAAATGTCTGTGTATAATAATCAAATCAGGTTAAATGCTTTGGAAGAAGATAGGAAAATAAAGATTTAGGATACTTACTCTGAAATTATGTTAAGTGAACTTTCCTGAAAGGCTGAACGGAATTAGAAATACTGTGTGTTTTTTGTTTGTTTGTTTTTTGCCATATCTCATTTAATATTATCTTAGCAAAAAGACATTCAATCATGAATATCAATAGCCTGTAGGACTTAATACTGTTACTTAAATTGTACTGTGGATGGGTGTTATGAGGTAGGAATGGTATCAGCCTTATAGACTGTAAAGCAATTATTCTGTGTAGTTACGGTTTCAGAGATATAATTAGATCCATAGTGGCATCAAATCCATGAAATAAATAATTCTGTTGTCTTAGGTTTTTACTACAGTTTTTAGGTTTTATTAAAATTCATTTCTGCTCTTGCTGGTTTCTTTCAAGACTTTATATTAATTCATTTAGTTAGAACTTTTAGGGGGGGACCCTGAACCAAGCTTGACACAGAAAACACTACTGATCATTGTAAATCTAAAATTGGCACTGAATTTCATTAGTCACTTCCAGTGTTCTTGACATAGTATTTTCTTAGTCTATTATTGCCCTCTACTTTTAGGATAACTGCATTTTAACCAATCAGAAGGTTGTATATATGCTATTATTGTATTTTCTGATTAAAATTAAAAAAATATAACTAAGTGTTGATGAAGTGTCTTTTTTATAAAAGAGAAAAGACTAATCCAAGATTCTTTTAGCCCTCTTTAAATACAGCTTGTTTTCTGAAAAACTTTGTATTTGATGATGACATTGATGATGATGGGTGTGGTGTAAGAAGCCTGATAGTCTTTTCTGCCTTGTGTATATAAAGCCTTAAGGCTGTTATTTTGTTAGCAGTTATTGGCTGAGCCTGGTACTGTTTTTCGATTCAATCTTAAACTTATGCTGAAAGCACCCCTCTTCCTGCCTCATTCTTTATCCTACCCACATTCCAAAGTTTATCTTTGAAGCAGGGGTTTAGCTACTGGTTCTTAGAAGTTGAAAACTTCACTTTATTGTTTTGAAGTTGTTTAGTGGATTTTAAAACATTTCATATTGGTCCTATAGGCATCATATTGGAACATGATTTTAGTAATGTCCTTTGTCCTTCATTCCCTTTATAAGGCTGGTCTAATAAAGTTGTGTTGAGGTTATTCTTTAAAATAGCTAGACCTGCTATTCTCCAAAGCATTTTATTGGTAATGAGGTGCCTTTAAGTTCTCTGGGTTGCTTAATGGCCTCTACGAATATAAAGTTAACTTGACCTATGGTTAAAACTATTCATTTTATCTTTCAGTGCCATTTACAGAAGAATTGGAACAATTCTATTTTTATATAAGCTATATTAAAGTTTAAAAATTAAAAGTTAGAAAATCACAGGGATTTCATGAACACTATGTATAGCATATGATTAGATTATAGGTGACAGATAAAATTGCTCAAGAGTTATGCGACTCATTTTTATTAAAAATCAGATAACATCACCAATTTGGACACTTCTGGTTTTATCTGGAGCTTGATGCCAAGTTCATGATACACTCTTTCTCCCAGCAAATATGGTAGTTACCTGGCATTGGTTAAATACTATATCTTTTAGCATCATTGATCAGATGTTTCCTGTGATATATTAAGTAGAATTCTGTCAGTTATTCATCTTTCTTAGCAGTGAAAGTATCTTGTGTTTAGTGATTTTATGGTTTAGGCTCAGAAGTTGGTTTTTTTGGGAGGGGGTGGGGGGCTTTCGTCAGTACTAAACTGCTGGATCTGTAGGGCAATTTAAAATAGGTTTCCTTGTTAAAGCCTCATCAACCAGAGACCACCAGCAACAAGCCTGTAGTCTGACAAAATCAGATTTATTGACTCATAGGAGGGAGTACACTCCTGAGGAACCTTGGAAGGCCTCTGGATAAGAGGAAGGAGGAAAGTGTCTTTTTTTTTTTTTTTTAAATGACCACTTCTTATTTATTGAAAGATATCCAGTTTAGAAATAGAGAAATAATTGTTAGCATGTATGACAAATGATTATGATTAAGTTCCACTAATTCATATTTCTGAATTATACTTTCTGCTAATTCAAGAGCATTCTATTCATGCAGCAGTAGGAAAAAATATTGTTTTAATGCCCATCTTCTTGATAAAGCAATGTAAGTTTGGTTTCCCACTAAAGCATTCTGAGGAGGGTTTGCAGGAAACCAGGATTAGTTCTGAATTGGTGGTTGCTTCTGAAGCAGATTGACAGTAGTGGGGATTAACTAGGGGATGGGTGCTAGCATGAAGTAAGGCAGTTTAGGAATTGGGTATCTCCTTTCAGTAATAAATGAAAATAGCAAAGCAAGTTTGGGGGCATTATTGGTAAGAAAGCAGTAATCACTCAAAGACAATGTAGTTATGATATTTTACAACTACAGCATGACCTTGGGAAAAAACAATGTTTCCTGTTAACTTTAGAGCCCACTTTATCTTGTCTGTCCTCCCAGCCTGATTAATTGCAGGGCTGCCTTTTTCTTTTTCAGTCCTGGCTGATATTCACTATTTCAATCCTGGATGGGTTTTGATTCTTTCAACATGTTGTCTTTAAAAAGCATGTGGTTAACATACAGCAATTTGTTATTAATTGTATTTAAGGGTTTTTCTGGATGTTCTTAGTCTGTTTTGTTTTAGCCTAGAAACATTTTCTGACACCAGTTCAAAAGTTCCATAAAGAATAAAATACTTTTAATATAAACAGATTTTTTCCCCACTTTAAATAGAGAATGAATGGAGTAGACTAGTTGTCTAACAATTCCGATGTGGCCATTTTAGAATACTCTTTAAATCTTCGTGAACTTTGCAGTAAAACCCAGAGTCCCTACTGACTTTATTCAGTGTCTTGCAAGTAGAGGAAAGATTGAGGGATGTATGTAGATTTTTTGTTTTTAAAATTATTTACTATTTCAGGCTCATAGCATATTGTATTTTCTGTAATGTCATTAAATAGCATCAAAAAGTGGGAAGACTATTGAACTATAATCAGGAGACCTAGATTCAACCTATGCTCTGCCATTTATTGGCTCTGTGATGTTAGGCAAGACACTTAGTTTCTTTGAGCCTTAATTTCCTCATTTACAAATTGAAGTAAATGCTTACCTTCAGATCGCACAGGATTACTGTGAACTCAAGTGAGAAGTCTGTGGAATTACTTTATAAGCTTTAAAATATTACACAAATGTAATTTGTAATTACGATATTGGGTTACAGATACTGATAATAATGACTCATAGATTAAAGATCTAGTATTTGAGTTATCTGCATGAAAAGATTATATAACTCACATGCAACCATTGTGGTTGCATATCTAACCTTAAGTCTCAGACTTGTCCTTAGACTTCAAATCCAGTGCTCCTCCCACAAAATTCTCAGCAAAGTGAATAATACATATATTTCCTACTTGCCATAATGGAACATCTTGTTGACCATTGTAGGTGCTCTGAGATATTTATAATACTAATTTTTGCTACTACTTTCCCAAATAGTTTCCAGCCTCTGATTTATGTTTAGAATCATAGTTTTTACATTGTTGTGTGCGTTTTAAATAAGACATGAGATAATAAGATAGGAATTGTTAAATACTCTCAATTTATTCAATATACTTTGAGGTCCAATTATATCAAGTACAGGCTCTTGAAAAATGAATAGTCGTTTTGTTCAGAAGAGAATTAATTGCCTATTTGCTATAATAAAAGCCTAGAGTTTATGGTGGGATATAAGACTGGAAAGGAAGGTTCCGGACCAATTATTCTGAACCCTTCATGCTAAGAGTGGATTTTTTTTAGCTAAAGAGTTAGATAGCAGAAGTTTTTTGCTTTCTGGGTCATTTGATCTCTGGTGCAACTACTCATCTCTGTGGTAGTGTGAAAGCAGCCAGCAATGGGCGCATGATGCAGATAATGTTTTATTGAGTTGTACACTTGAAACTTGTATGGTTTTGTGAATCAATGTCACCCCCAATAAACTCAATAAAAAACAGATGCCACAGGTAATATGTAAATAAATGAGCATGATTGTTTTCTAGTAAAAATGTATTTACAAAAACATGTAATGGGCTGAATTTGTCCCATGAACTTCATTTTGCCAAAACCTGTTCTATACTACACTACTGAGTGTAGTATGAATCATTGGATATTTTTTTTTGAAAAATTTATCTTATTGTTGAAAGTATTTCAGGTGTCCCATTTTTCCCGCCCATTGACCCCCTCCACCTCCCTCCCACTCCCTCCCCAGCCTCTACCCCATTATTGTCTGTGTCCAGGGGTTATGCATATAACTTCTTTTGTTAATCTCTTTCCACCCCCACCCCCCCTTCCCTCTTCCCTCTGAGACATGACAGTCCATTGAATGCTTTAATGTCTCTGGGTCTATTTTGTTTGTCAGTTTCTTTTGCTCATCAGCTTCTTCTTAAAGAAGACCCTTCAACATTTCATGTAATACTGGTTTGGTGGTGATGAATTCCTTTAGCTTTTTCTTATCTCTGAAGCTCTTTATCAGACCTTCAGTTCTAAATGATAGCTTTGCTGGGTAGAATAATCTTGGCTGTAGGTTCTTGCTTTTCATCACTTTGAATAATTCTTGCCACTCCCTTCTGGCCTGCAAAGTTTCTGTTGAGAAATCAGCTGACAGTCATATGGTGGTTCCCTTGTAGGTAACTAATTGCTTTTCTCTTGCTGCTTTTAAGATTCTCTCTTTGTCTTTAACCTTTGGCATTTTAATTATGATGTGTCTTGCTGTGGGCCTCTTTGGGTTCCTCTTGTTTGGGACTCTCTGTGCTCTTTGGACTTGTAAGTCTGTTTCTTTCACCAGGTAGGGGAAGTTTTCTGTCATTATTGTTTCAAATAGGTTTTCAATTTCTTGCTCTCTTTCTTCTTCTGGTACCCCTATAATGTGAATGTTGAGAAACTTGAAGTTTTCCCAGAGACTCCTTATACTATCTTCATATTTCTGGATTCTTTTTTCTTTTTGCTCTTCTGGTTGGGTGTTTTTTGCTTCCTCATCTTCCAAATTGCTGATTTGATTCTCAGCATCCTCTACTGTACTGTTGATTCCTGTAAATTATTCTTCATTTCAGTTCGTGTAGCCTTCATTTCTGACTGGTTCTTTTTTATGTCATTGATGATCTCACTAGTTTCCTTAAAAGTCTTACTAAGATCCTTGGCATTCTCATTAAGTTCCTTGAGCAATCTTATAACTATTGTTTTGAACTCTGTATCTAGTAGCTTGCATGGCTCCATTTCATTTAGTTCTTTTTCTGTAAATTTCTTATATTCTTTCCTTTGTGACATGTTTCTTTGCCTCCACATTTTGGCTGCTTCCTGGTGTTTGTTTCTGTGTATTAGGTAGAGCTGCTATGTCTACTGGAATTGGTAGAGTCGCTTTGTGTATTAAGTGCCCTGTAGGGCCCAGTGGCTCAGTATCCCCAGTCACCTGAGCTGGGCCTTCCAGGTGCTCCCCTAGGTGGGCTGTGTGCACTGTCCTGTTGTAGTTGAGCCTCGGTTGCTATTGGTATCACTGGGAGGAATTGACCCCCAGGCCCATTGGTTGTGAGGACCAGCTGCAGCTCCAGCCAACGAGCTGCTGTGCTGGAGACACCCCTATGGAGCAGTAGTTACTTCATTGTAGCTTTGGTGTTCACCGAGTCCACCTCTTGAGTGTTTCACTCATGGATATGGTAAGGTTGTAATCTGGTGTAGTCTGAAGCTGACCACTGGGTGCACTGTCTCTGGGACCTCCCGGGAAGTGCAAAGTCAGCCTCTTCCTGTTCCCTGCCCAGGGCCACCCAGCATGAGCAATCTAGTGATAGCTGCTAATTGTGCTGGGGTTGGAGCTCTCCAGGAGTGGTCAAGTTATGAACCAGTCAGACTGTCGGTAATGCCAAGCCTGGTGCTACTTATCAGGAGGCATGGGGCACACTGAGGCCAGCTGCTGCTTATTGGAGAGATTTTAGGAAAGTCCTAAGCATGAGGCTAGAGAGGCCACTTGCATAGAAAAGCCACTAGAAATGGCCTGGATGAGCTTGCAAGTAGGGACGGGCCTGGTCTCCAGGAATCACTTTCACCAGGGTGAAAAGTGTTACCCAGGTTGATGGAGATTCAGAAAAGGCGCCTGCCTACAGGTTCTGTAGGGGGAGGGCTCATTTAAGGGGCAGTAGCCTCTGCCAGCTCTTCTGTCTAGGAGAAAGCTTCCCCTCCATCTCTTGTCCTGATTCCAGGCAAGTTAGTTCCTCCCTGAATGTCCCAGGTTCCTTTCAAGGTGCTGCCTAGCGCTGGAGCTCAGAGGGAGTGCATCTGAGTAAGTCCGTGCGCCAGCCCTTTAAGAGGAACTGCCTGGCACTCCTGCAGTCTCAGCCTCCCTCAGCCATGATCTCTGCTAGTTTTTGCAGCCTGAAGTTGTAGGGACTTCTCTTCCCGGCCCTGGAACCCTGGGATGGGGGGCCTCTCTACTCCAGGAAACCTCCACCACTGAGGTATTCCTCCCGGTTTTCAATCGCTGCACCTGGGTGTGGGACTGGGGCTGTATCTTTGTGATTCAGTCCAGATTCTGCCCTGTTTCTCTGCCCCTCCTACTGGTCTCGTTGCTTCAGTTCCCTGGTTGTAGGACTTCTGTTCAACTAGATTTCAGGAGATTCTGAATGATGGTTGTTCTGCATTTTGATTGTAATTTTGATATGGTTGTGGGAGGCGGTGGGTACCACTGTTACCTACGCCACCATCTTGTTGTCTCCTCATTGGATACTTTTGAATAGAAAAATTATATAATCAGACTATTTTGAAAAGATAACTCAGGTTGCAAAGTGTAAGATAAATAAATTGGAGAGGAGAGAGACTAGAAGAGGCACACAGTAATCAGAGGGAAGATTATTATTATAGATGTAGACAGATGATGAGTATGAGTGAAAGGTAAAAAGTTAATGATTGGCAATATTTCATATGTGGGTAGGTAAGATTGCAGGGATAGCTTGAAGACAGACAGAGAGCCCTAGATAGAATTTGAATGAATTTCATCAAGGGTAAGTCAGAGTAGGAAAAAAACAATATAAAACTAAGAAGGTAAGGTTTAAAAAGGCAGGGAGGAGCACAGAGGATTTTTTAGGGGAATGAAACTATATGATACTATTATGGAAACCTATAGAATGTACAACGTGAGTGGACTTTGGGTGATGATGACATATCAGTTTATGTTCAGCAACTGTATCGAATGCACTGTGGGTGCTAATAGTGGGGGAGGCTCTGTTTGTGGGGAGCAGAGGACATATTGGAACTCTACTTTTTCCCAGATTTTCTGTGAACCTGAAACTGTTCCAAAAAATAAAGTTTATTAAATCATTGAAAAAAATGTCGGGATGAGTCAGAAGTGATATCTTGTAAAGCATAAGAAAATTTGATTAATTTTTCAGATTTGATCAATATTCACTGTAAAACATACTTATTTTATGGAATTTATATTCTCCATGGTTTTGAAAGATTGAATAATAATCCAAATTACTTAACTTTCTAGAAATAATTTTTAATTCATTAAATACTTGAACATCAAATATATGCAAAGCCTTTTTCAAGTCTTCAGGGATTCTTGCTCTCAAGGATTTTTACTCTTTTACTGGGGAGGTTTGGATAGATGGAATATGGTTATAGTGAAGTGTCTCAGTTGTTTTTGGATGCTATTAAAAAATACCATAGATTGGGTGGATTATAAACAACAAACATTTATTTCTCATAGTTGTGGGGTCTTGAGAAGTCCGAGACCCTGGCAGATTTGGTGTTGGTGAGGACCTGCTTTCTGGTTTGTAGTTTCTTCTCGCTGTAACCTCACGTGGAGGAAGGGGCAAGGGAGTTTCCTCAGGCCTCTTTTATAAGGGTACTAATTCCATTCAAGTGGGCTCTACCCTCATAACCTAGTCACTTCCCAAAAGCCCCACCTCCTAATACCACTACATTCAACATATGAATTGGGGGTAGCACAAACTTTTAATCTATAGCAGACATAAACTAAGTGATTTATGTGAAATACAAAGTTTAATCAACATTCAGAAAAGAGAGATGAAACTGATTAAGAGAAACAAGGAAAGATTTTAAGTAATAAATAACCTTTGAGATGAACTTTTAGGGATTGATTATAAGTTGAAGGGTGGAACATTCCAGATGAGACGATATCTGCATAGGACAGAAAAGAAGGCTTGTCTGATTTCAAGTGGAAAATATATGCCCTGGAGTAGTAAGAATTATGGTTGGATATTTTGGGAACGATGGGGCTAGATTAATTAAACAAATACCTGAATGTGTTTTGCTCCCTAGGACTAAGTTAGGTCAGCACATGATGCATTAGACATTAATCTCTTTCCTTAAAGTGCTTATAATCTTAGATCATAGATATGTACAACTAAAGGACCTTGACAAGCAGGAGAGTTCATTTTTGGCTGAAGTGATTATGAAAGATTTCATGGAAAAGAAGGTGGTTTTAGGCTATGTGTTCAAAGATAAGGATATTGACAGGCTGAAATGGCAGAGGTAGGCATAAAGCTAAAGGAATAGCATAAGCAGAGGTTCCAGTGTGGTAAACTGAGAGAAGTTTAGATTAAGTGTAAGAATCAGGAGATTGCCTATAGTTTTATCAGTTGTTCTCTGTTTTACTTATATTCACTTGAGTGTGAATATGTGGTTACTAGGTTCTATACAATTTTATCACTTGTGTTTCCACCTCCACAGTTAAGATAGAGTTTTATCACAAGGTTCTCTCATGTTGCCCTTTTATAATCACACCCACCTACCTCCTGCCTGACCTACCCCACAGTCTTGTCAGCCACAAATCTGTACTCAAGAATGTTATATAAATGGAATCATACAGTATATAACTTTCTTTCATTTAGCATGATATACTAGAACTGGACATTCATCTAAGTTGTTGCATATATCAATATTCATTCCCTTTTATTGCTGAATGGTATTCCATGGTATGGATATACCACAGTTTGTATGACCTTTCATCAGTTGGAGGTCATGTGTTGATTCTAGCTTTTGATTATTACAAATAAAGCTGCTATGAACATTTGTGGATAGGTTTTTTTCGTTTTTGTCTTTCTTTTCTCTTCCCCTCCCCTCCTTTCCCCTCCTGTCCCCTCCTGCCCCCCCCCATCTCCTCCTGTCTCCTCCTCTCTTTGTGAGTGAACCAAAGCTTTCATTTCTCTAGGATAAAAGCTCAAGAGTACAGTGATGGGTTGTATGGTAATTGCATGTTTAGTTTTGTGTGTTTTTTAAGAAACTGCCAAACTGTTTTCTAGAGTGGCTGTAGCTGTAGCATTTTTACATTCCCTGTAGCAATGTATAAATTATTGTTTTTCCACATCTTCACCAGCATTTGATATTCTCATGGTGTTTTATTTTAGCTATTCCCATAGTGTGTAGTGTGATATATCATTATGGTTTTAATTTGCATTTCCCTAATGGCTACTTAAGTTGATCATCTTTTTGTGTGCTTATTTACTATATGTGTATCCTCTTTGATGAAATGCCTGTTCACATGTTTCACCCATTTTCTAATTAGATAATTTTATTGTTGAGCTTTAAGAGTTCTTTATATATTCTAGATACCAGTCTTTTGTTGGGTATATCATTTGCAGATATTTTCTGCCCATCTGAGATTTGTCTTTTCATAATCTTTACATAGGCTTTAGCAGACTAAAAGTTTTTAATTTTGATAGCATGCAGTATATCATTTTTCCCTTTTATGAGTCATGCTTTTTTGTTAAGGCGAAGAATTGTTTGCCTAGCCCCAGATCCTAAAGATTTTCTTCTTTTTTCCTAAAAGCTTGTTAGTTTTATGTTTTACATTTAATTCTATGATCTATATTGAGTTAAATTGTATAGGTAGAGGTTCATTATTAATTTTTTGAGGTTTATTATTTTTTTACTTATGAATATCTAATTGCTTCAGCAGCATTTGTTGAAAAGGCTATCCTTCCTCTATGGAATTTGATTTGTACTTTTTTCAAACGTTAGTTTAAAATATTTATGTAGATCTATCTCTTGGTCCTCTCTTCTGTTCAATTGATCTATGTGTTTATATCCTTACCTTTACCACATTGTTTTGAATACTGTAGTTACATAGTAAGCCTTAACTTTGGAAAGAACAATCCCTTCCACTCTATTCTTTGTCAAGATTGTTTTCAATATTCTAAGGCCAGGTTCTTTTCATATAAATTTTAGAATAAGCTTGTCAGTGTCTGCAAAAGCCTTTTGAAAGGAATTTCATTGAGCCTATATATCAATTTGGGAGAATTGACATGTTTACTATGTCAAGCCTTCTAATCCATGAACATGGTATGTCTCCATTTATTGAGGTCTTTTTTTTTTTTTTTATATTGTGCTTTTAATATTAGTTTCTGCATGTTCATTGTTAGTGTATACAGATGCAATTAATTTGTGTGTTGATGTTTTTTCCTGTGACCTTGCTGAGCTCACCTATAGTTTCTAGGAGTTTTTAATTTCTTTTTAAACATATTTCATTTTGTTTTTCTTTTCATTATAGTTTTGGAATTGGGTGATTTGGCAGATTTAATTATATTCTGAGTTGGTTTGGGCTAGAATTTAAGGATTGGTGTGAAACCTGTTATAGTCACTAGAATGTAGTTTGCCTATTGAGACAAATTATAATGTTTTTAACTTATTGATTTGAGAGAGAAAGAAACATCGATTTGTTGTTCCACTTATTTATGCATTCATTGGTTGCTTCTTATATGTGTCCTGATCAGGGATTGAACCACAACCTTGGTGTATTGTGAATACACTCAATAATTTTTATTTTTCTCTCATTTTGAGAAATGCTATTAAGGAATATTGGTTAAGAGAGCAGCCTCTGAAGCTAGATTGCCTGGGCTTGAATACTGGCTCTGCCACTTACTAGCTTGGGTTCTTGTATTAATTATTTAACCCCTGTCTGCCTCAGTTCCCATGCCTCTAAAAAGGGGATATTAATAATACTTCATAAGGTTAAATAAGTTAAACATATGAAGTGATTAGCATAGTGCCTGGCACAAAAATGTGTTAAATAAATGTTGTTGTTTTATATAACAAGGGAGTTTTTTTCGACTCCCATTAGCAAAGTGTGTAATATTTTTATGTTTAATCTTTTTCTTTAACATAGAGATCACTATCCATCAGAGTCCAATTTAGTATGAAACTTTTTTCCCTTCCCCCCACCCCATCCATTTTTGAATTTGAGAGCACTGAGGTCCCAGAGAAGAGAGGAAAGGGAAGAGGAGTAGGAACTAAGTTTCACAGGAACTAAGCCTACTGTGCCTTACGTTCTACAAAATTCACTTCACTTAATTGTCAAGATAGGTGGTGGTATGCCTGTTTTATAGATTTTATAGATAAGAAAGATGCTAGGCCATTTTTTCCTCAATACTATGTTGCCTTTTTACTGTCATTTTGTCAAAGTAGGGGAAATTGGTAAAGCCAGAGCCAACTCTTCTAGCACCTATTGAGCTACTTGCCTAGCTCTTTGATTTTCCCACAGGATTACTATGTATTAGGTTTTTTGTCCCCACCGCCCCCACCAAAACGCATGTCCCCATGGTTTACCCTTTGGTATCAAATAACAATTTGGTACCCACAAAAACAAGGGGGAAGAGTTTACAGCTTTAGATCCATCAATATCTTTTGTTTGGTCTATGTAACTCTTTTTATATAGTATCATACTATTTCTACTATTAAAGCTTTATAGTGTAAAATCAGAAAGTATGTCAGGCTTTGTTCTTTCTCAGGATTGTTTTGGCTATTTGGTGTCTTTTCTGGTTTTGTACAAATTTAGGATTGTTTTTTCTATTTCTGTGAATTATGCCATTGGAAGTTTTTTGTTTTTCTTTTTAATCCTTACTCAAGGATATTTTTTCCAATTGATTTTTAGAGAGAGTGGAAAGGAGTGTGTATGAGGGGGGAGAGAGAGAGAAGGGAGGAAGGGAGGAAGGGAGGAAGGGAGGGAGGGAGGGAGGGAGGGAGGGAGGGAGGAAGGAAGGAAGGAAGGAAGGAAGGAAGGAAGGAAGGAAGGAAGGAAGGAAGGAAGGAAGGAAGGAAAGGAAGGAAAGGAAGGAAAGGAAGGAAAGGAAGGAAGGAAGGAAGGAAGGAAGGAAGGAAGGAAGGAAGGAAGGAAGGAAGGTCGATGTGAGAGAGACACATTGATTGGTTGCCTCCCGCATGTGCTCCCACTGGGGTCAGGGATCAATCAAACCTGCAACCCAGTTACGTGCCCTTGTCTGGGAATAGAACCCAAGACCCTTCCGTCCACGGGCCAAGGCTATAACCACTGAGACACACCGGCCAGGGCTGCCATTGGAATTTTAATAGGGTTTGTATTGAATGTGTACAATGTAGGTAAAAATACCTTGCTAATATTGAATTACAGTTTTCTAATTCTGTCTGTTTTCACCTTTACCAGTTTTGTGTACTTCCATGTTTTCATGTAGCTTATTAACATCTTTTGAATTCAGCTTGAAGAACTTTCAGTATTTCTTGCAAGGCAGATCTAGTGATAGTGAACTCCCTCAGCTTTTGTTTGTCTGGGAAAGCCTTATCCCTTGTATTTAAAGGATAATTGTAATGAATAAAGTATTCCTGTTGGCAGTTTCTTTTATCTTTCAACACTTTCTGTATGTCATTCTGCACTCTCTTGCCATAAAGAGTTTCTGCTGAGAAATCTGTTGGTAGCCTAATGGAGTTTCTTTGTAGGTTAATTTTTTTTCCTTGCTGCCTTTAAGATTATTTCTTTTTCATTGATTTTTGCCATTTTTGTTATACTGTGTCTTGCAGAAGGTCTTTTTGCATTGATATAATAAAGTGTTCTATTAGCTTTATGGACTGGTATGTCCAAATGCTTTCCTGGGATTGGAGAGTTCTCAACTATTATGGCTTTAAATAAACTCTCTATCCCCCTTTCCCCTTCTTTTCCTTCTGGTGTACCAATTATTCTTAAATTTGCCTTTCTGATCAAATCTAATAGCTCTGATAGAGTCCTTTCACTTTTAAATTCTTAGTTTTCTCTTCTTTTCTAATTGAATTATTTCTATATTCCTAACCTCCAAGTCACATATTCTTTCTTCATCTGCTCTGTCCTGTTACCAGTGCTCTTTAGTGCATTTTTCTATCTCCTTCATCAAATTTTTCAGCTACAGAAGTTGTTTGGTTCTTTCTTATAATTTGTATCTCTTCTGTAATGAATTATTTCTGTTCATTAATTTTATTCCTGAGTCCAATGAATTGTCATCCTGAGTTTTTTGTAGCTTGTTGAGTTTCTTCATAACGGCTATTTTGAGTTCTTTATTAGTTAGATTGCAGTATTCTGTGCCTTTTGAGTTCATTTACTGGAGAATTATCATTTTCTTTTTGTGGTACCATATTTCCTTCATTTTTGATAGTGTTTGAAGGCATTTGAAGAAGCAGATACTTCCTTTATTAAGGCTTTGTGTCTTCTTTGGTCCTTATGATTCAATAGGCTGTCTATTAGAAACCTTTCTTTTGTATTCCAAAAGGTGGCACAATAGCTCAAGTGTGTAGTTTCCCATGTGTGGTTTCTCCTTCTGGAGCTGGCTCTCCCAGATGCTCTGGGAGTGTGCTCAAGGAACTGGTAGCAGAGTACGGGGGGTGGGCTTAACACCGGGGGCTTTGGGGGGTACCCACTGGCCAGTAGGGAGATTCTCTAGTGCGGAACTCCCAGAGATCCATGGGTGGACCTCCTGCTGAATTTCCAAAGCAGAAAGCAGGAACTGTTTTCATTCAATGCCATTGGATATTTTTATCTGCCTGCTTCCTTTCCTCTCCCTTTCCCAGTGGAAGAGGTCTGTCCTTAGAAATCGGGATGCTGCCTGAGAGAAACAATCCCCTCCAGCCACATCCTGCACAGTTGGGGCAGCCAGGCAGTCATTTAACACTTTTTAAGTGTATCTTTATTGTTGAAAGCATTGCAGATGTCTCATTGTTTCCCCATTGACCCCCCACCCCACCCCACTCCCCGGTTACTCAACACTTTTGATTTTTACTCTCCCATGGTAGAGGTTGCTGCTTTCTATTTCCTCTCTGGTGAGGGTGCTGATGCAGTTTCCAAACACCCAGCCCCTTACAGTGTTCCCCTGGGGAGTGGTGCCACCTTAAAGAGTTCTTCCCTTTTGCCTGCGTCTAAATTCAGCTGTTTCTCATTCTTGTGGCATGCCGGATTCTCCCCTCCGGCAGGCTGGGTGTATCTACTTAGTTTTGCACTCTCCAAGGGTCCCTTCCACCCCACCATGGCAGGGTGTGGAGTGGGGCAGGCTCACCCAATCCCTTGGATCCACAGCCCCCACTGAAGTTCTATTTGCCCACTTTTGGATGCACAGATGGGTAGAAACCTCCCAGATGTCCTGGTATAATGTGCAGAGGAACTTTTGTTGAGCTAAGAATGTTCATTTAATTGTTAATTAAAGGCCCAAGGAAAAGAACTCATCAGCCATGATGCTGATGTCACTCCCCTAATAAACATTAAATTTGGATTCTGCTATTGATGGTTGTGTCCTAGCAAGAAATCATGTGGAGTATCAGTCTATAAGAAATACTCATTTTTATTCTAAAATGAAATCACTTTTGAATATATTAGCTAAAACTAGGAGTCTTAAAATACTTTAGAAATCTAATTCATTTTTTTCTTTATTAAGCATATAAAATATAAAACCTTAAATTTAGTATAAAATAACAAATATTTAATACCTTTTTACCAGTTTTCTACTTTCCCCAATTTTTAAATTCTTTACTACTTTACAATTTTTGTCTACCTGTTATGTAATTGTTTCAGCATAGGCTTCCTGATATTTTTTGGTCAAATAATGTTCTATCTTTCATGTATGAAGAAAATAGAAGGGAATGTGCTTTGGCATATTTTTCACACAAGTTATGCATTTGTGGTGATCCCTGTATTTCTTGCTGCTTACTGACCTTGGTTTTTGATATGATCAACTGAATTTAGGAGAACAAACTGTTTGGTGTTGAACGATTGCAGAAATAAGCTGATGCACTAATAGTTTTCTTAGTACAACAACCCTGTAATAAATCTTTGATTTGGATTTATTGTTGTGTCCTTGTTATTGAGTCTTATATATTTTTTTAGGTTTTATCACCATTTTATATTTGAGGACCTAGTACTAAGCTTTTAAGTCAAGATAGTGAACATCTTGTACGATACTCAACAAAATCTTTTAACATAGAAACTTCTTTCTAACACTAGGATTTTAACAGGTTATTGGTAGTTTCTTTCCTATAAAATGATGGGATGGATCGCTAATGGAGAGGACAATGAAGGAAGAAGTAACATGTGAAAATAAGTACATCCTTATAATAAATTCATAGAGCGAGGAAGGCAAAGCTGTTGAAGAGTGTATGAACAAAGCCACAGTCTAATTTGCATTTTATTAATTCGGGTTAGAGTATCCCATATTGTAATTTTGAAAAATAGAATTTAGGTATGCGTAATGGTGTGTTAATATCCAATATATTAGAATATTATACACTTTAAATTATGACTTTTTTTTAAATCCTTACCTGAGGATATGTTATCATTGATCCTCGAGAGAGAGGAAGGAAGAGGGAGAGAGAGAGACATTGATTGGTTGCCTCCTGTCCACTCCCGGATCAGGGATCAAACCCGAAACCTCGAGATGTGCCCTGACTGGGAATTGAACCTGAAACCCTTCAATGCATGGGATGATGCTTGAACCAACAGCCACACCAGCCAAGGCAAATTATGACATTTTTCTGTGCCTTTTTTCAAAGACCATTCAGTTATTCTTAATTGTTCTTTAGCACTTCTAATTGATGTTGACAAAGCACAGGAAATTAAAGAAAATAAGTTGATTTTACTGTTTATTAGAAATACTGGTAAAGCAGTTATAACATAGCAGTTATAACATAGGGTATAGCAGTTATAACATAGGGTAAAATCCATAAATGAGGGAATGACCAGTAATTCATGAGAGAAAACATTAAGATTAGGCAGAATATTTATAAATATTAGCTATAATGCAGCAAGGTGAACTAGAAATTTAGTGCTTAAAATGCGATGAGTGGCTATAGTTGGTTCTAAGTAAACAACTAATAGGAACATGAAGAGAGTAGTGGTGCATGTTAATATAAATGTATTTAGAAATCCATAGACCAAAATGTGGTTATAATATGAATAACAGTGGGTAAAGATAAAAGCAGTGAGAAATATATATATAGGATTATACTACAGAGTGGACAGTATGGATGGTGGTTTCCTAATGAGAGGTAAAGAACGGGATATCTACATCAAACTAATGCCTGGGATTAAAGCTAAATTTGCCAAACCTATACTTTCTAGGATCTGTTCTTTGTTCCCTTTTGTATACTTGTCCATTGGGTCATTTACATTTCTCTTGTCCACTCTGATTTTAAAAAAATACCTGCCATTAACCCCATTCCCTCCCCATTCCAATTATAGCTATTATGTTGATAAATTTAAAGTTACTAGTTTTGTATGTGGAAAATCGTCGAATATCAATAATTTCATGTGGTTCCACCCATACAGTAATACCCTGAAACATCTTTAAAATTCTAATTAGCATATGGGGAAGGAACCTACAGATTTACTGAATAGGAATTGATCGTATAAATTCGTAGCTACAGGGTGAGAACTAGAGATTAACCATTCTTTGCTTTAGTCTTCTCTGTCAAAGAGAATGATCTTTAAACTGTAAAGGGTAGAGTAAGTATGGTGAAGGAAAAGAAAACCCTGGTATACTGAAATAGTTCGCACTGGCAGGTATTTTTTTGAAATCAGAGTGGACAGGAGAAGTGGAAATGATCCAATGGACAAGTTATACAAAAGGGAACAAAGAATAGATACTAGAAAGTATAGAGTGGTGAACTTAGTTTTAACCCCAGGCAGAAGTTTAGACAGGTTTATTGAACAGGTGGTTTCTGTATTCTTAGAAAAGAAAGAGGTGGCCACTGGGAACTTGGATATGTTTACAAAGAAATAATGCCAACTAAAACTTTATTTCCTTTTAAATAGATAATATAATGGATAATACAAGGCAGCTGTTTTAGAAAACTAATGTATTCTGTGCAATCTTAAATTGCATTGCTAAAATGTAGTTAGAAATAATTCACTATACTCTGTTCTTATCAGACCATTGGAATATTTTTCCAATTCTTTTTTTTTCTTCTGTTAATCCTCACCTGAGGATATTTTTCCATTGATTTTCAGAGAGAGTTGGGGGGGGGAGGAGGAGGAGGAAGAGAGAGAGAGAGGAGAGAGGAGAGAGGAGAGAGAGAGAGAGAAAGAGAGAGAGAGAGAGAGAGACATTGATGTGAGAGAGACACATCGACTGGCTGCCTCCTGCATGCACCCTGACCAGGGCTGGGGATCGAGCCTGCAATCCAGGCAGGTTCCCCTGATCGGCAATCATTCCCCTGGTCAGCAGTTGTGGTGTGCATGCCGACACTCTTAACTACTGAGCAACACTGGCCAGGGCTCAATTCTTGTTATTTTAAGAGGCTCAGACATCGATGAGCTAACAACTTTACAGAAAAAAAGCAATCACTAGTGTTTATGGTGAAAGGGTATTTTTTTTGTAGAGGATGATAGGAAAAGGAAGTGTTTGTAAATTACGACTGTGGGTAATTTAAAGGGGACCTCACACATTGAGAGAAGACTTATGGCACAAATGATAGCTATCTTTAAGTATTTTGTGGGTTACCATATAACAAAGTCATTTGTTTGTTTGTTTTTTAGTGTAGCTCCCAAGGCAGAATCTGTATGACTGGAAGTTACAGGGAGAGAGATTTAGCCCAGTTAAGGGTAGTGTCTACTCAAAATTAGAGTAGCTCAGCATATGAATTGGCCATTTTTGAGAAAAAATAATCTTCTCTTTACTAGAAATGTTTAGGAAGAGGCTGAATGGCCTTTTGCCAGATAAGTTATAGAAAGGATAATTTGGGAAGAAGGAAGGTTGGACTAGAATCAGTAGTTCTCAAACTTGGCACAGTATCAGGATCATCTGCAAAGCTTATTAGAAAAACTGTATTATAAGAGCTGTATATATTTCTGTAGATCATTTTCCCCATTAAAGTATCTTATTCATTCTTGAAATTGGGTAAGTGATGAAAGCTTTACCCTCTGGAATGTACTTTTCATGAAGATAGAGATCTTGTTTGACTTGTTTATAAGCTGTATTCCCAGTGTCTAATCACACTACTTATATACATTGCATTAATTTGTCTACCGTTTGAATTTGTTAACATTACTAAAAGTAAAGAAGTGTATTGTGACTTCAAAGGTGTTTGTCTCAAAAGGAAAGTTCTTAAAATATTTTAAGACAAAATTCGCATGTTCATATCACTATTCAAGAGAAAATGCTCTATAGTTGATTATTGGAATCAGACCATATCAGCTTCCCAGAGAGAAAGGTGTCATAACTGTTCTTCAAAGGTTGCTAAATCCTTAACCACAGTGGATGGAGAAGCAGGCATTTTGTTGTGACTAAAATTATGTTGCTTGGTTGCCCTGTTTTAACTGGTGTTTTTAAAGTTGTATTGCTGTTTCACTTTTTGTGACTTTATGGGGCTAAATTCCTTAGTAAATGAGGCTGAGATAACATTACTTACCCGTTAGTGTTTTTTAAATACTTAAGTATATAATTAATCAAGGCAATTAAGTATATATACTAAAACTTATCACATACCTTTTAAGCACTCTAGATTTTAGAAGGCTTACTAGTTGCAATGCAATAATGACATTCTAGTGGATATATCAGCATAGGATTATGGGACTTTTGTTGTTTCTCATTAATACTTCATTCTACTTTGTTAGAGTGAAAGGTAAATTGCTTATCTCTAAACTTGAATTATGCCTATAATAGAAGGAACAAGTCAATCAAATAGTACATTTGATAGGGACATTCAGATACAGCACAATGATAGTTGTGGTTCCCTTTATTTTATTGTTACTTTTGAGAAAAGGAATAATGATTTGAGCATCTCCCTCCCCAACGGGAGCTATATAATATTTATGCTAGAAAAACAAGATCTACTTTTTTCTAGTAAAATACTCAAAGGGTTGGTAAAAAGTAAACTCTTTTTAATTGTATCTTTTTTTTAAATTTATTTTTATTTTTAAATTTTATTTTTAAAATATTACAGATGTCCCTTTTTCTCCCCAGTGACCCGTTCCACCCCTTCCCATCCCCCTCCTCAGTCCCTCTCCCCACTATTGTCCATGTCCTTGGGTTGTGCATATATGCATATTTATAGTCAGTTATCAGTCATTAACAGCTGAGGAAAATGTTCCTGATAAAGTACTCTGTAGATTTATAAGAAAAGCAAGAAACAGCAGTACTGAAAAATAGTGTCTAAATGGAGAATACTTGGAAAAGACAGTGTTGACAAACTCCTTAGGGTATAGAGCCTAAGGCCTGTAGACATTACCAAATGACTAAGAAAAATGTATTATCATCTCAGGTGCTGGATGAATAAACAAAAAATTGCTGAGATGAGAAAGACGGAATATTCAATGATGATGCTGTCAAATATGCAACATACCTTATATTAAGATTTTTTTGAATAGCTGTTAGTGATGACCAAGAAGAACATTAAAAAAGCATGATTAATCAAAGAACTTATGCACGTATATGCGCAACCCATGGACACAGACAGTAGTGTGGTGAAGGCCTGGGGCAGGGGGTGGGTGCAGGGTAGAAGGGTCAATGGGTTAAAAAGGGGGACATCTGTAATAATTTCAACAATAAAGATAAATTTTTAAAAAAATGTGTTTAAGATAAAAAATGTATTGTTGGACATTAAGTGAAATTTTAAAATTCTACCTATACTTTTATCACAAAAGTTGGTTTCATTTCTCATTTTGTTCTAGTCTTTATTCATGTATGTATGCATATTTTTACATAATTTATATCAAAGCATACTTACAAGTTTGTATTTAACTTTTTTGCTTTGCAGTTCCTAATTTTTCTACACTGCTCTTGTTTTTATATTTTAATTAATAATTTCTACAGAGTAGTCCATTATATATTCTATAATTTAATTAACCATTCCCCTGTTGTTGACTTTGGTTTTAATTATAAATAGCACTTTGTTAAACATTTTGTACATGTAAGTCTTGTTAAACATTTTGTATATGTCCCTAGGAGAGATTCCTAGGAGTCAGACAATGGGTATGCATATTTTCATGAACCTTGAAGTCTATTGCCAAAATTATTTTCCATATGGATCATAGCACTTTCTAGTGCATCTAGAAATGTAGGTGTACACCAGTTTCAAGAAATAATTGCTGGCATTAAGTTTTAGAATTTTTAAATGCTAATTTATTCATTTTAAAATTTTATCCTTTTGCTTTCATTTAAATTTCTTTTGATACTTGGCAAAAAATTGAATGGTCAGTGTGACTAAGTTGGTTGGGCATCATCCTGTGCACTGAAAGGTTGCTGGTTCAATTCTCAGGGCACATGCCTGGGTTACAGGCTCAAACCATGGTAGGGGGCATGCAGGGGGCACAAGATTGATGTTTGCTCGCACATTAATGTTTTTCCCTCTCCCTTCCTCTCTCAAAAATCAATAAAAAATATTTTTAAAAAATATTGAATGTTTTTAGTGACTCAGTTTATGATTTGTATTTCCTATATTGAGACTTATTTGTTAATTTCCTTAATCCACTAATTTATTAGATCTTGAGGGTGTTCTTATTGATGGTTAGTTTTATATGTGTTTTAAATATTAAGACCTTGTCATAGCTTTTGTAAATGTTTTTAATTTTTTTCTTTTGAAGCAATTATTAGTTTTCTCTATTAAAGTCTTAAAAAGTGAAATATAATTTTTTCTCTATTTTATTATTTTATTTTTTAAATTTTTTAAATTTTATTTATTTTATTATTTTTTTCCATCACCATTCATACCCCTATACCAATGCTAAGTGAAATAAGCCAGTCAGAGAATAACATATGATTTCACTCATATGTGGAATTTAATGAACAAACTGAAATCTAATTTTTATATAGTATAAAGATACATAAAATTTTTAGTAACTGTTCCTGAATTAACAGTTTGGGCCTGAGATATTAACTCTTAATGGGGTCTAGTATATTTTGTTTATATGATTGTGTTCCTTTGGCTATTTAGAAACTCTGGTATTGGATGAATGACTGGATTTCTGGTAGGTATTTACCTCTCCTCTTTTTCACTGGTTCTTTCTTTTTCTGTTTCTGCTCCACTTCTCAAAGTTGATTTTTTTATTTTTTTATTTCTGTTGAAGTTATTTTTATTTTTATACTTTAAGCACTGGTTTTCGACCAGAGACGGTTTCCTCTACTCCCTAAGAATTGTTTGGTGATGTCTGAGATATATTTGCTTTGTCACAACTTGGTGTGTGTGTGTGTGGAGATGTTAACTAGCAACTAGTGGGTAGAGGCCAGGGATGCTGCTGAACACTCCAAAATATAGAAATAGTCTTTGATCATGAAGAATCATCAGGCCCAAGATGCCAGTAGTTCTGAGGTTGAGAAACCCTGCCTTAAAGAAACACATCTTTTCCCCTATCTACTTGCAGAGTATGTATAGAAAAAAGCAAAGCAGAAGTCATTAATGGTTGATTGTTTCAAGGAACTCAAAGCACTAAGAAATGTTTGATTAAAGAAGGAAGATTACTAAAGTCCCAAAGTTATGGTGCACGCTCTTCCCAATTTAGAATTGTTCAAAATTCTAGAACTTGGGATGGGGAACAGCTGTCATAAAGCAGTCCCCTTACCTGGTACTGAGCTTATGGATTTTCTACCATTATTTACTCAGCATCTCTTAATGTTACATAAATACTCAGATATCCATTTCTTATGATTTACATTCAAAGTTTGTTGATTTTGCTATTCATCATTCTTTTTTTTTTTTGTCATTTTGTCAGTTTAAAATGGCCAATGGATCTACCTTTGCCTGAAAAAAGACTTCATTGCTCTTAAGATTGAGACATTGAAAGGTTTCATATTTTTTTATTGTGGCATGGTTCTGATTGTACTAATCCAGCTACAACTCAATTTTTGCCTTAATTTTGTCTTGCTTCAACATGAAAGCTATTCTCATTTGTACTATATTATTTGTGCACTATGTTAGAATGTCATATAGGATCTTATGTTTTGATTAAAATATAATATGTGGGATATTAAATGTTTTCAGTTAATAAAGGAAGACTAGAGGAATCAGAACAAGTGAGTGCTTGTAAATCCTTATATGGGGATCAAGACATTTGAGGGAAATGAAAAGAATACAGGTGGTATTTGAAAGAGAATTGTGCAGACTTCTGTTTTATTCTGGCTCCTTTTTAAGAAAATTAACTACAAGGCAAAAAACAAATAAACAAAATGGAGACAGGATCTAAGATAACCTCATAGGATATGAAGCCTCAGAATTCATTGGTTAACTAGAAAGAGACCCTACAGTTTCAGAAACCAAAAGGGCAAAAACCTATAAACAAGCCTAGAAAGAATTGTTTGTTACCGAGAACCTATGTGGTGTCATAGCTGCCTTTCTCTTTTCACTATATAAATCCTCTTATATTACTGTTGAATTTTTAGGTACAGCTGTAGATGGGGTGGATGGGTGTGAGGACAGGAAAAATTCTCTATAGAAATTTTAAGATATACTTAACCAAATATAGTTTTAATTCTAAAATTCCTTCGTGTTATAGTAAGATTTACCTATACATTTAAAGTGACAGTCTCCTTGGCTGTTGTGTACCATGAAAGAAAAAATGGGAATGTACTTGAGAAACCATAGTAAGGCAAACAGAAAGTCAGACTTGTGGGATTTAAAAGAAGAGTGTGCGGGGGGGGGGGGGGGGGGGGGTGGAGGTTAATCAAAGAACTTATATGCATAATCCACAGACACAGACAATAGTGTGGAGAAGGCCTGGGGGGGTTGGAGGGCATCATTTCGGAGGGGAAAGGGAACATCTGTAATACTTTCAACAGTACAGATAAATTTAAAACAATAAAAATAAGAGTGTTCCAAAAAAAGTGTTCTTAATGCTTTGTGGTAGTGAACTTGAGTTCATAAAATCATGAAATATATAATGAAATTTAGACTTCTCACAAGAACTGCTGTGGTATGTGTACCCTGTTTTATCTCATCTTAATATTTATGACTTAACTTCATAAAGTAGGTTTCACTTTTAGGTTTTAAGAAGTGAATCTCCTATTTTATGTTTTCCAGTGAATATCACCTCTGCCAGGCAATTAACAGGATGCAGTCGCTTCAGCCATATTTTCCCTTCATCTGCTTACCAGCACATTAAGATGCATAAGAGAATTCTGGGGCACTTGTCATCTGTCTACTGTGTAGCATTTGACCGAAGTGGGAGAAGAATTTTTACAGTGAGTTTAAATTTTGTAATACTGTACCATATTAAAGATTAACAACAATTGAAGCTAGGCCTCATGGCATTGAATTATGCTTTTTTGCAGTTTATCCTTTAAGCCACATGAATGTAAGGAAAGATGAATGGAAATTGAAAATCTTTTCTCATTCTATATAAGTAAATGAGTGTGAACTATAATGTTCTCTATCTTTAGGGAAATCTAATAAATTTTCAGAAGGCTGTATAGTCTAGAGGTGGTTAATTTATGTGAAACAAGTTTTATCTACCCAATTTCATTTACATTTTAGCAAACATTTATTAATACGCAATTTCCATTTGTCACTTGGTGTAATTGGTGCCAGTTCTGCTTAATTAATGATTACATCATCCGTATGGTTGAATAGTTGAACTGCACTACACAGTAATGAAGATTACAGTTGTACTAGTTATTTTTAAAATTGGGTTTTCATTAACCAGATTATGTTGTGTGATTTTGAGTACAAAATTGTAGCATACTGTTATTTCCAATAAAAGGCTTATTAGTCTCATTACTTTAGTACTAAGTTAACATAAAAGTGTAGGTAATGGCCCAATTTTTCTTTTTAAATTTCTACGCAACAACTAAGGAAGTGGTTTGTATTTTGAGAAGTTATAACTCCTTGGAGTTCATTACAGACTCTTCCATTGACATTTTCATGACTCCAAATGCATCACATAAGTATTTGTTTATTAATGATCACAATGAGGATGATGATTGCCATCTTGCTATAAACAGATAATTATTAAATAACTTATTTTCCATAATGAAGTATAATTGCTTTTTACTATTTTTAAAGCTTTTAGAAATTCTCAATAGGAAGTTAAAAATATTTTCACCAGAGATTATCAAGAAAAGGCCACATGTTTACTGAGAAATGCATGTAGACTTTAGGTTAAATTTTTTAATATTTGTAAAAAATATATTCAAGAAATTAAGGAAAAAAGACTGTCAGGCCTAAGGAAAGAAAGAATGGCATAGTTACTTAATGCTAAATCACTTAAAAGTAAGCTAAAATTATTGTGAGTTGTCGGGTTTCACAGTTTTGAGGAGCTCTTCACAAATACCATTGTCAGTTTGGACAATGCTTTGTCAGTGCTATCATTTGAACTTCATTTATATTTGCTACTGGATCCATATTACATGGAGAGAAGAGACTAAAAAGTAAAGGCTTAGAAGTAACTTAATAAAGTTTTCCCTTTGTCTCTGGGTTTTTGGGGAAGGGGAAATTTCTGCTTCATTGTAAATCTTCTGTCCTTTCATGTTACGATAGGGTTCAGATGACTGTTTGGTGAAAATTTGGGCAACAGATGATGGACGCCTCCTTGCTACACTTCGAGGGCACTCTGCTGAAATATCTGACATGGCGGTTAACTATGAAAACACTCTTATTGCTGCAGGCAGCTGTGATAAGGTTGTAAGAGTGTGGTGTCTTCGAACTTGTGCACCAGTAGCAGTCCTTCAGGGACATTCAGCTTCTATTACTTCCATACAGGTGAGAAAAATGAAAAGATAACCTCTAACATAATGTAATAAGGATGAGAATTCTCTTGTTTTTGTTACTCTGTGTTGATAATATTATAAAGAATAGCCAACAGAAAAATGTTGATCTCTTAATGGCTTTGTTCTTACCCTGCACAGGTATTTTTTAAAGTTCCTGTTTTATATAAATCCATTCCCTTTAGAAATAAGTAAAAAGGGAACTAAAAAGGTTTTTCAAATATAGTGTGAGACATCTTATTTGTCTCACTCATATTTATAAAGAAGGGAGAAGCTTGTAAATGCTTTGAGGAGCAACACTAATACCTGTTAGTCAGGATATAAACAGGTTCTAACTTGAATGTTGGCATACTTTGTGTTAACATTTAATCCAAGATGCTTTTCAGTCAGATTGAGAGAGAGAGAAAGAGAGAGAGAGCGCATGAGAGCGAGGGAGAGAAGGAGAGTTTTCATATTAGGAAAAATTTTATTCTTAGTTCCAACTTGATATTTCATATACAGTACATTGACTTCTTTTAAATGCTTGGTCATATAATGTTTTTACCAGATGTTAGTAGTGGAAGTCCTAGATATTCCCAAAATAATTTTTATTTAATCAAACTAAGCTGAACTTTTGTCCTCTTCTTTGTGTGGAGAGCAAAATGGAGGAATCCTTCGAAAAGGTCTTTTATACTTTGGTCAAGGAGACCACTTTTGTAGATGAGATAATTACTCCCATTTACTTTGTTCTTTAGTTGCTAATAAGTATGCCTGTCATTTTGTGTGTGCGTGTGTTATTTAAATAATATATTGCTTGTTTATGAGGAGCTAGCAAGGATTGGATTCAATGTAGCATGTTGAATCTGAAAAACGTTCACGTCAAATTTTTGATCAGTTGAAATTATTTCATGGATTTTATTTTGAGAGATTACCAGGTACTTTTGTTCCCACCATTATATCTGACTGTTATTTCTGGAATTTGGAGGTACTCTCATACAGCATAAAAATGACTATTTAGCCCGGCCAGGCATGGTTTAGCGGTTGAGCGTGGACCTAGAATCCAGGCGATCGGGGTTCAATTCCCGGTCAGGGCACATGCCCGGGTTGCGGGCTCAATCAATGACTCTCTCATCATTGCTGTTTCTATCTCTCTCTCCCTCTCCTTTCCTCTCTCTGAAATCAATAAGGATATATATTTTTTTAAATGACTATTTATACAGAAAAATGTTTATGATACTGTTTGATTCCTTCATAGTTTCAATTGCTCTTTCTACATCATTTTGTTTACATGTGGGATTGCCCTAGAGATCCATTGGACCTCTTCTATGTCACATTTCTTCCTTGGTGATTGCATCAAGTCTCATGGCTTTGAATTTCATCTGTACACTGATGACTTTCAAAACTTATATTTCCATCTTGGGACCTATTGTTTAGCTCCATACTTGTATATTCAGCTACTCTGCATAATCCCATGAATATCTATTGCGCATCTCAAAGCCAACAAATTTAAAATTGAAATCCTGTCTCCCTTTCTCAGATATGACCCTACCAAAGCTTTCCACATCTAAACAAATGGCAGTTTAATCCTCCCTATTGCTCAGAGTAGTCATCCCAGACCATTTTCTTTCCCTTATATCCCATGTCTAACTTGTTAGCAAATTATGTTGGCTCTACCCTCAGAATATATCTAGAATCTGACAAATTCTCATAACC
Organism: Miniopterus schreibersii; assembly: GCF_964146895.1. Classification (NCBI taxonomy): domain Eukaryota; kingdom Metazoa; phylum Chordata; class Mammalia; order Chiroptera; family Miniopteridae; genus Miniopterus; species Miniopterus schreibersii. The sequence goes on from NC_138104.1 coordinate 47,976,847, forward strand.
TCCATCATACTACCCTATTTCAATCATCTCACCAGAGACTTCTCATATTCTTACTTCTCTTCCCTCTCTATTACCATAATTTAGCCTCCGAATAACGGAGTGATTTTAAAATGGAAGTTAAATCATGTCACTGCTGCTCAGAACCCTCAATAGCTTCCAAACTCAGAGTTAAAGCCAAAGAAAGTCTGTTTTTAAAATCATTTTTCATTTTTCAATTATAGTTTACACACAATATTATATTAGTTTCAGGTGTACACCCCAGTGATTAGACATTGTATAACTTACTAACTGATCATCCCGCTAAATCTCATACCCATCTGACACCATACATAGTTATTAAAATATTATTCACTACATTCCCTATGGTATACTTTACATCCCCCTGAATATTATGAAACTACCAATTTATACTGCTTAATCCCTTCACCTTTTTCATCCATCCACTCAACCCCCTCCCATCTGGCAACTGTCAAAATGTCCTCTGTATCTATGAGTCTCTTTCTGTTCTGCTTGTTTATTTTGTTTTTTAGATTCAATTATAGATAGATATGTATTTATTGCCATTTAATTGTTTAGATTTTTGGTCTTTTTATTTTCCTCTTAACAAAGACCTTTTAAAATTTCATTAATACTGGTTTGGTGGTGATGAACTCCTTTAGCTATTTGTTATCTAAGGAGCTCTTGATATGTCCTTCCATTCTAAAATGATAGCTTTGGTGGGTAGTGAAATTCGGTTGTAGGTTCTTGCTTTTCATCACTTTGAATATTTCTTGCCAGTTCCTGCTAGTGCTGTTTCTAAGATTATTTCCTTTTCTTTTAACTTTTGAATTTTAATTATGATATGTCTTATTATGGGCCTCTTTGGGTTCATCTTGTTCGGGACTCTGAGATTCCTAGACTTATATATCTATTTCCTTCAACAGGTTAGGGAAGTTCTTTTGTCATTATTTTGTCAAATAGATTTTCAGTTTCTTGTTCTCTCTCTTCAGGCAGCGTCATGATGGGAATGTTGGTATGCCTGAAGTTGTACCAGAGGCTTCTTACACTATCCTCATTTTTTGGATTCTTTTTTCTTTCTTTCTTTCTTTTTTTTTGTTTTTTAAATTTATCTTTATTACTGAAAGTATTACAGATGTCCCCTTTTTATTCTCCATTGTCCCCCTCCACCCCACATCCGCCCCCCCCAGGCCTTCATGACACTATTGTCTGTGTCCATGGGTTAAGCATATGCATATAAGTTCTTTGGTTAATCACCCCCCCCAACTGCTGCATTCCCTCTGAGATTCGTTAATATGTTTCATGCTTCTGTGTCTCTGGAACTATTTTGTTCATTAATTTATTTTGTTCATTAGATTATACATATGAGTGAAATCATATGATACTTGTCTTTCTCTGACTGGCTTACTTCACTTAGCATTAATACTTTCCAGGTCCATCCATGCTGTCCCAAAGGGTAAGAGATCCTTCTTTTTTTATAGCTGTATAGTATTCCATGGTGTAAATGTGCCACAGCTTTTTTATCTACTTATCTACTGATGTGCAGGTGGGCTGTTTTCAGATCTTAGCTATTTTAAATTGCATTGCTATGAACATAGGGGTGCATATATTTTTGTGCCTGGGGTTTCAGGTTTCTTGGGATATATTCCTTGAAGTGGGATCACTGGGTCAAATTCCATTTTTAATTTTTTGAGGAAACTCCATAACTGTTTTCCATAGTGGCTGCACCAGTCTGCATTACCACCAGCAGTATATTAGGGTTCCCTTTTTTCCACATCCTCACTAACACTTGTCATTTGATGATTTGTTGATAGTAGCCATTCTGACAGGTGTGAGGTCATACCTCATTGTCATTTTAGTTTGCATCACTCTGATGATTGGTGACTTTGAGCACTTTTACATACATCTTTCGGCCGTCTGTATGTCCTCTTTGGAGAAGTGTCTACTTAGGCCCTTTCCCCATTTTTAATTGGATTATTTGTGTTCATTTTGTTAAGTTGTATGACTTCCTTATCTATTTGGGAAATTAAACCCTTTTCAGATGTTATCATTGGCCAATATGTTTTCCCATACAGTGGAATTTCTTTTCAATTTGTTGATTGTTTCTTTTGCTGCAGAAGCTTTTTATTTTGATGTAGTCCCGTTTGTTTATTTTTTCCTTTGTTTCCCTTGCCCTAGGAGAAGTATTGTCAAACATATTGCTACAAGACATGTCTGAGATTTTGCTGCCTATGTTTTCTTCTAGGATTTTTATGGTTTCATAAATTACATTTAAGCCTTTTATCCATTTTGAGTTTATTTTTGTGTATGGTATAAGTTGGTGGTCTAGTTTCATTTTTTTGCATGTACCTGTCCAATTTCCCCAGCAACATTTATTGAAGAGACTCTTTACTCCATTGTATGTATTTGCCTCCTTTGTCAAATACTAATTAAGTGTAATGGCTTGGGTCGAATTCAGGGGGTTTCTGTTCTGTTCCATTGATCTATATGCCTTTTCTTTTGCCAGTACCAGGCAAAAGAACAGTGGCTGTTTTGAGTACAGTGGCTTTGTAGTATAACTTGATATCTGGTATTGTGATCCCTCCAACTTTGTTCTTCTTTCTCAAGATTGTCGTGGTTATTAAGGGTCTTTTTTGGTTCCATATAAATATTTGGAGTATTGGTTCTAGATCCGTGAAATAGGCTGTTGGTATTTTAATAGGGATTACATTGAATCTATAGATTGTTTTAGTTAGTATGGACATTTTAATGACGTTAATTCTACCAGTCCATGCACATGGTATATTCTTCCACTTGTTGATATCTTCCTCTATCTCTTTTTTCAATATCCTCTAGTTTTCTGAATACAGATCTTTCACCTCCTTGGTTAAATTTATTCCTAAGTATCTTAATTTTTTTGTTGCAATGGTAAATGGGATTTTTTTATTTTTATTTTTTTTAGTTTCTCTTTCTGGGAGTTCATTATTGGTATATAAAAATACCATCGATTCCTGGGTGTTAATTTTGTATCCTGCTACATTGCCAAATTCATTTATTAAGTAACTTTTTGGTGGAGTCTTTAGGGTTTTCTTTGTACAATATCATATCATCTGCGAATAATGAAAGTTTTACTTCCTCCTTTTCAATTTGGATGCCTTTTATGTTTTCTCCTTGTCTGATCTCTGTGGCTAGGACTTCCAGTACTATGTTGAATAAGATTGCCGAAAGAGGACAGCACTGTCTTGTTCCTGTTTCAAATGGGAATGCTCCTATTTTTTTGCACATTGAGTATGATGTTGGCTATAGGTTTGTCATATGTGGCCTTTAGTATGTTGAGGAATGATCCCTCTATTTCCACTTTGCTGAGGGTTTTTATTAAAAATGTGTGCTGGATTTTGTCCAATGTTTTTTCTGCATCTTGATATGATATGTGATTTTTGTATTTGAATTTGTTTATGTGATGTATCACATTAATTGATTTGCAAATATCATGCCAGCCTTGCATCCCTGGAATAATCCCACTTTGTCTTGATGTATGTTCTTTGTAATATATTGCTTGATACTATTTGCTAATATTTTGTTGAGGATTTTAGAATCTATTTTCATCGTGGATATTGGCCTGTAATTTTCTTATCTGGTTTTGGGATTAAGATAATTCTGGCCTCTTAAAAAGAGCTTGGAAGTGTTCCTTCCTCTTGGATTTTTTGGAATAGTTTGAGGAGAATTGGTGTTAGTTCTTTGAATGTTTGGTAAAACACCCCTGTGAATCCATCTGGGCCAGGGCTTTTGTTTGCTGTGAGTTTTTCTATTACTGCTTCAATTTCATCTGTTGTTATTAGCCTATTCATCTTTTCTGATTCTTCCTGATTCGGTTTTGGAAGATTGTATTTCTCAAGGAATTTGTCCATTTCGTACAGGTTTTCTAGCTTGTAGGCATATAGTTGTTCATAGTATTTTCTTAAAATCCTTTGTATCTCTGTTGTTTCAGTTGTTGCTTCACCTCTTTCGTTTCTGATTTTATTTGGGTCCTGTTTGTTTCTTGATGAGTCTGGCTAGTGGTTCATCAACCTTGTTTATCTTTTCAAAGAACTCACTCTTGGTTTCATTGATCTTTTGTACTGTTCATTCAGTCTCTGTCATTTATTTCTGCTCTGATCTTTATTATTGCATTCCTTCTTCTTTCTCTGGGCTTTTCTGATTTCTTTCTGATTCTTTTAACTTATACAGTTAGATAATAGCAATTTTTCTTGTTTCTTGAAGTAGGCCTATAGTGCTATGAACTTCCCTCTCAGGACTCTTTTCACTGTGTCCCATAGATTTTGAGTGGTTTTGTATTCATTTTCATTTGTTTCCAGGAATTTTTTGATCTCTTTGGTAACCCATTCATTTTTTAATAACATGCTATTTAGACTACATGTGTTTGAATGTTATTCAGTGTTTTTACTATTGTTGATTTCTAATTTCATACCATCGTGTTCTGAAATGATGCTTGATATAATTTCAGTCTTCTTGACATTGTAGAGACGTGTTTTGTGTCTTAACCTGTGGTCTCTCTTTGGGACTGACCCGTGTGCTCTTGAGAAAGATGTATAATCTGTGCTTTGGGGTAAAATGTTTTGTAAATATCAATTAAATCCATCTGATCTTGTGTGTCATTTAGAGTCAATGTTTACGTGTTGATTTTTTTGTCTGAACAATCTATTCTGTAAAGTCAGTAGGGTGTTAAAGTCCTCTACTGTGATTGTATTGTTCTCGATCTCTCCCTTAAAGTCCTCTAAAAGTTCTATAAATTTAAGTGCTCCTATATTAAGTGCATATATGTTTACTAGGGTTATATCGTCTTGTTCGATTGATTCCTTTAGTATTGTGTAGTGACCTTTCTTGTCTCTTGTTATGGCCTTCATTTTGAAGTCTATTTTGTCAGATATGAGCATTGCTATCCCAGCTTTTTTTTTCTTTTCATTTCCATTTGCATGGAAAAATTTTTTTTACACCTTCACTCTCATCCTGTGTGAATGTTTTGTTTTTAGGTAAGTCCCTTGTAGACTGAATGTAGTTGGGTCATGTTTTCTTATCCATTCAGCCACCCTTTATCTTTTTGTTGGAGAATTTAATCCATTTACATTTAAGGTTATTATTGATAGGTACTTATATAAGGCCATTTTAATTCTTTATGCCTATTTTTCTCTCTGTCTCTATGTCTACTTCTTATTAAAACAGTCACTTTAACATTTCTTGCAATGCTAGTTCAGTGGTGATAAATTCCTTTAGGCTTTTTTTGTGTGTGGAAAGCTCTGTATTTCACCATTTATTTTGAATGATAGCCTTGCTGTATAGAATCGTCTTGGTTTCAGATCCTTGCTTTTCATTACCTTGAATACTCCATGCTATTCCCTTATGACCTGTAGAGTTTCTGATGAGAAATCAGCTGACAGCCTTATGGGAGCTCCTTTGTGGGTAACAAATTGATTTTTTTCTTGCTGCCTTTAAGATTCTCTCTTGGTCTTCAATTTTTTTCATTTTATTTATGATGTGTCTGGGCATGTGCCTCTTTGGTGTGTTTTGTTCTTGTGACTCTCTGTGCCTCCTGAACTTGTATGACTTTTTCCTTGACCAGGTTAGGGAAGTTTTCTGCCATTATTTCTTCAAAGAGCTTCTCTAACCCTTGGACAGTTTCTTCACCTCTGGCATTCCTATGAATATTGTTATGTTTCATGTTGTCCACAGCTCCCTTAAGCTGTCCTGTTTTTAATTGTTTTTTTCTTTTTGGTCCTCTGATTGATTTTTTTTCTACCCTGTCTTCTAATTTGCTGATCCGATCTTCTGCTTCCTCTTATCTGCTCTTTATTCCTTCCAATGTATTCTTTATTTCTGCTATGTCATTCTTCATTTCTGACTGGTCATTTTTCATAGTTTCAGTATCTTTTCTCATGCTGTTGAGCATCCTTTTAATTATTATTCTGTACTTCATATCTGATAAATTGCTTATCTCTATTTCATTTAGCTCTTCTTATGGAGAGTTCTCTTGTTCTTTCCTTTGGGCCTCAGTTTGTTTGTTTTTTTGTCTCCCCATTTTGGGAGCCTCCCTGTTTGTTTCCATGTATTAGGTAGAGCTGTTATGTCACCCAGTCTTCTTAGAGTGGCTTTAAGTTGTAGGTGTCCTATAAAGTACAGTGGCACAGCCACTCCAGTCACCCAAGCTTGGCACTCCAGGTGCAATCTGCCCACCCCCGCAGTGTGAGCTGTGTACACCTTTCTGTTGTAGTTGATCCTTGATTACTGCTGGCATGTCAATGAGAGGGATCCACCATGAAGCCGAATGGCTATAAGGACTGTCTGAAACCACCTTGTAGGATCAGCTGTGCAGGGTCCCACTTTGCAAAGCAGGAATTAAATCAGCAGGATTCTGGTGTCTGCTGAATCTGCCCCTTGAGGTTGTCTCCTATGCAGGAGGTTGGGTGGTGTTTCAATGTTGTCTAAATCTGTCTACCTGTTACACTAGCTCTGGGGATCCTGGCATGTACAGGCCAAGGTCAGCTGCCAACTGTGTTGTGTCCAGGCCTCTGGACATGAATTTAAAAGTGATCTGCAGGTGGCTGCTACTGTGCTGGCTTGGAGGTGCCCAGGAGAGCCCATGCTGTGAACCAAGGCCGGCTGTTGCTTGTGTCTTGTCTGGGGTCACTTAGAGAGAGGTACGGGGCACACCAAGGCCAGATGCTACTTGTTTGAGAGACTTTTGGGAAGTCTGAAGCATGAGGCAAGAGAGGCCATTCATATGGGAAAGGTACTGGAAACATCTTGGGTGAGCCTACAAGTTCCGTGGGGTGAGAAATCAGGGAATCACCAGGGCAGGGCAAACAGTGATAGTCAGGTTGGTGGAGACTCAGAAATGGTGCCTGTCTTCCTGCTCTGTGTCGGGGGGATGGGGTTGCTCAATAAAGTAAAAATGCCCTCTGCCAGCATTTCTGTCTGGGAGAAAGGTATACCCACCCCCACCCCCCCAGCTCTCCTCCTGATGGCAGACACTTAAGTTCCTCCTTATATATCCCTGTTGCCTTTTAAGCTGCTGCCACAGTGCTGGAGCTCAGAGGTAGTGTTTCTGGGTAAACCTGTGCTTGGGCCCCCAGCAGCCCTCCATTGCACTCAGCCCTGCAGTTTTATTGTTTGTTTAATTTATTTTTATTGAATTTATTGGGGTGAGATTGGTTAATTAAATTATAGGTTTCAGGTGTACAATTCTATAATGTATCATCTTTATATTATATTGTATGTTCACCACCCAAATTCCAGTTTCTTTTCATCACCATTTATCCCCCCTTTATCCTCTTCTACCTCCCCCCACCCCCTTTCTCTCTGGTAAGCACAGTATTGTTGTCTTTGTCTATTAGTTTATTTTTTTCAACCAGAAGTTATGGGGACTTCTCTTCCTGGCACTGGATCCCTAGGATGGGGCACCTGGTGTGTTGTTTGGGTCCCTCCTCCTCAGGAGGACCTTTGCATCCCTGATATCCCTCTTGATTTTTATCTGCTACACATGGGTATAGGGCTAGCCCATTGTACATCTCCACCCCTCCTGTCAGTTTTGATGTGGCTGCTGCTTTATATCTTTAGTTGTTGAACTTCCATTCAGATAGATTTCAGGCAGTCGTGAATGATAGCCATTATGTAGTTTAGTTGTAATTTTGATGTGGTTGTGGGAGAATGGGATTGTCACATTTAACTATGTCACCATCTTGACCAGAAGCACAAAGCCAAAGTCTTATTTATTTACTTTCTCAGCCTCTTGATGTTTGACCTACCTCACCTCTTTCTGCTTGTTTCCTCTTCTCATTCTGCTTTAGCTGCAGCGCTCTCTGCTTTTTTAGAGCACTCTAGTTATACTACCTTTGCTTTTACTGTTTCATGGTTCTAGAATAATCTTCCATGTATATTCACATGGCTTTTTCCCTCAATTTCTAAGCACTTTGTGCAAATGTCACTTTGTCAGGGAGATCCTCTCTGACCACCTTACTACTCTAGAATTGTAAATTGTCCCCCCCATCAGCATTTTGTATCTCCCCTTAGTTTAATTTTTGTTTGTACTAATGATCACCATTTAGCATGCATTCTATGTGCTTTATTCTTTGTTAATTGTCTCTATCAACATTCTGGTGTATTATCCCCCCAGTTTCTTTTTTTCAAAAAATAATTTCAGATAAAATGGTATGAAGTTAATAGTAGTTGCTTCTGGGTGGTGGGATTATAAGTAGCTTTTATTCTGTTTTTCTTTGTTTCCTGAATTTTCTTCAATAACTATGTATTAATTTGTATTTAGAAATACACATAAAAGTGTTTTATTTGTATAATCTCTAACATGCTTTCTCATTTAAAAACAATCCATTTAAAGTACATTAATGAGCTGTATCACCCTTTGTGAGTGATGAAGCTGTTTAAATGTCATGGGAATAATAAAGTTTTTAGTGTTCTTCAAACTTAATAAAATTATACTATTTCATATTTAATTGTCTCATGCCTATATACCAGAGGTCAGCAAATTTATTGGCCACTTAGTAAATATTTTAGGCTTTGCAGGCCATATGATCTCTGTTGCAACTACTTAACTGTTGTTGCACTACAAAAGCAACCATAGACAGTGTAAGTTGATGTGTTCCAATAAAACTTTATTTACAGAAACAGGCAGTAAGCTTGATTTGGCATGTTGGCTGTAATTTGTAGACTCTTGCTATACACTGTGGATTAAGCTTTCTAATGGAAGCCTCTCGATCTCAGAAGTGAAGATATAAGCATGCTACTTGAGTACTGGTTTATTTTACTGTGCATCAGCTATTAATGGATAATATTAATTGGTGATTTTTGTTTGGTTTATTCTCTAGCCATTTGAAGTGCTATGCTTCAAACAAAAAACAAAAAACACCTAAATAAATGAATGCTAATATCTGTAATGATCGTTTTCTTTTGATTTGAGTTTAGAATTTATTTAAACTCTATGCATTGTGATCCTTAATCTTCATTTCAGTGAAAGGTGTATATTTATCTCTGCTTGGGATTTTAGAAACTCACAGGCATTCTAGAGACTGTGGTTTGATTTTTAACCTTTTTTCCTGTGTCCCAGGCATAATGAACCCAGTGGCTTTTCTCTTTGTGATTTTTTTTCTGAGGAAATGTAAAATACTGAGAATTAGAGCTTGGGAATCCTACATGATAAGTGCTCAATGTAGGGCAGAAGTCATACTTTAAATTGACAACTTAAATATATTGTTTTACTTTATTTCTTTCCACAGTGATATGAACAAAAATTTGACCTGGTTTATATTATCCATTGAAACAAATAGAAATGATTTAAATTTAAAAAGGACTAAATTGATATTGTACTTCATTGATGTTACCATTTAAAGTAAAATATTAAAACTCAAATACTTAGATATTAGCTACCTAATCATTGATTATAGATTTACTTCTGATGCCCTATTCATATGGAACTAAAATTTCAATAATTATTGCTATTTAAGCATATATTTAGCAGATTTATAGTGGTTTAACTAGTAATGACTTTGTGAGTTTTTTGCTCCAATAAAAGTATTGAAGTAGCCCTGGCCAGGTGGGTCAGTTCAGTGGAGCATCATCCCATACACCAAAAGGTTGCAGGTTCGATTCCCTGTCAGGGCACATACCTAGGTTTCAGTTTCGATCCCAGGTCGGGGCGCCTGTGGGAGGCAACGGATTGATGTTTCTCTTTCTTTCTCTACATTCCTCTCTCTCTATAATCAATTTAACAAAAAACATATCCTTGGGTGAGGATTAAAAAAAGTATTGAGGTAATAAACTTAAAGAGTGATGTCGAATAATTTAAAAATAATTATTTTTAGGACTAAAATAATTTATCCTAAATTTAACGCACGATTTTTTTCTTCAATTTTTTGACATTTTGTAAGTTATTCATTAACCTAAGATATTTAAATAATTTCTCGAAACTGGAATTCTTGTGAATTTAAAGTAATTTGTTAAAATTATTATAATTTTAGAAAATGCTATGTTTAAAATAAGTTTGAATATGAAAGTTTTCTAACTGAATTAGAATTTTATTTTTATCTTTATTTTATTTTATTTTTTTTAGTTTTGTCCATCAACTAAAGGCACAACCAGATACCTCACTTCTACTGGTGCTGATGGAACAATCTGTTTCTGGCAATGGCATGTAAAAACAATGAAGTTTAGGTAAGTTTACAATTGGGTTAGAAATTTGGTGAAAAGTCAAGTATATTCATTTTTCTTTATTACCTTGATAGATTCTTAGTAGTCTATGTATTTAAATGTATGCATGCATGTGTGTGTACACACATTCATACTTACTTCAAGTGGATATTAAAGATTTTAGAATAAATTTTTTTCAAATATCTACTAAGATATTGAGTCCCAGTTGCCACATCCCCACCAGAAGATATTTTTTTCCATTGCTTTTCAGAGAGAGTGGGAGAGAGAGAGAGAGAGAGAGAGGAGAGAGAGAGAAACATCAAATGGTTGCTTCCCACATATGCCCCTACCTGGGGCGGGGGATCAAGCCTGCAGCGAAGGTACATGCCCTTGACTAGAATCGAACCCAAGACCGTTCGGTCCGAGGGCCAATGCTCTAACTACTGAGCCAAACTGGCTAGGGCAGAATAAATTTTTTATGAATTCAATGTTGAAGAGACTAATTTATACACAAATTTTAGTAGTATTTGTTTCATTTCTTATTCTGGTAAGAAGAGTTTGAAATTGTAATGGTAGTAGTAACACAGTAATATGTTTATAAAGTTATGAGTACCAATATCATAAATTTTATTTATTAGGTTAAATGCCTTTTATACTTGAATGATGAAACTAATACAGATTGACTGCTTCAATTTTAAGGTTTCTATAATATTAATGCTAAATCTGTCAATATCCAGTATACTAAGATTCTTGCACATTAAATGAACATGTTGAAAAATAAAAACATCTTTCTTTTCTCTTAGAGATCGCCCAGTTAAATTTACTGAGAGATCCAGACCTGGAGTTCAGATATCTTGTTCATCTTTCAGTTCTGGTATGCGTGAAGATTGAATGTTTTGAGTACCCCAAATATTAAATGATACAGTTATGAAACATATATTTTTCAACTTTATGGAGGAAAAAAAATGCATACGTTTGAGTGTTAATGTAATCACTCAAAATGTGTTAATGTAATCACTCAAAATGTTATAATAGACTTTTATGGACTCTAACATGTGATACCTTTTGAAGTTATTTTCTTATTTCTAAGTAATATGTTTTTATATGATGCAGAATTTAGTTGGTAAAAATAAAGCCTTTTTACCCCCTATTCCACACTAAAATCCTGCCCTGACTTTTCAGAAAATGTGTACTGTGGCTCTATATAGAAGACACTTTTACAGTATGTAGATAGTGCTTTTCTGCTGCTTAATTACATGCTATTTAACCTTTTTCTCATTAGGGTAAAATATAATGTAAAATTTACCAATTTAATAACCATTTTGAAGTGTACAGTTCTGTGGCATTAAGTAGCTTCACATTATATTGTATGCATGACCACCATCTCCAGAATTTTTTCATCATCTGAAAAGTATTTTGAGTTTTTGCACTCAACAACACCACTACAGCCACTATAGTATAAAGAGAATTGTAGATATAGGTCATTTAATAAATAATTTTATTTTTACATTAAATATAAAGAATTCCTCGAGGCTGTAACCATTTGTGTTTATGATCCAAAGTCCTGTATTTCGTGTAAAGTTGCATTTTTATTGGGTTATTTGTATAGTTGTATTTTAAATATTTCTCTATTTTTTGAATTTTACTTGTTTTTTTCTGAAACATTACTATATCTGTAACCATTAGAAAGTAACTTTGTGTTTCCTGAAGCCTTTTTATTAATGTAATTTAGCATATAACTAAGAAAGCAGTCAGAGGTTTTTTTAAGTTCTGTGGTACAATGTTTGTTTTTTAATCCTCCAGGTGGTATGTTCATTACAACAGGTAGCACTGACCATGTGATTAGAATATATTATTTGGGTTCTGAGATTCCTGAGAAAATTGCTGAGTTAGAGTCACATACGGTAAGAAAAAAATGAAAAACTTAACTATGTTGCTTTCTTTTTTAACAACTCTGGAAAGTTGATTTTATTTTCTCGTCTGTACTGTAATTTAATATAGATTGGTGCTGAAACCTATATGGTAAGATGTCCCTTTAGTAATGAAGATCAGTCTGAAAATTTGGATTTAGTATGGTTATAATATTTAATATAATTTCTATATGACTATATGGAAAAAGAAAAATTACATATATTACAGTGATAGTTTATGAAAATCCTCTTTTCACCTGCTGTATTTTATTAATTATATAGCTGTTTGTTACTTCAGTGTCTACATACTTACTAAAAGACATTGATATGACTTAAAAAAAATACTTTTTAGGGAATTTAGTTTCTTAATCTTAGTATGATCGTTTTCAGAATGCTAGAAGGAGGTAGTAAATGAATGAGAAAGAATCAAGGGGGGAAAGAAGAAAAATTGCTTTTGCAGGGGCCCACCTCAGGAAAAAAGTCAGAAAACTTAAAACATTCCCTGTTGAAATCAATGGTGGCTGTTGGTCATTGGAAATAAGATGTCTTTTCAGAACATTTAAGATCAATTATTGCAATTAGTAGTGAGAATCCAGAATCTGATAAATACTACAGTGAAGTCATGGAACAGTCTGAATCACAGATACCTCTGAACATAGAAAGATAGTTTAATAATTTTTAAAAATGAAAAATAATTAAATACAGATATTTACTATCCTGAGCTTTTTAAAAATTAAGTTTGAATTAATGGTTTTTGAAAATGTGTATAATATTTGTGGGTACATTTTAGTGTTATTATCAAGGAATAAAGAGAAGGAAAATGAATAGTTTGGTTTATAGTTTAATCTTCTCATCAGTACAGTACACAGTATATTAAAAGAAGATTCAAATAGCAGTATCTAAACTATAATACCTAAAGACTGTCAGATGACTCCATTGTAAAATAAATAAACCATGTGAGAAACAGGAAATGACTGATTTGTTTTCTGAAGTTTAAGAAAGATCAGTGGGAAATTTCATTCAACTACTATTAAATCAGCTATTTTAAAATGGTATTTTAGATTAGTGTGCTGTCTTATTATGAGGGTCATAATAACCTTAATACCTGTTTGCAACTATCTGTTTCTTGAGACTATGGTTTATGGCTTAGCAACAGGTTTCCTTATGTCTGGTTTGTCTCAAATTACTACTCCTTAGCTAATGCATTGATCGTTACTTTTTTAAAGCAAATTTGAGTTAAGAAAATTATAGTGTTAAAAAATCTACTCCATGATGCTTTTGCATGTGAATTTGAGGGGAATAGTGTTTTATTCATTTTACAAATAAATTAATTCTAATAAAAATATTTTATGTCGTAGGACAAAGTTGTTGCTGTTCAGTTCTGTAACAATGGAGACAGGTAACTATGTAGCTCCTATCTTTGTAAACAGATGTTTGACATATTTTATCTCCATTCCCTCAGAATTAGCTTCCCTCTAGTCTGGATACTTTATTTCTTTCCAGTTACTGAAGCTGAAAGCCTTTGCCTATCTTTGATGACATCCTTACCCCATCTCTTCTAAATTCCTATTCAAGTAGTTGTCATAGGCTATCAGTGCTTTCTTTCTGAATTATTTCTTTTTTGGTTATTTTTCTTTTTTCATTTGTTATCCTCTGCCTTAGTCAAGATTATTTGACCCATTACCATCAGTTTTCTTCTTTCTTCTAAATACATTCTGTCCATTTCTGCCAGATCAGCATTGCTCTGTTCAGGAAATTTTAGTGCTACTTCTTGGTCTGTAGAATAGAATGTCTTAGCTTGGCGTTCAGAACTCTCAACAATTGGACTTATTACCTACATTCTTAATTCATTTCCTATTCCCATATGATTCCTGAAATCCACCCTAATTGATTTAATCATTCTTCTTGTTACATCCCACATATATTTTCTCATCCATTCCTTTGCTTATACTTCACCTCACACCATTCTTACCCAGAAATATCATCTACCTCCACTTCACTCTTTCCCTCCTACATCCTCCATCTCTTTCCTTGCCTTTATTTTCCCTCTACCTCCCATCTCTTCTTTAAGTCTTGTCTTCCTTTTAAGGTTTATTCCCTAGCTGAAACCTTTCCTGACTTCTCCAGATTTTAGCTACCTGTCTCCCGCTGAACATCTGTATCACTAATTTTATCTACTATTCATGTCATACATATTTTCCATGTCTGTAAAACTCAGAAATTATATACAGGTTTTCATGCACCCTCTCAAATGTCTGATCTAGAAAAGGTGATAATCTTCCCTGGATTAAAACTGACCTAGAATAGATTTAAAAATGTAACCACTTAGCATAACTTGTATCTATATATTTCTCTAGGGACTTTTTGTGGATGGCTGTTTTATTTTTAAATATTTTTGGACAGTAGGTGATTACTATGTTTGTTCATCTTTGTTAAATGCAAAAGTAAATAATGATGGTCTACAAAGAGTGATGTGTATATAGTATTAGCAATGAAAAAAAAACATTGAAACGATTTTTAAGGTTGGTTAATTGCACTATATTTTGTTACACACTTGAAGATTTGTTTTACTAAGACTTTTCATGCTAGAAGAATCTCAATTTTTTAATTCCTTGCCTTTTTTCTTAAAGGAGAAACCCTCTTAATTAATTATGTGGTCAATAAATACATTGAAAGATGTACAATTTTACTAATAATCAAATGCAATTTAGAATAACATTAACAATTTCTTTCTTTAAGAATGACAAGATAGCCCTAGCCAGTTTGGCTCAGTGGTTAGAACGTTGGCCTGCGGACTGAAGGGTCCCGGGTTAGATTCCAGCCAAGGGCACGTACCTTGGTTGCAGGCTCGATCCCCAGCCCTGGTTGGGGCGCTTGTGGGAGGCAACCGGTCGATGTGTCTCTCACACATCAATATTTCTATCTCTCTCTCTCTCTCTCCCACCCCCTTCCACTCTCTCTGAAAAGCAATAGAAAAAATATCCTCGGGTGAGGATTAAAAAAAAAGAATGACAAGGTAATACCCAATATTGCCAAGGATTTAGGGGAAATGGATACTCTCCCACAATTTTTGAGATTATAAATTATTTTTAAAAAACTTTTCAGGGAAATAATTTGGCAGTATGTTTCAAAAGCTTTAAAAATGTGTCTACCCTTTGACTCAGCAAAGATATACTTTATAAGGTCATACAAAAATGTATATTGAGATTCATGACATTATTTATGATGGTGAAGACTGGAAATATTCATCATTAGGGGTTGATTAAATACATTTTGATACATCCATATAGTTGAACACATTTAAAATGATGGTAGTTTTGTATTTGTACACATAGAAAGAAATATATCTACAAAATATACTTAAGTTAGGGAAAAGCATTATAAAATATATAGTGTAATTCTATTTCCTATGGGGGAAATACATAAGTAGATATATATATATATATATATATATATATATATATATATATACACACACACACACACACACACGTCTTTAATGAAGTCCTCAAAGAATAAAAAGTATGAACAATGATGGAATTATTGCTGAATGAGTGTATTTTTATGACAATTTTATTGAGATATAATCCACATAATATAAAATTCAATGGTTTTTAGTATATTCATAGACTTGTGCAATGTTCAACACAATCAATTTTAGAACATTTTCATCACCTCAAAAAGAAATCTCATACCTTTTAGCTCTCAGTCTACAATCTTTTTACACCCCAACCCTCACTCTCAGCTTTGGGCAACTATTTCTTACCTTTTGTCTCTAGATTTGCCCATTCTGGACATCTCATATAAGCAGAATCCTTTGTGACTAACTTCTTTCACTTAGCATAATATTTCCAATATTCATTCATGTTGCAGCATGTATCATTATTTCCTTTTTATTGATGAATATATTTGAATGTATGGATATACCACAATTTACCCATTTATCAGTTGATGGACATTTGGGTTGTTACCACTTTTTGCCCTATTGTGAATAATGCCATGAATATTTGTGTACAAGTTTTTGTGTAGACTTATCTTTTCATTTCCTTTGGACATATACCTGGGAGTAGAATTGCTAGGTCATATGGTAACTGTTTATCCTTTTGAGGAACTGTCAAACTGTTTTCTAAAATACACTATTTTGTTCTCCCCAGTAGTGTCTGTGGATGAAAATATTACTTGTATGATTAGCAAAAAAGTGACTTCCTTTTTAGAGGAAAGTAATATGGCTATTTTTACTGTTTCTTTGCAGTTTAAGATTTGTTAGTGGAAGCAGAGATGGAACAGCAAGAATTTGGCAATATCAGCAACAAGAATGGAAGAGTATAGTGCTAGATATGGCTACTAAAATGACTGGGTAAGATTGGATGTTAGATATTTCATTGGTTCTCAGAAGGTATAGTATCTTACATTATTGAATTATACTTAATAATGAAAATAAAATATATTTTTAGATTAGTAAATAGTTTAGAGTTAATTGGTAGGTGTGAAATTTGCATCTGTACTTAGTTTCTAAATAAATTGCCTTTTGCTTTTGATTGACATACTGGATGATAGAAACATTGCTGACTCATTTAAAATTCTGGACTCTTGTGATCACTGTGTTCTACTAATGCCCACAGAATCATTCTCTCCCTTAGTTTTCTAAAGGCCATATACAGGGTGTCCAAAAAAATGTGTGTTGAAGGCAGTGTTTGTTAAAATACATTTCATTTTCAAAATGTAAGATAATCTACAGCTATCAGCTGTTAAAGTATGTATACATTTTGGGGGACACGATATATATATTTGTATTTTGAGGTTATCCCTATTGTATGTCATCATATGTTTACTTCCCTAACTTAGTAAGGATACCTTTATACCTTTATAATTTTTCTTACTGTTAGCATTCCTATTCAACATTATAACTACACTTAAATAGCATCTGTTTCCTAATCTTCACTGTTGATTGAAAGATATATAATTGCCTCTTTAGGGTATGACTCTGAAATTATCTTTTCATTTATAACAATATAGAACTGACTGTAGTCATAGCTAGCTACTGATAATATTCAGTTAAACCAAAAGTTACCTAATCTCTTACTACTCTTGTATATGACCTATTAGTTTCACAAAATTTAATATTTAAGGGACTAAAGTGTCCATTATGTTTTCTTTTTATTTTCTAGTATCCAACATAACCTTATATTTTATTTTTTAAGGTATTTGTAGATTTCTTTGTAATTTCACTTTTTTTGGTTGTTCTTATGTAACTGCAAAATTTTTGCCATTTGTGTCCTTTTTTGCCTCCCTAAAATAAGCTATTGGTATTGCCCTATGTAGGTATTTTTATTATTTTATTTCATCAGTACTTTAACATATATTTTAGGATTTTTATATCAAAAATTTGCATGCTCCTGGAGAGATTTTTGACATAATTTACTGTGTTAGTTGCACTTTTGTTAAAAATTTGTAGTGTATGAATACTGCAAATTATTTTGTTTAGGAATAACTTGCCATCTGGGGAAGATAAGGTCACTAAACTTAAGGTGACTATGGTAGCCTGGGATCGCTATGACACCACAATTATTACCGCAGTGAACAATTTCCTTTTGAAAGTATGGAATTCAGTCACAGGGCAACTTCTTCATACATTATCTGTAAGTATTCTACTTTTAGAATAATTAAAATGGTCACAAAGGACATTCTAGAAGACAGGAAATTTAAGTTCCAGTTTACTTTCTATGACTTACTATTCAAGGTACCTCTGTTAACATATCTGCAAAATAGTGATGACTCATGGTATAACTGCTAAAAGCAGTAATGAAAGTTTTCACGATCCTTTCCAGGTCTTTTATTTATTTGTTATGTTATTGTATGCAGTCAAAGGTATATAAGTTATTTTGGTTTTGGCAGGAGTTGGGACTTTTTGTTGTTACTGTTTTAGGGGTAGAACTAACTCTATTTTGACAAGGATATCTTGTATATTCTACCTTCATGGATTAGTTTATACAAGAAATGAAGGTAAGAGGACGAAGTTGGAGAAAAAGGTGTCTTTTCCTCTTTCTTTTAAAAAACATATTTGTCATAGTAAAAGGTGTCTCTGCCCCTCCTACTGTTCTCCATGTGCTGCTTCTTTAATTCCCTAGTTGTAGGATTTCCGTTCAGCTAGATTTCAGGTGGTTCTGAATGATGGCTGTTCTGTATTTTAGTTGTAATTTTGATGTGGTTGTGGGAGGCCGCGTTTACCTGTGCTGCCATCTTGAGTGGAAGCTCTGTAGCCTGTTCTTAATCATGTACTCGCTAACCAGGAATTAAGGAAAATCAACAAGGATCTAAATAAATCAGATGTTGGCAAACTTTTTCTTTAAGAGGCCATGTAGTAAATATTTTAGGCTTTGCAGGTCACATAGGATCTCTGTTGCATATTCTTTTTTTGTTTTTTACAGCCTTTAAAAAATGTAAAACCATTCTTAGCTCACATGCTGTATGTACAAAACCACCTGGGAGCCGGATTTGGCCTGCAGGTTACAGTTTGGAGATCCCTGGTATAAGATCTCTATATACTGATAATCATTGATTTATTAGAAGGGAAACATATACATAGATCATTGGTTTTCAAACTTTTCAAGAAGCAGTTCCATTTCTCAGATAGCATATTAAATGAAACTTTCAACTATAAAGTAGATAAAGGGTGAAGTCACTGTACTTTGTTGTTTGAATACCATTGATAGTGACTGCTGGATGAAGAATAATGAAGATTGGTCTGTTATCACTGTGGCATAACTGGGTATTAATGAATGATTCTGTTTGTCACATTTTCTGTGACTTTTTTTTTTTTTTAAATAGCAGAGTCCTGGAAATACCAATTCCACTTTAGGTACCTGGTTAATGAGCTGTAACTGTTTTGAATTATGTTTTAACACTTTTTCAGGCCTTCTGTCTATTGAATACTTTATGAAATAAGCACTTAAACATACAAGAAAATCTTACTTAATATTTATTTTAGTGTCCATGTAGTAAATGTTAAAATTGGTGTGCATGAATTAATCTGAATTGGACTGGTAGCACACTCTCGGAATCTTTTGACCAAATAAACCAGATGCTTTTCGTATTTAATATTGATTTTATCACAGGGACATGATGATGAAGTATTTGTTTTGGAAGCACATCCATTTGATCAAAGGATCATACTTTCAGCGGGCCATGATGGGAATATTTTCATTTGGGACCTTGACCGGGGGACCAAAATTCGGAATTATTTTAACATGGTAAGAAAAAATTGTGCTTAGTTCATATTAAAAGAGGCTTCTCTTTTATGATAACTTGGTAATTAAAGTATACTTAGTGCCAAAGAGCCTCATGTGATCTGTTTAAATCCACAGAGTAACAGAATGACTTAAGACCTAAGTGTAAGGCCAGTAGAGAATTATACCTTTCAGGGTGACTCTGTTATCGTGGTGTTAGCATTTTCCAAATTCTGCTCCTCAGCCCTAAACTCCAGAGACTCAAATTTTTTTTTTTAATCCTCAGCTGAAGATATTTTTTTCATTGCTTTTCAGAGAGAGTGGAAGGGGGAGGGGGAGAGAGAGAGAGAGAGAGAGAGAGAGACCGATTGGTTGCCTCCCGCCTGAGCCCTGACCAGGCCAGGGATGCCCTTGGCCCAATTCAACCCTGGGACCCTTCAATCCACAAGCCAATGCTCTATCCACTGAGCCAAGTCCGCTAGGGCTAGAAACTCAAATTTAATAAACTTTTGGAGCTAACACTAACCAAATTCACAAAAAGGTTAATGTTTAAACTATAATCATAATTTATGAATCTCAACAGTTGACTGTATTTTTTCTGCCTCTGGTGAACCCCATACGCCTTAGTTAGTACTCAGGGAGTTGTTTGGCAAATGTGGAATTAGAGCTATGAATACTTTTAATATATATATTGCGTGCAAATCATGTGAAAATCTGGTGAGCTCTCTCTCCTCCCAGTAAACACTTTCCTGTGGTGATGGAACTACTCATATCCTACATATTCAGTGCCCCTCTCTGAAGAAGCATTGTGACTAAACATTTCTAAATTGTTGTCCTTTGAGCTCCTTTTTATAGGCTTTATACAGATCCAGAGCATTAATTACACCCTCTGTCTTTTGTTAATAAAATTAATTTGTGTGCTTTAATTTTAGGGTGGTTATTTTAAGACTTACTTGCATTACAATTTAATATGTGAAGATACTATTTTGACTTTGCTGAGATATAACACCTTTGTCAATTTGGTTGTGTTTAGATCGTTTTTTAGTCTCCTCAGTCACTCATTTAGTACTTTTTGAAATATGACATTGCTAGTAAAGTTTGATACCACCCATTGTGTTTTTATTCTCCCTGATTTCTTTTAGAGCTTACTGTTCCATTAGGGTTCTGGCTACAGAAGCCAGAGAGTACATTGGAATGTTGATGTGTCACAGAATTCAAGATATTAACAAGCAGAAGCTATCGCCTACTTATTATTTGAAAGTTACCTCTTAAGATGATTTAAAATTACTCCTCTAAATTTCAGATTGAAGGCCAAGGCCATGGTGCAGTGTTTGATTGTAAATTTTCACCAGATGGAAACCATTTTGCCTGCACAGATTCTCATGGGCATTTGCTGCTTTTTGGTTTTGGATGCAGTAAATACTACGAAAAGGTTAGTACATTTAATTTTTGTTGTAGACTTCAGTTTTGGATTGTATCATTTATAAATTTCCTTTAAAGTCTTCAGTTAATAAGGGTCATTGTGTGCTAATTGATATAATATAACAGTCACCTTTCTTGGTAAAATTTTTTGTAACTGCCAGAACATAAGACTTAATAGTGATTAAGGGTCCAATAGTGATTATCTACAGGGTGATGTAGATATAAAAATTCATTATAAAATCCTTTTACTTAGAACATATCCTCTGTACTACTTTTCAGGTATAATAGGTGAGGACAATTTTACCAGATTGCATCCTCTACTTATCATAAATTGGGAATAAACAGCTGGTGATCGAATGTTTACTTTCTTGCTTGGCTACTTTACCTATTATTGATCTTGTTAAAATACTTTGGAAACTGACCTCATAATTTCCTTTTATATTTTATTAGCTGTGAATTTGAAATAGATTTTAGAATCTTGGAGTTGGAAGGTAATTCAGAATCACTGAGTGCGGCTCAATACTTGTATCAACTTTGAGTTGTCTTTAGGCAGTTGATACTTACCTGCCTCACTGTTTATATTGCACTCTATCTGTCCTTATTTGAATAAAAGTAAGCAAAAGAAATGGTTATAAATGTTCATATGATTTTTGCAACTTAAATAAAAATACATAATTTTATCTACTGTTGTTGCTTTACTTCTTCTTATCCTAATTGGAGAAATATGATATAGGTCCAGAAAGTAATACAGATTGCAGGATTTTGTAGAGAAAAGGTGGGATTATAATCTAGGTGATTCGCTTCTGCCTAGAGGAAACATATGGCAACTGAGGAATATAAGAGAATGCAAAAATTATCTGACTTGAAAAATGCATGTGCTCTAGGAATGAAAATAAGTGCTTATCTATAAAATTCTCTGTTCACATAAATACTAAACATCTGTCATAAAGATTCCAGATCAGATGTTTTTCCACACGGATTATCGACCTCTTATCCGTGATGCCAACAACTATGTATTAGATGAACAAACCCAACAAGCTCCTCACCTCATGCCTCCCCCATTCTTGGTGGATGTCGATGGAAATCCTCATCCCACAAAATTCCAAAGGCTAGTACCAGGACGGGAAAATTGTAAAGATGAACAACTTATACCACAGCTGGGATATGTGGCTAATGGTATGTTATCTCTAAAATTAAATTTAAAACATTCTGCAAAATGTTGTACTTGCTATTCTCTCTATGATATTATGCCCCCAATGAAACTCTGTGGCAGATTATAATATATTTTACCTCTATTAAATTTCAGTTGCATAGTACTTTTTATCTTACTCCAGAGTACTTTTACATTGCTTATCTCACCTGGACACAGATAAATGGATTAGGACAAACAAGGATATGCTCAAGCAGAAAATGACCTGCTTTCTTAGTGCCCTGAACATATGTATGATCATGTTTATAGTATTAACTTCTAGTAATTATTACATGTGCTAACTTTAATGTGTCAAGCTTTTATAACAGGTAAAATTCCACTGCCCATAGTATTGGTATTTTAATTTGAGAGTCCATAGTTAATGGACCTAAGAAGAGTACATTTCAAAACCACAAACTGGGAAGTGGCTATTTATCTATCCTCATGTTTGAAAAGCAAAAAAGTATTGTGTTGGGGAGGGGGATTGTAAGTGCTTAAATAATACTCAACCTTGGAGGATATTGAAACAGTGGTGATGCATAATGGGAGGATAGTAGAATAAGATACTGAAATAAACTTTTATCTATCAAAGCAACTCTTCTGGTTAGCATATTTCCCTTATGTATATTGCCTCTTCCACACCACCCCCACACCGGAATGCCTTCATATCTTTGTTACATGTAGGTATTCTTACAGGTACGAGATAATGAGTTATTGACTTGCCAATGATTTCTTACTAGGGAATTTAGACTTGGCTTGATCTTTATAGAGTGAAATGTTGCACATCCTTTTATGGTCTTTGTTGTAAAGATTTGTAAAGCAATGAAAAGGTGTTACTATGTGTTAAGTTACTTTGATTATATGCTATTTATTAAACAAGGGGGGGGGACATGAATAGTAAGTAGGAGATAAAATTAAAACACCTGAATTTAAAAAGACCTATAATTCATCACACTTGATTTCCTGTAAGACCCAATCACTTGGCTACTCTATTAGATACCATTAAACCTGACTAGAGGAGAAGATGAAAAACTGGTCTAAGATGTAGTTGA
Source organism: Miniopterus schreibersii (assembly GCF_964146895.1). NCBI lineage: Eukaryota > Metazoa > Chordata > Mammalia > Chiroptera > Miniopteridae > Miniopterus > Miniopterus schreibersii. Next base: position 47,999,813 of record NC_138104.1, read on the forward strand.
GAAAGAAAGAGATCATAGAAATAAATTTTTATTCAGAAGTAACCATTAAATTTCAGTGTATTATAAGAATAATTTCTCTACTCATTAGTATACAGAGGTATTATCAAAAAGAACATTTGAAAGTGTCGACCATAATTTGATTTCTTTCAGAAAGGAAATTGTCATGAAAGAAAGATGCAAAGCATTTTAGGTATCTGTGTTTGAACTTGTTTAAACCTTACCTAAACCTCTACTCCCAACTTTTAGCTTAGAATATTCCATGGAGAGAATTCATTTTAAAATTAATAATTTAATAATTGTTCTTTAAGATGAGAAAGCCCTCATAATAATGTCTGATTTGGGGATATTGGTTAAATCAAGCTGACATACCAAAAAAATTTTAAGTTATTTTAAAAGTATTTTGTTTGATATATGCTTTGTTTTCATTTTAATCCTCTGCTTTTTTATTATTTATCTAGAAATTTATATATTAAGCTTGTTTTCACTGTGTTTAGGGTATACTAAAACTTAAGTAACTTAGTCGCCTTTTATCTTTGGTCTCATTAAGGTGATGGTGAGGTGGTAGAACAGGTAATTGGGCAACAAACCAATGACCAAGATGAGAGCATTCTTGATGGAATAATCAGGGAGCTACAGAGAGAACAAGATCTGAGACTAATTAACGAAGGAGATGTTCCACATTTTCCAGTTAATAGATCATATTCTGCTAATGGTGGTAAGTGTGTGTGTGTGTGTGTGAATGGTATGATAAATGTGTTTTAATTATTTTACTTATATTTATTTTAGGTTTGTAAATAAAAACAACATTTTGGGTTGTTCGGGTTTTTTTTTTTGCCAGATGATACTCATTTTCAATTTTTAAAAATATGTTTTTACTGATTTTTTAGAGCGAGCGAGAGAGAGAGAAACATTGATTGGTTGGCTCCTGCACACTCTCCAACCAGGAATTGAACCTGCAACCTGGGTATGTGTCCTGACCGGGAATCGAACTGGTGACCGTTTTTGGTGCATGGGACCACGCTCAACCAACAGCCCCACTAGCCAGGGCTCTTTTAAAACTTATTTTTCAGTTATAGAAGAACAACATTTTTATTAATTTACAATTGTGATAATAGATATACGAAAAGTGCTATAATCTCATTATCATTTGTGGCTCGAATGACTTTAAGAAATACAGCTGGTTTATTTTAATATACAGTAGTCATCCCCCCCACCACCACCCCTTATCTGCATAGGATAGGTGGCAAGATCCTTAGTGGATGCCTGAAACTGCAGATAGTACCAAACCCTATATATACTGTTTTATTCTGTATGTATATACACCTATGATAAATTTTAATTTATAAATTAGGCACAGTAAGAGATTAATAATAAGTAATATTAAAATAGGATAATTATAACAATATACCATAATAAAACATGATTGTGATCTCTCTCTGAAAACTGATCTAATAACCTAGATAGTCACTAAGTGACTAACTGGTGATGATTCCTGTCCCACTGGGACAGTTCAAGATTTTATCACACTATATAGAATGGAGTGCAATTCAAAACTTATGAATTATTTATTTCTGGAATTTTCCATTTAATATTTTCAGGCTGCAGTTAACCATGGGTAACTGAAACTGCTAACAAGAGGGAACTACTGTACTAGGTTTCTTTGAATAGATGTAAAATGCCATTAGTCAAAGTGACCCTGTCTAGTTCTATTTGCAGTGTTCATTTGTTTTGAGTTTTTTCTGATGCTTATTTTAACAGTTGACTATTTCAGTTTTCATTTTTGGATTATTTGCAAATATAACAAAAATAAATTAACAGGGACCTTTCTAGGGGATTAAAAAGAAAAATGTTATTACTTTTTCCCTTTTTTATTGTTTATCAATTTTGAAAATGAAATTTTGAACATTAAATTCTTTTTCAATTTATACTTTTTCTCTTACTATTTTTGAAAGCCTTATTGAAGCTTTATTCAAACTCTTTTTGATGGTCTAAATAAATACAGAGTTTAGATTAAAAAGCTGCTTTCTGAGCTAGTACTAATAGACATTTGTGAATCTACTAAATCATGTTAAATATACTTTTTTTGTTTTTACTGAGCATTTGGTAGATGAGAGATGTAAAAGTGCTTTGAAAAAAATGGAAAGGGCTATAAGAACTTTAGACATTTATTTAGTGCCAGCTTCATTCATAATACTCTAAAAATCATGAAGGGGGGTACAGAAAATGTAGAAGAAAGGGATATCAATGTTGTCTGGCACTATTACTTTGAATCTCCTATTTTATTTAGAGCTCTGATCTGGAAAAGTTTGGTGCCTTTGCTCAGAAAGTGGTATCTTTCTTTGTTTGCTTTAGCTCTGAGAAGTCCAAATATGGACATATCTTCTCCAAATATTGGACTCCGACGTAATGGTCAAATTGAAGGTGTCCGACAAATGCATAACAATGCTCTTCGTAGCCAGATGGCCACTGAACGAGATCTTATGGCATGGAGTAGAAGAGTGGTGGTAAATGAACTAAATCATGGGATTAGTAGGTGAGTCAATAAGGTAACATTCATAGGAAAATTGAGAGCTTTGTTTTCTTGTAAGTAAATCAAAATGTTCTCTGTTAGCCTAATAACTAAAGTTTTTTTTTAAATCCGCTAACTTGTGTATTAGTTTTTTCACTTTATTTCAGTTAGTTCACTCCATAACAACTATTTAATGATTGTCTTCAATTTTCTTAGCTTTATGTTAAATACTGAAAAATGAAAATCATGATCTTTGTCTTCCATGTGTTTATAGTCTAGGTTAGAAGGTAAGAATACAAATAATGTTAAGTAAAAACATGAGGCCATGTGTGAATAAATATGTCAGTGATATATGAATCCAAAATTTAACACTGGCTCTGAGAAGGCTCTCAACTTGATATTGGAGCAGTTTTGGAGTGCATTATAGATATATAGTAGACTCCAGTGCTTAGGGTGTATTTAAATATTATTTAAGTAGACTTGGAATATGAAAAGATTTTGTTAGGATAAATTTCAAACTTAGAATCCCTACATTTATATTCATTAAATTCCACATGTAAGCTAAATCATATGGTACTTGTCTTTCTCTGACTCGCTTATTTCACCTGGCATATTTTCTAAGTTCATCCATGCTGTTGTAAAAGGTAAGATTTTGTTCTTTTTCAAAGCTGAGTAGCATTCCATTGTGTTAATATACCGCAGCTTTTTTATCCACTCATCTACTGATGGGCATTCAGACTGTTTCCAGATCTTAGCTATTGTAAACAATGCTGCAATGAACATAGGGGTGCACATATTCTTTCAAATTAGTGTTTCCAGTTTCTTCAGATGTATTCGCAGAAGTGGGATTGCTGGGTCTAAAGGCAGTTTCATTTTTAATTTTTGAGGAAACGTCATACAGCTTTCCATAGTGGCTGCACCAGTATGCATAAAAGTAAAAAATATTTAAAAAAAGAATCTCTATCCTTTATGTGAACCCTAACATTTGCTATAATATCAACTCCAGATAATCCACAGCAACTGGAAGTAGATTTATAAAAGAGAAAGGACATTGACAGAGGACATACAAAATTTATTTTAATCATGTTATCTCCCTAATGAAGCCTTTTAGTAGCTCAGCCAACAAATAGGAAAATTAAATTGGTTTTGCCTTTTCTTTCTTTGGCAGTAATAAGAAAAAAAGGAGACATAGAGACAGCTAATTTATGAACTAAAAGCCACCCTCTGGCAGTAGAGCAATTTGAAATAATTCTTTGCTCAAAACGTTAAAACTAGAATGGAAAGCAGGGACTCAGAGAGATATCATACACCAATGTTCATTGCAGTATTTATTCACAATAGTTGAACGGTAGAAATAACTCAAGTGTCTATTAGCCGATGAATGGGTAAGCAAAATGTAATACATACATACAGTAGAATATTATGCAGCCAAAAAAAAGGAATGAAGTTTTGATACTCTGCTACAACATTGAAGACATTATGCTAAGTGAAATAAGCAAGACATAACAGGACAAATAACATATGATTCAACTTACGTGAAATAACTAGAATAGGCAAATTCATAGATACATAAAGTAGATTAGAGGTTAACGGGCCTATTAGAAGGAAAAATAGAATTATTGCTTAATGGTTACAAAGTTTAGGTTTGGAGTGATGAAAAAGGTTTGGGAATAGTGGTGATGGTTACAGAACATTATAAATTTTCTTAACACCACTGAATTGTACACCTAAAAATGGTTAAAAGGGCAAAATTTACATGTAGAAGTATTTTTTATCTGACTTTTAAACTATCGGTTTGCTTTTTGATGATTATCTGTTACTTTGACCTTTGATTTTTTTATTAGGGTTCAGGAAGAATGTAGAACTGCGAAAGGTGACATAGAAATCAGTCTTTATACCGTTGAAAAGAAGAAAAAGCCATCTTATGCTACCCAAAGGGTGAGTTTAGTTCGACAGTACTTTGGGACACACTATTTGCAAATATTTGCAGATACCAGGTTTTTGAAAGTTGCAGTTATGTATTAAGGGACTGTTTTGATAGGTGTCTGCATATGAGGAACCAATTTTTTTAACCCCAAATTGAGATATGTGGTTATTAATAAGGATAAAATTACACAAAGTCAGGACTCTCCCCCCAAATCTAGGACATATAGTTATTGTAGGTATAGGCTATTTCTGTTAAAATACCATTTTTATATGGTTAAAGAAGAACCTTAAAATGATTGTCTGATCACTTAATCACAATGTAAAACAAATGCTCAGGAACCCTAGGCCAGAGGTTGGCAAATTACTGCCCATGGGTTAAATCTGGTCTACTGCCTATTCTTGTTAATAAAATTTTATTGGAACCCAGCCACACTTATTCATTTATATATTGTCTATGGCTGCTTTCACACTATACAAATTCGAGTAGTTGCAGCAGAGATCATATGACCTGCAAAGCCAAAAATATTTGCACTGTGGGCCTTTACAGAAAAGTTTGCTGACACCTGCCCTACGAACACTTATGGCCTACCTAATCATACAGGATAAAATATGATCTATACATTGGGAAGATTCATATTCCCAGTAAAAACTGTAAAGCAGGGAGTAACTTTCCTATACTCTGTTAGGTACATGGTAAGCCCCTTACTAGCACTCTGAGGTTGAATGAACCAGTGGCCTAAAGAAGTACAGTTTTCTTCCTGGATATAACCATAACTCCTAAAGAGTATTGCAGCTTTGGAAGTCTAGGATGATTCTAATTTTATTAATCTAGGCAATGGGTAGTGAATTTAATTTTTTTTTTCAGTATTGATAAACACAGTTTTAGGTAACTATTATAAGAATGTCTCTAGCCCCTGCCAGTGTTGCTCAGTTGGTTGAGCATCATCCCATGCACCTAGAGGTTGCTGGTTCGATTCCTGGTCAGGGCATGTGCCAGATTGAGGGCTCGATCCCCGATAGGGGGCATGTAGGAAGCAGCCAATTGATGTTTCTTTCTCCTTCTCCCATCTTTTCTCAATCTAAAATCAATAAAAACGTATTTTTTAAAAGAATATCTCTAAATAGTCTTAGATCATTTTGATGCCCAATTTCTTAATTTCTATTGCGATATTGTTAGCTTATTTGATGTTCTCTGATAAGATTATTTTCTTAGAGATTTGGAATTACTCAGATCCATGATTTATATTCTTTTTTCTTATTAAGCTGATTTGTCAAACATCAGGCTTGTCTGATGGTAGTTAGGTCTATAAAACATTTTTATTTATAGAAAATGAGAAATTTTTAAATATAAGAAACTGGCCATTTTATACTGATTTATAAGACTTTACTCCTGATGACATGGTAGGGTTGTAGCTTTGACATGGTATATCAGTAATATTTTATATTTGTAAAGGTTAGAATAAATTAGTTTTCAGTTTATAGTCTAGGTGTTAAAAATTAAATCTTTATTTTGGACTGTTTACTAAAGGTAGTTTTTATAGAACTAAAGAAGTACACATTAGAAATTATATATACATAGATGACATTGATAACTTGCTTCATCCTATAATAAATTGTGAATGATATAGTATATGTAAATTCTGATTGGGTAAATTCTTGTGGCCCAGACTTTAAGCACTGTTTTTAATTTGATCACAAAGCTTTCAAAATAGGAAAGTAATTAATATTAATGGAAGGTGGGTTAAAATATATAGTCATTTCTTATATTTTCTTTTAGGAGATTTGTTTCTATCCCTTACATCTATCCCCACACCGTCCCACCCAATTGATTTGCTTTATATGTGTCCATTTATGTATGTTCACTGAGACTTTCACTTTTTAAAAATCTGTTTTACTTCTGTTTTACAGAATGATTATCAGCCTAGCTGTGGAAGGTCTTTACGAAGGACACAACGTAAGCGTCAGCATACTTACCAAACACGGTCCAACATAGAGCATAATTCGCAAGCACCGTGTCAAAATTCAGGTGTACAGGAAGACTCAGACAGCTCCTCAGAGGTTAGATATCTTATATTATATACTCAATGTAATTTTTTGTTTTCGAGTTAGTATCATCACTTTGGGTTTACTTTGAAGGGTCAATTCCTTAGCACAAAATTATTTTAATGATTTTCTTAGAAGAGGATTATTGGTTAATAAGGCATTTCATAAGAAAATTTGAAGATTATATTAAATTCTTTTACCTATCTTTTCTGACTTGTACCTAAGATACTGTATCAGTTGAGAGTATCAAACATGTCAGCAAAAGTTTGGCTTTGGGACAGTGAGAAAAAGGTGACATGAAATCTGCCTAGAAATCAAAAGAAGTGGAATATAAACAGGGAATACTAGTTATACAGTCCCAGGACTAGTTGACTGTGCAATCAGCTGAATGTACACATTTTCTGTTATTATTGACTTCGCTGATTATGGATATTAGTGAGTGATGATTTTTCTCAGGCCTACCTAATTCATTGAATAATGAGTATAGCAATTCTTTTCTTTATGTTATTCTTTTCTCCAGTACTTTCCTTTTTGTTCTCTTAACTGTAGTTGTTAAGTAAATAATGAAGGTTTAATTATGCATTAGCAATGTATGGTACCTCATTCTTCTTTCACTACTTACAATTTTTTAACTTATCAATGATGTTCCTCTCTCTCCCACCCATGAAAATCTTGCTCTGAAAAGAATGATCATGTATAAAGTAATTGCTGTTACCTTTTAATGTAATAATAGTATTGTGCTTGAGTTTTTAAAAAGAATCCCTATCTTAATAAATATTTATAGTTAAAATGCTTTCTTGGTCCAGATTCACTTCAAAATAATCCCTCGGATATGAGGCAGTTGCTGAGGCTATAGATAAAACAAGATAGGGTGTGAGTTATTGTCTAAACTGGAGATTGTGTACACAAAGGTTATCTATTCCCACTACTTTGGTATGTTTGAAAATTTATATAATAAATATATTAATTTTTTATGGAGAAGAAGTATATTAACTTGGAGGAATATAGATATATTTTAAAAAACTGTTTTAGCATTTAAGAGTATTATAGTTGACAGTCTTAAGGAGTCTATTCAGCCTTTGAAATGATGAAAGATGTCTTATACCATTAAGCTAGTAGATGTCAGAAAAATTAAATACCCCATAGGCTTAGTTGTGAGTTACAGATATATGCAAAAAATGATTATGTACATTTTAACCAGAGCATTTTTGGGGGGATACAAGAGTTGTTATAAAATAAATAGTGTGTGCTAATTAACAATATGCTATTTAAAAACCGTATATCTTAATTGCTGGCTCTTTGTTTCAGGAGGATGAAACAGTTGGCACAAGTGATGCTTCTGTAGAGGATCCTGTTGTTGAATGGCAAAGTGAAAGTTCCTCCAGGTAGTTTTAATGGTTTTGATTTGGTCAAAATTATTTGATGATTTTCATGTATAATTATGTTCTTATAAGAATTTGGTAAGACTAGAGTTAAAATAGTATTTTATAATAGAAAGAGTACAGTACTGGGTTGGAAGCCTGGAGACCTGCTGTTTTATCCTGGCTCTGGCAATATCTTTTTGGGCATGTCACTAGGAGCTTTGGTTGCCTCATCTATAAAAGAAGATACTTTGTAAATCCAAGATTCTACATCTTGGCAGGCTGTATGTATTTATTTCAGTTTTAAAATGACTATGTTTAACCATTCCCAGCAAAAAGAAGCATCTTTATTTAAAGGAGTTTTTGTGATTTGGACATCAATTTTAAATTTTAAATTCTGTTATGAGAAACTAAGCATTGTACTTTATACAAGAAGCATTTTAGTAAAATCACTTAGGTAACGATCAAAATTCTATATTGATATTTTTTTCTCTTCAGTTAGAACAGAATCAAACTATGTCATTTATAGTGCTGTTTGATTATAAAATGATAATCTTTCAATTCTAAGGTACAACTGTGTTTTTCCTAGCTCATTCATAATTTTTATTTACTTATAGTGATTCATCAAGTGAATATTCTGACTGGACAGCAGATGCTGGAATAAATCTGCAACCTCCAAAAAGACAAACTAGACAGGCAACCCGGAAAATATGCAGCAGCTCTGAAGAAGATAATTTGAAGTCACTAGAAGAAAGGCAAAAGAAACCTAAACAGACTAGAAAGAAGGTTTGTAAGTTTATAGGTTTTGTTTTTGTTTTTGTTTTGGGTTTTTGTTTTTACCTTTGGTACTTGAATATTTAACATTAACACTTGACTTTTCTCTAAAGAAAATGTCCCATCTGAGAAACTAAGTAAGGAAAATTATTTTAAATGAGTTTAAAATGGAAAGAATTTTTGAAATTTTTCTGTTATCAAAAGTAGACACTAGAATATCTTCATTATTATTTTAATTGTTATTAAATTAAAACATGTTCACAATTGTTGGTTAAAATGTAGTAGAGTTTTAAATAAGCCACTATAGTGTAAAGGTGTTCTTGTCATGTCATTAGTCATTTTCTTCCTATACATTTTTGACTTGTGAAATGAAAGGTATGATAAATTTTGTAGGGCTCTTCAATTTTTAAAACGTTTTTTTATTGATTTTTAGAGAGAGAAGAAGGGAGAGGGAGAGAGAAACACTGATGTGAGAGCGAAACATCCATCAGCTGCCTCCTGCATGCCCTCTACTGGGGACTGAACCTGCAACCTGGGCATGTGCCCTGACCAGGAATCAAACTGGCAACCTTTAGGCACACAGGATGACACACAACCCACAGAGCCACACTGGCCAGAGCTCTTCATTTTTTTAATGGTTTTATTTCACCCCAAAGATGGTTTATTTTTCCCACTATAATTTCATTTGGATGATGTAAAGACTTAATCCACATAGTTCTTTGAATATTAATTTAAAAATTTATTATGTACACATTCTGTAGCCTGTTCCTTTAGTAGACAGAATTAGCTTTTTAATTGTCACCATTTTATTGGTAAAAAGTTATTGTGTGACTTGTATTTGAATTCATATGGTATTCTAGAGACATGAAGAGTAAAATTTGTGGTTTTTAGATAGCATGTAGTGTCTCATCATTTTCTGTCAGACAAAATTCAGCAACATATTAAGAACTCACTTGTTTATTTTATTGGTATACAAGTTGTGCATAATTAATTGGTAAAGGAAAATGTTTAAAATTTGTATATTTTAGCTAATGTTTTTAACATTCTCTACTTGTTAATTTTTATACTGCTGTTCCTATATTTATTGTTTATATATTTGTGAACTATATTTTAGAAAGGAGGGCTGGTTTCTATGGCAGGTGAGCCCAATGAAGAATGGTTTGCCCCTCAGTGGATCTTGGATACTATTCCACGACGATCTCCATTTGTCCCACAAATGGGAGATGAGGTAATTGTTACCTGTTATAACCCTTTTCTCTTAGAACCTCAAGAATATTCACTTTAATCAGTCTTAGGGCAATTATAGTCTCAATTCTATTATAGTTATGTATACACTGTCTTAGCTACTCTTCTCAATTATATATTTCTTGTGGACAGTAACTGAATCTTAATCTTTGTATCCCTTGTAGATGGCACAGAGTCTTCAGTGTAGTGGATGCTCTGTGAACATTGAGATAAATTGATTGGCTTGTGAAGTCTTGAAAATAATTGTCTTTGTTTTTATCTTAATTGCCACTTAGTAAAGTTAAGTGGTAGTTTGAGACCTAATTCAAGTTCTAATATTGTTTTGTTGCGTGTTTTTTTAAAGAAACCCACGCTCAGCCTGATAGAAAATATACTAAAGAAAAATTAATTCCTTTTGATAATTAGGGGGATGTCATTTCACAAACAAGGTCTTCTTACCAAGCCTATGATTGAATAATACAGCCATATTTATGATTTGGTCATCAAAAATTGAGTTAAATTCTATCTGGTGAAAATGTTTATTCTTTTCTTATGAAAATAATGGTAACATTGTAATATATGAGCTCTAGTTGGCTTATATAGTCTGATATTGACTAATTATTTTTGAGCGATTAAGTGCTTAGACCGCGTTTTCAATTTAAGACTAATAGTAGGAATGTAATGTTGTCATTGTAATAAAAGAAGGAACAGCCTGGCCAGGTGTGGCTCAGCGGTTGAGCATCAACCTAGGATCCAGGCGATCGGGGTTCGATTCCTGGCCAGGGCACATGCCCGGTTGCGGGCTCGATCAATGACTCTCTCATCATTGATGTTTCTATCTCTCTCTCCCTCTCCTTCCCTCTCTCTGAAATCAATAAAGATATATTAAAAAAAAAAAAAAAGAAGAAACAAAACCTGACATATGTTTCTAAAAGTCTTGGGACCAATAAAAATTTCACCAAATATTCCTATCATTGCCTGTTATTGATATCTGGTACCAGAGATAGCTATCAAGTAGTCTTATGAATAAGCAATTGCTTATTATTGTTTGATATTATTAAAATGTATTTTTCATAAGTGTGTCTTGTAACTATTAGATTTTTGAGCAATGCTTGTTTATGTGGTTATTTTAGTAGAATGTGCTTTAATGAATGCTGTATTTAAAAAAACACTTAAAGAGCTTTTTGAGGGGCATTTCCAAAATCATGATTTCTTATATTTATTTCCTGTTTTATGGAGGCTTTTAAAAGGGATAATTTTGAAGTAATTTTAGAAGACTTTATAGAACAAAATAAGGATCTGTATACACTATGATCTTATGAGACTGCTCTCTGTTGAGTATAGGAATAAATACATAATAAAGGGAAAAGTTAACATGGTGGTACATGGGTAGGCTAAATAGCCATCTCAGGCGGGTGAATAAAGAAAAATTAAATTTATTAAAAGGGGATGGGTAATATCCAAAGGGAAGGGCTACACAGCACTGAACCAAAGGGTATTGGGTCCATGATGGCAGCAAAAATATACTTGGGACAGTGAAACAAGGAAGAGCATAGAAGAAGCAACAGGAGAGCCTAGGCTGGGCTGCTTTTGCTCACTGAGTAGTCAGAGAAAGAAGGGGGCCGTGGAGACAGATTCAGGGGGTAAGCCTGAGATGAGCTGCTGCTGCCTATTGCTTCTCTGGTTGCAAGTCTCATGGAGTCCCCTCGGAGGGATGGAAATAGCTCTGGCGTGCTCTCCTGGTAGGGAGTGGGCACTGGGTCCTTTGTCCTGGTCATATTTATCTCTTTCTTACAGATGGGAATCTTAGGGAAGGTCTCAGGGGAGGGTCTCAATAGAATATTCATCAGCTTTCCAGCTGTGCTCTTTCAGGGTCCTGGTCTCGACTGATTGGTCAGTGCCAGGGCAGGGGGTTGTTCGTCAGTGTTTCTGTTCCTGAAGGCAGCCAGAGGGCCACTTTTCTGGCTTTGCTGTTTTTCTAGGCCTGGAGGTGAAATACAACTGAGTCCGAGATGTTATCTTTAGGGAGGAATGCTCAGGGGGTCAAAACCAAACCGCATGACCAGTGATATCCTAGGGGAGGATAGATTACTCTGAGGACAAAGTTCTTGTTTTCCCACTTTCACCCCTTGCTAGGCATCCAGGGCTTCCTGCCCTGGTGAGTCTCTGTACCCCGGTTTATGTACCTGGCCCATCTAACATAAAGGATATCTGGAAAATATGCTTTATATTGACTTTTTAACCCCTACAGTTTTTTATATACTAATATTTAAATCTTTTTAGTTTTATACTTGTACTTTTAGCTGTTTAGAAATTCTGACTTAAACAGTGTTGATTGGTACAGTATGTCAGTGTAGTTTCGAAAACTCATTGTATGGTTTTATGTTCTATTTATGTTTACCACCTCTTTAAAATTATTATGGGAAACTTTTTTTTAAAAAATATATCTTTATTGATTTCAGAGAGAGGAAGGGAAAGGGAAAGAGAGATAGAAGCATCAATGATGAGAGAGTTGTCATCAATCCGCTGCCTCCTGCATGCACCCCAACTGGGGACTGAGCCTGCAACCCAGGCACGTGCCCTGACCAGGAATTGAACCTCTATCTACTGGATCCTAGGCTGACACTCAACCACTGAGCCACACCCGGCCAAGTGGAAAGAAACTTTTTAATGAATCAGAATATTGTAGTGAATGCTGTCTTAGGATGTGAAGGGTCTTACCAAGCACTTGGATTCATTTTCCCTCCATAAAATGCCAGTTCTGATGTTAATTCTTATAAAAGAAAAATTAATTTTTTTCTGGAAATTCCTCTTTTTAGTAGTGCATCTCTCACTCTCCTTCCCTCCCTCCCTCCTTCCCTCCCTCCCTCCCTCTCTCTCAAATGTGTAGCCTGACGATTAAAATGTTGATACTTAGAAGGTCAATTACAATTTGAAGTACAGTCAAACCTTAGTTCTTGAACATCTCCTATCTTGAACAATTTGGTTCTCGACCAGGTTGTTCATGGAAAAAATGTCTTGGTTGTTGAATAAGGTTGGGTTCTGGACCTGACAACCCTTTCATGCTGATACCTCAACACGATAAAAAGCATCTCTCAGGCCACAAAGGAGAGAATGTGAGTCAGTTTACAGCATTGTTAATATGTCAGGAAATTTTGCTGTGAATATTTTTGTCAGTTTTTTGTTTGTTTTTCTCTTGTTGCTGGCAGATGGACCATTAGCACAATTTTAAAATAGAAAGAGGCCATCAAAAGTGCTAATATTGCTAAGGGTATTAAAGAAACAATGATCACAGGCAATTGAATAGGTAGAAAAAAAACTGTTGTTGATTTGGATAAACTAAAAGCATTTAGCTAATGACAGCATTTCAGAGGCAATGATGTGTGAAAAAGCTAAGATGCCTCATGCTGACCTGAAAGACACGCCTGGAAAGAGGGCGGAAAGTGATTCCTTTAAGGCTAGTAGGGGGTGGTTCGATAAATTTAAGAAAAATATTTGCTTATAGATGGAACAGTACATTAGACATGTACTGTATATAAGAATGGTTAAAATGGAATCATTTGGGGACATGGAATGAATTAATTCAATTTACATTATTTTTAATGGGAAAAAAGCTTCGTTTTTTGAACAAATCACTTCTCGAACAGCCTTTTGAAACAAGTTAGAGAACTAAGGTCCCACTACATAGTACTTTAAAATATGAAATAAAGCCCAGCCGGGCGTGGCTCAGCAGTTGAGTGTCAACCTAGGATCTAGGAGATCGGGGTTCGATTCCCAGTCAGGGCACATGCCCGGGTTACGGGCTAGGCAGCCGATCTATGACTCTCTCATCATTAATGTTTCTATCTCTCTCCCTCTCCTTTCCTCTCTCTGAAATCAATAAAGATACATATTAAAAAAAATTTTTAATGTGAAATAAAATATGAGTAAATGTTAAATATTTTAAAATAAAATAGGGATTTTGTGTATTTGTCACAGTCTGTTTCTTCAGAAATTTATGAAGCTACTGGGGGAAAGGGACTGTGTGTACAGTTTTTATTATGCAGTACTTAGAGCCAGGCTACATGGGCATGAATACTGAATGAACATTATTTGATGGTGACAAATACATTTTTAAAAAATTATAATTATGTTTGTTGTAAACAGAAGAGGACATTTATAAGAATGTATATTGTGATGTACAGAGTTGTTAGGACGCTGCTGTTTAATATGTCATGTTTTTGTTTTAGCTTATCTATTTTAGGCAAGGACATGAAGCTTATGTGCGAGCTGTAAGGAAATCAAAAATATACAGCATTAATTTACAAAAACAGCCATGGAATAAAATGGATCTCAGGGTAAGTTTGCCAAATTCATTAGCTATGAAATTGAAGTAGCTTTGGAATTAAGGTACTTGCCTGTAGGCTTTTTCTCACTTTCATGCATATCTCACTGTTTTTTGTATGTCCAAGATAAGATGGTTACCATAATCTTATACGGCTGAGTGTTATGGGTCAGAATTTGTTTCCCAAAATTTGTATGCCACCTATTATCTTGATTATTTGACTTAATTTCCTTCAAGCTTCAGGTCCTCCGGTGTATATCATTCTATAATTGGAGCAAAGCAGTAGTTCCCTGGTGTGGATATTTTCCTCAAAAGCTTTGTACATTCTGGAGGCTCTATAAACTGACTACGTGTGTGGACTACAAACACCCTGGAGGTTCTGGCGGCTTTAGGATATAGTAAATATCACAAATCCCAAGAAGCTCAGAACTTTGTGGTGCTTTATGGATTATCTCTTTTGATATAGTACCTATGTAGCTACATTGTAATGAGTAAAATAGGTATGTATATTTTTAGAGAAGGGTTTTCTCCCTATAAGTACATGTCATTCATTTATGCTTATATACATACAGACAAACAGACATAGGAATACATACACCATCATTTATGCATAGGTTTATATACATGTGTTTTGTTCCTTTTTTTTTTTAACTTGGAAAACGAAACTAAAGAGCAATTTTACAATGGTTTTTCCAAGTAAATGAAGGATTGATGTGTGAGGATGTTTAGCAGGAAGGATACAAAATCTTTACATGTACTGAAATAAAGGTTTAAACACTTGTAAAATTGCATTAAGATTGTGAGATGGTAAAGTATCTTACCAAGTAAGCTTTACATAATCATCTCCTGGGAGATAGGGATGCTACCATCTATTCTAATCAAGTGAAAGTTTAGTTTTTGTTTGTTTGATTGTTTTAGAATCAGGAATGAATAAAACACTATTTTTTATTTTAAATTCTAACCCTGTGGTTCTAGGAAATTATAGGAGTCAGCATATGTGTGGTGCAAAAGCCTAGGCTTTGAAATAAGACCTGAATTTCAGTCCTAGCTCCGCTGTTTAATAGTGTAGAACTTTAAGCAAATCACTGTTCCCATGAGGCTCAGTTTTGTTATCTGTTAAGAGTGACTAAAAATCTATAAGAGTGATATTGTAAAATAATATTTTAAGTGTTCAAAAATGTATGTCATTTCCCCAAACATACATGTACATGTCCACCTGCATTATATACATACTGTATTTCTGCTAGAGGAGTGATTCTTAACTAGGCAGAGCATCATAGTCCCCTAGGGAGTTGTTTTTTAATATATATGACTGAGTTGTACCCCAAACCTACTAAATTCTATTCTATAGGACTGGGGTTTAGGAGCATGAATTATAAAAAGTTTCCCAATGGAATTCTGCTGCTTATCCTTGGTTTAGAGCCCTGCACTAAACTACAGCCTGTTTTTGAGGGTCAAGAGTCATGTCTTATTACCTTTAACACTTAGTGGAAATCCTAGTATTTGGTGGTTATTCAGATAATTTTTAAATTGTACCAATAATAAATAATATGTAAATGTTAGAAAATTATTTATATTGAAAATAATAGTTTATTGGTATTCTTATAAATAGGAACAAGAGTTTGTTAAGATTGTAGGAATCAAATATGAGGTTGGACCACCTACATTATGCTGCTTGAAGCTTGCATTTCTGGACCCCATTTCAGGAAAAATGACTGGAGAGTCTTTTTCCATTAAGTGAGTAACTGTGTGTGTGTGTGTGTGTGTGTGTACGCGCGCGCACGCGCGCGAATCCCTATTTTGTATTCCGCAGAGCACAAGACTTAATGAGAGAGAAAACACTACAGCACTATAGGCTTAATGTTTTAAAGAACAAAGTTTAATGTTTAATTCTTGGTTTACGTTTTTACTTAACTATATGTATATGGCTATTAAAGTGTATGTATATAGCAAATGTATATTTTAATACAATGTGTGATATATATATACATACATATATATATATATTTATATGTTCATGAGTTAGTTACTTCTCTGAATTTATGCCTTCATTTATAAAATGGAAATGTTAATATCTTCCTCAGGATTGTTGTGGGGAATAAAAGAAAAACCTTTATAAGTACCTAACAGTTTGCTTAGAACACCCTAGATGCTTTTATTTCTGTTAAAAATAGGAATAGTCAGTGGCACATTTCTTAAAGTAAGTTTGAAGTCTAAGGAAATGAAATAACATCAATTCATACTTCTTTTTTGTTATTCACATCAGAGGATATTTTTTCCATTGCTTTTCAGAGAGAGTGAGAGAGAGAGACAGAGAGAGAGAGATGGAGAGAGATGTTAGAGAGACACATTGATTGGTTGTCTCCTACACGCACCCTGATGGGGCCCGGGATCAAACCTGTAACCAAGGTATGTGCCCTTTACTGGAATTGAACCCGAGACCCTTCAGTCCTCTGGCTGATGCTCTAACCACTGAGCCAAACTGGCTCAGGCTCCATTGATTTTTAGAGAGAGTGGAAGGGAGGGAGGGAGGGAGGCAGGGAGGGAGGCAGGGAGGGAGGGGGAGAAAGAGAGAGACAGACAGAGAGACAGAGAGAAACATCGATGTGAGAGAGACACATCAATTGGTTGCCTCCCTCACGTGCCCCAACCAGGCTGGGGATCCAACCATGACCCTTTGGTGGGCAGGCCAACATTCTAACCACCAAGCCACACCAGGCAGGGCCATACGTTTCTTAAAAAGTCCTTAGTAAAAATAAATTATATTAAACCTTAGTAAAAATAACTTATATTAAACTTTAAGAACCTTTTTGACTCTTTATTACATTAAAGTGATACAGCATTAGGCAGAGTTCTCCCAAACAAAGCAAAGCAGATGAAGTTTAATTTAAGTAAAGGCATTTGTAAGGACCTTGAGGTTTACAACATTTTGCTTCATGGCTATGCTTTAAACGTATATCCATGGATAGTTAGTAACATGTACTATTATATTTGTATATTGGTTCACAGGTGCTTTATTTTCTGTACAGGTATCATGATATGCCAGATGTCATTGATTTCCTTGTGCTACATCAGTTTTATAATGAAGCCAAAGAAAGAAACTGGCAGATCGGTAAGTACAGAATTCTCACTTAGTAACTATTAAGTTTGAGGTAGAGTACATAACTTTTTAATCTGATTTAACAGAAACTAGTTTTACATGTAGCCAAATTAGAAAAATTAAACTGAAAATATTTTCTCAGTTATGTTCGGTGATTTTATGCACATTGTGTGTGTCATATAATCTCTAAACCTTCTGCAAATTTCTAATCTGTTAGAATACATATCTGAATTTAAAAGGGAGTTATCTAATGTCACTTGTCCTAAAATATAGTATTTAATATTTGGGCTCTTAAACAAACCATTACTGATTGTGGTTTTCTTTCTTTCTCTTTTCTCCCCACCACAGCTCGATCGCCCTCTCTCTCTCTCTCTCTCTGTCTCTCTGTCTCTCTCTCTCTCTCTCAACCTTTCCCCTTTCTCTTTTCTCCCTCTCTTCCTTTCTCCCACTCCCTCCTTTCCTCCTCATTAGCTATTTGATCTTGGGCAAGTTTTTAATTTCTCAGTGCCTCACTTCCATTACCTTTAAATGGGAATCACATGATGCCACACCTATAAAAGACTGATGTGAGCAATAAATTAGTTAATATCTAGAAAGTACTTAAAATGGTACCTGATACAGAGTAAACACTGCATATGTTTGCTGTTAATTACTTTTAAGTAATGTTTTCTTATTTGGAAGAAACTATTGTCTACAATGATTTGGTTTTGTAATTCTTAGTCATTTAGAACAGAAGACTAGTATGAAGTGATTTTAAAGGCAGAAATCAAAAAAGATAAGAAACAAAAGGTGTAACATAGGTAGAGAGCAAGAATTAGTATGCCTAATGATGATTTCAGGTAATTGATAAAAGTTTAATTATATGTGGTAGCATTTATTTAAAAAAACATGGACATATATTTGTGTGTGTGGTTTTTTTTTTCTTCAAAAAAATAACTAGTACCTGGAAATCAAAATCCTTGAAGAAGGTAAAATGTAAAATTCACTTATCTTGCAAACTCAGATTGAAACCTTTAACAACACTAGTTATAATACTACTTCTATATTCAACAAAAAGTAGCAATTTAGCCCTGGCCAGTGTGGCTCAGTTGGTTGGAGCATCATCCTGTACACCGAAGGTGGCAGGTTCAATTCCTGGTCAGGGCACATACCCAGGTTGTGGGTTCAGTCCCTGGTCAGGGCACTAGCGAGAGGCAACCAATTGATGTTTCTCTTTCATACCTCTCTCTCTCTCTCTCTCTCTCTCTCTCTCTCTCTCCATACATATATATATGTGTACATATACACACATCTTTCTCTATTTCTGTCTCTCTCCATCTCTACCCCCCAAAATCAATTTTAAAAAAATCCTTGAGTGAGGATTAAAAACAACCTTTGAAAATAACAATTTATAGTGGGAACAGAGCTATTATTCTCGAGAGCACCGTTGTAAGAATTTCTAAAAACATTACAGGTGATAGATTCCGCAGTATAATAGATGACGCCTGGTGGTTTGGGACTGTGGAGAGTCAGCAGCCTTTTCAACCAGAGTATCCTGATAGTTCTTTCCAGTGTTACAGTGTTCAGTAAGTACAGTTATGCTCTTTTATGCCTGATATAATACAGAAGTGCTATATGAACTTTCTATAAACCCTGCCAGGAATAATATAATTTATCTGACTTATCTAGTTTTACAAGATCTATAACTGTAAGGAAGTAATCATGATACCTATAGGGAAGGAATTTGATGATAAAGTA
Organism: Miniopterus schreibersii; assembly: GCF_964146895.1. NCBI lineage: Eukaryota > Metazoa > Chordata > Mammalia > Chiroptera > Miniopteridae > Miniopterus > Miniopterus schreibersii. The sequence goes on from NC_138104.1 coordinate 48,018,811, forward strand.
GGTAAATGTTTCTGCTAAAACAAAGCAGGAACTGAAGGCTCACTCCTACCTCCCTTATGTTCATATTTTCTTGTAAGTAATTTTATTTTAGACAAGAATTACTATTACTTCATGAAGAATACTGAAATTAATTCAGTTTTTAAAGTAATTGTTACAGCTGGAATATAGCAATGAATATTAGTACCTAGGCTTTTATTTAATGGTGTGAATTCTAGGCAGAAATGACTGTATTATATTTGGATGTCGTATTTGTCTTCAACATTTACTTTAGTTCTTCATGATAGATTCCTAGTTATAATACTCCTAATTAATAAAGTTTTCTTGTCAGATGTGATAGGACAAGTGTTTACTTTGTGAATATTGACTTTTGTCTCCACATTGCAGATCAAAAAGGAATAATAAAATTTTGGAGATGTTATGATACTTAACCTGTTAGGATAAAGTAGATTGTCTTACAGAAATAAGTGGTCTATTGAATCACGTTTTTAACCTGAAAGGGATTTTTCTAAACATACCATTTTATTCTGTATCCTGGCTTAACATTGAATAAGTCCTTGATTGGAATAAAAAAGCCAAGTAAAGCTAAGAATAAGCCTCCTACTCTCTAAGTTTCATATTGGTAGACCATGTTTTCTTTATTAGAGGTTTATTATTATCTGTATGTAAGCAAAGTTGTACTTTAAGGAAAACTGTATTGCCCTTTTCCAAATTTCATCCCCAATAATTCATGCAAATTATGCTAGTATATAAAGTATCATGTGAATTTTATTTGTATCTTGTTATTTTTTAATAGCTGGGACAATAATGAGAGAGAAAAGATGAGCCCCTGGGATATGGAACCAATTCCAGAAGGAAGTAAATATACTTTTAAAAATGAATTATAATTCTTATAAAAGAAAAATGACAATAGCATGGTATTGGAAACTAATCATTTCTGGGTTTCCCTCTTATGCATAGCTGCCTTTCCAGATGAAGTTGGTGCTGGTGTTCCTGTGTCCCAGGAGGAACTGACTGCTTTGCTATACAAACCCCAGGAAGGAGAGTGGGGGGCTCATTCCAGAGATGAGGAATGTGAACGGGTTATTCAGGGCATCAACCACCTTCTTTCCCTTGGTATGGTGAATGTGAAAGAATATTAGGTTGGGAGGGAACAAGGAAAAGCAGCAGAATTTTAAGTTCTGCCAAAGGAAATGCATTTTTTTCACTGTACACTTCTAACTCAAGAAGCACAGTGATTCTAGTTTTAATAGCATTTTTATATGCTTGGCCAAAGTAATGACAAACTTTTTCAGTTCTGTGGTGGCTTATAATAGTGAAGGCAGGTAAAAGGTGTCTTATTTGCTTGAGTCATTTTGACTCTCTGACTGTTTCATGAGCCTGACTGGGTTATTTGATAAAGACAGTGTGTGAGTAATCTATATTACTTGCATAACTAGTTATGTTTTCTAAGACATATCGCTTGAGACATTTGGCATTTATCCAGAAAAGACATAAATTTGAAATTAAACACAGTACTCCTTTAATTTTGTCTCATTTTACCTGATTTGAACCACTGTATCATACATGAGTCTTAGATAATATGCCCCCCGTAAAAATAATAATATCATAACAGTATTGGTCTAATATTAACATAATTGAATCGTCAACATTTTATGTGTAGTATATTCGCCCCCCTTCTTTTTTATATGTTTTGTTTATTAACATGAAATGTTAATGTTCTTTGTAACCACCTTTCTTGATTTTGGTAATATTGTAGATTTTGCTAGCCCTTTTGCTGTTCCAGTGGATCTCAGTGCCTATCCCTTGTATTGTACTGTAGTTGCATATCCAACTGACCTCAACACCATCAGGCGGAGACTTGAAAATCGCTTTTACAGGTCTGTTTAGTTTTATCATTTACTATAAAATTTACAGCTTTATGTCTTTTGCTTTTCTTTTTGTATAATGATACACTGAGATCTTTGTTTTCATAGTATAAATAATCATTCAAAAGAACCACTCCAAAATTTCTTCTAAAAATTTAGACCACTAATTTTCCTTTATTCAGTAGATTCTTAGTCTTCCAGGGTGAGAAGGGGTGTGAAGGGAATGAAGTACAGGGAAAAAATTATGAGTAATGCAAGTCACATGTGAAATAAAAACTAGTTAACTTTAGTTTATTTAAGGCAGGTTAAGTGTTTTGTGGATTCATCATGGTTAAGGTGCTACACAGAGACTTTCAGCATGTGTAAATCCCCTGTTGAAAAATTAAGCAGCAGTTAATGAGATTTAATTACCAGCCCTGAAATGTGTATAGAAAAAGGGATAGAGGAAGATATGAACTGGAAGAATATACCATGTTCATGGATTGGTTTTAGTCAGGAGTGAAGTGATTATGGGAAAGCGATGAAGGGCCACTTTTGGTATCTCCCTCACCCCAGACTCCACTGTCCTAACCACAGTTATTCCATGAACTGCTTTTAACCAGCTGGGTGTATTTTATAACATTACCTACAATTTCATTCAATAATATATATCATAAAATGACTAGATAAAAATCTGTCCTTTTCTATAACCTGCTTTTTTCTTTTTCTTCCCCTGAAAACTAAACATTTTAACTTTATCTCAGCAGTTTATTTTTGTTTATTTATATTTGGTCAAATCACTATTTACCCATAATTTCCTGGGTCAATTCTTTTCTAACTTTTAATATGCAGTCCAGTAGTTCTAAATTCTTGCCTGTGCTTCAAATACTGTAACTATATACGTTTATTAGTGCACATCTATCACACACATGAGTTACATACATACAAGGTGTTCCAAAAAGTGTATGATCACTTAAACATGATAGCTCAATTTTGAAAATGAAATGTATTTTAATAAACACTGCCTTTATAATTATTCAAAGTGTGTGTATACATTTTTTGGGGACACCCTATATATTTTAATACCTTTGACATGTCATGATTAGTTGCCTAGTTGTTCTGTGTTACATATTCCTAGAATAATTGAAGGTATTTTTTAAAAATTTTTTCAATTACAGCTTTCATTTAATATTATTTTATATTAGTTTCAGGTGTCACAGAAGGTATTTTTTATTTCATAGGAGAATATCAGCATTAATGTGGGAGGTACGCTACATTGAACATAATGCCAGGACTTTCAATGAGCCAGACAGTCCTATAGTAAAAGCAGCCAAAATTGTAACTGATGTCTTACTTCGATTTATTGGGTAAGAAGGAGTTTTATTCTCCATAGGAACTGCCTTCTGATTTTGTAAAATTTATTGAAATATATTTTGATTTATCATATTTCTTAGGGACCAGAGCTGTACTGATATACTGGATACTTATAACAAAATCAAAGCAGAAGAACTAAACAGTACTGATGCAGAGGAGGTAAGAATTGCAGCATTCGTGAGCATGTGTTCCTTTTCTGTTATTTAAATTACAGTAAATATTATATGTAGGTATTATAAGCAATGAAGCTAATTTCTAAAAGTTGGCTAACACTTGAATTTTTTTTTATTAAACTATTTAACCTGTGTTTAAATGGCATGTACAAAAATGTAGTAGTGCTAAAGTATTCAGTCAGGTGTCTGGTCATACTATTGACTTAGTGGGTTTCAGTGATGAGAAATCAAGACTTCATATTAGAGCCCTTAAAAACAGGACAAAGCACTAAATAATGTAGAAGAATGGTTAGTTGAGGGAAACTTTAATAAGGATTCATTTTCTACAGACGTGTAAAATATTAACATATTTTAAAATTTTAGTTTTCAAAATTGACATGTTTAGTAGTTTTATGAAATTGCTGTTCAATTTCTTTTATGGAAATTTGCTAACATAAAACAGTTTTTTTTAAAGAGATGAAATTAGTATTGTCAGCAAACCCTCACTTCTGATTTCCCCAGCCAGTTATACTCCTAAGGTACATAAAGCCATTTGTGACTAGAGGCTATGATAGAGAAGCAAAAACCAAGATAATAGGCTGAAACAATAATAGAGAGTGACAATTAAAAATCTTTAGTGGCAGACAATTCATCCCATGGATGAGTGACTTAAATTTGCTAAATTCTATTGTAGTGGCTATTTTACACAGATATGTCACCTGTTTATATTGTCTGTACCCTTAATCTTCACAGTGGTAAATTGTCAGTGTTTTTTACTCTTTTCTTTGTTCATTTTTTAAAGTATTACAGATATCTTCCTTTTCTCCCTCATTAATCCCCTCTTCCCGGCATCCACCCCCCCCCCCCAGGTCTTCTTCACACTATTGCCTGTCTATAGGTAATGCATATATGCATCTAAGTTCTTTGATTAATCTCTCCCTGCCCACTCCCCACCCCCACCTTCCCTCTGAAATTCATCCAACTACTCCATGGTTCTGTATCTTGGTATCTTGTTCATCAGTTTATTTGTTCATTAGATTCCACATATTAGTGAGATCCTGTGGTACTTGTCTTTCTCAGACTGGCTTATTTCACTTAGCATAATACTCTCCAAGTCAATCCATGCTGTCCCAAAGGGTAAGAGATCCTTCTTTTGTATAGTTGCATAGTATTCCATGGTGTAAATGCACCCCAGCTTTTTTATCCACTCACCTACTGATGGGCATTTGAGCTGTTTCCAGATCTTAGCTATTGTAAATTGCACTGCTATGAACACAGGGTTGCATATGTTCTTTCTTCTTGGTGTTTTCGATTTCTTAGGATATATTCCTAGATGGGATTACTGGGTCAGATGGCAATTCAATTTTTAATTTTTTGAGGAAACTCCACACTGTTTTCCATAGTGGCTGCACCAGTCTCCATACCCACCAGCAGTGTAGTAGGGTTCCCTTTTCTCCACATCCTCGCGAGTACTTATCATTTGTTGATTTGTTGATGGTAACCATTCTGACAGGTGTGAGGTAATATCTCATTGTTGTTTCAATTTGCATCTCTCTCGTGATTAGTGACTTTGAGCATTTTTTCATATGTCTCTTGGCCATCTGTATGTCCTCTCTGGAGAAGTGTCTATTTAGGTCCTTTGCCCATTTTATAATTGGATTGTCTTATTTTTGTTAAGTTGTATGAGTTCCTTATATATTTTGGAAATGAACACTTTATCAGATGTATCATTGGCAAATATGTTCTCCCATACACTGGGCTCCCTTTTCATTTTGTTGATGGTTTCATTCACTTTATATTTTGATGCAGTCCCACTTGTTCATTTTCTCCTTTGTTTCCCTTGCCGTAGTAGATGTATCATCAAACATACTGCTCCGAGAAATGTCTGAGATTGTGCTGCCTATGTTTTCTTCTAGGATTTGTATGGTTTCATGTCTTACATTTAAGTCTTTTATCTATTTGAGTTTATTCTTATGTACGGTGTGAGTTAGGGGTCTAGCTTCATATTTTCCGTCTATCTGTCCATTTTCCAGACTCCATTTGTTGAAGAGACTGTCTTTACAACATTACATGCTCTTGCCTCCTTTGTCAAATATTGAGCATAAAAGTTTTGGGTTCTCTTTCTGTTCCATTGATCTATATGTCTGTTCTTGTGGCAGTACCAAGCTGTTTTGATTACAGTGGCTTTGTAGTATAATGTGATATCTGGTATTGTGATCCCTCCAACTTGGTTCTACTTTCTCAAGATTGCTGTGCTATTCTGGGTCTTTTTTGATTCCATATATATTTTTGGTGTGTTTGTTCTAGATCTGTGAAATATGCCATTGATATTTTATTGAGGATTGCATTGAATTCATAGATTGCTTTGGTTAATATGGACATTTTTATGATGTTAATTCTACCAATCCATGAACATAGTATATTCTTCCAGTCCTTTGTATCTTCTTCTGTCTCTTTTTGCAGTGTCCTATAGTTTTCTGAGTACAAATCTTTTACCTTCTTGGTTAAGTTTATTCCTATGTGTCGTAATTTTTTTGTTGCAATAGTAAATGGGATTGCTTTTTTAGTTTCCCTTTCTGTGAGCTCACTATTGGTGTATAAAAATGCCAGGAATTTCTGGGTGTTAATTTTGTATCCTGCTACATTGCCAAATTCATTTATTAAATATAGTAGTTTTTTGGTGGAGTCTGTAAGGTTTTCTATGAACAATATGTCATCTGCAAGTAATGACAGCTTACTTCTTCTTTTCCAATTTGAATGTGTTTCATTATTTCTTTTTGTCTGATAACTGTGGCAAAGACTTCTACTATTATGTTGAATAAGAGTGGTGAAAGTGGACACCCCTGTTTGTTCCTGTTCTTAGGGGAGATGCTTTTAGTTTTTACCCATTGAGTATGATGTTGGCTATAGGTTTGTCATATATGGCCTTTATTATGTTGAGATATGATCCCTCTATTCCTGCTTTGCTGAGAGTTTTTATCAAAAAATAAGTGTTGGATTTTGTTGAATGCTTTTCTCCATCTATTGATATAATCATGTGTCTTTCCATTTGTTTATGTGATGTATCACATATATTGATTTGTGAATATTGCACCAGCTTTGCATCCCTGGAATAAATCCCACTTGGTCATGGTGTATGATCTTTTTAATATATTGCTGGATCCGATTTGCTAATATTTTGTTGAGGATTTTAGCACCTATGTTCATCAGGGATATTGGCCTGTAATTTTCTTTCTTTGTAGTATCTCTATCTGGTTTTGAAATTAGGCTTATGGTGACCTCGTAAAAAGAGCTTAGAAGTGTTCCTTCCTCTTGGATTTTTTCAAAAAGTTTGAGGAGAATAGGAGTTATTTCTTCTTTGAATGTTTGGTAAAACACCCCTGTGAAGCCATCTGGCCCTGGGCTTTTGTGTCCTGGGACTTTTTTGATTACTACTTCACCTTCATGAACAGTTGTTGGCCTATTCAGGTTTTCTGACTCTTCCTGATTGAGTTTTGGAAGGTTAAGTTCCTCTAGGAACTTGTCCATTTCATCCACGTTGTCCAGCTTGGTGTGGTGTATAGTTTGTTCATGGTATTTTCTTAAAGTCCTTTGTATTTCTGTTGGGTCAGTTGTTACTTCACCTCTTTCATTTATGATTTTGTTTATTTAGGTCCTCTCTCTTTGTTTCTTGATGAGTCTGGCTAAATGTTCATAAATCTTGTTCATCTTTTCAAAGAACCATGTCTTGGTTTCATTGATTTTTTTTATTGTTTTTTACCCTCTGTGTCATTTATTTAGACTCTGTTCTTTACTATATTCTTCCTCCTAGTTACTTTGGGCTTTTCTTTTTTAATGTATCTTTATTGATTTCAGAGAGAGAGAAAGAATCATTAATGATGAGAAAGTTTGGGCTTTTCTTGTTATTCTCCTTCTAAGTCTTCAAGTTGTAAGGTTAGATAATTCATTAGTCTTTCTTGTTTTTTGAGATAGGCCCGTAGTGGTATGAATTTTTCTCTCAGGACTGCTTTCATTTTGTCCCATAGTTTTTGGGTTGTTGTGTGTTCATTTTCATATTTTTCCAAGAAGTTTTTGATTTCTTCCTTGATCTCTTTGGTAACCCATTCATTGTTTAATGACATATTTAGCCTCCATGTGTTTGAATGTTTTTCACTGTTTTTATTGTAGTTGATTTCTAATTTCATGCCATTGTGATCTGAGAAGATGCTTGACGTGATTTCAGTCTTCTTAAACTTGTAGAGACTTGTTTTGTGTCCTAACATGTGGTCTATCTTTGAGAATGTCCCATGTGTACTTGAAAAGAATGTATGTTCTGTATCTTTGAGGTGGAATGTTCTGTAAATGTCAATTAATTCCACCTGATCTAGTGTGTCATTTAGCATCGCTGTGTCCATGTTGATTTTTTGTCTAGAAGATCTATCCAGTGATGTCAGTGGGGTGTTAAAGTCCCATACTATTACTGTATTGCTATCTTATAGTCCTCCAGAAGTTTTTTTTATATTTGGGTGCTCCTGTATTGGGTGCATATATGTTTACCAGGGTTATATCCTCTTGTTGGATTGATTCCTTTAGTATTATCCAATGACCTTCATTGTCTCCTGTTATGATCTTCATTTTGAAGCCTAGTTTGTCAGATATGAGTATTTCTATCCCTGGTGTGTTTTTTCATTTCTATTTGCGTGGAAAATTTTTTTCCATCCCTTTACTATCATCCTGTGTGAGTCCTTTGTTCTGAGGTCATTTTATTGTAGACAGCATATATATGGGTCATGTTTTCTTATCCGTTCAGCTACCATATGTATTTTGATTGGAATATTTAAGCCATTTATATTTAAGGTTATTACTGATTGGTACTTACTCATTGCCATTCTTTTTTTCTGTCTGTTCCTCTCTTTCTCTACATTTTTTCTTCTTCTCATATCAGCCCCTTTAGCATTTCTTGTAGTGATGGTTTGGTAGTAATAAACTCCTTTAGCCTTTTTTTTATCTGTGAAGCTCTTCATTTCACCTTCTATTTTGAATGATAGCCTTGCTGGATAGAGTAGTCTTGGGTTCAGTCTGTTATTTTTCATTACTTTGAATACTTCATGCCACTCCCTTCTGTCCTGACGGATTTCTGTTGAGAAATCAGTTGTCAAATCTAATGGGTGCTCCCTTGTAGGTAACATTCTCTCTTTCTTGCTGCTTTTAAGATTATTTCTTTATCTTTAATGTTTGCCATTTTAATTATGATGTGTTTAGGTTTAGGTGTTTTGGGGTTCAATTTGATTGGGACTCTCTGTGTTTCCTCAACTTGAGTTACTCTTTTCCTTCACCAGGTTCAGGAAGTGTTCTGTCATTATTTCTTTAAACACTTTCTCTAATCCTTTATTGGATTCTTCTCCCTCTGGCATCCCTATGATGCAGATATTGTTACGTTTCATATTTTTCCAAAGTTCCCTTAAATTTTCTTCCTCTTTTTTTTTTTTTTTTTTTTTCCCTAATTGCTGCTCTGATTAGGTGTTTTTGTATCCTGTCTTCTAATTCACTGATTTGGTCCTCAGCTTCTAATCTACTGTTGATTCCTTTCAGTGTATTCTTTATTTCAGCTGTGTCATTCTTCATTTCCAATTGATTCTTATGCAGGCTTTGGAAGTTCTCATTAATGTGGTTGAGCATCCTTATAACCATTATTTTGAACTCTATATCTGATAAATTGTTTGCCTCCATTTCATCTATTTCTTTTTCTGGTTATTTCTTCTTTTCTTTCATTTGGGTGTTGTTTCTTTGTCTCCATTTTATTTTGCCCCTTGTCCAGGAATACCAGGTCAAAGCTGCACAGTGTGAACAGGGCCTCATTTCTGTTAGTCCCAGGGTACCAGGTTCAGCAGCTAGGTCCTGATGACAGGCCTATGTGTTTGGGAGGTGTTGGGTCATGATGGCAGGGCCAGGTGCACTACGTCAAGGCTGTAGCCAGGTAGGCAGGCAGGCCTGGCAAGTCTTGTCAAGGAGGCACGGCAAGTAGGCTGGCAGGCAGGCAGGCCATGTAACACGTCAAGGAGGCACAGAAGGCATGCAGGCAGGGAGGCCGTGTGCACCACATCAAGGCAGTACAGCAGGCAGGCAGGCCAGCAGGCAAACCGGGAGTGCCCCATCAAGGGGGTGGCCCAGGCATGCATGCCTCACACTACTAAAAGGAGGCACATCAGGCAGACAGGCTGGGTGCACTCCATTAAGGAGGCAGGTCAGGTGTGCACCCCCATCAAGGAGGCAGGCAGGAGGCTGTGTGTCCTTGTCAAGAAGGTAGGCAGGCAGTCAGACTGGCTGGCTGTAGGCACCCCATCAGGGAGGTGCCGCTGTCAGGGAAACAGGCCAGCCATGCAACCCCATCACGGAGGTGGGCAAGCAGAGAGGCAGAGGCAGGCCAGCTGTGTGAGTTTTTTACTCTTTAATGAAAGTGTGTCTCACTATAAAATGTTGTATTATTGGAGTTAAATGTTATTTACATAATAAAAACTTAAATATGCGGATTAGGTATTATCCTGAAAGTAATGACAAGTTTATCATTCTTATGCCTGATATTTTCTCTGACCTTTCACATAAGTGCATTTTGATTCAGGGTTTCATGTAGCAAAAATTTTGTCTCAGAGCAAGCACTACTTGGGTTAAAATAAAAGTAGAGTATAATTCAACAACTTTATCTTTTTTGATGAGAACATTTAAGTTTTACTTTCTTAGCAAATTTTAATTATATGATACAGTGTTATCAGTATAGTCACCATGGTTTTTTTTCTTAGATCTTTAGATTCTTAGACCTTATTCATCTTATAGCTATAAGTTTGTACCCTTTTACCAACCTCTCCCCATTTCCCCTACTACCTCCCCTTGGTACTATTTGTTGTTCTCTGTCTGGCTTATTTTACTTAGCATAATGCCCTGGAGGTCCATTCATGTTGTCACAAATGGCAAGATTACCTTCTTTCTCAAGGCTAAGTAATACTTCATTGTGTGTGTATAAACATACCAATCACACTTTCTTTATCCATTTATCTGTTTACATACATTTAGATTGTTTTCATAGCTTGACTAGTGTGAATAATGCTGAAGTGAACATGGCAGTGCAGTTTTATCTCTTTGATAGTCTGTTTTCATTTCTTTTATAGATATATACTCAGAAGTGGGATTGCTAGATCATAGGGTACTTTTTTATTTTTATTTTTGAGGCTCCTCTGTACAGTTTTCCATAATGGCTGTACTAATTTATATTTCCACCAACAGGACACAGGGGTTTCCTCCTCTCTACATCCTCTGGAACACTTGATATCTCTTATGTCTTTTGTGCTAGACGTTCTAAGAGGAATGAGGTGATACCTCATTGTGGTTTTGATTTGCATTTCCCTGATGATTAGTGAGGTTGACCATCTTTTCATGAACCTGGTAATAATTTGGATGTCTTCTTTGGAAAAATATCTGTTAAGTCCTCCTGCCCATTTTTAAATTGAATTGTTTGGGTTTTGTTTTTGTTTTTGTTTTGCTATTGAGTTGTATGAGCTTTTAAAATACATTTTGGAGATTAACAAGTTATCAGATATATGATTTGCTAATATTTTCTCCCTTTCAGTAGATTGACTTTTCATTTATTTAAAAATTATTTTTAATTGAATTTTTTGGGGCGGCATTGGTTCACATCATACAGGTTTCAAATGTACCACTCTATAACACATCATCTGCACACTTCATCATGTGCCTTTTGCCATAAACAAAGTCTCACTTCATTCCTCTTCCCACCCATTTGTCCACCTCCACTTATCCCACCCTCCTTTCCCTCTTGATCATCACCACACTGTTTGCATCTATGTATTATATATGCTTTTTTGCTCAATCCCTCCACCCTCCATACAGCCCCCCAACACACCTCCCCTCTGACATCAGTCTGTCTGTCCAACATATCCATCACTGTTTCTATTTTGTTTATCACTGTATGTGTTCATTTAGATTCCACATATAAGTGAGGTCATATGGCACTTGTCTTTTTCTGATTGACATTTCACTTAGCATAATGAACTCGAGGTCTATCCATGTTGTCGCAGAGGGTAAAATTTTCTTCTTTTTTATAGCTGAGTAGCATTGCATTGTGTAAATGTATCACAGCTCTTTTCTTTTTCTTTTTTAAACATATCTTTATTGATTTCAGAGAGAGGAAAGGAAGGGGAGAGAGAGAGAGGTGGAAACATCAATGATGAGAGAGTCATTGATCGGCTGCCTAGCCTGCAACCCGGGCATGTGCCCCGACCGGGAATCGAACCCCGATCTCCTGGATTCTAGGTCAGTGCTCAACTGCTGAGCCACCCCCAGCAGGGCATACCACTGCTCTTTTATCCACTCATCTACTGATGAGCACTTGGGCTGTTTTCAGATTATTTATTGTAAGTAATGCTGCTATGGACATAAGAGTGCATATATTCTTTAGAACTGTTATTTTGCATTTCTTTGGATATATTCCCAGAAGTAGGATCTCTGGGGTCAAAAGGCAGTTCTATTTTTTAATTTTTTTTATTGTTGAGAGTATTACAGATGTCCCCCATTTCCCCCCTTGCCCCAATCCGTGAAACTCCATAGTGTTTCCACAGTGGCTGCACCAGTCTCCATTTCTGCCAACAGTGTGCAAGGATTCCCTTTTCTCCACATCCTCGTCAGCACTTGCTCTTTGTTGATTTATTGATGATAGCCACTCTGACAGGTGTGAGGTGATATCTCGTTGTGGTTTTAATTTGCGTCTCTGATGATTAGTGACCTTGAGCATTTTTTCATAAGTCTCTTGGACATCTGTATGTCTTTGGAGAAGTGTCTATTCAGGTCCTTTTTCCATTTTTAATTGGATTGTTTGTCTTTCTGGTGTTGAGTTGTATAAGTTCTATATATGTTTTGGAAATTAACCCCTTATCAGATATATCATTGGAAAATGTGTTCTCCCATTCAGTGGGTACCGTTTTCTTTTTGTTGGTGGTTTCTTTTACTTTGCAAAAGCTTTTCATTTTACTGTAGTCCCATTGGTTTATTTTTTCCTTTGTTTCCCTAGCTCAAGGAGATATACTGGCAAAACTATTGGTATGAGAGATGTCTGAGATTTTATTGCCTGTGTTTCCTTCATGGATTTTTATGGTTTTGCTACTTACATTTAAGTCTTCTGTTTTGAGTTTATTGTTGTGTATGGTGTAAGTTGGTAGTATAACTTCATTTTTTTTTTGCATATATCTGTCCAGTTTTCCCAACACCATTTATTGAATAGACTACGTGTGTAACCCATTGTATGCTCTTGCCTCCTTTGTCAAATATTATTTGACGAAAAAGACGTGGATTTATTTCTGTGCTATTATGTTCCATTGATCTATATGCCTGTTCTTGTGTCAGTTCCAGGCTGTTTTCATTATTATGGCCTTGTAGTGTAGTTTGATATCAGGCACTGTGATCCCTCGAATTTTGTTCTTTGTCAAGATTGCTGAGGCTATTTGAGGTCTTTTTTTGTTCCATATAAATTTTTGGAATTTTTTTCTGTATATGTGAGATGTACTATTGGTATTTTAATAGGAATTGCACTGACTTTGTAGGTTGCTTTGGGTAGTGTGGATATTTTAATGATGTTAGCATTTCCTATCCATGAACACAGTATATGATTCCACTTATCTGTATGTTCCTCAGTTTCTTTCTTCAGTATCTTATAATTTACCGAGTTCAGGTCTTTTACCCCTTGGTTAAAGATCTAGTTGTGTTTTGAGCGGAGTCTTTAGTGTTTTCTATAAAAATATGTCATCTGCAAAATAATGACAGTTTTAACTCCTCCTTTCCAATGTGGATGCCTTTTGTTTCTTCTTGTCTCATTGCTGTGGCTAGTACTTATAGTACTATGTTGAATAAGAGTGCTGAAAATGGATATCCCTGTCTTGTCCCTGATCTTGAGTGAAACTCTTTTAGTTTTTGCCCATTGACTGTGATGTTGTCTGTGGGTTTGTCATATATAGCTTTTATTATGTTGAGGTATGATCCCTCTATTCCCACTTTGCTGAGAGTTTTTATCAGAAAAGAGGCCTGGATTTTATCAGATGCTTTTTCTGCTGCTATTGATATGATCATGTGATTTTTGTCTTTCACTTTGTTTATGTGATATATCACATTTATTGATTTTGTGAATATTGTTCCAACTTTACTTTCCTGGAATCAATTTCACTTGATCATGGTGTATGATCTTTTTTCTCTTTAATATATCTTTATTGATTTCAGAGACGGGAAAGGAGAGAGAGAGAGAGAGAGAGAGAGAGAGAGAGAAACATCAGTGATGAGAGAGTCATTATCAGCTGCCTCCTGCATGATGACTCCCACTGGGGATCTAGCCCACAACCCAGGCATGTGCCCTAACCAGGAATTGAATCAAGATCTCCTAGATCATAGGTCGATGCTCAACTACTGAGCCACGCCAGCTGGGCAGTGTATATTGTTTTTAATGTATTACTTGATCCAGTTTGCTAATATTTTGTTGAGTATTTCAGTATGTACTGTATATCTTCAGGGATATTGTCCTATAATTTCCTTGCTTTGTAATGTCTTTATCTGGTGTTAGTATTAGGATCTTGTAAAAAGAGCTTAGAAATCTTCCTTCCTCTTCAGATTTTTTTTGGAATAGTTTGAGAAGTATAGATGTTAGTTCTTCTTTGAATGTTGGGTCAAATTCAGCTTTGAAGCCCTTCAGTGTAGGAGTTTTGTTTTCTGAGTTTTGTGGGGTTTTTTTATTACTGCTTCAATTTCATTAGTAATAATCTGTCTATTCTGGTTCTCTATTCTTCCTAATTCAGTTTTGTAAGATTGTATGTCTGGGCAAATTTATCCATTTTCCCTCAGGTTGTCCCATTTGTTGGCATATATTTGTTCAGTGTTTTCTTACAATTTTTTGTATTTCTGTGGTGTCAGTTGTTATATCTCAGCTTTCATTTCTGATTTTGTTAATTTGACTCCTGTCTCTTTTTTTCCTGATGAGTCTTATTAAAGATTTGTCAATCATGTTTATCTTTTTAAAGAACCACCTCTTTTATTCATTTTTTATATTGTTTTTTGTTTTGTTTTTAGTCTCTATGTCATTTATTTCCACTCTAATCTTTATATTTTCTTCTATTTTCTCTGGGCTTTGTTTGTTGTTGTTTTTCTAATTCTTTTAGGTGTAAGATTAGATTGTTTGAGATTTTTTCTTTCTTCTGAGGTAGGCCTGTAATACTATAAACTTTTCTCTCAGGTCTGCTTTTGCTGTGTTTATTTTCATTTGTTTCCAGGTAACTTTTTTTTCTGTTCATTTTTTTAAAAAATTTATCTTTATTGTTGAAAGTATAACAGCTGTCCCCTTTTTTCCCCATTGACCCCTTCTACCCTGAGCCCACCCCCTGCCCAAGGCCTTCACCACACTATTGTCTGTGTCCATGGGTTATGCATATATGCATGTAAATTCTTTGGTTAATCTCTCACCTCTACCCACCTACCCCCATCTACCCTCTGAGATTTGTCATCTGTTCCGTGCTTTTGTCACTGGATCTATTTTGTTCATCAGTTTATTTTGTTCTATAGATTCCACATATAATTGAGATTATGTGATATTTATCTTTCTCTGTTTCCAGGTAATTTTTTATTTCTTCCTTGATCTCATTGCTCATTCATTCATTGTTTACTAACATGTTATTCAGCCATCATGTGTTTGAATGTATTTCAGTATTTTTATTGTGGTCAGAGAAGATGCTTGATATTATTTCAATCTTCTTGAATTTATTAAGATCATTTTGTGTCCTACCATGTGGTCTATCTTTGAGAATGTTCCATGTGCACTTGAGAAGAATGTATACTCTGCTGCTTTGGGTTGAAATGTTCTGTAAATATCAGTTAAACCCATTCACTCCAGTGTCATTTAAGGCCACTGTAGCCTTGTTTATTTTTTGTCTGGAAGATCTATCCAGTGATGTCAGTGAGATGTTAAAATCCCCTATTATGACTGTATTGCTGTTGATTTCACCTTTCAAGTTCACCAAGATTTTCTTTATATATTTAGGTGCTCCTATGTTGGGTACTTATATGGTTACAAGGATTAGAGAGTCATTGATTGGCTGCCTCCTGCATGACCTCTACTGGGGTTTGAGCCCAAAACCTGGGCATGTACCCTGACCTGAATCTAACAGCAATCTCCTGGTTCATGGGTCGATGCTCAACAACTGAGCCCGCTGGTTGAGCCAAGGGTTATATCCTCTTGTTGGATAGATCCCTTTTGTGTTATGTAGTGATTCTTTAGGTTCATCTTTATGGGACTCTGTGCTGTCTGGCCTTCTGTGTCTTTTTCCTTCACCAGATTAGGGAAGTTTTCCCTTATTATTTCATCAAACAAGCTCTAGATTTCTTACTCTTTCTCTTCTTCTGGATCCCTATCATGCAAATGTTGTTACACTTGATGTCCCAGAGGTCCCTTAGGTTTTCCTCATTTTTTAAAATATCCTTTCATTTTGTTGCTCTGCTTGTGTGGTTTTTGCTACCTTGACTTTCACATTTCTGACTCAGTCCTCTGCTTCATCTAACCTGCTGTTGATTCCTACTAGTTTATTTTTTATTTCATATATTTTATTACTTTTTTCTGACTGTTGTTTTTTTATGGTTTCTATGTCCTTTTTAATGTTTACTATTTCTTTAAGTTCTCACTGAGATCATTCATTCTTCCCCTACGGTCCTTGAACATCCTTATAACCATTGGTTTAATCTCTACATCTGTATCTTGGTTGATTCCATTTCATTTAATTCTTTTTCTGGGAATTTCTCTTGTTCTTTCATGTGGGGGATATTTTTCTGTCTTCCCCATTTTGTCTCTGTGTTTTATGTATTAGGTAGATCTGTTATGACCCCCAAACTTGTTATCATGGCTTTATGATATAGTTGACTTATTGGACAGAATTGCACAGTCTTTCATATCATTTTGGCTCTTTGCTTCAGTTATGTTTCTTTTGGGTTATGTGCACCCTCCTGTTCTGGTTGACTTTTCAATGCTGTTAGCCTTTTTGTGGGTGGAGCTTACCCTTCAGGCAGGCTGACTTTAAGGATAAACCTCAATAACTATGTACGAGTCACTGTGCAGGGGCTGTTCCTTGAGGCAAAGTTGTTCCCAGCAGGGTCTGGTGCCTGTTAGACTCCGCCTCTGGGTGTGTTGCTTGTGTTACTAGTTGGGTCTAACTCTAATGTGGTCTGAAGCCCACCACCTATTGGTTCTAGGTCCACTTGGGCAGGGTTCAGGTAGAGGTTGATGTCCCTCATTGTATGTAACCGTTTTATGCTACCTGTCTGGAGCTACTACACTATTCACTGTGTGTGACTGCATCTACTGAGACTGGGTGTGTGTGGGAGGGGGAAATCTGTGTAAAAGGGTCAGATTCCTCCAGTTTAGAGCTGGAGGCAAATGAATAAAATGTCTGAGACGCCCTGATGTTGTTCTCTACCTGTCAGCTCCTCCGTCTCACCCTGAGGTTGCCTGGTCTTCCTCCAGAGCCTTCCAAAGAAAGATTGTAGAGTGGTCCAAGGCTGGCTGCAACCCACAGACACTTCTACAGCTCATGAGCTCAGTAAAGCCAGGCAACCGAGGTCCAGAGGATGGAGCTAGTGGGTCCCCTACTTGGGGGTTGCACAGTCAGTCACTCAATAATGAGGGGAAGGTGGCCCCTACTCCAGGGCAATACCATGCAGTCTCTGCCAGAGTCTCCAACTCTAGCTCCCCCAGGAGGAGCGCACTGCAAGTTCAGGTTTGGTGCATCCAGTCATCCCCTCTAGAAGAGCAAACTCAACCAGTGAAAGCCACTGGTGCTGCAGGGCAGCTGAGCCTGCGGGATGGGGCCAAGCACTCCATCCTGTTCCCAGGCAATAGTCTCTGAAGGAGATATACTCCAAATATCCCAGGTGCAAACAGCCTCTCTCTTCCCCCGTGGAGCTGAACTCAGCAGGGCCAGAGCAGTGGTACTTGGGAGGTCAGATCCAAATAGTCTTTAGGAGGGGTTCTGGCATTTCTTCCTCTTCCCGGGATAGCAGGGCCTGAGCTTGCAGGGTTTATAAGAGTGGCCCCTTTATGATGTAGCCACACAACCCATATGATTCCTGGGAGACATGCTCAAATGTCCCAACTCTGCGTGACACTCTTATCCCCCTGTGCAACTGAACTCAGCAGGCAGGGCCACAGAGTGGTCTGGCAATCTCAATGATTCTACAGGTGGAGGGTGGCTGGCTGTGCCCTTGAGGTGGTGGGAAATTATCCCCTTTCCAAAGCTATACAGTTTAATCACTGTCTGAGTCTCTGCCAAGAGAGTCCCCAGAAGAAGAGCATCCCAAAGGTCCTTGCTGGGTACAACCAACAGACCCCTTTGCAGGATCAGAGCACAACCGAGTGGCATCGCCAGCAGTTGGAGGACCAGGCAGTGCATTTCCCAGGCTGGTACTATAACAGTAGGAGTGCTCTACCCTGGGAAGGCAGCTCCTGGGTCTCTAGCATACTCCCTCTCTCCCAGGTGGACTGAATCCCCAGTGGTGTTCAACACCAGATGCTATGCAGACTCATCTTCCTGTCTCGGTTGTTCTGAGTTGGGAATCCCTGCATGGGGTTGAGACCCCATGCTCCTGGGGGGAGGGAGTTTTGCAGCCATGATATCCGTCCAGCTTTTAGCCACTGCACGTGGTTGCAGGGGCCAGCCCTTTCTGCATCTCTGCCCTTACCAGTCTCAATGAGGTTTCTTCTGTAAATTGTTGGTTATTATATTTCAGTTCAGCTAGCCTTAAGTTGGTCATTCAGGTTGATCTCTCTACAATTTATATGTAAATCCATTTTGATGCTGGGAGCAGATGAGTGTAGCTTCCACCTACTCTGTAGCCATGTTGGAATCTCTTCATTTTATTGATGTTTTCCTTTGCTGTGTAGAAAAGCTTTTTAGTTTGATGTAGTCCCACTTGTTTATTTTTGTTTTTGTTGCCTTTTGCTTACTTTGCCTTAGCTGCCTTTCCATTTTTGTCAAATACTAAAAATAATTTCTAAGACTTTTGTTAAGGAGCTTACCACCTGTGCTTTCTGGAGTTTTGTGGTTTTATGTCTTACATCCAAGTTTTTAATTTATTTTGAGTTGAGTTTTACATATGGTGTAAGATAGGGGTCCAGTTTCATTTTTTTGTATGTGGATATTGCATTTTCTCAGCATCATTTATTGAAGAAATTATTCTATCCCCATTGTATATTCTTCTTTGTTGTAAGTTAATTCACTCTATATGCATGGGCTTATTTCTGTGCTCTCTGTTCTATTTCATTGATCTATGTGTCTTATTTTTCTTTTGCCAATACCATACTGTTTTGATTACTCTAGCTTTGTAAAAAAGTTTGAAATCAGGAAGTATGATGCCTGCACCTTTGTTTTTCTGTCTCAAGATTTCTTTGGCTATTGGAGTCTTTTTTGGTGGTTCCATACAAATTTTAGAAGTGAATTTTCTTTTTCCTATTTCTGTGAAAAATGCCATCATAATTTGATAGGGATAGCATTAGATCTGTAGATTGCTTTGGGTAGTATGGATATTTTAACAATATTATTTCTTATATTAAATGAGCACAAAGTATCTTTCCATTTACTAACATCTTCTTCAATTTCTTTTATCAGTGTTTTATACTTTTCAATGTAGAGATCTTTGTTTCAATTTATTTTTAGGTATTTTATTATTTTTGATGAAATTTTAGATGGGATTGTTATCTTAATTTCACTGTTAGTGTCTAGAAACACAACTTGTATAATTTTGTATCTGCAACTTTACTGATTTTGTTTATTAGTTCTAATAGTTTCTTGGTATAGTCTTTAGGGTTTATATATGTAATCTCATATCATCTTCTAATAGAGACAGTTTTATTTTTTTCCTTTCTGATTTGGATGCCTTTTACTTTTCTGGTTTAATTGCTCTAGCTAGGACTTCTAGTATTATGTTAAATAAAAGTTGTTAGAGTGGTCATCCTTATCATGTTTCTGCTTTTAGAGGAAAGGCCTTTAGCTTTTCACTGTTTACCATGATGTTAGCTGAGGGTTTGTCATATATAGCCTTTATTATTTTAGGTTCATTTCCTCCTCTGTACCTACTTTGTTAAGTTTTTTTTTTTGTTTTTTTTTTCATGAATAGATATTGCTTTCCTCAGAGTGGCACTCCTTGGGTTATGATAGAAACTTAAAGTAAAATGTAGTTCAGCAACTTTATTTATTAGATGAGGGTACCAATAGCTCATGAGCTACTTTTATTTTCTCCTAAGCATTACCTATGTGTTTTACCATCACCAGGCCTTGCCTCTGTGTACTAAAAACTTACCCCCTCAGAAGGATTCTTAACCTAATCTTAGGTTTTAATGCATATTCATATTTTCCCTGTAGAAAACAAATGTATTTTTTGAAACATCAGAAGACCAATCATGAATAATTCATGGTTATAGTATATTAATTTAGCATGTCATAATAGAGTAAGTTTTGTTTAGATACTAACATTTAGGTACAAGTTCAGATACCAATCACTATACTTTTCCCCTTATTTCCTATTCTGATTTAAAGAAAAACCCTTTTTACTCTTCTGGTATATTTTCCAGCTTGTATATAGCACATAGCCAGTATTTGGAGTCAATGTTCCTTCAACCTTTGTTCTGTTGCCTGCTTCAATGAGGGAGTTAATTGTGGTTGTATTTATCATTTCTTTGTAAGTGTTCATCTAATTTATAAGACTTTAAATGTAACTTAACATCTACCTCTCTTCCCTTTTTTAATTTTAGGATACAGAAATGGTTGATTTAGATTCAGACGGCCCTGGTACTTCATCTGGAAGAAGGGTGAGTGAATAAATGATAAGAAAAATTTCAGGCTTCTTGTGTGAGGGATACCTAAGAGCAACTCCATATGTTTGAAAAGTTTCCAGAAAGACTCAAAGTACTCAGTATATATAGTTGTTACTCTTTGCTGAATTTTATTGCAGTGATTCCGTAGGGATACATAGCTGGATCACAGGGGAAAAGACATAGGCAAAGTCTGAAAAAATCCATGTGTAGGGTTTTTTATGCTCTCTCCTTCCTTTGATGGGCCACACAGAGCACACTCTTCCCCAAGCAATGAAGATGTAGCAACATGTATGTGATTAGAGAATCAGTCCCTAAATAATTTACTGAGAGCTAGTTGTGTAGACAACATCTGACTAGCACATGCCAAGATTCCAGAATCCCAGAAACCAGGAAAGCACAGGAAAAGTATGAGAAACCAGGTGTTCAACACAGATAACATTGTTTGTACAAACAATGTATATAGAGCAGACCACATTTATTATATTGGAAACAGTTCAAGTGCCAAGTTCCCAGATGCCAGTCATGGGCCAAACTTGTAAGCAGGCCATACTAAAGGTAACAGCCTTAGGTCTATTATGTTAACTCTGTACTACACACTTTCTCTCTGTAATAATTAGATAAATAGTTGTTCTATATGAGGGGAAAATTTCCTTTGAAAGAGATCAAATGAAAAAGCCATCAAATGGTAAAGGCCAGCATTTATCATGACCATAAATGATTTACATATATATGTAATTCAAGTGTTACTTTGAGAAGATTATGGGATTATGGTGCCGTAGTCAAGTATACTTAACTAACAGCAAATATTAAGGCATTAATTATTTTAGCCTTGTGGAAGAAAAATAATTTGTTCCGTGTGTTTATTTGAGGTTCAGATTTTCTTAAAATGAAAATTCATAATAATAGAATTCTTGCTATTTTCACAAATATATTTAGTTTTTATTTTTTATATTTTTTCCAGGGAGAATGATGTCTACTCTAAACTTAGACTTACTTTCCACCAAAGATATACCCATGAGAACTTCAATTAAGAAAATTTTAAATAGCAAATACTATATCTTACATTAATATATTAACATTAGAAAAACAGGAGAAAATCAATAAAGAGTGAAGGAAAGAGCTTTTAGATATAATTCTTTTAAAATCTACAGGTCAAATGCCGAGGCCGAAGACAGTCGTTAAAGTGTAACCCTGATGCTTGGAAAAAACAGTGCAAAGAACTGTTGAGCCTCATTTATGAACGTGAAGACTCAGAGCCATTTCGACAGCCAGCTGATCATCTTTCTTACCCAGTAAGCATACAGTTGTTTAAATAATTGCCAATATGTAATTTCCCATGTCTGCTAAAGTCTAGTTAAGAGCCTCTTTCTTCCTTCCTTTTCTTCCTTCTACTTCCTTCCTTGTTTGTGTGTCTTTGTTTTGTTTTTAATTTATCTTTATTATTGAAAGTATTACAGATACCCAACTTTTCCCCCCCATTCACCTCCTCCACCCCACTCCAGCCCCCTCCCCAGGCCTTCACCACACTATTGTCTTTGTCCATGGGTTCTGCATATAACTTCTTTGGTTAATCTGTCCCCCCCAACCTCTGAAACACATCAGTCTGTTGCATGCTTCTGTGTCTCTGGGTCTGTTTTGTTCGTCAGTTTATTTTGTTCATTAGCTTCTTCTTAAAGAAGACCCTTCAACATTTCATGAAATACTGGTTTGGTGGTGATGAACTCCTTTAGTTATTTCTTGTCTGTAAGCTCTTTATCTGACCTTCAATTCTAAATGATAGCCTTGCTGGGTAGAGTAATCTTGGTTGAAGGTCTTTGCTTTTCATCACTTTGAATATTTCTTGCCACTCCCTTCTGGCCTACAAAGTTTCTGGTGAGAAATGAGTGGACAGTCGTATGGGCTCTCCCTTGTAGGTAACTAACTGCTTTTCTCTTGCTACTTTAAGATTCTCTTTTTGCCTTTTACCTTTGGCATTTTAACTATCATGTGTCTTCGTGTGGGCCTCTGGGTTCATCTTGTTTGGGACGCTGTGCTTCTTGGACTTGTAAGTCAATTTATTTCACAAGGTAGGGGGAGTTTTCTGTCATTATTTTCTCAAATAGGTTTTCAATATCTTGCTTCCTCTCTTCTTCCAGCACCCCCATTATTTGAATGTGGGTATGCTTGAAATTGTCCCAGAGGTTCCTTACACTAACTTCATATTTTTGTATTCTTTTTTCTGACTGGGTATTTTTTGCTTCCTCATATCCCAAATCACTAATTTGATTCTTGGCATCCTCTATTCTACTGTTGATTTCCTGTATTATTCTTCATTTCAGTTACTGTAGCCTTCATTTCTGACTGGACCTTTTTTATGTCATTGATGTTCTCACTAATTACCTAGAATTCTAAGTAAGTTCCTTGAAATTTTCATTAAGTTCCTTGAGCATCCTTAGAACCATTGTTTTGAACTCTGTATCTAGTAGTTTGCTTGCTTCCATTTCATTTAGTTCTTTTTCTGGAGATTTCTTCAGTTCTTTCATTTGTGAAATATTTCTCTGTCTCTGCATTTTGGCTGCTACCCTGTGATTGTTTCTGTGTACTAGGTAGAGCTGCTATTTCTCCAGGAATTAGTAGAGTAGCCTTGTGTAGTGGGTGTCCCGTAGGGCCCAGTGGCTCAGTCTTCTCAGTCACCTGAGCTGGGCATTCTAGGTGCTCCCCTGTGTGGACTGTGTGCACTTTCCTGTTGTAGTTGAGCCTTGATTGCTGTTGGCATCACTGGGAGGAATTGACCCCCAGGCCAATCAGCTGTGAGGACCAACTGCAGCTCCAGCCAAAGAGCTGCTGTGCTGGAGACCCCCTATGGAGCAGGATTTACATCAGTGGGGCTTTGGTGTTCACCAAGTCTTCCCCTTGAGTGTGCCACTCATGGATGTGGTAGGCTTGTAATCTGGTGTGGTCTGAAGCTGACCACTGGGTTCACTGTCTCTGGGGCCTCCTGGGAGGTACAAAGTCAGCCTCTGCCTGTGCCCTGCCCAGAGCTACCCAGCCTGAGATACACAGCAGTCTAGATGGCTGCTACTTATGTTGGGCTTAGAGATGCCCAGGAGAGGCCAAGCTAAGAACCAATGCAGGCTGCTGCTAATGCCACGCCTGGGGCCACTTACTGAGAAATGTGGGGCACTTTGGGGCCAGCTGCTACCTTTTTGAGAGGTTTTAGGAAAGTCCTAAGCCTGAGACAAGAGACATCACTTGCATAGAAAAGCCACTGGAAATGGCTTGAATAAGCCTGCAAGTAGGGAGGGGTGGGGTCTGTGGGAATCACCAGGGTGGGTGAAAAGTGTGAGCCACGTTGGTGAAGATTCAGATATGGTACCTGCCTGCCAGCTCTGTTGGGGGCGAGCTCATCAAAGGAACGGTGGCCTCTACTAGCACTTCTGTCTGGAAGAAAGCTGCCCCTCTAGCTCTATCCCTGATTCCAGGCAAGTTCGTTCCTCCCAAATGTCCCAAGTTCCTTTCAAGCTGTTGCCTCAGGCTCTGGAGCTCAGAGAGGTGAGTCAAAGTAAATCCGTGAGTGGGCCCTTTAAGTGGAATTGCCTGGGGCCAGCAGTCTCTGTGCCAGTCAGCCACAATCTCAGCTGTTTTTCACAGCCAGAAGTGGGGACTTTGTTTCCTGGCACTGGGACCCCTTGCTCCTCCAGGAAACCTCTACAGTCAAGATATTCCTCCCAAGCGTGGCTGGTATGTCCCAGTGGTTGAGCATTGACCTATGATCTAAAAGATCCCAGTTTGATTCCCAGTCAGGGCACACGCCCGGGTTGTGGGCTTGATCTCCAGTGGGAGGCTTGCAGAAGGCAGCCGATTAATGACTCTCTCTCATCATTGATGTTTCTCTCTATTTCTCCCTCTCCCTTCCTCTTTCTGAAATCAATAAAAATATATTTTTAAAAAAATCAAAAGATATCCCTCCCTATTTTAAACTGCCCCATGTTTGTGTGGAAACACACCTACCCGTCTCAATGTGCTTCTTTTTATTTCCCTAGTTGTAGGACTTGGGTTCAGCTAGATGTCAAGCAATTCTGACTGATGGTTCTGTATTTTAGTTGTAATTTTGATGGGGGTTGTGGGAGGCAGCCAGTACCGCATATATCTATGCCACCATCTTCACCAGAAGCCTGTTTCTGTATCTTTGAATTGTGAAAGCGGGTAGTGTAATTAGTCATGACTTTTTGAAATGCCTGTCATGTATTTTATATGTAAATAATACATTTGTAAATCCAATTTGAATCTAAATATCTTTGCTCATGATGTAGTATAGAGTGGTATACTTGACACCTATATAATTAGAAAAATGTCACTCCAACAAACTTAATTAAAAAATAAAAAATAAATATCTTCATAATATCTTCCTGCTTTTATTTTAGATATTTGTTTAATATGTTTTACTAACTTCTGATACACTTCTACACACTGTAGACCCTTGGTAACGTGTCAGCCTTAAATGTTAATAATTTTTGTTAATTTATGTTTAGTTTATGTTAATAATTTAAATATGTTATCCAGTATGATCACTTAGAGTAACCAACATACCATATTACTTTTCAGCAAAGATACAAACATGAGAACTTCAATTGTAGGATTTATTTTCTAATAGTGTTATCTATTTATATATTGAGTAACCTTTTAGTATTAATAGCAAATCTGTTTTAACTTATTCAGAGAATAATTATAGCAGTATTTCAGAAATACATCAGATCATCCTTTGAAATTAGTAAATATCAATATTCTCTACATACACAGGTTTAAGTTGGAAAAATTTATTCCAATAATGTTTAACAACGCTTGTTTGTTCATTTGTAGGGAGTTATGGTAGAATAAATTAGTCTTGTGTTTTCATAGCAGAAGAGAATGATGAATGTAGAATTCCTTTATCTTAAGGTACAATTAGTAAAAACATTCTTCCTATTTATGGATCTTTGAACCGTAAATAATAATTGTATTACGCCCAACCGGCATGGCTCAGTGGTTGAGCATTGACCTATGATCCAGGAGATTGTGGTTCAATTCTGGGTCAGGGCACATGCCCAGTTTGCGGGCTCGATCCTCAGCAGAGGGCATGCAGGAGGCAGGCGATCAATGACTCTCTCTCATCATTGATGTTTCTCTCTCTCTCTCTCCCTCTCCCTTCCTGTCTCTGAAATCAATAAAGATATATTTTTTAAAATAATAATAATAATAATTGTATTTCAATTCTTGATATTTTGTTGTGATGGCCTAGAAACACAATATATCTTCTTTACCCTAATAGGGCCATCAAGAGCAAGAGGGAGAACCCTCAGGATCATTTGTTCTGGAAAGACAACAAGATACATCTCTTTCTGAGGTAGGCCTAGTAGTCTCTTAAAAGACATCTACTGGTTATTTTTACATTGTTTTACTGTTTAAAATCTCCATACTGTAAATGAAACTTTATAATTTACCAAGTTGTTTTCTAACTCTGCTCACTCCCTTTTTACTAAACTTTGATTTTTTTTGGTCATTTATTTTTTGTTTTTTAAATCAGCTCATGTTCTCATGAGTTGTTTTAAATCAGCTCAGTGTACCATCTGTATAGATGACAGATGTTTGTTTCTATAGATCTAACGCTACTGTAGCGTAGTAGAAAACATCAATTACACAATCTAATTATGTCTGTTTTGCAGCTTATTATTCCCATTGGGATTCATCATACTGCACAGAGTTCCAACATTTTTATTTATGAAAATATTTATATCCATAAGCCATGCTGTGTTGGAATTTACTTTTGATTTTTATGATTTAAGCAAAAATTTTTAAAAAGACATTAAGAACAATTGTGGTTTCTCATACTTTGAAAAATATTTTTCCCTTTTTATTTTCTTCCTCTTCCCCTTCTTCTGGTTCTTTGGCTACTCCTTTGAGAGAAATGTGGTGATTTTAATTCTTAATGTTTCTAAATAAGATGAGGGATCTAATACCGACAATGGCTTTTACTCCAAAATATGTTCATTTATTAATGGTTGTGGTATATATAGGTATATGTACATTTCAGATGTACTTCTATAGGATAACCCTAGAAATATCTTAACTGGTCTTGAAAGAAAATAAAATTTTCTCCCTCCTCTAAATCAAAATCAAACTAATTCTGAATATGAAAATAAAGACCTTAGATGAAGCAAAAGTATCACATTTATCGAAATCAAAATGATAGGAGAAAGACACAGACATGGCCAATTTGACTTTGACCTTCAACTAATGACACCTTAGGTAGAATGCTCTCATAGCCGGGAATGTCTTGGAAATATGTAGTTAATTTGTGACATGGAACTATTTAATTATATGTGAATTATTCCATCATCTACTTCCACTGAGCAGTTTGCCAGGGAATTGGGGTTACTTCAGCCTTTAAGGAAGAAATGAAATTTCATATTATGGACTCTGGGGATGAAGCCAGTGGGTATGGATTTTCTTTTCTGGTTCTTGAGATAGTCATGGTTATGGATTGCAGGGTGATGGCTAAGGCCCTCCCATACCCCCCTACTGTTTTTCTGAGCCAACAAAAGAGTTCTGTTAAAAGCATTGACCTAGGCACCAGGAGGCCCTGGTTTGATTCCCATCAGAGCACATGCTAGGTTACGGGCTCAATCCCCAGCGGGGGGCGTGCAGGAGGTAGCCGATTGCTGTTGATGTCAATATTTCTATCTCTCCCTCTCCCTTCCTCTTTCTCTAAAAAAAATCAATAAAACATTTTTTAAAAATGTATACTGGTTGAAGGGAGGCAGTTAGGTTGAAAAGCAGTCTGTTTATTTAATGGTGACTTGGTGATGCAAATCTCAGTCCCATTGTATTATGTAGTATTGTTACTCATCCTATGAATTTAATAACACATTCTTCTTTGTAGGATTATCAAGGTGTTATAGACACTCCTATGGACTTCAGTACTGTGAAAGAAACTTTGGAAGCAGGAAACTATGGTAGTCCTCTGGAATTTTATAAGGATGTTCGCCAGATATTCAGCAACTCCAAAGCTTATACCTCTAACAAAAAATCAAGGGTATGTCAAACCTACATTAGGTGGATTAATCCTCTAAGCATTTAGTTATATATAGCAGACAGCTTTTTCTTTTACCAGTTTTAAAATTGCTAAAAAAAAGTATACACAATTTTGACATTGCCACTGAAGTTTGGTTCTCAGTATTTCTCTGACAGTTTATTAGGCATTAGGCATGCATAAAGACACATTTAGCAGAGTCATTCTGGAATTAAGCACCTCTTTCTTTCTCCTACCTGCCTCATCTTTGCTCTTTATTAATATTTTCTATCTGCCAGAGGAAGGTCAAGGGGTGGAGAGCTAGTAATTTAAGTACCCTTTAATATGTCCAATAAATAATTTTATAAATAAAAGTGGTTAACAGTATTAATTTTTATAAAGTGTTTGGATTAGCTCTGAATATTTATGTTCTCTCTATTATAACAAATAGTGAACCATATTGGGAAGTTACAACTGTTTATTAATACATTTGGTACTTTCTCTATGTGTTGTCAGAACTTAAATATGTTGAGAACAAAAAAGTACTAATAATAATTTTTGTGTTTTATAATCACTGATATATGATTAACTTTTAAATAAGTTGCACAATAAGTATAAAACTTGCCCACTTTCAACTCTTATAAAATGAATTTTCACCAATTTCTACAGGCATAATTTTTTCACATTTGATTTCTTTCCTATGCTTATACTTGCATGTGTTTATATATTCTTTAAACAGATTTTATACTTTGAAACCTTTTTAAAACATATTTTATGAGCCTTTTCCCATGTCATTATTACTCTTTGAAAACATAAGTTTTAATGTCTCCATAGTATTATATTATGTGGTGGTTTTATGTTATTTCACAAGTGTCTGACTACTAGAGATTTAGGTTGTTCCTAGTTTTACACTTTACATGAATAAAGCTGTGGCTAACATATTTAACATGCTTGAACATAATTATTTTGTGTGTGCAATTCTCTGATATTTTGTTAGAATAAATTCCCAGAAGTTAAATTATTAGCCTAAGGATGTGTATATTTTTGAGATTTTTGATACCTATTACAAATTGTCTTTTAGAATTGTTCCAGTTAAAATAACCCACTGGCAATGTGTAGAAACATTTTCTTTCTACCCTTCCCAACAATGGATATTATCTTTTAAAAACCTTTATTAATTTTTGGTTAAAAATGGTATCTTGTTTTTAATTCTTCAGGAATAATTTTTCAAGTGTACGAAATAGCACATATATTTTGCATGAAAGGACGATGTTGATAATGGTCCAGGCATGTTTATGCCTTTTATTTTTTATATAAGTAAAGTAGTTGCTAAAACAAGACTAATTTCTACTTTTTCAGATCTATAGCATGACACTGAGGTTATCTGCCTTATTTGAAAGTCATATTAAAAATATCATCTCTGAATATAAGTCAGCAATCCAGAGTCAGAAGAGGAGAAGGCCACGGTACAGAAAACGTCTGAGAAGCAGCAGCAGTTCATTATCAAGTAGCAGAGCTCCTAGGTATATTACATTGATTTTATGTTTTCAAAGCATTTTATGTATATGACCTCATTTCTTAAAGTTTATTGAATAGTTTGAGGGGATCCCAAGAGATTTTTTTTCTTTAAGAAATCTTGCAACTGTGTAAAGATGGAGGTGGTAACCCAAAGCATCGTTCATGTGGCTTTTGTTATACCAAAAACTTTTTATTTTAATGCTTTAAATTTAACTTTGTTATGTTACCAATTTGAAATATTTCACTCAAATTATTGGTCATTTCTTTTTTGGCCACCTAAGCATTTTATATTGTACTGTCTATTATAATATGATGCTAAGAGAAAAATTTTTCATTGTTTCATATTTTTACTTGTAGTCCAAAAGGGAAACAGAAACAAATGAAGTTGCAGCCTAAAAATGACCAGAATACCTCAGTGTCTTATGCAAGGACCAGCTCTCCATTCTCGTCTCCTGGTAAATATGTCTTTTCTGTTTGGTGTTGTATATTTCAGTTTAATACTGATATTAAGGATATAGAAAAAGCAGCATGGTTTATAGTACAAAGAGCAATGGATTTCGATGTGGAAAAGTTGTGTTTTATTCCAAATTTTTTTCCCTAGCTGTGGGGTCCTAGGTTAGACATTAGGCCATAGATTAAGTAGTGTCTTCAAATTTTAAATGAAGGTGTAAAGACTAGATGAATTTTAAAGTTTCTTAGTTTTAAAAGTCTGTAATTTTATGATTTTAACATCTATTATATCTTAGAGTACTGTCTACAATATATTTGCCAATGTAAGAATCGAGGATTCATTATGTGTGGGAGTGTTTCCCTTGAACAAGTTTTTCTGACATTCCATCCTTGAAAGCTTAATGATGTCATAAAACATTTGTTCTCAAAATATTCATATTTCCTTCAAACAATGCACAATTTTGATGTTAGAGTAGAATAACTGAGTAAGATATAGTTTTAAAAACAACCTGTTTAATAACTTTACTGAAAACATGGTAATTATGTTAACATTACAACCTTTTTAAATGTAAGTTTCAGATGCTGCTGAAGGGCTTTCACTATATTTACTGGATGATGAGGTGGATGGACCATTTTCTTCATCAAGCTTCAGTGGGTATAGCCGAAGTGGAAATAGCCATGACCCAGGGAAAGCCAAATCATTTCGGAATCGAGTTTTGCCAATTAAACAAGGTAGGAAATAAATATGGACATGGTATTTTTTCTTTGGTACTTTATAATGGCAGATGAATTATTTAAAAGCTAGTGTATTTAGGTTGTAAAAATTAGCATATCCTTATGAGTATTTTAATATTGTCAAATTTGACTCAGGCAGGATTTCATATCTACAACTAGGAAAAGGCTATTAATAGATTTCCATCCAAACATTTTATTTAGTCTTTTAAAATAAAATGTAAAATGAATAGGGAGGAACAATTAAATGAAGAGCTCTTTCCCCAAGCACATAAAAACCAGACTATTAAATACATTTAGGATTATTCATATATTAAACCATATTAATAAAAATGTCAAAAAAATTCCAAAATTATCTTTAAATAGGGCTCATTTTTAAAAAGCTTACCCCAATTTTTTAAAAAGGGTTTTGTTTGACAAATGAGC
Organism: Miniopterus schreibersii; assembly: GCF_964146895.1. Classification (NCBI taxonomy): domain Eukaryota; kingdom Metazoa; phylum Chordata; class Mammalia; order Chiroptera; family Miniopteridae; genus Miniopterus; species Miniopterus schreibersii. Next base: position 48,049,213 of record NC_138104.1, read on the forward strand.
CTTCTTTTAGTCAACACCTACATCTACCACCTTCTGGTTTTCTAGTCACATATAACTTCCCTCGGGGCCTGTTGTCTCAATAATTCAATGGTTTTCAGACTGTTTTGCCTATTTCTCAGTAATCCACAGAGCTACTTCAGGAATTCTCAGAATAGCCTTCTTCATTCAACCAGAGCAACTTACTATTTTTCACGTAATGAGCTTCCATATCACTTTTATTTGTAGAGGAATTTGCACTGATTAAAAAGAAATCACTGATCTAATAATTCATTATCAAGTGCATTTTTTTTCTTTTGCACCATGTCAGGGGACATCATTTATAAATACTTGAAGATTATTGTTATGTAGACTTTCTTCTTATACTGAGCCCTATGTTATGGATCTTGAACATGTTCAAAGAAACTTCTCATGTGTCTGTCTATTTGAAGTTTGTGAAGAATATTTACTATGTTTTTATAAATATATTAGAGTTTATATATTTATTTTATATAAATTTTCTTTTTAGGGAGGTTTAGCTCCAAATTCTTCTTTTAATTTATCTTTGTTGTTGAAAGTATTACAGATGTCCCCTTTTATCCCTCCACTGAACCCCTCTGCCCCCTCCCCAGGCCTTCACCGCACTGTCGTCTGTGTCCCTGAGTTATGCATATGTGCATATAAGTTCTACTCCCCCTCCCCCCCGCCCACTTCCCTCTGAAATACAGTCTGTTGCATGCTTCAATGTCTCTGGGCCTATTTTGTTTGTCAGTTTATTTTGATTAGCTTCTTCTTAAAGAAGATCCTTCAATATTTCATGTAATACTGGTCTGGTGGTGAACTCCTTTGGCTTTTTCTTGTCTGTGAAGCTCTTTATCTGACCTTCAATTCTAAATGATAGCTTTTGAGCCAGTGCACCTAGTAGTCAGCTTCAGACCACACCAGATTACAACCCTACCACATTCACAAGTGACACACTCAAGGGGTGGACTCGGTGAACACCGAAGCCCCTTTCAGGCAAATCCTGCTCCATAGGGGTGTCTCCTGCACAGCAGCTCTTTGGCTGTAGTTGCAACTGGTCCTCACAGCTGATTGGCCTAGGGGTCAATTCCTCCCAGTGATGCCAACAGCAATCAAGGCTCAACTACAACAGGTCAGAGCACACAGCCCACACAGGGGAGCACCTAGAAGGCCCAGCTCAGGTGACTGGGGAGGCTGAGCCACTGGGCCCTACAGGACACCTACTACACAAAGCCACTCTACCAATTCCAGGAGACATAGCAACTCTACCTATTTTATATAAATTTTGCTGAAAGATTAAGTAGTTTATCCATTGTCATTGAAGCTTCCAATAACTGAAAAATAGACATTCTAAAGATATGTTTTATATTGGTTACGTGAGAAATATTGTTACATATCTGATTATTTTAAGAAGTTATTGCATTTATTGTCCCCAATTTTGATCTTTACTCTGTCTTCTGCTCCAGCTGCATGTTGCATATTTACAACACTTTCTTCTTGTTTTGCCCGTTCCTTCATTATCAAGCTTTTAGAAAGTGTAGCTGATACTTCCTGCCTGTTTTCTTTTCATCTAAACTTTCCTTTATCCTTTATCGTCTAGCTTCTGTCCCCACCACTCTACAAAAGTTGTCTTCTCCAGATTCATCACCAACCAAGTATCATTTTCTTAGTCCCTATCTCCTTGATCTGTCTGTATCATTACATGCTACTGAGTACCTCCTCTAGGAACTCTACTGTGTGACTTCTATAGTACTGCTTCTCTTATATCTGTTTCTCCTGTATTAATATATTCTCTGTTTCTTTTTGTTTGTTTTTGTTGTTTTTTGTCTTATACAACTAAAGAAATCTAATTGCTACATCAGTCTTCTTTATGCTGATGACTCTCCAAATTCATATCTAGCCCTAATTTTTCTATTCTACCAGTCTCATTTCCAAGTGCTTCCTAAAAATATTTCTGTTTTGGTGCTTCTTACTCATCATTTTCAAGCTCTCTTCTTTTTCTGCACTCACTATTTTAGTTGATGGCACCACCATCTTCCTAGTCATTCAATTTAAAATTTTATAGTATTCTTTGACTCTCCTTTTACTCCTCATATCTAGTCAGTTACTAAGTTTTGTGAATTCTACAACTCTTTAATACCACTTAAATCTCTTATCTACAGTTTCTGTTGCTATCACCTAGTATATTAGTCAGCGTGGGCTGTCACAACAAGACACCACAGACTAGGTGGCTTAAACAACAGTTACTTATTTTTAGCAGCTTCATTGATATATCATTGACATAAAAATGTACGTATTTAAAGTATACAACTGGACATTTCAATATGCTCATACATTGTGAAATGGTCACCACAATCAAACTAATTAACATAGCTGTCACCTCTACATGATTACTGTGTGTTGAGAAGATTTAAGATCTATCCTCCTAGCAGATTTCAAGTATGCAGTACAGTATTGTTAACTATAGTCATCATGCTGTACATTAGATATCTAGAACTTATTCATCCTGAATAACTGAATCTTTGTTCACTTTGACCAACACCTCCCCATTTCCCCTCCCCCAGCCCATGGCAACCACCATTGTACTCTGTGCTTCTATGAGCTTAACTGCAAGGATATGTTATGAGAACGTGTCTTTGGCTGATTTTGTCATGTGGACATCATAGAGTTTACTTACACAAACCTAGATAGTGTAGCCTACTACACACCTAGGCTATATGGCATAGGCTACAAGCCTGTACAGCATGCTACTGTACAAGAGAAAAACAACACAAGAGAAAATGATGCAATCAAGAGACACGGTGAACATGGGATGTGTAAGGCTGCTGCTGGCTTACCATGGCATATGGTTTTACAGCAAACTTTTTTTTGAGTACAAAGAGTACACTATAAAATAATTAAAAGCATAGTATAGTAAATACATAAACCAGTAACATAGTCATTTATTATCATTGTCAAGTATTATGTACTATACATAATTGTATGTGCTACACTTTGATATGACTGGCAACGCAGTAGGTTTCTTTACACCAGCATCACCACAAACACAGTAGTAATGTGTTGCACTATGGCATTACTATGGCTTTGATGTCAGTAAGCAATAGATAACAATTTTTCAGCTCCATTACAATCTTATGGGACCACCATTATATATGCAGTCTGTCATTGACCAAAACATCATTATACTGCACATGACTGTATTTTAGATTACCATATAAGTGACATTATACATTAGTTCTTTCTCTGTGTCTTGCTTATTTTGTTTAGTTAGCATAATGTCTTCCAACTTCATCATTGTTGTCACAAATGACAAGATTTTCTTCTTTTATAAAGCTGAATAATTCATTTTTTATATATATCTATTTTTAATATATATGTTATATATATGTTATTTTCATATCTTGGCTATTGTGAATAATGCTGCAGTGAACAAGGGAGTACAGATTTCTTCAAGATCCTGATTTAAATTCCTTTAAATATATACACAGAAATGGAATTGGTGTGTTATATGGTAGTTCTCTTTTTAATTTTTTGAGGAACCTCCACACTGATTTTCATAATGGCTGTACTAATTTGCATTCTCACCAAATGTGTGCAGGGGGTACCTTCTTGCCACATCCTTGCCAATACTTGTTATCTTTTATTTTTTTTATACTAGCCATAGTAACAGATATGAGGTGATACCTCATTTTGGTTTTGATTTGCATTTTCCTGATATTAAAGATGTTAAGTACCTTTTCATACACTTAAAAGAGACATTTATTTTCTCACAGTTCTGGAGGCTCCAAGTCCAAGATCAAGGTGCCAGTAGGGTTGGTGTCTATTGAGGGCTATCTTCCTGGCTTGCTGATGGCTATCTTCTTGCTGTGTCCTTATGTGACTTTTTTTCTGTGCATCCACAGACAGGAAGAGAGGACACCATTCCTAATTCATTAGGGCCCACCCTTGTCACTTCACTTTAATTAAAAACTTCCTTAAAGGCCCTATCTACAAATAAAGTCACATGGGGGTTAGGGCTTTGCTTCAATATATGTAATTTGGAGGTAATGTAATTTGAGCCATAGCACCAAGACTATTAGACTGATTTTGTAACTTTGGTTACCATCCAACTCTAAGCATTTATTTTTCCACTATTTCCAGTATACTCTCCTGTTTTCCTCCTATGTTATTGGCTATTCTTCCCAGTTATCTTTGCCTGTTCTTTATCTTTAAATTTCAAAATATTCCAAGTCTCAGTCTTCAGCTGCCTTGCTTTACTTGCTTTCTCAATGAGCTCTCTCAGTTCTCTTGACAGTAAATGTCATCTCTTCGCTGAAAATTTCAAAAATTATATCTCTAGCTCTGTCCGAGTCCCCCCTGAGCCTCTAGACTGGTATATCCACCTGCTTTTTTTTCTTTTGCTTTTTTTTTAATGTCTTTACTTGTGTCTCTAGTAGTATTTAAAACTGGAATCTTTATTTCTCCACCAGCTTGCCCAAACCTAATTCCTTCTTTGGTTTCTCCAACTTAGCAAATGATCTCTACCATTCACCCAGTTGCAGGCTATAAAATCTAGTAGTTGACCTTCATTCTTTGCTTAACACCTGGCAGCTGTTCTCCTCACTTGGAACTATAAAAATAAAGGTTGGTTCTGGGGGCACCGCTAGAAGGAAATATTCCAAATCCAATCATTTCTCAACATCTCTGTTGTTAATTCCTCACCATGTGTTACCTACACTATTGCAATGGACTCCCAACTTATCTCTGCTTCCGGTCTTCCCCTTCTGTAATCTGTTCTCTATACAGCAACCATAGCACTCTTTTATTTTTTTAAATCTTCACCTGAGGTTATCTTTTTATTGATTTTAGAGAGTGAAAAGGAGAGAGAGAGAGAGAGAGAGAGAGAGAGAGAAACATCGATCAGTTGCCTCCCGCATGCCCCCCATCCAGAAATCAAACTCTCAACTTTTCTGTGTACAGGATTATGCTACAACCAACTGAGCCACACCGACCAGGGCCCATAGCACTCTTTTAAAAATGTAAATCAGCCCAGCTGTGTGTGGCTCAGTGGTTGAGTGTCGACCTAGGATCCAGGCAATTGGGGTTCGATTCCCGGTCAGGGCACATGCCCGGGTTGCGGGCTCGATCCCCAGCAGGGGGCGTGCAGGAGGCAGCCGATCAATGACTCATCATTGATGTTTCTATATTTCTCTCTCTCCCTCTTCCTTCCTCTCTCTGAAATCAATAAAGATATACTTAAAAAAATAAAAATTAAAAAAATTTAAAAATCAAAATAAAAATGTAAATCAGATCCTGTCATTCTTCAGCTGTAAAACCCTTCACTGGCAGTCATCTCCCATTACTTGGTTTTTCTCTTCCACTCTAGTTACACTGGGTTTCTGTATCCTCTGATGCAATGTTCTTTCCCCAGATCTAACTTCATTCAGTTCTTTTCTTAGATATTACCTCTGCAGAAAAGTCTTTCCTATATAAAATACCCCTCAAACATACATTCAAACTCTATTTTTACCCTCTTTTATTTATAACATGTATTATTTCTTAAAATTATTTAATTGTTTAGCAAGCTTTCCCTACTAAAATATAAATCCAAAGAGCAAGAACTTTGTCTTATAATTGCCATATTTCAAGCTCCAAGCAATGCCTGGACTGTAGCAGATAATCAGTAAATATTTATTCAGTGAATGAATGAAATTACTCTGATACATGTTCCCAGATAGTTCTTTCTAGAGTTTAAGCCCTTAAAATTTCTGCCCAGCTCCCTCACCGCTCATCTCCCTCCACAATTCCCCCTCACAAAAAGCAATCAGACAAAAATCAGAACTTTAGTATCTTCCATTTCCAACAGATTTAAATTCATATTCCAACCCTCCATGATTTTACCCCATCTATCTTTGGGTATAAATATTTTTATAGACTGTTTATGTTACTTTTGAACCTAAATAACCATCTTACCAATGTCAAAACTTAACTTTAAATAATCATTCATCTTGATTTAGATCACTCCCTTGATGGACCCCTTACAAATGGTGATGGCAGAGAGCCCCGGACAGGAATCAAGAGAAAACTACTTAGTGCATCGGAAGATGAAAGCATGGGAAGAGAAGACAAAGAGAAAAAAGAAACAAAAGAGAAATCACATTCATCCTCCTCAGAGAGTGGAGAGTTAGGATCCAGTTTAAGTTCTGAAAGTACCTGCGGTTCTGATTCTGATTCTGAATCAACTTCCAGAACAGATCAAGATTATGTAGATGGAGACCATGACTATAGCAAGTTCATACAAACCAGGCCTAAAAGAAAACTCAGAAAGCAATATGCCAATGGAAAAAGAAACTGGAAGATGAGGGGCACAGGAGGAAGGGGCAGATGGGGGAGATGGGGAAGATGGAGTAGAGGAGGCAGAGGAAGAGGAGGCAGGGGACGAGGGGGTCGAGGAAGAGGTGGAGGTGGCACCAGAGGGAGAGGGAGAGGGAGAGGAGGAAGAGGTGCTTCTAGAGGAGCCACCAGAGCCAAACGTGCACGTATTGCAGATGATGAATTTGATACCATGTTTTCAGGACGTTTCAGTAGACTTCCTCGAATTAAAACAAGAAACCAAGGCAGGAGAACTGTTTTATATAATGATGATTCTGATAATGACAATTTTGTGTCCACTGAAGATCCTCTGAATCTTGGTACATCCAGATCAGGCAGAGTGCGTAAAATGACAGAAAAAGCCAGGGTTAGCCATCTCATGGGATGGAATTATTAACAGTTAAGAAATTTAGAATAATTTAAAAAATTCAATGGCCTTCTACTGCAGGGAATTTACCAGGAAATCTACAAAGCAAGTTGTGTGGGAACTTATGCTTCCTTTCACATTGGTGCTTTTCCATTATGCCAGTACACATTTGTTTCAAGACTTTTGATCTCCACACTTCATTTGTTCAAACAAGCCTTACTCATTAGGCCTTAAATTAAAAAAAAAATTCTGCCCGCACACACACACACACACACACACACACACACACCACAGACACACTACAGATTTACTACGTTAAAGGAGCATTCAGCTTCTTAAGAGTAGCATGACATTTTTATCTCAATAGAATATCCCTCTTTTGCTTTTGTATCACAGAAGTATAGCACCTTCTTACAGAGTTTTATATAGTTTTTTTTTTCCATTTTGATTCCTGTACCCAGTAATAATAACTTTTGCACAATACACCAATCCTAAAGGCAGCTATTAAATGTTTACAGTTTCTATATTGTAAGAACGATCTGGATTATTTTACTCTTCCCAGGCCAAACTTTCAATAATTGTACTGAACTGAAGTATATATTTATACTACAGTTTTTTTTGGGGGGTGGGGGGAATCTTGATATGCTTTTCATTGATTTGCTTAATTCATGTTAAAGGTGAGAAAGGGTTGGTGCCTTGTAAATATGTAGCAAATCGTTGTGGTGTGTTCTGATGTGTACATTAACTTTATTAAAAAAGAATACTTGAGGTATCAATCTAGATAAGGTGCCAAATGCAAAGGTTTCTTGCATCCATTTTCTTTTTCCTATTATATTTTATTGCATTAATAGCACTTGTGTAGCTTAAAGAATAACTTAAACATTTGAAAAATCCTCATCCACAAAAAATAACTTCTTTGAATAGTAGCTCAGCTACCTCTATTAACTACAACTACTGGAAACATTAAGGAAAATAGATACTGTTATTCATTACTGACTAAAGAAAAATAGAACAAGCTTGGTGAGAATAAATATTCATAAGTTATAAGCTGAGAGGTTGTTAATAATCATTTTGGCTCTCAAATTAATGGTTGTAATTAACAAACTTGTATAAGTATAGTATGCTCTATATTAGACTTTTCTTAGAACATATTTATGTAAGTAGACTTGGGTGAGTGCTTATATATCTCTGCTACCCCTTACTATGTAACAGTTATGAGTGATTGGTTTTCATTTGAATTTCAGAATGTAACAAAACACCTAATTTGAGTTGGAATGTTTTGGCTAGCTAATATTTTGAATCAAAATACATAGGTTCTGCTCATACCATTCCAAAAGGTTCTTTTGTTATAATCTTTCAGAAAAGAGCCTCATTGCACTGCACACTGATATTTTGAGTTATTATTTTATAGATTAAAAACATTTTTCAACCCTTACGGTCTTGTTTACAGCAGTAGAGTGTACATGGTTCCATAAGTGAGCTTGAGTTCCAAGATCAGTTTTATTCCTCAAAATTGAGAGATTGCAAATTTGCTAATTTGTTAGATACTTAGATTTTTGAGGTGGGAGGGAATATATTGATCTCTGTTTTTGTAACAGCAGATTTGTTGTGCTTAGATCAGATTTGTGGGATAAACAAAACTTCTTAATGTATGCCTAGTAATTCCAGGATATTTAAGCTAATGTGTTTGTCTCATGCTTTCAGTCATTTCATGCATCTGAAAAATCCTAAGTGCAGAGGAAGGAGTACACACATAACTTTGCTTTTTTGGTTGGGTCAGGTGGGGGTTATTCTTGGACTAACATCTTTAAGCAATTTTCACTTGCAGTAGTAATGTTCAGGCTTTAAGAAAGTATTCTTGTGACTTGTTAATGGCACTAAATTCTGTTACTGGAGAGTTGATCAAGCTGATTTTTTTTTTTTTTGTAGTCATTTTTTCACTAAACCAAAACTACTGGTTGTAACTCAACTGCCACTTTTAACCATAGTATAGATTAAAAAATGTTCATATTTGAAACTCTACATTTAATTTTTGTTAGGATGTGCTATTTTAGTTATTCATCTCTTGGGCATTTAGACTAAATTTGTGCCTATGTTTTCCTGGAATCAATAACATTTTGGCCTACCCTAATCAAAGTAACAGTTACTTAAATTCATGGATATACCCAAATGAGTATCATGCGTATCGTTTTAGTGTGAAATATTTGTTGACATTCTTCTATGAAGAGCTGACCTCTTGAAATGTAGAAGAATTGCCATTTGTGTGATTTTAGCTGTCTGAAGCTTTATTTATAATTTATTTTGAAAAATAAAATTGCCACATTTATTCCCCAAATGTCAAGATTTTCTAGGTTTAAATAATTAGAATAACAAGGCTAAAGACATTTTAAGCATATTTTATATGTAGTGAAATACTGTGAAAATACTAGTGACAGCATTTTGCTGTAATGTTGATTTCAGTAATTAAGATTTAAAGAGTTAGTCACCAGGGTGTGTTAGATGAGCATAGTTATCATTTATTACAAAACAAACAGATCATTTCTGTTTGCATGCAAATTATTTTAATAATTGTGAAAATAAAAGTTTGGAAGATGTATTTTTACTTTTATATCTGGACTTTCCCCCACCCCAATTTATACTTTGTTCTTTTGTAACGCTGCCTCCTGTGAATGTGATGTAATTTGTATCACATTGAATATTTTATCGCTTTAATTTTTTAGAAGTCCTTTAGACCTAAATAAGATCTGGGTTCAGCCATAGAAAAGCAAGTAGGAAATGAGCTAAGAATGTTGAAAAGTCTAAATCTTAAATGCATTGCTAAGAAAAAAGCCACTGTTATATTTAGGTTCATGAGAGCATAAAGATAGATGTATAAGCCTAATCCTATGCTAGATATTAATAGTGAACTGTAAGATTTCTCATGAATGCTAATAATGTTTTAATTCCCAGCTTGAAGATCTTAGCATGTATATATGTTTATGAAAACTGAATTTTGTGTTTTTTCTATGGCTTGCTTTGTGTATCTCTTCCAGCAATCGGATGCTCTCCAAAACATTCACTAGCCTGTTAGCCTAGTAACTAAATTTGTTTGTGTGTGCGTGCGTGCGCGTGTATGTATGTAGATTTTTTTTTCCAACTTGGCACACTTTATCTCAGACATAAAAAAGAATATTTCATAAGGAAGACAGCCGTATTCACTGTCTACTAATTCTTTGCCTCTGTTGTAAAGTGCTTAGCTTTATCACTCATTTCATTATACCTTCTAGATAAACAATCTAGGTTTTGTTCTGTACATGTGTCCTTCTATATTTTTAATTTGCTCTTTCGCTTGTTTCTTGTTTATTTCCCTTACCAGAGATCAGGCTTGTGCTAGAATTCTTCCATGTAGCACTTTACTTTCTCCCAGAGTAAAATTCATAAATCTCATTCGTACAACTGTGTGCTCAGATATCTAACTCAGCTTTCCAATAATTTGAAATAAATGAGTGATTTATCTTTTTTTGCTGGTTTTTTTTTTTTTTTTTGTAATCCTATAGGTTGTCATCAGACAATAACAATTATTTAAAGAGAAAGATGTGAATGCCACTTCTTTTTGATAAAAACTTTTTTGAGCATTTTTCAAAGTTTGTATGTTCATGGTAGTGATAAATTAAACACCTTATATTAAACACACATATATCTTGGAAATTATTTTATGCACATTTACCAACTGGTACTTTAAAGTTGGAATTTTCACATTCACAAAAAGGAGATTTAAATCCTGTGTAACTTTTAGTATACTTTGATGTCCAGCCTTTTAGTTCTGGGGAAAGGAATGAAACTTTTGACATTTAAAGTTCATTGTTTTAAATGTTAACCCCATCCCCAACATTTTTGTGGTACATGAGGCTATGTGAAAGTTCTGTTGAAAATAGAATATTCTAAGATCACTTTTAAGGCTTGTTTTAAAAATTAGGATGAAAATATTTTCATGCTTTTTTGCTTTTCACCTCTTAGTAAAGTTTCTTTGCCAAGTTTACTAAGTTTTGATTAAATTCTAATATAAAGTTTAATTTTTTTCATGGTGCTGTATTTTGTGGAATATGGATTGCCCTCAATTTCTTGTAGCCTTATCCTTGATAATTCCTTTTTCATCATTCCTCTCTTGCATACTTTTATCCTCACTTCTCTTTCTGCAATGAAGACTTTACCTAATTTAGCACACTTCAAAAAGACTGGTAATTTATGATTCATTGATGGGAGAAGTACAGTAGAAAGGCCCTGCAGTTTAGAGTTAAGGTGTGTTTGTTTATATATGTGTATACCCATTTGTTATTCCTATCGTAATTAAGTCTAGAGTATGAGACTTTGACATATAAAAGCATGGTAAGTATTTTCTGAAAAATAAGACTATTGATACATATTAAAGTCGCCATTGGTAATTGACTTTTAAATTCACATACAAAAAATATTTAGAAACCCAGCTGGGAAATGGTTTTTACATATGTCATCAGATACACATTAGGCAGTACTACAAATGTTAGTTCTTGAAACAATACTGTGGTGATGGCAATCAATAATTTATTTCTTTGTCCTGTAACTTATCATCCTTGTCTTTTGTAATCCCTTACAAAGTATTAACAAAACTGTACCTATGTTTGTTCTTAGTATCCATAAGTTTTAAGATGGAAAATCATTCAGTTAATAGTTGATGTGATGTATATGGGCAAAATGTCCATTTAACTAAAATTCAGTAAAGAAAGGTAAACTAGACTGATTTGGTTTATAAAAGATGTTTTGTTTGGCAGTTATAAGTCATTATAAACAATTATCTTCAAAGATAAAAAAAAAACTGGACTAATTTGTTGCTATTCTTTATGGGATGTTTACAATAAAATTCCAAGTTGTTTGGAATCAGTTGCAGTCTTGCTGCTTTGTGCCTTAACTCAGGTACTGGAGATAAATTAACAAGAAGAAAGAAATATAGACTTACCTTTTCATTATCCAGCTTCAGAGATTGTAACATGTAAATCTTGGGTCCATTCTTGTTTTTTGTCATGTAGTATTTTATTTAATCTGAGAAACTAGGTACTTCCTACAATCAAAGGACACTAAGTTTTTTGTTTGTTTGCTTGCTTGCTTTTGTAATTAAAGATATTCTGGGTTACTTTTAGGTAATATTAACATATTGCCCAGCCGGCATGGCTCAGTGGTTGAGCATCAACCTATGATCCAGGAGATCACGGCTCAATTCCTGGTCAGGGCACATGCCCAGGTTTCAGGCTCAATCCCCAGTAGGGGCCATGCAGGAGGCAGCCAGTCAGTTACTCATCATTGATGTTTCTCTCTCTCCCTCTCCCTTCCTCTCTCTGAAATCAATAAAAACATTTTAAAATATATATATGATAAAATATGTTAACATTTTTGAAATGTACGTTGCTGGGTGCATTAAATAACAGCCTGCAAAGCTTTAGTCAACATTTTGTTTTGTAGAGCTTTTTGAAATGAATAGATTTCTAATGTCTTTATAGCTTATAAGTTTTAACATCTGAGCTATGTATCCCTGGCAGTTTTACTTATAGTATAATTGCCCACAAAGGCTTAGCTGTATTATAAATGGTACTTTAATTCAATGTAAGTGAGGAGGGAGAGAAGTAAGGTGAGAGGTAACTTTTGAGCCAGGAACTGAAAGTCCTAACAAACATTCATCCTATTTTATACACCTGTATAATTACCCAGAATTTTCTTCCCAATGGGTAGAACTTCATTCAGTTGAAGGTAAGTAAGTTGGCCAAAGACTGGACTGCATGTTTTATATATACATTGTCTGTTTTGTGTATTTAAGACCAAAAAAGGTATTTAGAAAAAAAATATTACCTTTGTCTTCTGGCATATCCTCTGGCTGTGAAAGTAGCCCAAATTTTCAAAATATTTGGAGATTGAATTAGGGATCAGTTGCTTGGTACGTGCATTAGTTGTATGACTGATTAAACGTAGCCCTCTTTAAAGATATTAAAGTGTACATTAGAATTCTTTCTTGGCAGGCTTTGATGTTTTCTGACTTCATCTGCTAGGTTTTTTATATAGAATAAGTAAATAATTTCTGTAACATACATTAGAGCAGTATTCAGAAGATCGTTTTGTGTTGTTGTTTTTTAATCCCCTAGCTGAGAAGGAGGGCAAGAACAAAGTGCTCTCTACTTTCTTTGTCAGTTACATGCCCCTGACAATTTACAGCTACTTTCCAAACATGCGCAAAATAAATGAAACCAGTATATTGAGCCTGTGAATTATTTTTCTTGGGATTTTTAAGCCCATACACTTACAGTTGCTATCTTAGGTCTTTTATATACTTAAAGAATTTTTTTTATGCTACATATTACTGGCAAACCAAATATAACATTAAATAAACTGAAGCTTTTATGGTATTAATGTTTTCCCAAAGTTTTAAGGAAGCTTTTTTTTTTCTTTCCTTCCTTTGTTACTTTAGTATGTTTTCCTTTGCCAGGTGTGGCAATTGCCTTAATAAAGTTACCTCTCAACAGGATATTACAAATATTTAATAGATGATTTTAGCTAAGTTATTAATTATTAACAAAGTTAAATTTGATATTGGAGATTTTTAAAAGCAACTTTCTGAAGCTAATATCCTTTCTTTAATTTGTAAATTTTTAATTGTCAGCTTGCCTACTCAGCATCTTTATAATTCAGAGAATGTTTTATAATAAATATATGAAGAAATAAAAACAGTTAAAATTGCTTGATTTAGGTTACTAATATTTGGTAGAGGTTATTCATTTTAGGGATGTTTCTGTGTTTAATATTTTAAAAACATTTTTATCGATTTTTTTTTAGAGCTAGAGGAAGGGAGAGAGAGAAATATCAATGTGAGAGTGGAACATCGATCGGCTGCCTCCTGCACGCCCCCTACCAGAAATCGAACCAGCAACCACTCAGTGCACAGGACAATACCCAACCACCAGCCACATCAGCCAGGGCTACTTTTTAAAATTTTTTTATTGAAAAATTTTTGGGGGTGACAAAGATGAGATTAAACAAAAAAAATCCTGATTTTTGTCATGTTTCAATTCTAAGTAGAATTTGTATAGCAGTACATTCATTTATGTTAGGAATATTGTAAAACTGTCTTTTTAATTGAATTTATTGGGATGACATTGGTTAACTAAAATACATCATCTGTATATTGTATTGTGTGTTTATCACCCAAAGTCAAGTCTCCTTCCATCACCAGTAAAACTGTCTTAAGATATTTGTTTGTTTTGCTTTTTTAAAAAAATTAGGATATGTTGAAATGAGATTTGAAGCCCAAATTGTAAACAAGGTCATTTTTAGGGTGGTATTTTGTTATGTTTGGGTATTGTTCATCTAAAATATTAATAATGAAGTGCTGGTGGTTCTGAATTGTTCCCATTTAAATTTTAATTTATAAGTCAGAGCAAGCCTTTTATATAAGAAAATGATAATTTTGTCTAGTCTGATCCTATGGAACAGAAGATATCATGCCCCTCAGATTCTCAGTCATATTACCAAGTAATCTTTTCAGTTTTGGAGTTAGTAGATCCCATGAAAGAAAATAGTTATTAAGGCAAAATAATAATTAAAGAACAGTTTTTCTTTCCATTTGCCTCAAAATTGTAAGACTGGTAAATAATCTTTTATTTCTTTGTTTATAATTATTCAAGCAGAAATTACCAGAGAACAATCTGAGATAATGAATCATGTTATTTTTTCAGATACATATGGGGATCACCTTCATAGAAGAAGGTATTTACCTGCAGGAATTTGTAGCCTGTATATGTTTTGTATATTAGTGATAAGTGATGGCTAAAGGGAGACTAGTTTATTTCTTCCCAGACTTGTCTTTTTGTGTATTCATCTATTCAACATTTATAAGTCCCTTCTATGTGACAAGCACTATAGTTTTTAAAAGAGCTTTACAGTTTATAGGCCTACTCAGACCCCTCATACTTGCAATCATCAGAATGACACTATTAGTAAATTTAATTTTTTATGTCAGAAAAAATGTGTTTCAATGAAATCAAGTCGTTTGCCATAGATCATACAGCTAATAAACAGAAAAGCCTTGATTCATCCAGAATAGTTGCTTCTAGGTTTTTCATCTTCGCTTTTATATCTTATTAATGGGATGATTTTGGTTCCATTTTCCTCCTTCCATTCTCCATGAAATGGAGACTCCAAAGTCATGCATGTGTATCTTGAAGATCACACTTCCTTTTGATTCTGGTTAAGATCATTTAAAAAGAAGACATTGAGGGGTGAATATTTATGCCTCTTAGTACTTTAGGAAGGTGCTAGTTAGGGGCTGAAAATTTTTAAAGGTATTGGGTTTAGAAGTAGAAAAATGAATGGAGCTCTTAAAGTGAATTTCTTATGCAAACTAACACAAGGGTAAATGCCCAAGAAAAATGTAGAGAATTTACTCCTATCTTAACGGGAGAATTAGTTCTGCTAATAATGTACATAAGTGTGCTTTACAGTGCATGATAAAAAATTTATCTGTTATTGCTATCTTCCACATGCTGTGTATGCTCTTGCCAGTTGCAAAATCTAGAACTTTTTTACCTTCTTAGTTGAAATGGGTTTTAGCTACAGTTCTTGGGAGAATGCTGCAGGGTTCCCAACTTAAACCATGGCTTTAATTTAGTTCAAGGTTCTTGTTTGGGGGAGTTTTAAAACATTCTTTGAATGTTACAGGGCACTGAAAAGCTAGGGAAATTCCAGGGCTAAGTGGAATAGGGAAACAGACAGGAATGTTAAAAAAAGGCCAAACAGTGTGGGCAATTTGCAGCCAGCTTGTAAATAACAAGCCATTATCTTCCCCAGCCAAAGACACAAGAGCAAATGGTTAAAAGCCTCCCTAACCAGAGAATGCAGGAAGGGGGGGGGGGGGGAGGAAAAAAGGGCAGTTTTACTCCCTAAGCAGAGAAGCCAGCAGTCTCAAGGCTTGGCAAGATAAAATTGCCAGGTGCTTCTCATGAATTCTGGGAAGGCCACAACAAAGTATAAAGGGACCTTGAGAATTAATCTATAACAAAATATTCAGCAGAGGAATTTTGAGACCTTTAGAAAGGAGGGTATATAACGCCTCAGAGAGCCTGTCTGCACTTCATAAACCAGATGTATAGATTTGCTTGCTTCTTTAATAAAGATGCATGCTTAAACTGCTTTAATAAAATTGGCTTCATCACAACACAGTCATCTGGAGTTTTCTCATTTCAATTCATTTCTATGGGAAGACAAGAACTGAGGTTGGGGACAGCCCTCTCCCTCTGACTCAGAGGGCTGTCCAATAACACCTCTCTGATGTCTGGGAGAGGTGCCTCTAACGTTTGGTGCTGCAACAGGGATTGAAGAGCACCATTAGGATCTGAGTTGGATTGCTACCAGTTAACTCTTGGCTGCAGGGTTGTCCTTGATTCCCTCTGATGGATCGCAGTGAGTTCAGTCCCTTAGGGGATTTCTTTTTCTGTTTTGCAATCAGGGTTAGGGGGTTGCAGCATAACAAAAAGCGAAACATTGTAGGCCTAAGCTCCGGGGGCAGAAAATTGAAACTAAAACCTAATGAGTGCTTGGGTCTCAGCCCAAGCTCCGAAGATCAAAGAGGCAAATTCCTCCCTCAGGGGTTTGAGAGTCTGGAATGTCCTTACATGAATAAGGGCCTTGTGGTGGTGTCTGGGGTTGAGCCCTAAGACATGCAGGGGTCCCATAGGGACTCCATAATGCAACTATCATTAAACTTTGACCTGTCCAGAGAGTGCACATAAGGGCTGGTCCCCCAGTACTCCAGGTCCTCATGGTTCTAGACAGCCAGTGTGAGACACCTAGTCACATAAAAGGGGTGGGGATGATGAGTGATGTCACAGCCTTTGGGAGCACACTTGGAACCACTACATAAAATCCTTACCTTTTTTTACCTCTGGAGCATGACCAGAGGAAGGATAAATGTAAGTCATCAATTACTTGACAGTCTGCTGCACACCTCCCTGCCCTTCCTCCCGGGCTCCATGGCTTTTGGTAGCTGTATTTACATCTGTATCCCCCTTGTAAAAAATGCAGACAGGGAGAGTGTTGCATCTGCAGGGCACCAAGGGAAAGAACCAATTGGGGGCCCCTTAAGTTACAGAAGTATCCAAAATACTCAGAGGAAGTTCCTCCCTTAGGTTACCTTTACAAACATTAACAAAAGACACTGGCCAAAGGCTGTTAACCAACAGACTGCTGATAGGTAAACAAAGGCTTAGGTGAGACAGGCTAGTTAAACAAATTGAAGCTAAAATCTTGGGGCAGTGTGCCAAGCTGATTAGGGCTCTTTACTAATTAGGGCACTAGTTCCACGCTAGTTGTGGAAAGGGTGAAATAAAGGGACATTCTTCATGCATATGCTCTGGGCTCTGGTACCTTTTAGACTCAAAAAGAATTTGTCAAATATCTTGAAAAAGCTGACAGGCACAGCAGGGAATGTTGGCTTTGTCCTGCTGAGCCTTACCAAACCTTATAGGATGTCAGAAAACTACCTGCTTAGACACAGACAAAATATTACCCACTCTAATCAGGCATCTGTTATGCATAGCTCTCTATAGGACCCACGAGACAGGTGGAGTAGACAGGAATGGCAGATTTTCAGACACTCCAGTGGACAGATACCTTAACAATTTTTTTTTTTGGTAATCCGCACCCGAGGATAGTTTTTCCATTGCTTTTCAGAGAGAGTGGGAGAGAGAAAAACACCAATGTGAGAGAGACACATTGATTGGTCGCCTCCTGCACGTGCACCAACAGCCTGGGATGAGTCCACAACCGAGGCATGTGCCCTTGGCCAGAATCAAACCCCGGACCCTTCAGTCCATGGGTGGACGCTCTAACCACTGAACAAAACCAGCCAGGGCAGTAGCAATTTTTTTAAAGGAATAAGAATACTGCGAAAACCTAGAAGGGTTCCACTGATGAGACTAAAAATACTACAATTATTACTCCACCAGGGCCCTTTGGCAGGAAAGATGGGTCACTAACTGGTGGCACTGCTGCCTAAATAGAATAGTGCACCCAGAAGGTATGAGGCCTCCCCCTGCAGCACAGGGAAGGAGTCATGGGAAGCAAAGGAGGTTTTAAATCAATTGAGAATAGAGATGCCCGGCGGCAGGGAAGGGGGTGTTTTACACAGTAAGGACTAGTTAAGCCTGGAAACCCATGAGATTCTCCTTTGGGATGCATTTCTCAGGGGGAAGGTGGGAGTGGGTGGGTGGGAAGAAATTAACCAAAGAACATATATGCATACCCCATGGACACAGACAATAGTGTGGAGAAGGCCGGGGGTGGGGGCAGGGGTAGGGAAGAAGGGGTCACTGAGGTGGAAAGGGGGACATCTGTAATACTTTCAACAATAAAGATAAATTTAAAAAAATAAAAGAACTGGGACAACTTTGACTATCAGACCTTAAAGAGGGAAAGATTGATTTTCTTTTGTAATATAGCTTGGCTCCAATATAAATTAGGAGATTGGGGAAGTTTGTCCCGGAAATGGGAGCCCAAATTATAATACAATCTTGCAATTAGACTCATTCTGTCGAAGGCAGGGCAAGTAGACTGAAATACCAATGTCCAGGTCTTTATGGCCCTGAGAAATAACTCCAAATTATACCAAAGCTAGATAGATCCTGCACTCTTAGCTTCCATAGCAAAGAAGGAACTAAATCTTGAGAGTGAATGCCTAATTCTACCCATAGTGCCTCAAAAACCAGCTGCCTCAGAACTAGCACTACCCTATACTGAATCAACTAGTCGGGGGACGATAAAGCAATAGATTCCAAAGGAAAACAGGAAATACCACCTCGACTTTTCCATTTGAGGGAAGCCCCAGGACAAGGAGGAATAATAAGAATTCAGATTCCATTTAACATGCAAAATTTAATAGTCATGAAGGACAGGTTGGGGAGTTTTACAGATGAACCTGGCAAGTTTATCCAAGAATGAAGGAAGGTAACACTTAATGTATAATTTATATTGGACGGTTATTAATCTAATTCTCCAAGAAGCCCCGACCACCTCAGAAAGTGATAGTATTAAGGGAAAGACATTAGCCTATGCAAATGAAATCTGCACACAAAATTATAACTATCCACGAGGAACAGAGGCCATCCCCTCTTCTGATCGTAACTGGTACTATGATTTGGAGGATGGGGGCTGGGCCAGAGATCACATGCTTTATGCCTCCAGCAGGGAATAAAAGCCTTCCAAAAGAAACCTAATAATTACAATAAACTAGCAGCCATTGACCAAGGTCCCCAAGAAAATCCCACCTCCTTCATAGAAAGGCTAGGGGAAGCTTTCTTTTTTAATTAAAAAAAAAAAGGATTTTATTGTTTAAAGTATTACAGATGTACCCTTTCCTCCCCATTGACCCCTTCCACCCACCTCCCTCCACAGTCCCTCACTGCACTGCTGTCTGTGTACTGGGGTTATGCATATATGCGTATAATTCTTTGGTTAATCTCCCCCCACCCAAGCCCTCACACCCTCACCTCTCTCTCAGATTCATCAGTCTGATACATGATTCCATGTCACTGAATCTATTTTGTTTATCAGTTTATTTTGTTGATTAGATTCCTCATATAAGTGAGATCATGTGATGTTTGTCGTTCTCTGCCTGACTTAATTCTCTTAGCATAATATTCTCCAGGTCCATCCATACTGTCCCAAAGGATACGAGATACTTCTTCTTTACAGCTGCGTAGTATTCCATGGTATATATGTCCCACAGCTTTTTTATCCACTCATCTACTGATGGGCACTTGGGATGCTTCCAGATCTTAGCTATTGTAAATTGCACTGCTATGAACATAAGGATACATATATTCTTTCTGATTAGTGTCTCAGGATTCCTAGGATATATTCCTAAAAGTGGGATCACTGGGTCAAAAGGCAGCTTCATTTTTAATTTTTTGAGGAACCTCCATACTGTTTTCCATAGTGGCTGCACCAGTCTGCATTCCCAACAGCAGTGTACTAAGGTTCCCCTTTCTCCGCACCCTCGCCAGCACCTGTCATTTGTTCACTTGTTGATGGCAGCAATTCTGACAGGTGTGAAGTGATAACTCGTGGTTTTAATTTGCATCTCTCTGCTCATTAACAATGTTGAGCATTTTCTCATATGTCTCTTGGCCATCTGTATGTCCTCTTTGGAGAAGTGTCTATTCAGGTCCTTTGCCCATTTGTTAATTGGATTGTTTGTCTTCCTCCTGTAGAGTTGTATGAGTTCTTTGTACACTTTGGAAATTAGCCCCTTATCAGATGCATCCTTAGCAAATATGTTGTCCCATACCCTGGGGTTCCTTTGTATTTTGAGGCTGATTTTGTTTGCTGTGCAGAAGCTTTTTATTTTGATGTAGCCCCATTTTCTCTTGTCCTAGGAGATGTTTCAGTGAAAATTCCACTACAGGAGATGTCTGTGACTTTACTGCCTGTTTTCTTTCAGTATTTTTATGGTATCATGACTTACATTTAAGTCTTTTATCCATTTTGAATTTATTCTTGTATATGGAGTAAGTTGGTGATCTAGTTTCATTTTTTTCCATATACCTGTCCAATTTTCCCAGCAGCATTTATTGAAGAGACTATCTTTACTCCACTGTATGCTCTTGCCTCCTTTGTCAAATATTAACCCACCATAATGGCATGGGCATATTTCTGGGGTCTCTCTTCTGTTCCGTTGATCTATATGTCTGTTGTACCAATACCAGGCTATTTTGATTACAGTGGCTTTGTAGTACAGTTTGATATCTGGTAAAGTGATCCCTCCCACTCAGTTCTTCTTCATCAGGATGGCGGCGGCTATTTGGGGTCTTTTTTGGTTTCATATAAATTTTTGAAATATTTGTTCTAGCTCTGTGAAATATGCTGTTGGTATTTTAATGGGAATTGCATTGAATCTATAGATTGCTTTGGGTAGTATGGATATTTTAATGATACTAATTCTTCCAATCCATGAACATGGTATATTCTTCTACTTGTTTATGTCTTCCTCTATTTCTTTTTTCAGTGTCCTGTAGTTTTCTGAGTACAGGTCTTTTATACCCTTGGTTAAGTTTATTTCTAGGTATTTTATTGTTTTAGTTACAATGGTAAATGGTACTGTTTTCTTAGTTTCTCTTTCTGAGAGTTTATTGTTGGTATATAAATGCCGTTGATTTGTGGATGTTAATTTTGTATCCAGCTACCCTGCCGAATTAATTTATCAGATATAGTAGTACTTCAGTGTAGTCTTGAGGGTTTTCTCTATAGAATATCATGTCATCTGTAAATAACGACAGTTTTAATTTTTCCTATCCAGTATGGATACCTTTTATGTTTTCTTCCTGTCTGATGGCTGTGGCAAGGACTTCCAATACTATGTTGAATAAGAGTGGTGAAAGCAGACATCCCTGTCTTGTTCCTGTTTTAAGGGAAGTGCTTTTAGATTTTGACCATTGAGTATGATGTTGGCTGTAGATTTCTCGTATATGGTTGTTATAATGTTATGGTTCGCTATATTACCACTTTGCTGAGAGTTTTTATCAAAAATGGGTGCTGGATTTTGTTGAGTGCTTTTTCTGCATCTATTAATAAGATCATATGATTTTTGTCCTTCCTTTTGTTTATGTGATTTATCACATTTATTGATTTGCAAATATTATACCAGCGTAGCATCCCCGGATTAAATCTCACTTGGTCATGGCATATGATCTTTTTAATGTCTTGCTGGATCCGATTTGCTAGTATTTTGTTGAGGATTTCAGTATCTGTGTGCATAGAGATATTGGCCTGTAATTTTCTTTGTAGTGTCTTTATCTGGTTTTGGGATTAGGATGATGATGGCCTCATAAAAAGAGCTTGGGAGTTTTTACTCCTCTTGAATTTTCTGCAATAGTTTGAGGAGAGTAGGTGTTAATTCTTCTTTGAATGTTTGGTAGAACTCACCTGTAAATCCATCTGGTCCCGGTCTTTTGTTTGCTGGAAGTTTTTTTATTACTGCTTCAACTTCATTAGTTGTTATTGGCCTATTGGGGTTTTCTGATTCTTCCTGATTCGGCTTTGGAAGATTGTGTGCTTCTAGGAGTTTGTCCACTTCACCCAGGTTGTCCAGTTTGTTGGCATATAGTTGCTCATAGTATTTTCTTAAAATCCTTTGTATTTCTGTTGGATCAGTTGTTATATCGCCTCTTTCATTTCTGATTTTATTTGGGTCCCCTCTTTTTGTTCCTTGGTGAGTCTAGCTAAAGATGCATCAATCTTAATTATCTTTGTAAAGAACCAGCTCTTGGTTTCATTGATTTTTTGTATTTTTTTTTAGTCTCTATGTTATTTATTTCTGCTCTGATTTTTATTATTTCCCTCCTTCTACTTCCTTGGAGCTTTTCTTGTTGCTCGTTTTCTAGTTCTTTTAGTTGTTGTGTTAGAGGGTTTACTAGATCTTTTACTTGTTTCTTGAGGTATGCTTGAAGTGCTATGAACTTTCCTCTCAAGGATACTTTTGCTGTGTCCCATAGATTTGGGGTGGTTGTCTGTTCATTTTCGTTTTTTTCCATGAAGTGTTTGATTTCCTCCTTAATCTCATTGGTAACCCATTCATTGTTTAATAACATGCTATTTAGCCTCCATGTGTTTGAATATTTTTGAGTTTTTATTATAGTGGTTGATTTCTAGTTTCATGCCATTGTGATCCAATAAGGTGCTTGTTAGGATTTCAATCTTCTTGAATTTGTAGAAACTTGATTTGTGCCCTAACATGTGATCTATTTTTAAGAATGTCCCATGTACACTGGTGAAGAATGTGTATTATGCTGCATTGGGATAAAATCTTCTGTAAATGTGAATTAAATCCATTAGATTTAGTGTGTCATTTAAGGTATGTGTTTCCCTGTTGATTTTTTGTCTTGATGATCTGTCCAATGCTGGCAGTGGGGTGTTAAAGTCTCCCACTATGATTGTTTTGCTGTCAATCTCCCCCTTAAAGTCCACCAAGAAATTTTTTATATACTTAGGTGCTCCTATATTGGGTGCATACATATTTACAAGGGTTATTTCCTCCTGTTGAATTGACCCCTTTGGTATTATGTAGTGACCTTTGTCTCTTGTTATCTTTATTTTGAAGTCTATTTTGTCAAAAATAAGTATTGCTACTCCAGCTTTTTTGTTGTTTCCATTTGCATGGAATATTTTTTTCCATCCATTCACTTTCAGCCTATATGAATCTTTTGCTCCCAGGTGGGTCTCTTATAGACAGCATATATGTGGGTCCTGTTTTCCTATCCATTCAGCTACCCTACATCTTTTTATTGGAGCATTTATTCCATTTACATTTAAGGT
The DNA here is from genome assembly GCF_964146895.1 of Miniopterus schreibersii. Lineage (NCBI taxonomy): Eukaryota > Metazoa > Chordata > Mammalia > Chiroptera > Miniopteridae > Miniopterus > Miniopterus schreibersii. The sequence continues at coordinate 48,072,290 of NC_138104.1, forward strand.
TATTATTGATATATACTTATTTAATTCCATTTCCCCCCTTTATGCTGATATACGTTTCTCTCAGTATTTCTTCTTAAAGCAGTCCTTTTAGCATTTCTTGCAATGCTGGTTTGGTGGTACTGAACTCCTTTAGCCTTCTTTTTTCTCGGAAGCTCTTTATTTCACCTACAATTTTAAATGAAAGCCTTGCTGGATAAAGCAGTCTTGGTTGTAGGTTCTTGCTTTTCATTACTTGGAGAACTTCATGCCACTCCCTTGTGGCCTGAAGTGTTTCGGTTGAGAAATCTGCTCTCAGCCTTATGGGGGCTCCCTTGTGGTTAATTCTTGTCTCTCTCTGGCAGCCCTTAATATTCTCTCTATCCTTCACACTTGCCATTTTAAGTATGATGTGTCTTGGAGTGGGTCTCTTTGGGTTCCTCTTGTTTGGTATCCTCTGTCCTTCCTGAACTTGTGTGGTTTTCTCCCTCATCAGCTTAGTGAAGTTTTCTGTCATTATTTGTTCCACCAAGTTCTCTATCCCTTGCTTACTTTCCTCCCCCTGTTACCCTTTTGATGCGAATGTTGTTTCACTTCATGTTGTCCCAAAATTCCCTTAGACAGTCCTCATGATTTTTAAGTGTTTTTTTCTTTTACTGCTCTGATTGCGTGTGTGTTTTTTTTACCTTATCTTCTAAGTCATTTATTCTGTCCTCTGCTTCATTGAGCCTGCTTTTAATTCCTTCCACCATATGCTTGATATCAGATATAGTATTCTTCATTTCTGCCTGGTTCTTATTTATGACATTTAGCTCTTTTTTCATGTTTTCACTAAATTCCTCGACCTTTCCATTAAGTTAAGGGTCTTGTTGTTCTCATTAATTTCCTTGAGCATCTTTATAACCATTACTCTGAACTCTATTTCTGATAACTTGCTTAACTCTATCTTATCAAGGTCTTTTTCTGGCAATTTTTCATTTTCTTTAGTTTGGGGGTTTCTTTGTCTCCCCATCTTAGTGGCTCTTAGTGTTTGTATCTGTATATTAGATTTATTTACTGTCTCCCAGTCTTGTGGAGGGAGATTTTGTAGTGTGTGTCCAGTGGTGTGTTTTTCTTATACTTCTGAGCTATTTGCTCTAGGCATGTCCCTTTTGTGGGTGTCCATTTTGTGGGTTCTTTTGGCTCTCCTGTTGTGATTGGGTCTAGACTATTGTTGACCTGTTATTGGGAGGACTCTCTTCTGTGGTTGGCTAACTGTGTGTCTCAGCCCCAACCACATTGTGTGAGCATTTGTGAAGGTACTGGCAAGTATGGACAATACACAACCAAACTGCTAGGAAACAAGTGGTATCTTACAAAATACCCTGACAATCACAATGAAAACATCCCAAGAGACTGTTGAATTGGGTAAGTGAAGTGAGAACACAAATGCTGAAGAAAAAAAAGAGAGAGTAAAACAACAACAAACAAAATAGTGAGAGAAAAGGATATTACTGCTAATAGTAAAGAAAAATAGTAAAATAAAAAGTAGAAAATGGTGATGCTACTGGGAGATAAAAGGAGCAGAGAAAATATTCTGAAAGAAGGGCGAGCAAAAAATTCAAGGTAGAGCATAGGAATAGGAAAATAGTTGAAAAGAAAAAATAAAAATAAAATATAGGGACAAACAGAAACAAACAAAGAAACAAAAAGACAGGAAAACAGAGTATAAAAGGGGACAAAAAGAAAAGAAAAAAAAAGTTATGCTGATGGAACAAGTAGAGAGAGAGATAAAGCATGGGCAGGGAGGGATTCCAATAAGAGATATGGGAAACAATAGAGAAAAGCAGTAAACTTATTGGTTGTAATGATGATAACCACGCAATTAAGCAGAGAATATCAAGAAAATCTTGATAATGGAACAAAGAACCAAACCAAACCAAACAAAAAACACACAAGCAAAGCAAATCAAATTAAAAAAATTTTTTTTAATTAAAAACAAAAACTTTTAATAAAGAAAAATTTTTCTTTTCTAAAAAAAAAGCCCATCAGGTGAGTTTCCTCTGGGCAGATTTTATTGCCCGAGGCTCACTGTTTTGTATGCTGATTTCGGTTCTGGGAGGTACTTGTGTATCAGCCAATGTGAGGAGCTGCCTAGGTTTGGCTCAGGTGTCCTTAGGTAGCTGGCTGATCTGAGGCTCTCTGGGGACCACCTCTACTTAGCTATTTTGCCTCCCCCTTGTGGTTGCCTGATCTTCCTCCAGAGTCCTCTCAGGAGTCTTTGGGTGCAGGCTGGCTAGTGTAGCTCAGGATATTGCTCCCCTTACTTAGCAGTTTCACTGTCAGGTACTCACTGTAGTGAAGTTAGTCTCTGCTTCAAAGTCAACTCCAGTCTCTACCCTATCCTCTAATTCTAGTTCCCCATACATTGTCCTGCTGCAGTTTCAGATTCAATTCAGTCTGCTGCCTTTTCTGTATGGGCAGTTTCAGTGGCCTGGGCTCAGTGAGTTTGATTTAAAAAAAAATCCAGTGAGTGCTTTGCCTGCCCAGCCCCCAGAATGGGTTTTAAGCATTTTCTCCAGTTCCCAAACAATAGTCCCTGAGAGTCTTATCTTGTCATCCTATTAGCTATTCTCCCTTCCCCCTCAGGACTGTGCCCTGTGGGGGATATCTGGGGCTTCAGTGAGCTGAACCAGCACCTTTCCTGTTGGGGATGGTGCTCCTAGCCTGCAGAAGAGGCAGGTGTGCTCTGCCCCTCCTTTCCCAGCTCTGGTTGGCTGTTCTCATAGGGCGCTCATTTGAAACTCAGCACAATGCAGACACTAATCCCAGCTTTCACTGGTCTGTCTCCCCAATGCAAGCCAGGAAGGTGTATGCCCATTCAGCAATCAAAAACTCAAAAACACACAAAGCAACACACTGACACAGAACCAGCCCTGTGAGGTCCCGTTGCCCCCACACCTCAGAACCAAGCAGGAAGCGTGACAGAATCAGCCCCATGCAGATCCCCTGCACTGCTGATCTCAGTAAATCTGGGGCAGCTCCTTGTGCACTATCCCAGCTCCCCTCAGCAGGTCAAAAATCACCAATTCACTGCACCGGCACCTCTGGTGGCTGGAGACCCGATCTGCCCCACCAGCAGCTCCAGAGGCTGGAGTCCCGATCCACCCCACTGGCAGCTCTGATCCCTCTCTGGTTATGGGATGGGTCTCTTCCCCTTTCCTGCACCACAAAGTTCAAATGTTTTCTGGGATTCTATACAATGCCTTACAGGAAGGCAGGGGGTCCCTGTATGTGGCTGCTCAGTGCAGCCCTTCAGCCTCTTTCTATTCGGAAGCCACACACTGTGGGACAGCCTTTCCCATGGTCAGCACCGGGAGTGAAAGCCTCCTGTCACGTCTGCCACCATTAGAGGCATTTCACTGGGAAGGCACGGTCCCCTCCTCTCAGGCACACTGTTTTCCTGAGTCCCTCTGCCCATTGTGCATGGGCTCTCCTTCCCTTCTCCTGCACTCTGGGTTTGAGATCCCACTTTTGGATGCCAGTCCACACTCCCAAGGGGAGGGAGTTTTGCAGCCTCTGGCCCTTGGGCCTCAGAGCCTAGCACAGGTCTCAGGGAGGACTCCCCCTTTCTATGCTCCCCATCTCTTACTGTTATACCCATCTTACATGAGACTAATCACACGGAGACCAAATTGACAATTTGGAGATTTATTAGCCTGCAACTGCAAGCAGGCTTCTGCCCTAAACAAACTCACAGCCTCTAACAGTTTTTACAGGGAGAATATAAAGGCAAAAACCATCTCCTGGTTGGGGCGGGGGAGTAGGTGAGGACTAGCAAAGCGGCATACAGAAGCTAAGTGTTAATTAACCTTCTTTGGTTAGCTATTCCCTGAAATTTTGTGGGCAGAAATCTTTTACAAAGAGCCAGGGGAGGGGAAGAGGTCATTGTTTCTACCTAATTTTGTTGCTCTTGTTTATCTTCAAAGTAGCGATTGTAAGGGTAGAAAGCGGGAGTGCTAAAATGGGCGTGCTGTACTTCATTCCCCACTCCTGTTTGTAAAATGTGATGAGAATTAAATCCTTGGTTCTCCTTTGAAGGGTAGAGAATTATACTCAGTTCTGAGGACCATTAGCTTTACAGAGTTAATTCTATCTCTAATGAAGGAGGTTAGGCGGCCAAGGAGACAAGGGCCTATAATATGGGCGAGTATAAGGAGGACTACGGGAAGGGTAGGCTCCCCCAGGGCTGAGGTTTAGGGCCCAACCCCAAACACTGAGGCTGTAGCCACAGGCGTTCTTGGGGGATTACTCTAAAAAGTATGGGAGTCATATACACTACACTGTATCAAACCAAGATAACCAAGTCTTATGACACATTAAGACTTTCTGGAGGTTCTGTTTGGTCAGCCTCAAACTCCAGGCTGGGATCTGGGCCCCAGTCCTGTGGAGGGAGCAGAGAGCAAACTATAACTGCTGTGTGTCAAGCATCACCCCCACAATAACCCTGCAAGGTAGACTGTGTTATCCTGTTTTACAAATGGGTAAATAAAGGCTCAAGAGGAAGTGACTTGCCCAGTTACACAGCAAGAAGCATAGGAGCCAGGGTCTGACCCCAAGTCAGTGGGGCTCCAAAGCCCACATATCTTCTCTCAGGATGAAACAGAAATCAGTCCTTTCTATTAAGGGACCTCAAATTATAAGCTCAGGGACTCTCAGCCCAGCTAGTGGTGGGGGGCAGGATGAGAACCAGAGAAACTCCAAGGGCATGTCTCCTGGCCTGGGCAGCTGGGCTGGCAGAATGGAGAGGTAGAGAGAGTGATTACCAGACAGTAGCTGTCCATACAGCACCAGCCACCAATGCTACAGGAGATGGCTTTGGCCACCTAACAGCTGTGGGCAAGGTGAGGGCCGGGCTGCTCCTGAGGCCTTGTAGCCCTAAGTGGGCAGGTCCAGGCCACCAAGCCAGGCGGTTTCCAGCAGGCTTCAGCACCGGGCCCTCAGTGTGTGGCTGGGTGGGCTGGCACTGGCATTGGGGGCAGGTGAGGCACAGCAGGACCCTCCCCCAGCAGTTGCCTCTGCTTTCTCCGGGCCAGGAGTTGGTAGCTTCTTCCCTGGCTTCCTGGCCTTGGAGATAGAAGACTTCTGAGCCAGAGATAGGCTCTCTGGCTCATCTCTGGCCATGATGGGTTTCAGCTGGCAATGTACACAGTCACGCCACTGCAGGTCTAGCAGGTCATGGTATATGTCAGACAGCTGGCGCAGTGCCAACAACTTCAGCATGCATGAGGTGCAGCTATGCAAGGCTCGCTCCTGCAGTGCCTTTTCCTCTGACAGTGTGGTGGGCCGAAGCTCCACGCGGTGCTCCTGCAGCACATGGTCCACAGAAGCAGGCGGCAGCCTTGGGAAGAGCTGCTCCTTCACCAGGTGGATGGGCATGAAGATGGCACCAGCCCTCACCACGTGAGAGAAGGGGCACTGCTGCGTGCACACAAAGCATTGCAACTGGGACAGCAGCTTGCCCAACAGCCCCTGCACTGCCTGGCCATTCTGCCATGCTACCCGGCCCCAAGGCCCAGCCATCTCAAGCCATTCATGCAGCTTCTCAGGTGGGGAGTGGGCCACTGAGCCCAAGATGGCATCACATAGGGATTCATTCAGTCCTGCAAAGTGTTGCTCTGGGGAATCCACTGTGACAGGGGTAGAAGCTGGAGTCGTAGCCTGGGCTGGAGCAGATGATGGAGCCAGAGTAGGTGCTGGGGTGGCCACGAATACACCTAGAGAACTGGGCAGTGCCAGATCAAAGCAGGCCATGGGCAAGGGATGTTTGAGAATCTGTAGTCTAGTGGGCACAGACGTAGGGGTGGGTACAGGCTGGTCAGAGGAAGGGACTGAGGTGGGCACAGATGGGACCATAGCTGCAGACAAGGGTGCTGGCCGGAGGATCTTGAATTTTCGGAACATGAAGGCCACAGAGCTGTGGAAGTTGGTCTTTGGGGTGGTCTCTGTGGTCACTGGCACCCCAGGCAGCTCCAAGACTGCGCTCCCTGCATCTGGCACACCCACAGCTACAGGGAGCTTGGAGTGTACCTCAGGACTAGGGACCTTGATAGGAGGAGCCTCTGCCATGGGTTTCTTTACACTCAAGTCCAGTGCCATTTCCTCCCTAAGTGAGCAATGCACCCTCAAAGGGGCCTCCTGGGTAGACAGGGTTCCCCTGGAGTCTTTGTAATAGCTGTCCTTGGGGACTGGGGCTGGATCAGGCTCAGTTGTGGCTCAGGTGTCTGCACATCCAGATACTCACAGTAGGGGGCCAAGCTGAAGACATTGTCAATAATGGGCATGGGTGGAGAGCCAGGGGGCAGTGTTCCTTGGTTCTGTAGAAGAGACTGGTGCTCTTGGGCATAGGGTGGGAGTGTTGGTGGGGTGCGGGGAACTGGACTATCTCCGATAACAATGGGTGCCCCAGGGTGCTCATTGAGCTGGAGCTGGAGCTGCTCTTTCCTGTAGCTGGGCAGCCATATAGTTTTCTCAGCATCGTGCACCGGCTTCTGTATAGGCCTTACAGGCTCTGTGCATGGCTGACTGGTAGGCAAAGGCTAGCATGCTTGCTGGAAAGCACTGGGCTGTGGCACAGCCTGAACACTATTCTGGGAAGGTAGTGTACCCCTGAGCCTTGGGGATGCTCCACAGAGAGAGGTCATCCCTTGCATAAGGAAAGCCCAGCATCTGGGGGGCAAAGTCTAGTGGGCACTGTGGAGTGAGAGGTGGCTCAAAGCTTGCAGTATGCGCATTGGTTTTTTTCCTAGGAGTGGTCTCCTCTGGCTGCAGGTGTGTTTTTTTCCCCCTCTGGCTTGCAAGGGCCCTTATCCTCCCTTACCCCTGGTCCCTCTTGGTTGTTGACTACTGGACTCCTTTAGGGCTGCTACTACTACTCTTGCCAGCCTTTTTTCTTGTTTTTCAGAGGGACTATCTCGGTTGTCAAAAACTTTTTGAGCTACTTCTAATAGTTGAGATAAGTTCATCCCTTGGAACCCTTCTAATTTCTGTAGCTTCCTTCTAATGTCAGGGGCCGATTGAGTGACAAAGGCTAAGTTGATCACCCTGCTGTTTTCCAGGGCAGCTGGGTCTATGGGAGTATAGACTCGATAGGCTTCCTTCAGCCTTTCCAGGAAAGCTGTAGGCAATTCCTGAAGGCCTTGGGAAACTGCAATTACTTTGGACAGACTGATCGGTTTTTCGGGCGGCCCCTTTTAGGCCTGCTAGGAGGTACTGGTGAAAATTGTTCAATGCATCCCTTCCTGTGGAGGTGTTGGTGTCTTACTCTGGCGGATTTGTGGGAAAAGACTGTTCAATTCTATTTCTATTCTCTTCTAAGGAACCCCCCCCCCCCCCGCCTTGCGGGCTTCCTTTTTAATTCTTTCACATTCCTCAGAAGTGAACAGGGTAACCATCAGTTGCTGACAATTGTCCTATGTGGGGCTGTGGGTGTGAAACACAGACTCTAGTAGCCCAATAAGGGCCTGCGGTTTTTCTGAGAAAGGGGGATTCTGGGCTTTCCAGTTGTATAGGTCGCTAGATGAGAAGGGAGCATATACAAGAAAAGGGGATCTTCCCCTCGAGTCCCCATCAACCAGCCAGGCCTGCAGCAGGGAGAGAACAGCACTAGAGGAGGACAGTGCCTCCTGTATGGCCATTAAGGTGGAACTGCGGGTCTGAGTAGGGGAATAGAGTGAGGCAGGCCGGGGGGGGGGGGGGGGGTAGGGGGGGTGGCCGTTGGTTGACAAAGGAGGTAGAGGTCAGAGGGAAGGGTGACAAACCAAGAGAATTTGCACCTGACCGTGTTGGTAAGGGAGGTGCTGTGAAATCACCTGGGGAACAGCACGCTAGACAAACCCCAAACTGTCAGCACAGGGGTAGCTGGTTTGGGTTGGCGGCAGCACTAGGCCAGAGTAACCCAGCCCTGAGAGAGGGACTGGTGGCGAAGTGCAGCTGAGGACTGGGGTCACCACCGGGCAGGGCAGGGCAGGGCTCCCTCAGGGGGAAGAACAGCACTAGAGGAGGACGGTGCCTTCCGCATGGACCTTAAGGTGGAACTGTGGGTCTGAGGAGGGGCACTAGAGGAGGACAGCGCCTTTTGAGAGGAGCTCCCCATATCTCCCTGTGCCCAAACCAGCCTTTTCCCAATGGTCGAGCATACATTGGAGCAGAATTCTGACTTTCAAGCTACCCCCTCCCATAGTGAAACTAATTAAAACAATTAGTTTGGCCAAGGGGAAAAGAATGAGAACGATTCCCGATGTCTTCCAGAAGGAGGAAAAGGCCGAATCCGGTTGTCCTGTGAGAAGGGAAAACAGATTAGGAGACAGGTGGCGTAAGACAGAGGATGAGAAGGAATGGAAAAAACTGGGTCTTGGGTGAAGAACATAGTCAGAGGCTGCCTCGGAGGATTAGGTCCGAAATCTTTGGAGAGAGCAGATTTCAAAAGAGAATGGGATAGGACTAAATCAAGAAATATCCTCTAAGATATCTGAAACAAGAGAAATGAAATTGTAACACAGGAGAACAAATATATGTAGACTAAGTGAAATAAGAGAAACTGAACAAATTTGTAAATTCTATGTATTCCTTGAGCCTGGATCTTTCTGTGCACGGTGTTGGAGACAGACAAAGGAGCGGGGAGGCCCCCAAAGGGACCCTATCAGATGCCCATCCATCTGCTGCCTCAAGGCGACTTAGTTCAGCCTTGACTAAGATGCACCCGTATAAACCCCAGGCCTGGTCAGCTAAAGCTGAGTCACCGTTATGTCATTGCAGCCAACTACAGAAGGGGATCAGGGCCCACTCAAATCCTATAGCAAAAGCCGTGGGACTATAGACACATTCACTCAACACTCATTTAGAGGTTATGACATTCCCACCCTATAAAACCTGACTGGGACCTCTATAGGTCTGGGGAGATAATCAGTCTCCCCCTTGAACAAATGTTCAGAACCAGGTAAATACCCCCGTCCGCATCCCGACCCAAGGAGGGACCCCACACAATTAGAACGGTCACGACTGGCACTAATTGGCAAGAATCCAGGGACTAGTCTAACCAGGAAATAATTTAAAATTATTTCTTACCTTCGGATGCGTCCTGAAGGACTCCAAATAGATAGATGGCTATAGGGCGTCAGCTTCCCACCTGCAGGGGAAAAGTCCTCGTCGTGGGGCCCTGGAACTTCTTCAGGGGGTACCCCCCCTGCGACGGGAAGTTCTCCAGTGGGCTAGTCGTGGAGGCCCGGCAGCCTGGAGAAATTTTAGAATGAGATCTCGCTGGGGCCTCCAAATATATCCGTCTTACGCGAGACTAATTCACATAGAGACCAAATTGACCGTTTGGAGATTTATTAGCGGGCGACTGCAAGTGGGCTCCTGCCCTAAACAAACTCACAGCCTCTAACAGTCTTCGCAGGGAGAATATAAAGGCAAAAACCATCTACTGGTTGGGGAGGGGGAGCAGGTGGAGACTAGCGAAGCGGCATACAGAAGCTAAGATAAGTGTTAATTAACCTTCTTTGGTTAACTATTCCTTGGAATTTTGTGGGCAGAAATCTTTTACAAAGAGCCAGGGGAGGGGAAGAGGTCATTGTTTTCTACCAAATTTTGTTGCTCTTGTTTATCTTCAAAGTAGCCGTTGTAAGGGTAGAAAATGGGAGTGCTATACTTCATTACCAGACTATAATGTTTCTTCAGTGCTCCCTACTCGAAATATGTCCACTCAGGTATATTTCTCTGGTTTTACCAAGGTGGTTACACAGTATTTTAATGGTAAATCGAGCATGTGGCAAGGGCGCTCTGCTTCTTGTCAGAATGCCACCATCTTCCCAGTCTCTGGGAAGCTTTGATCAAATACACCAATCTGGATTCTGATGATCCAGCTAGAGCAATTATCCTAAAAGAGAAATTCATGACCCAACAGTAAGAGGAAAGGACAGAAATCAGGAATGGAACCAGCTACCCCCCATGAAAGAAATGTTAAAAGTAGCGTCCTTGGTATTTTACAACAGGGTTCAAGAGCAGGGAGAAAGGGCTTTAGAAAAGGTGAAACTCAAGGAGAAAAGGCACGCCCAGTTTATCACTGACTTGCAGGGGCAGAAGCCAATGATGCCACAATATCAATGACTTAAAAGACACCTTCCAGAGCAGCCTACTTCTCAGCTCACTCCTCCCTCCCCAAAGAGCAGCTGCCTCTGTTTAAACCTTCCTCTGCTACACAACTGCAGACACTTGTTTGCAGAACTGCAGGCACTAGCTTAACGGTCCTGCCACTACCAGGAGCAAAGCTCATTATCACCCAAACCCTAACATGTTATCTCTAGGAAAGTTATAAATAAGGAGCCTGTTAAAGGAGTTACTCAGGTCTGTTAAGGACCGAGCACTTTGGGGATGAATTTTATCCAATAGACAGCCCCAGACATTAGGAAAAAGTTATCAGAAACTAGTCTTAGGACCCTAGACCCCACAGCAACTGGTAGAAATAATTTTCAGTATTTTTAACAACCAAGATAGGGCAGAGAAATAGCAAGAAAGCCATCCCATAGAAACAAACAGCTCAGTTTTAAGCCATAAGTCACCTCAAGGGTACCCAAGTCCCAGAATACAAGGAACATCAAAGGGCTGATGTTATTTCTGTGGACAAGAGGGGCACTAGAAAAGGTAGTGCCCTGGGAAGGAGTTTTCTCAAGGGCCGTGAACCCTCTGTAGCAAGTTTAGCCACTGGAAAAGGAACTGTCCTGTGGGCTGGAGGGTACCTGGACCAGAACCTACCCACACAATGGAGTTGAACTGACAGGGCCGCATGCTCCAGTTGACGCCGCACTAAGAGCATCATCTACGAAGGGGCAGAGCCAAGGATGACCCCTAACATGACAGGTAAGCCCATTACATCTTTATCAGACATGAGGGACTGCTTGCTCTGCTCTGACTCATTCACCAGGGCCTTTTTCTTTCAAAACCTGTTTGATCACTTTGGTGAATGGGCATCTTCAATGCTACCATTTCACTCTACCCCTCAGCTGCAGCCTTGGGAATCTCACTTTTAGTCATGCCTTTCTTATAGATCCAAGGTGCCCCATTCCCTTATTAGGGAGGGACACCTTGCCTAGTCTAAACTTCTGGGTAATTAAAAATGTAAATAAGGCTAGGGTAATTAAAGGACATTTGTAAAAGTGAATCTTCTAAATGCTCCAAATTTTCCTCCTATAGGGTCAGAGCTGCAGCAGTGTTCTTGCGCAAGATACAGAAGGAGGACGGCCACTGCCCCCCTTGTAAAGGAAAGAATGTGATACTTTTACATTCAAGCTGCTAGAGGCCCAGGAACTACTCTAGTCCCGGGAATAAGCACAGGTCTGATATCTCCCCCCCCCCCGCCTCTTTTCCAGCCTCCTTAAGGGTTAACAAGAATAGGAAATAAAGTGGTGCCATTGCACAGACTACAAAAGCTGCAGGAGTGGGAGGAGGGGCAGGCACCCCTCCCCTTGTAAAAGGGAAAAAAAGGAAGGTACCTTTAAACCGAAGCCTCTAAAATGCCCAAGCCAATGCTTTAAAAAGAAACATACTAAGGGGGACTATGAAAGTTGCAAAGGGTTTGTATAAGTCACAGAGAGTCCATATAAGTCACAGAAGGTCTATGCAAGTTAAAAAAGGGACAAATGAAAAGGCCAAAACACTCTCTTTAATGTTTTCAAAACCATTTATTATTTCCCCACAAAAGCCCCAAGTAAATGCCTTATATGATGCGTCTTTTACAAAGAAAAACTTGGTCAGTTTTCGGAGGACTCTAACAAATTGACAAAGGGGATTCAGTCACTTGACACTGACTTGTAACTTAACTTGAGGTAATTTTCAAATTGTTCTCTTCCACTTCTACACTACAGATGAAAAGCAGCACATAATAGAACTTACTAGGGCTTAGGCTAATAAATAACTGGTCGTCATAGTCAACATCACATATACAGACCAGGGGGAGATACAGTCCTAAATCAAAACCCTAATTAGGTCTATCAAACTGAAACAAAGGACAAAAGGAAAGGAAATGCCAGACCCATAGAGCTAAGGAAAAATGCCTCTAGCCAAGCTATCACAAAAACCTCATAGTCCTAGATGTCCATGTTACCCATAGGTCTCAAGGAAATAAAAACTACACCTAAAGGAAAAGTTCCAAGGTCACATCTCGGGATAGACCTATTCCTTATAGATCTCCACAGGAACCTCAACCTAAGACCTACTCTTGTGAACCTATCAAGGACCTCAAGCTCTTCTTCAAGAAACAAAAACTTATTATAGATAAGTAACATAGTAACAACTCCATATCAAGATAATGACACTTTGAGGATTCCAGCCCCTCCCTCTTTTAGAAGAATCAACCAGTGGCCTCTCTGTTCCAGTCTCAAACCCCATTCCCTTGTCTCCCTTAAATCAAATAGGAAGAGGCTTCCATACCCTAACTCAGGCAGGGTCTGCACCCCTTAACAGCAAGAAACAATTATGGAAGACAGAACTTCCTCCGTCATCAACCCTCGGAGATTTTAAGGATGGAAGTCTCAGGGGGGGTGGGGGGGATATGTTGCAGGGCAGTAAAAAGTTAGGAAAATTCCAGGGCAAGTGGAATAGAAAAACTGAGACAGGAACATTAAGGCCAAACAGTGTGGGCAATTTGCAGCCAGCTTGTAAATAACAAGCCATTATCTTCCCCAGCCAAGGGCACCTGAGAGCAAATGGTTAAAAGCCTCCCTAACCAGAGAATGCAGGAAAGGAGGGGGGAAGGGGAAAGGGAAAAAGGGCAGTTTTACTCCCTAAGCAGAGAAGCCAGCAGTCTCAAGGCTTGGCAAGATAAAATTGCCAGGTGCTTCTCATGAATTCTGGTAAGGCCACAAAAAAGTAAAAAGGTGTTGGGGGCAGAGATGTAGATCATGCTCTGTTGACCATGATTGTGAAAGGGGGGAATGCGCCTAATAGGAATAGGACCATAGTTGTTTAATGATTATTTACCTTACTAACTATAGATACAAAGTTTTCCTACAGACCCTGGGAAACTGGAGAATTTGCTGCAAGAAGAAAAATAGCTGTAAATAGATGAGACACCTTGGGGCCTGGATGGGTCCATTGCTCAGAAAAGAAAATGCATTTTGAGAACAAAGGACAGGACATGCTTTGTGCCTGGACCCTGACACCCCCTGCAGGAGTCTGTCTCAGGAATGCTAACCTTTCTCAGGTCCCAGGAACTGGCTAAACTGGGTTTTAACACCATTGAAAATTAACTACCTTGTTATCAAACTTCAACATCTTGGAAGGAGACAGACCACAGACCTTGCAGCCATCCTCCCCTTCTTCCCCCTTTGCATGCAACTTTCTTCCTCACCCCTATATAATCAACCAGCTAGTAAGGAGAGACAGAGCGGATTTTATGTTGACAAATCCCTCTGCTCTCCCATTTTGCCAGCAATAATGGAATAAAATGGTCATATATAATTCAACCTTGTCTCTGCTTAATTGGCTGAAGTAGCGACAGGCAGCCTGGACTCATTGTGTCCCGTTTCAAAGGGACCTTGAGAATTAATCTGTACCAAAATATTCAGCAGAGGAATTTTGAGACCTATAGACAGGAGAGTATATAATGCCTCGGAACCTGACCCAACTCACTCTTCAGATTAGCTGAGAGCCTGTCCGCTTCATAAGCCAGATGTATATATTTGTTTGCCTTGCTTCTTTAATAAAGGTACATGCTTTAATTGTTTTAATAAAATTGGCTTCATCACAACACAATCATCTGAAGTTTTCTTATTTAAATTCATTTATATGAGAAGACAAGAATCGAGGTTGGGGACAGCTCTCTCTCTCTGACTCGGGCGCTGTCCAATAACACCTTTCTGGTGTCTGTGAGAGGTGCCTCTGACACTACCTCTTATTATTACATGTTATTTAATTTGTTACTCTTCCTTTGCACCCACATTAAAAAAATAAAGGCCCCAAATCCAAAATATCCAGGGAAAATAAGACTATATTGTTAGGGTTTTGGGCCAGTGACTCAGGCTGTGAAAGATTTCACAACTAAAAGAGATGCAGAAAGAATTTTTTTGTCTTCCCCCACCCCTAGAAGGGAAAGGGCCAGTGCATTGTTAATCAATACAAGGGCAAGAAACAAAAGAGCCACCCTGCTTTTAAGCAGGTAGGTTGCTAGGTGACTAGGAAGTGAGAAGTTTGAGTTGTCTTGAAGTGAAGCAGATACCAGGGAGAAAAAAGGATTGGCATATGAAAGTTGAAACAGTAAATGCTTTATTTTTGATATGACTATAGACAGAAAAGCGATCTTTCTTTTTCTTTGCTGTGGCCTTCCACAAGTTATGAGAAGCATCTGGTAATTAAGCCCTAAGATTGTTGGCTCCTCTGATTCAAACAACCCCTCTGTTCAAACTGTGGGACAAGATAAGCTACTCCCAAGGCTACATTCTTGCATCCCCCTCCTCCTTGCTGTTTTCACAACTCAGGCATAATTCACAGCAAGGAGTCTCTAGTTATTAGAAAATTCCCTTCCCCCATTCCCTTCAAACTAGCCTCTTTTGAACTCTTCATAACTTTTTCTCCAAATAAGTTTTATAGGCTTAGTAAAATACTGATAAGGCACCTCTTTAGCACATCTACTGGACAATCTCCTAGAAAGCAAACAAAGTATAACTTTTCAAGACAACCTCCCTGGTATCTGCTCAACTTCAAGACAACCCAAACCCCTCCATTCCTTGTTGCCTAGCAACATACCTGCTTAAAACTCTAGGCCAGCTCTTTATTTCTTGTCCTTGTATTGATTAGCAATACATTGGCCCTTTCCCCTTCATGGGGAAAGTAAAATAAACTTTCTTTCTGCATCACTTTTTTCATTTGTGAAATCTTTCACAGCCCATGTCACCAGTCCACAAAACCCTAACAAACTCCATCTGACCTAGTGTGTCATTTAGAGTTATTGTTTCCTTGTTGATTTTTTGTGTGGAAAATCTATCCAGTGAAGTCAGTGGGGTGTTAAAAACCCCTATTATGACTGTATTGCTGTCCATCTCTCCCTTAAAGTCCTCCAGAAGGCTTATTTATTTATATATATTTAGGTGCTCCTATATTGGGTGCATATATATTTACCAGGCTTATATCCTCTTGATGGATCGATCCCTTTAGTATTATGTAGTGACCTTCCTTGTCTCTTGTAATGGCTTTTCTTTGAAGTCTATTTTGTCAGATATTAGTATTGCTACCCCTGATTTTTTTTCATTTCCATTTTCATGGAAAATTTTTTTCCATCCTTCTACCCTCATCCTGTGTGAGTCTTTTTTTCTGAGGTGGGTCTCTTGTAGACAGCATATATTTGGGTCATGTTTTTTCATCCATTCAGCTACCCTATGTCTTTTGATTGGAGCATTTAACCCATTTACATTTAAGGTTATTATTGATAGGTACTTATTTATTGCCATTTTATTTCTTTATGGCAATGTTCCTCTCTATTTCTTATTATTACAGCAGTCCCTTTAACATTCTTGCAATGCTGATTTAGTCATGATAAACTCTTTTTAGCCTTCTTTTATCTGGGAAGCTCTTTATTTCACCATCTATTTTGAATGATAGCCTTGCTGGATAGAGTAGTCTTGGTTCAGATCCTTGTTTTGCATTACCTTTAATACTTCATGCCATCTACATCTGGCCTGTAGAGTTTCTGATGAGAAATCAGCTGACAGCCTTATGGGAGCTCATTTGTAGGTAACAAATTGCTTTTCTCTTGCTGCCTTTAAGATTCTGTTTGTCTTTAATATTTGGCATTTTAATTATGTTGTTTCTCGGTGTGGGTCTCTTTGGGTTCTTCTTGCTTGGTACTCTCTGTGCCTCCCAAACTTGTGTGACTTTTTCCTTGACCAGGTTAAGGAAGATTTTTGCCATTATTTCTTCAAACAAATTCTCTATACCTTGCTTACTTTCTACATCTTCTGTGTCTCCTATGATGTGAATATTTTTATGTTTCATGTTTTCCCATATCTCCTTAAACTGTCCTCCTGTTTATTAATTGCTTTTTCTTTATGGATCTCTGATTGAGTGATTTTTTTCTATCTTGTCTTTTAATTCATTGATCCAATCCTCAGCTTCCCCTAATCTGCTGTTTATTCCTTCCAATTCTTTTTAATTTCTACTATGTCATTCTTAATTTCCTTCATAGTTTCCATTTCTTTTCTCATGCTCTTGAGCATCCTTACAATCAGTACTCTGAAATCTATATCTGAGATTGCTTATCTCCATTTCACTTAGCTCTTCTCCTACAGAATTTTCTTGTTCTTTCATTTGGGGCTTGTTTTTTGTCTCCCCATTTGGGCTGCCTGTTTGGGTTTGTTTCTATGTATTAGGTAAATCTTCTAGGACTCCAAGTCTTTTGGGAGGGTCTCTGGTGCAGACCAATGTCAGAAGCTATTTGTGGCTGGCCTTGAGTACCCTGTTTGGAGCTTTCAGTGATCCACAGCTTGCAGCTTCCTCGCTGTGGCTGGGTGCACTTGAAAAGGACCAAGATGTGCACCAAGGTCTGTTTTCCTGGCCACAGATCCAGAAGCAGATCAGGCAAAGAGTCAAGGCATCCAGATATCCGCCTTTGCCTGCAGGCTGATTGTTATTCTCAGTCTCTTAATGAGCCTCAGGCTTTAGACCACTGCAAGGTGTAAATTTCACAGGGTAGGATGAAAGATTTTCCAACAGGGTGGGGCAATTGCTTCTCCCCACAAAAAAGCTGTCTGAATTGTAAAGTTCTGCCTGAGAAGGATGTCCACTGCATTATAGGGGAATGACTCCACACAGGAATCAGAGCTCTATCCCTAGAGCCCCCAACCCTGGATTCTCCTCACACAGCACTAATCCACTCTTCTCTCCTGCTGGAGCCCAAAGTGAGTAACTATACAAGAAATTTTGTGCCTTACCCCTTTAAGAGGGTGCTTGCATTTCCATCCATCTCTCCCTGGCAGACACAAAGCCCTGCTCTTTTTCACAGCCAGATATTATATGGACACCTTTCTCAGTTCTGGTGCTCTGGGCTAGGGAGCCCAGCTTGGGGTTTATACCCCAGAGTTCTCACTGGGAACCCCCGCCCCCCATAGCTGAGATATTCCTCCAGACATTCAGCTGCTGCCTGTGGTAGCCTTGCCAGCCCTGTTGTGCTTCTACACTTTCAACCAGTCTCTGTGTTGTCTCCACTTTTCATCCTTGTTTATGAAGGTTTTCTCCAGCTAGCGTTCAGGTGATTATGCAGGATGATTTTACTGTATTTTAGTTGTAATTCCAGTTTGGTCCTGGGAGAGTGTCAGTGTAGTTCCAACTAATCCCACACTATCTTGGAATCTGATAGTCCACTCATTCTGATCATCATCAAGGGACAGAAATGTTGGTTTCTAACAGATAAGGCTATTGAGTTCTGTCAATAAAATTGATGTAAAAATCAAAGAGAAAGGGAGTATATTATTTTTCTCTTGTCTTTCTACCTAATTTCTAGTAAATCAGTTCTGTTTTATTTTGGCCTTTAAAATAGGAGAGTTTATTTTTCTAACTAGACAGAGCAAGTCATTTTTGGCTAACTGATTATACCTACACTAATCTTTGTTTGTATTTGGAGAATCTAACTTAAAAATATGGATTGGAGCTCTGTGCTGTGGTTGAACACCATTCTGTGTCTGGCCTGTATGCTTGACCATCTGTATTTAGATGAAAATAGCCTGACCTGGAGTAAGGTACTGCAGTTATGGTGTAGGGTAAAGGGAGATAGGAAAGCTAAAGTGAAACTTAAAGATCTTTCTAAAATACAACTTAACTCTAGGACAGAGAGGAATGGGGTTTGGAGAGTTAACGAAGAATGAAATCCCCTAGTTTTCAGGGTTTGGGTGTCATGCCTTCAGTCACAACAGCCCCTGAAACAGGTTAGAGGAAGCCCCACATAAGATTTGCTTTCTAAGCTTAGGGGAATTGCAAGAGATTGTTGGTGGTGATGGTGGGGTTTAATTTCAGATTTGCTGTATTAGTAATCATAGTTATTTTTCTTGAGAGATAAACCCTATTAGGAAGATATTGTTAGCCCCATTTTGCAGATGAGATATTTGAGGTATAGAAAAACAAACTTGCTCAAGACCACTCTGCTAATAAATGACAAGGTTTACACTCATCTGCTTGCAAAGCCTGTGTGCTTGCCTATTACACATGCCACTTCCCAGTTGGGCTAATTTTGGCCCTAGCTCTGTCAGAGACTTATTGAAGTGGCTTTGGCCAATTTTTCCCCCTTGGTTTCACTTATCCTTAGCTGTACAAGGCTGAATTTGATTACTAAATTATTTCTGTCATACTTATGATTTTATTCTTTTAAATTTCTTGTTATCATTTCTTTATGCATCTTCCTAATCTTCAAAACATACTCCCATGGAGGCTCAATTTTCTTAGAATCTTGATAAGCCCTATATTCTACTGATTAAAGTTATTGATTTGGAGACAAATATGCCATGTGAAATGCTTCAGGAAGTTTCAATTTTCATAAAGAAAGGCTCACAAAATGCAGTTTAGGAAGTGTAAAAAAGTGGTTAGAAAGATTTCTAGTGTGAAAATGTGAAGATTTCCACTGACTCACTTCTCAGTGGAACTGGTGAAAACTATTTTAAGAAAAATACAATTAGCCCTGGCCAGGTAGCTCAGCTGGTTAGAGGATCATCCCAATACATCAAGGGTGAGGGTTTGATCTCCAGTCAGGGTACATATAAGAATCAACCAATGAATTCACAAATAAGTGGAACAACAAATCTCTCTCTCTCTTTCTCTCTCTCTCTCTCTCTCCTTCTCCCTCTCTGTCTCTCTCTCTGATCAATAAATAACAAAATTAAAAAACAACAACAACAATTAAAATCTCTGGAAATGGACCTAAGGTCAAACAGCAAATAGAAAACAATCTGTTCAAGAAAATATTTGAACATTCTGTAGGAATCTATGGTATTTGAACCAAGACCCATACTGCTCTCTTCTTACCCCATCCTAGGTCAGCGAGTCAGAGACTGCACTCTAGAGTGCTGTAGCCAGGAGTACAGGCTCTCTCTCCCCCAAGCTCCCAGGCCAAGTGCTTTCTTTCAGGTAGAGCAGGACATCAGCATTTTTCACCCTTCCTCTAGCTATGCATTACTGAGGCTAAGTCCCAGTGAGTGTAGTTGACAGATGGAGGTTCCTTTCTTCAACCTAGTTTTTCTCATGTAATGGAGGCTCTACTTTGGTGTTCTGAGCTAGAAAGACTGAGGCCCTAATCACCCTTTCTCCACCTTATAATGTGGTTCTAACCTAGAAGACATCAGGCTGCTGCCACTTCCTCCACTGAGTGCTGAGCAACTAGAGTGGAGACGTCACTCAGAGATAACCTTGCCATTGTCCCCACCACCTGGCTCAAATATTTCCTGGGGGAATAAGCAGACCATAAAACAGTTTCTAGTCTCTTCCCAAAGGAACTAAACTTATTTGACAGGCCTCAAATAAAGAGTGCTCTTAAGATTAGTAGAGAGTGTGGTGAAAGGCAAGTGAGAGGAGATACAAGAAACTAAACTATAGGCAGGCTTATTTGCAGGAGAGAACCAGTGAATAAGACATTTGGGAAGAGCCTTCCTGAGGTCAGAACAAATATCAAACACTGACCTCAAAAACTTTAGTTTGTAGAGCAATTTATGACACAAGGCACTGTTAAAAACAGTTGAGTAATCAACCTATAATTAGTGAGTTTAACAGCTGGGTGCAGTCAAGGAAAGAGGAAGAGACCCCTTCCCAAACCTCTGTCATCCCAGGATGATTGTGGGCATACCAGAAGCTGAACTGTCCCGAGGAGCAACATTAGAATCTTGTCACTGTGGGAGGAGAAAGACCTCACTAAAATAACCCAACCAGTAACTAAACAAATAAGCAAATAGCAATACCAAGCCTTGGGTGAGGGAGGTCAGTTCCCAGAGCTGTTTCAATATATTATTTTAAATGTATAAAGTTCCAACAAAACAGTCACGAGACATAGAATACAAAAAGCAAAATGGCAAAAGTAAACACAACCATATAAATAACATTAAATACAAATGCATTAAACAATACAGTTAAAAAGTAGATATGCTGTACAAAAACAAACAGCATAGATGGCTATTGGTGGAAAAAGTATAGTAAATATAAGTAAAAGTAGACTTTAAGACAAAAACTTGATAGAGATAAAGTTCATTTTATAAGAAAAGGGTCAATCCCTTAGGAAGACAATTATAAACATATAAACATCTCCAAATACATGCAGCAAAAAGTTACAGAATTGAAGAGATAAATAGACAAATAATGTTTGACGACTCAGTACCCCATTTTCAATAATGGGTAGAATAACTAGGAAGAAAAGCAAAGATATAAAAAGGCTTGAACAACTCTATAATCCAACTAGACCTAATATATACAAGACACTATCCAATAACAGAAGAATACACATTCTTAAGTGCATATGGGATATTCTCCAGAATATGAAAAGCCATAAAACAAGTTTTGATAGATTTAAAAAGATTGAAATCATGCAGAGTATGTTCTCCCACTATAGTGGAATGAAATTGGAAACCAACAACAGGAGGAAATTGGAAAATTTACAATTATGGGAATGTTAAACAATGTTCTCTTAAATAACCAATAGCTCAAAAAAGAAATCATAAGGGAAATCAGAAAATACATTGAGATGAATAAAGATGAAACAATATACCAAAATTTATGAGATGAGTAAAGGCAGTGTTCAAAGGCAAATTTATAGGTATAAATAGCTATATTAAAAAGGAAGAAAGCTCTCAAATCAATAACTTAACCTCTCACCTTAAGAAATTAGAAAAAGTAGAGCAAACTAAACCCAAAGCAAGCAGAAGGAAGGAAATTATAAAAAATAGAGTGGAAATAAATAGAGAATAGAAAATTAATAGAATATATTAATGAAACCAAAAATTGGCTCTATGAAAAAATCAACAAAATTGACAATCCTTTAGCTACATTAAGGAAAAAAAGATAGACTCCAATTACTAGAATCAGGGATGTAAGATAAGACATCACTATCTACCTTATAGAAATCAAAAAGATTATTAGGGAATACTATGAACAATGGTGTATTTAGTCTACTAGGGCTACCATAACAAAATACCACAAAGTAGGTGGCTTAAACAACAGAAGTTTATTTTTTCACAGGTTCTAGAGGCTGGAAGGCCAAGATCAAGGTGCTGGCAGAGCTGGATTCTTCTGAGGCCTCTCTCCTTGCTTGCAGGCAGCAGCATTCTTGCCAATGCCTCACCTGGCCTCTTCTCTGTTAGTGTACCTCCCAGACCTGTTTTCTTATGAGGACATCAATCATATTGGATTAGGGCCACACCTTTATGACCTCATTTAACCTTAATTGCCTATTTGAAGGCCCTGTCTCCAAAGACAACCATATTTGGGATTAGAGCCTCAGCATATGGAAAACACAATTTAGTCCATAACAAACTACATGCCAACAAATTAGATAATACACAGGAAGTGGAAAAATTCCTGGAAAACTCAAACGTCCAAAACTAAGAATAAATAGAAAATCTGGATACACCTATAATGAGTGTTATGGACTGCATGGTTGTGTCTTCCCAAAATTCATATGTTGAAACTACAACCCCAATGGGATAATATCAAAAGGTGGGGGCTTTGGAAGGAAATTATATTTAGGTGAGGTCATAAGAATGTAGCTCCCATTATGGGATTAGTGTCCTTATAAGAAGACAGAGACTAGAGCTTGCTCTCTACTGCTATGTGAGGATAACAATGAGAAGATGGCCATCTGCAAGCTAGGAAGAGGGCCCTCACCAGATACTGAATCTGCCAGCACATTGATCTTGGACTTCTCAGCCTCCAGAACTGTTTGCTTATTTTTTTTTTTTTATTTTTAAAAATATATCTTTATGGATCTCAGAGAGAGTAAGGGAGAGAGAGAGAGAGAAATAGAAATATCAGTGATGAGAGCCATTGATCAGCTGCCTCCTGCATGCCCCCTACTGGAGATTGAGCCCAAAACTGGGGCATATGCCTGACTGGGAATCAAACTGTGGTTTCCTGGATCAGCTCAACCACTGAGCCACTCTGGCCAGGCCAGAACTGTTTGCTTTTTAAACTACACAGTCTGTGGTATTTGTGTTACAGTAGACTGAACTAAGACAACAAATAAAAAAATTGAATTCATAATTTTAAAATATTCCACAAAGTAAACCCCACTCCTAGATGGTTTCACTGGTGAATTCTACCAAATATTTAAAGAGAAATCAACACTAATCCTTCAAAAATTATTGGAGAAAACAGAAGAAAAATGAATGCCTTTCAACTCATTCTACGAGACCAGTATTCCATGAATACCAAAATGTGGAAAAGATATCACAAGAAAAGTACAGACCAACATTCTTCGACCATAGGTAAAAAAGATGTAAAAAATACTAACAAACCAAATCCAGTAACATATAAAAGGGTATAGATAATATGCCATGATCAAGTGAGATTTATCCCAGGAAAGCTGTTTGGTTTAAAACCTAAAATCAATCAATGTAATGCACCATACTAATAGAATAAAACAAAAACTACATGATCTTGGCATTACAATTAGAAAAATTATTTAACAAAATTAAACTAATCTTGATAAAAACATGCAGCAAACTAGGAACAGAAAGGAACTTCCTCAACCCGATAAAGGCCATCTATGAAAAACTCACAGATAATATCACACTTAATAGAGAGATACTGAATATTTGTCTTTTAAGTTCAAGAACAAGACAGTATTTCTGCTCTCTCCACTTCTATCGAACATTGTCCTGGAGGTTCTAACATGGGCATTTAGTTAAGAAAGATAGATAAACAAAAGGAATCTAGAGTGGAAATGAAGAAGTAAATTTATCTTTATTTGCACATTACATTATCTTCCATATTAAAAATCTTAAAAGAATGAATGTAAAAAGTATTAGGACAAATGAACAAGTACAAAAAGTTTCCATGATACATGATCCAATATGCAAACATCAGTTATATTCTTATACACTATCAGTGACAAATACAATCAAGAAATCAATTCCATTTACAATGGCATTAAAAAGAATAAATGTTTAAGAATAAGTTTAATAAAAGATCTACAGGGCCTGTACATTGAAAACTACAAAACATTACTGAATGAAATTAAAGATGACCTAAATAAATGGAAATATATCCCATGTTTATGCTTTGGAAGACATAATATTAAAATGGCAATATGACCAAATTGATATACATATTTATCTAGCAAAATCCCAACTGGCTTTTTTTTTTTTTGAAAAAACATCATAAATTTATATGGAAATGCAAGGGACTCAGACTAGCCAAAACAATCTTGGAAAGAACAAAGTTAGAGTACTCACACTCTCTAATTTCAAGGCTTACTATAAGATACAATACTGACATAAAGATAGACATAAATCAGCGGAATAGAATTGAGAGTTCAGAAATGAGCCATACATCTATGATCAACTGACTTTTTACAATGATGCCAAAACAATTCAATGGGGGAAAGAATAGTTCTTTCAATAAATAGTGATATGACAACTGGATATCCACATGCAAAAGAATGAAGTTAGACCACTATATCACACCACATGCAGAAATTAACTCAAAATGGATCAAGGACCTAAAGGTAAAAGGTAAAATTATAAAACTTTGAAGAAAATGTAGGTATAAATATTTGTTACATTAGATTAGGCAATAGTTTCTTAGATAAGGTACCTAAATAATAAGAGACCAAGAAAAAAATAGAAACATTGGACTTTATCAAAATTAACCACTTTGGTGCTTCAGAGGACATTATCAAGAAAGTGAAAGGATAGCCCGAAGAATGAGAAAATAGTTGCAAATCATATGTCTGATAAGAGAGTAATATCCAGAGTAGAACTTTTACATCTCAACAATAAAAGATGAGCAGTGCAATTAAAAAATGGGCAAAGTATTTGAATAAATATTTCTCCAAAGAACATAAGCAAATGGCTAATAAGCAGATGAAAAGTTGGTCAACATCATTAGTCATTAGGATAGCTATAATTAAAAAAAGATAATAACAAATATATATATTTAAATATATCTTTATTGATTTCAGAGAGAGGAAAAGAGAGGGAGAGAGAGGTAGAAACATCAATGATGAGAGAGAGTGATTGATCGGCTGCCTCGAGCCCCCAACCCAGGCATGTGCCCTGACCGGGAATCGAACCCCGATCGCCTGGATCCTAAGTCAATGCTCAACCGCTGAGCCACGCCCGACCAGGCAATAATAACAAATATTGATATGTTATTTGTGAGGATGTGGAATAATAGAAGCCTCATACATTGTTGATCAGAATGTAAAATTGTGCAGCTGCTTTGGAAAACAGTTTGACAGTTCCTCTAAAAGTTAAACATAGAGTTATTATATCCTGGCAGTTTAACTCCAAGGATATACCCAAGAGAATGGAAAATATATGTCTACACAAAAAGTTTTACACAAAAGTTTTCAGCAGCATCATTCATAATAGACAAAAAGTAAAAATCACCCAAATGTATATCAACTGGTTAATGGATAAAGGAAATGTTGTATACTCATATAATAGACCATAACTGAATCATAAAAGAGGATGAAGTACTGATACATAACTACAGCACGAGTGAACTGAAAAATATTATGGCAAGTGAACAAAGCCAGTCAAAAATATCACATATTGTATGATTTCATTTATATGAAATGTCCAGACTAGGCAAATGTACAGAGACAGAAAGTAGGTTAGTGATTACTTAGGGTTTGGGTAGAGAAGGTGATGTTTTTTTGGAGAGTCATGAACATGTTCTATAATTAGATTATGGTAATTGTTGCACAACTCTGTACATATACTAAAAACCACTGAATTGTACAATTAAAACAGTGAACTTTGTGGTATGTAAGTTATATCTCAAAAAAGCTGTTAAGAAATATATAGTGCCTTGAATAAGAATAAACTACTAGGGTTCCCTTTTCTCCACATCCTCACTGCACTTGTCATTTGATGATTTGTGGATGGTAGCCATTCTGACAGGTGTGAGGTGATATCTCATTGTCGCTTTAATTTGCATCTCTCTGATGCTTTGCATCTCTTTGAGCACTTTTTCATATGTCTCTTGGCCATCTGTATGTCTGCTTTGGAGAAGTGTCTATTTAGGTCCTTGCACATTTTATAATTGCATTGTTTGTCTTTGTTTTGTTAAGTTGTATGAGTTCTTTATACATATATTTTCAAAATTAACCCCTTACCAGATGTGTCATTGGTAAATATGTTCTCCCATACAGTGGGCTCCCTTTTCGTTTTGTTGATGGTTTCTTTTGCTGTGCAGAAGCTTTTCATTTTGAAGCAGTCCCATTTGTTTACTTTTTTCTTTGTTTTCTTTGCTCTAGGAGATGTATCAGCAAACATATTGCTACGAGAGATGTCTGAGATTTTGCTGCCTATGTACACTGCTGGTGGGAATGTAAACAGGTACAGCCACTATGCAAAACAGTATGGTTACCTTAAAAAATTAAAGGAACTACCATTTGACCCAGTGATCCCACTTCTAGGAATATGTCGTAAGAAACCTAAAACACCAATCAGAAAGAATCTATGCACCCCTATGTTCACAGAAGCACAATTTACAATAGCAAAGATCTGGAAACAGCCCAAGTGCCCATCAGTAGATGAGTGGATAAAAAAAACTGTGGGACATTCACACCATGGAATACTATGCAGCTGTAAAAAGACGGATCTCTTACTGTTTGGGTCAGCATCGATGGACCTGGAGAGTATTATGCTAAGAGAAATAAACCAGTCAGAGAAAAACAAGTATCACATGATCTCACTCATGTTTGGAATCTAATGAACAAAATAAACCAATGAACCAAATAAATGCAGAGACATAGAGGCATGGAAGAGACTGATGAATTTAGGAGAGAAGGCTGAGGTGGGGGAGTGGGAGGAAGAGAGAAATCAAAGAACTTATATGCTTATATACATAACCTGTGGACACAGACAATAGTGTGGAGAAGGCCTGGGGGAGTGGAGGCAGATGCTGGGTTGAGGGGATCAATTGGGGGACATCTATAATACTTTCAACAGTAAAGATAAGTTAAAAAAGTAAACTACTAAATGAGATTTTTCTTTTTTTACTCATTAAAAAAATATATATATTTCTATTGATTTCAGAGAGAGGGAGGGAGAAGGAAAGAGATAGAAACATCAATGATGAGAGTCATTGATCCGCTGCCTCCTACACATCCCTTACTGGAGATTGAGCCTGGAACCTGGACATGTGTCCGGACTGGGAATTGAACCAGGATCTCCTGTATCATAGGTCGATGCTCAACCACTAAGCCATGCTGGCTGGGTGAGATTTTTCTTTAAAAACTAAAAATGCTTTTGTTCAATAGGTTTAAATCACAATTCTAGCATCTTTTTAATATTTTTCTTCTCCCACTCACAACTGAAAAATTCAAAACAAAATAAAATGAATGTGACAACTTAGGAGAATGTTTTTTCCTGCTGATAGTTTACCATTATCACCCTAATCCCATATCTTCCACCAGGTCTGAGTCAACCACCAGTAATAATGTGAAAGAAATATGAGTGGTATCCAAAGATAGGTATGTGGAAAATAATAATGAGTCCTTGGATATTGCAAATAATTTGCTGAAGGATACTTATCCCTGCATGTTCAAATTCAGGCAAAAATGACTTGAGGAGTGGGATATTAGCCCAAGGATATTGTCATTTAATTGTTTGATGCAGGCCTAGCGTCTTGAGTAGGAAGTTATCCTGAGTGGTGACAAAAGCCCTTTCCATCTCTACTTTCTTGGGTCACCATCTTCAACAACACCAAGGCCTTCTTAGATAGGTCTCTCCCGTATCCCACCTTTTGGAAATACTGGGGGCGTGGTTCCCTCATTCATTATGTAATAAGGCAATGTGAGATTGCTAATGCACTTCATAAAACAGGTGAAGTGGCATTTCTTCAAGGCCTTCACATTTCCATAATCCTTCTGGTTATTAGGAATTCTGGCCCCTTTCTAAGGCCACATTTTGACCTATAAACACTCATTGTTCTGTACTTCCTCCTGCAACAGTACAGGAAGCACTCTTAGGTGGAAGGGTAGAGAAGTGGCCATAGAAATGACAAGACTCTAGTGACTGTCCAGATTCTCTTTCTCTGACTCCAAACCTCATTTGTATCAAATTATGAGGATCTGTTGGAACATTGTGAGGCCTTTAGGTATGTATTGCAATTCACAAATGCTTTACAACCTCCCCCTGGCCCAAAGTGTCTCAGGCTTGACCCCTAAAATCATAAAATATATGGTTTTAAAATTCTTAAAAAATCAAATTCCCTGTTTTCTGCTATTGCGACATACTTCACTTGAAAAATCACAAAAGTGCAATAATACCACTGAATTCTTTTCCTTCCTTTTTATCAGTGCTGTCTGAGGTGATTATTCCAACCATAAAACTGTAGTAAAAAAAGCACTGAGCTGTGATCACTTATTGGACTTTTAATAAGATTTACTTCCAATGGCTTGTCGTCCATTACAGGAATGAGGGAATTGTTACTTAATTCTGTAAAATTCTGACTCAAGATTTAGAATCTTTCATAGTAGATTATACACAGTGAGTTAACTGTATTGATATAAATTAAGCTAAGGATAAAATATAAATTCCTTATTGTGACTTACAAACCTCTACATCATCTGGTATATGAGTACCTCTCCTCTTTTACCTCATGCTTTTATACTTTCTCTTCCTTCTGCCTGGATCATATTGTGTATGGCTGCCTCCTACTTGTCATTCAGGTGTCAGCTCAAATATCGTTTCTTCAGAAAAGCCTTTCCTAGCCACCTTATCTAAAGAATAGCCTTTTCCATCATTATTTGAAATAATTTTTTGTTTATGTGTGTTTTGTTTGTCTCGTGGCACCATGAAAATAAGGACTCTTCTCTCTCATTAATCTAGATGATTAGTTGACATATAGAAGGTTGGCAGGTAATATTTGGTTAATTAAAATCTTGAAGCTGTCAGTATGTTGGTAACATTGTCTTTTAGAAGCCAATACATCTAAGAATACTTCCTTCAAGCAAATTTATTTTGGTCACACTCACTGATATCAACAATAATTAATGAACAATCTTAGTCACCTTGATTTTATGTTATGTATCTGTTGGATCCTTTTCACATTCTGTGATGGAGGTAAAAATAAAATCTTATCTGTAGTACAGAGTCTCTTCAGGTAGAAGAGACATTGTGAAATGATAATATAAGTTGATCATTCAGTTCAATCTATTAATTAATTAAATGAAAAATTTTAGATATTGAAAATCTTGCTTCGGGAAAGCTGAGGACTTAACACAGAGAAGAGGGCAACTCCCAAAAATAGCATGATAATTTAGTCTTATTCTTCCACCTCTTGGAGGCAAATGTACTGAAATGTCAGGATTGCTATTAGATTAAGGCCTTGGCAGAATAAGTTAGGAAACATAGGTAAAAAGGATGAGATTCCAAAGAAATGTTTCTTTGGAATAGAGAAGAGAGGACTTTTAAATCTCAGCATTAACTGTCAGTAAGAACTTCAACTCATAAGTATATGCAAAGTGATACAATCTTCAGTATAAGCAGTTGTAAAACTTCATAAGGTGTTTTTGATTATAGACAGCAATGGTCTATGAAAAAAAGCATTTTAACACAGAAGGAAAATCTCTTTTGGTAGTGGCAAATAAATTATTTGGAAATCCTATTGTTTGAATTTATAATTCAGTGCTTTAAAAAGATTTCAACGTGGAAAGCAGTTTGATAGTTCCTCAAAGAGTTAAATGGAAATGCCATATGATTCAGCAATTCCAATCTCAGGTATATACCCAAAAGAATTGAAAGCAGGGATTCACAGATATTTGTACACCAATATTCATAACAGCATTATTGATAATAGTCAAAAGATGGGAACATTGGTGGATGAATAAACAAAATGTGATATTATTCAGCCTTTTAGAAAGGAAGAACCTTAAACATTATGTTAAGTAAAATATGCCAGTCACAAAATGACAGATATTGTATGATTTCACTTATATGAGGTACCTAGAGCAGTCAAATTTATAGACACAGAGTATAAATATTGGTTTCCAGGGACTGAATAGAGGAGAGAATGGGGAGTTACTATTTAATGAATATTGAGTTTCTGTTTGAGATGAAAAATTTCTGGAAATAGGCAGTGGTGAATACAACATAGACACACATAGTAAATGTATTTAATGACACTGAATTGTACACTTTAGTTGTTACAATGGTAAATTTTATGTTATGAATTTTTTACCACAATTTTTAAAAAGCCCTCTGTTTTCTTATTTGATCTTTCATTTTTTAAAAACTACCTGGATTTAATCTTTCATTATAAGCAACTTCATAGTCTGAGAAGCCAGGTTGGGCCTTGGAGTCAGGCAAACCTCGCTTTTACAGTTAATTACAGCTGTGTCATCTTTGAGTCATGACTGAACCTCTCTGAGATTCAATTTTCTCATCTATAAAGTGAATTTTCAACTTTTAAGGAGTAGAATCCTTGCTGCGGAAAAAATATCATACAGAAAAAAATCTTATCTATAACCCAAATAGGATAAAACATATAAAAGCAATTAAATAGGCTATATATAAAACAGGCAATTGCATTTTGTAAGGTTAGGGTGGGGAGAGGAAGTCCCATTACCCCTACCCTTACCTCTAATTCATTTCCCAGGAACCCTAGGACATAAAATAACATGGTTTGAGAACCACTGGCCTAGCTGTGCTCTCATAGCCTTTTCAGCTATGACATTCTATGATTATTTGCCTTAGAGAATTTGTAATCTTTGGATTATTGAAATGCTGCTATTAAGACCAATCTGGGATGACACAACTGTGAAAGAACTTTGTAACCTGCAAAGACAATCACAAATGGGAGCTACAGTTGTGATGATTATATCCTACTTGATCACAAATGTGGTGAAGTGGAAAGAACATTGGACAGGGAAGTCTTAGAATATCCACATCCCTTCCTGCAGTGGCATTTAGGGATACAGAAGGATATCAATTCTAAAAAGCAAATGCAGACAATACAGATAGAACAATAGATGGCAGCAGCAGAAAGATTGAAAAGCAAAAAAAAGAGATGGGGAGGCTGGTTACCCTTTCCCTCCCTCATAGTAAAAATTACGATCTTGCTTTCATAACAAAACTATTTATTATTAGAAAATTCATTAGGTTAGAATTTAGGTGTAAAAATTCATATTTAAGCAACTTTATTCTAATGACCCCTCTCCATTTTGTTATCAGAAGAAACAAATTAAAGTAGAAACTACAAGCTAGGACAGAAATATGTTATATTTGGCTTTATGAATCTCTTACTTGATCTTGGTGATGGCAATTTCACCAAGTTGAGAGCATAAAGCAATATTCCAGTGAACTGAAGAAAGAATGGGAAAATAAATTGAGTAGTATAGTGGACTAGATATATTGAGACTCTTTCTCACAATAAATTAATTAGATCCTTAATAAAACAGATATTTAATGTATTTCTGGACTTTGAAAATAAGAGAAAATTTTGAGGCACACTCGCTGCTACCTAAAATGAGGGTAAGCTGAAACCAGAGCAGATAGCAAAAAGC
This sequence comes from Miniopterus schreibersii, assembly GCF_964146895.1. Lineage (NCBI taxonomy): Eukaryota > Metazoa > Chordata > Mammalia > Chiroptera > Miniopteridae > Miniopterus > Miniopterus schreibersii. The sequence continues at coordinate 48,102,999 of NC_138104.1, forward strand.
AAACAAAAAGATGGCTTAAATATGAAGGGAAAATGTCATTATCAACACTGAAATGAATCAGGAGACTAACTTCGAGTTAGCATCAAGCATGGGAGCTGAATTTGAGACTGTGGCCCCTACCCAAAAAGGAGCTAAAGAGGTCCCAGGTTAGTAATGTACTCTGGAACACACATAGAAAAGTATCTGGAGGAAAGCATTTTTTAGTTAAATTAATTAGGGTGGCATTGATTGACAAGATTATGCAGGTTTCAAGTGTACAATTCCATAATATATCATCTGTATATTGCATTGTGTACCCACCACCCAAAGTCAAATCTTCCACCATGTATTTGACCCCTTTTATCAATATTACCCCTGCCCTCTTCCCTCTGGTAATTACCTTACTCTTGTTTGTGTCTATGAGTTTTTGTATGTTAGTTTGTTTTGTTTGTTTATTTGTTGCTTTCTGTTTTATACCTCACACATGAGTGAAATCATATAGTTCTTGACTTTTACTGTCTGACTGATTTCACTTACCATGATGTTCTCAATGTCCATCCATGTTGTCACAAAAGGCAGTATTTTATCTTTTCTTATGGCTCAGTAGTATTCCATTGTATATATGTACCACATCTTCTTTATCAGTCATCTATTGAAGAACATTTTGGTTGTCTCCATGTCTTGGCCACAGTGAATTATGCTACAGTGAATATTGGGGCACATATATCTTTGCAAATAAACATTTTCTAATTTTGAGGGTAGATATAAAAAACAGAGGTTGCTGGGCCATATGTTAACTTTATTCTTAACTTTTTGAAGACCCTCCATACTGTTTTCCATAGTGACTGTACACGTTTATATACCTAGCAGCAATGAATGAGAGTTCCTTTTTCTCCACAACATCTCCAACACTTGTTATTGCTTGTCTTGTTAATAATAGCCATTCTAGCAGGTGTGAGGTGGTATCTCATTGTAGTTTTGATTTGCATTTCCCTAACAGCTAGTGAAGTTGAGCATCATTTCATGTATCTGTTAGCCATTTGTATGTCCTCTTGGGAGAGTGTCTGTTCAGGTTCGCTGTCCATGTTTCAATTGGAATTTCAATTTAAAGTCCCACAGATGAAGACCAATAAAATATGAGCTAACAATAGAAGGTCACAAACACACAAGGAGAAAAACATTATGAATGAGTATCAACAGATAAAAGGGAAACAACAGATTTAGACTCCAAAAGATTTTCTTCAGCTGGAATAGTCAGATACGGACTATAAAATACCTGAGTATCAACTATTTCATGAAATACAAGATTAATTTCAAAAATTAGGAAGCAACAACAACAACAACAAATATATGTATATATAATCTCTCTATAAGCAAATTTGAAAAAGAACCTAATTGAACTTATAACATTGAAAAAATTAATTGTTAAAAAGACAAATTTAGGAGAGAGGGAAGATGGCGGCCCTGTGAGAAGCAGCAGAGAGCCCCTGCTGCCAGCCATGGACTCGATTGACTCCTAAAATACTACATAACCAGCTTGGAAAAACCAGAGAAACATACCTGAGTGGACATATTATGGGTAGGGAGCACTGAAGACACATCATAGAGTCTAGTAAGAGAGGGGAGATGTAGAAAGGGGGAGTCCCTCCTGAAACCTGTGCTGGGCTTTGAGCCCTGAGGCTTGGAGGCTGCAAAGCTCCCTCCCCTCGGGAGTGCGAACCGGCATCTAAAAGTGGGGATCCCACACCCAGAGAGGAGAAGGGAAGGAGTGCCCCACATGGAGGGTAGAGGGACCCAGGGGAGCGGTGAGTCTGCAAGGAGGGGATGGTGCCTTCCTAGGAAGCAAAGCTTCTAAAGGCAGACAGGCATCTACTGCTCAGGGCACTGACCATAGGAAAGGCTGTCCCAAAGAGTGTGGCACCCGAGTAGTAAGGGACTAGAGGTCTTCACTGAGCAGCTGCACACAGGGATCCTCTGCCTCCCTGTAAGACATTGTGTTGAGCCCCAGAAAGCATTGAATCTGCCTGGCATGAGGAAAGGGAGGAGAGTCTTCCAGCCATGAGCTCCCAGTGGGGACAGTCTGGGATTTTGGATCAGCCCAGAAGGGTGCCGTGGTTGTGCTTCCACCTGTACAGGCTTTACTGAGATCAGCTGTGTGGGGAGCTGCGTGGAGCTGACTTTGGGCCCCTCCCGCTGGGTGCCTTGGTGCGCAGGCGGCAGGACGTTGCAGGGTGAACTTTCTGCCTGTGTGTTGCTTTGTGCCTTTTCGAGTTTGATGCGGAACTGGCTCCCACCTTCCCAGCTTGCACTGCCGGGACAGACCAGCAGAGGCTGGGATTGGGGTCTGCACTGTAGAGGATCTGAGGGGCGGGCCTGGTGCAACCTGCCAACCAGAGCTGAGCAGGGAGGGGCAGAGCTCACCTGCCTCTCCTGCAGCCGGGAGCACTGCCCTCAGCAGGAAAGGGGCTGGTACAGCTCACTGAGACCCCAGACACACCCACAAGGCACAGTCCTGAGGAGGAAGGGAGAACAGCTCACAGGAGAACATTACAAGAATAAGACTCTCAGGGACTGTTGTTTGGGAACTAGAGGAAAAGCTGAAAACCCCTGCTGGGGGCTGGGCAGGCAAAGGGCTCACCAGAATGTTTTTTTAATTGAACCCACTGAGCCCAGGCTGTTGAAACGACCCATACAGAAAAGGCAATAGGCTGAAATCAATCTGAAACTGCAGCAGGCCAGTGCATGGGGAACTAGATCAGAGGATAGGGTAGGAACTGAGGAACTGGCTGTGGAGCAGAGACTAACATCCCCAAAGTGAGTGACAGCGAAACCTCTAAGTAAGGGAAGTGATACCTGAGCCATGCCACACCCTAAAGACTCTACAGAAGACTCTGGAGTAAGACCAGGAAACTACAAAGTTGCAAAATAGCTGACAAAAGGAGGTAGACTACAGAGAGCCTCAGATCAACCATCTACCTAAGGACACCAGAGCCAAACTTAGACAGCTCCTTACATTGGCTGATACAAAAGAACCTCCCAGGAGAATGGAAATCAGCAAACAAAACACTGAGCCTCAGACAACATAAGCTGCCCAGAAGAAACTCACCTGATTGACTGTCTTTTTTGTGTGTTTCTTTGTTTTTTTCTCTTTTTTCTTTAGGAAGAAGAGAAAAAGGAAAAAAATTACTTGTTTTTTCTTTTAAAATTTTATAATAAATTTTTTTAATTTAAAAAAAAAATTATTTTTAATTTTTTTATTTTTTAAAGAATTTTGTTTTGCTTAGCTTGATTTTTGTTTTGTTTCTATGTTTTGTTTTGTTTCTTTGCTTTGTTTTGTTTTATCCTTGCTTCTACTATCAAGACTTTCTTGATATTCCTGCTTAATTGGTGGGACTTTATCATTATAACCAACAAGTTTGTTGCTTTCCTCTATAGTTTCCCCCAAATATCTTATTGGACTCCTTTCCTGCCTGGGCTTTATCTCTTTATCTCTCTTCTTGATCCATTGGCATACCTCCTTCTCCTCCTTCTTCTTCTTCTCTTCTTTTTTTTTCTTTTTCTTCCTCCCTCTGTATTCCTGTCTTTTTGTTCGATTGTTAGTTTCTCTTATTCTCTTTACTGTATTTTTAGTTTTTCATTTTCAGCTATTATCCTATTCTTATTCTCTCCCTTTATTGTTTGCTGACTCTTCTTTCAGAATCTTTTCTCTGCCCCTATTATCTCCCAGTAGCTTCTCTATTTTTGACATTGTAGTTTCTCCATTTTTTACATTTTAGTTTATTATTGTTATTTTCTAAATTTTCATCACTATTAACAACAATATACTTCTCTCTCTCTTTCTCTCTCTCTCTCAAGCTTTTCTTTTCTTTCTCTTTCTTTTTTTTTTTAAGCTTTTTTATTTTCTCCCTAGAATTTGTGTTTTCCCTTCAAGCTCCCAGTTCCATTTTCACTTCGGTTATTTTCATTGAGACTGTCAAGATATTTTGGAACATACCTCTTGTTTCTTAGAAGTTTAGTTGTGTATTGTCCTGCCTTGCCAGCACCTGTACAACTGCTTATACAATGATGTTGGGGCTGAGACACACAGTTAGCCAACCTGAGAAGAGAGTCCTCCCAAAGACTGGTCAACAACACTCTATACCCAACCACAACAGGTATACCCAAAGAACCCACAAAAGGGACACTCACAAAAGGGACACACCTAGAGCAAAGAGCTCAGAAGTATAAGGAAAACACACCTCTGGGCTTCATTGGTCTCACAGTACAAAATCCCAACCCACAAGACTGGGAGACAGCAAATATATCTAATATATAGATACAAACACTAAGACCTACCAAAAAAGGTAGACAAATAAAACACCCAAATTAAAGAAAAGGAAAAAGAGCCAGAAAAGACCTTGATGAGATGGAGTTAAGCAAGTTATCAGAAACAGAGTTCAGAGTATTGATTATAAGGATGTTCAAGGAACTTAACAAGGCCCTAGATGATAAGATGGGGGACTTCAGTGAAAACATGAAAAAAAGAGATACATAACATAAACAAAAATCAGACAGAGATAAAGAATGCTGTATCTGATATAAAGAATACACTGGATAAAATTAAAAGCAGGCTCAGTGAATCAGAGGATAGGATAAGTGACTTAGAAGATAAGGTAGAAAAAAATCAATCAGGGAAACAAAAAGAAAAAACACTTAAAAAGCATGAGAACAGTCTAAGGAAGCTTTGGGAAAATATGAAGCAAAACAAAATTCGCATTATAGGAGTGCCAGAAGGGGAGGAAAAAGAGCAAGGGATAGAGAACTTGGTGGAGGAAATAATGATAGAAAACTTCCCTATGCTGATGGAGAAAGCCACACAATTTCAGGAAGCACAGAGGGTTCCAAAAAGGAGGGACCCAAAGAGACCCAATCCAAGACACATCATAATTAAAATGGCAAATGTAAAGGCCAAAGAGAAAATATTAAGGGTTGCAAGAGAGTGACAAGCAGTGACCAACAAAGGAACCCCCATAAGGCTGACAGCTGATTTCTCAACAGAAACTCTTCAGGCCAGAAGGAAGTGGCAGGAAGTTCTCAAAGTAATGAAAAGCAAGAACATGCAATCAAGATTGTTTATCTAGCAAGGCTATCATTTAAAATTGAAAGTGAAATAAAGAGCTTCCCAACAAAAAAAAAAGGGGAAAAGGAGTTCATTACCACCAAATCAGCATTTCAAGAAATGCTGAAAGGGATGCTCCAAGAAAAAGAAAGAATAGTGAGAGAAAGGTACATCAGCATAAAAGGGAAAAAATGGCATTAAATAAGTTTATATCAATAGTAACCTTAAATGTAAACGGAATAAATGGTCCAATCAAGAGACGTGGAGTAGATGAATGGACAAGAAAGTGGGGCCTAAATATATTCTGTATACAAAAGACTCACCTGAGAGAAAAATATTCACACAGGCTAAAAATGAAGGGATAGAATAAAATATTCCATGAAATGGAAAGGAAAAGAAAACTGGAGTAGCAATTCTTATTTATGACAAAATAGACTTCCAAATAAAGAGCATAACAAGAGACAAAGATGGTCACTACATAATACTAAAGGGTTGAATCCAAAAGGAGGAAATAACCCTTATAGACATTTTTGCACCCAATATAGGAGAACCTAAATATATAAAAAATTTCTTGATGGACTTTCAGGGGGAGATTGACAGCAACACAATCATAGTGGGACTTGAACACCCCACTGTCAGCACTGGACAGATCATCAAGACAAAAAAATCAACAGGGAAACACGGACCTTAAATGATTCACTAAACCTAATGGATTTAATGGACATTTACAGAACATTTCATCCCAAAGCAGCAGAATACACATTCTTCTCAAGTGCACATGGAACATTCTCAAAAATAGATCACATGTTAGGGCACAAAACAAGTCTCTACAAATTCAAGAAGACTGAAATCATATCAAGTATCGTATTGAATCACAATGGCATGCAACTAGAAATCAACCACTATAAAAAACCTCAAAAATATTCAAACACATGGAAGCAAAATACCATGCTATTAAACAATGAATGGATTACCAATGAGATCAAAGAAGAAATCAAACACTTCATGAAAAAAACAAAAATGAACAGACAACAACCCAAAATCTATGGAACACAGTGAAAGCACTCTAGAGAGGAAAATTCATAGCACTACAGGCTTATCTCAAAAAAAAAGATAAAGCTCTAATGAACCATATAATACAACAACTAAAAGAACTAGAATGAGAACAGCAAGAAAAGCCCCAAGGAAGTAGAAAAAAGGAAATAATACAGATCAGAGCAGAAATTAATGACATAGAGACTAAAAAAAAAAAAAAACAATACAAAAAATCAATGAAACCAAGAGCTGGTTCTTTGAAAAGATAAATAAAATTGATGCACCTTTAGCCAGACTCACTAAGAAACAAAGAGAGAGGACCCAAATAAATAAAATCAGAAATGAAGGAGGTGATATAACAACTTACCCAACAGAAATACAAAGGATTGTAACAAAATACTATGAGCAACTATATGCCAACACATTGGACAACATGGGTGAAATGGACAAATTCCTAGAAGCATACAACCTTCCAAGGTTGAAACAGAAAGAGGCAGAAAACCTGAATAGGTGATATAACAACCAGATAAAGACACTGCAAACAAAGAAAATTACAGGCCAATATCCCTGATGAACATAGATACTAAAATCCTCACTAAAATACTAGCAAACAAAATCCAGCAATACATTAAAAAGATCATACACCACGACCAAGGGGGATTTATTCGGGGGATGCGAAGCTAGTATAACATCTGGAAATCAATAAATGCAATACATCATATAAACAAAATGAAGGATAAAAATCATATGATCATATCAATAGATGCAGAAAAAGCATTCGACAAAATCCAACACCCATTTCTGATAAAAACTCTCAGCAAAATGGGAAGAGAGGGATCATACCTCAATATAATAAAGGCCATATATGACAAACCTACAGCCAACATCATACTCAATGGTCAAAAACTAAAACCATTTCCATTAAAAACAGGAACAAGACAGGGATGTCCACTTTCACCACTCTTATTCAACATAGTACTGGAAGTCCTCACCATAGCCATCAGACAGGAAGAAAACATAAAAGGTATCCAAATTGGAAAGGAGGAAGTAAAACTATTATTATTTGCAGATGACATGATATTGTACATAGAAAACCCTAAACACTCCATCAAAGTACTACTAGATTTGATAAACGAATTTGGCAAGGTAGCTGGATACAAAATCAACATCCAGAAATCAATGGCATTCTTATACATAAACAATGAACTTTCAGAGAGAGAAACTAAAAAAACAAAACCATTTACCATTGCAACTAAAAAATTAAGATACCTACGTGTAAACTTAACAAAGGATGTAAAAGACCTGTACTTGGAAAACTACGGGACACTGAAAAAAGAAATAGAGGAAGATTAAACAAGTGAAATAATATACCATGCTCATGGATTGGAAGAATTAATATCATTAAAATGTCCATACTACCCAAAGGAATTTATAAATTCAATGCAATTCCTATTAAAATACCAACAGCATAATCCACCAATCTAGAACAAACATTTCAAAAATTTATATGGAACCAAAAAACACCCCAAATAGCTGCAGCCATCTTGAGAAAAAAGAACAGAGTGGGAAGGATCACTTTGCCGGAATCAAACTGTACTACAAAGCCATTGTAATGAAAACAGCCTGGTATTGGTGAAACAACAGACCTGAAGATCAATGGAACAGAACAGAGACCCCAGAAATAAACCCACACCATTATGGTCAGTTACTGTTTGACAAAGGAGGCAAGAGCATACAATGTAGTAAAGACAGTCTCTTCAATAAGTAGAGGTGGGAAAATTGGACAGCTACTTGCAAAAAAATGAAACTAGACCACCAACTTTCACCATACACAAAGATAAATTCAAAATGGATAAGAGACTTAAACATAAGTCACGAAACCATAAAAATCCTGGAAGAAAACAGGCAGTAAAGTCACATACATCCCACATAGTGGAATTTTCACTGATACATCTCCTAGGGCAAGAGAAACAAAAGAAAAAATAAACATATGGGACTGCATCAAACTCAAAAGCACAGCAAAAGAAAACAGCTTCAAAATACAAAGGAACCTCACTGTCAGGGAACACGTATTTTCCAAGGATGTATCTGAGAAGGGGTTAATTTCCAAAGTGTACAAAGAACTCATACTACTCAGCAAGAGGAAGACAAACAACCCAATTAAGAAATGGGCAAAGGACCCGAATAGACAGTTCTCCAAAGAGGACATACATATGGCCAAGAGACATATGAGAAAATGCTAATTGTCACTAATCATCAGAAAGATGCAAATTAAAATGACAATGAGGTATCACTTCACACCTGTCAGAATGGCTACCATCAACAAATCAACAAATGACTTGTGCTGGCGAGGATGTTGAGAAAGGGGAACCCTAGTACACTGCTGTTAGGAATGCAGACTGGTGCAGCCACTATGGAAAACAATATGGAGGTTCCTCAAAAAATTAAAAATGGAACTGCCTTTTGACCCTGTGATTCCACTTCTAGGAATATATCCTAAGAATCCTTAAACACTAATCAGAAAGAATATATGCACCCTTATGTTCATAGTAGTGCAATTTACAATAGTTAAGATCTGGATACAGCCCAGGTGACCATCAGTAGATGAATGTATAAAAAAGCTGTGGGACATATACACCATGAAATACTACGCATGTGTAAAAAAGAAGGATCTCGTACTCTTTGGGACAGTATGCATGGACCTGGAGAATATTCTGCTAAGTGAAATAAGTCAGGCAGAGAAAGACAAACATCACATGATCTCGCTTATAGGTGGAATCTAAAGAACTTAATAAACTGATGAACAGAATAGATTCAATGACATGGAAGCATAGATGAGACTGACGAATGTCAGAGGGATGGAGGAGGGCATGTTGGTGGAGGAGGAGAGAGTAACCAAAGAATTTATATGCATATATGCCCAACCCAAGGACATGGACAATGGTGGGGAGAGAGGCTGGGGAGAGGGATGGGACAGGATGGAATGGGTCATTGGGGAGAAAAAAGGACATCTGTAATATTTTAAACAAAAATAAACAACAAAAATCCCCCAAAACAAAAACACACACAAATTTATGTGTTAAACAGCAGATTAGACAGTTAAAATACTAGTAAGCTAGATCAATCTAATGAAATTACACATAATGCAACAGAGAAAGGAAGATAGACACTGATGAGCTAATATGAAACTTTACTACATTATCCCAGAAGAAAAGAATAAAGAAAGTGTAAGAGAGGTAATATTTTATTTTATTTTATTTTTTAAAAAAATATATCTTTATTGATTTCAGAGAGAGGAAAGGAGGGAGAGTGAGAGAGACAGAAACATCAATGATAAGAGAGTCACTGATTGGCTACCTAGCCCGCAACCCGGGCATGTGCCCTGACTGGGAATCGAACCCCTAGGTCGATGCTCAATTGCTGAGCCGGGCGAGAGGTAATATTTTAAAAGATATTGACTAAGAACTTTCTAAACCTCAAAAAATAAGCATCTATAGATATTGGAAGCAAAAAGTACACAAAGCAGGACAAATAGAAATTTGGTTCTGGTTTAAGATGGCAGAATAAGAAGATTCTGAACTAAACTCTTCCCATGAAAACAGCAAATCTACAGCTACATATGGAACAACGTCCTGTGGGGGGAAAAAATCTTAAAAATAGACTGAGTGACTGCTACACATTGGGTGAATAAGTGAAGGCCTACATCAAAGCAGGTAGGAAAGGCTGGGATACAATCTCTCCATAAATCCCACCCTTGGTGGGGTGGTGACCCATATTTGGGAAGGAACTCAAAAAGCTGGAATTTCTCCTAAGGAGTGAAGCTTCTCCTAAGGAACCACATAGGTCATACTCAAATATTAAGAATTGCATTTGAGAATGAGTCACTGAAACATCTAGCTTTAAAAACCATGAGATTCACAAGACTATGGAGATCTGAAAAATATCACTTAAAGGGCTCACACTCTCAAACTTGCATACCCCAGGGTCCAATGTGGAAGTGGTGAGTCAAGGGGCATCCAGACTTTGTGTGGAAGAAGCTCATTTGCATGATTTGATTCATTGCCTGAGGGGCAGGCATCTAATTTGACACAACTGATCGGAATGCTGGGATGCTCTGCAGGAAAAAGACTGGTGAGCATCATTTTTGCACTTTCTCTCTGGCTTGCTCCAGCCAGTGAACATCTTTTTCTTCCTCTCCCACACTCCAGAATGCAAGTAACTCCCAGACAGGAGCCTTTACACTTATCTGGTGCTCCAGGTTTTGTGGCTGCTCCCAGGAGACGCCTCTACATTGCCTGGCTTTAGTGTCCAGTGGGGCTTTTGCTCTTCGATCCCACAGTGCTGTAAACAACAGATACAGAGTACATAGATGGCTACCACCTTTGAGGCACAAAAAGACATCAGACCCAGGAGCTCAGTCTTCTCTTGCAAGAGTCTATTAACTTATCTTCATAGCTGCAGCCTGAGGGGCAAGCTTCTCTTTAAACAACATCTAAGGGCTGACTGTAATCTTTCCCAGAGACATCAGAGAGCAGATGCTATCTATGTAGTTTCCCTCTGTTGTGCTCCAAAGTACCAGTACCTCCCATGAGAAAGTTTTACACATGTCTGGTGCCCATTTTTAGTTCTGGTGTTCTGATTTTGTGGCTGTTGCCCAAGGAATGTCCCTGAATCATCTGAATCTGGTGGCCAGGGAGAGGGGCTTGTGTTCCTAGGTCCCATGGGACTATAACAATCACATAGAGAGTCCTTTGCAGAATACCACTCCTGAGGGGACTGCACAGACAACAGAGTAAAATACACCCCAAGACTTTTTGTGTAGAAGTCCTATTTGTTTGCCCTGTAGCTTTGGCCTGAGGGGTAGGCTTCAAGTTTGACACATGTCTAGAGATCTATGGATGTGCTCTCAAGGAATGTAGGCTGGTACATGCCATCTTTGTGCTCTCCCTCTACCTCACTACAGCTCACTGGTATCTCCAAGACAAAGGCTTATCCACTCATCTGCATTCCTGATTTTTGCAACTGCTATCACCCAGGAGACACCTCTAGATCGCCTGGCACTGGTGGCCAGTAGGGTTAACACTGGCAGTCTCACAAAACTGTACATATTTGCATATGTTATAAGTTAGTGCCTGAGGATCTGGCTTCTAATCAGCCTGAATCTAGGTGCTGATTGAGATTCTCCCCTTTGGGATACTAACAGGTCATGGCATGCTCTCAGCTACTGGAAGCCATTAAAAATAAAATAGGCTGCCTGAATAATCATATAGGTTTGAGTGATCAAGTTGGATTTAGTCCAGGGATATTAACATGGTTCAACACCTGCAAAGCAATCAATGTGATAATCCACATGAAAAAAAAATGAAAGATAAAAATTACATGATTATCTCAATTGGTACAGTGAAAGCATGTGACAACACTTAGCATCCATTTATGATAAAATCTCAATTTAGAAGGTATAGAGGGAACATACCTGGACATAATAAAGGCCATATATTACAAGCCCACAGCTAACATTATACTCAATGGCAAAAAGCTAAAAGCTTTTTCTCTAACATCAGGAACAAGATGAGAATTCCCACTCAGGTCACTTTTATTCAACATTACATTGGAAGTCCTAGCTAGAGCAATTAGTCAGGAAAAAGAAATAAAAGGTGTCCAAATAAGATAAGAAAGGGTAAAAATTTTACTAGTTACAGATGACATACTATATATAGAAAACCTTAGCCCTGGCCAGCCTGGATTTGTTGGTTGAGCATTGTCCCATGCACCAAAAGGTCGTTGATTTAATTCCTGGTCAGGGCACACACCTGGGTTGCAAGCGCCATACCCAGTAGGAGACATGCATGAGGTACCTGATTGTTGTTTCTCTCTCACATCAATGTTTCTCTTTCTTTCTCCCTTCCTTTCTCTCTAAAAATCAATAAAGATATATTTAAAAATTTTATATAGAAAATCCTAAAAATCTCACTGAAAAAACTTTTAGAACTAATAAACAAATTTACTAAAATTTCAAGATACAAAGTCAATATGCAAAAATCTTTTGGTTTTCTATATACTAATAACAAAGTATCAGAAAGAGAAAGAAGTCAACCCTATTTACAATTTCTTCAAAAAAAATAAAATACCTAGGAATAATTTAACCCAGGAGGTGAAAGACCTGTACATGAAAACTTATAAAGACACTGATGAAAAATATTGATGATACAAATAAATGAAAAGATATCTCATGCTCATGGATTAGAAGAATTAATATTCTACCCTAAGCCATCTACAAATTCAATGTAATTCATATCAACATCCCAATGACATATTTCACAAAAATGGAACAAATACTGTAACATAGTAGATCCTTACTCAAGGAACTGATAAAGAATATGGCTCAGGTAGAAAAAAAAAAAAAATCCCAGAAGGTGGGTCAGTAATGCAAAAAAAAAAAAATTAGGATCAAAGAACGTGACAAATATGTAAATAAGTCCAGATAAGCAGTTTGTGTAATTATAATTTCTAATTTGTGAATTTTTATAATGACAGAAAATTAATAATTTAGAAAGTGTTTTCTTTTAAATATATCTTTATTGATTTCAGAGAGAAGAAGGGAGAGGGGGAGAGAGAGAGAGAAACATCAATGATGAGAGTAATTGATTAGCTGCCTCCTGCATGCCCCCAACTGGGGATCGAGCACACAACACAGGTGAGTGCCCTGACCAGAAACGGAACCTCTATCTCCCAGATCATAGGTGGATGCTCAACTGCTGAGCCATGGCAGCCAGGCTAGAAAATGTTTTAAGTGAAAGTGCTTAAGGTTTTTTGAGAAGCAGGTTAAGATATTACTTCTAGAAATTTATAAACTTATTGAGATAACATTGGTTAATATTATATGAATATCAGGAGCACAAATTATAATTTTATAATTGTATAAAATTTTAAGAGTATATAATAAAAAATAGAGTGCATGCATTTTAAAATAGGTGACCAAAAAATTAAGTTATCATACACCAGAAAGTTGGAAAGCTAGACAGTGATGGACTCTCCCAGGCCAATGTAGCTTTTTGAACAATAAGACTTTCTGGTTTATAAATGGTAAAGCATCATTGTGTCTTTTATAATTCTTTAATAGATAAAAAAATAATACCTAACTGCAGTTCTAGGAGGTGATGACTGCTTTAAAACATCTAGATAACCATCAGTGTGCTGTTGCTGGTTTTCTACAACCACTTAAAGGTGAATAAATAAAGTGTTTTGGACTATTGTGTCCTGCACAGATTAAGCTTTATATGGAACAAGTGTGCAGAGTCTTGCAGACCACCTTCACATTAGTACACTAAAACCCCCAAAAGGAGAGGAATATGCTTGCATTCTAATAACCTCTGAGGTTCACCTCTGCTTCTTCTGCAGTCCTTTCTAGTTAAAATAGTGATTCTAAAACCTGACTACATATTTTTGAATCACCTATGTATTTTTATAACACCCAGAAATCAATGGCATTTTTATACACCAGTAATGAACTCTCAGAAAGAGAAACTAAAAAAACCAATACCATTTACCATTGCAACACAAAAATTAGATACTTTGGAATAAACTTAACCAAGGAAGTAAAAGACCTATACTCAGAAAACTACAGGACATTGAAAAAAGAAATAGAGGAAGATATAAACAAGCGGAAGCACATACAGTGTTCATGGATTGGAAGAATTAACATTATTGAAATATCCATACTACCCAAAGTAATCTATAGATTCAATGTAATTCATATTAAAATATCAATGGCCTATATCACAGATCTAGAACAAATACTACAAATATTTATCTGGAATCAAAAAAGACCCCAAATAGCCTCAGCAATCTTGAGAAAGAAGAAAAAAATAGGAATGATCACAATACCAGATATCAAATTATACTGCAAAGCCATTGTAATCAAAATAGCCTAGTACTGGCACAAGAACAGGCATAGAGATGAATGGAACAGAGCAGAGACCCCAGAAATAGACCCAAGCCGTTATGTTCAATTAATATTTGACAAAGGAAGCAAGAGCATACAATAGAATAAAGACAGTCTCTTCAATAAATGGTGCTGGGAAAATGGACAGGTACATGCAAAAAAATGAAACTAGACAACCAACTTATACCACACATAAGAATAAACTCAAAATGGATTAAAAACTTAAATGTAAGTCTCAAAACCATAAAAATTCTAGAAGAAACTGTAGGCAGCAAAATCTCAGACATATCTTGTAGCAATATGTTTGTCAATACATCATCTAGGGCAAGGGGAACAAAGGAAATAATAAACAGATGAAACTACATAAAAATAAAAAGCTTCTGCACAGCAAAAGAAACCATTAACAAAATGAAAAGGGAGCACAATGTATGGGAGAACATATTTGCCAAGGATACATTTGTTAAGGGGTTAATTTCCAAAATATATAAAGAACTCATACAACTTAACAAAAGGAAGACAAGCAATCCAATTATAAAATGGGCAAAGGACCTAAATAGACACTTTTCCAAAGTGGACATACAGATGACCAAGAAACATGAAAAAATGTTCAAATCCACTAATCATCAGAGAGATGCAAATTAAAATGACAATGAGGTATCACTTCACACCTGTCAGAATGGCTACCATCAATAAATCAGCAAACGGCAAGTGCTGACGAGGATTTAGAGTAAAGGGAACCCTAGTACACTGCTAATGGGAATGCAGACTGGTGCAACCACTATGGAAAATGGTATAGAGGTTCCTCAAAAAATTAAAAGTGGAACTGCTATTTGACCCAGTGATTCCACTTCTAGGAATATCTCCTAAGAAACCCCAAACACCAATCAGAAAGAATATGTTCATAGTACTGTTATTTACAGTAGCTAAGATCTGGAAACAGCCCAAGTGCCCATCACTAAATGAGTGGATAAAAATGATGTACATTTACAACGATAAAATAGTATGCAGTCATGAAAAGAAGGATCTCTTACCTTTTGAGACAACATGGAGGGACCTGGAGATTATTATGCTAAGGGAAATAAGCCAGGCAGAGAGACAAACATCACATGATCTCACCTATATGTGGAATCTAATGAACAAAATAAAATGATGAACAAGACAGATCCAGAGACATGGAAGCATGGAACAGACAGGAATCTCAGAAGGGGGGAGGTGGGTGGGGAAAGATTAACCAAATAATTTATATGTACATATGCATAACCCATGGACACTGACAATAGTGCAGTAAGCCTGGGGTGGGGTGATGGCAGTGTGGAAGGGGTCAATATGTGAAAATAGGACATTTATAATATTTTCAGCAATAAAGATAAATTTTTAAAGATTTTATTTTTCAGTCTGAAGAGTGTCAAAAACTACAGTTGGCTGGGCCTTTCTCCAGACCAATTAAATCAGAATTTGGTGGTAGAGCTGAGATGGGTTGCTTTTCCTAGTTCCAGCCTTTGAAAATATTGTGAAATTGCCTATATCCTCTTCCACCTCCTTCTCAAGGACCCAAGGCTCCATTATCTACCCAGACAGGTCTTGATTTCATAGTTTCTTCTGTTTTAACTTGTCACTTTCCTAACAAAGCCTATCCACCTCTTGTCCCATTCTCTTAATTCCAACAAACATCTGACTAATCTTAAGTAGTGAATCAGAGTACAGTGTTTGTGACTGAGACTAGCTTAGCATATTTCCTAGAGAGGATAAAGGAAGTTGCAGTTTAACAGGGGAATTCCAATAACAGAGAATATAATCTCAAATAAATAAATCTGGAAAGGAGTGATTCCAGGCATTTTGTCAGGGAATGCAAGGGAGATATTTGGGTACAAAATTCATATGAGAGCACCTCCCTTTCCTGGAAATAGTTACCTTTTTTGTCTGTGTATAATTTGAATTTGGTGGTAGAGATATGTACTTATCCCACAGAATGGAATGGGTTAGAGAGGGAAGATGAAAAGAAAGTAAAAGACAATAAATAGTTGATGGTCCTCACAACAGCAAAGACATTCCAGGCAGTATTCCTGTTCTATGCTGCTGAATCCATATACATTTTAGGGTGTGGGGAAGCGAGACATTTTAACTTCCATCTTACTCTCTGAGTACAAGTAAATGAATGATTAAAAGAGAAATATATTGTTCCTGGGCTGAAGGGAAAACATTTTAACAAATTGTTGGTATGAAAGCTTATCTTGTTACTGCATGCCAAAGAAAATTAATGCACACCTGCCCATAATTAATCAAAATGTACTAAGTAACAGTTCCAGCTGATACAACAAATATAAGCTAGACATTAGACAAAGTCAAGACATGATGAAAAAAACATTTAATTGTATTCCCTGCCTAAGTTATATTTATCCTGATGGCTAAAATATTTTGGGCTATAATCCAGGGTTATAATTTTAAATCCTTCTTAATCTATCTAGTTTGTTTTGTATTATTAGCCTGAGATAAATGATTTGTGAATCTATAACTATCAAAATTATGCTATAGATTCTTCTTCTAATTACTATTTAGTTGTATTAGATTTCTTTTTACTCATAATGAAAGAAAAATTTGTGAAGTGCTATTAACTTTAAATTACCCCTTATAATAAGGAACAAAGCAAATAAGACTACTTGAAAGCCATAGTTAATCCAGAACTTCTTCCCAACTGAACCTTTGTTCAAAAGTAGCTAAACTAAGCATAAGCAAGTGCCTTGCCTGGTGTTTGACCTACTCTCTCTGACATTCTTAACTTTGTTGGAGGCTTAGCAGGAGGCTGCCCAAACTTAGGGCATGAAAGGGAGAAGGCAAGGAAGGTTGAAGTAATTCTGAGACAGTGCAGGGTAGAAATCTTGGCTAAAATAGTTATACACATGTGGACTAAAAAGGAGTAAAGTGTAAATCTATTACCAAATAACAGAAGTGATCTTTGTCATGCACTGTTTGAGAAGTATGCCACACTTAATTCACTGAAAGAGGTTTTGAGCAGATTGATTCATCCACTTGTGGCCAGTGCCAGATTGTAGATTAAGCAGGGGCTGATTGTGAGTATGGCATGCTCTTCATTTTATGCTCACTGACATAAAAGAAATACCAAAACTGTATTTGTGTCATTAACACTTTTGCATGCTTCCTGTCATGGGTTCAAGAACAAATTCAACCCAGGGTTTTGGCTACACTAGTTCATTTGGCTTATCTCCAAAAGATCTGATACTTATTCAACGTCCACCCTAAATGAAAGACTAATGGACTAATGTGGATAATATGAGGACAATTGCCCATTGAGATTAGCAGGTCAAAGTCAGTCTTATTTCTAATTTATTTAATTACATTGCAAGCATAAGGGAAAGTTAGAGTTTGGAGAAAGTTTCTTCATTCATAGAAAAGAATGAATGTGGATGATTTGATCAAAAGACAAATTTAAAAAAGGATAGTAGAGGTTGGGAAGATGGCGGCACTGTGAGAAGAAGCAGAGTGCCCTTGCTGCCAGCCATGGACTTGATTTACCACTAAAATACTGCATAACCAGCTTGGAAAAACTAGAGAAATATACCTGAGTGGACATATTTTGAGTAGGGAGCACTGAATAAAAGTAATAGAATCTAGTAAGAGAGGGGGGCTTAGAAAGGGAGAGTTCCCCCTGAAGCCTGTGCTGGGCTCTGAGCCCCGAGGGTTAAAGGCTGCAAAGCTCCCTCCCCTTGGGAGTGTGGACTGGCATCTCAAACCCCAAGTGGAGGAGAATAGAAAGAGTGCCCTGCATGGAGGGCCAAGGGACCTAAGGGAACAGCTGCCTGGGGCTGAATTTGTGTCCCCTCCTGCTTGGTGCCTGTGAAGAGGGGACCCCGCCTTCTTAGAGAAACAAAGCTTCTGATGGCTGCTGCCACAAACTTTTTACACACAAGGTGCTGACCATAGAAAAGGCAGTTCCACAGTGTGTGTCCCCCGAATAGGAAGGGACCAGAGGTTTGCCACTGTGGAGCCACATGTGGCATGCTCTGCCTTCCTGTAAGGCACTGTGTAGAAACCCAGAAACATTTAATCTGTGTGGCACTGGGAAGGGGAAGAGAGCTCTCCCACTGACAGAGATAGACTGAGGCTACCTGTGGGGCGGAGTTTTCCTCCAGCCACCTTCACTCCTGGTAGGGTGATTCTGGGATTTTGACCTGCCATGAGGGGTGCCGAGATAAAGCACAAGGAGCTGACCCAGCTTTACAGCGATCAGCTGCCGGAGCCCGCCGGCAAAGTCGAATGGTCCTGAGGAAGGGGTGAGGATGGAGAAAAGACAGACACAAAAAAGATGGGATCGGGAGGACTGCAGCTCGTGACTGCTGCAGCCCCGAGTTTATTTTCCAAGCTCAATTTATACCGGTGCTGTTCTTTTTGCTGAATAGCACCCCGCCCCGCATTCCTTCCCCTTGCCCGATAGAAAGTAATTCCTTCAAGGCCGTATGAATGCTCTTTCAGAGTAAACATCCTGCCTCCTGCAGGAGCTCAGACCTTGGTACCTATCTTTGTCTCGGCTTCTAATGGGAACTTTTTGGGGAGGATTGAGTCCTTGGCTTGGTATGTGGCTTGACTGTCCCTTAACCCTTCAGGCTGGGGCCAGTTTCCTAATAAGCCTTTCTAGAATTTATGGCCGCAAGTTAAATTAGTATCGCCTTAGTGCCTCAAGGTCTGGGTCAGGGAGCAGGAGAACACATCTGCAGCTCACCCAGGCAGCTCCTCTGTGCCTAGGACCACAGCAGCTCCCCACAATCAGCTGTGCAGGGGAGCTGCATGGGGCTGACTGTGTCCTCTCCTGCTTGGTGCTTTGGCGCGGGGCCATGGCAGGGTGGATTCTTTGCTTGTGTGTTGCTTTGTGTGAGTTTGAGTTTTTTATGGCTAAACTGGCTCCCACCTTCCTGGTTTGTATTGGGCATAAAGATCAGCAAAAGCTGGGATTTATGTCTACATAAGAAAGAGTTTGAAATTTGCATGCCCTGTGTAACCAGCCAACCAGATCTGGGAAAGGAGGGGTGGAGCAAGCCAACCTCTCCTGCAAGCTAGGAGAACTACCCCCAACAGGAAAGGGACTGATTCAGCTCACTGAAGCCCCAGGTATCCCCTGGAGGGCACAGGCCTGAGGGGCAGGGAAAGCAGCTCACAGGAGGACATTACAAGAATATGACTCTCAGGGACTATTGTTTGGGAACAGGAAGAAATGCTTAAAACCCATTCTGAGGGCTGGGCAGGAACAGTGCTCACCAGAATGTTTTTTAATCTAACCCACTGAGTCCAGGCCACTGAAACTGCACATATAGAAAAGGCAACAGACTGAAGTCAATCTGAAACTGCAGCAAGCCATTGTAGGGTGAAATAGAATTGGAGGAAAGGGTAGAGACTGAGGAGCTGGCTTTGAAGCAGAGACTAACTTCCTCACAGTGAGTGCCTGACAGCAAAACCTCTAATTAAAGGGAGAAATATCCCAAGTTACACTAGCCAGCCTGAACCCTAAAGACTCTTCAGAAGACTCTGGAGTAAAATCAGGCAACCACAAGGGAGAGACAAAATAGCTGACAAGTGGAGGTGGTCCACAGAAAACCAACTACCTAAGGACAGTAGAGCCAAACCTAGACAGCTCCTGACATTGCCTGATACATAAGTACCTCCCAGAAGAACTGAAATCAGCATACAAAACAGTGAGCTGCAGACCACGTAAACTGCCCAGATGAAACTCACCTGACTTACTTTTTTTTTTCCTTAGGAAAAAGAGAAAGAAAAAAAAAAATTCTTTTTAAATTTTTAAATTAATTTTTTAAATTTGTTTTGCTTTGCTTGTGTTTTGTTTTGGGTTTTATCTTTTGTTCTACTATCAAGATTTTCTTGGTATTCTCTGCTTAATTGCTGGGACATTATCATTATAACAAGTTAGTTTACTGCTTTTTGCTATTGTTTTCCCCATATCTCTTATTGGACTCCCTCCCTGCCCTTGCTTTATCCCTTTCTCTTCTTGTGTCATAGGCATAACTTTTTTCCCCTTTTTTTCTTTTTCTCCCTTCTGTCTTCCTGTTTTTTTGTTACATTTTCAACTATTATCCTATTCCTACCTCTACCCTTAATTTTTTGCTTGCCCTCCTATCAAAATCTTTTCTCTGCTCCTTTTATCTCCCAGTAGTTCTCTATTTTTATTTTTTTTAGTTTGTTATTATTTTTAAAATTTTTACCATTAGCAATAATATCCTTTTCTCTCTATATCTCTATTTGTTTTTCTCTCTTTTTTTCTTTATTATTATTATTATTTTTCCTTTGAATTTGTGTTCTCACTTCACTCTCCCACTTCTGTTTTCACTTGGGTTGTTTTCATTGTGATTGTCAAGATATTTTGTAAGATACCGCTTGTTTCCTGGCACTTTAGTTGTGTATTTGTCTTGTCTTCCCAGCACCCGTACAACAGCTCACACAACGTGGTTGGGGTTGATACACACAGTTAGCCAACCTGAGAAGAGAGACCTCCCAAGAATGGATGAACAAAAATCTAGACCCATTCACAACAGGAGAGCCCAAAGAATACACAAAAGGGACACCCACAAAAGGGACATGCCTAGAGCAAATAGCTAAGAAGTATAAGGAAAACACATCTCTGGGCTCCACTGGGAATAACTTACAAAATCCCACCCCACAACTCTGGGAGACAGCAAATATATCTAATATATAAATACAAACTCTAAGAGCCACCAAAATGGGGAGACAAAGAAACAACCGCCCCCAAACTAAAGAAAATGAAAAATCACCAGAAAAAGACCTTGATGAGATGGAGTTAAGCAAGTTATCAGAAATAGAGTTCAAAGTAATGGTTATGTAGATGCTCAAGGAAATTAATTAGAACAAAACGACACTTAATGGTAAAGTACAGGAATTTATTGAAAATATAAAAGAAGAGCTAAGTATTATAAATAAGAATCAGGCAGAAATGAAAAATATTGTATCTGATATCAAGAATATGCTGGAAGGAATTAAAAGCAGGTTCAGTGAAGCAGAGGATAAAATAAGTGACTTAGAAGATAAGGTAGAAAAAACAATCAGAGAAGTCAAAAGAAAAAACACTTAAATAGCATAAGAACAATCTAAGGGAGCTATGGGACAACATGAGGCAAAACAACATTCGCATCATAGGGATACCAGAGGGGGAAGAGAGAGCAAGAGACAGAGAACTTAGTGGAGGACATAATGACAGAAAACGTCCCTACCCTGGAGAGGGAGAAAGCTACACAAGTTCAGAAAGCACAGAGGGCTCCAAACAAGAGGGAGCCAAAGAGACTCATTCCAAGTCACATCATAATTAAAATGGCAAATTTCAAAGACAAAGAGAGAATATTAAGGGCTTCAAGAAAAAGACAAGCAGTGACCTACAAGGGTACCCCCATAAGGATAACGTCAGATCTCTAAACAGAAACTCTTCAGGCCAGAAGGGAGTGGCATGAATTTCTCAAAGTAATGAAAAGCAAGAACATGCAACCAAGATTGCTTTATCTAGCAAAGCTATCATTTAAAATTGAAGGTGAAATAAAGCGCTTTGTGGACAAAAGAAGGCTAAAGGAGTTTAGTACCAAGAAACCAGCATTGAAAAAATGGTAAAGGTATTGCTCTAAGAAAAAGAAGAAATAATGAGAGAAAGGTACATCAGCATGAATGGTAAAAATAGTATTAAATAAGTATATTTCAATAGTAACCTTAAATGTCCAAGCAAAAGAAATAGGGTAGCTGAATGAATAAGAAAACAGAACCCAAATAAATGCTGTCCACAAAAGACCCACCTGAGAGTAAAAGATTCACAAAAGCTGAAAGTGAAGGGATGGAATAAAATATTACATGCAAATGGAAACAAACAAACAAAAAAGCTGGAGTAACAATTCTTACTTCTGAGAAAATAAACTTCACAATAAAGACCATAACAAGAGACAAAGATGGTCACTACATAATACTAAAGGGATCAATCCAACAGGAGGAAATAACCCTTATAAATATATATGCACCCAATAAAGGAGCACCTAAATAAATAACAAAATTTTTGGTGGACTTTCAGGAGGAGATTGACAGCAACACAATCATAGTGGGGGGATTTAACACTACACTTTCAGCATTGGACAGATCAAGACAAAAAATCAACAGGGAAACACAGACTTTAAATGACACACCAGATATAATGGATTTAATGGACATTTACAGAGCATTTTATCCCAAAGCAGCAGAATACACATTCTTCTCAAGTGCACATGGAACATTCTCAAAAATAGATCACATGTTAGGGCACAAGACAAGTCTCTACAAATTCAAGAAGACTGAAATCATATCAAGTATCGTATTGAATCACAATGGCATGCAACTAGAAATCAACCACTATAAAAAAACTCAAAAATATTCAAATACGTGGAAGCTAAATAGCATGCTATTAAACAATGAATGGGTTACCAATAAGATCAAGGAATAAATCAAACACTTCCTGGAAAAAAACGAAAATGAACAAACAACCCCAAATCTATGGGACACTGCAAAAGTATTCTTGAGAGGAAAGTTCATAGCACTTCAGGCATACCTCAAGAAAAAAGAAAAAGATCTATTAAACCCTCTAACACAAGAACTAAAAGAACTAGAAAAAGAGCAGCAAGAAAAGCCCCAAGGAAGTAGAAGGAGGGAAATAATAAAGATGAGAGAAGAAATTAATGACTTAGAGACTGAAAAAATAAATACAAAAAAATCAATGAAACCAAGAGCTGGTTCTTTGAAAAGATAATTAAGGTTGATGCATCTTTAGCCAGACTCACTAAGAAACTAAGAGAGAAGATCGAAATAATTAAAATCAGAAATGAAATAGGCGATAGAACAACTGACCCAAGAGAAATACAAAGGATAATAAAAAAAATGCTATGAGCAACTATATGCAATAAACTGGACAACATGGGTGAAATGGACAATTTCCTAGGAGCATACAATCTTCCAAATCGGAATCAGGAAGAGGCAGAAAACCTGAGTAGGATGATAACAACTAATGAAATTGTAGCAGTAATCAAAAAATCTCCCAGCAAACAAAAGTCCGGGACCAGATGGATTTACAGGTGAGTTCTACCAAACATTCAAAGAAGAATTAAAACCTATTCTTCTCAAACTATTCCAGAAGATTCGAGACAAGGAAAAACTCACAAGCTCTTTTTATGAGGCCAGCATCATCCTAATCCCAAAAACAGATAAAGACACTACAAAGAAAGAAAATTACAGGCCAATATGCCTGATGGGCATAGATGCTAAAATTCTCAACAAAATATTAGCAAATCGGATCCAGCAGTACATTAAAAAGATCATACACCATGAACAAGTGAGATTTATTCTGGGGATGCAAGGCTGGTATAACATCTGGAAATCAATAAATGTGATACATCACATAAACAAAATGAAGGAAAAAAATCATATGATCATATCAATAGATGCAAAAAAAGCATTTGACAAAATTCAGCACCCATTTCTGATAAAAACTCTCAGCAAAATGGGAAGAGAGGGATCATACCTCAATATAATAAAGGCCATATATGACAAACCTACAGCCAACATCATACTCAATGGTAAAAACTAAAACCATTTCCACTAAAAACAGAAATAAGACAGGGATCTCTACTTTCCCCACTCTTATTTAACACAGTACTGGAGGTCCTAGCCACAGCCATCAGACAAGAAAACATAAAAGGTATCCAAATTGGACAGGAGGAAGTAAAACTGTTATTATTTGCAGATGACATGATATTGTACATAGAAAACCCTAAACACTCCATCAAAGTACTACTAGATTTGATAAATGAATTTGGCAAAGTAGCTGGATACAAAATCAACATCCAGAAATCAATGCCATTCTTATACATCAACAATGAACTTTCAGAGAGAGAAACTGAAAAAACAATACCATTTACCATTGCAACTAAAAAATTAAGATACCTAAGGAAAAACTTAACCAAGGATGTAAAAGACCTATACATGGAAAACTACAGGACACTGAAAAAAAAAAAAATAGAGGAAGATATAAACAAGTGGAAGAATATACCATGCTCATGGTCTGGAAGAATTAATATTATTAAAATGTCCATACTACCCAAAGCAATTTATAAATCCAATGCAATTCCTATTAAAATACCAACAGCATAATTCACCAATCTAGAACAAACATTTCAAAAATTTATATGGAACCAAAAAAGACCCCAAATAACTGCAGCCATCTTGAGAAAAAAGAACAGAGTGGGAGGGATCACATTACCAGATATCAAACTATACTACAAAGCCACTGTAATTCAAGCAGCCTGGTATTGGTACAACAACAGGCATATAGATCAATGGAACAAAACTGAGATCCCAGAAATAGACCCAAGTCATTATGGTCTGTTAATATTTGACAAAGGAGGCAACAACATACAATGAAGTAAAGACAGTCTCTTCAATCAATGGTGCTGGGAAAATTGGACAAATACATGCAAAAAAATGAAACTAGAGCATCAACTTTCACCATACACAAAAATAAACTCAAAATGGATAAAAGACTTAAACATAAGTTACGAAACCATAAAAATCCTGAAAGAAAACAAAGGCAGTAAAGTCACAGACATCCCACTTAGTGGAATTTTCACTGATCCATCTCCTAGGGCAAGAGAAACAAAAGAAAAAATAAACATGTGGGACTACATCAAACTAAAAAGCTTCTGTATAGCAAAAGAAAAAAGCCTCAAAATACAAAGGAACCCCACTATCTGGGAAAACATACTTTTCAAGGATGAATCTGATAAGGGGCTAATTTCCAAAGTGTACAAAGAACTCATACTACTCAGCAAGAGGAAGACAAACAACCCAATTAAAAATTGGGCAAAGGACCTAAATAGATACTTCTCCAAGGAGGACACACACATGGCCAAGAGACATATGAGAAAATGCTCAACGTCACAGATCATCAGAGAGATGCAAATTAAAACCACAATGAGGTATCACTTCATACCTGTAAGAATTTCTACCATGAACAAATCAACAAATGACTTGTGCTGGCGAGGATGTTGAGAAAGGGGAACCCTAGTGCACTGCTGTTGGGAATGCAGGCTAGTACAACCACTATGGAAAACAGTCTGAAGGTTCCTCAAAAAATTAAAAATAGAGCTGCCTTTTCACCCAATGATCCCAGTTCTCGGAATATATTCTAAGAATCCCGAAACACTAATCAGAAAGAATATATGCACCCCTATGTTCATAGCAGTGCAATTTACAATAGCTAAGATCTGGAAACAGCCCAAGTGTCCATCAGTAGATGAGTGGATAAAAAAGCTGTGGGACATTTACACCATGGAATACTATGCAGCTGTGAAGAAGGATCTCATACTCTTTGGGACAGTATGGATGGACCTGGAGAATATTCTGCTAAGTGAAATAAGTCAGGCAGAGAAAGACAAACATTACATGATCTCGCTTATATGTGGAATCTAAAGAACTTAATAAATTACTGAACAGAATAGATTCAATGACGTGGAAGCATAGATCATCCTGACAGATGTCAGAGGGATGGAGGAGGGCAGGTGGGTGGAGGGGGAGAGATTAATCACAGAATTTATATGCATATATGCACCACCCAAGCATACAGAGAATTGTGTGTTGAAGGACTAGGGAAGGGTTTGGGGCTGGGTTGAATGAGTCAATGGGCAGAAAAAGGGACATCTGTAATATTTTGAACACAAATAAAAAAATAAAAGAGAATAATAGCTTGCAAGCTATCCACCTGAAGAATTATTTGGAGCATCTGTGTCTGCATATTTTATTTTAAAAATATTGTGGCACGGTTGTCTTTTTGTGGCAGAGGCTGTGAGCACAAATTAGTCACAGCTTGAACACCTGTGTGTATGATTAAGATGATGAAAGAATATTTAAAAATGAAAATTGTCAAAAATTGCTCTAGAAGGTAAAAGAAATTATATTTGAGTAAAATAATGGAAATAAACAAAAGAAGACATCAAAATGTAAGACAAACTGAAGAATAAAAAGGAAAGAGATAAGCAGTGTATAAGTTATTCCATTCCAGTGGGACTGTAGAACACAGTCATAATAGCTAACATTTATTGACTGTTTTAATGTGCTGAGTATAGTTCTAAGTAATTTAAATACACTAACTCATATAAGCTTCATGGTGGTTTATACAATTATTATTCCCATTTTATTGGTGAGGAGTAAGGATAATGAGACACAGGGTTATACAACCAGGAAATTGAAAAGAATATATTTTTTTCTTGTATTTTTAAAGAAGTTTTTATTTTAATCCTTCCTAGAGGAATACAGACTTGAATGAAATACATTCATTCTAGCCCGGCCGGGCGTCGCTCAGCGGTTGAGCATCGACCTGGGATCCAGGCGATCAGGGTTCAATTCCTGGTCAGGGCACATGCCCGGGTTGCGGGCTCGATCAATGACTCTCTCATCATTGATGTTTCTATCTCTCTCTCTACCTCTCCTTTCCTCTCTCTGAGATCAATAAAGATATATTTTAAAAAAAAGAAATACATTCATTCTATAAATACATTAGCAGCAAAACCTTCCCACCAGGAGGGTGTGCCTCAGCAAAGGAGAACATGTTTTGTCAACCGTCAACTTAAGGATGTCTGCTTCTTGCTGAAAGCAGGATATGCATGTGAAACCAGGTGAAAGACCAGATGGATGGAAGAACTAAACTGGGACCCTGAAAGTACACCCACATGGTTACCTTAAGCCTTCTGCCTTTCAAATCCTTTGGTATCCACCATGCTTAACTGGTGAGGTCCATCACCAGACAACTGGGTAGGGCTAACCTTGCAAATGCACCAATGTATTTGCAGTCATTTGTCTTTCCGAGTTGGCAACATTTTAATGGTGTCTTGATCCTTTTCAGAGGTTAAGCCAGATATAAAGGATTATTCGCTCCTTCCATCCCTGGGACGAAGTACTACTTTGCCACCGCGTGTGCTTGTTGTCAGGACATAATCCAGCAGGCATTATTTGGCTCCAGACCTCCAAGTCCCAAAAAAGCCTAGATTTTTTAAAAAGCTTAAATTCTATCCTAAGAATATCTGACTCCAAAGCCGTGTTCTCAATCACTTCAATATATGAGAAACCAGCTTCCTCCTTGTCTTATCAAGAGCTTCTTTGACTACTTACTTTTTCAGCCTTTGTGAAACATGGGGGCAGGGGGGAATGAGGTATACCTTTGAGTAAATACATTTAAAAAACTGTGAGTCAACTACTATTTGGTCCAAATAATGGACAAGTAATCTTTTTCATACCCCTGTGCATAGCCAGAACCCTGAAATGTAAGTTGGGAAAGTGCAATGGTTATTTGTTAGTGTCCAAATGCAGACCTTTTGATTTTACTCATTACAATGGTCACATCTTGGTCTTTGTCATCACCTGGACAATTCAATGTAACATAGAAGAAAAGTTGAATTAAGATAGCAGAAACTATCTAACCGTGTAATTGGAATCCCAGAAGGAGGAGGCGATATGATATATAGACAATTAACTTGAATAAACAGTGACCAAAACTTTTTCAAATTTGATATAAACTAAGAGATCCAAGAAGCTATACAAACCAGAGACAGGAGAAATATTGGGAAAGCTACACAGTGTACATGATACATTTGAAAACAACCATGATAAAAAGAAAATCTTAGAAGCAGCCAGAGAAAAGGGCATATTAAGGAACAAAATTAGAATTATAGCAGCCTTCTATCTGAAACTGAAAAACCAGAAGACAATGGAGTAACATATTTAAAAGTACTGAAAGAAGATTCAAACTGGGGTTTTATAGTCAGTAAAAATGTTTTTACAATGAAAGTAAAATAATTACATTTTCAGACAAAGCTGAAAGAATGACCCCATGATTTGCAACACTACATGAAATGTTAAAACAAGGTCTTCAGAAAGAAGGAAAATGATTTCAGATTCAAATTTGTATTAAAGAAATGATGAGGGTCATAAATGATAAATGTAAAAGTAAATATAAAATATATTTTTAAATTTTTAATTTCTTTAAAAGCTGTTTATCTAAATGTTTATTTTTTGAATAAACTGCTAAAGCATAATTTTCTAAAAAGATTAACTCATTACTTTCATACAAATATAAAATGAGCACATCAAAGATTTTATTCAACTCATTAATTAATGAGGGAACCAGAAAGATAGAAAAACCAGTTCATTTGAGAAGATAATTATGTACAGGCAATATAATTTAAAAATGATTAGGATAGAAACAAGTCAGTCAGAGAAAGACAAATACCATATGCTCACTTATATTTGAATCTAATGAACAAAATAAACTAACGAACAAAATAGAAACAGAGGCATGGATACATGGAACAGAATGACAGCTGTCAGAGGGGAGGGAATAGGAGAACTGGATGAAAGAAGGTGAAGGGATTAGCTAAAAAACATATATACATAGTACATAGACATAGACAATACTGAGAACATAGCCAGAGGGAAAGGGAGGTGGGGGCTAGTTGGAGGTGGGCAAAGGGGGATAGAAAGAGACTTTGGGGTGATGCGCTCTCAATGCAGTGTGCAGATGTTTTGTTGAGTTGTACACTTGAAACTTGTATGGTTTTAATAAAAATAAAAATTCAGCCCTAGCCGTTTTGGTTCAGTGGTTAGACCATTCAGCCTGTGTACCAAAGGGTCTCTGGTTTGATTCTGTTCAAGGGCACATATCTCAGTTGCAGGCTTAATCCCCAGGCCTGGTTGGACGCTTGCAGGAGGCAACCAATTGATGTGTTTCTCTCTCTCTTTCTCTCTATGTCCCTTCTACTCTCTCTGAAAAGCAATGGAAAAAATGTCCTCAGGTGAGAATTAAAAAAAAAAAAAAATCAATCGATAATAGATAACGAGTTCTAGTGAAGTAGTGATGAGCATAAAAGATAAAATAAAAATGGTTGGGTAAGATTGCTAGATTAGATACAAAAGAGATTATACAAGGCCATAAAACTTAACATTTGAAATTATCTGTTCTAATAGAGAGAAATTATATGCATATCTACCACACAAAAATTTGTAAGTTATCATGTAACTTTACTAAGTCTGGGACTTTTAATGAATAACAGTGAATGAAACTAGGTTTATTTTTCTGAATAATCCTTGGACGTCCTTTGCCCTATATGACATTAAAAGACATACTGCCACCCGACCAGGCTCAGCGGTTGAGCATCGACCTAGGATACAGGATATCTTGGTTCAATCCCAGTCAGGGCACATGCCCAGGTTGCAGGCTGGATCCCCCCCCGCCCGGGGATTGGCTGCAAGAGGCAATCAATCAAATACTCTCTCATCATTGATGTTTCTATCTCTCTTTCTCCCTCTCCCTTCCTCTCTCTGAAATCAATAAAAATATATTAAAATTTTTTTTAAAAGACATACTGCCCACATGTTTACTTTAAATTTTTGGATACTGTCTCATAGTAGAATGATGGATAAATAAGATTTATTTCTTAGGACAAAAGGAGACTTTTTAATATCTATCATGATGAGATTTGAATTGGTGGACTAAAAAAGAGGAGAAAAATTGAAAACAACTAGATTATTGAGTAAAGGATAGTCATTTTTAGAGGCAAATGGTCATGCTTCAAATCCCAATTCTTCTCCTTCTTGACCTTGGAAAAATCATGTGCCCTATTCAATGCTGAGACACTATTTATGAAATGGAAATGGTAATCATCATCATTATTATCTCTTTACATATCTTACAGTGTTGTGAGGATTAAATCACATGAAAAGAGGTTTGTGAAAATATTTTCTCTTATATTAAGGATTCTACAAATTAATATAATTGTTAATAATAAGAATAACATAGTCAGTGGAGCCATAGGTAAATTTAATTACGACTTTGGTTCCTGAGTGAATGGCTATTTGTTAAGAAAATCTCCAGTTTTAAAAATGTAAAGTAGAAAAGTCCCTGATATTCAGATTTCTCCACAGCCTCTCAGTGAACCTTTTTCTTAGCCTAGCTATCTCCTTCAAGTCACATTCATCTCCCTGTATTTGGATACTTATTGCCCAAAGAATACAAAGACTATCTTTAGTACACCTAGTTTTTGTGCATAGTGATATACTGATTCATCCTGTGTTATTTGATCCATGTGTGGTCCCCTGGTTTTTAATTTATTTTATTTTATTATTTCCATCACCATTTATCCCCTCTATGGCCTCTGCCTCCTCTACCCCCCACCTGCCCATCCCCCACAATCACCACACTGTTGTCCATGACCATGAGTTCTCTCCATCCCCTGGTTTTTGAAGCTATATTGTAAGTACCTACAATCTAAACAGGAATATCAAATCCTTGACTTTTTTAGTGTCTCCTACTTTGTAATGCACAGAACTTGGTACAGAGTTGATTAATATTTTGAGTGGTTGGTGAAGTAACTAAATTATAGCAAGTCAGTTTTGAAAAGTGGAAATTCTGTCCAAGCTGTATGCTATGTGAATGAATAATGTGCTAAAACAGTGTTGTGTAGTGGTTAACAATACATATGTAGTTTGAAGCAAGAGTGCCAGGTTTTAAATCCCAGACTTTTACTTGGTAGTTGTGCACTCTGTGGTAAGTTACTCTTTGTG
The DNA here is from genome assembly GCF_964146895.1 of Miniopterus schreibersii. Taxonomy (NCBI): domain Eukaryota; kingdom Metazoa; phylum Chordata; class Mammalia; order Chiroptera; family Miniopteridae; genus Miniopterus; species Miniopterus schreibersii. Next base: position 48,133,703 of record NC_138104.1, read on the forward strand.
CTTTAATTTCTTCCTCAATAGAATAGGAAATATAATAGACCCACCTCACAGGTATGATATGAGGATTAAATAAAATAATCTCTACATAGTGATTTTAGAATCATATACCTGGCTCATAGTAAGTGCTCAAAATGTAAACTATTGATTACTCATATCTACTTCTTACCCAACACTTTTAGACATAGTGTCTGGAACAAAGTATAATCTCAAAAGATGGTTTCAAAATAAAGTGAAATACTCTTTCTGGTCACAAGGGGAAGGAAAGAAAGAAGAACAAGTCATCAGCCTCGGACCTCAGGTGGTTGAAAGAAAAAATGTATTTGGTGTCTGTCACATCTTTGCACCCTTCAGTGACACTTTTGTCCATGTCACCGATCTTTCTGGCAAGGAAACCATCTGCGTGTGACTGGTGAGATGAAGATAATAGCTGACCAAGATGAGTCCTCTTCACACGCTGCCATGTTGGTTGCCCAGGATGTGGCTCAGGGTGCAAGGGTATCACTGATCTCCACGTCAAACTCCAGACTTCAGGAGAAAATAGGACCAAGACCCCTGGACAAGGAGCCCAGTCGGATCCGGAATGAAGATTGGATGCATTGAGGATGTCACCCCATCCCCTCTGACAGCACCCACAGGAAGGGGTTCCCCCTGGTCACTGTCTGTGAACAGGACTCCTCAAGTTATTGTTTTCTGCTAATAAATTGCTTTTGCATCAGCAAAAAAAAATTAAAAATAAAATAAAGTGAAATAAATGGATTACATTTTTTAACTTAAATTTTTCAGAGCACACTAAATATATTGTTTGGATCTAGGGAAATAGAAGATGGAGGAGTGCAAATTAGAGGGAATTTGAAAGAATTTTCAGTATTGGTGGGGGTTAAGGCTGGGGGATGGGAGTTTTTCAGGGTCAGACAACCTTCATAAAGACTTGGTTCTAAGGTAAAATTCTAAAGATATCAAACAATTATTTATCATTGCTCTTCTCCCTTTCTCTTTCTAAACCCTTGTCCTTAATGTGCTGGTCTTTTCTCTCAACACAGAGCCCATTGATTCTGATTAAATATTTCAGATTAGTGCTGATCTTTAACATTTTGCCAGTATCTTCAGTTTCATTTTTGTGAGCAGTAGTTATACAGTGGGATCAAATTTGACCTTCCATCTTTTAGAATACAGTGAAAAACTGGTGCCACTTGTAGCTAGGAAATCACCCAATTAATGTCCTAGATGTTGGGAGAAAACACTCCCTGGCCTACATTAAAGAAAGGAGTTGAATGGAGGGTGTTCTAGTTCGATGAGCCTAAAACTACTAAAGAACAAATTTGTGGTTTAACAAAATCAGGCTTATTGACTCATTGAAATAAGGAAGATTGTACAACAGTGGAATCATGGAGTGTCTCACCAAACAAAGGAAAATATAGATTTTTATAAGCTTTGAGAGAAATGTATAGTTTAAATGAAATTTAAACAAGTGAGTGTTTTCATGAGCAAAGCAAGAGTGTATGTAAAGGAATCAATATCTGGTCTGGACTTCAAAGTGGACTCAGGATCTGGAAAAAATAAAGTTAATATAGATGTGGAATGTTATATCCAGAAATCCCTCATCAGAATCTCTGTACCTTAGTTCGAAATCAAAGTATCTTATCTGAGTCATAGTAGTTTAGATTCTCCAGGCAAAGTAGGGGTATTTCATTCTTCCTGTTAGAGGTTCAAACAGCTATGTTTCTGATAGTCTATGGTTTTAGAGAAAGTAGTAGTCACTCAAAGAAAGGGATTTTATGGCACTTTACAGGCACAATGTATTTTGGGGAAAAATATTGTTTTCTGTTAACTTTTGAATGGTTTTATCTTTGTCTATTATTTCAATCAGATGAATAGCAAAAGCAGACTTTTACAGTACAGATTGATTTTTAATTCCTCAAGGGCCATTTGGACAGTTATATTTCAGAAGCTAGGTTGTTAATATTCAGAATGCTTGACTTTCTACAGCCCCTTTAGCCAACTGAATTCCCCAATTCTGATTTCAGTCTCTACCCCTTTCCATTCTGCCAAGAATGATGAATTCTTGTGATTTCATGTCTGGATTGGTATCTAAAGTATGGTGCCCTCAGATACTTCAATTTAGAAATATGCTTTCCTCTTAAGAGAAGACTAGTATGGTGAGGAAGAGTGATTGAAAGTCTGAGACTTGAGGTATGAAATAAATAAAATTTTTCACTAGGAAACAAACTGCTTTGGGGGGGCATGCATGGTTGCATATATGCTGAGACACAGCGCACATTTCTAGCCAGAAACAAATATTTGCAACAGTGATTGGGAGAGGAATTTTCCATCAGTATTGTTGCCATAAGAAACTTCCAAACCTGTAGAGAATTTTTATGAGTTTATTTGAGCCAAAATGACAACAATTCCTGGGAAGCAAAATCTCAACTAATTGATAAAATGCTCCAGAAAATGGCAGTTTTACCACTTATTTTATACAACAAAATCAGAGTGAAAGATGTAAAGAGGTTACATGAAATCCACTGTTGATCAATTAGGAAGGCAGGAGAAAGCAAAGCAGGGAAATCTCTGAGGGTGGATAAAAAGTAAAACAGATACACACATACTTCTTTTATATTGGTGGGTACAAGATAGTTAACAATTAACATTTACAGTACGTAGAGATTGTATGTGGGAGAACAAGATAACAATGACAGGTTCTGTGGTCTCATGTTCTGGTGGGAGACTGGGCCCTGAGCCTGAGGAGTCTGACAAAAGGGAGCTACTCTAACATTCCAAAGGTATGTTACTGTAGATGTAAAAAGACAATAGACAGAGTCAGTTAAGGTAAAGATTGACCTTTGTCAAGGCAGTTACTGGCCAAGAACATGACTACCCACCATGACTCACTTTTAGTTCGAAAGTTTTAATTTCAGGCTATCCCGCGTGGTTAATGTTGGTGGCAAAACCACACCAGGTGTTAGCCTCGATTCAGCAACCTAGGTGCTTGAGTTTCGGCTAAGAAAGAATTTCAGACTAAGACTCAAACTATAAGAGAAAGTTTGTTTAGAAAGTCACAGAGGTAGAAGGAATGAGCCATAGAAGAAATGGGCTCCTGTAATGATCTACAGAGGCAAAAGAAGGGGCCCTTAGAACATAAGAGAGGGAGAGAGAGAGAGAGGTTGAGAGAGAGAGAGGTTGAGAGAGAGAGGTTTCTTGAGGGAGGAAAGGCATGGATGTGCTCTGGAAAAAGAGTGATAGAGAGCACACACAGGTTCCCTGTCTTAACTTTTATCTGTAGGTCTCAGGGGAGGATAACAGAATATTCATTAGCTTTCCAAATGTGCCCCCTTTAGGTAGTGGTCTCCACTGATTGGTCAGCACCAGGGCGGGGGTTCATTAGTGAATGAAGCTGGTCCTGATGTCAGCCATGGTGTTGCGCCATTTAGTTTCAATGCTTCTCTGGGCCTGGAGCTGAAACACTGCTGAGGCCTACATGTCATCTCCAGGGGTTAATGCTTGAGTGGTTGTGCAAGGGCTTGTAGTTTTGCCCATTGCTAGGCACCTGGGGCTTTCCACCCTGATGACCCACTGCACCTGGCCTATCATTCCTACTCTGCTCATGCCTATCTAACTAACTACTGCAGTTCCTTTAGGTCTCTGAGTTTGTAAGGTCTGCCATGCAGGCCTCCCCTGAGCTTGTCAGGTTTAGTATATGGCCCCTTTTTCGTCCACAGTATCAGCTGGAGAACTTTTTCTCACTTGTCTTCCACTGACCACTACTCATATATCTTGTCCTTAGGGCATGCCCCTGGTTGAGAAAAAGTAATTGAGAAAAAAATGATAAATATTTGAGAATTGTAAACATGGCTAAAGAATAGAATTCAAATTCTTAGTATGTTTGATTACAAACCTTAGAATGATGTAATAAACTTAAGAGCCCATTGAACTGTATTAGAGGAAAAATTTTTTCTCTACCTTCTTGTTTATATCTGAAATTTGCAAATTAAACTGCCCAAAGACAGATTAACAGGAGAAAAGGCTTATTAATGTTTTTAATTTTCATGATTGGGGGGAGTGGTTGGAAATGGGGTATGGGGAGGAGGCATACTTCACAGAAGAAAAATGAGTGAAAACCCAAGAAGGATTTATACCTAGGGACGTAAACATCATTTTAAAAAAGGATGATAAATTATGGAGAAATGACTAGACAAAAGAAAAAAGGGGCTTGGGTTTGTAAAGGTGGTAAATTGTGAGAAGTTAACTATGAAATGTATATTAGATAAGGGTTGTTTAGTAAGGTTTGTTATGTAGACTCAAATCATTTGCTTTTGAAAAGAGTTGTTCTCTTCCTGGTAATGTAGTAGGCAGTTAGATGGGCATGAGCAGAGTAGGAATGATGGGCCAGGTGCAGTGGATCACCAGGGTGCAGAGCCCCAGGTGCCTAGCAATGGGCAAAACTATAAGCCCATGCACAGCTACTCCCTTAAGCATTAACCCCTGGAGATGACATGTAGGCCTCAGCGGTGTTTCAGCTCCAGACCCAGAAAAGCAGCAAAACCAGGTCAAGTGATGCCATGGCTGACATCAGGACCAGCTGCAATGGCTAATGATGCCCTTCCCTGAAACTGAGCAGTCAATGGAGACCATGACCCTAAAGACACACCAGGAAATCTGATGAATATTCTATTGATAGCCTCCCTCTTAGACCTCAGATAAAAGCCCTCAGAATGGAGAACCCAGCAGCTGCTCTCTCTATGGAGTACACCCATGTCTTTTCCCACCCCACTCTTTTCCCAGGGCATGCTCTGTCTCTTTCTCCCCGCTACTCCCCACAGCCTGCCCAAACCTCTTTGGTTTCTCAAAGTGCATCTCTCTCTCTAGCCTAAGCTCCAAGAGCCCTTCTTTTGCCTCTGTAAGTCGTTTCCTGAACCCATTTCTCCTATGACTTACCTCTTCTACTTCTGTGACTTTCTAAATAAACTTTCTCTTATAGTCTGTCTTGGCTCTGAATTCTTCTCTCAGCCAGAACTCAAGGACTGGGGTTGCTGAAACAAGGTTAACACCTGGTGCCATTTTTGGTTGCTAACAGTAACAAAGAGAGAAATACCTTTACAAATGGAAATTTTTTCACCTTTAGAAAGGGAAATTTCTGCCTTGCCTTTACTTAGATAAGGTTAAGGAAAGAGCTCCTCCTGTGTTTGTTCTTTCTTAATTGCCTTTAGAGCAAAATAATCCTTATGCCAAAGTGGCATATTTTGAGGTGGTATATTCTGATTCCCTTCTGTAATTTCCAAAAAGTTCACTTTCAAGTAACTCTTTAAATATTTTTGGAATGTATTTTCTTATAGAAATAATGTTCCAAATAATGGTGAGGTTTCTGTTAGCCCACAAAGCTGATGTACCACCTTAAGTACCTGAAATAAGTTATTTATAATAGAAAATAATATAAACCAAAGTTACCAGAGTATACAGATGAAATAAAACAGTAAAAACTTCCCTTCTACACTCGCCCCCCTCCCCCCAAAAAAGAGAAATTGAACTTTGGTACTTGAGGAAAAGTGGATTTAATTAGAAGAGTATGAGGCCTGGGATACTATTGTTGAGATTCTACAATATAAATTATAGAATTCATTTTATAAATTCTGGTAACTTGCAGGTGCCTTATAATAAAACATAATGTCTACTTTTATTTCAAAATATATAGTTTTTCTTTATGCATTACTTATAAAACTCATCCATTTGTATTTTTTTATTTAAGTCTTTTTTTAAATCTCAGAGTGCAACAATAGAAAGGAGAGAGAGAGGAAAAGATTTTTTTGACAGTAAGTGGGAAAAATATGAAGAAGAGAGAGAAAGAAAGGGGAGAGAAACTAGGTTATTAAACACCCACTCTATGCCTAGCATCATGCTAGGTGGATAAAAGGGATTCATATGTGTAGTAGGCAGTTAGACAGTCATGAGTAGAGTAGGAATGATGGGCCTGGTACAGTAGGTCATCAGAGTGGAAAGCCTCAGGTGCCTAGCAATGGGAAAAACTGGGAAAACAAAGGACTCACCCCCTCCCAAGGTAGCCTTTCTTTTCTTTTTTTAAAAAAATATATTTTTATTGATTTCAGAGTGAGGAAGGGAGAGGGAGAGAGACAGAAACATCAATGATGAGAGAGAGTCATCGAGCCCACAATTTGGGCATGTACCCTGACTGGGAATTGAACTGAGATTTCCTGGATCATAGACCAATGCTCATCTACTGAGCCACGCTGGCTGGGCTGACCTTACTTTTCTTAGCATATTGCTGGTCACCTGGTGTAGACCCCCTGACTTTTCATATTGCTGCTCATGTGGTTCAGGGCACTCCCCTGACCTTTTGTCCCCTAGTATTTTTCTTATCATATGATAGACCTCCTTAGAGGAGAAACAAGGAGACCAGAGAATAGCCCCATAAGACTACCATACAAGGCCTTGCATAACCCTCAGGAGAATAAGGTTCCAACCTGCATCAAATAATCTTAGGGACAAAGTCTTGGGTCTGTTGACCACAGAGACAGAGTTTTGATCAAACAAGTGATAACATCTAGGCCTCAGTTGTTTCAGTTCCAGGCACAGAAAAGCAGCAAGGCCTTGTGGGGCTACACCACAGCTGACATCAGGGCCAGCTTTCATGACTAATGACCCTCTACCCTGGCACCTACTAACCAGTAGAGATCATGACCCTGAAAGGGCATGCCTGTAAAAGCTAATGAATATTGTATTGAGATCCTTCCCTGGTACCTCCCCTAAGATCCCTGCCTTTGGAGAGTGGAAGACCCAGTGCACCTCTCTCTCTCTCTCTCTGTCTCCCTCTCTCTGAGAGCCTTCTTCCTTTAGGTGTGTCTCTTAGCTTTATTTTTCCTAAACTCCAAGGGCCCTTCTTTTGCCTCTGTGCTTGTTTCTTGAGCCCATGCAGCCCAGCTGGCTAATTTCTTTCCCAGCTCGCTTCTATCTCTGTGACTTTCTAAATAAAGTTTTGCTTGTATTTGAGTCTTGGCTCTGAATTCTTTCTTAGCCAGAACTCAAGTTCCAAAGTTGCTCAACTGAGGTCCAATCACCAGTAACATGCTGGTGCCATTTAGCTGCTAACATATGGGCAAGTGGGCATGGATTGCCAAAAATGGAGTTAATCAAACCATGAGCTTAAAGGGACAGGGAAAAGAAGATGCAAAGTGTTTGTATGATCACTTTGGAAAAAAAGAATATGCCTAGAAAAAAAGCATTATTCATTTGCCACAAGTGTACTACATTATCAGAGTTGCACTGCTACTTTACAAAAACAGATTCTAAATGTGTGAATGTGGAAAAAGAAATGTGTACGAAAAAAAATTATGAGCAGGGTTTTCACAACATAAAGACTGCCTGGATAATCAGAGCACATCTAGCAAGAAATTAGTCTCTTTAAAAGAGTATTATGAAAGAGCGGATAGGGGTGGGGTATTAAGCAGGGACTAAGTTACCTGCTTTTGTCCATTCTGAATACTATAATTTTCACCCTAGTATAATTAAGTCGGAGCCTATATATGGTAATAATTGACAGATTTTTTTTTAAATTTAGTATTTAATGAAGACAATACAAGAATTCAGAGAATGCCTTAAACTTTCTGTTGAGTGAGAATTAGATACAATTTATTCTAACTAGACTAAATAGGTATAATTATAATCACTGTAAAGATACTGGGTGCAGTTCTGAGATGGGCTTCCAGTTCCTCCTCACTAAGGATGTGGTAAAAATCTAAGCCTGTATAATAAAGAGAATAAGATCTGTCTGGTCCAGTCTGGAATCTTTTTCACCTTAATGTTCTTGAACTTTTTATATGTTCCTGAATTTCATGTTTCTCAAAGATTTGTGTTAGAATTGCTTAGGTAACTTATAAATTATTTTCAGACTACTTAGGTAATTCCTAAGTTTCCTTTAAGCACATGTTTTTAAATCACTAGGTTTCCACAAGAGATTTGTTTCTTTCAGTATCTTCTGCAAAATCTTTGTTACTTCCTTGTTTGTTTGTTTTTGTTAATCAGGGATACAGATCATGTCTTTGTTGGTTCTGAGACTTTAACACCAGTAACTCTTCCCATATTCCTCTCAGTGTTCTTTTGTCTCTGCTGTTAAAATGGAGAGTCTGGAGTCAAGTGGTATTATTATACATTTCATTTATTCTTCTTCATTAAGAGTGAAGTATCACAACCTGACTGGAATCTTCACTAGATATGGATTTCCTCCCCCCTCCCCCCCCTTATATTGAGCAGTACCATTTCTTTTGAGAAAGCACTATTAAATATGCTCTGGCTACAATAAATCCAATTCTTTTTAAAAAATTTATCTTTTTAAAAAAATTTATTTTACTTTAAGTAAAAGTATTACAGATGTCCCCCTATTCCCCCCATTGACACCCTTTACACTGTTCCCACCCTCTCCCCAGGCCTTCACCCCATTATTGTCTGTCTGTGTCCATGGGTTTTGCATGTATGCATATTAGATCTTTGGTTAATCTCTTCTCCCCCCGCCATGCCCCCCATGAAATATGTCACTGTGTTGCATGCTTCAATGTCTTTGGATCTATTTTGTTTGTCAGTTTCTTTTGTTCATTAACTTCTTCTTAAAGAAGATCCTTCAACATTTCATGTAATTTGGTTAGGTGATGAACTCCTTTAGCTTTTTCTTATCTGTGAAGCTCTTATCTGACCTCCAATTCAAAATAATAGCTTTGCTGAGTAGAAAAGTCTTGGTCCTTGATTTTCATCACTTTGAATATTTCTTGCCACTCCCTTCTGGCCTGCAAGGTTTCTGTTGAGAAATCAGCTGACAGTGGTATGGGGGTTCCTTGTAGGTTACTAATTGCTTTTCTCTTGCTGCTTTTAAGATTCTCTCTTTGTCTTTAACCTTTGGCATGTTAATTATGATGTGTCTTCCTGTGGGACTCTTTGGGTTCCTCTCTTTTGGGATTCTCGGTGCTACTTGGATTTGTAAGTCTATTTCTTTCACCAGGTAGGGGAAATTTTCTGTCATTTTTTTCAAATAGGATTTCAATTTCTTGCTCTCTTTCTTCTCCTTCTGGTATCCTCATAATGTGAATATTGGTATGCTTGAAGTTATCCCAGAGATTCCTTACACTATCTTCATATTTCTGGATTCTTTTTTCTTTTTGCTCTTCTGATTGGGTGTATTTTGCTTCCTCATATTCTACACTGTTGATTTGATTCTCAGTGTCCTCAACTATACTGTTGATTCCCTGTAAATTATTCTTCATTTCAGTTCATGTAGCCTTCATTTCTGACTGGTTATTTTTTATGTCATTGATGATCTCATTAGTTTCCTTAAAAGTCTTACTAAGATCCTTGACATTCTCATTAAGTTCCTTGAGCACCCTTATAACCATTGTTTTGAACTCTGTATCCAGTAGTTTGCTTGCTTCCATTTCATGTGGCTCTTTTCCTGGAGAATTCTTCTGTTCGTTCATTTGTGGCATATTTCTTTGTCTCTGCTGCTTCCCTGTGTTTGTTTCTATGAATTAAGTAGAGCTTATTTGTCACCTGAAATTGGTAGAGTGGTCTTGTGTAGTAGGTGTCCTATAGGGTTCAGTGACTCAGCCTCCCCAGTCACCTGAGCTGGGCACTCTAGGTGCTCCCTTCTGTGGGTTGTGTGCACTGTCCTATTGTAGTTGAGCCTTGATTGTTGTTGCAGTCACTGGGAAAAAATTGATGTGGTTGTGGGAGGCCACAATTTCCGTGTTTACCTAAGCCACCAGCTGGACCAGAAGTCAGTAAATCTAATTCTTTACACTTATATATATCTTCATGCTGTATCAAGCCAATACTTTAGAGTATAATGATTTTCAAGGCTGAGCACAGACTTCTTTTCTTTCTTTAACCATTTAACTTCTATCAACAAATACACTTTCTGAAAAAAAAATACAGGAATTCACTTGCTGTGCCTAAGGGCATTGATTCTAAACTCAGCTCAGAGCATGTGGGTCAAGGAGCTGATAAAATTAGGCACATTTTAATCAAAGCTAGGTTAGAATTTCTGGACCTGAGATTCTAGCCTCTTGTATTCTTCTGAAGTCTCTGTGAAACTATCTTGTCTAGGAAAGGTCACAAAGCTAGAAAGCAATGGCACCAGTGGGGAAAAGATGTCAGCTGCATAACATTGTTCTAGCCACTGTACAAGGTAGACATTTTAATAAACAGAGTTTGATATGCCTCAAAGACTACATATGGCTTTTGTTTATTGAATGGTATTCTTTAAGAAAGGACTCTCCTCCTTTTCTGTTTTTGCTGATACCAAAAGGCACAAAATATTTCAAGACATACATCCATATGAGTGAATGTTTTCCATTCATTTAGGATTTGTTTTTATGATGTTTCAAATTTTAGATGAAAATAAAACTGTTCTTTTTTTAAAAAAAGAAAAGAAAAGAAAAGAAAAGAAGAAAAGCAAGAGTAATGATTATATCTGTTTAATTTCTTGAATGTCCACATTCTCCTGTCATATGTTCTTGGCTTCTAGTAAGGGGAAAATGTTTAAATTCTTATATATTTTGTTTCAACAAACTTAATTACCCTACAGCTATTTGGACAATGTAAGGGATCCAGTTATCACAATATTTGATGGAGGATAGCATGAACATATGCACAGAGCTGAGAGGTGTGATTGACAATTTGCCATCAAGTGAAAACTTCTTTGCTTTTCTTAGGGGCTAATTACATTCTTTATGGTTGTATGATGTATTGGCTGTTTGAAAGGACATAGTTTGTTAGGTTCAACTGAGGGAAATATAATGAAATTCATGTGATTATAGGATATAGACTTACTAGTGAATTCCCTAGAAATGAGGTAAGAGTGAGAAAGTTATTGTCAAGTTTCATTCTATAATTAAATTTACATTCACTCCAGATTATGAGTTAATTCTGGAAGTTGCTGGGAAAAGAAATATTAATAACACATTTCAAAAAACTAAAATAGTTCTGCCTGTTTCTTTGGCTTTGCTGGGTATATAAGTAGTTTGTTTTTGAATCTCCCTCTCCCTCCCCCCCCTCTCTCTCTTTCTCTGATGCATTGTGAGATTGAGCTCCCCTTCCAATCTCACTTTGAAAAGGAGAAAGATGATGTGTCATGTGGCAATGTTGAACTTTAGCAAAGCTCTGCACTTCCAGAAAACAGACAGTTGAGGAAGTACATCTACCCATTTGTATTCCTAACAACTAACCATAAAGGATCACTCTGCCTTGGTATTTTCTGAGAAATAATTGCCTCAAACCTTCAGATAAGCCTTTCTGCCCACTCTCTTCATGACTCTTTTGTCTACCTTCTTCTGTAAATCTCAGCCTGCCCTTCTTTTTCTTTGAGATGTTCTCCCTATTTCAATAGCCTGAATAATGTTATGTCCTGAATTGTCCAGTGCATAGTGTCTTTGATAGTTTGGTGCCATGACTCAGATAAAATCCCTATTAATTCTACCTGGGCAACCAAGTCATCTTAGTGCCCTTTTATGCTCTGTTCTGACTAGTGACTGGGATATCCAATGGTGAATTTGGTTCTTGGTCCTGTGTTCCAGGCTCTTCTCGAGTGATAATTCAGTAAGGTTGATCATTTCTGAACACTCGCTTGATTTTATTTTTTAATGTTTAAAAATTTTAATTTTTAAACATTAAAAAAAATTATCCTTATTGTTAAAAGTATTACAGATAATCTCTTTCTCCCCCCCCCGCCATTGATCCCCTCCAGCCCACATTCCCCCCACCCCAGGCCTTCACCACACTATTGTCTGTGTCCATGGATTATGCATATAAGTTCTTTGGTTAATCTTTCCCTATCTACTCCCCCACCCACACCTTCCCAATGAGACTCATCACTCCGTTCCATGCTACTATGTCTCTGAATCTATTTTGCTCCTTAGTCTATTTTGTTTATTAGATTCCACATATGAGTGAGATGGTATAAAACTGAATCAGGAAGAATCTGAAAACCTGAATAGGCTAATAACAATTGACGAAATGGAAACAGTAAAAAAACCCCAAAATCTCCCAGCAAACAAAAGCCTGGGTCTAGACAGCTTCACAGAGGACCTTTCTAATTCTTTCAGTTGTAGGGTTAGATAGTTTACTAAAAATGTTTCTTGCTTTTTGAGGTAAGCTTGTAGTGCTATGAACTTCCTTCTTAAGACGGCTTTCTCTGTGTCCCATAGATTTTGGGTTGTTGTGTGTTTATTTTCATTTATATCCAGGAAGTTTTTGATTTTCTTGATCTTATTGGTAACTCATTCATTGTTTAATAACATGTTATTTAGCCTCCATGTGTTTGAATGTTTTTGCGTGTTTTTACTGTAGTTGATGTGTAATTTCATGGCTTTGTGATCTGAGGTGCTTGATATGATTTCAATCTTCTTGAACTTGTAGAGATGTGTTTTATGTCTTAACATGTGGCCAATGTTTGAAAATGACCCATGTACACTTGAGAAGAATATATATTCTGCAGCTTTGGGGTGAAATGTTCTGTAAATATCAATTAAATCTATCTGATCTAGGGTGCCATTTAGTCACTGTTTCTGTGTTGATTTTTTGTCTGGAAGATCTATCCAGTAAAGTCAGTGGGGTGTTAAAGTCCACGACTATGACTGTATTGTTATTGATCTCTCCCTTAAAGCCTTTAAGGTTATTATTGATAGGTCCTTATTTATTATGATTTTAATTCCTTTTCTTTTTAATTTATTTATCTTTATTGTTGAAAATATTACAGATGTCCCCCTTTGGTCCCCTCCACCCCGCATCCATCCCACGCCCAAGATTTCCCCATACCAATGTCTACATCCATGGGTTATGTTTTTATACATATAAGTTCCTTGATTAATCTCTCCCCACTCACCCCCCTCGCCACCTTTCCTCTGAGATCCCTCAGTCTGTTCCATGCTTCTATGTCTCTGGATCCATTTTGTTCATCAGTTTACTTTGTTTATTATATTCCACATATAAGTGAGATCATGTGGTACTTGTCTTTCTCTGACTGGCTGATTTCACTTAGCATAATACTTTCTAGTTCCCTCCATGCTGTGCCAAAGGATAAAAGATCCCCCCCCCCTTTTTTTTTTAATAGCTGCATAGTATTACGTTGTGTAAATGTACCACAGCTTTTTATCCACTTATTTACTTATGGGCATTTGGGCTGTTTCTAGATCTTAGCTATTGTAAATTGCGCTGTTACAAACATAGGGGTGCATAAGTTCTTTGTGATTGGTGTTTCAGGTTTCTTAGGACACATTCCTAGAAATGGGATCACTGGGTCAAATGGCAGGTCAATTTTTAATTTTTGGAGGAAATTCCATACTGCTTTCCACAGTGGCTGCACCAGTCTGCATTCCTGCCAGCAGTGTTGCTAGAATGCCCTTTTCTCCAAACCCTCCCCAGCACTCTTAATTCATTGATTTGTTGATGGTAGCCATTCTGATAGGTGTGAAGTTATACCTCACTGTGGTTTTAATTTGCATCTCTCTGATGTTTAGTGATGTTGAGCATTTTTTCATATGTCTCTTAGCCATTTGTATGTCATATTTGGAGAAGTGTCTATTTAGGTCCTTTGTCCATTTTTTAATTCGATTGTTTGTCTTCCTTTTGTTAAGTTGTATGAGTTTCTTACATATTTTGGACATTAACCCTTTATCAGATGTGTCATTGGCAAAAATGTTCTCCCATACAGAGAGCTCCCTTTTCATTTTGTTGATGGTTTCTTTTTCTGTGCAGAAACTTTTTATTTTGGTGCAGTCCCATTTGTTTATGTTCTCCTTAGTTTCTCTTGCCCTAGGAGATATATCAGCAAACATATTGCTATGAGCGATGTCTGATATTTTGCTGCCTATGTTTTCCTCTAGGATTTTTATGGTTTCATGTCTTACATTTAAGACTTTTATCCATTTCGAATTTACTTTTGTGTATGGTGTAAGTTGGTGGTCTAGTTTCACTTTTTTGCATGTACCTGTCCAATTTTCCCAACACCATTTATTGCAGAGACTGTCTTTATTCCATTGTATGTTCTTGCTTCCTTTGTCAAATATTAATTAACCATAAAGGCATGGGTCAATTTTTGGGTTCTCTGTTCTGTTCCACTGATCTATATGTCTGTTCTTGTGCCAGTACCAGGCTGTTTTCGTTACAGTGGCTTTGTAGTATAAATTGATATCTGATATTGTGATCCTTATTTGGGGTCATTTTTGGTTCTATATACATTTTCAAATTGTTTGTGCTAGATCTGTGAACTATGCTGTTGGTATTTTAATAGGGATTGCATTGAATTTATAGATTGCTTTGGGTAATATGAACATTTTAATGATGTTAATTCTTCCAATCCATGAATATGATATATTTGTTTATATCTTCCTCTAATTCTTTTTTCAGTGTCCTTAGTTTTCTGAGTAAAGGTCTTTTACATATCCTGTTAAGTTTATTCTTGGGTATCTTATTTTTTTAGTTGCAATGGAAAATGGGATTTTTTTTTTTTTTTTTTTAGTTTCCCTTTCTGAGAGTTCATTATTGGTGTATAAAAATGCCATCAATTTCTGGGTGTTATTTTGTATCCTCCTACATTGTTGAATTCATTTATTAAATCTAGGAGTTTTTTGGTGGAGTCTTTAGGATTCTCTATGTACATCATGTCATCTGCAAATAATGACAGTTTTGTTTCCTCCTTTCCAATCTGGATGAGTTTTATGTTTTCTTCTTGTCTAATCACTGTGGCTAAGACTTCCAGTACTATATGTTGAATAAGAGTGCTGATAGTGAACACACTTGTCTTGTTCCTGCTCTTAGGGGAAACAGTTTTAGTTTTTGCCCCTTGAATATGATGCTGGGTGTAGGTTTGTCATATATGACCTTTATTATGTTGAGGTATGAGCCCTCTATTCCCACTTTGCTGAGAGTTTGTGTTAGAAATGGGTGTTGGATTTTATCAAATGCTTTTTCTGCATCTATCGATATGATCATGTGATCTTTGTGTTTGAATTTGTTTATGTGATATATCACATTTATTGATTTGCAAATATTGTCCCAGCCTTGCATCCCTGGAATAAATCCCAGTTGGTCATGGTGTATGATATTTTTAATATATTGCTGGATCTGATTTGCTAATATTTTGTTTTAGAATTTTTACATCTATATTCCTCAGGAATATTGGCCTGTAATTCTCTTTCTTTGTAGTGTCTTTACCTGGATTTGGAATTAAGCTAATGCTGGCCTCATAAAAAGAGTTTGGAAGTGTTCCTTCCTCTTGGAATTTTTGAAATAGTTTGAGGAGGATAGGTGTTAATTTTTCTTTGAATGTTTGAAAAACTCTCTTGTGAAGCCATCTGGTCCAGGGCTTTTGTGTGCTGGAAGCCCTTTGATTACTGCTTCAACTTCACCATCAGTTATCAGCCTATTTGGGCTTTCTGACTCTTCCAGATTGAGTTTTGGAAGGTTCTATTTTTCTAGGACTTTGTCCATTTCATCCAGGTTGTCCAGGTTGTTGGCATTTAGTTGTTCATAGTATTTTCTTACAATCCTTTGTATTTCTGTTGGGTCAGTTGTTACTTCACCACTTTCATTTCTAATTTTGTCTATTTGAGTCCTCTCTCTTTGTTTCTTGATGAGTTTGGCTAAAGGTCCATCAATGTTTTTTATCTTTTCAAAGAACAAGCTCTTTGTTTCATTGATGTTTTGTATATTTTTTAGTCTCTATGTTATGTATTTCTGCTCTCATATTTATTATTTCTCTCTTTCTACTCACTCTGGGCTTTTCTTGTTCTTCTCTTTCTAAGTTTTTAAGTTGTAAGGTTAAATAATCTATTAGAAGATATTCTTGGTATTTCAGGTAGGCTTGTAGTGCTATGAATTTCTCTCTCAGGACTGCTTTCATTGTGTCCCATAGATTTGGAGTTGTTGTGTGTTCATTTTCATTTGTTTCCAGGAATTTTTTTATTTCTTTCTTGATCTCTTTGGTAACCTAGTCATTGTTTAAAAATATACTTTTCAGCTTCCATGTGTTTAAATGTTTTTTAATGTTTTTATTGTAGTTGATTTCTAATTCCATGCCACTGTGGTCCAAGAACATGCTTGATATCATTTCAATCTTCTTGAACTTGGAGCGACTTGTTTTGTGTCCTAGCATGTGGCCTGTTATTGAAAATGTTCCATGTGCACTTGAGAAGAATGTATATTCTGCAGCTTTGGGGCAGAATGTTCTGTAAATGTCAATTAAATCTATCTGATCTAGTGTGTCATTTAGAGTCACTGTTTCCTTGTTGATTTTTTGTCTGGAAGACCTATCCAGTAAAGTCAGTGGGGTGTTAAAGTCTTCTAGTGTGACTGTATTGCTGTTGATCTCTCCCCTAAAGTTTTCTAGAAGTTTGTTTTTTTTTTTTTTTATAAATTTAGGTGTTCCTATATTGGGTGCATATATTTTTATCAGGGTTATATCCTCTTTTTGGATTGATCCCTTTAGTATTATGTAATGACCTTTCTTGTCTCTCATTATGGTCATTTTCAAGTTTATTTTGTCCAATATGAGTATTGCTACCCCAGCTTTTTTTCATTTCCATTTGCATGGAAATTTTTTTTTCCATCCCTTTACTCTCATCCTGTGTGAATCTTTCATTCTGAGGTGGGTCTTTTGTAGACAGCATATATTTGAATCATGTTTTCTTATCCATTCAGCCACCATATATCTTTGTATTGGGGCATTTAATCCATTTACGTGTAAGGTTATTATTGAAAGAAACTTATTCTACTGCCATTTATTTTCTTTATGCCTAAGTTTCTCATTCCCTTTATTTCTCCTAATTATAGCAGTCCCTTTAACATTTCTTGTAATGCTGGTTTTGTAGTGATAAAGTCTTTTAGCCTTTTTTTTTTTGTCTGGGAAGCTGTTTATTTTATCATCTATCTTGATTGATAATCTTGCTGGATAGCGTAGTCTTTGTTTCAGATCCTTGTTTTGCATTACTTTGAATACTTCATGCCATTCCCTTCTGCCCTGTAGAGTTTCTGATGAGAAGTCAGATGACAGCCTTATGGGGGCTCCTTTGTAGTTACCAGATTGTTTTTTTCTATCTTCCCATAAGATTCTCTCTTTGTCTTGAATTCTTGGTATTTTAATTATGATGTGTCTGGGCATGGGCCTCTTTGGATTCTTCTTGCTTGGGACTCTCTGTACCTCCTGAACACTTGTGACTTTTTCATTCACCAGGTTAGGGAAGTTTGCTGCCATCATTTGTTCAAACAGGTTCTCTAACCCTTGCTTACTTTCAACCTCCTCTGGCACTCCTATGATGTGAATATTGTTATGTTTCATGCTATTCCACAGCTCCCTTAGTCTGTCCTCCTGTTTTTTGATTTTCCTTTGGATCTCTGATTGAGTGATTTTTTTTCTACCCTGTTTTCTAATTGAATGATCCAATCCTCAGTTTCCTCTAATGTGTTTATTCCTTCCAATGTATTCTTTATTTCTGCTATGTCATTCTTCATTTCCTTCATAGTTTCCATATATTTTGTTATGCTGTTGAGCACCCTTACAATCAGTATTCTGAACTCTATACCTGATAGATTGCTTATCTCTGTTGAATTTAGCTCCTTTTCTGGAGACTTCTCTTGTTCTTTTATTTGGGGCTTGTTTTTTTGTCTCCCCATTTTGGCTGCCTGTTTGGGTTTGTTTCTATTAGGTTGACCTGCTAGGACCCTCAGTCTTTTTGGGAGGTTTCTGTTGCTGGCCAATGTTAGACACTGTTTGTGACAGGCCCTGAGTACACTGTTTGGAGCTATCAACATCCCATGGCTTGTGGTCCTTTATGTTGGGACTTGGTGTGTTTGGACAGGACCAAGATGCACACCAAGTTCGCTTTTCCAAGACCCATGTCCAGAAGCATATCAGGCAAAGACTGAAAACACTCTGAAGTCTACCTCTGCTTGCAGGCTGATTAATATGGTCTCTAAATGAGCCTCAGGCTGTAGAAACTCCATGAGGTAGGGCAAGAGGTTTTCTCGCAGCGTGGGGAAATTGCTTCCTCCTCAAGCAATAGTTGTTTGGAAGATAAATGTCTGCCTCTGAAATATTTCCTCTGCCCTATGGGAGAATGATTCAGCACAGGAATCTGGAGGAGTGCCCTCTCAGCTCTATCTGTAGAGCCCACACAATCTTTGATTCTCCTCTCACAGTTCCAGTCCACTCTGCCCTCCTTTTGCTGGAGCCCACGGTGAGTGGCTGCCTTCAAACCTTTGTGCATTGGCTCTTTAAGAGGGTGTCTACATTTCCAGCCATCTCTCCCTTGCAGACAGAAACCTGGCTGCTTTTCACAGCCAGATATTATGTGGGCACTTTTCTCAGTTCTGGTGCTGTTGGCTGGGAAGCCCAACCTGGGGTTAAAGCCCCAGAGTCCTCAGTGGGAACCCCCCATAGCTTAGATATCCCTCTGGACCTTGAGCTGCTGCTTGTGGGATCCCAGAGAGCCTTCTCGTACCTCTACACTTCCTACCAGTCTCTATGTGTTCTCTATTTTTCCTCCCTGGTTATGGGGGTGCCCTCCAGCTTGTCTTCAGTTGAAGTTGATTATTCATGCTGGTTTTTCTGTATTTTAGCTGTAATTCCAGTTTCGCCCTGGGTAAGTGTCAGTGTAGCTTTCACTCAGTCTGCTGCCATCTTTAATCTCTGGTTTAATTTTTGATGCCAGCTATTTTTGGTTTTATTTGTTGGACCATTCATTGATCTCTGTAAATGTATTAATGAAACATGGAGATCTTGTTTCTGTTGAGTGAAAGATGGCAGGGGATCTGGTTTGTTAGTGTTTTCTGTTTGTTTATTTATCTAATTTTTTAAAAAATATATCTTTATTGATTTCAGAGAGAAAGGAAGAGGGAGGGAGAGAGATAGAAACATCAATGATGAGAGAGTCATTGATCGACTACAGCCCGCAACCCAGGCATGTGCCCTGACCAGGAATCAAACCCTGATCTCCTGGATCCTAGGTCCACGCTCAACCGCTGAGCCATGCCCAGCTGGGCTATTTATCTAATTTTTAAAAAAATGATTTTATTTATTTTTTTTAGAAAGAAAGTAAGGGAAAGTAAGGATAGAGAAAATCTTACCAGCTGCTCCTGCACTCACTCCAACTAGGAATCAAATCTTCAACCCAGGTAATATCCAGACTGGGAATAGAACTGGCATTCCTTTGGTGCACAGGAGGACACTCAACCAACAGAGCCACACTGGTCATGTCTGTTTGTCTATTTTGAGCTCAAATCAATTACAGATTCTAATCCACTAAGAAGAGAATAGCTTCTGATGAGGATTGGTAAAATTTGTAATGTGTTTACTTTTGACTCAGGGCTAAAAGGAATTGAACCTATATGGTTTTTATCTTTGTGTGTGATTTTTTTCTGTATCTGTAATTCAGAAAGGATTTTACCTCTATTTGTGTTGTGATATTTTCCTACCTCAAGATGTTATTACCTAATTAGGTTTTAAATGATCTTAAAACTTTACTCTGATTGGTTTAGATATAAACAAGTGCTTATATCATAGAAATTCCTAAAATTCTCAGAAAATAAGGACATTGAATTTCCAATATTTTTAATGTGTTAAAAAATAAAAAGTAAACTTAAAGAAACAAACTCAGAAATGTTTTAAGAATTCAGGTTCACAAAATTTAAGTAAATTTTGACAAATGAGATTAGTTTAATATTTTTGGTTTAGTGAAAACAGCTGTGTCTTCTCTGATAGTCAGTGTTAAGTATAACATGTGTAGATTTTTATTCTATTTGGGTTTTATTTTCCTTAAATTTATATCGGTTTGTTGACTGAATAAACTAATATTAATTCTGCTAAAGGCTTAAGAGTATGAAAATGTAAATTTATGTTTAACCTAATTGAATTATTATTCTGACAACTTTATTTCAACAATAATTATGTTTTATAGTATGTTAACAAAATATAATTTCTAAGATCTTTAGGTAACTTAAAACCTTTACTAATGTTAACTTGATTAATTAATATATAGTCATGGCTATTTACATCATTTGTAAGTAAAAAGAATAGTGAAACATTGGTTATTATGCACAGTTTAAGTTTATATACTTTGATTCTTACTTTGATATACTACAGAGAAGCTGTATCTTTGGGTCTGTTAATGAATGTGTTTTGTTCTTGTCTCTGAGAAATTGTATAAAGGATACATATTGCTGTATAAAACTATGTTATATGTATCCATGAGCTCTACTAGTCTGTTGAAAAAAAATGCTAGTGCACAACTGAAACTAATATAATACAGTATGTCAACTATAATTGAAAAATGAAAAATTGGTTTAAAAAAGAATCTACTTGAAAAAATTTACCTCCAACATGGATATTAATATTTGACACCCCAGTGATTAGACATTATATAACTTACTAAGTGATCATCCTGGTATATGTCAAACCTACATGAAACCATACATAGTTATTAAAATATTATTGATTATATTACCTATGCTGTACTTTATATCCTCATGAATATTCTGTAACTATCAATTTGCACTTTTTAATCCATTCACTTTTTTCACCCATCCCCTAAACCTCCTCCCATTTGGCAACAGTCAAAATGTTCTTTGTATCTATGAGACTGTTTCTGTTCTGCTTATTTGTTTATATTATTTTTTAGATTCAATTGTTGATAGATATGTATTTATTGCCATTTTATTGTTCATAGTTTTTTCTTATTCTTTTAAAGAAGACTCTTTAGCAGTTCACATAACACTGGTTTGGTGGTGATGAACTACTTTAGGTTTTTCTTCTGTGGGAAGCTCTTTATCTGTTCTTTGAGTCTAAATGATAGCCTTGCTGGGTAGAGTAATCTTGGTTATAAGTCCTTGCTTTCCATCACTTTGAATATTATTGCCACTTCCTTCTGGTCTACAAAGTTTCTGTTGAGGAATCAGCTGACTCATGTGGGGGTTCCCTTGCAGGCAACTAACTGCTTTTCTCTTGCTGTTTTTAAGATTATCTCTTTGTCTTTAACCTTTGGAATTTTTTAATTAATTTATCTTTATTGTTGAAAGTATTGCAGATGCTCTCCCCCCTTTTTGCTCATTGCACTTTAATTATGACGTGCTTTGGTGTAAGCCCTTTTGGGTTCATCTTGTTTGGGACTTTCTGTGCTTCCTGAACTTGTATGTGCTTTCCATTATCAAGTTAAGAAAGTTATCTGTCATTAGTTTTTGAAATAGCTTTTCAATTTCTTACTTGCTCTTTTCTCCTTTTGGAACCCTGATGACATAAATTTTAGAATGCTTGAAGTTATCTCAGAGGCTCTTTTTTTTAAATTTTTTTTTTTAATTCTTTTTTTTTTCCTGTTCTTGATAGTGGGGAAGGGCACATAATAAGAATAGAGCAACAGTTGTTTAATAATTATTCAAGTTACTAACTATAGATAAGAAGTTATCTTACACACCCTGGGAAACTGAAGGATGTGTTGCAAGAAGAAAAAGAGCTGTAAAAAGAAATACATTTTGAGAACAGACCAAGGACAGAACACACTTTGATTTGGTTGCTGTGCCTGGATCTTGACCCACTCTGGGAGTTTGCCTCAGGAACACTTATCATTCTCTGGACCAGAAACAGGCTGATCTATTTGTAACATCATAGAAGATTAATCACTTTGCTCTCAGACTTTGAGCTCCTGAAGGTCAGACTGCAGACCCTCCTCCCCCCTTTTCCTGTTACACTTGTAGCTCACAGCTGCATGTAGTTATCTTTTCCCTTACTGGTATATAATCATCCAACTGGTGAGGGGTTCAGAGGAGGGTTTTCAGGGTGATGGACTGTTCTCTCCATGCTGCTGGCATTATTGGAATAAATACTCATATATGATTCAACCCTGTCTCTGCGTAATTTGGCTCAAATAGTCACAGACAGCCTTGGACCCACAGTGTCCAGTTTCATTCTGATTGGGTGTTTTTTGTTTCCTTATATTCCAAATTGCTGATTTAATTCTCAGCTTCATCTCTACTGTTCATTCTCTGCAAATTATTCTTCATTTCAGTTAGTGTATCCTTCATTTCTGACTGGTCCTTTTTTATGATTTTGGAGTTCTTACTTAGTTCATTCAGCATCCTTATAACCAGTGTTTTAAACTCTACATCTAGTAGATTGCTTGTTTCTATTTATTTTAGGTTTTTTTCCCCTGGAGTTTGGTTCTGTTCTTTCATTTGGGACATGTTTCTTTGTTTCCTCATTTTGGCAGCCTCCCTGTGTTTCTTTCTGTGTATTAGGTAGAGCTGCTATTTTTCTCGGGTTTGGTTGAATGACTTAATGCAATAGGTGTTCTATAGGGTCCAGTGGCATTACTGCTCCAATCACCGAAGCTGGGTACTTGATGGGTGTCGCCTGTTTGGGATCTGTATACCCTCCTCTTATAGTTGAGCCTTGATTGTTGTTGGCATGTCAGTAGTAAGGATTTACACCCAAGTCAATCAGCTGCAAAGACTGGATTTTATCAGTGGACACTTACTTTCGACCAGTGTGGAGGATCAGCTGTACAGGGGTTCACCCCATGGACCAAGATTTACTTCAGTGGCATTTTGGTACCTGCTGAATGTGTCACTTGTGGAAGTCGTTGGGTAGTGATGCTTCGATGTGGTCTTAAGTTGATCACTAGGCACATTGGCTCTGGGACCTCCTGGGAGGTGCAGGCTAAGGTCAGCCACAACTTGTGTTCTACCTGGGTTCACTCAGCCTGAGCTACAGAGATCTGTAGTTGGCTGATGCTACTTGTGTGGCCTTGGAAGTGCCCAGGATAGGCCAAGCTGCAAACCAAAACCAGTTCTGGGGCCACTTAGTGAAAGGTATGGAGTATGCTGAGGCCAAATGCTGCTTCTTTGAGAGATTTTAGGAAAATCTGAAGCATGAGCCAAGACTGACCATTCAAATGGGAAAACAACTAGAAATAGCTTGGGAGGGCCTAAAAGTTGGGTGGTTCTGGGCCTCAGGGAATCACCAGGGTGGGGTGAAAAGTGTGAGCTAGGTTGATGGAATCTTAGATATGGTGCCCACCAGCCAGCTCTGTGTGTGTGTGTGTGGGGTGCTTATCAAAGGGACAATGGCCTTTGCCATCACTTCTGTCTGGGAGAATGCTGCCCCCCAGCTCTCACCCTGATGCCAGACATTTTAGTCCCCACTCATAGGTCTCTGGTACCTTTCAAGCTGCTGCCCCAGTGCCGTAGCTCACAGAGAGTGGGTTGAGTAAGTCCATGTGTGGGCCTTTTAAGAAAAACTGCCCAGGGCTCCAGAAGCCTTATTTCTCATTCAGCTATAATCCCCACTGATTTTTACAGCCAAAAATTATGGGTACTTTTCTTTCCTGCACTGGAACCCTGGGATGGGGATCTTGTGTGGAGGTGGGACCCTTTTCTCCCAGGGAGCACTTCCACAGTGGAGATGTCATTCTCAGCTTTTATCCCCCACCTGTGGGTTGGGATAGAGGCCCCTCCTACCAGTATTGATGTGACTTCTCTAATTCCTTAGTTCTAGGACTTCTATTCAGCTAGATTTCAGGTATTTCTGAATGATGGTTGTTCTATAGTTTACTTGTAGTTTTGATATGGTTGTGGGATGAGGTGAGTACCACATTTATCTACACTGCCATCTTTACCAAAAGTCTCAGTTTTTTAAATTGAAGCTATTCTAGTAGGTCTGAAGTGGTATCTTATTTCAGTTTTAATTTGCATTTTCTTGATGGCTAATGATGTGGAGCACATTTTCATTTCTTACTGGCCATTTATATGTCTTTAGAGAAATATCTATTCAGATACTTTGCATGTTTTAATTGGGTCACTTGTATTTTATTATTTAGAAGGATTCCCTGCCCTATCCTCTAGTTTGGGTTAGAAGCTGTCATGAACATTGCCTGTTTTGGGGCCTACCAGCATCCATTTCCCCCTTCTCTGGTAACACACCACGATTTCCTTTTGAGGAAGTACCTCAGTTTGCTATTTTCCATGAGACCACACTAACCTGCCTTTTCTGGCCAAAAGATGCACACATGAAACAATCTGATACTGCCCACCTTAATTATGAACTTTGAAGAGAGTAACAGTATTAAAAATTCATGGTAGTAATTATTTCCAGTTGTAATGTTGTGATAAAATTAGGTCTTATTGCCTAGATCCCCTCCTTTTCCTGTTTCTTGTCATTTCTAAGTCTAGTTACTTTAGCTTCCCTTATTTAATATCATTTCAATAAATTCATTTTTTGCTTAAATTAGACAGAATTAATTTTGGTGGCTTGCCACCAAAAGCTCTAACTGATAATAATTTCCCTTCTTTGTACTCCTGTGGACCACAGCACTTTACTATCACCATATACCTAACATAATTATTGCTTTTCTTTTTCCTTTGTCTTCCTTGTTAGAGTGTATGTTCCTCAAGCATACAGACAGGATCTTATTTATCCTCATTCAAAGCACTTAACATTGTATTTTATAAAAAACCTTTAACAAATGTTTTTAAAACTCTTAGATTATTTAGCAAATATTTACTATGGATTTAAATGTGGCATGCATATTCTAGGCTATTCCATCTATTTTGTTCATTTATTTTGTTTTTATTTATTTATTTACTTATTTACTTATTAAAAATTATTTTTATTGTTGAAAGTATTACAGATGCCTCATTTTTTACCCCCATTGACCTCCTCCACTTTGCTCCCACCCCCTCTACAGGCCTTCACCCCATTATTGTCTGTGTCTATGGGTTATGCATATATGCATATAACTTCTTTGATTAACCTCTTCCCACCCCCAACCCCCTTCCCTCTTCCCTCTGAGATACGGCCATCTGTTGCATGCTTCAGTGTCTCTGGGTCTATTTTGTTTGTCAGTTTCTTTTGTTCATTAGTTCTTCTTAAAGATCCTTCAACATTTCATGTAATAGTGGTTTGATGTTGATGAACTCCTTCAGCTTTTTCTTACCTGTGAAGCTCTTTATCTGACCTTCAGTTCTAAATGATAGTTTTGCTGGGTACAGTAATCTTGGTTGAAAGTTTTTGCTTTTCATCACTTTGAATATTTCTTGCCATTCCCTTCTGGCCTGCAAAGTTTGTTGAGAAATCAGCTGACAGTTGTAGGGATGCTCCCCTGTAGGTAAATAACTGCTTTTCTGTTGTGGCATTTAAGGTTCTCTATTTGTCTCTAACTTTTGACATTTTAATTATGATGTATCTTGGTGCAGGCCTTTTTGGGTTCCTCATGTTTGGGACTCTCTGTGCTTCCTGGAATTGTAAGTCTATTTCTTTCCCCAGGTAGAGGTAGTTTTCTGCCATTACTTTTTCAAATAGATTTTGAACTCTTTGCTCTCTTTCTTCTCCTTTTGACACCCCCATAATGCAAATGTTGGTATGCTTGAAGCTGTCCCAGAAACTCCTTGCACTATCTTCATATTTCTGGATTCTATTTTCTTTTTGATTTTCTGATTGGGTGTTTTTTGCTTCCTCATATTCTAAATTGCTGATTTGATCCTCCATGTCCCTCTAATCTACTCTTTATTCCTTGTAAATTATTTTTCAATTCAGTTCGTGTAGCCTTCATTTCTGATTGCTTCTTTTTTATGTCATTGATGATCTCACTAGTTTCCTTAAAAGTCCTACTAAGATCCTAGACATTCTAATTAAGTTCCTTGAGCATCTTTATAACCATTGTTTTGAAATCTGTATCTAGTAGATTGCTTGGCTCCATTTCATTTAGTTCTTTTTCTGGAGATTTCTTCTGTTCTTTCATTTGTGACATGTTTCTTTGCCGCCACATTTTGGCTGCTTCCTGATGTTTGTTTCTATGTAATAGGTAGGGCAGCTATTTCTCCTGAAATTGACAGAGTGGCTCTGTGTAGTAGGTGTCCTGTAGGGCCCAGTGACTCAGTCTTCCCAGTCACCTGAGCTGGGCCTTCCAGTTGCTCCCCTGTGTGGGCTGTGTGCACTGTCCTGTTGTAGTTGAGCCTCGGTTACTATTGGCATCATGAGGAGGAATTGACCACCAGGTCAATTGGCTGTGAGGACCAGCTTCAACTATGACCAAAGACATTCCTATGGAGCAAGATTTACTGAAGTGGGGCTTTGGTGCTCACTGAATCTTTCCCTTGAGTGTGCCACTCATGGATGTAGTAGGGTTGTAATCTGGTGTGGTCTGAAGCTGAGCACAGGGTACACTGGCTCTAGGGTCTCCTAGGAGGTGCAAAGTCAGCTGCTGCTTATGCCCTGCCCAGGGTCACCCAGCATGACATACACAGCAATTGATAGATGGCTGTTGGTTGTGCTGGGCTGGTGGTGCCCAGGAGAGGCCACACTATGAACCAATACAGGGTGTTGCTAATGCCAGGCTTGGGGCCACTTATTCTGAGGTATGGGGAACGCTGAGGCCAGCTGCTGCTTGTTTGAGAGATATTAAGAAAGTCCTAAGCATGAGGCTAGAGAAGCCACTTGCATAGAAAAGCCACCGGAAATAGCTTGGGTGAGCTTGCAAGTAGGGACGAGTGGGGTCTCAGGGATCCACCAGGGTGGGGAGAAATGTGTGAGCCAGGTTGGTGGAGATTCAGAAAAGGTGCCTGCTGGCTCTGTGAGGGAGGGTTCCTCAAAGGACCAATGGCCTCTGCCAGCTCTTCTGCCTGTGAGAAACCTGCCCTACCAGCTCTCACCCTGATTCCAGGCAAGTTAGTTTCATTCTGAATGTCCCAAGTTCCTTTAAAGCTGCTGCCAAGTTCTGGAGCTCAGAGGGAGTGCATCTGAATAAGTCCATGCTTGGACCCTTTAATAAAAGCTGCCTGGGACTCCAACAGCCTCCGAATCACTCAGCCACAATCCCTGCTGGTTTTCATAACTCCAAGCTGTTGGGACTACTCTTCCTGGCCCTGGAACCCTGGGCTGGTGGGCCTGATGTGGTGCTGGGATTCCTCGATACTCAGGGAAACCTCAACCACCGAGTTATCCCTCCTTGTTTTAAGTTGTTGCACCTGGGTGTGATTCATAGATTCAAACCCGAATCTTTGCTCCTCCTACCAGTCTTGATGTTCTTTTTCAATTTTCTAGTTGTAGGACTTCTGTTTAACTAGATTTCAGGAGGTTCCGCATGATGGTGGTTATGTATTTTAGTTGTAATTTTGATGTAGTTGCGGGAGACCGTGGATATCACTGTTACCTACACCACCATCTTGGTTTTTCTCCCCATTTATTTTTTGATTCCAAATATAAGTGAAACCATATAGCATTTGTCCTTTACTTTCTGACTTATTTCACACAGCTCAAAATTCCCTTCTTCCATCCATGTTGTTACAGATGGCAAGATTTCATTATTTTTTTGTCTGAGTCATTTTATATTGTATATATGCACTACATCTATTTATTTATTGATGGACAATTAAGTTGCTTTCATATCTTGGTTATTGCAAATAATGCTGCAATAAACATATAAATACATGACTTTTCGATTTAGTGTTATAGGCATTTTCAGATAAATACACAGGAGTAGAGTTGCTGGGTCCTTCTTTGTCTCTTATAGCATTTGTTTTAAATTCGATTTTGTTTGGCATAATTATTGTTACCCCATGTTTTTTTTTCTTTCCATTTTTATGACAAATCTTTTAATTTTTCTAAAAAAATCTTTCTATTTTTATTAAAAACCATTACTTTTAGCCTGTGAATGTCTTTCGGTCTAAAGAGTATGCAGGACAGCATATGTAAGGGTCTTACTTTTGTATCCATTCAGGCACCTTATGTAATATGATTGGAGCATTTATCCATTTGCATTTAAATTAATTGTTGATAGATAAATATTTATTGTCATTTTATTATTTATGTTTTTGATCATACTTTCTTTTCTTTTTTTTAAAAAAAATATATCTTTATTGATTTCAGAGAGAGGAAGGGAGAGGGAGAAAGAGATACAAACATCAATGATGAGAGAGTCATTGATCAGCTGCCTACTGCACACACACTAGGGGATCAAGCCCTCAACCCAGGCATCTGTCCTGACTGAAAACCGAACCTTGATCTCTTGGATCATAGGCCGATGCTTAAGTGCTGAGCCATGCCCACCTGGGCCATTTATCTCTTTCTTAAACAAACTCGGTAACATTTTTTTAAAATTATTTTTATTCTTGAAAGTATTACAGATGTCCCTTTCTCCCCCCAATTTATCCCCTCTAACCCACATCTGTGCAACCCCCAGACCATCTGCATTCCATTCTCTGGCTCCCTGGGTTATGCATTTATACATACAAGTTCTTTGACTAATCTCTCCACCCCCCCCCCCCCCAAAACCACCTTCTTCTGAAATCCCTCGGTGTGTTCCATGTTTCTGTGTCTCTGGATCTATTTAGTTCCTCAGTTTATTTTATTCATTATATTCTACATGTGAGTGATATCATGTGATACTTCACTTTCTCTGGCTGGCTCATTTCTCTTAACATAATACTCTCCATTTTCATCCCTGCTGTCCCAGAGGTTAAGAGATCCTTATGTAGAGCTGCATAGTATTCCATGGTGTAAATGTATCCCAGCTTTTTATCCACTCATCTGGGTTGTTTCCAGATCTTAGCTTTTGAAAATTGCACTGCTATGAACATAGGAGGGCATAAGTTCTTTCTGATTATTGTTTTGGATTTCTTAGGATATATTCCTAGAAGTGGAATCACTGGGTCACATGGCAGTTCCACTTTTAATTTTTTGAGGAAAGTGCATACTGTTTTCCATAGTGGCTGCACCATTCTACAAACACAGCAGTAATGTACTAGGGTTCCCATTTCTCCGTATCCTTGCTGACATTTGTTGTTTGTCGATTTGTGGATGGTAGCCATTCTGACAAGGGTGAGGTAATATCTCATTGTCATTTTTATTTGTATCTCTTTGATAATTAGCATTTGAGCATTTTTTCATGTTTCTTGGCCATCTGTATGTCCTCTTTGGAGAAGTGTCTATTTAAGTCTTTTACTTACTTTTAAAATGAATTGTTTGTCTAACTTCTGTTAAGTTGTATGAGTTCCTTATATAATTTGGATATTAACCTTTATCAGATGTGTCATTGACAAGTATGTTCTCCCATACAGTGGGCTCCATTTTCCTTTTGTTGATGATTTCTTTTGCTGTGCAGAAGCTTTTCATTTTGATGTAGTCCCATTTGTTTATTTTCTCTTGCCCTAGGTAATGTATTGGCAAACATATTGATACAAGAAATGTCTAAGATGTTGCTGCCTACATTTTCTTTTAGGATTTTTATGGTTTCACATCTTACATTTAAGTCTTTTTCCATTTTGAGTTTATTTTTGTATATGGTGTATGTTGGTGGTCAAGTTTCATTTTTTGCATGTACCTGTTCAGTTTTTTCAACACCATTTCTTTTTTTCCCCCAGCACCATTTAATGAAAAGACTGTCTATACTCCAATGTATGTTCTTGCCTCTTTTTTTTTTTTTTTTTTTTTTTTAATATATCTTTATTGATTTCAGAGAGAGGAAAAAAGAGGGAGAGAGAAAGATAGAAACATCAATGATGAAAGAGTCATTGATCAGCTGCCTAACCCATAACCCGGGCATGTGCCTTGACCGGGAATCAAACCCTGATCATCTGGATCCTAGGTTGACACTCAACCGCTGAGCCATGCTTGGCTGGGCTGTTCTTGCCTCTTTTGTCAAATATTAATTGAGCATAATGGCTTGGGTTGGTTTCTGGGTTTTCTGTTCTGTTCCACTGACCTATATGTCTGTGCTTGTGCCAGTACCTGGCTGATTTAATTAGAGTGGCTTTGTAGTATAACGTGATATCTGGTTTTGTGATCCCTTGAACTTTGTTCTTCTCTTTCAATATTGCCGTGGCTATTCAGGGTCTTTTTTGGTTCCATATAAATTTTTGAAGTGTTTGTTCTAAATCTTTGAAACATGCCATTGGTATTTTAATAAGGATTGCATTGAATTCATAGATTGCTTTAGGTAGTATAGACATTTTAATGATCTTCATTCTTCCACTCCAAGAATATGGTATATTCTTCCACTTGTTTATATCTTCCTCTATCTCATTTTGCAACATCCTGTAGTTTTCTGAATACAGGTGTTTTACCTCCTTGGTAAAGTTTATTCCTAAGTATTTTAATTTTGTTGTTGCAATGGTAAATGGGATTGAATTTCTCGTTTCTCTTTCTGAGAGTACATTATTAGTGTATAAAAATACCATTGATTTCTTGGTGTAAATTTTATATCCTGATACCTTGTTGAATTCATTTATTAAATTGAGTAGTTTTTTGGTAGAGTCTTTCGGATTTGCTATGTACAACCTCATGCCATCTGCAAGTAAAGACAGTTTTAATTACTCCATTACAATTTGGAAGCCTTTTATGTTTTCTTCCTGTCTGATCACTGTGGCTAAGACTTCCAGTACTATGCTAAATAAGAGTGGTGAAAGTGGACACCCCTGTCTTGTTCCTGTTATTAAGGTAAATGCTTTAATTTTTTGCCCATTTAGTATGATGTTGGCTGTAGGTTTGTCATATATGGCCTTTATTATGTTGAGGTATGATCCCTCTATTCCCAATTTGCTGAGGGTTTTTATCAAAAATGGGTTTTGGATTTTATTGAATCTTTTTCCTGAGTCCCTTGATTTGATCATGTAATTTTTGTCTTCAACTTGTTTATGTGATATATCATGTTTATTGATTTACAAATATTGTCCCAGCCTTGCATCCCTGGAAAAAAGTCCAACTTGGTCATTATATATGATCATTTTAATATATTGCTGGATCTGATTTGCTCATATTTTGTTGAGGATTTTAACATCTATGTTCATCAGGAATATTTGCCTGTAATTCTCTTTCTTTGTAGTGTCTTTATCTGGTTTTGGAATTAAACTAATGCTGGCCTTATAAAGAGAGCTTGGAAGTGTTCCTTCCTCATGGATTTTTTTTGGAATAATTTGAGGATGATGGGTGTTAGTTCTTCTTTGAATGTTTGAGAAAACACATCTGTGAAGCCATCTGGCCCAGAGCTTTTGTGTGCTGGGAGCTTTTAAATTACTGCCTCAACTTCATCAGCAGTTATTGGCCTAATCAGGTTTTTTGACTTTTCCTGATTGAGTTTTGGAAGGTTGTATTTTTCTAAGACTTTGTCCATTTTTGTCCAGGTTGTCCAGCTTGTGGGTGTATATTTGTTCATAGTATTGTCTTAAAATCTTTTGTATTTCTGTAGTGTCAGTTGTTAGCTCACCTCTTTTGTTTCTGATTTTATTTATTTGGATTCTTTGTCTTTGTTTCTTGATGAATTTTTCTAAAGGTTCATCAATCTTTATGTTTGCAAAGAAGGAGCTCTTGGTTTCATTGATATGTTTTATTTTTTAAACTTCTTATCATTTGTTTCCACTCTCATCTTTATTATTTCTTTCCTTCTCACTCTGGGCTCTTCTTCTTGTTCTCTTTCTAAGTATTTAAGTTGCAAGGTATATAGTTTATTAGAAGTTTTTGTTTTGTTCTGTTTTTATGAGCTTGGCCTGTAGTGCTGTGAACTTCCCTTTCAGAACTGCTTTCGTTGTGTCTCATAGATTTTGGGTTGTTTTGTGTTCATTTTCATTATTGTCCAGGAAGTTTTTGATTTCTTCCTTGATCTCTTTGGTAACCCATTCATTGTTTAATA
Source organism: Miniopterus schreibersii (assembly GCF_964146895.1). Taxonomy (NCBI): domain Eukaryota; kingdom Metazoa; phylum Chordata; class Mammalia; order Chiroptera; family Miniopteridae; genus Miniopterus; species Miniopterus schreibersii. The sequence continues at coordinate 48,165,358 of NC_138104.1, forward strand.
ACATACTAGTTAGCCTCTATGTGTTTGAATGTTTTTTAGCTTTTTTATTGTAATTGATTTCTAATTTCCTGCCATTGTGATCTGACAAGATCCTTGATATGATTTCAATCTTCTTGAACTTGTAGACACTTGTTTTGTGTCCTAACATGTGGTCTATCATAGAGAATTTCCTGTGTGCAGTTGAGAAGAATGTATATTCTGCAGCCTCGGGATGAAATGTCCTCTAAATGTCAATTAAATACATCTGATTTAGTGTGTCATTTAGGGTCACTCTTTCTTGTTGTTTTTTTTTTTTTTTTTTGTCTGGAAGATCTATCATGTGAAATCAGTGAGGTGTGAAAGTCTTCTACTATGACTGTATTACTGTCAATCTCTCCCTTAAAGTCCTCCAGAAGTTTTTCATAAAGTTAGCTACTTCTATATAGGGTCCATTTATGTTTATCAGGGTTATGTTCTCTGGTTGGATTGATCCCTTTAGTATTATGCAGTGACCTTTGCTGTCTCTTTTTATGGCCTTAATTTTGAAGTCTATTTTTTCAGATATGAATATTGATTCTTCAGCTTTTTTTTAAATTTTTTTTATTTGCATGGAAAATTTTTTCCCATCCCTTCACTCTCACCTGTGTGAATCTTTTTTCTGAGGCGAGTCTCTTGCAGACAGCATGTATTTGGGTCATGTTTTCTTATACATTCAGCTACCCTATGTCTTTTGATTGGGGCATTTAATTCATTTTCATTGAAGGTTATTATTGATAAGTACTTATCTATTGCCATTTTAATTCTTTATGCCTATATTTCTCTCTCTCTCTTCTACTTCTTTTTATAGCAGTCTTTTTAACATTTCCTGAAATGCTGGTTTGGTGGTGATAAACTCCTTTACTCCTCCTTTTTTTTTTTTTTTTTCCTTCTTGTCTGGGAATCTCTTTATTTCACTATCTTTTTTGAATGATAGCCTTGCTGGATAGAGTAGTCATGGTTTCACATCCTTGCTTTTAATTACCTTGAACAATTCATGCCATTCCCTTCTGGCCTGTAAAGTTTTTGATGAAAAATCAGACAACAGCCTTATGAGAGGTCATTTGTAGGTAACATATTGCCTTTCTCTTGCTGCCTTAAAGATTCTCTGTTTTTCTTGAATTTGTGGCATTTTAGTTTTGTAATGTGTCTGGGTGTGAGCATCTTTGTATTCTTCTTGCTTGAGACTCTGTGCCTCTTGAACTAGTGTTACTTTTTACTTGACTAGGTTAGGAAAGTTTTCTGCCATTATTTCTTCATACAGATTCTCTAATGTTTGGCTACTTTCTGCAAATTCTGGCCTTCCTATGATGTGAATATTGTTACATTTCATGTCATCCGCTAGTTCCCTTAAACTGTTCTTCTGTTTTTAAATTATTTTTTTCTTTTGAATCTCTTATTGATTTTTTTCTACCCTGCCCTCTAATTTCACTGATATGGTTCTCAGTTTTCTCTAATTTACTCTTTACTCCTTCCAATGAATTCTTTATTTCTGCTATGTCATTCTTAATTTCCTTCATAGTTTCCATAACTTTTCTCATCATCCTCACAATCAGTATCCTGAACTCTATATCTGATAGGTTGTTTATCTGCATTTCACCTGACTCTTCCTTTGGAGACTTCTCTTGTTCTTTCATTTGGGGCTTGTGATTTGTCTCCTGATTTTGGGTCCCTATTTGGGTTTGTTTCTATTTATTAGGTAGATCTTCAAGAACTCTCAGTCTTTTTTTTTGCCACTCTGTTGCAGACCAATGTCAGATGTTATTTGTGACTAGCGTTGAGTACCCTGTTTGTATCTATTAACATCTCATGTCTTATGGCTTTCTCTACATGCCTGGGTGGGTTAAGACAGGACCAAGATGCACAGCAAAGTATTTTTTTCCGAACCCGGATCCAGAAGTAGATCATGCAGTGACTCAAAGCACTCAAGGGTCCTCCTCTTCCACTAGGCTGATTAATATGATTTTCTTAATAAACCTCACGATGTAGACCACAGCAAGCGTACACTCCACAGGGTGGGGTGAAATTTTTTCCAATGGTTGGGGCTTCCTTCCCAGGCAAAATCTGTATGGTTTTCAAATGTCTGCCTGGGAAATATGACCCCTGCACTATGGGGAAATGACTCAGCACAGTAATCCAGAGGCTGCCCTCTGAGATCTATCTCTAAAACCTGCAACTCAAGATTTTCCTCACACAGCTCTAGTTCACTCTTCCCTCCCTCCACTGGAGCCTGAGGTGAGTGGCTACACAGGAAACTGCATTGGCCCTTTAAGAGAAAGCCTGCATTTCCAGCTGTCTCTCTCTGGCATACAGAAACACTGCTGCTCTTCACAGTCAGATGTTATATGGGCATCTTTCTCAGTTTTTGTGCTCTTGGCTGGGGAACCCAGCTTGGTGTTTAAACCCCAGAGTTCTCTGTGGGAAACCTCCACAGCTGAATAATCCCTCTGGACTTTCAGCTGCTGCCTGTGGGAGCCCAGCCAGCCCTCTCATGTCTCCCCATTTCCTGTCAGTCTCTATGCAGTCTCTGCTTTAGGTCCTTGGTTTTGAGGGTGCTCTCTAGCTAGTCCTCAGTTGATTATTGTGGATGGTTTTTCTATATTTTAATTGTAATTCCAGTTTGGTCGCAGGATAGTGTCAGTGTAACTTCCACTTAATCAGCCACCATATTGAAATTGCTAAGTTTCTCATTCTTGATCAGTTCAATAATTTACTTACCTTTTAACTACTGGGGTTCAAAACTATAAGTGTATGAAATGGAATTTAGATGAGGCAGGGAAAGCAGGAAATGTAGTTTCTGAACCTCTTATATTTCTTAAAATCCTGGTTTGGTAGTGATGAACTCCTCTAGCTTTTTCTTGCCTGGGTAGCTCATTATCTGTCCTTCAATTCCAAATAATAGCTTTGCTGGGTGAAGAAATCTTTGTTGTAGGTTATTGTTTTCCATCACTTTCCATATTTCTTAACAATCTCTTCTGGTCTGCAACGTTTCTGTTTGGAAATCAGCTCATAGTTTTATGGGAGCTCACTTGTAAGTAACTAACTGATTTTCTTTTGCTGCTTTAAGAGTCTCCCTTTACCTTTAACCTTTTCCATTTTAATTATGACATGTGTTGGTGTGGGCCTCTTTGGGTTACTTTTGTTTGGGATACTCTATACTTCCTGGACTTGTCTGTGTTTTGTTTCTTCACTAGTTTAGGGAAATTTTTCATCATTATCTCTTAAAATAGTTTCTCAAATCCTTGTTCTCTCTCTTCTCTTTCTGAAACCCATATAATATAAATGTTGTTATGCTTAATGTTGTTCCAGAAGTCCCTTAAACTATTCTTATTTTTATTTTTGTTATTCTGAATGGATCTTTTCTGCTACTTAGTTTTCTAAATTGCTGATTGATTTTATGATTTATAGTGAAGAGTTTAGTAGTAGTATCATTTTCAGAACTCAACAAGCTCTTTAATATGTTTGAAAACATGGCTCAAACACCAAAACGTTTTCATTAATATAGTGTAATGTTCACATCACATTATCTCCTTGTAAGTAATTTAATGATTAAACAAAGGACAAAGCAAGCAAATCGCCTTGTTAATATTTCTTAAAAGAGTGGCACTTCTTTAAGAAGAGCATAAGGAAGGTTCTTCAGGAGGTATTCCAAAAGTAGTTATTGTCATCCCTGAAGATGACAGCAACATTCTTATTATTCTCTTGAAGACTTCCTGTGAGACAATATGTGGAGGTGAAAGACAGTGCCATTAATTATTCTGACTCTGTGTAAGCTTATGCTAATGTGTATATGTAGACATTTAAAAAAAGTAATTAGAGCTGAAGAATAGAGCTGAAGAAGAGAGCTGAAGTTAAAATAGAGCTGAAGAATATAATAACTGAACTGAAAAATATACTAGAGGGATTCAACAATAGACTAGAAGCAGCATGAGAAGGAATCAGGGAACTTGAAGAAAGAGCAGATGAATTCACTTAATAAAAGCAGCAAAAATAAAAAAAATAAAACAAAAGTGAAGATAACTTAAGGAACTTAGAGGACAATATCAAGTAAAATAATATTTCCATTATAGGGACCCTAAAAGGAGAAGAGAGGAAGGAAAAGAAAACGTATTTGGCAATATAATGATCAAAAAGTTCCCTAACCTCGGGAATGAAATAGATATTCAAATGCAGGAAGACCATAGAGTTCCAAGTAAGATGAATCCAAAGAGACCTACATTAAATACATCATAAGTAAAATACATCATAAGTAAAATACACCATGAGTAAAATAAAATAAAAAACCACATTTTATGCATAAAGACACCCCCACAAGAGGATATGCAGATTTTTAAATTTTGTATTTATTGTTGAAAATATTACAGGTATTCCCTTTATTCCTCCTTGACGCCTTTCAAGACACACCCACTCCCCACCGTAGGCCTTCACCACACTATTGTCTGTGTCCATGAGTTATGCATGTATACATGTAAATTTTTTGGTTAACCTCTCCCAAACCACTGACCCACCCCCACAGTCGCACTGAGAATTGTCATTCTGATCCATGCTTCTATGTCACTGGATCTATTTTGTTCATCAGTTTATTATGTTCTAAACACTCCACATATGAGATCATGTGATATTTGTCTATCTCTGTCTGACTTACGCTTAGCATAATATTCTCCAGATCCATCAATATTGTCCCAAAGAGTAAGAGATCCTTCTTTTTTATAGCTGCATAGTATTCCATGATATAAATGTCCCACAGCTTTTTTATCCACTCATCTACTGATGAGCACTTGGGCTGTTTCCAGATCTTAGTTATGCTAACTTGTGCTGCTATGAACATAGGGTGCATATATTCTTTCTGATTAGTGTTTCAGGATCTTAGTATATATTCCTGGGTGTGGGATCATTGTGTCAAAAGGCAGTTCCATTTTTAATTTTTTGAGGAAACTCCATTCTGTTTTCCAAAGTGGCTGCACCAGTTTGCATTCCCACCATCAGTGTACTAGGGTTCCCCTTTCCCCAGCACGTCTCCTTTGTTGATTGTAGTCATTCTGACAGGTGTGAAATAATACCTAATTGTGGTCTTAATTTGCATCTCTCTGATGATTAGCAACATTGAGAAGTTTTTCATATGTCTCTTGGACACGTGTATGTCCTCTTTGGAGAAGTGTATATTCAGGCCTTTTGTCCATTTTTTCATTGGGTTGCTCATCTTCCTCTTGTTGAGTTGTATGAGTTCTTTGTACACTTTGGAAATTAGTCCCTTATCAGATGCATCCTTGGCAAATATGTTCTCTCATACCCAGGGGTGCCTTTGTATTTTGAGGCTGATTTCTTTTGCTGTACAAAAGCTTTTTAGTTTGATGTAATCCCATATGTTTATTTTTCCTTTTGTTTTTCTTGCCCTAGGAGATGTATCAGTGAAAATTCCACTACATGAGATGTCTGTCACTTTACTGCCTATGTTTTCTTCCAGGATTTTTATGGTTTCAGGGCTTACATTTAAGTCTTTTATCCATTTTGTATTTTCTCTGGTATAGGGTGTAAGTTGGCGATCTAGGTTTTTTTTTTTTTTTTGCATGTTCCTGTCCAATTTTTCCCAAACCATTTATTGAAGAGACTATCTTTACTCCATTGTATGCTCTTGCCTCCTTTGTCAAATATTAATTAACCATAATGGCATGAGTCAATTTCTGAGGTCTCTGTACTGTTCCATTGTTATATAAGTCTGTTATTGTACAAATACCAGACTTTTTTTCATTACAATGGTTTTGTAGTATAGTTTGATATATGGTAAAGTGATCCCTCCCTTTCTATTCTTCTTTCTCAAGATTGCAGCAACCATTTGGGATCTTGTTTAGTTCCATGTAAATTTTTGGTATATTTGTTCTAGTTCTGTGAAATATACTGTTGGTATTTTAATAAAAATTGCATTCAATCTACAAATTGCTTTGGGAAGTATGGACATTTTAATGATATTCTTCCAATCCATGAACATGGTATATTCTTCCACTTGTTTGTATCTTCCTCTCTTTTTTCAGTGTCCTGTAGTTTTCTGAGTATAGGTCTTTTACATCCTTGGTTAAGTTTATTGCTAGGTATCTTATATTTTTAGTTGCAATGGTAAATGGGATTGTTTTTTTTAGTTTCTCTTTCTGAGAGTTCATTTTTGATGTATAAAAATTCTATTAATTTTTGGATATTAATTTTGTATCCAGCTACCTTGCCAAATTCATTTATCAAATCTAGTAGTACTTTGGTGTAGTTTTTAGGGTTTTTTAATGTACAATATGATGTCATTTGCAAATAACTACAGTTTTACTTTGTCTTTTCCAATTTGGATACTTTTTATGTTTTCTTTCTGTCTGATGGCTGGGGCAAGAACTTCCAGTACTATATTGAATAATAGTGATGAAATTGGACAGCCCTGTCTTCTTGTTTTTAAGGAAAATAGTTTTAGATATTGTCAATTGAGTATGATATTTGCTGTAGGTTTGTCATATATGACCTTTATTATGTTGTGATATTTTCCCTCTATTGCCACTTTGCTGAGACTTTTTATCAAAAATGGGTGCTGGATTTTGTCATATGCTTTTTCTGAATCTATTGATATGCTCATATGATTTTTGTCCTTCATTGTGTTTATATGTTGTATCACATTTTCTTATTTTTGAATATTATACCAGCTTTTTATCCCCAGAATAAATCCCATTTTCTCATTGTGTATGATCTGTGTAATGTATTGCTGGATTCAGTTTTTTAGTATTTTACTGAGGATTTAAGCATCTATGTTCATCATGGATATTGGCCTGTAATTTTCTTTCTTTGTAGTGTCTTTATCTGGTCTTGGGATTAAAATGATGCTGGCCTCTTAAGAGGAGCTTCAGAGTCTTCCCTCCTCTTGAATTTTCTTGATGAATTTGAGGTGAATATGTGATAATTCTTCTTTGGTAAAACTTGCCTGTAAATGCATCTGGTTTAGGACTTTTGTTTGCTGGGAGTTTTTTGATTAGTGCTTCAATTTCATTAGTTGTTATTGGCCTATTCAGGTTTTTGGATTCTTCCTGATTCAGCTGTGGAAGATTGTATGTTACTAGGAATTTGTCCATTTCACCCATGTTGTCCAGTTTGTTGGCATATAGTTGCTCATAGTATCTTATTACAATCCTTTGTATTTTGTTGGGTAAGCTTTTATTGTGCCTCTATTATTTCTTATTTCATTGATTTAGGTCTTCTCTCTTTGTTTCTTTGTGAGTCTGGCTAAATGTGCATCAATATTATCTATCTTTTCAAAGAAACAGCTCTTGGTTTTATTGATCTTTTCTTTTCTTTTTTTACTCTCTATGTCATTAATTTCTGTTCTTATCTTTATTGTTTCCTTCCTTCTGCTTCCTTGGGGCTTTTCTTGCTGCTCTTGTTCTGGTTCCTTTGGTTGTTGTTTTAGATGGTTTATTAGATCTTTTTCTTGTTTCTTGAGGTATGGCTGTAATGCTATGAACTTTCCTCTCAGGACTGCTTTTGTTGTGTACCATAGATTTTGAGTTTGTTTGTTTGTTTTCATTTTTGTTCCAGGAAGTGTTTGATTTCTTCCTTGATCTCATTGATAACACATTGATTGCCTAATAACCTGCTATTTAGCTTCCATGTCTTTGAATATTTTTAGTTTTTTTTTTTTTTATAGTGATTGATTTCTAGTTTCATGCCATTGTCATCTGAGAGGATGCTTGATATGATTTCAATATTCTTGAACTTCTAGAGAGTTGTTTTGCATCCTAACATGTGGTCCATCTTTGAGAATGTGCTATGTGCACTTGAGAAGAATGTGTATTCTGCTGCTTTGGGATGAATTTTTATGTATATGTTTATTAAATCCATTAGCTCTCAAGTGTCATTTAAATCTCTGTTTCCTTGTTGAACTTTTGTCTCAATGATCTATCCTATGATGACAGTGGGGTGTTTATGTCTCCTACTGTGATTGTGTTGCTGTCAATCTCCCCCTTATTATCCACCAAGAAATATTTTATATATTTAGGGGCTCTTATATTGTGTGCATATATGTTCACTAGGGTTATATCCTCCTTTTGGATTGATCCCTTTAGTATTATGTAGTGACCTACTTTGTCTCTTGTTATGGTCTTTATTTTGAAGTCTATTTTGTCAGAAATAAGTATTGCTACCCCAGCTTTTTATTTTTTCCATTTGCATGGAAAAATTTTTCCATCCCTTCACTTTCAGTCTGTGTAGATCTTTTGTTCTGGGGTCTGTCTCTTGTAGACAGGATATATATGGGTCACATTTTCCTATCCATTCAGCTACCCTATGTCTTTTGATTGAGCATTTATTCCATTTACATTTAAGGTTATTATTGATATGTACTTGTTTAACTCAATTTTTCCCTTTATGCTGATGTACCTTACTCTGTATATTTCTTTTTCTTCTTAAAGCAGTGCTTTTATCATTTCTTGAAATGCTGGTTTGGTGGTAGTGAACTCCTTTAGTCTTCTTTTGTCTGGGAAGCTCTTTATTTCACCATCAATTTTTAATGATACCTTTGCTGGATAGAACTCTTTTGGTTGCAAGTTCTTGCTTTTAATCAGTTTGACAACTTCATGACAATTCCTTCTGGCTTGTATTGTTTCTGTTGAGAAATCTGCTGACAGACTTAGGGGGGTTCCCTTGTAGGTCTATGATTGTCTTTCTCTTGCGTGACTTAGGATTTTCTCTTTGTCCTTATCATTTGCCATTTTAATTATGATGTTTCTTGATTTGGGTCTTTTTGAGTTCATCTTGATTGAGACTCTCTGTGCTTCATGAACTTGTGTAGCTTTTTCTTTCATCAGGCTAGGGAAGGTTCCTTTCATTATTTCTTCCAACAGGCTCTCCATCTTTTGCTCACTTTCCTCCTTCCTGGTACCCCTTTGATGCGGATGTTGTTTCATTTCATGTTGTCCCAAAGTTCCCTTAAACTGTCCTCATGCTTTTTAAGTATTCTTTCTTTTTACTGCTATAACTGTTTTTTTTCTACCTTATCTTCTAATTCTGTTCTCTGCTTCATTAAGCCTGCTTTTAATTCTTTCCAACGTATTTTGATGTCATATATAATATTCTTTATTTCTGCCTGGTTCTTATTCATAGTATCTATGTCTTTTTTTAAATGCTGATGTAGTTTTCACTAAGTTCTTTGCATTTCCAATTCACTTCCTGAATGGCCCCATTAAGTATTTTGTGGTTTACGCCAATTTTCTTGAGCATCTTTATAACCATTACTCTGAACTCTCTTTCTTTTTTTTAAAAAAATTTTTTTTATTATATATATATATATATATCTTTATTGATTTCAAAACGAGGAAAGGAGAGGGAAAGAGAGAGATAGAAACATCAATGATGAGAGAGTCATTGATCAAGCCCGCAACCTGGGCATGTGCCCTGACCGGGAATCGAACCCCAATAGCTTGGATCTTAGGTCGACGCCCAACCACTGAGCCATGCCTGGCCAGGCTGAACTCTCTTTCTAATAACTTGGTTTCCTCCTTTTCATCAAGGTGTTTTTCTGGTGACTTTTCCTTTTATTTAGTTTGAGAGTTATTTCTTTGTCATTCCATTTTAGCTGTCTTTTTGCTTTTGTTACTAGGTGTAAGATAGAACTACTATGACACCCAGTCTTTATGGGGTGGCTTTATGTAGTAAGTGTCCTGTGAGACATGGTTGTAAAGTCTCTTTGAACTCCTGAGCTGAATGCTCTCATAATGTCCCTTTTTTGGGTTATGTGTACCCTCTGTTGTGATTGGGAGCTGATTGTTGTTGGCCCATTTGTGGGTGGGAACAACTTTCACCCCACAGAATTTAGCTTAGCAGGATGGAGCCAGCTGGAGATGGGAGTGCAAATCCAACCTTCCCTTTGAATGGGGTGACACAGAATCTCAGACCTCAAGAGGAGAGGTAGCTGTTTGCTTTCTAGCTCAATGGTACCTTTTCAGAAACCCTGAGGGGAGGGACTGAGGGGGTCCCACCAGATGCCTCGGCTTTGGGATATGTCCCCTTTCCCCTGTGTGGCTTCCCCTGCAAGGATGTGCAAGCAGAACTTGGAGGAAGAGAACAAGGCCGCCTCCCTCCACTTGGGATGTCACCTGCCTTTGAGAGAATGAGAACTGCTCACTTCCTCCTGTCTCTTCAGTGCTCTGCCTGATGCCTTGTTGGAGTGCCCCAAGTGAGGTCCAATGTTCAAGCTCTGCTTTGCACCCTTTTCCCCCAGTGAATGTGAGATTATCAGGGCATTTCCAGAAAAATCTGAGAATACTGGTCTAATCCACCCTTTGACTGAGGTGGTGAGGATCCTTAGCCTTCAAGAGGGAAGTAAGTACTTTCCTTTAAGCTCCATACCAGAGGTCTGGAAGGAAACCTCCTAGGGGACACTCCATATTTCACAGTTCTGATTTTTGACTCCTTTACCCTGTGAGGTCCCACCTGCAGGACAGTGTAGGTGGGGCTTTGAGTAATAGTTCAAGGCTGCCCCCCTCTCCTTGGGTAGCACTGGCTCTTGTGGGGAAGGGTGAGAGAGAGCTTGTCACCTCCCTCTCTTCTTGCAGCTCACTGTGAGAAGTCTTGATGTAGACCTCCAAGGGGATGGCTTCAGATGTCCCATTTCTGACCTGCAATTCCTCCCCTGTTTTAGTCTGCACTTGTTGACAGACTAAAATGCAAATCCAGGTGATCATTTGTTGGAAGTTGTGCAGGTCCTCATCCCTCAAGAAGGGAGCTAGTAGCTTGTCTTATAGCTCTGCAACACCCTACCAGAGCTTTTGAAGAAAGGCTCCTAGTGAGTCACACCAGATTTCACAATTCTGATTTTTGACATGTTTTCACAGCAAGTCTGCCCTTGCAGGATGGTGCAGGTGGGGTTTAGAGTGATAGCACAAGTCTGCTCCATCTGCTTGGGGTTGCTCTGTCTGTTTGGTGGGAATGCCCTAGTGAAGGCCTCTGAAGTGGGTTCCAGAGATCTAGTTCTGGTTTGTACAAGGCCTGTGAATCTGCCCTTGGCTTGTGGTTCAGGCAGGTTTTGGAATGCAAATTCAGGCTTTGGGAATGCAAACCCAGGTAACCCCTTGTTGGGGGTAGTGCAAGCCCTTGGCCCTAAAGAAGAGAACTAGGCACTTCCCCTACAGCTCAGGGACAGCCCAGAAGAGCTCTTGAAGGGAAGGTCCTAGGGGATGCACCAAGTTTCATAGTTTTGATTTGTGGCCCCTTTTCCCAGTGAGTCTGCCCCAAAGGATGATGCAAGTGGGGTTTGGAATGATAGCACAAGGCTGCCCCCTCTGCTTGGGGTTGTGTTGGCTCTTGGAGCAGTAGAGAGCTTGTCACCCTTTGTTTCCCTGCAGTTCACTGCCAGAGGCCTTGGTGAAGGCCTCTGAGGAAGGGGGGCCCAAAGTCCTAGTTCTGGTTTGCACTTTGCTCCAGCTATGGATCTGTGCTTGACCTGTGGTGGAGGCAGGTTTTGGAATGCAAATCCAGGCTTTGGGAATGCAAATTCTGAAGACCTCTTGTTGGGGGTGGTGCAGGACCTTGGCAGGTTAGTTAGCTGCTGGCTTTCTAGCTTGGAGGTGCCCTGCTAAAGATCCTGAAGAAACACTTGCAAGTTCATACCTCCCCCTTATTCTGCAGCGGCATCTTTCTTAGGATGCCTTCTTTTGGGGATTGCACCTGCGTACCTTATGGGATGGGGGTAAGATTGGCTCTTATTCTCCAGCCACTCAGTTCAATGTTCATCTGAGGATTTCTCTAGTTTCTCCAGAGAAAAAGCATTGTTCTGGTCCCTTTTGGGTACAGTCTATAGTTCTTTATGCCAGACTCAAGCTTGGCAAGATGGTGTCTCCAGGACAGGGTTAATGCACTTTCTCCTGTGTGTGCTGTAAGAATAGAAGTGCTGAATCTTGGGAGATGGCATCTGAGGATTGTGTGGGATGTTGGCTCGGGACTGGGACCTGAGAAGCTTGCCTTCCCGATCTCCAGTGCTATGCCACCCAGATTTTCTCCTTCTGTCTTCAATATTCCCTGACTCTCCTTCCCTCCATCAGAGCCCCAGATGAATGCCTGAGAGCAAGTCCCTGTGTGGTGGCCTTTAGGGAAAACATCCTGGATTCAGGCAGACTCCATCCCCTTTCCAGTGGGCCAATTCGCCATATATTTATTGCTGCCAAATGTTGTTCAGGCTTGTTTTTCAGGCCCTAGTGTTCTGGGTTAGGGGTACTGGCATAGGATTGAGACCTTTCTTTCCTCGGGGGGCGGGGGGGCTTTTACAGCCTTAGTATTTATCTGGCCCAAGCCGTTGCCCCTAGGTGCAGGGACAGCCTTTTTTTCACCTCCTCTCCTCTTACCTGTCTGTGTGTAACTTTTGTTTTTCAATCCTTGGATATAATACTCCTGTTCAGGTGTCTTTCTGTGGTCACTTCTGGTTAATTGCTCTAAGTTTTAGCTATATCTCCAGTTTGGTGCTGGGAGCTGGTGTATGTTGTTTTCACCTATTCTGCCACCATCTTCAACTCGAATCTGTAGATTTTTTTAAAAGAAACTTCGCAGCCCTGGTGGGGCAGCTCAGTTCTTTAAAGCATCATCTCATTACAACAAGGTTGCAGGTTCAATCCCTGGTCAGGGCACATACAATAATCAACTGATGAATGCACAAATAAGTGGAACAATAAATCAATGTTTCTTTATATATAAAAACCAATCAATAAATAAAGTAAAATTTAAAAAAAGACACTTTGCAGGACAGATGGGAGTGCCACAAGATATGAAAAGTGCAGAAACAAAAATAGCTTTTAACCAAGAACCATCTACCCAGAAAAGTTATTTAGTTTTGAGTTTTTGACAGCAAAAGCTAAAAGAATTTAACACCACTAAACAGACATTACAATAAATGTTAATGGGATTTCTTTAAGCAGAAAAGGAGGGTGCTAAAGAGGAACAAGAAAATGTGAGGTTATAAATTTTACTGGTAAATGTTAATATATAGTAAAAGTTGTGGATTAATCACTTACAAAGCTAGTTTGAAAGTGAAAATATAAAAGTAGTAAAAAGAACTGTAATTTCACTAATTAGTTGAAGGCTACACAAAATTTAAAAATGTAAAATATGATATCAAATTTATAAAATATGGGAGGGGCCTAAAATGCAAAAATTTAGAATATTTTCAAACTTTAGTTGTCATCAAGTTAAAATATACTGTTATAAATATAATTTGTTATATGTAATCCTCAGTATAATCACAGAGCAAAAACTTATAGTAGATACAGAAAAGATTATGAGAAAAGTATCTAAGCATAGCACTAAAGAAATTCATCAAATCTCAAAGAAGGGAGAATGAAAAGAATAAAGGAACAGAGGACCTACAAAACAGAGAGAAAACAATTAACAGAATGACATGTACATACCCAACAATAATTACTTTAAGTAAATACAATAATTTCTTCAGTTAAAAGGCATAATGGGGCTGAAATAATTAAAAATCACACATACAAGATCCATCTGTATGCTTCCTACAAGAGATTTGCTTCAGCTGTAAAGGCACAGAGATGAAAGTGAAGGGACAGAAAGATATAATCCATGCAAATGGAAATCAAAATAAAACTGGGGTATCTATACTTATGTCAGAAAAAATAGGCTTTAAAACAAACATTGTAATTAGAAACAAAGGTCATTCTATAATGATAAAGGAGTCAATCCAAGAAGAGATTATTACATATGTAAATGTCTATGCACCCAACACAAGAACGTCTAAATATATAAACTAATATTAAAGAGCTAAAAGGGGAAATAGATAGGAATAAAATGATAGTAGGGGACATTAATATTCATCTACATCATTTGGTAGATTATTCAGACAGAAAAGTAATAAGCAAACATTGGGCTTAAATGACATGCTAGACTAGATGAAATTATATGTATATATATAATTTCATATATGTATTTATAAAACATTTTATCTAAATTGCACGGGGTCATTCTCAAAGATAGGCCACATGTTAGGAAACCAAAAAAGTCTCTACAAGTTCAAAAAGATTGAAATCACATCAAGTATCTCAGATCACAAGGGCATGAAATTAGAAATCAACTACAATAAAAACACTCAAAAGCATTCAAACGTATGGAGGCTAAATAGCATGTTATTAAACAATGAATGAGTACCAAAGACATTAAGGAAGAAATAAAAAACTTCCTGGAAACAAATGAAAATGAACACACAATAACCCAAAATCTATGGGACACAGCAAAAGCAGTCCTAAGAGGGAAGTTCATAGCACTACAGGCCTACCTCAAAAAGCATGACAAATTTTTAGTAAACTATCTAAGCCTACAACTTAAAGAATTAGAAAACTCCCGTGTGAAGCTGTCAGAACCAGCGCCTTTGTTTGCTGGGAGTTTTTTTTTATTACTGCTTCAATTTCATCAGTTGTTATTAGCCTATGCAGGTTTTCTGATTCTTCCTGATTCAGTTTTACATGATCTCACTCATATGTGGAATCTAATAAAACAAAATAGACGGAGGAACAAAATAGATCCAAAGACATAGAAGCATGGAACAGACTGATGAATCTCAGTGGAAAGGCAAAGGTAGGGGAGTGTGGGGGAGAGATTAATCAAAGAACTTATATGCATATATGCATAACCCATGGATATAGACAGTAGTGTGGTGAAGGCTTGTGGAAGGTGAATGCGGAATGGACAGGATCAATGGGGGGAAAAATGGCGGGATATCTGTAATACTATCAACAATAAAGATAAATTAAAAAAAGAGAAATGTGATACTCCACATTAACAAATGAAAGATAAAAATAATATGATCATCTCAGTAGATACAAAAAAATATTTGACAAAATTCACCATTTATTTCTGATGAAAGTCTTTTAACAAAGTGAGTATACAGGTAATGCACACTCAACATAATAAATGCTGTATATGACAAGTCCATAGTCAACATACTCTATGGTAAAAACTTGAAAGCTTTTCCTCTAAAGTCAGGAAAAAGGTGAGGATGCTTACTCTCTGCCACTTTTATTAAACATGATATTAGAAGCCTTACCCAGAACAGTTAGGTAAGAAAAATTTAAAAATGCATCCAATTGCCCAGCCGAGCATGGGTCAGCGGTTGAGCATCGACCTAGGATCCAGGTGATCAGGGTTCGATTCCTAGTCAGGGTACATGCCCAGGTTGCGGGCTGCAGCCAATCAATGATTTTCTCATTATTGATGTTTCTATCTCTCTCTCTCCCTCTCCCTTCCTCTCTCTGAAATCAATAAAGATATAAAATAAAAAATAAAAAAATAAAAATAAAAATGCATCCAATTTAGAAAGAAAGAGGTAGAAATATCAGCATTAGCAGATGGCATAAAAGAAAACCAGATAAACATTGCCAAAAAAAGTTAAAAATAATAAGTGAATTTACTAAAGTTGCAAGATGTAAAATTAATATACAAAAGTTCCATAAACATGTAAGCATGGCACAGACTAAAGAATCTCAGAGGGAAGCAGGCACTGGGGAGGGCAGAGATTAATGAAAGAATTTATATGCATATATGCATAACTCATGGACACAGACAATAGAGTGGTGAAGGCCTGGTGGGGGCAGATACCAGGTGGAGAGGACAATGGGGGAAAATAAGGGACATCTGTAATACTCTAAACAACAAAGATAAATAAATAAATAAATAAATAAATAAATAAATAAATATATTTCATTTCTTTTTTGAAAATTTATCTTTATTGTTGAAAGTATTACAAATGTCCTCATTTCCCCCCATTGAACTGATCTAACCCGCTCCTTTCTCCTCCCAAGGACTTCACCACACTATTGTCTGTGTCTATACATTATGCATACATGCATATAAATCCATTGGTTAATCTCTTTCCACATTTTACCCCCCATCCCTCAGAAATACCTTAGGCTGTTACATGCTTCAATGTCTACCTCAGGCTGTAACATGTTTCAGTGTCTCTGGGTCTATTTTGTTCATCAGATTTCACGTATAAGTGATACGATGTGATATCTGTCTTTCTCTGACTGGATTATTTCACTTAGCATAATATTCTCCAGGTCCCTTTATGCTGTCTCAAAGTAAGTAGTCCTTCTTTGTTACAGCTGTATAGTATTCCATTGTGTAAATGATGGGCACTTGAGCTATTTCCAGATTTTAGCTATTGTAAATAACATTGCTATGAACATAGGGGTTCATATATTCTATCTGATTGGTTTTTCAGTCTTCTTGGGATATATTCCTTGAAGTGGGAACACTGGGTCAAATGGTAGTTCCATTTTTAATTTTTTGAAGAAATTCCACATGCTTTTCCATAGTGGTTTTACCTGTCTGTATTCCCACCAACAATGTACTAGGGTTACTTTCTCTCTACATGCTGGCCAGCACTTGTTGTTTGTTGATTTACTGATGATAACCATTTTTGCAGGTGTGAGGTGGTACCTTGTTGTTTTAATTTGAATCTCTCTGACGATTAGTGGCATTGTGCATTTTTTCATGTCTCTTGGCCATTTGTATATCCTCTTTGGAGAAATGTTTATTTAGGTCTTTTGCCCATTTTTAATTGGATTGTTTCTCTTCCTTTTGTTGAGTTTTATGAGTACTTTATATATTTTGGAAATTAACCTCGTATCAAGTGTATCACTAGCAAATATATTCACCCATAGTGTGGATTTCCTTTTCATTTTGATGCTGGTTTCCTTTGCTGTGCAGAAGCTTTTTAGTTTGATGTAGTCTCATTTGTTTATTTCTCTTGAGCTCGGTGATGTATCTGAAAATTCTGCTATATGAGATGTCTGATATTTTACTGCCTATACTTTCTTCCAGGATTTTTATGGTTTCATTTCTTACATTTAAGTATTTTATCCATTTAGAGTTTATTCTTGTGTATTGTGTAAGTTGGTGGTGTAACTTTATTATTTTGCATGTACCTGTCCAGTTTATCTAACACCATTTGTTGAAGAGACTCCCATTTCTCCATTGCCTCCTTTGTCAAACACTAATTTTTGTTAATGGCTTGGGTTGATTTCTGGGGTCTCTCTTCTGTTCCATTGATCTGTATGCTTAATCTTGTGCTAGTACAAGACTGTTTTGAATACAATGGCTTTTTAGTATAACTTGATACGTGGTATTGTGATCCCTCCAACTTTGTTCTTCTTTCTCAAGGTGGCTGCCACTATTCAGGGGTTTTTGTTTTGGTTCCATATAAAGTTTTGGAGTATTTGTTCTAGATCTATGAAATATGTCATTGATAATTTAATAGGCATTGCATTGAATCTACACATTGCTTTGTGTAGTATGGACATTTTAATAATTTTACTTCAACCAACCCATGAACACAGTATAGCCTTCAACTTGTTGATATCTTCCTCTATTTCTTTTCTCAATGTCCTGTAGTTTTCTGAGTAAAGGTCTATTACCTTCTTGATTAAGTTTATTCCTAAATGTCTTAATATTTTGTTACAGTGGTAAATGGGATTCTTTTTTGTTTCTTTTTCTGAGAATTCATTATTGGTGTAAAAAATGTCATCGATTTCTGGGTGTTAATTTTGTGCCAAATTATTTGATTAAATCTAGTAGTATTTTGGTGGAGTCTTTAGAATTTTCTATGCATAATATCATGTCATCTGCAAATAATGACAGTTTTACTTTTGCCTTTCCAATTTGGATGCCTTTTATTTATTTTTTCTTATCTGATTGCTATTGCTAGATATTCCTGTACTATGCTGAATAAAAATGGTGAAAGGGGACATCACTGTGTTCCTGTTCTTAAGAGAAATGGTTTTAGTTTTTTTCCATTGAATATGATGCTGGCTTTACATTTGTCATATATGTCTTTTAATATGTTGAGGTATGATCTTTCTATTCCACCTTTGCTGTGAGTTATCAAAAATGGTGTTGCATATTGTTGGATGCTTTTTCTGCGTCTATTGATATGATCATGTAATTATTGTGTTTCAATTTGTTTATGTGATGTATCACATTTATTTATTTATTTATTTTTTATGTCATGATTTTTTTTTCTATTTTTTGGATGTTTTTATTTTTTATTTTGTTTAAAATATTACAGATGTCCCTTTTTCTCCCCAATGACCCCTTCCACCCTGTCCCATCCCCCGCTCCAGTCCCTCTCCCAACCATTGTCCCTGTCCATGGGTTGTGCATATATGCATATAAATTCTTTGGTTAATCTCTTCCCCTTCATCCACCCGCCCTTGTCCATCCCCCTGACATTTGTTAGTCTGATTTATGCTTCCATGTCATTGAATCTATTCTGTTCATCAATTTACTATGTTTTTTAGATTCCATGTATAAGTGAGATTATGTGAATTTTGTCTCTCTGCCTTGCTTATTTCACTTAGCATAATATTCTCCAGGTCCATCCATACTGTCCCAAATGGTATGAGATCCTTCTTTACAGCTGCGTAGTATTCCATGGTGTATATGTCCCACAGCTTTTTTATCCACTCATCTACTAATGGGCACTTGAACTGTTTCCAGATCTTAGCTATTGTAAATTGTGCTGCTATGAACTTAAGGGTGCATATATTCTTTCTGATTAGTGTTTCAGGATTCTTAGAATATATTCCAAGAAGTGGGATCACTGGGTGAAAAGACAGCTCCATTTTTAATTTTTTGAGGAACCTCCATACTGTTTTCCATAGTGGTTGCACCAGTCTGCATTCCCACCAGCAGTGTGCTAGGGTTCCACTTTCTCAACACCCTTGCCAGCACAAGTCGTTTGTTGATTTGTTGATGGTAGCCATTTTTACAGGTGTGAAGTGATACTCATTGTGGTTTTAATTTGCATCTCTCTGATGATTAGTCATGTTGAACATTTTCTCACATGTCCCTTGGCCATGTGTATGTCCTCTTTGGAGAAGTGTCTATTTAGGTCCTTTGCCCATTTCTTAATTGGGTTGTTTTTCTTCCTCTTGCTGAGTAGTATGAGTTCTTTCTACACTTTGGAAATTAGTACCTTCTCAAATATATTCTTGACAAATATGTTTTCCCAGGCTGTGAGGTTCCTTTGTATTTTGAGGCTTTTTTCTTTTGCTGTGCAGAAGATTTTAGTTTGATGTAGTCCCATATGTTTATTTTTTCTTTTGTTTCTCTTGCCCTAGGAGATGTGTCAGTGAAAATTCCACTATGTGGGATGTCTGTGACTTTACTACCTATGTTTTCTTCCAGGATTTTTATGGTTTTGTCACTTACATTTAAGTCTTTTATCCATTTTGAGTTTATTTTGTGTATGGTGAAAGTTGGTGGTTGAGTTTCATTTTTTTTGCATGTACCTGTCCATTTTTCCCAGCAACCACTTATTGAAAAGACTGTCTTTACTCCATTGTATGCTCTTGCTTCCTTTGTCAAATATTAACTGACCATAATGGTGTGGGTTTATTTCTGGGCTCTCAGTTCTCTTCCATTGATCTATATGTCTGTTGTTGTACCATTACCAGGCCGTTATGACTACAGTGGCTTTGTAGTACAGTTTGATGTCTGGCAAAGTGATCCCTCCCACTCTGTTCTTCTTTCTCAAGATGGCTGCAGCTATTTGGGGTCTTTTTTGGTTCCATATAAATTTTCAAAATGTTTGTTTCATATCTGTGAAATATGCTGTTGGTATTTTAATAAGAATTGCATTGAATTTGTAAGTTTCTTTGGGTAATATGGACATTTTAATGATATTAATTCTTCCAATCCATGAGCATGGCATATTCTTCCACTGGTTTAAATCTTCCTCTATTTCTTTTTTCAGTGCCCTGTAATTTTTTGAGTACACGTCTTTAACATCCCTGGTTAATTTTATTAGTAAGTATTTTGTTTTTATTCCCAATGGGAAATGTTATTGTTCTCAGTTTCTCTCTCTGAAAGTTCATTGTTGGTGTATATGAATTCCATTGATTTCTTGATTTTGATTTTGTATCCAGCTACCTTGCCAAATCGTTTATCAAATCTAGTAGTACTTTGATGGAGTCTTTAGGGTTTTCTATGTACAATATCATGTCATTTGCAAATAATGACAGTTTTACTTCCTCCTTACCAATTTGGATACCTTTTATGTTTTCTTCCTGTCTGATGCTATGGCGAGGACTTCCAGTACTATGTTGAATAAGAGTGGTGAAAATTGTCATCCCTGTCTTGTTCAGGTTTTTAATGGATATGGTTTTAGTTTTTGCCCATTGAGTATGATGTTGGCTGTAGGTCTTTCACATATGGCCTTTATTATGTTGAGGTATGAGCCCTCTATTCCCACTTTGCTGAGAGTTTTTATCAGAAATGGGTGCTGGATTTTGTTGAATGCTTTTTCTGCATTTATTGATATGATCATATGATTTTTGTCCTTCATTTTGTTTATGTGATGTATAACATTTATTGATTTGTCGATGTTATACCAGCCTTACATCCCCGGAATAAATCCCACTTGGTCATGATGTATGATCTTTTAAATGTATTGTTGGATCCAGTTTGCTAGTATTTTAGTGAGGATTTTAACATCTATGTACATCAGGGATATTGGCCTGTAATTTTCTTTCTTTGTAGTGTCTTTATCTGTTTTTGGGATTAGGATGATGCACGCCCCATAAAAAGAGTTTGAGAGTTTTCCCTCTTCTTGAATTTTCTGAAATAGTTTGAATAGAATAGGTGTTAATTCTTCTTTGAATGTTTGGTTAAACTCCCCTGTAAATCCATATGGTCCAGGACTTTTGTTTGCTGGGAGTTTTTTATTACTGCTTCAATTTCATTAGTTGTTATTGGCCCATTCAGGTTTTCTGCCTTTTCTTGATTCAGCTTTGGAAGGTTGTATGCGTCTAGGAATTTGTCCATTTCCCCCATGTTGCCCAATTTGTTGGCATATGGTTGCTCATAATATTTTCTTACAATCCTTTGTATTTCTGTTGGGTCAGTTGTTATATAGCCTCTTTCATTTCTGATTTTATTTATTTTCGTCCTCTCTCTTTGTTTCTTAATGAGTCTGGCTAAAGGTGTATTAATCTTATTTATCTTTTCAAAGAACCAGCTCTTGATTTCATGGATTTTTTGTATTTTTTTTGTCTCTATGTCATTAATTTCTGCTCTGATCTATATTATTTCCTTCCTTCTACTTCCTTGGAGCTTTTCTTGCTGTTCTTGTTCTAGTTCTTTTAGTTGTTGTGTTAGATGGTTCATTAGATCTTTTTCTTGTTTCTTGAAATAGGCCTGTAATACTATGAATTTTCCTCTCTGAATTGCTTTCACTGTGTCCCATAGATTTTGGGTTGTTGTCTGGTCATTTTCATTTCTTTCCATGAAGTGTTTGATTCCTTTTTTGGTATCATTGGTAATCCACTCATTGTTTAATAACATGCTATTTAGCTTCCATGTGTTTGAGTATTTTTGAGTTTTTTTTATAGTGGTTAATTTCTAGTTTCATACCATTGTAATCTTAGAAGATGCTTGATATGATTTCAATCTTCTTATATTTGTAGAGACCCCCTTGTGCCCTAACATGTGATCTATTTTTGAGAATGTTCCATGTGCACTTGAGAAGAATGTGTATTCTTTTGCTTTGGGATGAAATGTTCTGTAAATGTCAATTAAATCTATTAGGCCTAGTGAGTCACTTAAGGTCTGTGTTTCCCTGTTGATTTTTAGTCTTGATGATATGTCCAGTGCTGACAGTGGGGTGTTAAAATCCCCCACTATGATTGTGTTGCTGTCAATCTCTCCCTGACAGTCCACCAAAATTTTTAAAATATATTTAAATGCTCCTATATTGGGTGCTTAAATGTCTGTAAGGATTATTTCCATCTGTTGGATTGATCCCTTTAGTACTATGTAGTGATCATCTTTGTCTCTTGTTAGGGTCTTTATTTTGAAGTCTATTTTGTCAGAAATAAGAATTGCTACTCCAGCTTTCTTTTCCTTTCCATTTGCATGGAATATTGTATTTCATCCTTTCACTTTGAACCTGTGTGAATATTTTGCTCTCAGGTGGGTCTCATGTAGACAGCACATATTTGGGTCCCACTTTCTTATCCTTTCAGCTACTCTATTCCTCTTGATTTTACCATTTATTCCATTTACATTTAAGGTTACTATTGATATACATTTATTTACTGCCATTTTCTCCCTTTATGCTGATGTACCTTTCTCTCACTATTCCTTCTTTTTCTTAGAGCAGTCCTTTTTAGCATTTCTTGCAATGCTGGTTTCATCGTACTGAACTCCTTTAGCCTTTTTTTTTTTTGGTCTGGGAAGGTCTTTATTTAACCTTCTATTTTAAGTGGTAGCCTTGCTAGATAAAGCAATCTTGGTTGCATGTTCTTGCTTTTCATTACTTTGAGAACTTCATGCCACTCCCTTCTGGCCTGAAGAGTTTCTGTTGAGAAATCAGATGTCAGCCTTATGCGGGTCCCCTTGTAGATCACTGCTTGTCTCTCTCTTGCAGCCCTTAATATTTTCTCTTTGTCCTTGACATTTACCAATTTAATTATGATGTGTCTTGGAGTGGGTCTCTTTGGGTCCCTCTTGTTTGGAACTCTCTGTGCTTCCTGAACTTGTGTGGCTTTCTCCCTGTCCACAGTAGGGATGTTTTCTGTCATTATTTCCTCCCCCAAGTTCTCTATCCCTTGCTCTCTTTCCTTCCCTTCTGGCACTCCTATAATGCAAATGTTTTCCTTCATGTTGTCCCAAAGCTCGCTTATACTGTCCTCAGGCTTTTAAAATGTTTTTTCTTTTTGTTGCTCTGATTGATTTTTTCTACCTTGTCTACTAATCACTTATTCTACCCTCTGCTTCATTGAACCTGCTTTTAATACCTTCCAGTGCATTCTTTATATCTGATACAGTATTCTTTATCTCTGTCTGATTTTTGTTTATGTTATGTATCTCTTTTTTCATGTTTTCACTAAGGACCTCAATCTTATCATCTAGTGTCTTGTTAAGTTCCTTGAACATCTTCATAATCAATACTCTGAATTCTGTTTCTGATAACTTGCTTAACTCCATCTCATCAAAGTCTTTTTCTGGCGATTTTTTTTTCCCTTTAATTTGGCGGTTGTTTCTTTGTGTTCCCATTTTGGTAGGTCTTAGTGTTTGTATTTATATATTAGGTGTATTTGCTGTCTCCCAGTCTTGTGGGGAGATATTTTTGTATTGTGAGACCACTGGAGCCCAGAGGTGTGTTTTCCTTATACTTCTGAGCTCTTTGCTCTAGGTGTGTCCTTTTTGTGGGTGTCCCTTTTGTGCACTCTTTGGGTTCTCCTGTTGTAGTTGGTTCTAGAGTGTTGTGGACAATTCCTTGGGAGGACTCTCTTCTCAGGTTGGCTAACTGTGTATCTCAACCCCATCCTCATTGTGTAAGCTGTTGTACAGGTGCTGGAAAGGCAGGACAATACGCAACTGAATTTCCAAGAAACAAGGAGTATCTTACACAATATCTTGAAAGTCACAATAAAAACATCCCAAGTGAAAACAGAACTGGGAGAGTGAAAGGAAAACACAAGTTTTATAGAAAAAAAAGTAGCTTAAAAATAAGAAAGAGAAAGAAAAGTAAAGCTTAGAGAGAGAGAAGTATATTGTTCTTAATAATGACTAAAACTTAGAAAATAATAATAATAAACTACAATGTAAAAAATAGAGAAGCTAGTGGTAGATAATAGAGGCAGAGTAAATATTCTGAAAGAAAAGCCAGCAAATAATTAAGGGAGAGAATTGAAATAGAATAATTGTTGAAAATGAAAAACTAAAAATTCATTAAAGAGAATAAGAGAAACTAACTATCAAACAAAAAGACAGGAAGAGAGAAGGGAGGAAAACAAAAGAAAGAAGGAAAAGAAGAAGAAAAAAGAAAAAAAAGTTATGCCAATGGATCGAGAGGAGAGAGAGAAAGATAAAGACCAGGCAGAGAGGGAGTCCAATAAGAGATTTAGCGGAAACTATAGAGAAAAGAAGTAAACTTGTTGGTTATAATGATAGAGTCCCAGCCATTAAGTAGAATATCAAGAAAATCTTGATATTAGAGGCAAGGCTAAAACAAAACAAAGCAAATAAACAAAACTAAACAGGGAATACAAAAGAAGAAACAAGCTTAACAGAACAAAAATCTTAAAAAATTAAGAGAAAAATTAATTAAAAAATTAAAAAATATATTATAAAATTTAAAAAGATGAAAAACAAATATATTTTTCCTTTTCTTCCTAAATGAAAAAGAGAAAACAAACAAACAAACAAAAAGACATTCAATGAGGTGAGTTTTTTCTGAGCAGCTTATGTTGTCTGCAGCTCACTGTTTTGTGTGCTTATTTCCATTCTTCTGGGAGGTACTTGTGTATCAGCCAATGCGAGGAACTGTCTAGGTTTGTCTCTGGTGTCTTTAGGTAGATGGTTCATCTGAGGGTCTCTGTGGTCCACCTCCTCTTATGAGCTATCTTGCAACTTTGTAGTTTCCTGGTCTTACTCCAGAGTCTTTTGTAGAGTCTTTAGGGTGCAGGATTGCTAGTGTAGCTCAGGTTTTTACTCCCCTTATTAGAGGCTTTGCTGTCAGTCACTTACTGTGAGGGAGTTAGTCTCTGCTCCACAGCCAGCTTCTCAGTCCCTACCCTATCCTTTGATTCTAGTTCCCCATGCACTGGCCTGCTGCAGTTTCAGATTGATTTCCGCCTGCTGCCTTTTCTGTATGGGCTGTTTCAGCAGCCTGGGCTCAGTGGGTTTGATTAAAGAACATTCCAGTGAGCTATTTGTCTGCCCAACCTTCAGCAGGGGTTTTTAGCATTTCCTCTAGTTCCCAAACAACAGTCCCTGAGAGTCTTATTCTTGTAATGTCCTCCTATGAGTTTTTTCCTTTCCCCCTCAGGACTGTGCACTGCAGGGGTGTCTGGGGCCTCAGTGAGCTTCACCAGCCCCTTTTCTGTTGATGGTGGTGCTCCCAGGCTGCAAGAGAGGCAGGTGGTCTCCGCCTCTTCCTTCCCAGCTCTGGTTGGCTGGTTGGACCAGACCCACCCTTCAAACAGTCTACTCTGCAGACAGCAATCCCAGACTCCACTGATCTGTCTGCCCTGTGCATGCTGGGAAGGTGTGAGTCAGTTGTGCAATCAAAACGCAAAATCGCACAAAGCAACACATAGGCAGAAAGTCTGCCCTGCAGTGTCCCACTGCCCGTGTGCCAAGGCATCCAGCGGGAGGGGACCCAAAGTCAACTCCATGCAGCTCCCTGTACCGCTGATCTCAGCAAAGCTGGGGCAGCTCCTTTCATCACCATGGTGCCCCTCAGGGCTGGTCACAAATCTCAGCCACTTCGCACTGGGTGCTCAGGGCGGGAGGGCTCTCCTCTCCTTCCTCATGCCAGGCAGATTCAATGCTTTCTGGGGCTCAACACAATGCCTTACAGGGAAGCAGAGGGTCCTTGTGTGCAGCTACTCAGTCCGGACCTCTGATCCCTTACTACTCTGGTGCCACACACTTTGGGACAGCCTTTCCTATGGTCAGCACTCTGAGCATTAGATGTTGGTCGTGTCCACCTTTAGAAGCTTTGTTTCCTAGGAAGGCTCTGTCCCCTCCTTGGGGACTCACTGCTCCCCTGGGTCCCTCTGCCCTCCACGCAGGGTGCTCCTTCCCCTCTCTTCTGCTCCGGGTGTGCGATCCCCGCTTTTGGAGGCCATTCTGAACTCTCGAGGTGAGGGATCTTTTTAGCCTCCAAGCCTCGGGGCTTGGAGCCCAGCACAGGCTTCAGGGGGGACTCCCTCTTTCTAGGTCCCCCCTCTTTTACAGAACTCTATATTTCTTCAGTTCTCCCTATTTGCACTATGCCCACTCAGGTGTTTCTTTGATTTTTCCAAGTTGGCTATGTAGTATTTTAGGAGTAAATCAAGTCTGTGGCTGGGAGCAGGGGCTCTCTGCTGCTTTGCACAGTGCCGCCATCTTCCCTCTTTATCACATTTATTGATTTGCAAATATTTTACCAGCCTTACATCCTGAAATAAATCCCACTTGGTCATGGTGTATGATCTTTTTAATATATTACTGAATCCAGTTTGCTAATATTTCGTTGAGCATTTTAGCATCTGTGTGTATGAGGGATAGTGGTCTGTAATTCTCTTTGTAGTGTCTTTATTTGATTTTGGAATTCGGATAATGCTCGCCTCATAAAAAGAACTTGGAAGTGTTCTTTTCTGTTGGATTTTTTTTTTATATAGTTTGAGGAAATTAGGTGCTCGTTCTTGTTTGAATGTTTGCTAAAACTCCCATGAGAATCAGTCCAGACCAACCCTTTTGTTTCCTGGGAGGTCACCTATCACTATTTCAATTTCATGTGATGCTAAGTGTGCTTTCATGCCCTCTGATCCTTTCTGATTCAATTTGGAAGATGGTATTTTTCTAAGAATTTATCTATTTCACCCCCATTTTCCACTTTGTTGGCATATATTTGTTTATAGTATTTTTTTTTTACAATCCTCTGTAGTTTTGTGTTGTTAATTGTTACTTTACTGCTTTTGTATCTGATTTTATTTATTTGTGTCCTCTTACTTTGTTCTTGAGAAGTCTTCTAGTGGTTCATCAATCTTGTTTATCTTTTCAAAGAACCAGCTTTTGGTTTCATTTATATTTTGTATTGTTTATTCAGTCTATATGTCATTTATTTCTGCTCTGTTCTTTTTTATTTCCTTCCTTGCACTTACTCTGGGACTTTCTGGTTGTTCTCTTTCTAATTCTTTAAGTTTTAGGGCTAGATAATTTCAAAAAATAAACTTCCCTCTCAGGACTTCTTTCTTTAAAGTGTCCCATAGATTTTGGGTTGTTGTGAGTTCATTTTGATTTGTTTTTAGAAAATTGTTTTATTTTCTTTTTTATTTCATTGGTAACCCATTCATTATTTAATAACCTGCTGTTCAGCCTCCATGTTTTTGAATGATTTTGAGTGTTTTTACTGTAGTGGATTTCTAATTTCATGCTATTGTGACCTGGGAAGATGCTTGATATGATTTTAATCTTCTTGAACTTGTAGAGAGTTGTTTTGTGTCCTAACATGGGGTTTATCTTTCAGTGACACATGTGTACTTGAGAAAAATGTATATTCTGCAGCTTTGGGGTGAAATATTCTGTAAATGTCAATTACATCCATCTTATCCATGTGTCATTTAAGGTCTCAGTTTCCTCATTGATTTTTTTATTCTGGAAGATCCATCCAGTGATGTCAGTGGGATGTAAAAGTCCCCTACTATGACTATTGCTGTCAATCTAGCCATTAAATTGTTTCAGAAGTATTTTTTATATATTTAGGTGCCCCTATTTTGGGTGCATATATGTTTACAAGAAGAGTTATATCATCTTGTTGGTTTGATTCTTTTAGTATTATGTAGTGACCTTTCTTGTCTCTTGTTATGGCCTTCATTTTGAAGTCTTTTTTTTGTCAGATATGAGTATTTCTACCCCTGCTTTTTTTCTTTTTAATTTGCATGGAAAAATTTTTTCCCATCCTTTCATTGTAATCCTGTGTTTGTCTTTTGTCTTGACAGCATATATTTGGGTAGTGTTTTCTTATCCACTGAACTGCCCTATGTTTTTTTTTTTTTTTTATTGGAGAATTTAAGCCGTTTACATTTAAGGTTATTATTGATAGATACTTATCTATGGGCATTTTAAATTTTACGCCTATCTTTCTCTCTATATATTTCTTCTTATTATTAGAGTGTCCCCTTTAACATTCCTTGAAATACTGGTTTTGTGGTGATAAACTCCTTTAGCCTTGTTTTGTCTGGGAAGGTCTTTATTTTGCCATCTATTTTTAATGATAACCTTGCTAGATAGAATAGTCTTGATTTCAGATCCTTGCTTTTTATTACCTTGAATACTTCATGCCATTCCCTTTTGTCCTGTTGGGTTTCTGATGAGAAATCAGCTAACAGCCTTATGGGAGCTCCTTTGTAGGTAACAGATTCTTTTTTTCTTGCTGCCTCTAAGATTCTCTGTTTTCCTTTGATTTCTGGCATTTTAATTCTGATACGGCTGTGCATGAGCCTCTTTGGGATCTTCTTGCTTGGGACTCTCTGTGTCTCATGAACTTGTGTGACCTTTTCCTTCTACAGGTTTGAGAAGTTTTCTGCCATTATTTCTTCAAACATGTTCTCTCCCTTTCTCTCTTTCTTAACCTTATGGCACTCCTATGATGTGAATATTGTTACATTTCATGTTGTCCCACAGATCCCTTAAACTGTCATTTTTTTAAATGTTTTTTCTTTTAGAATCTCTGATTGAGTGATTTTTTTTCTACCCTGTCTTCTAATTTGCTCATCTGATTCCCATCTTCCTGCAATCTGCTCTTTATTCCTTCCATTGTATTCTTTATTTCTGCTATGTCATTCTTCATTTCTTTCATAGTTTCCGTATCTTTTGTCATACTGTTGACCATCCTTATGATCAGTATTCTGAACTATATGTCTGAAATGTTGATTATATCCATTTCATTTATCTCTTCTGGAGAACTGTCTTGTTTTTTCATTTGGGGCTTTTTTTCTCTCCCTGTTTTGGCTGTCTCTTTGTTTTGTTTTTTCTTCTATGTATTAAGTAGGCCTTCTAAGACTCCCAGTCTTTTTGGAGGGTGTCTGGTGCAGGTCAATGTCAGGCGCTGTCTGTGACTAGTCTTAAGTACCCTGTTTGGAGCTATCAGTGATCCACAGCTTGTGGTTCCCTTTGATGGAGTTTAGTGTATTTGGAAAAGACCAAAATGTGTCCCAAGGTCTGCTTTTCCTACCCCTTGGGACAAAAGCAGAGCAAGCAAAGTCTCAAATCACCCAGAGATCCACTTCTGCCTTCCAGCTGATTGTTCATCTCAATATTTTAATGAGCCTGAGTCTGCAGACCACAGCAAAATGTAAACGCCACCAGGTAGGAGAGGTTTTCTAATGGGTTGGGCAGTTGCCTCCCCCCAGCAAATTTTGCCTGGATGGTAAATGTCTGCCTGAGAAAGATGTCTTTTTCAGTGTGGAGAAATGATTTAGCACAGGAATTTGAGCTCTATCCCTCATTCCTGGATTCTCCTCACACAGCACTAGTCCACTCTTCCTTCCCTCCGCTAAAGCCTAAGGTTAATGGCTGTTCAGAAAATTTTTTTCTTTGGCTCTTTAAAAGGGTGCCTGCATATTCAGCTGTGTTTCCCTGACAGACTGAAACCCCCACTGTTTTTCATAACCAGATGTTATGTGAGCACCTTCCTCTGTTTTGGTGCTCTGTGCTAGGGAAACCCAGCTTGTAGTTTAGGCCCCAGAGTTCTCAGTGAAAACCCCTCATAGCTGAGATATCCCTCCAGACCTTCAACAGCTGCCTGTGGGAGCCCAGTCAGCCCTCTCGGGTCTCTACACTTTCTACCAGCCTTTATGCAATCTCCATTTTAGGTCCTTGGTTATAAGGGTCCTTTCTAGGTAATCTTCAGTTGATTATTCAGGATGGTTTTTCTATATTTTAGTTGTAATTACAGTTTGGTCCTGGGAGAGTGTAAGTGTAACTTCCACTTAATCCTCTGCTATCTTGGAACCCCCACCCTTCCAGTGTATTCTTGATGTCAGATGTGTTATTGTTCATTTCTACATGATTCTTATTGAAGTTTCTTTTTCTCTTTTCATGCTGCTTTAGGTCCTACTAATTTTCTTGGAATTCTCACTATGTTCCTGAGCATCCTTATATCCATTACTTTAAACTCTATGTCTGATAAATTGCTTTCCTCCATTTCATTGTGCTCGCTTTCTGAAGTTTTTCCTTTTCTTTCATTTAGCATTTTTTTTCTTTGTCTCTTCATTTTTTGCTATCCCTTTGTATTTGTTTTTATGCATTAGATCAAACTGCTATGCCTCCCAGACTTTGTGGAGTGACTTTATGTAGTAAGTGTTTTGTGAAATGCAGTGGTGCAGTCTCTTAGATCTCCTGAGCTGGGTGTTCTAGGAATGTTCCTTGTGTTAGTTACTTGGGCTTTCCTGTTGTAATTGAGTCTTGAATGCTGCTGACCTATTCATGGGAGGAATCTCCTCTCAGGCTGGCTGACTGTGAGGGTCATCCCAGACCACATTGTGTGAGCTTGTTGTGAAGGTGCTGGCAGAACAAAAACACAACAAAACAAAGCAAGAAACAAAACAAAAACATACATAAGACCCTTACAATTACAAAAGCAACCACAAAAGGAGAGAGAATTAGAAAGAGAAAAAAGAACAATAATAGAAGAAAATAAAATAAAATAAGAGGAGAATAAAAAGGGGAAGAAAAAAGAATATGAAAGGGCAGAGATGAATGAAAAAAAAGAATAAAGAGTAAGAATTAAAAAGAATAAAGAATATTGCATGAAAGAAAAGAGGAAGAACATAATTATGAAAAGGAAAATAGAGAATAAAGCAGATAAACAGAAAATAAGAAAAGGAAAAATGAAGAGAAAGAAAGAGAAAGAAGAAAAAATAGGGTAAGAAAAGGGAGGGGAAAAATTAGATCTATGAAAGAAAAAAGACGTGCTAAAATAATAACAAATCAATAAAGAAGGAAGATAAGGGAAAAAAAGTAGAATGTTGTTTATCTCAGCAGTTTAGTGTCTCCAGGGAGCTCCCTTTGGATTCTGCTCTTCTGATGACTGAGGCTGACTGTTTTGTTTGCCAATTCTATACTTCCCCAGAGGTATTTATCTCTAACCACTGTCACAAATTGTCCTTCTTTGGCTCTCAGCAACCTGTTTGAAGCTCCAAGAGATCCACAGCTTGTGTCTTTCTCCATAGGACTTGGCTGTACATCAGAGGGGCCCAGGTACACTCTAAGGCGGGTTTGTTAGCATCATGGGGCACAGGGAGGTTTCAGCAAACTATCCTAGCTGTACTCTGCCAGCTGTCAATCAATCACTCAAAAGTCTGTTTCTGAAATAGCTTTAGGTGGAATCAGTAGTATAGACCTCTGTGTCTCCTGTGAGGGAGAGGTACTGTTTAGATTTCAGGGAAAAGGGTGAGTGTGTCTCCACATCTTAGAGCCACTCCTCTGGTAGTGTCCCAGAATATTTCCATGGCCCTTGGCTAGGCAGAGATCATCATATGCAATCCAGTGGGATCAGCTGGATACCAAGAGTTTATATCAGCTCTCCCATGAGGGTGAAGCACCAGTAAGCTACCTGGAATAGTGGGGTATATGGCCCCACCTCCAAGCCAGTGACTGATGCTCCTTGAGACTGTTCAAATTCATAGTGTTGGCCTCTTCTGTTGTCTCCTCTGCAAGGATCAAGATATAAGGAGTGGCTGGCAGGGCTCCTGAGGGTTGGGTGGGCTATATCACTTAAGGAGGGTTTTTTTCCTTTTTCTGAGCTGTCTCTTCCGGGAGGGGTCAGCGCCTCTCAGGAAAAATGGACATTTTGGTTTGGAGGTGTGCTACTGCAGGTCTTCTGGCCTCTTTTCCACATCTACCCACAATACTTCCTATCCCAGCTTCTCCTCAGGCACTGTAAGTCCTCACGGCCCTTCCTCCATTGAATCCTCATGTGAGTATCTACAAACAAAAATCCTGTGTTCTGGGTTTAAAAAGCAAAACAAAACCCTGAGGCTTTACCTCAAACTTGCTCCAGTCTCCCCAGTGGCCAGTAGCCCTGCTGCCTTTCACTGCTGGATGTTAGGTAAGCCCCTGTATTTGGCTTGTTCTTCCTGGCTGTAGAGCTCAGCCTGGGTTCTAGGCCTCAATATTTTCTGGGAAATAGCCTTCCTATAGGCAATAGATCCCTCTGCCCTTGGCCTGCCACCTGGAAAGCTTGGTCAGCCCCTTTCTTGACCTTGCTCTTCCAACCAGTCTCTATGTGCTTTCTCTCCCTCCTTGATATAAGTCTCCTCCTTGGATGGACCTCAGTTGGTAATTCTGGGTGAATGTTCCCCAATTTAGTTTTTTAAATATATCTTTATTAATTTCAAAGAGAGGAAAGGAGAGGGAGAGATAGAAACATCAATGATGAGAGAGTCATTGATTAGCATGCGCTCTACTGGGAATTGAGCCTGCAACCCAGGCATGTGCCCTGACCAGGATCATAGGTTGATGCTCTACTGCTGAGCCATGCTTGCCAGGCTCCCCATTTTAGTTTTATTTCCAGTCTGGCCCTGGGAGGAGGTGCAAGCAAGATGTGCCTATTCGGCCACCATCTTCTCCCTCTGCCATACATCTAGTTTTTAAAAACATGTAAGTTTATTACTCTCCCATTTTCTCTCCCATCTTGTATTCTCAGACCCTTGAATTATAGAAATGTAGAACTTATGGAGATACATGGGCTTTACTCATTTTAGTGAAGATACTCTCACACCACCAGCTCTTCAGTTATCCTTTTAGATAAATTTGATTTAGACTTGAATTCACCAAATATTCATTTATGTGCTTCTTTACTACAAATAAAGATTTAAGGTGGTCTCCAATTTGCTACAAGTCTACTGATATGTGAGCAGATCAAAAAACCTGGACCCAAGAAAACTAGATATTAAAAGTTTTAAACAGGTGTTACACCTCAGTCCTTGACTTTGGTTAAGAAAATAATTCAGAGCCAAGTAACTCAAGTATAAGCAAAAGTTTATTTAGAAAGTAACAGAGGTGTAAGAAGTGAGGCATGGAATAAGTGAGCCAGCTGGGCTGTGTGGACTGAGGAAGCAAGTTACAGAGGCAAAAAAAGAGCCCTTGGAGCTTAAGAGAAAGAAAGGCAAAGAAAGAGAGGGAGAAAAGCATGGGTGTTCTTCAGAGAGAGAGTGCCTGGGGAAAGAAGGGTGTGGGGAAAGTTGCAAGCATGAGAGAGAAAGAGAGAGAGAGAGAGAGATCACTGTTTCCTTTGTCTTAAGGCTTTTATCTGGAGGTCTCAGGGGAGGATCTCAATAGAATATTCATCAGCTTTCCAGTTGTGTCTTTTCAGGGTAGTGGTATGTACTTATTGGTCTGTG
This sequence comes from Miniopterus schreibersii, assembly GCF_964146895.1. Classification (NCBI taxonomy): domain Eukaryota; kingdom Metazoa; phylum Chordata; class Mammalia; order Chiroptera; family Miniopteridae; genus Miniopterus; species Miniopterus schreibersii. The sequence goes on from NC_138104.1 coordinate 48,198,291, forward strand.
CTAACGCAGGGGATCATTAATCATCACAGCTGGTCCTGATTTCAGCTATAGCAGTTGCCCTGCATGGCCTTCCTGCTGTTCTGGGCCTGGAGCTGAAACAATGCTAAGGCCTAGATGTTATCTCTAGTTTGACCAAAACTCTGTCTCTGCGGTCAACAGAACCGAGGCTTTTTTTCTAAGATTATTTGATGTGGATCAGAATTTCACTGTCTTGAGGGCTTAATGCTTAAGGGAGCGGTTGTGTAAAGGTTTGTATGGGAGTCACATGAGGCTTTTCTCTGACCTCTTCATTCCTCTTCTAATGGGGTCTATGACATGATTAGCGAGTGCCAAGGGAGGAAAAGGTCAAGGGCAGGGTATGAACTGCATAACCAATGATATGAAAGGTCAGGGGGTTTAAACCACATGACCAGCGATATGCTAAAGAAGGAAAGGTCACTCTGGGGGTGAGGTCCTACCTTGTAGTTTCCATTGCTAGACACCCTTTTTGCCCTGGTGACCTTCTGTACCTGGCTTATCATTTCTACTCTGCTCATGTCTGTTTAACTGCCTACTATATCAAAAGGGAAAAGCTTATCACTGGTTAAGGTAGGCAGAAAGAAGAATAAGTTCTAAATGTCAGGCTTGTTCATTTTAAGAGAAATATCAAAATCTTGAGTATTTTTTTTTTACATTTACATAACCCAGACTGGTGATGGAAGCTGATTACCTACAACTAAAAATGGCCTGTTATCATCCTATTAGATGCCTGTTGATCTGTCTTTTTCACACAGTTTGATGAAGCAAATAATTTTATTCTAGCAAATCATTTGAAATATCAATATATTTTGAGATGTGGCAGTTGCCCCTCATTACCCTTACTTCTCATTATCAAATCTTTGTTAAAATTTTTTGTAGGATATTTTGGAATATATGATTTCTTTATTTTTCTTTTTATGTAATATGAAAGAAGTCAATAGATTCATTTAGCTTTCCCTTAAGCTTCTGTTTGACTGTGACAAAGTTCAGCAAATAGACACAAACATCAAAGTATACTCTACACTTGTGATAAAACTCCTTCTATCTGTACAGTGCAATGATTTTCTCTATCCTATCCCCCAACAGTCCCCTCCACCTTTACTCAGTTTTCTCCTGCTTTCTTTTGGAAGCAGAGAATCCTCCAATATGATAGTCTATCCAAACCTGCCCTCCCTCTCACAACCATACTCCAGAGCCTTAAAGGACCTGTTCCACCTTCATAGAAGCTGCATTCTTCCAGTTCCCTAAATTTAGCAGACCTTAAGAAGAAATCCTCAGCAAAAGACATACTTATATATTCATGATTTCATGTCCTGTATTTCCTTGTGGAGTTTTACAAAAGTAGCTTGGAAAAATTATCAGGAACTATTGGCAGGACAATGAGAGTTGCTTTAATCCAGGAAAATTTTTCTGGTGTCCCTCAGATCACATTATATAGCAGACTATTTACTACCCCTACATGATATTCTCCAATAATAAAGAAACTCAACCTTGGATAAAGGAGGAAGGAGAGAAGCTGGCTTCTATCATATTTAACTTTTTACTCTGTCTACCTCTACACTGACCTGCATGATTGGTTCATTTCTTCTTGGCCTAACCTCATTCATGCAGGATATGTTATTTTCTTATACTTGGGGCCAAATTTAGACAATTTCATTCTTTTTATGGAAAATGAGTTCATGTGAGAACTTAAAGCAATATTTTTGGTGGGGGATATATAAAAATATTTCTCTGTACATTCACACACAATGTTTTCCCTTCTCTAGAGTACCTTTCAATTTTCTCCCTACTCATTTTCAAGCCTCATGACAATCATAACTTCCTTTGGAAACCATCCCTGATTCCTTCACTCCTACAGCCCTCACAATAAGCATATGTAGTCCTTCCTTGCCTCATGCATGATCCTTATGCATAACCTATCTTTTTAGGCAAATCTTATATCATTATATTGTAACTATTTTAAATAATATTTGCATTTAAACTGGATTGTGAGTTCCCAGTGAATGGGGACAATGTCTTATTTCATCTTTTTATCCCTAGAGCCTCCATCACAGGGTCTAGAATTTTGTTGACATTCAAGCCTGTTTGCTAAGACAATAATTGACTGATTGATTTAATGAATTAATAAATGAATATAAAAATAGAAGAGCTTAGAAAGTAATACCTAGAACATGCATCAACATCATACAATTGTGGTTTTTATCACATCATTTTAGTCATTTATTTCAGTCATGAATTCTCACCCAACCTTTCTCTCATAGTATTCACACACGAACTTCCTCTCACTAATGGTCTAGAATGCAGATATCCTAGTTACTTCATTTCATTCAAGGATCCTAACTCATGTCTTAGAGGAAAAGAAATTTCTTCACTGGTAGTGCCACTGGAAAGGGACTAGGACTGAAGTGGGTCTACCCTGGCACAATCTGGAATGTGTGGGTACTTGATTTCATGCAGGATAGATTTCACAACATGAGTCCAGGTGATTTTGAGAGTATCTATTAAAGCTGGGGACAGGAAAATTAAACAAAGGAAAGGCTTAAGATAGAAGAGGCAAGATCATAGCAACAAGAGTGAGCCTAGGTAGAGCTGTCTTGGCTCTTTTAGAATGAAAGTCACAGAGGTAGAAGAAGTGAGCCATGCTGGGCTGCATGGACTTAGGAAATAAGTTACAGAGGCAAAAGAAGGGCCCTTGCAGACAGGTTCAGGGAGTTAACCCAAGACCAGCTGCTAATGCCTGGTGCTCCCCTGGTTGCAAGTATCATGGGGACCTTTAGAGCATAAGAGGAAGAAAGCAAAGATACAAAACTGAGGAAAGAAGAAAGGGAAGGCATGGGCATGCTCCAGGGAGAGCGCACACTGGGTACTTTGTCTTAAGGGTTCTTATCTGTTTTCTAAGGGTGGGAATTTTAGGGGAGTTTTCAGGGAAGGATTTCTTTATTTTATTATTTATTTATTTAATCTATTTATTTATTTATTTGTTTGTTTGTTTTTATTTAAATTTATCTTTATTGTTGAACATGTTACAGATGTCCTCAGGGGAGGATTTCTATAGAATATTCATCAGCTTTCCAGGCGTGCTCTTTAATTTGCTGGTTCATCATAATGAGTATATAGAGGGTCAGGGTCATTCTCTGGTTAGTTTCCCCTCCAAAGAATGTCACAGAAGAGGGACCAGGACCAAGGTGTGTCTGCCCTCGGCACAGTCTGGAATGTGTAAACCATTTGTGCCTAAATGTCCTTGGTCAGGGTAGATAAGACCTTGTGATTCATTGTCTGGCTGTAAATTGCTTGGCAATTTAACTGTCTGTCTCAGTTTCTCCATTCTACTTGCCAAGGAATTTTCCTAGTTTCTTACTATCCTGCCTCAGTAGTGTCTGCTTTTTTGCACACCTCTGGCAGTGATATTGCAGAATATCACTGATACTCAGAATAGCATTGCAAGTTTGCTTTTTGATAAAGTTTCATGTACTATAGCATAGTGGATAAGAGTGTAGGCTCTAGAGTCAGATATTTCTAGGTTTGCATCCATGTTCTGATACTTCCTAGCTATGTAGAAAGCAGGCAACATTTTTAACTTCTCTGTTAAGATTTCCAGATTTAGCAAACAAAAATACAGTATATGCCTATTTAAATTTTAGATGGACAACAAATAAATTATCAGTATAATTATGACCTAAATTTAGTATGGAACATACTTGTACTAAAACAAATTATGTGTTATTTGCAATTCAAATTTAACTGGGAATTCTGTATTTTATATGGTAACCGTTCTCTCTGGGCCTCAATTTTCTCATCTACAAGGTAATGGAGATAGCAGTTATTCTCATCTCATAGATCTCTTGGGAGGATTAGATGAGGAACTGTATGTAAAGTGCTTGGCAGAGCTTCTGGCACATGATATGGGCTCAGTGATGGTAGGCACAATATTAAATTATTTTTCCTCTAAGTAAAAACCTTAGCTTTTGAAGTGGGTTAGAATATTTCAGTCTGATACATTCTCCCACTAAAATACACCAAGTAGAAAGTATCTTGTGTGATGTGATTCTAGACTCACCAAAGGGTCCCCATTCTTGCTCTTATTGATTTTGCAGATCATTTGTAATTCCAAATATCAGAAAGAAATCTTTTAGGTAATTATACTATGACTTCAGAAGGTCTTGAGTAAAGCCGTAAATTACCTGAAGGAATTATGCAACTAATATCAGCTGGGATTCATTTGTATTCCTTGTTATAAGGAAGGGAAAGTAAGATGTGTGTTTGGATAGTAGAAGTCCTTGTAAAAAAAATCTGAATTCTGCCTGGCTGGCATGGGTCTGTGGTTGAGTATCAACCTATGACCCAGAAAATCATGGTTCGATTCCCAGTCAGGGCACAGGCCTGGGTTGGGGGCTCTATCCCCAGTAGGGGACGTGCAATAGGCAGCCAATCAATGACTCTCTTATCATTGTTGTTTCTATCTCTTTCCCTCTCCCTTCCTCTCTCTGAAATCAATAAAGACATATTTTTAAAAAAATCTGAATTTTAGTTCTAGCTCTGTAATCAACTGTCTATGTGGCTTTGAGCAAGTCACTTTACCCCTCTGGGCCTCAGTTTCCTCAGTTTGTAAAATGATGGGGTTGGAATTCATCATTACTGCTGATTTTTGAGTCGCAAATATTTGTAGCTCTGTGGAAATGTGAGAATGCAGGAAAAGCTGGAAGCACAGAGGGAGTTTCATGCCCTGAACCTCTGCATGTATGAATACAGAAAGTGAATACTGGATGTATGGGGAAGAAGGCAGGCTCATGGAAGCAGTGTTGGAGGAACAGAAGGGAAGCTAATGGCACATTTTCCTACCTCATAATTTTTCCATGGTCTGGCCCAGCCTGGCTGGAAGTTCCTGATTCTGAGTATCTTTTGCATTAACTGAAAGCCTGATCTCATCCCTCTCTGGCCAATGCCAAGGCAATGTTTTGTATAAATAATATTATTAGCAATTAAATGATGGTACTTATGTATGCCAGACACCATTCAAAACATTCTACATATGTTAGTTTATGTCATTCTTATTACATAACCCTAAGGAGTTAAGTACAAGTTTTATCACCATTTAACTGGCAAAGAGACAGATTCACAAAGAGGTTAAGTAAACAACTCAAGATTGCATAGCTGGTAAATGGTGGAGCTAGGGGTCGAACCCAGGTAGTCTTTAAAATAAAGTACAAGGCCTTTTAAAAACAAAAGTAAAAACAAAAAGAGATGCTGAAATCTGAGGCATCTGAAATTTTGATTAAAGCACAATGTTTTGATTTAACAACAGCACACATAAGGGCCCAAAAGTGGCCCAACCACAGGCCTCTGCTACTCCTGAATTTATTTAGTTACCAATCTCAAATAAGGAAAACTACAGTTCTTAGTGACAAGTTCTTAACTCCATTGTTTTAACTGTGTCCTCTACACAGTCAGTTACCTTCTTTGAACACAGGCCCAATGCCTCCAGGGGACCATTCAGACTCCAGACTTTCTCTTTGTTACAGCTTGACCCTGCATCACAGTACTAAGTGCACTATATACTCTTATTCCACCTCTTGACAAATCAGGTCATTCTTGGCATAAAATTTAGCCCCTCCTCTATGTTTTACTCCCTGATATAAATACAGCAGCCTGTTTGTCAGTATTTGCTTGGGGCGGACAGACCTTTTAATAGCTTCTTCTGATCCAAAACTCTGAGGCCCTGGTTTTCCACATCACTGAACAAAGCTGATGTGTGTGCCTCCAGTCCTTCTACTACAGATGTGTCTAGGAGCAGGAGTTGAAGACGAAGGACAGACTGAAATAATTGAAGAACCAAGTAAACCAAGAAAGAGACCCTTCTGAGTTGAATGATACCTTGGTCTTTGACAACCTTGCTTTTATGGAGAGTGAGGCCACCTCTATGGAGAATTTTTTCCAGGAAGTAACTGAGCTTTCCCTGGCACTGATAAAGCTAGAAGAGTTCTCTGAGTTAATATAGAAGTAGCAAGGTGTGCTGTGTTACACCAGAGCGGAGAGTGTTTTCAGGGAGAATGCTTTCAGTGTCACAAAAGTCTATTTTACCAGCTGAACCCAAATCATCCAGCTCCAACTAAGCACCATCAGTGTGAGCTAGCCACACACTATAAGTACCAGTGGGCAAAGCACTGCATCCACCAGAGCCAGCTCTCTGTGCCCCTTAGTCAGTACCATGGCATCATTAGCCATGACTGTGCCTGCAATACTCAATATGTGGTCAGGCTAAAGGAGAAGATGGTAAGGCAGGCTCAGCTAGTAGGCCTAAAGCTTCAGGAAGAGGACTTGGAGAAACTGGTGACTAGCTCTGTGAGCCCTCAAATCATGGGTCATGATCTAGATGTTTTGAAGGCCTGTTTTGAAGCAGTTCCTGGCTCTGGCCCAGGTATGTCACCAAGAGCTACTGGACCTGGAATGTCAGATCGATAAATTGCATACTATCTTCCTCCAACTGGAGATGCCCATCTCAGAGCAGCAGGTGTTGGTGGACAGCATTGAATACATTTGTGTACCCAGGACTACATTGAACAATCAAATGAGACAGTGAAGAAAACCTTCACATTTAAGTACCCGTCATGCTTCCTGATTGTGGCATCAACTTTGGTAGGACTTTGTGTCTGATGTACAAGATTGTTTTTTGTGACCAAGGTGCTGAATTTAGCACAGAATGTGCTTGCTGGTGGTGTGAACAACAAGTGCATGAGCAAAGACACTGTTTGCTCTATTTTGGTGTATAAGCTTAACATTAGCTTTGCAAACTAGTGCCAATGCCTGGGCTGACAAATCTGGTGTGACCTACTTGCTTTCTCCAAGATAGCCAGACAATAACTCTGTTGTTCTGTTTTTGCTTACTATTGTGGAATGTGTTATTTTTTTTTAAATATGTGCAAACCTGGCTGTCTTCTGGATATGCTGTGGCTCAGGAGTTGGTTTATTTTTGTTTTTGTTTCTGTTCCTGTGCTTGTTCTAGGTATCAGAATGAACGATTTTTGTTCTGTTTTCCATAAACTCATTCATGATTTATGGACAGATGTATGCTTTTTTCTAAGGGGATGGCAAGCAGAGGAATGGGGCATGTCACAATAAGACTTCCATACAGTAGGACAGTCATACCAAGATGGTGAGTTGGAATGTAAAGCGTAGCATTTGGCAGGCCTGGATAAACACTGCAAAGTCTGGTTAAAGCAGGTCTGGTTAAAGTCTGGTTAAACCTGGTGGGAGAAAAACCAATGATTGGGTACTGAGAAAAAAGCTTGGAAAACCAGAGGACAAGATTGAGCCAAGTGTTCTGTGTAACAAATAGGAATACCATCAGCATGAATAAAGCTTGGCTTGGGGACCACTTGCTGTCCTAGACTAAGCTGCCTTTATTTTATTCTTATTATGGTTAGAGAATTTCCCAGTGAGTTCATCCTGAAGGCTTTCAAGTGGTGATGACTGAAAACAGCAGGTTAGTAGTGCATGCGAAGGGAGAAAGCCAAGGGAGTTCTGGGGCAGAGGAATTTCTCTGATGGAATAAAAGTGGAACCTGATAAGGAGACAAGCACTCTTGGGGAGCTCAGTATGGAGTAGCACACACTCCTGTGCGTGATTAGAAAGAGAAGTTTAGAAATACTTAGCCTCAGTGACTTAAGAGGGACTCAAGGATATGCACAGACTGTTGACTAACTCCGGAGCCCTTTCTGTTCTCTGTTGAAGAGAGGGTATATTCACGCATTGAAAATGAGTGATTTCATTTTCTAAGGAAGGATTTTTATACCTGTTTCTAAAGAGAAAGCACATGCCTGTATTTGCATCTTCCCGTTTCAAAAGTTACGGGACATCTAACTCCAGCTTCCCTTTGTCTGCATGCCTGCTGCTTTTTATGGTACCAAACCTGATACTGTTGTCATCAGTGCTATAATTGGTCTGGTCACTATAAATCATACCCTTCAGAAGAGAACAAGGTTCTGATCAAATTAAAGTATTGTTGGATACCTTGTTTAAACAGTTAAATGGAAATCAAACCCTGCATAAAGGTGATAGTCACTTTATAGGATTACAAATACCATTTGAAATACATTATGGAGTACTGCAATTCTTGTTGAATTTCCATTAACACACTTGATTTTTATGGGGGTTGACTTATAGATTTGTTTCCTCAAATAATGGAATGAGCTTTCAAAATCTTTGTAATCCAGATGCTATTTCCCTAGAAGAGCTCCATATATAGAAATATAAAGGGGTTAGTGTTTACATATAGTCAAGTTCTTTACAATAAAATGAGTATATTTAAAAAACTCTTGTTATAATAATCCTCTCTCTTGCATTATATGTGTGCATTTAACAACAAAACAGAATGGAACTAATGAGATGTTATTCCTTTGGAATGCTAGCTGGTGTTTCTCTTGGGAGTTCCCCTTGGGGAGAATTTGCCTCTTTTTCTCCCTTTCTTTCTGACTCTCTCTAAGTTTCCATCTCTCTCATGGTTATTTTAGTAAGGATTATTTTTGTTGGTTTTTTAAAATTAAGTTAAATTTTCTTTTATTTTATATTTTCCATCACCATATATACCATCTATACCTTCTTCCACCTCTGCCCACACCTTTCCCCCCGAAATCACCAGACTGTTGTCCATGTCTATGAGTTCTTTCTTTTTTGTCTTTTTTGCTCAATCCCTCCACCTTCACAACACACCCCACCCCCAGAGTTGTCTGCCTGCTTTCTATGAATCTGTCTTTATTTTGCTTTATAGTTCATTAAATGCCTCCAACTTTGTTCTTTTTCAAGATTGCTGTGGCCTGGCCTGGTGTGGCTCAGCGGTTGAGCATCAACCTAGGATCCAGGAGATTGCAGTTCGATTCCGATCAGGGCACATGCCTGGATTGCAGGCTCAATCCCCAGTCGGGGGCATGCAGGAGGCAGCCAATCGATGGCTCTCTCATCATCGATGTTTCTATCTCTCTCTCTCCCTCTCTCTGAAATCAATAAAGATATATTTAAAAAAAAAAAAAAAAGGTTGCTGTGGCTATTTGGAGTTTTTTGTTGTTCCATATAAACTTTTGGAATATTTGTTCTAGTTCTGTGAAATATGCCATTGGTATCTTGATAGGAATTGTGTTGAATCTATAGATTGCTTTAGGTGCTATGAAAATTTAATGTTAATTTTTCCTATCCATGAACACAGTCTATGCTTCCACTTACTTGTATCTCCTTTGATTTCTTTTTTCAGTGACTTATAATTGTCTAAGTACAGGTGTTTTACATCCTTGATTAAATTTATTCCTAGGTATTTTATATATTTGAAGCAATTATAAATGGTATTGCTTTATTAGTTTCCATTTCTTTTAATTTTATTGATTTTAGAAAGAGACTGAGAGAGAGATAAACATTTATTTGCTATTCCACTTATTCATGCATACGTTGGCTGATTCTTGCATGTGCCCCAACCAAGATCCAACGCACAACTTTGGCACATCGGGAAGATGCTCCAACCAACTGAGATACCTGGCCAAGGCTTAGTTTCCCTTTCTGATAGCTCATCATTGGTGTATAAAAATGCAATTGATTTTGGGATATTTATTTTGTATCCTGCTACTTGATTGAATTTATTTATCAGTTCTAGTTGGTTTTTGGTGGAATCTTTAGGGTTCTCTATATACAGTATCATGCCATCTGCAAATAATTGCAGTGTTACTTCTTTTCCAATTTGAATGTCTTTTTTTTTTCTCCTTCTTGTCTGATTGCTGTGGTTAGGACTTCCAGCACTGTGTTGAATAACAGTGGTGAAAGCAGACATTCCTGTCCTGCTCTCTAACTTAAGGGAAACATTTTTAGTTTTTGTCCTTTGAGTACATTGGCTGTGGGTTTGTCAAATATAGTCTATATTATTCAGAGGTATGTTCCCTCTATTCCCATTTTGCTGAGAGTTTTTATCCTAAATTTGTGCTGCAATTTATCAAATGCCTTTTCTGCATCTATTGGTATGATTGTGTGGTTCTTTTATTTCATTTTCTTTATGTGGTGTATCATGTTGATTGATTTGCAGACATTGTACCAAGCTTGCGTCCCTAGAATAAATCCTACTTGATGATGGCGTATGACCTTTCTAATGTATTGCTGAATCTGGTTTGCTAATATTTTGTTGAGAATTTTGTAAGCTATGTTCATCAGGGATATTTGCCTTTAATTTCCATTCTTTGTAGTGTCTTCATTTGGTTTTGGAATTAGGGTAATGCTGGTATTGTGAAATGAGCTTGGGAGTCTTTCCTCCTTTTGAATTTTTTAGAATAGTTTGAGAAGGACAGGTATTTGTTCTTCTTTGAATGTTTGATAAAATTCACATGTGAAATGATACTGTTTAGGACTTTATTTATTGGGAGTTTTTTGTTGTTGTTGTTGTTTTTTAAATTACTGTTTCAATTTCACTAGTTGTGATCTCTCAGTTCTGATGATCTGAACTTCCTGATTAAGTTTTGAAAGATTGTATGTTTCCAGGAATTTATACATTTCTTCCAGATTTTCCAGTTTTTTGGCATATATTTGTTCATAATATTTTCTTACAATTCTTTGTATTTCCTTAGTGTCAGTTGTTACTTCTCTTCTTTCATTTGTGATTTTATTTATTTGGGTCCTATCTTTTTTCTTGAGTTAAAGGTTTGTCAATCTTGTTTATCTTTTCAAGATAAGCTCTTGCCTTCATTGATCATTTTTAATGTTTTTTTTAGACTTTAGTTTATTTCTGTTCTGTTTCCTTTTCTCTACTAATTTTGGGCTTTGATTTTCTTTTTCAAGTTGCTTTAGGTGTAAAATTGGATTGTTATTTGAGATTTTTCTTGTTTCTTGAGATAAGCCTGTAATGCTATCAACTTCCCTCTCGGGACTGCTTTTGCAGTGTCCCATAGATTTTTGGCTGCTGTGTTCTCATTTTCATTTTTTCCAAGGTATCTGTTGATTTCTTCCTTGATCTTATTGTAAACCCAGTGATTGTTTAGTAACATATTATTTAGCTTCCACGTCTTTGTGTGGTGTTTAGTTTTTTGTTTTTTTTCTTGTTATTGATTTCTACTTTAATAACATTATGTTCAGAGAAAATGCTTGATATGATTCCAATCTTCTTAAATTTATTGAGCCTTGTTTGTGTCAGAGCATATTATCTATCCTAGAAAATGTTCCATCTGCACTTGAAAAGAATGTATATTCTGCTGCCTTGGGATAAAGTGCTCTGAAGATATCAATTAAATCCATATGATTTACTGTATCATTTAAGGTCACTGTTTGCTGGTTGATTTTCTGTCTGGAAGATCTATCCATTGACATAAATAGGGTGTTAAAATCCTCTACTATGCCTGTTTTACACTCGATCTCCCCTTTATGTCCATCAGGATTTAGTTTACCTATTTAGGTGCTTCAGTGTTGGGTACATAAAAGTTTACAAGGGTTATCTTCTTTTGTTGGATTGCCCCCTTTATCTTTCTGTAGTTTTCTTCTTTTTCTCTTACTACAGCCTTTGTTTTAAAGTCCATTTTGTCAGATATAAGTATTGCTACCCCCCCCCTTTTTTTTCATTTCCATTTGCATGTAATATCTTTTCCCATCCTTTCACTTTTAGTCTATATGTATCTTTTGTTCTGAGGTAGGTCTCTTGGAGACAGCATATGTATTGGCCTTACTTTCTTATACATTGAGCTACACTGTGTCTTTTTTGTTGTTGTTAATCCTCAACCAAGAATATTCTTTCCATATATATATCTTTATTGATTTCAGAGAGAGGAAGGGAGAGGGGGAAAGAAAGATAGAAACATCAAGGATGAGAGAGTCATCGATCAGCTGCTCCCACTGGAAACTGAACTGCAATCTCCTGGACTATAGGTCAATGCTCAACCACTGAGCCATGCAGGTCAGGCTCCATTGATTTATTTTATTTTATTATTATTTATTTATTTATTTATTTATTTATTTATTTATTATTTATTTTAAATATATCTTTATTGATTTCAGAGGGAGGAAAGGAGAGGGAGAGAGAGATAGAAACATCAATGATGAGAGAGTCATCGATCAGCTGCCCCCACTGGAAATTGAACTGCAATCTCCTGGACTATAGGTCAATGCTCAACCACTGAGCCATGCAGGTCAGGCTCCATTGATTTATTTTATTTTATTTTATTATTAATTAATTAATTAATTAATTTATTTATTATTTATTTATTTTAAATATATCTTTATTGATTTCAGAGGGAGGAAAGGAGAGGGAGAGAGAGATAGAAACATCAATGATGAGAGAGTCATTGATCGAGCCCACAACCTGGGCATGTGCCCTGACTGGGAATCGAACCCCGATTGCCTGGATCCTAGGTCGATGCTCAACTGCTGAGCCACGCCTGGCCGGGCTCCATTGATTTTTAGAGAGAGTGGAAGGGATGGAGGGGGGAGAGAGAGAGACAGAAGGAGAAAGGGAAAGAGAGAGAGAGGGCGAGGGAGAGAGAGAGAAACATCAATGTGGGAGAGATACTCTAACCACTGAGCAACACTGGCAAGGGCTATTCTATATCTTTTGATTGGACCAGTTAAACCATTTACATTTAAAGTTATTATTGATAGGTATGTATTTAATGACTTTATTCTTTTAACTATGTTCAACTATTGTTTAAAAAATATTTTTAAAATATTAAAGATGTTCCCCTTTATTCCCCTTTGATGTACTCCCTCCAGCAGGCACCCCTCCCCAGGCCTACCAAACTATCGTCCATGGGTTATGCATATATGCATATAAGTTCATTGGTTAATCTCTTTCCACACCCCTCTTGCCCCTACCTTCTAAGATTCAACAGCCTGTTCCATGCTTCCATGTCTCTGGAACTATTTTGTTCCTCAGTTTATTCTGTTCATTAGATTCCACATATAAATGAGATCATGTGAAACTTGTCTTTCTCTGACTGGCTTATTTCACTTAGCCTAATACTCTCCAGGTCTCTCCATGCTGTCCCAAAAGGTATGAGATCCTTCTTTTTTACAGCTGCATAATATTCCATGATATAAATGTAAAACAGCTTTTTTATCTACTCATTTACTAATGGGCACTTGGGCTCTTGCCAATTCTTAGCTATTATAAATGCTGCTATGATAGTAGGTGTGCATATATTCTTTCTGATTAGTGTTTCAGGGTCTTTAGGATATATTCCTAGAAGTGAAATCACTGGGTCAAATGGCAGTTCCATTTTTAATTTTTTGAGGAAACTCCACGCTATTTCCCCTAGTGGCTGCACCAGTCTGCATTCTGACGAGCAGTGATCCAGGCTTCCCCTTTCTGCACATTTGTTGATTTGTTGATGGTAGCCATTCTGACAGGTATGAGGTGATACCTCATTGTGGTTTTAATTTTCATTTCTCTGATGATTAGTAACTTTGAGCATTTTCTCATGTGTCTCTTGGCCATCTGTATGTCATCTTTGAAGCGTCTATTTGGGTCCTTTACCCATTTTTAATTGGATTGCTTGTCTTCCTTTTGTTAAGTTGCACGAGTTCTTTATATATTTTAGAAATTAACACCTTATCAGATGTATCCTTGGGAAATATGTTCTCCCATACAGTGGGGTTCCATTTTGTTTTGTTGATCATTTCTTTGGCTGTGCAGTTTTCATTTTATTTTTTTATTTTTTAAAATTTATCTTTATTGCTGAAAGTATTGTAGATATCTTCCCCTTTTACCCCATTGACCACTTCCAACCTGCACCCACCCTCCAAGCTAGAAGCTTTTTATTTTGATGTAGTACTATCTGCTTATTTTTTCCTTTTTTTCCCTTGCCCTAGGAGATGTATCAGCAAATATATTACTATAAGATATGTCTGAGATTTTGCTGCTATGGTTTCTTCTAGGATTTTTATGGTTTCATGACTCACATTTCAGTCTTTTATCCATTTTGAGCTTATTCTTTTGTATGGTATAAATTTGTGGCCTACTTTTATTTTTTTGGATGTATCTCTCCAATTTTCTCAACCCCATTTATTAAAGAGTTTGTCTTTACTCCATTGTATGTTCTTGCCTCCTTTGTCAAATATTAATTGAGCGTAATGGCTTGGGTCGATTTCTGGGTCATCTATTCTGTTTCATGGATCTATATGTCTGTTCTTGTGCCAGTACCAGGCTGTTTTGATTACAGTGGCTTTGTAGTATAACTTGATATCTGGTATTGTGATCCCTCCAACTTTGTTCTTCTTTCTCAAGATTGCTGCAGCTATTCAGGGTCATTTTTTGTTCCATATAAATTTCTGCAGTGTTTGTTCTAGATCTGTAAAATATTTTGTTGGTATTTTAATGGGAATTGCATTGAATCTTTAGATTCTTTTGGGTAGTATGGACATTTTAATGATGTTAATTCTTCCAATCCATGAACAAGGTATATGTTTCAATTTGTTTGTATCTTCCTCTTTCTTTTTTTCAAAATCTTGTAGTTTTCTGGATATAGGTCTTTTACATCTTTTGTTAAATTTATTTCAAGGTATCTCATTTTTTATTGCAATGGTAAATGGGATTTTTTAGTTGCTCTTTTGAGAGTTCATTATTGGTATATAAAAATGCCATCAATTTCTGGGTCTTAATTTTGTATACTGCTACATTGCCAAATTCACTTATGAAATCTAGTAGCTTTTAAGTGGAGTTTTTAGGGTTCTCTATATACAGTATCATGTCATCTGCGAATAATGACAGTTTAACTTCCCCCTTTCCAATTTGGAGGCCTTTTGCTTTTTCTTCTTGTCTGAACACTGTGGCTAAGACTTCAGTACCATGTTGAATAAGAGTGGTGACAGCAGACATCCTTGTCTAGTTCCTGTTTTAAAGGAAATGCTTTTAGTTTTTGCCCATTATGGTGTTGGCTGTAGGTTTTTCATATATGGCCTTTATTATGTTCAGGTATGATCTCTCTTTCCCATGTTGCTGAGAGTTTTTTTGAAAAATTCAAGTTGGATTTTGTCAAATGCTTATTTCTGCATCTATTGATATGATCATATGATTTTTATCTTTCAGTTTGTTTGTGTAATGTATCACATTTATTGATTTGTAAATATTGTACCAGTCTTGCATTCTTGGAATAATCCCACTTGGTCATGATGTATGATCTTTTTAATATATTGCTGGATCTGATTTGCTAATATTGACCTACTGAAGAAAAGGGAGCCAACTTGTTTCCTTCATTAGTTGAAGGTTGCCTCTGAAGGCATCAACTCCCAGGCACTTCTGATTGCACTTATGCACTAGTGATTCTCAATCTGGAGCAATCTTGCCCCCCAGGGGACTTTGGCAATGTCTGGAAACAGTGTTGGCTGTTATTACTCAGGAGAGGGTTTCTACTGGTGTCTACTGGGTAGAGGCCAGGTATGCTGCTCAGTTCTGCAATTCACAGGACAATCCCCACAATGCAGAATTAACTGGCCTAAAATCTCAATGGTGAGCAAGATGAGGGAGTCTGCTATGGGCTAAGCAAGTTCCCTTGTTGCAAAAGAAATCCCTCAGGCAGAGAAGTAGAGATGAAGTCTCTTAGTTTCTGCTAACATATAAGACAGTTGAGGCCACAGGTGAACTCAGAGGTGAATCAAGGAGATAGTATATGAGTTGTCAACAGCTTCTACTAGACTGGTTAAAGATTATTTCATCTCTAAGTTGCATCCTTCATCAAGAAAAACAGAGGATCAAGCTGAGTTCATGAGAAATAGATAACTTTCACATAAATATTTGATATATTTATTTACAAAGAAAATCAAATGTTTATATGCTTTCCAAACATACAGCTAAATCACATTATTTGTCATAATACAATAAGGGGCTGTGAAAACAGCAACCATGACAGCTGGACTCTCTCTGCATGAAAGCAAATTAACATATGGACACCATGATATTCTTGTGTGTTGCCTAGAGAGAGCATGCTTTTCATGGGATAGTCAGTGTTAGAGAAATATTAATATATAGAGAATTCTGTAATAGTACAAGAATGAGCTCACATTACAAGAAAGTGTCTTTTGGGAGGAAGCTTTGTTCATCTTTTCTAGCCATTCTAGTATTTCTTACACATGCATCTAATCACATTCACGCATGAGGATTTTCTAGATGTTCCCTAAGTATAAATGACCTCTCCCTTCTTTAATGCCCATGGAATGTTGTTCTTCTCTTAAGTAACTTATCATTTCACTTTGTATTATTGTTTTGTGTGTATATATGCTTAAATTATCCAACTAGATAGTGAACTCCTTGAGGACATGTGATCTATTAATTCTCCACAGTATACTACAATATAATAATTGGTGCATAATTGGCACTGAATAAATGATTGCCAAATGGATGAAAACATGAACAAATGAATATATGAATAAATAATTACAAAGGGAAATTTAAAGATATTTTAAAATTAGAGAGAATATAACATATCAACATTTGTAGTACTATCATTAAAGCAGTGTTTAGAGAATTTTTTTAGCATTGAACACGTATATTAAAAAAGAAGAAACACAGAAAATCAATAACTTAAGCTTCTACCTTACAAAATTAAAAAAAGAAGAGCATATTAAATCCAGCATATGTAGAAAAAAATGAAATAATAAAATTAGAGTAGAAATCAATAAAACTAAAAGAGGAAATCAATAGAAAAAGAAACTAAATAAAAAAACCTGACTCTCTGAAAAGATCAATAAATAAGCCAGCTTCTAGGCAGGCTGAGAACAAAGAGGGAGAAGACACAATTACTCATATTGTAAATGAAAAAGGGGGCAACACTACAGATCCAATGAGCAGTAAAAAATAATAAAGGAATAACAAACCATTTGAGATAACATGAATGGATCTAGAGAGTATTATGTTAAGTGAAATAAATCTGACAGAAAAAGACAAATACTATATGATTTTACTTATATGTGCTATTTAAAAAGCAAAGCAAATGAACCAACAAAATAAAGCAGAAAAAAACTCATAAATACAAGAAACAGTTTGATGGTGTCCAGAGGAGAAAGGCGTAGAGAAGTAGGCAGGAAAGGGGAAGGGAATTAAGAAGTACAAACTTTAAGTTTCAAAATAGTCATGGGGATGTAATGTATACATAAAGAATACAGTAAAAAATATTGTCATAAATATGTATACTGACTTATGGTTACTAGACTTATTGTGATCACTTTGTAAGGCATATAAATGTTGAATCACTATGTTGTACACCTGAAACTAATATGATATTGTATGTCAAGTATAATTAAAATAAATCTTT
This sequence comes from Miniopterus schreibersii, assembly GCF_964146895.1. Lineage (NCBI taxonomy): Eukaryota > Metazoa > Chordata > Mammalia > Chiroptera > Miniopteridae > Miniopterus > Miniopterus schreibersii. Next base: position 48,215,564 of record NC_138104.1, read on the forward strand.
ATTTATTTGTATTTTAAATTTATCTTTATTTTTGAAAGTATTACAGATGCCCCCTTTTTCCCTCCATTGACTTCCCTCCTCCCCACTCTCACCCCTTTCCCAGGCCTTCACTGCACTATTGTCTGTGTCCATGGGTTATAAATATATGCATATAAGTTCTTCAGGTAAACCCCCCCTCACCCCCCCGAGAATCCTCAGTCTGTTGCATGCTTCCATGTACTGGATCTATTTTGCTTGTCAGTTTATTTTGTTCATTAGATTCCACATATAAGTGAGATGATGTGATATTTGTCTTTCTCTGACTGGCTTATTTCACTTAGCATAATACCCTCCAGGTCCCTCCTGTCAGAATAGTTATCATTAACAAATCAACAAACAACAAGTGCTGGCGAGGTTGTGGAGAAAAGGGAACCTTAGTGCACTGCTGGTGGGAATGATGACTGGTGTAGTCACTATGGAAAACAGTATGGAGGTTCCTTAAAAAATTAAAAATGGAACTGCCATTTGACCCAGTGATTCCACTTCTAGGAATATATCCTAAGAATCCTGGAACACCAATCAGAAAGAATATATGCACTCTTATGTTCATAGCAGCACTATTTATAACAGCTAAGATCTGGAAACACTCCAAGTCCCCATCAGTAGATGAGTGGATAAAAAAGCTGTGGTATATTTACATCATGGAATACTATGCAGCTGTAAAAAAAGAAGGATCTCTTGCCCTTTGGGACAGCATGGATGAATCTTGAGAATATAATGCTAAGTGAAATAAGTCAGTCAGAGAAAGACAAATATCACATCATCTCACTTATATGTGGAATCTAAGGAACAAAATAAATTGACAAAAAATATAGGATCACAGACATGGAAGCATGAAACAGACTGACAGATCTCATAGGGAAGGCGGGAAAGAGGACAGGAAGAGATTGACCAAAGAATTTACAAGCATATATGCACAGCCCATGGACACAGACAATAGATGGGTGAAGACCTAGTAAAGGGGAGATGGGGGAGGGAGTAAAGGGGAGAAAATGGGGGACATCTGTAATACTCTCAACAATAAAATAAACTTAAAAATAACTTTGTAGTGATATCAACAAGTTGGAGTGCTAGGAGAACCCACTGCTGGCCTCTCCAACAAAAACAGTAAATAAACAAGTACAAATCAATGAAAATAGCTCTGGAGAAGCTTTGGGATACAATGAAGAAACAACAGAAACTCTGCAGAGCTTCCAAACCAAGGATGGTGGCATAGAAAAGTGTATAAGTGTACTAAGCATTTAATCTATGTTACCCCATGCCCCAGACCAGAGCAGCTCAGCACAAGGAGGATTTTCTTAAAAGGATTTTACCACACCAAGCTTAACTACTGTGGAAGTTTGCTGCCTTTTTTACTGAGGACTCCCACAGTCTTTACCAACAGTAATCCCAGCTCATGGAGCTGCTGGGAGTCACTCTGGAGACACAGCCACTATGTGTTCTCCCAGTGACTGGAGCTGTTACTGCGGTGAGAACTGCTCCCAGGGTTCCCAGCTCCATCTGTGCCTCATTCTCTAGAATCAGGGCACCATACCATCTATGGAACTGAACCTGCCCCTTCTCTGAGACCCACCACCAAATTGCAGGTTGCATACTTGATCAGCAATTACCTGTCTGTGCTTCCACTGCCCTGTACTTGCTGCTGAGTGTTGACACTAGTACTCAGGTCATTGCTTTGATCTGTCATTGCCTAGGCCAAGCTGAAACTTTTCTGATCCCTGCCCCCAAGTCTCAGATCAGGCTTTGACCCACCATTACCAGGAATGTGTTGCTACTGCTCCGCACCCCACCCCCTATGTCCTGACAAATGGCTTTAATGAACCATCACTGGATAAATGCTGCTTCTATTATGAGACTACCCCCTGGGACAAGAGTTGGGTCTTTGATAGACCGTCACCAAGTTGTACTGCTACTGTACCCTGGTCCCTAGGCCTAAGCCACTGCTTCTCCCTATCATTCCAGAACCAGTGTTGTTGCTGTGTCCCCTTCTCCCTTGGCCTGAGTCACTATGGCAAGCACAAGAGACCCAAATCCTGGTTCTACAGAAGGTCTACACATGCCTGCACCTCAGACAGTAGCATTACTGCCAGAACAAGTGTACTTGTGCCACAGAACCCAGACACTCTGGTAGTTCTTTGTTTCTGAGTTAAGGACTTTGGCTCTGCTATAGCTGTAAGTGCCAGAACACCAGATCTGGCGCCAGGAGGCATCCCCTTGGAAAGAACTTCCTCTCACGGGAAAATAATGGAACAGAAAAAAATCCAGCATCTTTTTACTTCAAGGACGCCAACAGCCCTAGCTGTCACTACTGTCCACAGAATCTCTGCAGTCTTGGCCACAGAATACCTCTGAAGTTTTTGCCAACATTTACCTTAGCTGACAGAGCTACATGAAGACTACACCACTGTGCCTTCCCAGGAATCAGACACGCTGCACACCACCCAGCTGAGGCCTTCACAGCCACCTTCAGGTGAAAGTTTTCCTTCACCAAATTCAGTCTGAAAAGGCTGGAAGAGGTGACTGCTCCTTCAAATATGCAGCCATCAGTGCAGAATCATCAGAAACATAAAAAAACACACAAGGAAACATGATACCATCAAAGGAACACAATAATTTTCCAGTAACTGATCCCAAAGAAATGTAGATCTGTGTGTTATCTGAAAAAGAATTCAAAATAATTATTTAAAGGAAGCTCAGGAAGACTGTCAATGTAAGAAATGTTTGGACCTGTAGAGAATTTTTATGAGTTTATTTGAGCCAAACTTATGACAATTGCTGGGAAGCAAAACTTCATGGATTGAGAAAATGCACATAAAACGTCAGTTCTGCACCTTGTTTTATACATTACAATCAAAAGAGAAGATGTAAGTGGGTTACATGAAGTCCACTGGTAACAGATTAAGGAGGTAGGAGAAAGCAAAGCAGGAAAACCTCTGGGATTGGATAAAAAGTAAAATTATAGACACATACTTCTTTTACACAGGTGGGTACAGGCTAGTTAACAGTCAACAATTAACATGATAAAAATGACAATGATATCTGTGGTACTTTGAAGGGTCCAGAAAAAGGGAAATTACTTTTTTTTCACAAGGGCATGTTTATCAGGTATGTTATCTTAGATGCAAAAAGACAGTAGACAGGCTTAGTTAAGGTGAAGATTAACCTTCGTTAGGGAAAAATACTGACTTAGGACATGACTACTCACCATGAACTGACTTTAGTTAAAAAGTTTTAATTTCAGACCATCTTATGTAGTTACTTTAGGTCCCTGAGTTTGTAAGGCTGCCATTCAGTACTCCCCTGAGCTTGTCAGGTTTAGTATGTGGCACCTTTTCATTCACAGAATTCAAGAGAACACAGATAGCCAACTCAATGAACTCAGAAAACCAATGCATAAACAAAATGATAAGTTAAACAAACAGATACAAACTATTAAAATTCAAATTCTGGAGAAAAGCAATACAATTCACAAAATAGTAAAATGCTACAGAGAGCTTCAACAGTAGGTTCAAACAAGCAAAAGAAAAAAAAATCTTTCAAACTGAATACAGATTTTTTTATATTATATAGTCAGAGGAGAAAAAAGAAATAATTAAAATAAGTGAGGAAAGCGTGTGTTCCTTATAGAACACCATTAAAAGAAAAAGTATTTGCATTATGGGAGTCCCAGAAGAAGAAGAGAGAGAGAAAGAGAGCGAGAGAGAGGCAAAGGGACAGAAAATTTACTTAAAGAAATGATGGTTGAAAATATCCCATGTTTTGAGGGAGATATGGGCTTCTGGATACATGAATCTCAAAGATCAACAAACACATTCAACCCAAAGAGATCTTCACCAAGATAAAATATAATCAAACTCTCAAAAATAAAAGGAGTATTTTCAAAGCACCAAGAAAAAAAGACTAATCACATGCCAGAGAACACCTATAAAGCCAATAGCAGATTTCTCACAAGATTTCCTGCAGGCCAGGAAAGAGTATGATGATATATTGAGAGTGTTAAATGGGGAAAAAACACACACCAAGAATACTTTAACCAGCAAAGTTGCCATTCAAAAGTAAAGAAGAGATAAAGATTTTTCCAGATAAATAAAACCTGAGGGAATTTTTCACCAATAGACTGCTCTACAATAAAAGCTAACTAACACCTATCCTTCTCAAACTATTCCAAAAAATTCAAGAGTAGGGAAGATTTCCAAACTCATTTTACAAAGCCAGCATCATACTAATTCCAAAACCTGATAAAGACACTACAAAGAAAGAAAATTGTAGGCCAAAATCCCTGATGAACATAGGTACTAAAATTCTCAACAAAAGATTAGCAAACCTGATCCAGCAATACACTAAAAAGATCATACACCATGAGCAAGTGGGATTTATTTTGGGGATCCCTGGTTAATACAATATCCTCAAATAAATAAATATGATACACCACATAAACAAAATGAAGGATAAAACCACATGATCATATCAATAGATGTAGAAAAAGCATTTGATATAATCAAGACCCATTTATTATAAAAACTCTCAGAAAATTGGTTATACAGGGAACATACCTCAACATAATAAGGACATATATGACAAACCCACAACCAACATCTTACTCAATGGGCACAAACTAAAACCATTTCCCCTAAGAACAGGGACAAGACAGGGATGTCCCTTTCACCACTCTTATTCAACACAGTACTGGAAGTCCTAGCCACAGCAATCAGAGAAGAAGTCACCCAAATTGGAAAAGAGGAAGTAAAATTGTCATTATTTGCAGATGACATGATACTGTATACAGAGAATTCTAAAGAGTCCACCAAGCCCGGCCGGGCGTGGCTCAGAGGTTGAGCATCGACCTAGGATCCAGGCGATCGGGGTTCGATTCCCGGTCAGGGCACATGCCTGGGTTGTGGGCTCGATCAATGACGCTCTCATCATTGATGTTTCTATCTCTCTCTCTCCCTCTCCTTTCCTCTCTCTGAAATCAATAAAGATATATTTTTTAAAAAATAAAAAAATAAAGAGTCCACCAAAAAACTACTAGAACTGATAAATAAATTCAGTAAAGCAGCAAGATACAAAATAAATATCTAGAAATCGGCTGTACTTTTGTACACCAATAATGAACTATCAGGAAGGAAAACTAAAAAAATAATCCCATTTAGAATTGCATCAAAAATACCTAGGAATATATTTAATCAAGGATGTAAAAGACCTGTACTCAGAAAATTATAAGACACTGAAAAAAGAAACTGAAGAATATACAAGTTAAGTGGAAGCATATACCATGTTCAGGGATAGGAAAAATTAACATCATTAAAATGTTCATACTACCCAGAGCAACCTATAGATTCAATACGATTGTTCTCAAGATACCAATGGTGTATTTTACAGAACCAGAAAAAATGTTAAAAATTTATATGGAAACACAAAAGACTCTGAAAAGCCACAGCAATCTTGAGAAAGAAGAGCAAAGTTGGAGAAATCATGCTATCTTGATATCAAACTATACTACAAGGCCATAGTAATCAAAACAGCACAGTACTGTCATAAAAACAAACACATAGATCAATGGAACAGAATAGAGAACCCAGAAAAAAACCAACACTTTTATAATCAAGTAATATTTGACAAAGGAGGTGAAAACATACAATTGGGTAAAGATAGTCTATTCAAAAAATGGTGTTGCCAAATTTGGACGTACACATGCAAAAAAAAAAAAAAGAAAAGAAACTAGACTACCTCAATACACCATACATAAGAATAAACTCAAAATGTATTAAAGACTTAAATATTAGACTTGAAACCATGAAAATCCTTGAAGAAAACATAGGCAGTAATACCTCAGACATTCCTCGTAGTAATATTTTTTTCTGATATATCACCTAGGGCAAGGAAAACAAAAGGAAATATAAAAAATGAGACCACAGCCCTAGCTGGTTTGGCTCAGTGTTTAGAGCACTGGCCCATGGACTGAAGGATCCCAAGTTCGATTCTGGCCAAAGGCAAACCTGGGTTGTAGGCTCTATCCCTGCCCCAGTCAGGGTGAGTGTGGAAGCCAACCCCATCGATGTGTCTCTCTCACATCAATGTTTCTCTCTCTCTCTGTCTCTCCCTTCCACTCTCTGTGAAAAGCAATGGAAAAAATATCCTTGGGTAAATATGGGACTACATCAAATTAAAGAATTTTTCCACAGCAAAGGAAACTATCAATAAAATGAAAAGACAACCCACTGAATGAGAGAACACATTTGCAATGATATGTCTCATAAGGGGTTAATATCCAAAATTTATAAAGAACTAATAAAACTCAACACCAAAAAACTTCCACCCAATCCAATTAAAAAGTGGGCAAAGGACCTGAATAGACACTTCTCTAAAGAGGACATACAGATGGCTAAGAGACATATGAAAAAATGCTCAACGTTGCTAATCATCAGAGAGATGCAAATTAAAACCACAATGATGTATCACCTCATACCTGTTAGAATGGGTACCATCAATAAATCAACAAACAAATGTTGGTGAATATGTATAGAAAAGGTAACCTTGGTGTACTGTTGGTAAGAATGCAGACTGGTGCAGCCATTATGGAAAACAATATGGAGTTTCCTTAAAAAATTAAAATGGAACTGCCTTATGACCCAGCAATTCCACTTGAGAGACTATATCCAAAGAAACCTGAAACACTACTTTGAAAGAATATATGAACCCCTATGTTCATTGCAGCATTATTTACAATATCCAAGATTTGGAAGTAGCAGAAGTGTCCATCATTGGATGAGTGGATAAAAAAATTATGGTAGATTTACATGATGGAATACTAGTCCACCATAAAAAAGAGGGAAATCTTGCCCTGGTCAGTGGCTTGGTTGGTTGGAGCATTGTCCCATACACCAAACAGGTTGAGGGTTTATTTCCTGGTCAGGGCACATACCCAGCTTGTGGGTTCAATCCTTTTTCGGGACACATACAGGAAGTGATGTTTCTCTCCCTCTCTCTCTCTCTCTCTCTCTCTCTCTCTCTCTCTCTCTCTCTCTCTCTGTAAAATCAATAAAAACATATCCTTGGGTGAGGATTAAAATAAATAAAATAAAAAGAAGGAAATCTGACTTTTTGCAACAGTCTAGATGGATCTGGAGAGCATGCTAAGTGAAATAAGCCAGTCAGAGAAAGTCGAGTCAATATGATTTCACTCATACGCGGAAACTAATGAACAATATAAACTAACAAGCAAAATAGAAACAAACTCATAGATAGAGAACAGACTGACAGCTGTCAAAGGTAAGGGGTGCTATGGAGCAAGGTGAAAAGGTGAAGGAATTAAGCCAAAAAAATGTTAAAAAAAGTTTTTCAAGCTGAAATAAAAACACATTAATCATTTCCGTAACATAAAAACATGTAAAAGTATAAAATTCACTGGTAAATGTAAGTAAATAATTAAATTCAAAATAAAACTGCAGCTCTGAGCAGTTGTCTCAGTTGCTTGGAGTGTCATCCTGATGCATCAGGGTTTAATCCCCGTTCAGGGCACATACAAGAATCAATCAATGAATGCATAAATAAGTGGAACAACAAATCTCTCTCTGTGTGTCTTTCTTTCTCTCTCTCCTCTCCCACTTCCTCTCTCTGTCTAAAAAATCAATAGCTTTGACTGGGTGGCTCAGTTGGTTGGAGTGTCATCCCATACACCAAAAGGTTGTGGGTTTGATTCCTGGTCAGGGCATATACCCAGGTTGTGGGTTCACTCCCTGGTAGGGGTGCATAAGGGAAGCAGCGAATGGATGTTTCTCTCTCTCTCTCTCCCCTCCACCTTCCTCTATCTCTAAAATCAATAAAAACATATCCTTGGGTGAGGATTAAAAAAATCAATAAATAAAAAAGAAAAAAAATAATACTGCAGTTGGGGTAAAAAATTGAATTCTAGAATATGGGGTAAATGCAAAAGTGTTGAATATAACTATAGCTACAGTATTTTGTTAATGAATAAACAATATAAAATATTTAAATTGAAACACTGGCAACATAAATTGTGAGGGTGGGCAAGTAAATGTGCAGAAATTTTTTATGCAGTTGAAATTAATTTGTTCTCAGCTAAAAATAGACTTATAACTACAAGAAATATGAAAGCCACATGATAATCACAAAGCAAAAACCTATAATATCTACATAAATAATAAAGAGAAAAAACAATGCTGCCACTACAAAAAAGCATAAATTCACAAAGAAGACAGAAAGAAAGGAAGAAACAGTGAACCTACAAAATAATAATAAAACAATTAAGAAAATGCTGATAATAAGTACTTATTTATCTATAGTTACTATAAATGTAAATGGTTTAAATTCTCCAATTAATATTCCTGAAGTGGCTGAATGGATAAAACAAGAACCAAGTATATGCTGCATATAAGATACTCAGTTTCATTATAAGGACACTCATAGGCTAAAAGTGAGGGGATGGTAAAATATATTCCATGCAAGTGGAAAACTAAAGAGATCAAGACATGAAATAGACTTTAAGTCAAAAGCTTAACAAGAAAGAAAGGTCATTGTATAATAATAAAATGCTCATTTCAAGAGGATATTAGAATTGTAAATACAGGATGTCCCAAAAAATGTACACACACTTTGAATAACTATTAATTCCAATGTGTTAAATTTGAAAACAAAGAAATATCAATTGAGCCATGAGCTATTAAGGTTTGTATACATTATTTTGGGACACCCTGTATATATGCAACCAATATTAGAACACCTAAATATATTAAACCATTGTTAACAGATTTGAAAGCAAAAGTAGACAAATAACAGTAGAGAATTTCAATAATCCACTTTCAACAACAGATCAATAAGAAATAATGGACTTTAGGCCAAATGGACCAAACAGATATATACAGAATATTCAATCCAACAGCGATACAATACACATTTTCAAGTGCATACAGAACATTTTCCAGGATAGATCATATGTAGGTCACAAAACAAGTGTTAACAAATGTAAGAACACTAAAATTATATCAAGTATCTTTTCTGACATAATGAAAAGTTACTCAATATCATATATTAGGGAGTTTCAAATTAAAGTAACAATGATCTACCACTACCCAGCAATTAGAATGGCTAAATTCTAAAACACTGACAACATCAAATGCTGACAATGATGTGAAACAACAGGAACTCTCAATCATTGCTGGTGGGGATGCAAAATGGTACAGCCACTTTGGAAGACAGAGTGGCAGTTTCTAAAAACAAAAAGCCTGGCCAAGAGTGGCTCAGCAGTTGAGCATCCACCTAGGATCCAGGAGAGCGCAGTTCGATTCCTGGTCGGGGCACATACCCGGGTTGTGGGCTCGATCCCCGGTGGGGACCGTGCGGAAGGTGACCAATCCAATGACTCTCATCATTGATGTTTCTATCTCTCTCTCCCTCTCCCTTCTTCTTTCTGGAATCAATAAAGATATATTTTTAAAAATAAATAAATAAAAATAAATATAAACAAACAAAAGACTAAATAAAGCAAACACACTCCTTAGTATTTACCCAAATATTTTGGAATTGTATGTCCACTCAAAAACCTGCACACAGATGTTTATTGCAGTTTTATTTGTAACTTCCAATATTTGGAAACAACCAATTCGTCCTCCACTAGGTGAATGGATAACTGTGGTTCATGCAGACAATGGAATTATTACTCAGAGTTAATAAGAAATGAGCTATCACATCATAAATGGACATGGAGGAATATTAAATACATATTAGTAAGTGACAGAAGCCAATTTAAAAAGGTTACACACTGTAAAATTCTAACTATATGACACTCTGGAAAAGGTACAACTATGGAAAATAAAAAGATTCATGGTTGCCAGCGGTTGGGTGAGAGATGAATGAATAGGTAGAACAGAGAGAATTTTTTAGGGTAGTGAAACTTATATGCTATTGTAATGGTAGAAACATGTCATTAAAATTTTTCCAAACACATAGAATGTATATCATCAAGACTGAACTCTAATATAAACTATGACTTTGGGTATTGATGATGTGTCAATGTAGGTACATCGAGTTTAACAGACGTATCACTCTGGAACGAGATGTTAATAGTGGAGGCTGGGCATGTGAAGGGGCACTTTCACTTAATTTTGCAGTGAACCTAAAAATTAAGAATTAAAAAAAGCCATAGAGCTTCTGTTCTTACTGAGATTCAGCCATCACACTCTGCCCCCTCCCTCCCCGCTGCATTGCTTAAAGCCTTTGAATATTTTCTAGAGTTCTGAAAAAGGTAATTCTGGCAATTTTTGCATTTTTTATTGATTTTATCAATAACTGAATTTTCACCATTTTTATTGACCATTTAGGTATTGGGGTGGATTAAGGATGTTACCACTCCAAAGACAGTGGTCTTTGAGTATTGAAAGAAGATACCCAGGCAATAGTTGTTCAGGTGAGTTTTGATTCTCCTTTAGAATCTATGAAGGCATCAGAAACCTACAAGAATATGATAATTATATTCCCATAGAACTACTCTCAGTGCACTTCCCCTTTTTTACAATTTTTTTTAATATTAGTCAGTAATGTCTCTCAGTGTTTTATTTCCATCTTTTGTATTCCTAGAAAAAATGATAAATTTCAGCTAAATATTTTTCTATAACTTATTACCATTCTCATTTGTATCAGTTTTCAGTCTCTCTTTGAAACCTGAAAGGTGATTTTTCTCCATGACATATATATTAAGCACTTGCTACCTTTGTGTATCATTGTATGTGTGGATGTCAGGGGAAGGAATCTTTAAAAGAGAGCTGAAAGAAACATGGTGTCCATTCAACAGGTATATGTATATTCTAAAGGAGATCCAATTTTTTGTTTGTTAGAACTTTTATTCTTCAGTATTTTGGTTATTTTTATTAAATTTATTGGGATGACACTGGTTAATAAGATTACATAGGTTTCAAGTGTACGTTTCTATGATACATGATATGTATATTGCTTTGTGTGCCCACCAATAAAAGTCAAATAATCTTCTGTCACCATATACTTGATACTTTTTACCTTTTCTACCTCCCTCATCGCCTTCCGTCTGGTAACCACCATACTGTTGCCTGTGTCTATGAGTTTTTGTTTGTTTGTCAAATTTGTTTTTTATTACATGATTCAAAGTATAATTTTAATGCTATTATTTCCATGGCAACTAATTGTGATTTAGAAATGGAGATTACGTAACAACACAGGATATGAAATGAATATAAAGACAGCTGGGAAGGACAACATGTAATGTAAGCAATGATCGGAAATGGAACACCACTCATTATATTTTTGTCTTCACAATTTTATTTTTAAATGTTATAATATTGTTAAAACTTTAAGAAAAAAAAGTATACTTTTGAAGAAATCATGCAAGTAGATAATTTTAGATATTCCTGCTAAGGACCAGACCTGATTTGGACACGAATGAGAGCACATAGAGCAATGCTGCATCTCCACTTTGTTTTAATATTGGAAATTATGTGGGGGAGGACAAGTACGTCAATTACTAAGTCTAATCAGAAATTTCATAATATGCAACTAACTTAATGGCATCATTGTCAGGGATCCCAAAGTAAATGCATCTCATTTCTACTAATACTCAATAATGAAATTATGTTACATTGCTTGATAAAATATACTATATGAATATAATGATGGCCTTTTAAAAATATCACTCATTTAACTTGTACAAGGAAAACATTGTGGGACAAAAACAGGAATTTTGGGGGGGTTACTTTTGTTATTTATCATTTGTTAACAAATTTAAAGCTGGTTATTTTTATGTTAGTGGATATTATCTATGTTTTCTGGTAGAGTTTAAAATACCAGACAAGGCACAATTTATCCTTGCATATTATAGGATTAGAAAACTGTCTTCAGTGTGTTGGTGGTTCATTTTTTTTATTGTAATTATCTATTTTACTTTAAGCTTTAGTAATCTGATAATTTACATTATGTAGAGAAAATATGCCATCTTTAACATAAGGATATTTACTAATATATTCTATATATTTCAAATAATAAGATACTTAATCCTTTATGGAGTTGCTAGGGTGTTGCTAAAGCTGTAGAAACTTCAAGCAAACCATACCTTGTGCTGTTTTACTGTCCTGATCACTTTTACCATAGTTCTTTATTCTTCTAAGAAATGCTGTATTTTGACCTACTTTTCCACTCCACAGAGTGATCACTTAACATTGTTTAGATATGTGGTCAGCATGCACAGACCTAAGTGGAAATGCTATCTGGCTCTGCTAAATGTATGGTGCTGGGGTGTGTGTGTGTGTGTGTGTGTGTGTGTGTGTTGGGGGATTCAATACAATGTCATATCATTTTGACTCACTTGAGTAATACTGCCATTTTATTTATTTCCTCACCAATTCTGTTATTATCCAATGTATTGTAGACACCATTTATTTGAGAGGGGGGAGAAGATAAGTAAATTTTACCAAGGTAAAATCAAATGAATTTTGGGAAATAAATGAATACAAACCATTTATATAATTAGGCTATATAAATGGGGTTATCTGTTAGTTAATCTATTATAAATGGTAAAAGTCAATTATATAGAGCCATATTATATTGAAGGTCAGTCCCTTCTCATTGATTATCAATGGGGTTCTGTACAAATTCCAGGGTAAAGTTCCTTCATAAGTACTTTTTGAACACACTGCAAACAATTAATTTGATGGCATTTGAAATAATAGGCATCTACCCACTTTGCAGTTGGCACAGTCCTGCATGTTTTGCAGTGATTTTATTTCAAAAATTTATTCAATCTAATAACAGAATGTCTGTAATGCTTTTTACACACAATGCACAAAAGTATGAGAGAAAGCAAATGAAACAGGTACAAGGGCTTTTTAGATGAATAATGAGTACAGTTATCCATTTAAAACTAGTTTCCACCAAAAGACCCTGCATTGTTCATATAACATTTTTTGTCAACAATAAAATACAGTTTCTAAAATAGTACATACATGCCTGAGAGCTATATAATGAGCAAGAAAATGGATAAAATTAACCTGGTTTCACATATAGTCAACATTAAAGCAAAGATACACAGTTCGCTCAACTCTGGACATTTTAGTCATCTCTTAGATATTCCATTAATACTCTTAAAGTTTTTGTTTGCAGAAACACAATAAGTCCTTAAGAACATTTCAAAAATATTTTAGTAAGATATTAAAACTGGCTATGTGAACTATAAAGATAAAAAGGCACTTAAAATATTTATGAAGCTATATTTAAATTCACAGTTTTCCTAAAGTGCTGAATTGATTAATGTTAACACGTAGATCTATCTACTTGACTTAGTGTAGGAAATCATACCAGCAATTTTACTGGGTGCTGGGGAACTACACTTAGATATTTCTACTTAATTTCCCACTCAGTGACTATAATTCTTTTTACTGATATTTTCTTTAGTGCTAAACAATTGGATTTGAGTTAACTAAAACTTGAAACACACCTTTAAGATAAAAACTTATGGTTTTAGTTTGTTTACTAAGCTTTGAATTCAGATCTTCTAACTAAATTTATTTTTATTGGATGAATTGTTTCACATCTTGTGAAATGGTATTGTAGGACTTTTCTCATATCTAATAATTATATTTGGTCCGTCCTATACATATGATCGGTGACTTGGACCATAAATAATTTAGGTCCACTTTTCCTTGTTCATTGCTTAGTCACATGTTTCTGGCTGGAATTATTTGAATAATTGCCTTCAATTTTTTGCTTTATAGGTTGAGACTTTCACTTAACATACAGAAGAACTTTAAAGAAAGAACTTTCTAGAACGCTATTTAAACTAGAAGTTTCAAACACTGATTTCACTCAATATAAACAGACTATGTGAGATGAAACAATTAGCCACAAGCTGTTAAAGTGAACTTTACTTTTCAATTAAATGTAGGAATAGTGATTGGATATAAAGTAGATGTATTGTTCAGATATATGGGATTTGTTTTAAAACAGCAGAATATATTTACTTAAAGATCAATTATGAGTTTGCTATGTCACCTTATGTTTTATCATTAGTCATTTGTAAATAGGGAACTTAAATAACTTAAAGAAAAATTGAAAAAATAGCCATACGACAATATCATGCAATCAGAATGGATTGAGATCTGATAAATTCAGGTAATCCAACAGGTTATTTCCAACAGGTTATTTTTAAGTTAAATACATAAAATGTAATGAAATTTTTCAATAAATGTGATACTGCATTATAACTAATGAAGGTAAATAATCTATTAATAGTTTTATAATATTAATGTAATGTAATTTATATTGTAAATATGTAATATTAATTCTATAAGAATTGAAAAATTTTGCAAGTTTGTGTACTTTGACATACAATTTTATTTATTAAATATAAATTGATATGTAGCTTTTGTTTTTTAAAACAGTTCAATTGATTTGGCTTATAATTTTTACATGTACTAATTGAAATTGAAATGCAATTTATCTAACTTTTAAAATTTTCCAAGAATTATACAGAAGCACATAACAATGCTTAAAAATGATTCTATTTCTTATGAAAAAAAGTTAGCTTATAATTTATACCAGTTTGAATTCTGAGTGATACAGTAAGCCATGTAAGTAATTTCACATTTAGTTGCCTAGAATTTCAGGGTTCTTGAAAAACTGAAAAGTTAATGTTTATCTCTAGAATCATGGTCTTTGAATTAAAGTGTTGTTAGTGTATCCTAGTTAAGAAAAACCTTGAAAAATCAGAGGTCCTAAAGTTGGATTAGCCACAATGCATGCATGAAAGCTTTATTCTCTAGAATGGGGTTGTCTATGATCACAATTCTATCTGAGTCAATAATTCTGACATTTCCAGACTCTCCCTTCACTAGAAACTAAACTTGGAAAACTGTCATTTTATCTTTTGGTACTATAAGCTATAATAAATTGCCTCTAGACTTCATTTCTTTCTTGCCTCTAATCACTGTGAGCAGAGAAGTATCATTTTAGCAAACAAGAAAACAGTAGAAGAAATAAAGGAGGAATTAAAAACTTGCTTTTCAGGAAAATGAATTACCTGCTCCTCTTTTGTTAACTGTCAGGATTACAATTTGTATGCCCCTTTTACAGAAGTATACTCCTTGACTTAGTAAACAGGTATTGAATTTCATATAAATCTCTTGACAGCCTATTAAATATAGTCCTCTACATTTCTAAAGCAGATAACCTCTAAGGCATGGTTCCTGTTTCAGGATATATACTATTTATCTAGAAGAAGATGATGCCTTTCACTTAAAAATGTACTTAAGTCCTTTTAAAAGAAGATTTTTAACCTTAAAAACTTATAATTTTCATTTTTTTACTAGCTGACACTATCTGAAAGCATTTTACCTAATAATAAAACTAGATGAGTTGCAATAAGACATCAGTTATTTGGAGTTTACTGCCTAAGCAACCATTGCTTTTTGAAGGCATTTAATACTGTGTCTCAAAGCTACTCTAACAAAACTCCCAAAACATTAAATAATTTATGTAGAAATCATTTTGTTCAAGGAGGTCACATGTAAGGCTTAAAGAACATCATTTTAAATCCCTTTTATTAAAATATCCACTAATACATGTTTGGGCTGACAAATTTTACTGGAGGGAGGTGAACATCTGTAAACGAAAACTTTTAAAACAGAAATTTAAATGTTAATAGCTATGTAATACCAGTTTTTATTTAAAAAATATTTTAGAAGTTATTATTTTTCAATTTGGGAATGTAGCCACATTCTATATATAAGAATTTTTTTTTTATGTTGTCCTCCTGCTTGGTTGAGAGCAAAGGACAGCCTAGTTTAGTGATAGTATCTACATAAAGCCGTAAGAGATAAATCTATAGCTTCCTCTTTAGTAATACCATCCCCATTCAACAGGTTTGGATTCTCTCTGTTGAGAAAATCTTACATGCCAACTGAAAGCTTTTGTACTATAATGGAAACACATGCATAAAATTTTAGGAGGAAGCAGGCCATTCTTGTAGGATTCATAGCTTTAGGAGAATACCATAGGGAATTTGCTTTTTAGCGAAGGAGTTCAAATTCTCAACAGGACCACAGATGACAGTGTAGTAACTGTGGGGGGTTGGTGAGTGGAGGTAGGAGAGGGTATAGGGGGGATAAATGGTGATATAAAACCAAAATAATAAAATAATTAATTAATTAAATAAAAATAAAATAGTAAAATAAAAAGTGCTTAAAAAATTCTCAATAGGACCAAAGGAAGCTAAGGGTGTACCTGGGGGATAAGATGTTTCCAAAAGCTTCAGAATTATGCTAGTCAGCATAAAAATCTACTACAGAAAATATTAAAACTTTACCCATAACTTGTCACTATAATAGTTATTTTATTCTTAAATACTTTTCCTGTATTCTTTGGAATTTTTTTTTTGGTTTTGTTAATATAGCATATACTCCTTCAGTTTTAGTTACACACACTCTCACAAACTGAACACTAAAGAGTATACGTAGGGCAGAAAGATCACTCATTTTGTCAATAGATTACAGAATTTTCTCTTTAATAAAGCATTTATTAATTCTTTGTCCCAAGCAAGGAGATGAATTCATATTTTAAAGCCTCAGCATCGTGTGACATATATATTTATATGTGTATGTACACATTTTTAAATATAATTCTTTAAAAATATATTGATAGCCAGCGGTGCTGTGGTATACAACATCTGAAAAACATTGACTATTTGAAAATGCCATATTTGGTGTACTTCTTGTGTCCAATACTGTAATACAGGGAAGACAGATTAAGCACAGTCTATAAGTGACAAACTCTCAGAATATGCCTGCTGGATCATGTTGCGATGGCAAAACTTGGAATGGTTAATGAAAACCAACATGGAAACACATAAAAAAATCAGAAGCAAGTAAAAATATTGAAGTTTTCTGATGGCCTTATGTATATGCATTCAGGACAGCTCCCATTATGTCATAGCAAATAATATTTGTCATGGATTATTTTCTTCATTATACAAAGAAAATACTGTTTTACTCCCACTGGTAGATTTGATAGCAATATATTTGATGTACTGAGTAGATATTCAGATACCTGATAAATATATGCAATTACTGAGTAAATTAGTGTTATGGAAAAACTCACATAGGAGGTACTCAATTGGTGTGTTAGAAACTGATCTTTGATAAGGGCAAAATAAAATAAAAATGTTTCATTTAGTTATATTAAAAATATTTTCACTTATTAACACTGAATGTCTCCAGATATATTAACATGTTCCTCAGAGAGGTCATAAAAATGATAAATGCTATAACTATAAACCTTTGCTTGTTTTTTGCTGTTAGCCATTTGAAGTCTTTTTTTAATAGTTGATGATAAATTTTCATATTCAAAGTTGGTCATTTTCATTCTTTTCAACTTATTTGTAGGAAAAATTGAAGAAATTTATATAACCAGTCACATTATTGGCTGTACAGCTGGGTGATATTATTCTTCAAATCCACAAATTAAATTAACTTAGTTGATAAATTACTAATGCCCAGTGTTTTCCAATATTTTTTTTCAGTGTTCCTTCAAACCACAGTAGGATTTTGTATCTAATCCAATTTAATTGAGAAACAAAATAAATGCTTGCAAAGTCCAGGGTTTTAATATCTTCCACATCTGTTGTCTTTGAAATTAGTCATTTCTGTTAAGTATTGAAAAATCCATTGATGGTAACATTCACTACAAAATATTGAAGTGAATGTAACAAAAGAATTGACTGAATGTTGGCATTTGTCTTTATCTCTGGATTTTAAATCATGAGTCTGTTCTTTTATACTCTGATTAAAGATGCAGGCATCTCTAATGTATTTATCATAGGAAATTTGAAAGTCATAAGTGGTAAGATCTGAAAATCATTTTAAGTTGTCACTACATTTGAAAGGTATTGTAGCTAAACAATAATATTTGAAAGTCATTTGAAGTGGTCAGTCTACAGATGATATTTTATTTACTATGATGTTATAATCAATGAAAAATAGTTGGAAATTCAATACAAATAAAAATAGATGTTAAATTTTATGGAATTTGGAAACTTGCTTTTAAGAGATGTTTAATTAAAGCAAGTTTCTGTTGTATGTGTTTTTTTTAAATCATACCATTTGGCACATGAAAGTGCAGTGGGTGGTATGGATGAAAGAAAATAGGTGGTGGTGGTCCAGGTATTATATAATAAGGAGGGTACCCTCCCTCAGAAACAAAATATGGAGCAGGCTGATAAAAGCAAGTTACACTGTCTGTATTAGGTAGAATATTATATTCTCCTAGTACTTTTAAAGCCATACTAGTAATCATATCGATTGTCTGTCTTCTTTCATGACGCATGAGGCAAACAGTGCTTTCATTCACAACTCCTCGCAAGGTCATAAGGTAGTTATATTTGCTCTTTTCTTCACCTATGAAATGGTTGTGGAGATACGATTCAATCTTCTTTTGCTGTTCTACTATATCAGGAAAATCAATGAAAAATCTAGAACACATGTAACGTTCCAGGGTCTTGATTTCTGCTTCACAAGCTGGCTTAAAGTCACGAACCAGCAAGTTGCTGTACTTCAGAAGGCCACCACCTCTAATCTCTTCAGGTTTTCTGGTAGATATAAGCTTATATTGCAAATGTGTCATTGCTTCTTGAAAATCTCCATACAGGCTTTCAGCTACCACAACAGGATAGGATTCTTGGGTTAACTTAGCATTTTTATCACTGTAGAATTCTAACATGCGATCCAAAAGAATTTGAAAAGAATCTACACTAAATTCAAATTGCCGTTTGAGTGAATTCACAAATTTAAGTTCTACATTCTTCCCAGTGTTATTTGAAAGAGAGATGAGACTCCATCGATCATGCGTATTGCAAACTTTGACCATCTTCTGCACGTAAGCCTCTTTCATTATCTTCAGGGTGATCTTTTCCTTTTTTACACCTTTTGGTAAAAAGTCAAGTATACAACCTAGAACTGCATCCTTAACAATCTGAAATTCTTGATCACTTGGTAGTTCAACATGAAAAATAACATCCAGATCCTTATAGCTGATTCCATTGTGGCTTGCAAGTATGTAACTTGCAGTGGAACCATTCAATCGGGTATCTTTAACAATAATTCCCTGCTCTATCAGTTGATGTTTGACAACATTAATGATATGTTTTGGTTTTACCTCCAATGTGGGGAAATTCCCCCTTCCATGAATTGGAATTACTTCATCTAACACTTGATCCAGTATTATAACTTGATCCCAAGTGAGATTGCTGAATCCAATTTCAGACATTTTGAAGTCAGTAGGTCAACTAGAAAGCAAGCAAAATAATGAGAGGAAATGTTAGTACCTTAATATCAGTGTTATAACCAAAGGATATGAAAAAGTTAAAAATAGACTTGCCCTCAAAATAAATCACACTAATACTAGGAAGTAAATTATCAATGTATCTAATTATGATTAAATTTATAAGGGAAATAAAGCCATTTGGATTATGCCAAAATTGTTACAACCATTACTGCATACAAACAGGCATTCTCAGGGATTTGTTAGAATTATAATTATTTTTGATGTAAAATGGTGGCCTTTCTCAATCTTTATTCATAACAATATTATGGCTGTATTTGTTTGGTGTTATAAATTTATTCATGAGATAATCATAATACATAATTGAGGTTAATTGTCATGAATTTAAAGTTAGATAAAGAGAGCATGTCTGTGTGTTAGACCCAACTGATCAAGCAGCATAACGATGGCATTATGTTTAAAAGAAATATATAACATCTTTAAAAGCATTGGAGAATTTTCCAAGGATGTATCTGATAATGAGCTAATTCACAAAGTGTACAAAGAACTCATACTCCTCAGCAAGAGAAAGACAAACAATCCAATTAAAAAATGGGCAAAGGACCTGAACAGACACTTCTCCAAAGAGGACATACAGATGGCCAAGAGACATATGAAAAAATGTTCAACGTTGCTAATCAACAGAGAGATGCAAATTAAAACCACAATGAGGTATCACTTCACACCTGTAAGAATGGCTACCATCAATAAATTACCAAATGACATGTGCTAGTGAGGATGTGGAGAAAGGGGAACCCTAGTACAGAATGGTGCAGCCACTATGAAAAACAGTATGGAGGTTCCTCAAAAAATTAAAAATGGAGCTAGCTGCCTTTTAACCCAGTGATCCCACTTCTGGGAATATATCCTAAGACTCCTGAAACACTAATCAGAAAGAATATATGCACCCCTATGTTCATAGCAGCACAATTTACAATAGCTAAGATCTGGAAACAGCCCAAATGCCCATTAGTAGATGAGTGGATAAAATAGCTGTGGGATATTTCCACCATTGAATGCTATGCAGCTGTAGAGAAGAAGGATCTTGTACCATTTGGGACAGTACAGATGAACCTGGAGACTATTATGTTAAGTGAAATAAGCCAGGCAGAGAAAGACGAACATCACATGATCTCGCTTATACGTGGAAGCTACAAAACTTAATAAACTGATGAACAGAATAGATTCAATGACATGGAAGCATGGATCAGACTGACAAATCTTAGAGGGATGGAGGGGGGTGGGTAGGTAGAGGGGGAGAGATTAACCAAAGAACTTATATGCATATATGCAGAACCCAAGGACACAGACAATGGTGTGGCGAGGGACTGGGGAGGGGGGTGGAACGAGGTGAAATGGGTCATTGGGGAGAAAAAGGGACATCTGTAATATTTTGAACAAAAATAAAAAAAAATAAAAAATAAAAAATAAAATCATTGGAGAATTCATTATATGTATTATACAGAAAATGCAACTTAGAATTTTTTAAAAATAGCTTTAGAAAAAAAGCGTAATTATGAAAACAAATATGTGATAGACATTACTATCTGTGATAGAATGGAGCTGGGGATTTTGGCCCTCACTTTGCTGAGACCAGCTATGGAAAGAAATCTGAGTTCTGCGTGGGGCTGATTTTGTAACCCCTCCTGCTTGGACCTGTGGAGTGAGGATGCTGGTTCCTTGCAGTGCTGGGATTTTTTTACTATATCCCCAAGGAAGGCTTTTATCAGGGAGTCAGAGGAGCAAGTGCTGGGCTTTGTGACTACATTGTGGGGAGGCTGACCTAAGCTCCCTATGAGTTCAGCCAGGAAGCAAAGTAGAGGCAGAGCCAGTCTCCCATTCCTGAAGTCTGGGAACACTACCCCCAACAGAGGACTGTTTGGTTCAGCTCTGTGAAGCCCCAGACACCCCTGCTGGTTGCAGTTCTGTGGGGTATGGGAGAGTGGCTCAGAGCAGGACATTCCAAGTGTGAGACCCTCACAGGCTATTGTATGGGATCAGGAGGAATTGCTTAGCCTCCTCTTGTGGGCTGGGCTGGCAACACTGTCAACCAGAGAATTTTTGAGCAATTCCAATTCAACTGCCCAGGGCAGTTGAAACTGCTCGTGCTGAGTAGACTGCAGGCTGTACCCAACCTGAACCTGCAGCAGGCCACCTAAGGGGAACTACAGTTGGAATATCTGGTAGAGACTGAGAAGTTTGGCTTTTAAGCAGAGAACAATTTCCCCTCATTGAGTGACTGGCTGTTTAATGTCTAAGCAAGGGGCCCACTATCCCAAGCTAGGCTAGCCTGAGTCCACCTTAAACTCTCTCTTTGGAAGGCACTGTAGGAAGACCAGGCAACCTAAGGGGGGAGATGGAGTAGCTGACAGGTGGAGAAGGACCTCAGGGAGCCTCTGTATGAACATAGATTATCCCCCAGCTCTAAGCTAAAAGGAGCCAACCCATTTAAACAGATTGGTCCCTCCCATGAAAATATAGGTCTAGCAGACACAGACATAAACAGTGAACAGAGTTGTAACAACACACAGGCAGCCCAAGGCCAGTTACACACAATGTCTGAGAGTGACCTGCATCTGAAACACACATAAAAGAAACCACAAGAACCCAGAATGATCACAATTAGTGGTGGGCCACACAACACACCAGAGCTCGACCCAATGTTACAAACAAATGGAATACTCAAAGGTG
This sequence comes from Miniopterus schreibersii, assembly GCF_964146895.1. Taxonomy (NCBI): domain Eukaryota; kingdom Metazoa; phylum Chordata; class Mammalia; order Chiroptera; family Miniopteridae; genus Miniopterus; species Miniopterus schreibersii. Next base: position 48,237,644 of record NC_138104.1, read on the forward strand.
GATCCTGGTAGGCCCCAGACCCTACTGGGAACAACTCCACCTGCGGGGGGGGGGGGGGACTCCTGCACAGTATCTCATACATGGTGATAAAAGTTTATCTCTATATAGACACCCAGCCTGAAGGGTTAACCACTATGCCACTGAGCCAATCAAGACACCTCGAGGCTGCACCTGCACAGCATTTGCACACCATGGACAGGGTTAAACCTCATAGTCAACCAGATAGAGGGTTGATCCCAAAGATGAAAGGGCCATCAGCAATCAAGACCCAATTACAATAGGAAGGTCCAAAAAACTCACAAAGGAGACATTCTTAGAACACCCAACTAAGGAGATCAAGGATATTGCTACACTGGGAGCCACAGGAAACCAACAGAAGGTCACCCCACCAAGACGTGGAATCATAGCAATCTTATCTAAAACAAAGAAACAAACATGAAGAGAGAGCCAAAATGGGGAAACAAAGAAACAGGCCCCAAATAAAAGAAAAGGAGGAAACTCCAGAAAAAGAGCTAAATGAATATAAGGATGCTCAAGAAACTTAGTGAGAACAACAGCATGAAGAAGGATATAGGAACCATGAAAAATAATAAGGCAAAAATGAAGAATGCCATATCTAAAATACAGAATACACTAGAAGGAATTGCCATTAGACTGGATGAGACAGGGGATCAAATCAGTGAATTAGAAGACAAAAGGTAAAAAAATCACTAAATCAGAACAGGAAAAAACCAAAATAATTAAAAAGCAAGAGGATAGTTTAAATAATGGAAAAGCAGGGAACTTTGGGACAATATAAAATGTAATAACATGTTCATCATAGGGGTAGCAGAAGGAGAAGAAATCGAGCAAGGGATAGAGAACCTGTTTGAAGAATTAATGATAGAAAACTTCTCTAGCCTGGTGAAGGAAAATGTAACACAAGTTCAGGAAGCACAGAGAGTGTCAAACAAGATAAACACAGAGACTGACAAAAAGACACATCATAATTAAAATGGCCAAGATTAAACACAAAGAAAGAATCATAAGGCAGCAAGAAAGAAACAGTCAGTTACCTATAAGGAAGCTCCCAGAAGGATGTCAGCAGATCTCTCAACAGAAACAGTTCAGGCCAGAAGGGACTGACAGGAAGTATTCAGAGTAATGAAAAGCAAGAACCTGCAACCAAGACTGCTCTGTCCAGCAAGGCTATCATTTAAAACTGAAGGTAAAATAAAACACTTCACAGAAAAAAGAAGTCTAAAGGAGTTCAGTACCACCAAACCAGCACTGCAAGAAATGTTAAAGAGGTTGCTTTAAGAAGAAGAAGAAATATATATAGAGAGGAACATTGGCATGGAAAATAAAAATGGCAATACATAAGTACCTATTAATAATAACCTTAAATGTGAATGGATTAAATGCTCCAATCAAAAGATATTGGGTAGCTGAATGGATAAGAAAACATGACCCATATATATGCTGTCTACAAGAGATACATGCCAGAACAAAAGATACACACAGGCTGAAAGTGAAGGAATGGAAAAAATATTCCATGGAAATGGAAATGAAAAGAAGAAAAAAAAGCTGGGGTAACAATACATACATCAGACAGCAGAGACTTAAAAAAAAAGGCTACAAAAGAGACAAAGAAGGTTACTACATAATAAAGGGATCAGTCCAACATGAGGGTATAACACTTATGAACATATACGCATCCAATATAGGAGTACCAAATTATACAAAAAAATATTTTTCTGGTGGAACTAAAGAGAGAGACCTACAGCAATACGATCAGAGTAGGGGAATTTCACACCCCAATATCATCGATGGATAGATTTGCAAGACAAAATATAAACAAAGAAACAGTGACCTTAAATGACATCCTAGATCAGATGGATTTAATTTATATCTACAGAACATTTCATAAAACCAAAAAACAGTACAAAAGATCAATGAAGCAAAAGCTGGTTCTTTGAAAGGATAAAAAAAGATCGAAAACCTTTAACCAGACTCATCAAGAAACAAAGAGAGTGGACCCAAATAAATATAATCAGCAATGAAAAAGGAGAGGTAACAACAGATGTAACGGGTACAAATGATTGTAGGAAAATATTATGAACAACAATATGCCAACAAAATAGACAACCTGGGCAAAATAGACAAATTCCTAGAAAAATATAATCTTCCAAAACGGAATCAGGAGTAATCAGAACACATGTGTAGGCCAATAACAACTAATGAAATTGAAGCAGTAATTTAAAAACTTTCAGCAAACAATAGCACTGGGCAGGATGCCTTCACAGGTGAATTTTACGAAATATTCAAAGAAGAACTAATACCTATCTTCCTCAAACAATTCCAAAAAATTCAAGAAGAAAGAAGACTTCCAAGCTATTTTTAAAAGGCCAACATTATCCTAACACCAAAACCAGATAAAGACACAACAAAAAAAGAAAAGTATATGCCAATATCCCTGATGTATACAGATGCTAATGTTAGCAAATAAGATGCAGCAACACATTAAAAAAATCATACACTATGATCAAGTGGGATTTATCCTGGAGATGTAAGGTTGGGACAATATTCGCAAATCAAAAAACATGATACATCATATAAACAAAATAGAATATAAAAATCACATGATTATATCAATAGATGCATAAAAAGCTGTCGATAAAACCCAGTACCCATTTTATGTAAGAACTCTCAGCAAAGTGGGAATAGAAGGATCATACTTCAACATAATGAAGGCCATATATGACAAACCTACAGCCAACAGCATAACCAATGGGAAAAAACTAAAAGTGTTTCCCTTAAGGTCAGGAACAAGACAAAGATGTTTCCGTTCACCACTCTTATTCAGCATAATACTGGAAGTCCCAGCCTCAGCAATCAGAGAAGAAGAAAAAAATAAAAGGCAACGAAATTGGAAAGGAGGAAGTAAAACTGTCATTATTTGCACATAATATGATATTGTATATAGAAAACCTCAAAGATTCCACCAAAAAACTACTAGATCTGATAAATGAATTTGGAAAAGTTGCTGGATAAAAAATCAACCTCCAGAATTCGATGGTATTTTTATACACCAAAAATGAACTATCAGGAAGAGAATCTAAGAAAACAACTGCATTTACTATAGCAACAACAACAAAAAAATAAGGTACATAGGAATAAATTTAACCAAGCAGATAAAAGAACTGTACTAAAAGAACTACATGCCATTGAAGAAAGAAATTAAGGAAGATTCAAATAAGTGAAAGCATATACCAAGTTGATGGACTGGAAGAAATAACATCATTAAAATGTCTATACTACATAATGCAATTATTAGATTCAATGAATTCCTAATAAAATACCAATGGCATATTTCACAGAATTAGAACAAATATTCCAAAAATTTATATGGAACCAAAAAAAAAAAGACCCCAAATAGCCACAGCAGTCTTGAGAAATAAAAACAAAGTTGGATGAATCACAATATGGGATATGAAATTATACTACAAGGCCATTGTAATCAAAACAGCCTGGTACTAACATAAGAACATGTACATAGACCAATGGAACACAAATGAGAGCCCAGAAATCAACCCATGCCTCTATGGTCAATTAATATTTGACAAAGAAGGCAAGAGCATACAATGGAGTAAAGACAGTTCCTTCAATAAATGGTGTTGAAAAAATTGGACAGGCACTTGCAATAAAATGAAACTAGACAAACAACATTCACTATACACAGACTGAATTAAAAATGGATAAAAGACTTAAATGTAAGCCACAAAACAATAAAAATCCTAGAAAACATAGGCAGTAAAATTTCAGACATCTCATAGCAATAATACATTCAAGCTAAATAGCTTCTACACAGCAAAAGAAACCATCAACAAAATGAAAAGAGAACACATTGTATGGGAGAACATATTGTCAATGATATATTTGATATGGGCTTAATTTCCAAAATATATAAAGAACTTATACAACTCAACACCAGGAAGACAAACAATCTAATTAAAAAATGAGTAAGGGGAGACAACAAGATGGCGGCATAGGCTAGCGAGGTAAATTACAACTAAAATACAGAACCATCATTCAGAACCACCTGAAATCGAGCTGAATGGAAGTCCTACAACTAGGGAATTAAAGAAGCCATGTCAAGACTCGTAGGAGGGGTAAGGACAGCAGGCAGAATTGGGGGGAATCCCAGAACCTGGCTGGTCCCATACTCAGGTTCAGTGGTTTAAAACTGAGAGGGACATCTTGGCTGTGGTTGTTTCCCAGAGGAGCAAGAGGTCCCTGGGTTCCAATGTGGGGAAGAGAAGTCCCCACAACTTCAAGCTGTAAAAACTAGCAGAGATTGCTACTGAATAACTCAGAGGCTGCTGGAGTCCCAGACATTTCCTCTTAAAGGGTTGGCATGCAGACTCACTCAGATGAACTCCTTCTGAGCTCCAGAGCTGGGGCAGCAGCTTAAAGGAACCTGGGACATTTGGGGGCAAACCAACTTGTCTGGAATCAGCTTCCTCTCAGACAGAAGAGCTGGCAGAGGCCATGGCACCTTTGAAAAGCCTGCAGGCAGGTGCCATATCTGAATCTCCAGCAATCTAGCTCACATGTTCCACCCCACCCTGGTGATTCCTTGAGACCTGACCCCTCTCTACTTGCAGGTTCATCCAGCCATTACCAGGGGCTTTTGGCCCCTCTTGCTTCAGACTTCAGACTTTACTAAAACCTCTCAAACAAGAATTAGCTGGCCTCAGAGTGCCCCATACTTCTCAATAAGTGGCCCCAGGTGTGGCACTAGAAGCAGCCTGCATTGATTGATAGCTTAACCTCTCCTGGGCACCTCCAAGGTCAGCATAATTAGCAGCCATCTACAGATGGCTGTGTAGTTCATGCTGGGTGGCCCTGGGCAGGGTACAGGCAGAGGCTGACTTTGCACCTCCCAGGAGGCCCCAGAGACAGTGAACCCAGTAGTCAGGTTCGATTACAACTCTATGCTGGATTATAACCCTACCACATCCAAAAGTGATACACTCAAGGGGCAGATTCTGTGGAACACCAAAGCCCCACTGAAGTAAATCCTGCTTCACAGGGGTGTCTCCAGCACAGCAACTCTTTGGCTGTAGTTGCAGCTGGTCCTCAAGGCTGATTGGCCTGGGGGTCAATTTCTCCCAGTGATGCCAAAGCAGCCAAGGCTCAACTACAAGAGGACAGTGCACACAGTCCACACAGGGGAGTACCAAAAAGACCCAGCTCAGGTTACTGCGGAGGCTGAGCCACTGGGCCCTACAGGACACTTACTACACAAGGCCAGTCTACCAATTCCAGGAGAAATAGCAGCTCTACCTAATACATAGAAACAAACACAGGGAAGCAGCCAAAATGCAGAGACAAAGGAACATGTCACAAATGAAAGTACAGAAGAAATCTTCAGAAAAAGAACTAAATGAAATGGAAGCAAATTACTAGATATAGAGTTCAAAAAAATGGTTATAAGGATGCTCAAGGAACTTAATGAGAATTTCAAGAATTTTAGTGAGAATTTTAAGGGAATGAGGGAGATCATTAACGACATAAAAAAACACACACAGAGTCAGAAATGAAGGCTACACTGAAATGAAGAATAATTTACAAGGAATCAACAATAGAGTAGAAGACATCGAGAATCAAATCAGCAATTTGGAATATGAAGAAGCAAAAAACACCCAATCAAAAGAGGAAAAAAAAAAGAATCCAGAAATATGAAGATAATGTAAGGTCTCTGGGACAACTTCAGGTGTACCAACATTTGCATTATTGGGGTGCCAGAAGGAGAAAGAGCAAGAAATTGAAAACCTATTTGAAAAATAATGACAGGAAACTTCCCTTACCTGGTGAAATAAATAGACTTACAACTACAGGAGGCACAGAGAGTCCCAAATAAGAGGAACCCAAAGAGGCCCACACCAAGTAACATCATTATTAAAATGTCAAAGGTAAAAGACAAAGAAAGGATCTTAAAGTAGCAAGAGAAAAGCAGTTAGTTACCTACAAAGGAGACCCCATAACACTGTCAGTTGATTTCTCAACAGAAACCTTGCAGGCCAGAAGGGAGTGGCAAGAAATATTCAAAGTGATGAAAAGCAAGGACCTATAACAAAAATTACTCTACTCATCAAAGCTATCATTTAGAATTGAATGTCAGATAGAGTTTCAGAGATAAGAAAAAGCTAAAGGAGTTCCTCACTACCAAACCAGTATTACATGAACTGTTGAAGGGTCTTCTTTAAGAAGAAGCTAATGAACAAAATAAATTGGCAAACAAAATAGACCCAAAGACATTGAAGCATGCAACAGACTGTTGTATTTCAGAGGGAAGGGGGTGGGGTGGTGAGTGGGAAGAGATTAACCAAAGAACTTATATGTATATATGCATAACCCATAGACACAGAAAATAATGGGGTGAAAGCCTGGGGAGGCGGCAGAGGTGGAGTGGAGAGGGGCATATGGGGGGAAATGGGACACCTGTAATACTTTCAACAATAAAGATTTTAAAAATGGGCAAAGGACATGAATAGAGGCTTCTCCAAAGAGGATATACAGATGGCCAAGAGACATATGAAAAAATGCTCAATGCCACTAATCATTAGAGAGATGCAAATAAAAATTATAATGAGGTATCACTTCACAGCTATCAGAATGGCTACCATCAATAAATCAACAAAAAACAAGTGCTGGCAAGGATTTGGAGGGAAGGAAACCCTTGTGCACTATTGTTGGGAATGCAGATTGGTGCAGCCACTGTGGAAAACAGTATGGAGTGTCCTTAAAAAATTAAAACTGGAACTGCCTTTTGACCCAGCAATTCCATTTCTGAGAATATATCCTAAGAATCTTGAAACCCCAATCAGAAAGAATAAATGTATCCCTATGTTTATAGTAGCATTATTTACAATAGCCAAGATCTAGAAACAGCCCAAGTGCCAATCAGCAGATGAGTGGATAAAATATTTATGGTGCTTTACACAATGGAATACTATGCAGTTGTTAAAAAGGATCTCTTAACCTTTGAGACAACATGTATGAACCTAGAGAGTATGATGTTAAGCAAAATAAGCTACTTAGAGAAAGAAAAATACTATAAGATCTCACTAATAAGTAAAATCTAATAAACAAAATAAACTGATGAACAAAATGGAACTGGAAGCATAGATATATGGAAAAAAATGGCTGGTGCCTGATAGGAAGTGTTGGGGTTGACTGAATAAACAAGGTGAAACAATTAGCTAAAGAATATATAGGCATACCCCACTGACACAGAAAACAGTTTGGTGAAAGCCAAGAGAGGGGTGAGTAGAGGGGGTGGCAGTGGGCAATTGTAGCAGGGTGGAGACAGAGTGACACTTGCAGTAATGTCAACATTTAAAATTTTTAAATAAAAAAACATAAAAGTGGAAGGGGTAAATGTCTGAACTGCCAAAGGAAGATGGAGAAAAGATGACCTCAAAAGAAAAGAAAAAAAGCCCTGGCTAGTGTTTCTCAGTGGTTAGAGCATAGGTCTCCACACCAAAGGGTCATGGGTTTGATTCAAGAGGACAAGGGCATGTACCTGGGTTGTGGGTTGGCTCCCTGCCCCCAGTTGGGGCACGTGCAGGTGGCAACCAGTTGCTATGTCTTTCTCACATCAACTTTTCTCTCTACTTCTCCCCTACTCCCTCCCTCCCTTCAACTCTCTGAAAAGCAATGTAAAAAATATCCTCTGTTGAGAATTAATAACAACGAAAACAAAAAAAAAATCTACTGTATATATGCAACTTTCTTTTTTATAAACTTAATGGTGACCACACACACACAAAAAACAAAATTAGGGAGACTCCAAGATGGCAGTGGATTAAGTGGAAGCTACACTGACATTCTCCCAGGACCAATATGACATTACAACTAAAATTTAGAAAAATCATCCTGAATAGCTAACTGAAGACTAGCTGGAGAGAACCCTTATCATCAAGAACATAAAGAGGAGGCCACATGCAGACTGGTAGGAAGGGTAGAAGCCTGAGGGCACTGTCTGGTCTCCCACAGGCAGCAACTGAAGTTCTGGAGGGATGTCTCAGGCATGGGGGGTTTCCCCTGTGAAGTATAGGGTCTAAGCCCCAAACCTGGTTCACAGCCCAGAGCACAAGGACTGGGAAAGGTGCCCACATAACATCTGGTTGTAAAAAGTTTCAGGGATTCTGTCTGGCAGGGAGAGATGGTTAGAAACACATGTACCCCCTTAATAGACCAACACACTAAATTTTGTTTGCAGCCACTCACCTTCAGCTCTGGCAGAGGGAGGGCAGAGTGAACTAGAGCTGCATGAGGGGAGTCTGGGGTTGGTGGTTCTGGAAAGTGAGCTGAGAGGGAAGCTGTCAGGATCGCTGTGCTAAGTCACTCCCCCACGCTGCAGACCATCTTTCTCAGGCAGAGCTTTCTCATCAATGTAGCTTTTTTTTTTTTTTTTTAATATCTCTTTATTGATTTCAGATAGAGGAAGGGAGAGAGAGAGAGAGAATCATCAATGATGAGAGAGTCATTGATCGGCTGCCTCCTGCACACCCCCCACTGGAGATCGAGCCCACAACCTGGGCATGTGCCCTGACCAGGAATTGAACCTTGATGACCTGGATCATAGGCCAATGCTCAACCGCTGAGCCACAGCCAGCCAGGCAATGCAGCTTTTGCCTGTGGAGAAGCAATTGCCCCAACCATTGGAAACCCTCTCACTGAACCCTGAGGAGTTTAAACCCTGCTGAGCTCTACAGGCTGAGGCTTATTATGTGCCTAAGACTAATAATCAGCCTGCAGGCAGAGGCAGACCTCTGGATGCTTAGAATCTCTGCCTGACCTGCTTCTGGGCCAGGGGCTAGGAAAAGCAGACATTGGTGAGCAAAGTGGTCCTTACCACACATACCCAGCCACATCAGAGGGAACTACAAGCTGTGGAACACTGATAGCTCCAAACAGGGTACTCAGGAAAAGTCACAGTTTCTGACATTTACCTGTTCCAGAGACCCTTCAAAGAGGTCCAAATCCAATAAACCCATTGGCCAGCTTCAGACAATAGAGCAGGATCCAATAAGATTCACAAGAAGTATATGCACAGAGAGATAATTGGCAGGCTCCAAACCCAGATGAGGAGAATTCTGCTTCAGGTGGTAAGTACCTGCATAGCAGCCTGCACACTGTGTTGGAGGTTGAGCCTCACCTACAGCCAGCCTGAAGGTCAAACCCATGCACAAATGGGACAATAGTAATCAAGACACAATTATAACAGGAAGGCCTAGACAACATGCACAGACCTGGGCCTTGGAGCACCCAGGTTTGGTGATCAGGGAGACTGCACCACTGAATCCCACAGGCCACCTACTGCATAAAGCCACCCTACCAAGAATGGAGCATGTAAGGGATCTACCTAATATATCAAAACAAACACAAACAAACAGCCAAAATGGGCAGACAAAGAAACAAGCCCCAAATGAAAGAACAAGAGAATTCTTCATAAGACGATCTAAATGAAATGAAGATTAGCAATTTATCAGAGAGAGTTCAAAGTAATGATTATAAGGATGCTCGACAGTATGAAAAAAATATAGAAACTATGAAAAACAACCAATTGGAAATGAAGAATACACTGGAAAAAATGAACGGCATATTAAAGGAAGCTGAGGACTGGATCAGTGAATTAGAAGACAGGGTAGGAAAAAACTCACTCAATCAGAGAAACCCCCCCCCCCAAAAAAAATGAAAAAACAGGACAGTTTAAGGGAGCTAAGTGACAATACAAACATAACAATATCAGAATCATAGAATTATCAGAAGGAGAAGAAAGTGAGATAGGAATAGAGAATCTGTTTCAAGAAATAATGGCAGAAAACTTCCCTAATGTGGTGAAGGAAAGTCACACAAGTTCAAGAACAGAGAGTCCCAAGCAAGTAACACCCAAAGAGGCCCATGCCCAGACACATCATAATTAAAATTCAAAAATTCAAGACAAAGAGAGAATCCTAAAGGTATCAAGATAAAAGAAATTTGTTACCTACAATGGATCCTTCACAAGGCTGTCAGCTGATTTCTCAACAGGAACTCTACAGGCCAGAAGGGAATGGCATGAAGTATTCAAAGTAATAAAAAGCAAGGATCTGAAACCAAGACTACTCTATCCAGCAAGGCTATCATTCAAAATAGATGGTAAAATAAAGAGCTTCCAGACAAAAAAAAAGCTAAAAAACTTTATCAGCACCAAAAGAGCATTGCAAGAAATGCTAAAAGGATGGCTGTAACAATAAGAAATATATATATAGAGAGAAACATAGGCATAAAGAATAAAACTGACAATAGATAAGTACCTATCAATAATAACCTTAATTGTAAATGTCTTAAATGCTCCAATCAAACGACATAGGGTAGCAGAATGGATGAGAAAACACGACCTATATATATGCTGTCTACAGGAGATCCACTCAGAACAAAAGACACACACAGGATAAAAATGAAGGGTTGGAAAAAAAAAATCCCATGCAAATGGAAATGAAAAAACTTGGGGTAGCAATACTTGTATCCGACAAAATAGACTTCAAAATGAAGGTCATAACAAGAGACAATGAAAGTCACTACATAATACTAAAGGAATTAATGCAAAAGAGGATATATCCTCTTTAAAAACTTCTGGAGGACTTTAAGGGAGATATTGACTGCAATACAGACATAGTAGGGGACTTCAACGCCCCACTGACTTCACTGGATAGATCTTCCAGACAAAAAATAAAAAAGGAGACAGGGACCCTAAATGATAAACCAGATCATATGATCAGATAGATTTACAGAACATTCCACCCAAAAGCAGCAGAATAAACATTCTTGTCTAGTGCAAATGGGACATTCTCAATGATAGAGCACATGTTACACACAAAATAAGTCTCTAAAAGTTCAATGATATTGAAATTATATAAAGCACCTTCTCAGATCACAATGGCATGAAACTAGAAATCAATTACAATAAAACCACTTAAAAATATTCAAACACTTGGAGGCAAAATAACATGTCATTAAACAATGAATTGGTTATCAATGAGATTAAGAAAGAAATTAAAAACTTCCTGGAAAAAAGTGAAAATGAACACACAACCATCCCAAATCTATGGGACACAGTGAAAGCAGTCCTGAGAGGGAACTTCATAGCACTACAGGCCTACCTGAAGAAGCAAGAAAAATCTCAAATTAACAATATAACCCTACACCTAAAAAAACTAGAAAAAGAAAATAAAAAAGCCCAGAGTAAGTAGAAGAAAGGAAATAATAATGAGCACACTGGAAATAAATGACATGGAGGCTAAAAAAATAATACAAAAGAACAATGAAACCCAGAACTGGTTCTTTGAAAAGATAAACAAGGTTATTGAACAGCTAGCTAGACTCATCAAGAAACAAAGAGAGAGGACCCCAATAAATAAAATCAGAAATGCAAGAGGTAAAATAACAAGTGACACCACAGAAATATAAAGGATTGTAAGAAAATATTATAAACAACTATATACCAAGAAATTGGACAACCTGGATGAAATGAACAAATTCCTAGAAACATACAATCTTCAAAAACTTAGTAAAGAAGAATCAGTAAACCTGAATATACCATTAACAGCTAATGAAATTGAAGCAGGAGTAAACAAACTCCCAGCTAACAAAAGTCCTGGACCTGACAGCTTCACAGAGGAGTTTTACCAAACCTTCAAAGAAGAACTCACACCTCTCCTCCACAAAATATATAAAAAAATTCAAGAGTAAGGAAGACTTCCAAGCTATTTTTATGAGGCCAGCATTATCTTATTTCCAAAACCAGATAAAGACACCACAAAGAAGTAAAATTACAGGCCAATAAACCTGATGAACATAGATGCCAAATCCTCAATAAAATATTAGGAAATTGGATCCAGAAATATATTAAAAAGATTATTCAATATGACTGAGTAGGATTTATCCCAGGGATGCAAGGCAGGTACAGTATTCACAAATCAATAAATGTGATACATCACATAAACAAAATGAAAGATAAAACACTATGATCACATCCACAGATGCAGAAAAAGAATTAGACAAAATCCAGCACACATACTGGATAAAGCCTCTCAGCAAAGTGAGAACATAGGGATCACAGGTCAACATAATAGAGGCCATATATTACAAACCTAAGCCAACATCATACTCAATAGGCAAAAATTAAAATTGTTTCCCTTAAGGACAGGAACAAGACAGGGAAGCCCACTTTCACCACTCTTATTCAACATAGTACTCGAAGTCCTTGCCACAGCAATCAGACATGATGAAAAAATAAATGGCATCCAAATTGGAAAGGAGGTATTGAAACTGTCATTATTTTCAGATGACATGATATTGTACATAGAAAACTCTAAAAACTCCACCAAAATAATGCAAGATTTAATAGATGAATTTGGCAAAATATCAGGATACAAAATTAACAACCAGAAATCTATGGCATTTTTATACACAAATAATGAATTCTCAGAAACAGAAAATAAAAACTAATCCTGTTTACAATTGGAAAAAAAAAAAAAAAAAAAAAAGATACCTTGGAATAAAGTTAACCAAGAAAGTAAAAGACCTATACTTGGAAAACAATAGGACATTGAAGAAAAAAAAAAAAATAGAGGTAGATACAAACAAATGGAAGAATATACCATGCTCATGGATTGGAAGGATTAACATCATTAAAATGTCCATACTACCCAAAGCAATCTATAAATTCAATGCAATCCCTGTTAAAATACCAATGGCAAATTTCACTGATCTAGAATAAATGCTACAAAAATTTATTTGGATCCAAAAAAGACCCTGAATACCTGTAGTAATCTTGAAAAAGAACAAATTTGGAGTTATCACAATATCTGATATCACGCTATATTACAAGGCCTTTGTAATCAAAACAGTCTTGTACTGGCAAAAGAACAGCCATATAGATCAATTGAAAACCAAAGAGAACCCAGAAATCAAACAATGTCTTTTTGGCCAATTAGTATTTGACAAAGGATGCAAGAGCATACAATGGAATAAAGACAATCTCTTCAATAAATGGTCCTGGTAAAACTGGACAGGTACTTGCAAAGAAATGACAGTAGATGACCAACTTACACTATACACAAGGATAAACTCAAAACAGATTAAAGACTTAAATGTGATGAACTATAAAAAACCTAGAAGAAACCATAAGCTGTAAAATTTCAGACAGCTAGGGTAGCAGTATTTTTGTCAATACATCTCCTGGGGCAAGTGAAACAAAGGAAAAAATAAACAAATGGGACTACATCAAAATAAAAAGCTTCTGCACAGCAAGAGAAACCATCAACAAAATGAAAAGGAATCCCACTGTATGGGAGAACTTATTTGACAATGATACATTGGATAAAGGGTTAATTTCCCAAATATATAAAGAACACACACAAATGAACACATACAACTTAACAAAAGGAAGATAAAGAATCCAATTAAATAATGGGCAAAGGGCCTAAATAAACACTTCTCCAAAGAGGACATACAGGTTGCCAGGAGACATGTGAAAAAATTCTCAGTCACTAAGCATCAGAGAAATGCAAGTTAAACCTCACATATTCCAGAATGGCTACCATCAACAAATCAACAAATGACAAGTGGTGGTGAGAATGTGGAGAAAAGAAGACCCTAGTACACTGCTGATGGGAATGCTGACTGGTGCAGCCACTATGGAAAACAGTATGAAGTTTCCTTAAAAAATTAAAAATGGAACTGCCACTTGAACCAATGATTCCACTTCTAGGAATATATCCTAAGAATCCTGAAACACCAATCAGAAAGAATATATGCACCCCTATGTTCATAGCAGCACTATTTACAATAGCTAAGATCTGGAAACAGCCCAAGTGCCCATCAGTAGATGAGTGGATAAAAAAGCTGTGGGACATTTACCCAATGTAATACTACACAGCTATAAAAAAGTATCCCTTAGTCTTTGAGATAGGATGGAGGGAACTAGAGAGTATTATGTAGAGTGAAATAAGCCAGTTAGAGAAAGACAGGTATCACATTATCTCACTTATATGTGGAATGTAATAAACAAAATAAACTGAGGATCAAAACAGATCCAGAGAAATGGAAGTATGGAACAGACTCACAAATTTCAGAGGGAAGAGGGGCACAGGAAGAGATTATCCAAAGAACTTATATGCATATACGCATAACTCATAGACACAAACAATTGTGTGGTAAAGAAATGGGGGGAGTGGAGAGGAGTGGTAGCAAGTGGGGGGAGGGTCTCTGAGGGGAAAAGGGAACATCTGTAATATTTTAAAAAATAAAGATTAATTCAAAAAACCCAAAATCTGTACACATAGCTTAAAAAATAGGAAACAGAGGAATGAATTATGGAATACCACCAAACAAAAACGACAGAAACACAAAGGAAATGAACCAATTAAGGCACAGAGCTACCAGAAAATAAAGGATAAAATAGCTATAAGAATTCCTCATACATCAATAATTATCCTAAATGTAAATGGAACGAATTCACCAGTAAAGAGGCACAGAGTGGCAGATAGGATAAAAAAAACAAAACCCAACCATATGCTGCCTTCAAGAGAAACATCTAAGCTGCAGAGAGAAAGGTAGATTCAAAGTGAAAGAGTTGAAAATGATTCTCCATGCAAATATCACCCAGAGAAAAGCAAGTGTAGCCATACTTATATCTGACAAAAGAGATTTCAAGATAACAAAAGTGCCTAAGTCAGTTTTGCTCAGTGGTTAGAGCATCAGCTCATGGACTGAAGGGTCCTTGGTTCGATTCCAGCCAAGGGCACGCACCTTGGTTGCATGCTCAATCCCCAGCCCTGGTCAGGGTATGTGCAGGAGGCAACCAATCGATGGGTCTCTGTGACATTGATGTTTCTCTCTCTCTCTTCTCCCTTTCCACTCTTTCTCAAAAGCAATGGGAAAAAGTCCTTGGGTGAAGATTAAAAAAAAGATAACAAAGGTAGCAAGAGGCAAAGATGAACATTTATAACGATAAAGGAACACTACATCAGGAAAACATAACACTTCTTAATATATATACATTCAATCAGGGAACAATGAAGTATATAAAACAACTACTCACATAACTAAAGGGAGAAACAGATCAAAACACAATCATAGTTGGGGACCTTAATACTCCACTTACAGCTCTAGACAGATCAACCAAACAGAAAATCAATAAAGAAATATCGGCCTTAAATGATACATTAGATCAAATGGACATAATTGACATTTACAGAGCCTTTCTTCCAAGAACCTCAGATTATAATTCTTCTCCAGTGCACATGGAACATTCTCAAGGATAGACCATATGTTGGGTCATAGAACTAGCATCAACAAATTCAAGAAGATTGAAATTATACGAGCATATTCTCTGACCATGATGACTTGGAATTAGAAATCAACTGTAAAAAGGCAGTAAAGAAATCCACAAATACATGGAGATTAAACAATATTCTACTAAAAATGACTGGGTCAAAGAAGAAATAAAAAATGATATCAAAAGACATATAGAGACAAATGAGAATGACAATACAACATGTCACAACTTCTGGGATGCAGCAAAAGCAGTAATAAGAGGGAAGTTTATATCATTATAGGCCTATTTCAGGAAATGAGAAATCCCATGTAAAGAACCTAACAACATCTTAAAGAGCTAGAAAGAGAAGAACAGAGGCAACCCAAAGTCAGCAGAAGAAAGGAAATCATAAAAATTAGAGCAGAATGGAATGAAATAGAGAACAAAAGGACTATACAAAAAATTAATAAAACAAAGAGCTGGCTCTTTGAAAATAATAAAATTGACAAGCTCCTGCCTAGATTTGCAAAGAAAAGAGAGAAAAGATCCATAAAAACAAAATCAGAAATGAAAGATAAGAAGTCACTGCAGACACCACAGATATACAAATGATCATACTAGGATATTATGAAAGGCTATATGCCACCAAATTCAATAACCTAGAAGAAATGGTAAGTTCCTAGAAATATATAACCTTCCTAGACTAAATCATGAACAACTGGAAAATCTAAATAGACTGATAAGCAGTGAGGAAATTGAAACAACCATCAAAAACCTCTGAAAAAATAAAAGTCCATGACCAGATGGCTTCACCAGTGAATTCTACCAAACATTCAACAAAAATTTAAAACTTATCTTTCTCAAACTCTTCCAAAAAAATGAAGAAGAGGCAATACTTCCTAACACATTTTATGAGGCCATATAACCCTGATACAAAAATCTGGCAAGGCTAACACAAAAAAAGAAAACAACAGACCAATATCTCTGATGAATACAGATGCAAAAATACTAAACAAAATACTAGCTAATCGAATACTACAGTACATGAAAAAAATAATACATCATGATCAAGTGGGGTTCATTCCAGGGCACAATCATGGTTCAACATACATAAATCAATCATTGTAATATACCACATTACTAAAATTGGATAAAAATCATATGATCTTATCAATAAATGCAGAAAGAGCATTTGATAAGATACAATATCTATTTATACTCAAGAAAGTGGGTATAGAAGAAAATAAATACATAATAAATAAAGGCCATATGACAAACCCTTTGCTAATATCATACTCGATGTTGAAAAACTGAAAGCTTTTTCTCTAAGATCAAGAAGACAAGAATATGCATTCTCACCATTCTTTTATTCAACATAGTTCTGGAAGTCCTAGCCAGAGCAATCATGCCAGAGAAAAAAAAATAGAAGGCATCCAAATTGGTAATGAAGAAGTAAAAGTGTCACTTTTTGCAGATGAAATGTTTCTATATAGAGAAAACCCTAAAGACTCCACCAAAGAACTGTTAGAAAAAATAAACAATAAACAAATACCATAAAATTGCAGGATAAAAAATCAATGTACAAAAATCCATTGCCATCCTGTATACTAACAATGAAACTTCAGAAAGAGAAATGAAAAAAATTCCTTTTCCAAATGCAAACAAAATAATAAAATACCTAGTAATAAACTTAACAAAGGACGTGAAAGACCTGTATACTGAAAATTACAAAGCATTATGAAAAGAGATGTTAAAGACACAACAAACCCAGCTGGCATGGGTCAGTAGTTGAGCATCGATCCATGAACCAGGAGATGGTGGTTTAATTCCCAGTCAGGGAACATGCCCTGGTTGCGGGCTTGATTCCCAGTAGGGGGTGTGCAGGATGCAGCTGATTAATGACTCTTTATGTTTCTATTTCCCTCTCCCTCTCCCCTCCTCTCTCTGAAATTAATAAAAATATATTTTAAAAAATCAATAAATAAAAAATAAAGACAAAACAAAATGGAAAAATATCTGATATTCATGGATTGGAAGACGCAACATACTTAAAGTGGCCATATTAACTGAGCAATGTACAGATTTAATTCAATCCCCATCAAAATCCCAATGTCAGTTTTTAAAGAAATAGAATAAAAAATCATCAGATTTGTATGGAACCACAAAAGACCCCAAGTAGCCAAAGCAATTCTTAGAAAAAATAATGAAGCTGGAGGTATATCATACTACTTGACTTCAAATTATACTACAGAGCTATGATAATCAAAACAGCATGGCAGCCTGGCAGGCATAGCTCAGTGGTTGAGCACCAACCTATGATCCAGGAGATTGTGGTTCGATTCCCAGTCAGGGCACATGTCCGGGTTGTGGGCTCGATCCCCAGTGGGGGCCATTCAGGAGGCAGCCAATCAATGACTCCCTCATCATTGATGTTTCTATCCCTCTCTCTCCCTCTCCATTCCTCTCTCTGAAATCAATAAAGATATGTTTTATAAAACCAAAAAATAGCATGGCATTGGCAGAAAAGCAGACACACAGATTAATGGAACAGAATTGAGGTCCCAGAGTATCCGGAAACACAAAATGGAGCAAAGAAAGCCTCTTCAGTTAATGGTGTTGGGAAAATTGGAAAGCCACATGCAAAAGAATGAAACTATATTATAGTTTGTGATTATGTACACAAATTAATTCAGAATGGATCAAAGACCTACATATAAAATTTGAAACAATAAATTACATAGAATAAAACATAGGTACTAAACTTATGGACCTTGGTCATAGAGAACATTTTATAAACTTGACCCCAAAGGCAGGTGAAGTAAAGGCAAAAATAAATGAACATGACTATATCAAACTAAAAAGCTTCTGCACAGCAAAAGAATCTGGCAACAAAACTAAGTAGCAGCCAACCAAATGGGAGATGATACACATTTGCAAACAACAGTTCTGACAAAGGTTTAATATACAAAACAAAATATATAAAGAACTCATAAAACTCAACAGCAAACAAACAATCCAATTGAAAAATGGGCAGAGAGCCTGAAGAGACACTTCTCCTAGAAAGACATACAAGTGGTCAACAGATATATGAAAAGATGTTCAACCTTACTAGCAGTTAGAAAAATGCAAACCAAAACTACAATTAAGTACCACCTCATACTTGTTAGAGTGGCCATTATAGGCAAGACAAGTAATAACATGTGTTGGAAAGGTTGTGAAAAAAAGAGAACTCTCATTCACTGCTGGTGGAAATGTAGACTGATACAGCCACTATGGAAAACAGTCCGACGAGTCTTCAAAAAATTAAGAATAGAGTTACCATATGAGCCAGCAATCTCTCTCCTGGGTATATAACTGAAAAAAACCCCAAACTCATGTATTTGCAAAGATATATGCACCCTTATGTTCACTGCACCCTTATATTCATGGTGGCTAAGACATAGAGACAACCAAGTGTCCTGCAATAGAGGATCGGATAAAGAAAATGTGGTACATTTTCACAATGGAATACTACTCAGCCATAAGAAAAGACAAAATACTGCCATTCACAACATGGATGGATCTTGAGAATATTATGCTGTGAAATAAGTCAATTGGAAAAAGCTAAGAACCATATGATTTCACTCATATGTAGGATGTAAAACTGAAACTCATAGACACAAACAACAGTGTGGTGGTTGCCAGAGGGAAGGGGGTGTTAGGTGAGGGGTGAAGAGGGGCCTAATATATGGTGATGGACGATGATTTGACTTTGGGTGGTGGGTATACAGTGCAATATACAGATCCTTTATCATAGAAATCTATACCTGAAATCTATATGATCCTATTAAGCAATGTCACCCCAATAAATTTAATTTCAAAAAAGCTGTGGCATATTTACACAATGGAATACTACATGGCTACAAAAAGGAAGGAACTCTTACCTTTTGAGACAGCATGAATAACCTGGAGATTATAATGCTAAGTGAAATAAGCCAGTCAGAGAAAGACAAATGCCATATGATCTTGCTTATATGTAGAATCTAATGAATAAAATAAACTGACGAACAAAATAGAACCAGAAACATGGATCCGTGGTACAGACTGACAGATATTAGACGGGAGATAGGGGGTGGGGGTGGGATGAAAGAAGGTGAAGAGATTAGCTAAAGAACATATATGCATAGCCCATGGACAGACAACAATTTGGTGAGGGCCAGAGCGGGGAGGGTGGAGTCTTGGTGGAGGGGGACAAAGGGGGGAAAATGGGGGACTTCTGTATTAATGTCAACAATTAAAAAAAAATAAGATAAACTAATAAGATTATGGCTTGGCATTTAACAGTTATACCTTATACAGCAGAGTCAAATACTTACACTATATCAAAGACGAAAAAACATTACAAAACTTATGGGGAAATTTAGTTTGAACTGCTGAACCAAAAATCATGGCTAAATATAAACTTTGGATGTCATATTAAAAGTGGGAAAAGTCCAACAAATCCATCCACATTACTTATGTTTCTGTCTTGGGTATAGTACAGTTCTTAGTTACTGAAAGTGTGTTTATTGAGGATGAAGTATAAAGCTATATTTTTATGGAGTAAAAGCTCAAATTTAGGGCAGAAATCCTTCAATAATTTTCCACATAACCACAAACAAAAAATCTGGAATTCCTAATCTTCTCTAAATCTGGATATCAGCAGTAGTTCACTATTTGGCAGAGCATATAAATCTTGTTCTGAGTCTGTCTTCTCCCAATTTATCCTAAAGCTATCACTTTTTCCATCTAGCTTATCTAATATTAGTGTGCCTATAATGTATCTGACTATAGCAAACACTGAAATAAAAACATAGTGGTTTCCATTATTCAACTGGATAAATTTACTGGGAATGCAAGGCAAAACAAGAGTTGCCAGATTTCACAAAGCACTGCAAACAGATGTATGTATAATAAGGTATACTTGTTCTCCCTACTATCATCCTATAGTCCTTCTGACTATGGGAGGAAAAGAAAAAGTTAGCTATTGTTTTCATATTTGTACTAATATTAGAATGATATTTTCAAAAAGAATTAGAAATAGACTTACTTTGGAGGGATTACTTTCAAGGATATAATGTAGTTGAGTTAGTCAGATGATTCAGCGGATCCTTCAGTGAACATAGGAATTTTCTTCTTATTACTAAATAAAGTCATAAATCAACCAGGAAAACTGCAGGGAGCAAAAAGCAACAATAGAGTTATTTGATAAATATTATATACAAATATACAAGTAACAATCTGATGACCCCCCCGCCAGTAGTCCTACAAATTATACAAAGGGAGGGAGGGGAGGGGAGGGGAGGGGGGGAATGATTTTAGTATACATCAGGATTACATACAGAGTTTATAAACACATAGATTTTTGGGCACCACCTTCAGAGTTTCTCATTCACATCAGAAGTGGGCCTGAATATTTGTATTTATACCAATTTCCCAGTGGTGCTGATGATGCTGGTTAGGGAACCACACTTTAAGAAACACTAATCTAAAGAAAACTGATACATCAAACTGTACTACAAAGCCATTGTAATAAAAACAGCCTGGTATTGGTACAACAACAGACATATAGATCAATGTAACAGAACAGAGACCCCAGAAATAGACCTATGCCATTATGGTAAATTAATATTGGACAAAGGAGGCAAGAGCATACAATGGAGTAAAGACAGTTTCTTCAATAGATGGTGCTGGGAAAATTGGATAGGTACATGCAAAAAAATGAAACTAGACCACCGACTTTCACCATACACAAAAATAAACTCAAAATGGATAAAAGACTTCAACATAAGTCATGAAAGCATAAAAATCCTGGAAGGAAACATAGTCACAGACATCTCATGTAGTGGAATTTTCACTAATACATCTCCTAGGGTAAGAGAAACAAAAGAAAAAACAAACAAAAGAAAAAATAAACATATGGGACTACATCAAACTAAAAAGCTTCTGTATAGCAGAAGAAAACAGCCTCTAAATACAAAGGAACTCCACAGTCTGGGAAAACATATTTGCCAAGGATGTGTCTGATAAGGGGCTAATTTCCAAAATGTACAAAGAACTCATACTATTCAGCAAGAGGAAGACAATCCAATTAAAAAGTAGGCAAAGGACCTGAATAGACACTTCTCCAAAGAGGACATACAAATGGACAAGAGACATATGAGAAAATGCTCACACCTGTCAGAATGGTTACCATCAACAAATGACACACGCTGGCGAGGATGTGGAGAAAGGGGAACCCTAGTACACTACTGATGAGAATGCAGACTGGTGCAACCACTATGGAAAACAGTATGGAGGTTCCTCAAAAAATTAAAAATGGAGCTGCCTTTTCACCCAGTGATTTCACTTCTAGGAATATATCCTAAGAATCCTGAAACACTAACCAGAAAGAATATGTACATCCCTATGTTCATAGCCATGCAATTTACAATAGCTAAGATTTGGAAACAGCCCAAGTGCCCATCAGTAGATGAGTGGATAAAAAAGCTGTGGGACATTTACACCATGGAATGCTATGCAGCTGTAAAGAAGAAGCATCTCATACCATTTGGGACAGTATGGATGGACCTGGAGAATATTGTGCTAAGTGAAATAAGCCAGTTAGAGAAAGACAAATATCACATGATCTCACTTATATGTGGAATCTAAAGAACTTAATAAACTTTGAACAGAAGAGATTCAATGACATGGAAGCATGGATCAAACTGACGAATATCAGAGGGATGGAGGGGGCAGGTGGGTGGAGGTGGAGAGATCAACCAAAGAATTTATATGTATATATGTACATACAACCCAAGGACATGGACAATGGTGAGGAGAGGGACTGGGGAGGGGGGTGGGAAGGGGTGGAATGGGTCATTGGGGAGAAAAAGGGACATCTGTAATATTTTAAACAAAAATAAACAAAACAAAAAAATAAAAAAATAAAGAAAACTGAGAAAGAAAATAAACAGTAGTCCCAATACCATTACCTAGTCCCTCATAATGTGGTTGTTTCTATTTAAAGTATTACACTGAATAATGCAGATAATTCTAACAAAAGTGAAAGTTTCTTCTTTACATTTTAACAGTTCAATATTATTTTTTCAACTAAAATTTAAGTTAGCAGAAAGTCTCTATAAAGTTTATATTGAGATTCTAGAACACAAGTCTAACTAGTACCACTATTTATAATGAATGATTGTGTATATATATATATATATACACACACACACACACACACACATATATAATACTTATATGTATATATGCATATATACATATATATGCACATATACCTACATATAGATAAACACAAACATTTTGATCACAATGTATTTTTCTAGTCCAAAGAATTATGAAATGTTATTTGCCTACTGGAAAGAGATACTTGATATTTTATTCGGTATACTGCATTTCTTTCCAAGAGAATGTTAGTGTCTGTGAGATGGTAAGAAATGGCAATACAGAATTTACTTAAGCTATGGTTTACTCACAACAAACCATTATCCCTTTAAAAATTCACATAACCACCTGGTTGAGTGTGGCTCAGGCACTGAGCATCAACCTCGGATCCAGGAGACCTTGGTTCGATTCCTGGTCAGGGCACATGCCCGGGTTGCGTGCTCGATCCCCAGTAGGGGGCGTGCAGGAGGCAGCAGATCAATGACGACTCTTTCATCATTGATGTTTCTATTTCTCTCTCTCCCTTTCACTTCCTCTCTCTAAAATCAATAATGATACATTTTAAAAATAATAAAAATTTAAAAAAATTCAGATAACTATTTCAGAAAAAAGTAGTATTTTTATATCGAGAAGAAAACATTATGATGACTAAATGATATTTCTTTGATGTTTCCATGCTGTATTCAATAAGACACTAGAATACCCTTGCAGACATTAATATTATAATACATTAAATAAAAAAGAAAAAGAAAATATTATCTATGAAATAAAAGTGATAATCTTACAGAAATATCTTGCATTGTTTTCCCCCTGTCAAAAGTAAAGAGTTATTACATTAACCTAAGAAAAAACTCCTACTTATATTTGACTCATTCAAATCTGAAAGAACAGTTAATAAAATTAAAGATAATTACTGAACTTGTAAGCCAGGCTGGAGTCAGAAAAAACTCTCTGCCCACAGTAATACCTGCTTTGTGTCTGGCTCTGTGACGAAAAATGTAAGATGTCTACTGCTTGGTTGTTTTGCCTTTCCAAAATGAAGTTGTGATGTCAAATTGTTGATTACACAAACCATATTCTTTTTTTTTTTTTTATCCTGACCTGAGGATATTTTTTCCATTGATTTTTGTTACAGTGAGTGAAAGGGATGGAGAAGGGGAGAGAGAGAGAAACATCGATGTGAGAGAGACACATTGATTGATTGTCTCCCACTCATGTGCTGACCGGGGCCTGGGATCGAACCTGCAACCAAGATACATGCCCTTGACAGGGAATTGAACCTGAGACCCTTTGGTTCGTGGGCCGACGCTCTAATCACTGAGCCAAACTGGCCAGGGCAAACCATATTATTTTAATTTAACAATTGCTGGGGAGTAGAGGGGTAGCTGTACAAGGAACAAAGTATTGTAATAGCAATGTAGAAATAAATAAGGTAAGCTTTTTAACCAAATCATCTTAACAGTCAGGTTTGATTTTTTAAAAATTTTCAACATGGCAGAAAACTTTTTTTTCTTGCTTTTTAAATTGTGCTAACCCAAAGAGCAAGAATATCAGTTAGAGATAGTAAAAGCAGTGAAAGGCAAGGCAAGTAAGTTGCTTTAAATGGGATAAAAATAATCTCTGTACCACTGTTTTAGTTGCCTGGTTACAGAGAAGGTAAAATTAAAGTGGAAGTCTGTTTTTCAGAGTCATTATATCGATAGGACCAGGACTGAATATTAATACACTTTTAACTTTCTTTGCCTTGAAAGTCATTAGTATTGTGCAGTTATCTCTACATATCAACAATTTATCTATATATTTCAGGTATCTTGAGTCCACAATAATTATGCATATTTTTTTCTGAATGTCTACTACATCTACCTATATAACCCTAAAGCAATGCTTAGAATAACTGTCAAATCAGAATATATATGTCTTCAAAAAGACAGAGATGACTCCATAGATTAATTCAGATTATATGCCAGGTGAAACTAGTAGCAGGATGTTATATATATATGAGAGAGAGAGAGGGAGAGAGAGGGAGATACTTAAGTTGACCTCATATTGTCTAGTCTGTCTTTGAATGAAGATTCTCAGTTGCAACATCTTTAGGCAGACTCTCTATATCTGTCATACTAATTTATGCCTGTGATAGCTGAAGATTTAAAAATGAGATGGCTGAAGTTTTAAAAATGTGTATAAGTTAAAATGGAAGTTAAAAATTTCTAAAGAACCATTTTTCCCTTTCAATTAGATTCATTAATTCTTTATTCCACCAAAACCAGAGTAGGTTTTGCTTACAAGGAAACATATCAATAAGCCTGTGTTTAGAGCCTAGTTGTAAATGCAAACTATTTTAAAAGAAATTCATTCTCTATAAGAACTAGTATTAACATTAATCTCTGTGGACAACCTATAATATTCTTTTTATGAACACCATAATCACAATGTGTTTATCAGTTATTCTAAATAGGCAGCTATTTTATAATTTTTTCAAAATAAATATCTTGACTAAAAGTTGTTGACTATAATTTGTCTGTTTTTCCTTGTGAGCTTTTGTTAGCCCATTACACTCAAAAGATTTAATTGCAAAGTAATTTCAGGTTCAAATATGGCAAAGGATGAATGTTTTAAATAAAAAGCTATATACTTCCAAAGTTTTTAATTAGATAAAAATTCCAGTATTTATTTTGTTTATGCATTTTTGAATTTAGAATTATAATATTAATGTGCGTGATTTTAACAGATTTGAAAAAGCATGAGGATGTCATAAAAAGATTAAGCTATTTGAATGCTTATGTGAAGCTTTCATTATTGTTTCATATAATTTTTATATAATTCACCATAGTGCTGTGTCCTAGAATACTTATATCACTTATGCCATATGCACGGTTGATATTACAAGTCTACAGCATTTAAAGATTCAGCAGGGAATTCTCAATACCAGTTTACTTTTAGCATCAGTCATTTTCAAATTTGGTTTTGAAGAATGAGTCACATCATTACTGATGCTAAAAAAGTTCCAGCTTAGGTCAATTCACAAAACTTCTTAAGCTGCAAAGATTCACTTGTCCAGGACTCTGTTAATGAAACAAATGGATTCATTTCCCAAATTTATAGCCTCTTAAAAATGTACATCAGATAATTGTGAAGCTTGAGAAAAAGGTGTTTAATTTTAAATTTTAAACTCTAAAAATAATGTTTTTAGTTAGAGTGAAATATGTGTAATAACTTTATTTTTAATTACTAGAAGTGGCAAAGTGCTCAGAGATGTTATTGGGCTAATTATAATTATACTTGGCCCAGTGGAGGGGGGGGGAAGGAGAACATCAATTTCTCCTGTACCAAAAGATGGGGGAAGTGTTCAAAGTTTCTATTTATACCCACAACAAGGGAAGCATATAGTTTCTATTTTAGTGTTTTTCATATCCTGGCCTGTAATTCTCTCCACATATGACCATCTCTTTTCAAATATTCTGCTTAGCTCCATTTCAGTTCTAATAGCTAGTGTTCTTATTGACTGAGAATTGACATGAATTCCCAGTTTCCTGTCATTGATGAATAGGGAAATAACTTGTTCATGAAATTATTATACATATGTGGGTAGGGCTAAGCTAAAAGAGTTTTTGAATTGAAAAACTCAAGTGAAAGGTGCACTGAAATAATTAAGATCAACATGCCAGACACCTAGAGAAAAGAACACAAAGGTCTCAAAGAGGAGCACCTCTGGTTTTAAAAGTATGATGCTCTGAAGCTTAAAAGAAACTGCCTTCTCCCAGATTAAATCTCAGCCCCTAATTCCAGAGAAATATTATCACTTTCTTCTCATTCTGCCCCAATCTACATACATAAACTTTCTGGTGGTGTTTTTTCTTCTTCTCTTCTGTGTATGTTGCTGGGGATGTTGTTTGTTGATTTTAAGTGTTAAAAGGGTGCACTGTTCTGAAGAAATCGTCTTTCAACTCTTTTTGTTTAGTGCCAATTCCTTAAGGTGTGAAATGTAGGAGCTGCCTGCATCACTGCCTCCTTCTTTTTTCCCTCTGTTCCTTGCAGTGGCTGGTAGAGGTTGATAGCTATAGGGATTCAACAGCCACCAAGCCAGGCTTCTTTTGCTTCTCATGTACCTAATGCAAAGAGTTGCTGCCTCTACAAACTGCCACCAACCTCAGAGAGGGGAGCAGGCCAGAGGGATCTCCAATTTCCTTTAGAGGGAGTAACTTGGTGGAGATGTCACTGAGAGGACTCTGAAGTGAAATAGGCTTCTGGGCAAGATGGGAGCTAAAGATACCTAGTGAGACCAAAACCCCATCCCCTCTGCACTGGACCCTGTTCAGCTCACCATGGCTCTCACAGTAAACTCAGTAACTAGGTGAGCATTCCCCAAGATATTCCAGATCTCTTATCCCTTTGTGGATAAGCCTGCCAATACTCAAGGGATCAAGTATTGTGTGGAGAATGAAGAAGACTGCAGAATTAAAGCCAACAGCATATACAACTTCCACATAATTCATGAATAATATCTGAAGAAGCAGGAAAGTAGGAACTCACTAGAATGCTCCAGGAAAAAGCCTCAGCTTTTATATATACATATATAAGCTTCAGCTTATATATATATGCTTCAGAGCACCACACTTTTAAAACCAGAGGTGCTCCTCTTTGAGACATTTGTGTTTCTTTTCTCTAGGTGTCTGGCATGTTTATCTTAATTGTTTCAATGCACACACACACATACATACACACACATATATATACATATACATTATATATACATATATATGTGTATATATACATATATATGCATATATATGTCTGTTAGCATCTCTTCCCCTCTCCCCTCAACAAAGCCCCTTAGCCATAAGAACTCACTTTACTAACTGCCGCTCTTTTTTTAATCCCTTCAGGCAAGTAGCAACCTGGAAGGGGGCAATGTGTTGCCAGAGTGAGGCTCAGGAGGGAGCCTGCTCCTATGCACACAGAAAAAGGGGAGAGTGGTCAAAGAGAGAGAAAGAAAGAAACATGCATAAATTAAAATAAAAAGAAAGGAATAAGGGAAGAAGAAAGGAAAGAAAGAAAGAGAGAGAGAGAGAGAGAGAGAGGGAGGGAGGGAGGGAGGGAGGGAGGGGAGGCTGGGCAGGGCAGGGGAGGGCAGGGCAGGGGAGGGGAGGGGAGGGAGGAAGGGGGAGGGGAGGAAGGGGGGAGGGAGGGAGGGAGGGAGGGAGGGAGGGAGGGAGGGAGGGAAGGAAGGAAGGAAGGAAGGAAGGAAGGAAGGAAGGAAGGAAGGAAGGAAGGAAGGAAGGAAGGAAGGAAGGAAGGAAGGAAGGAAGGAAGGAAGGAAGGAAGGAAGGAAGGAAGGAAGGAAGGGAGAACGCAAAGAGAAAGCACTTGGAACAGCGGCTGCCAAAGCTGCTAAACCGCTGTGGAAATGCAACTGGGTGCTGAAATGACTTCCCCCAACACATCCCTTTAGTCCCATTCTATGACTCCACAGACTTCCCTGCTTCCCAGGTTCACCCCTTTTGTAGTGTAATCCATTTCCACAGCAACCTGACCTCACACAATTGAAGGTGGTCCATAGCATTGAGTCACATAGGCTCCACCTACCCCAGGAGGGCAATCTCTCCACTACTTTCCTTTCTCTTTAGTGCTGAACTTTCTCTAGTGGAATACTACTTCCTTCCCTCCCTTCTCACACAGAAAACAAATTTCCTCTCATCCCCATAAATTAGCAATATTAAATGTATTAATCCGATCATTGTTTCTAATCTTTACTTGCATTAAATTATTCTATTAGCATAAAATAGAATTCACTTTTAAGGTACCTAGAAATTATACAAATAAGGTAACTGATGAGTGCTTTATAGGAAGAGGAAAAAAATCTTGAAAAGTTCAGAATTATAGAAAAAAATATGTAATCATATTAGATTACCTGGATATAACTTTCTTTCGCTGATATGTTGTAGTCAAGCACACGTGGCACCTTAGAAAAAAGAGTTAGGTACAGAATTTAACTTTAGTACTACACTTTAAGAAATGTCTGAAATTACATTTTTAAAAATCATTTATTTTCAGGCTATTCAGTGAGATGTAGATGTGTTAGTTAATTAATCTGGAATATTTTGTAAATCCCTTACCCTGGAGTTGTGAATAAACATCATTCTTGATACTACATTAACACATCAGTTATATTGTCTCTCATCTATTACTGTTGCTTAGCACATAAAGTAAAATATTAAAATGATACATTTTTTCAGCACATTAACTGAGTTTAATTTTACCACAACCATAACTATAGACACAATTATTACTAAAAGAACTAATTTTTAAGAAATTCTTTATATACATTTTAGCTGAACAAATTAAGTTTCTAATAAAATATAATTTCAATGTCTACTCATAGTTGAAACTAAAAGTATCAAAACTCCCTTTCTATGGGATTTCTCACCATGTATTTTGGTAGCACACTTTGTTAAATTTAACAGCATTTCTACTCTGAAGACTAACTTCCTTCTTCAGAGTTCCCCATTAACTGATTTCCCCACATTCTCTGCACTTCACTTGCCACAGTACCATGGGTACTGTTGCCAGGAGACCAAGAATGTTACTGTTGCATCATTAATGCTCTTAGGAGTATTTTCAATGTATGATTTTGGCTCCTTTGTCGAAAATTATTTCCCCATATACATGTGGGTTTATTTCTGGGCTCTCAATTCTGTTCCATTGGTCTGTGTGTCTATTTTTCTGTCAGTGTCATGCTGTTTTGACTATCATCGCTGTGTAGTACAATTTGAAGTCAGGGAGTATACCTCCTGCTTTGTTCTTTTTTCTCAAGATTGCTTTGGCTATTTGGGGTCTCCAGTGGTTCCATACAAACCTGATTATTTTTTTGTTCTATTTCTTTTTAAAATTTCATTGGGATTTTTATAAGGATTGCATTAAATCTGTATGTTGCTTTGGGTTAAAGGGACATTTTAAGTATGTTTATTCTTCCAATCATGAACACAGAACATCTTTTCATTTCATTGTGTCTTTTTCAATCTCTTTTAATAACACTTTGTAGTTTTCAGTATATAGGTTCTTCACATCCTTTGTTTAGTCTTAGGTACTTCATTATTTTTGTTGCAATTGCAAAAGGAATTGTTTACTTCATTTCTTTTTCCGAAATTTTATTGTTAGTATATAGGAATGCAGTGGGATTTTTGTACATTGATTTTGAACCCTGTAACTTTACCATATACAAAAATTAACTCAAAATGGATCAGCCCTGGATGGTGTGGCTCAGTTGGTTGGAGCATTGTCCCATGCACCAAAAGGTGGTAGGTTCAATTCCAGTCAGAGTACATACCCAGGTTGCGGGTCAAATCCCCAGTCAGGGCACATGTGGGAGGCAAATGAACAGTGTTTCACATCAATGTTTCTCTCTCTCTCTCCCTTTCTCTCTCTAAAATTAATTTAAAAATGGATCAAAGACCTAAGTACAAGGCCTGAAACAAAAAATTACATAGAAAAAAACATAGTACTAAACTTATGGACCTTGGTCTTAGAAAAGATTTTATGAATTTGACCACAAAGGCAAGGGAAGTAAAGGCAAAAATAAATGAGTGGAACTATGTCAAACTAAGAAGCACAGCAAAAGAAACTGCCAATAAAATAAAAAGTCAACCAAACAAATGGTAGAAGATATTTGCAAACAATAGCTCCAACAAGGGGTTAATATCCAAAATATGGAAAGAACTTGTAAAACTCAACATCAAACAAACAATCCAATTAAAATGGGGAGAAGACCTGAACAATATGGATTCTCCTCAAAAAATTAAGGGTTACCATATGACGTAGCAACCCCTTTTCTGGGTATCTACCAGAAGAAATTGAAAATGTTTATTTGCAAAGATGTATGCACCCCTATGTTTATTACAACATTATTTATGGTGGCCAAGACATGAAAAAACTCAAGTATACTTCAATAGATGATTGGATAAAGAATAAGTAGTATATATATACAATGGAATACTACTCAGTCATAAGAAAAGATGAAATACTGCCATCTGTGAAAACATGCATGAACCTTGAGAATATCATGCTAAGTGAAACAAGTCAGACAGGAAAAGTTAAGAACCATATGATTTCACTCATAGGTGGGATATAAAACTGAAAGCTACAAGTGAACAAACAAGAAAAACAAACAAAAACTCAGACACAGACAAAAGTATGGTGGTTACCAGAGAAAAGGGGGGTAAGAGGTGGTAGTAAAGAGTAAAGAGAGTCAAATATATGGTGATGGAAGATGATTTGACTGGGTAGTAGGCACACAATACAATATACAGATAATGTACTATAGAATTGTACACTTGAAACCTATATAATTTTATTAACTAATATAACTCCAATAAATTTAATAAAAAAGGGCATTTTCAAGCTTTGGCTGGTGTGGCTCAGTGGTTAGAGAGTCAGCCCACACACCAAAGTGTCATAGGTTCAATTTCTGGCCAAGGGCACGTACCTGGGTTGCAGGTTGGATCCCCAGCCCCAGTCAGGACATGTGCAGGAGGCAACCAATTGATGTGTCTCTCTCACATCATCAATGTTTCCCTCTCTCTCTCTCCCTCCCTCTCCCTCCCTTCCACTCTCTCTAAGTATCAATGGAAAAATATCCTTGGGTGAGTATTAACATCAACAACAAAAAGAGTATTTTCAAATGAGAAATTTATATTAGGCAATTCCTAGTTCCAAATCTCAAAAAAAACCAATGCTACATTAGACATATTAAAGATTAAAAACTTAGTCCTCAAGTTACTTTGACTATAATAAAAATAGTAAAGATAAATACATAATCCATACAGATGTACACAGACAAGTATTTTTCTTTTATTTATTTTGATTTTATTTTAACTATGATTCAATCAAAATTAAGCTGTAATATTTGAAATACAGACTTTGAAGAAATATTGTTTATTTAATTTATATCTCACAAATGAACACTGTTTTAAAAATCTTTGTACAGTTAAAAAGTATTGTGGTTGATGCCCAGCCGGCATGGCTCAGTGGTTGAGCATCAGCCTATGATCCTGGAGATGGTGGTTTGACTCCTCGTCAGGGCACATGCCTGGGTTGTGGGCTTGATCCCTAGTAGGGGGCATACAGGAGGCAGCTGATCAATGACTCTCTTATCATTGATGTTTCTATCTCTCCCCCTCCTCTCTCTGAAATTAATAAAGACATATTTTTTAAAAAAGTATTGTGGTTGATTAGCATTTGATAATTATTTTTAATACCAAAAATGAATATAAAACCATCTTAAAGGACAGAGTTTTTCACAATATTATGTCTTGTTCCAGTATGTCTAGTTTATAGAAATCATCCAATAACTGATTTTAATTAAAATATCAAAATTGAGAAGATAAGTCAAGCAAATGGGTATAACAAGCAAATTATTTATCAAAGCCAATGATCCATGGGATATATTTTGGATAGCCCCTGTATGTACTTTTGCAGTAAAATGTAGGAGGGACTAAGTATATTTTGGAAGGGCCAAAGATGAAATAAGACACCTGCTCAATAATTTTTTTGGCACTATAATATATGTAAAAGAAAGAATAAATAATTTTGAATAACATCTAAGTGTATAAATCATGTATATAGAAAAGAGAACATTAAATCAAAGTTTAATTGGAAAACAAAAATATATCTCTACAGTTTCTAAAGGAAAAACACATAAATCATATGACATTTCATAATATTGTAATACTGATTATAAATTAAAAAATTTTAATTGTTGAGCCCTAGCTGGTTTTGCTCAGTGGTTAGAGCATCGGCCTGAGGACTGAAAGGTCCCAGGTTCGATTCTAGCCAAGGGCACATATCTCGGTTGCAGTCTCCATCTTCAGCCCTGGTCGGGGTTGGGGAACATGCGGGAGGCAACCAATAGATGTGTCTCTCTCACATCAATGTTTCACTCTCTCTCTCTCTCTTCCACTCTCTCTGAAAAACAATGGAAAAAATATCCTCAGGTGAGGATTAAAAAAATTTTTAATTGTTGAGTGTAGAATTTTTAAACGTTCAATTAAATGGTAACACTAACTAAAACTTATATAATGCTTATAATGTGTCAGGTACTAAGTTCTTTAATTAGTTAATTTAATTCTCACTCAAAATAATGTAAAGAAAATCAGAAGGGTCCAAGATTCAAGTGAGAAAAGTAGAGAACAAGTTATACAAGTAAATTAATGAGTACATGAATAGCTAAAATAACACAGGATTAACTGTCAGGTAGGCTGAGGGTGGGGGAGGGGTTTTAGGTAGAATTTTAAAACATAAAACAATATACTAACCAAAAACAGACAGTATATGCAAGAGTGAGGAAGAAGACAGAAAGGAGTCGGGAGAACAAAAAGAAAAAGCAAATGTCAAAAGACAACTATTACTAAGTAGCTATTTAGTGATCCAAATGTCTGACCAGCCCCGTTCATTCCAAAGGTCACAATTCCCAATTTGGTTAATAGTGCCATATCTCTTTTGACTCAGTTTGATATCCCCTATTTTCTCCCCTTTTGCCCCCCCCAGCCCCTGTGCTCCTCCCTGGCTTCAACACATTATTGTCAGTGTCCATGGGCTATGCCTATATGCATATAAGTGTTTTGGTTAATCTCTTCCTGTCCGCTCTACCCGCCTCCTCTCTGAGATCTGTCAGTCTGTTCCATGCATCCAGACCTCTGGACTTATTTTGTATGTCAGTATATTTTGTTCATTAGATTCCACATACTAGTGAGATCATGTGATATTTGCCTTCCTCTGACTGGCTTATTTTGCTTAGAATAATAATCTCCATGTCCATCCATGTCATAGCAAAGGGTAAGAGATCCTTCTTTTTTATAGCCAAATACTATTCCACGGTGTAAACATACCACAGCTTTTTTAAGCACTCATCTTCTGATGCACACTTGGGCTGTTTCCAGATCTTGGCTATTGAAAATAATGCTGCTGTGAACATAGGGGTGGATATATTCTTCTGATTGGTGTTTGGGGATTCTTAAGATGTATTCCCAGAAGTGGGATCACTGGGTCAAAAGGAAGTTCTATTTTTAATTTTTTGAGGAAAATCCATACTGTTTTACATAGTCTGCTTTCAAACCAGCAGTGTACTAGAGTTCCCTTTTCTCCACATCCTTGCCAGCACTTGTTCTTTGTTGATTTATTGATGGTAGTCATTCTGACAGGTGTGAGGTGGTCCCTCATTATAGTTTTAATTTGCATTGCTCTGATGCCTAGTGACCTTCAGCTTTTTTTCATATGTCTATTGGCCATCTGTATGTCCTCTTTGGAGAAGTGTCTATTCAGGTTCTTTTTCAAATTTTTAATTGAATTGTTTGTCTTCCTGCTGTTGAGCTGTATAAGTTCATTATATATTTTGTAAATTAACCTCTCATTAGATGTATAATTGGAAAATATGTCCTCCTTTCAGTGTCTTTCCTTTTCATTTTGTTGATGGTTTCTTTTGCTGTGCAGAGCTTTTTAATTTGATGTAAACTCATTTGTTTATTTTTTTTCCCTTTGTTTCCCTTGCTCTAGGGGCTGTATTGGCAAAATTAATGCTACCTGAGATGTCTGAAAATTTTCTGTCTATGTTTTCTTCTAGGATTTTTATGGTTTTATTTTTATGTCTGCTTTCACCACTCTTATTCAACATAGTACTGGACATCCTAGCCACAGTGATCATACAAGAAGAAAAAATAAAAGGCATCCAAATTGGAAAGGAGGAGGAAGTAAAACTGTCATTTACAGTTGACATGATATTGTACATAGAAAACCCTAAAGACTCCACCAAAAACCTATGAGATATAATAAATAAATTTAGCAAAGTAGCAGGATATAAAATTAATATTCAGTAAGCTGTGGTGTTTTGATACAAAAACAATGAACTATTAGAAGGAGAAACTAAGAAAACAATCTCATTTGCCATTGCAACAAAGAAAAAATAAGGTACCTAGGAATGAACTTAACCAAGGAGGTAAAAGACCTGTACTCAGAAAACTATAGGACATTGAAAAAGGAAATAGAGGAAGATACAAACAAATGGAAGCATACACAGTGTTCATGGATTAGAAGAATTAACATCCTTAAAAAGTCCATAACACCCAAAGCAATCTATAGATTTAACACAATTTCCATTAAAGTATCAATGGCAAATTTAACAGATCTAGAACAGATATTCTAAAAATTTATCTGGAACCAAAAAAGACCTAGAATAGCCTCATCAATCATGAGAAAGAAGAACAGAGTTGGAAGGATCACAATACTGGATATCAAACTATACTACAAGGCCATTGTTATCAAAACACCCTGGTACTGGCATAAGAAAAGGCATATAGAACAGAGACCCCAGAAATCAACACACACATTTATGGTCAATTAATATTTGACAAAGGAGGTAAGAGCATTCAATGGACAAAAGACAGTCTCTTTAATAAATGGTGTTGGGAAAATTGGACACATACATGCAAAAAATTGAAACTAGACCACCAACTTACACCATACACAAGAATAAACTTAAATTGATAAAAGACTTAAATGATATATATTATATATATATTTAAAACATCATTAAATATCCTTTTTTTCTGACAAGAATGATCTTTAAAATTGCTAAGTGAATTGTCACATTTTAGGGTAAAATACTGAGTTTCTTCCCTGAGCTCCCGAGAAAAGTACTAGAGGAACTGAACTGTTCCTTGAATAGCCAGAAGACTAGAAATCAAGGTAATAGACTTTAAATATGGTGTACTCTGCAAAAGCATCCTTGAATGGGTTTCTGAAAATAAACTTCTAGTAATGGAAAAGACTCAGTATTTGAAATACATAGATGGTTAAACTCTTGAACAATGACATCTCTCTTGAATAAAAACTATTTCTCATCAGCAATGAGCTAGTCAGATAAACAGCACTAACATCTATCTTTCGATGGGCTTATCAGAATAAATATTGGTTTGTCTAGGATTTTCACTTTATTTACCAGAAAAATATTGCTATATTTTATTTAATTTAATTTATTTATTTATTTATTTATTTATTTATTTATTTATTTATTTATTCTCATCCAAGGATATGTTTTTTATTGATTTTTTTTTTTTTTTTTGAGAAAGGAAGGGGGAGAGAGAGATTAAGAGAGAAAGAGAGAGAGATCATTGTGAGAGAGAAACATTGATGAGTTGCCTCCTGTACTCGGCCTGACCAGGGAAAGAACCAGAAACCTGGGTATGTGCCGTAATAGGGAATCGAACCCACAACCTTTTTTGGTGTACAGGATGACACTCCAACCAACTGAGCCATGTGCCCAGGGCAAATCTTGCTAAATTTTAAAAGCTATACGATATTTTGGAGTGGCAAGTTCAGTGTAATTTTAATATATATATTTGCCATTTTGTCTCACTGATTCAGATTGGCTGATTCCTAAACACAGATACTCAAAATAGATCCAGTGACATAGAAGCATGGTGAATCTCAGAGGGAAGGTAGGGATGGGGGAGTGGGGGGAGCAGATTTACCAAAGAACTTATATGTATAAATGCATAACTCATGGACACAGACAATAGTGTGATGAAGGCCAGGAGCAGGGGGTGGGTATGGGATAGAAGGGGTCAATGAGGATAAAAAGGAGACATCTGTAATTCTTTCAACAATGAAGATAAATTTAAGAAAAGAAAAAACAAACAGATACTCAGTGTAGTAAGCTCAGGGATTACATTTGGTCAGCAAATTTAATATCAAAACTTCAGACATCGACATCCGTTTAATATCACTTTGGCAAAATAAATGATTAAGAACAAAATGAAGTTACCAAAAGATCTTGGGTAAGAAATTAGATTGCTTTAAACAACATAAAGTTATTGTGATACAGTAAAAGCTTTGTCCTTATCTTCTAACATTTGTTTGTATACCAAAATAGTCTTTACTAATTTTTTAAATAGCTAGATATTCACTGGGAGTGCAGAGAAATATGGGGACTATGTAAATGTTACTATAGCACTTATGAAATGCTTGAGGGTGGCAGGGCAGATATTTTCTGAATTTCAGAATTTTTCAGATTTTAAAAACAGTAATATGGTTAATATTGTAATAACTATGTGCGGTGTCAGGTGGGTGCTGGAAACACTTTGTAAAGTATATGATTGTCTAACTACTATGCTGTACACCTGAAACTAATACCAATAATGGTGAATGTAAAATATAATTGAAAATAATAAAAAATATTTCAAAAAGGCAATATGTAGGCATATAGTATATATTACATAACACCTCCATTGGGATCTGGGGTATGACCCTGTAATCAAACCAATTACTATTTCTGCAATGAAACATGATTTGTCATACTAAATGGGATAAATAAATAAAACAATTAGCACCTCAAATTCCTAGGTTTGCCATCAAACCAGTTCATGTTAGGTGAGGTTTTGCCACTAAAGGTATGAAAACATTTTTGATTTTCAGAGGTTTAAAATTTTTTTTTTCCAGTTGTGCATAATGACTGTATCTCTGTATGTGAAGACTGATTTCACATTGGGAATGTCTCTAGCCAAGGAAAAACAGTTAAGAAAGTCAACGCCAATTTCTATCTATACATCTATTATCCAAATTCAGAATTTTGTTTATGATTTTCATGTGACTAAATCTATAAACATCCAAGAGTAGGCAAATATTTATTAGAATGTTTTCATTACATTTGAATTTCACTGATGAGACCCATGCACAGTCAACACTTTATGTTGAAAATTTACCTCAGACTATAATCAATCACTCTAACTTATTTTAATTATAATTTCTTACATTTCAACAAGTTTTTAGTGTTTACAAACTATGTTTATATATATTATCTCATAAGTCTGAAAGACAGGAAGGGCAGAGTTCACGGCATTATTTCACATACGAATAAATATATTCATAAGGATAAATGGCTGTTATTTGTCCATTGTCGAATGTTCTTTGATCAGGGTATTTTTTCAAAATATATACCTTTATTGATTTCAGAGAGAGGGAGAGAGAGAAATAGAAACATCAATGATGAGAGAGTCATTAATCAGCAGCCTCCTGCATGCCCCCTACTGGGGATTGAGGCCTCAACCCGGGCATGTGCCCTGACCAGGAATTGAACCTCAATCTTCGCGATCATAGGTCAATGCTCAACTGCTGAGCCATGCTGGCCGAACTGATCAGGGTCTTTTTGTAGTGCATGACCAATATAACTGATTAGCGCTGAATACAGATTATACAGAAGAAACAAAACATTGTGGGTAGGTCAGAGAGAAAGCTGTGAAGGATGGATAAGGGAAGTTCACCTGTGTGTTTAGTGCCTTGCACCCAACGCATGGTCTCTCAGAGATGCTTTCCTTTAAATATATATATATATTTAATTTTATCTTTATTATTGAAAGTATTACGGATGTCCCCTTTTTCCCCAACATTGATCCCCTCCACTCAGCATCAACCACGTTCCCAACCAGGCCTTCTCCGCACTATTGTCTGTGTCCATAGATCATGCATATATGCATATAAGTTCTATTATTAAACTCTCCCCCCCACTACCCACCCCAACATTCCCTCTGAAATTTGTGTGGTTGCT
The DNA here is from genome assembly GCF_964146895.1 of Miniopterus schreibersii. Taxonomy (NCBI): domain Eukaryota; kingdom Metazoa; phylum Chordata; class Mammalia; order Chiroptera; family Miniopteridae; genus Miniopterus; species Miniopterus schreibersii. The sequence continues at coordinate 48,275,773 of NC_138104.1, forward strand.
CCATGGTTCTATATCTCTTCATTTATTTTGTTCATCAGTTTATTTTGTTCGTTAGATTCAACATATGAGTAAGATTATGTGATACTTGTCTTTCTCTGACTGACTTATTTCACTTAGCTTAACATTTTCCAGGTTCATCCATGCCATCCCAAAGGGTACAAGATCCTTCCTTTTTACAGAAGCATACTATTCCATGGTGTATGCTTTTTTATCCACTCATCTACTGATGGGCACTAGGGCTGTTTCCAGATCTTAGCTATCGTAAATTGAGCTGCTATGAACATAGGGGTGCATGCATTCTTTCTAATTGGTGTTTTGAATTTCTTAGGATATAATCCTAGAAGTGGGATCACTGGGTCAAATGGCAGTTCCATTTTTAATTTTTTGAGGAAACTCCATACTGTTTTCTATAGTGGTTGTTCTAGTCTGCATTTCCTCCAGCAGTGTACTAGGGTTTCCTTTTCTCCATATCCTCGCCAGCACCTGTAATTTGATGATTTGTTGATACTAGTCATTCGGACAGGAGTGAGGTGATGCCTCATTGTGGTTTTAATTAAGATCTCTCTGATGATTAGTGATTCAGCATTTTTTCATATGTCTCTTGGTCATCTGTATGTCCGATTTGGAGAAGTGTCTATTTAGGCCCTTTGCCCATTTTTTAATTGGATTGTTTGTCTTCCTTTTGTTACACTGTATGAGTTCCTTATATATTTTGGATATTAACCCTTTATCAGATGTGTCATTGGCAAATATGTTCTCCCATGCAGTGGGATCCTTTTTCGTTTTGTTGATGGTTTCTTTTGCTGTGCAGAAGCTTTTTATTTTGATATAGGCCCACTTGTTTATTTTCTCCTTTGTTTCACTTTCCCTAGGAGATGTATCAGCAAACATTGCTATGAGAAATGTCTAAGATGTTGCTGCCTACATTTTCTTCTAGGATTTTTATGGTTTCACATCTTATATTTAAGTATTTTTTCCATTTTGAGTTTATTCTTGTATAGACAGTGAGTTGGTGGTGGTCTAGCCTCATTTTTTTGCATGTACCTGTCCAATTTTCCCAGCACCATTTATTGAAGAGACTGTCTTTACTCCATTGTATGCATTTGCCTCCTTTGTCAAATATTAACTGAGCATAGTGGTTGGGTGAATTTTGGGGTTCTCTGTCCTATTCCATTGATCTATATGCCTGTTCTTATACCAGTACCAGGCTCTTTTGATTACAGTAATTTTGTAGTATAGCTTGATGCCTGGTACTGTGATCCCTACAACTTTCTTCTTTCTCTAGATTGCAGTGGCTATTCAGGGTCTTTTTTGGTTCCATATAAGTTTTTGGAGTGTTTGGTCTGGATCTGTGAAATATGTCATTGGTGTTTTAATGGGAATTACATTGAATTTATAGATTGTTTTGGGTAGTATGTCTATTTTAATGATATTAATTCTACCAATCCATGAACATGGTATATTCTTCCAGTTTTTTTTGTTTTTATTTTTGTTTTTATCTTCCTCTGGCTCTTTTCAACATCCTATAGTTTTCTGGGTACAGGTCTTTTACCTCCTTGGTTAGGTTTATTCCTAAGTACCTTAATTTTTTTGTTGCAATGGTAAATGGGATTGATTTTTTAGTTTCCATTTCTGTGAGTTCACTATTGCTGTATAAAAATGCCAGTGGAGAAGCAAGATGGCAGCGTTGGTAACAGCTGTACCTGCCACCTCCCACAACCACATAAAAATTACAACTAAAATATAGAACAACCATCACTCGGAACCTCCTGAAATCTAACTGAACAGAAGTCCTACAAGGAAGTAACTGATGAAGCATCTAGAATGGTAGGAGAGGCGAAGACATGGGTGGATCTGGGCTGAATCCTGGAGACTCAGCCATGGCCCACACCCAGTGCCATGGTTTAATCCCAGGAGGGATATCTCCACGGTGGAGGTTTCCTGGAGGAGTGAGGGGCCCCAGCCCCACATCAGGCCCTCAGCCCAGGGATCCAGCACCAGGAAGAGAAGTCCCCAAAACTTCGGGCTGTAAAAACCAGTAGGAACTGTCAATGAGGAACATGGAGGCTCCAGGAGTCCCAGGCAGCTCCTCTAAAAGGGCCAGCACATGGACTAACTCAGATGTGCTCCTTCTGAGCTCTAGTGCTGGGCAGCAGCTTGAAAGGAAACTGGGACATTTCGGGAGGAACTAACTTGCCTGAAATTGGGGCGAGAGCTGGAGGGGCAGCTTTCTCCCAGACAGAAGAGCTGGCAGAGGCAATTGCTCTTTTGGTGAGCCCTCCCCCACAGAGCTGGCAGGGAGGTGCCATATTTGAATCTCCAGCATCTGACTCACACCTTTGGCCCTGCCCTGGTGATTTCCGGAGACCCCATCCCTACCTACCTGCAAGCTCATCCAAGCCATTTCCAGTGGCTTTTTTATGCAAGTGGCCACTTGAGCCTCATGCTTAGGACTTTCCTCAAATTTCTCAAACAAGCAGCAGCATGCCCCATATGGCTTGATAAGTGGCCCCAGGCCTGGCACTAGCGGCAGCTTGCATTGGTTCATAGCTTGGCCTCTCCTGGACACCTCTAAGCCCAGCATAAGTAGCAGCCAACTACGGTTAGCTATGTAGCTCATGCTGGGAGGCCCTAGGCAAGGCACTGGCAGAGGCTGACTTTGCACCTCCCGGGAGGCCCCAGAGACAGTGCACCTGGTAGTCAGACTCGACCACACTGGACTACAACCCTACCACATCCACTAGAGCCACACTCAAGGGGTGCACTTGGTGAACACCAAAGCTCCACTGAAGTAAATCCTGCTCTATAGGGGTGTCTCCAGCACAGCAGCTCTTTGGCTGTAGTTGCAGCTGGTCCTCACAGCCGATTGGCCTGGGGGTCAGTTCCTCCCAGTGATGCGAATAGCAACCAAGGCTCAACTACAAAAAGACAGTGCACACAGCCCACATGGGAAGCACCTAGAAGGCCCAGCTCAGGTGACTGAGGAGGGTGGGCGACTGGACCCTACAGGACACTTATTACAGAAAGCCACTCTACAAATTCCAGTAGACATAGCAGCTCTACCTAATACACAGAAACAAACACCTGGAAGCAGCCAAAATGTGGAGGCAAAGAAACATGTCACAAAGGAAAGAACAGAAGAAATCTCCAGAAAAGGAACTAAATGAAATAGAACCAAACAAGCTAACAGATAAAGAGTTCAGAGTTTTGGTTATAAGGATGCTCAAGGATATTAGTAAGACTATTACAAAAACAAGTGAGACCATCGATGACCTAATAAAATACCTATCAGAAATGAAGGCTACACGAACTGAAATGAAGAATAATTTACAGAGAATCAACAGTAGAGCAGACGACACTGAGAATCAAGTCAGCAATTTGGAACAAGAGGAAATCAAAAAACACCCGACCAGAAGAGCAAAAAGAAAAAAGAATCCAGAAATATGAAGATAGTATAAGGAGTTTCTGGGACAACTTCAAGCGGCCCAACATTCATATTATTGGGGTGCCAGAAGGAAGAGAAAGAGAACAAGAAATTGAAAACCTATTTGAAAAAATAATGATGGCCCAGCTGGGCGTGGCTCAGCGGTTGAGCATCGACCTAGGATCCTAGGTGATCGAGGATTGATTCCCGGTCAGGGCACATGCCTGGGTTGCAGGCTGCAGCCGATCAATGACTCTCTCATCATTGATGTTTCTATCTCTCTCTCTCCCCCTCCTTTCCTCTCTCTGAAATCAATAAAGATATATTAAAAAAAAGAAAAAAAGAAAAAATAATGACAGAAAACTTCCCCTACCTGGTGAAATAAATAGACTTACAAGTCCAGGAAGCACAGAGAGTCCCAAACAAGAGGAACTCAAAGAGGCCCACAGCAAGACACATCATAATTAAAATGCCAAAGGTTAAAGACAGAGAGAATCTTAAAAGCAGCACGAGAAAAGCAGTTAGTAACCTCCAAGAAGCCTCCATACCACTGTCCGCTGATTTCTCAACAGAAATTTTGCAGGCCAGAAGGGAGTGGCAAGAAATATTCAAAGTGATGAAAAGCAAGAACCTATAACCAAGATTACTCTATCCAGCAAAGTTATCATTTAGAATTGAAGGTCAGATAAAGAGCTTCTCAGACAAGGAAAAGCTAAAGGAGTTTATCACCACCAGATCAGTGCTATGTGAAATGTTGGAGGGTCTTCTTTAAGAAGAAGGTAATGAACAAAAGAATCTGATGAACTAAATAGATCCAGAGACATTGATGCATGCAACAGACTATCATATTTCAGAGGGAAGAGGAAAGGGGGGTAGAGGGTGGGAGGACATTGACCAAAGAAGTTATAAGCATACGTGCTTAACCCATGGACATGGACAATGATAGGGTGAAGGCCTGGGGAGGGGGTGGGAGCAAGGTGGAGGGGGTCAATTGGGCCAAAAAAAAAAGGACACCTGTAGTGCTTTCAACAATAAAGATAAATTTTTAAAAAAAGAAATGGAAAAAAAAAAGCCAGGGATTTATGGGTGTTAATTTTGTATCCTTCTACATTGCCAAATTCATTTATAAAACCTAGTACTTTTTTGGTGGAGTCTTTAGCGTTTCCTATGTACAATATTATGTCATTTGCAAATGATGACAGTTTTACTTCCTCTTTTCCAATTTGAATGACTTTTCTTTTTTCTTCTCGTCTGATCACTGTGGCAAGGACTTCCAGTAGTATGCTGAATAAGAATTGTGAAAGTAGATATTCCTGTCTTGTTCCTGTTCTAAGGGGAAATGTTTTAGTTTTTGCCCACTGAGTATAATGTTGGCTGTAGGTTTGTCATATATGGCCTTTATTATGTTGAGGTGTGATCCCTCTACTCGCACTTTGCTGAGAGTTTTTATTAAAAATGGGTGTTGGGCTTTGTCGAATGCTTTTTCTGGCTCTATTGACATGGTCATGTGATTCTTTGTCTTTCATTTTTTTTATGTGATGTATCACATTACATTAATTGATTTGTGAATATTGTACCAGCCTTGCATCCCTGGAATAAATCCCACTTGGTCATGGTGTATGATCTTTTTAACATATTGCTGAATCCGATTTGCTAACATTTTGTTGAGGATTTTAGCATCTATGTTCATCAGGGATATTGGTCTGTAATTCTCTTTCTTTGTAGTGTTTTCATCTGGTTTTGGAATTAGGCTAAACCTGGTTTCATAAAAAGAGCTTGGAATTTTTCCTTCCTCTTGGATTTTTTGGAATAGTTTGAGGAGAACAGGTGTTATTTCTTTGAAAGTTTGGTAAAACTCCCCTGTGAAGCCATCTGGCCCAGGGCTTTTGTGTGTTGGGGGATTTTTTATTACTGCTTCAACTTCATCAGTAGTTATAGGCCTATTCAGGTTCTCTGATTCTCCCTTATTGAGTTTTTGAAGGTTGTATTTTTCTAGGAATCTGTCCATTTCATCCAGGTTGTTCAGCTTGGTGGTGTATAGTTGTTCATAGTATTTTCTTCCAATCCTTTGTATTTCTGTTGGGTAATTGTTACTTCACCTCTTTTGTTTCTGATTTTGTTTATTTTGGTCCTCTCTCTTTGTTTCTTGATGAGTCTATCTAAAGGTTCATCAATCTTGTTTATCTTTCCAAAGAACCAGCTCTTGGTTTCATTGGTCTTTTCTACTGTTTTTTTTTTTTTTTTTAATTTTTATTCTCTATGTCATTTATTTCCACTCTGATCTTTATTATTTCCTTCCTTCTACTTCCTCTGTGCTTTTCCTGTTGTACTCTTTCTCTCTTTACTTTGTCGGGTTAGATAATTTATTAGAGCTTTTTCTTGTTTTCTGAGGTAGGCCTGTAGTGTTATGAACTTCCCTCTCAGGACTGCTTTCATTTTGTCCCATAGATTTGGGGTTGTTGTATGTTCATTCTCATTTCTTTCCAGGAAGTTTTTGATTTTTTCCTTGATCTCTTTGGTAACCATTTCATTGTTTAATAACATGCTATTTAGCCTTTATCTGTTTAAAGGTTTTTTTAGTTTTTTTATTGTAGTTGATTTATAATTTCATACCACTGTGATCTGAGAAAATGCTTAATATGATTTCAATCTTCTTGAGCTTGTAGAGACTTCTTTTGTGTCCTAACATGTGGTCTATCTTTGAGAATGCCCCATGTGCACTTGAGAAAAATATATATTCTGCAGCTTGGGAGAGAAATGTTCTGTAAGTATCCATTTATTCCATCTGATCTAGTGTGTCATTTAGAGTGACTGTGTCCTTGTTGACTTTTTGTTTAGATGATCTATCCAGTGAAGTCATTTGGGTGTTAAAGTCTCCTTCTATGATTGTATTGCTGTCAATCTCTCCCTTAAAGTCCTCCAGAAGATTTTTTATATATTTGAGTGCTCCTATATTGGGTTCATATATGATTACCAGGTTGTATTCTCTTGTTGGATTGACCTCTTTAATACTATTTAGTGACTCCTCTTGTCTCTTGTTATGGCTTTCATTTTGAAGTTTATTTTGTCATATATGAATAGTGTTACCTCTGCTGTTTTTTTCATTTCCATTTGTATGGAAAAATTTTTTCCACCCCTTTACTTTCATCCTGTGTGCGTCTTTTGTTCCAAGGTCATTCTCTTGTAGACAGCATATATATAGGTCATGTTTTCTTATTCATTCATCCACTTTATGTCTTTTGATTTGAGTATTTAAGCTATTACATTTAAGGTTATTATTGATAGGTACTTATTTATTGCCATTCTTTTTGTCTGTGTTCCTCTCTTTCTCTGTATTTCATCTTCTTTTTACACCAGCCCCTTTAGCATTTCTTGTAGTGCTGGATTGGTAGTAATAAACTCCTTTAGCCTTATTTTTTTTCTGCAAAGTTCTTTATTTCACCATCTATTTTGAATGATAGCCCTGCTGGATAGAATAGTCTTGGATTCAGTACCTTATTTTTAATTACTTTGAATACCTCATGCCACTCCCTTCTGGCTTGAGGTGTTTCTATTGAGAAATCAGCTGTCAGTCTAATGGGAGCTTCCTTGTAGGTAACTTTCTGTTTTTCTCTTGCTGCTTTTAAGATTATTTCTTTATCTTTAATGTTTGCCATTTTAATTATTATGTGTCTAGCTGTGGGTCTTTTGGGGTTCATTTTGATTGGGACTGTGTTTCTTGAACTTGAGTGATTTTTTTCCTTTACTAAGTTAGGGACATTTTCTGTCATTATTTCTTCAAACACTTTCTCTAATCCTTGCTTGGATTCTCCTCTTTCTGGGACTCCTATGATTAGAATATTATTACATTTCATGTCCCAAAGCTCCCTTAAACTGTCTTCCTGCTTTTTAATTTTTTTTCCTAATTGCTGCTCTGATTGGGTGTTTTTTTCTACCTTGTCTTCTAATTTACTGATTTGGTCCTTAGCTTCTAATCTACTGTTGATTCCTTCCAGTGTACTCTTTATTTCAGCTATGTCATTCTTCATTTCCAATTGACTCTTATTCAAACTTATGTCATTAAGTTGCTTGTAATTTTCATTAATTTCTTTGAGCATCCTTAGAACCATTATTTTGAACTCTATATCTGATAAATTGTTTGCCTCCATTTCTTCTAGTTCTTTTTCTGGCAATTTCTCTTTTTCTTTCATTTGGGTATTGTTTCTTTGTCTTCCTATTTTATTGTCTGGGGTTATCAGGTCAAGGCTCCATAGCGTGAACAGGGTCTCCTTTCTGGTAGTTCCATGGCACTGGGTCAGGCAGCCAGGTCTTGATGGCAGTCCCATGTGTCTGAGTGGCATTGGGTCATGATGGTTGGTCCAGGTATACTAAGTCAAGGCTGTAGGCCAGGTAGGAGGCAGGCTGGTTGTGCTGTGTCAAGGAGTCAGGAAGGCAGGCAGGCCTGGCACCATGACAAGGAGGCACAGCAGGCAGGCAGGCTGTCTGTGAGTCCCCGTCAAAGGGGCAGGTAGGCAGGCCTCTGGTGGGCATCTCATCAGAGATGCATCACTGGCAGGGAGGCAGGCAGGGAGGGAGGCAGGGAGGTCTGCAGTGCAACCCCATCAAGGAGGCAGCGAGGCTGACCATGGGTGCCATGTCAGAGAGGTGCCACTGGCAGGGAGGTAGCCATGTAGGCTGTGTGCACAGGATCACTGAGGCAGTGCATTTGTCCAGGGGCACTAGTTCAGGTGTACTAGATTATGGTATCAGGCTGGTGCGGGTAGCACTGGGTCTTCACCAGGGTTCTGTGAGCCTGTCCATGGCCTGGGGATGTTGGGTCAGGAGGACCCTGAGGATCCTCAAAAATGGCATGCTCTCCACTGTCAATCAGAGAGAAGCACCCAGCTGAGCAGCACTGTAGTGGTGGCAGCCCCTCTGCCACAATCTCTAGAACCCTTGGGGAGCTCCCACACTGACTGACAGATGCCCTTACACTCATACCCATCCACACTCTCCCTTGTACACACTCACCCACTCACATTCTCACCCTCAGTCAGGTCCTGTCAGTCACCATCTTGGAGGTCTGTCTTCCTTTATATTTTAAAGACACAGCTTTGTACCTGGCTTTTGAGACACATTTCATTTAACTGGTAGCAAAAATGTAACCAGAACACTGATTCATTTGCTAATTAGTCTTGCCAGTACAGACATATACAAGGTAGTACTATTTAGTACACCTGCTTATTATTATTAAAGAATACAGTGCTCTTCATCATGCTTTAATTTTGCCATGAGCCATATCTCATTGCTGAATTTTATCTTCTAAAACAAACTAGACTCAGAAATAAAAATGAAAAGTTATTAATCATAGGATCTAAGAGTTATAAACGGCCTAAAAGGCCATCCAGTCCAATCACCCAAAGCACTTTCTGAGAGAGCTATCCAAAGCTGTAATGGGGCTCTAGTTCTACTACTTAGGTGGGTAGAGAACAAGTTATCTTTCATTACCATGAATGCTCTTCAAATATTTTAAGGCAGCAGTTAGGTTTCCCATGAGATGTCTTTCTTCCTGGCACATAAATGCGCTACTTCCTTTAACAATTCTTTATACTGTCTGGTTTTGTATCTCCTTAACAGCCTCATCACAATATTCTGAACATGGTCCAATTCTCCTGTTTCTTTATGTATTCAACAGATTTTATAAGTATCTCTCATAGGTCTAGAGATCTCTTAAAAGTACAACATACATCACAGAGATTCCTAGTTAACATTATATATTTTACTATACATAATGACCTTGCTAGTAACCACTGTCTTCTATTCTTGTAAGAGAGAGTGCTCAATTGGTGAAAAGTATTTAAGAAAAAGCTGCTGGAAGAAAATGTAAACAAATAGGATGACACATTTTAGTTGCTAATTTGTAAGGTAAAGCAAGTTATATCTGTGGGTGTCGTGCCTTAAATTTTATAACTTAAAACTCCTAATTGCCAAAAAGTTAAACTTTGTAACATTTTGTGAGGGATCTAGAAAATGTTACAAGTTGAAGATATTTAAAATATATCAGATAAGCAGTATAAATGGCTTAATAAACAGGACTGTGATGGAAATTAAAGTGTCTATTTTGCAAAGAAGAAAACAAAAGAAAATATCAAATTGTCACTGGCATCAAAGGTGTATTTCAAGAAATAAAAAACACAGAAAGAAAGTAAACTGAGACCTCTCAGTCTGCAAATCTGGCTAAACTGGCTGAGTTGTACTTAATGAACAGCTCAAAATTAATATAAAATAAGAGGTTGTAGTTGGAACATAAATGATAAACAATTATGAAAGATAATTAATTGGCTGCTTCTTAACAAGGTAGTTAATGCAGTAAACCAGCAATACTCAAACACTTTGTCTTCATGACATCTGTTCATTTTTAAGAACTGAGAAACCCAAGTGCTTTTGTTTATGTGGATTATATTTATCCAGATTTATCCATCTGAAATGAAAACTGAGAATTTTTAAAACAAAACTCCAAATTCCAATTTTCATTTGAAAGCTTACATTTTTTTATTGGCAATGCATACTGTCCATTTTCTTCCGTGAAGTGAGAGACTCACTTCATTTATTTTTGAAAAAAAAAATTCTGCCAAATACCCAAGTCAGAATGACCATAGTTTTTCAGTAGTTCTTTCAAATAAAGCTGGTGTCCAATGAAAAGTAAGAGTGGCCAGGAAAGGCTCACAATTAAAACAAGCTTATATGGAACTATAATACAAAATAATATTAAATTATTATAAACTGTAATTGAAAAATAAAATTAAAAAATAATCTTCTAAGTGTTTTTCCTGGAGACAACCATCATACTTGGTATGAGGAAGATAGTTGCCCCTAGTGCTGGGTTGGGGGCTGCTTAGCAAGAGGTACAGAGCATGCTGAGGCCAGATGCTGCTTGTTTGGGGTTTGTGAGTCTTTGAGAGATTTTACGAAAGTCTGCAACATGAGCCAAAACAGGCTGTTTGTATGAAAAAGCTGCTGGAAGTGGCTTGGGTTGGCCCACAAGTTGGGTGGGGCAGGGTCTCAGGATTCACCAGGGCTGGGTGAACAGTGTTACCTAGGTTGATGGAAATTCAGATATGGCGCCTGCCTGTGTGTGCAGGCTGGGTGTGAGGAGGGCTCAATAAAGGAACAATAGCTTCTACCAGTACTTCTGTCTGGAAGAAAGCTGTACCTCCAGCCCTCACCCTGAAGCCAGATAATTCAGTTCCTTCTCATATGTCCCTGGTAACTTTCGAGCTGCTGCCACAGAGCTGGAGCTCAGAGCAAGTAAGTCTGTCAGCAAGTATGTCTGTGTGTGAGCACTTTAAAAGGAACACCTGGGACTCCAGCAGACCTCTGTCTCACTTAGCCTCAATCCTTGCTGGTTTTTAGAGCCAGAAGTTATAGGGATTTCTCTCCTGGCACTGGAACCCTGGGCTGGGAAGCCTGTTGTGGAGCTATGATCCTTCACTCCTCAAAGGGTACCTCTGCAGTCAATATATCCTTCGTGATTTTTAACCACCACATGTGGGTGTAGGACCTGTCAGTTCCATATCTCTGCCCTTCCTACCAGTCTAGATGTACCTTCCTCTGTATATCCTTAGTTATAAGACTTCTGTTTAGCTAGACTTTAGGAGGTTCTCAGTGATGGCTGTTCTGTAGTTTAGTGGTAATCTTGAAGTGATCATGGGAGGAGGCAAGCACAGCATGTACCTACCCCACTATCTTGACCAGAAGTCTTAAATACTTTATTTATTTATTTATTTATTTTTAAAAATATATCTTTATTGATTTCTGAGAGAGGAAAGGCGAGGGAGAGAGAGAGATAGAAACATCAGTGATGAGAGTCATTGATCGACTGCCTAGTCCGTAACCCGGGCATGTGCCCTGACTGGGAATAGAACCCCTATCGCCTGGATCCTAGGTCAAGGCTCAACCACTGAGCCATGCCTGGCCGGGCTTAAATACTTTTATTGAATAGAAAGTTTTTTGTTGCTCTTATGAGAATAGGGGGAACTGTAATCTAATAGCTATTTTCTATTCCCAAATTCATCTACACTTCAGAGCCACATAACCTACCACTGCCACTGGATGCAGCAAACACACATTACGAGAGAGGGAAAAACTGAACAGAAAATATTTAGTAAATATAAAATCATAGCTCATTGCATATGGTGATAATGTAAACTAAACTAAACAGAAAATAACTATAAAATCATAAAAGATAACTTTAAATTTTATTTTTGTAAGATAAAAATTAAAGCTGCATAAGAGGACCCTGGCTGGGTAGCTCAGTTGGTTAAAATGTTGATTAAGTAAATAGAGATTTACTTAAATTCAATGAGAAGCACTGCTAGTAAAGGATATTAAGTTCTCTAAAACTATAAGATTCTATTTTATAAAACTGTCATAAATTCCTGAGTTAAGAAAGGGAAATGATAGCATGTTACTAGGTAATTAACAGTGTATTAAAGGTATTTCATGTTGCCATTTTGTTGATTTCTGTGGCAGATTAAAATTTTAAACTCTAAGAAGCAATCAGACTACATTTACTTTTTACTTAAAATGCAATTAATTGATTTTTAATACAGAGATTTTATTTTAGTAAAAAAAATACATGTTCTCTTAAAACTATTTAAGCAACAGCAAAAACAATACAAATAAGATATAAACAAATTACCTTGATTCCTACCAATGCTAATATTTGAGAAAACACTCTCTGGAGCACTTTATTTTCTCTCTCTCTCTCTCCCCCCCCCCCCCCCACACATATATCACATGGAAAGTTAAAATAAGTAATTTTACTACAAAATATCACATGACAGACTGACAAATCTCAGAGGGAAGGAGGAAGGTGAGTGGGTGTGGGGGAGAGATTAATGAAAGAATTTATATGCATATATGCATAACCCAAGGACACAAACAATGGTGTGGTGAGGGACTGGGGAGGAGGGTAGAAGGTGTGGAAGGGGTCAACATGGAGAAAAAGGGACATCTGTAATATTTTGAAAAATAATAAATAAATAAATAAATAAAATATTAATTTAATTTCGGTTTAGTAGACAAAGAAACTGAAGTTAAACTGAAAAAAAATTTGCTGAATGACAGCATGACAGATTACTTTTTTAAAAGTCCCCCTAAAGTTAAATTAAAAATGTGCTACATTGACTTTAAAATATTTTTAATTTTTAACTGCCAATTTTTACTTTGTTGGAATTTATTGATCCAAAGCTATTAAATATAATGAAATTAGCATACTAATATTTCATCTCATTCATGATTGTTATTAGCTATGTCATCATTTTTACACCAAAAGGTTTAAAGAATTTATAGTTTATAACTAAAATTTTCTTAATTTCTCTTTCTTTTCTTTCTAATTTCCTAATACCTGTCCAACTGTGCTTTGTCTGTTACAGCTGTGCTTGCTCTACTTCCTGTGATTGTAACATTCTGTCCACAACTTTTAGGTCTTGTTATGTTTTATTATTCTAATACAAACATTGTATGGGTTTTTCTGGCTTACACTGGTAAGTAGAAAGTTGCAAAGAGTATCAATCCCACTCTAACAACAAAAAAACTGGATAATATACAAAATCATAAATTTCTGTGAACCGATCAGAGAGGCAAGCTTACAGAGTAACAAACTGGTCTGAAATCTAAGGAAAGACAGGTACTTCCAAAAACAGTTGGCACATGAGCACTGGCTAACTTGGGGAAGATCATGGAAGGATAACAGACTGCCGTACAAGCACAGAAAATTTCAGATAAATTTTTTTAACAAATTGCTGAAGGCTAAGGGTTAGTATAAAAACTCTGAGATCTGTAGACTATGGAGAGTCCAAATCTACCTGCAGGCTCTTCTCCACAAACATCTCTGGCTGATTAAATAAATAAATAAATAATAAATAAATTAATTAATTTTAAAAAATTAATTGGGGGCAGGAGAGACCAGAGAAAGCCTACCTCATGGTATAGGCCTAAGGAAGGGGTGTGTTTACCAATGTGGAAAAACATGAATCTCTGCCCAGATCACTGTTCCCTCTGGAACAAAAGCCTAAGCTGGTAGGGGAAGAACAGCAAAGTTTGTCATCCCCAAGGCAAACTTTGAAGACCCACTGTAGCTAAAAAAAACTAGTAGGAAAAAAAGGGGTGTGTAGTAAGGGCAGGATCACTGAACAAACTCTCCTTGGGAGAATCAGGAACATAGAACCTGTGGAAGATGGAAGCTAAAGCAACACAACAGAGAATGTCCTCCCTTCCCCCCACTATCAGCATCATGTTTCAAGTAAAAATGTGGAGTGACACCTTCTCTAAGGGACGAGATCACTGGGAAAGAATAAAGCTGAGGGTGTAGCCCAGCCGGTATGGCTCAGGGGTTGAGCATTGATCTATGATCCAGGAAATCACGGTTGGATTCCCAGTCAGGGCACATGCCTGGGTTGTGGGCTCAACCCCCAGTAGGGGACGTGCAGGAGGCAGCCAATCAATTACTCTCTCATCATTGATGTATCTATTTCTCTCTCTCCCTCTCCCTTCCTCTCTCTGAAATCAATAAAGACATATTTAAAAAAAATTTTTTTTGAAAATCCCTCCAGTAATGTAGTATTCATTCCAAGCACAAGGTAACTAGAGGAATTTGAAGCTGGTGGTACACTGAGAATAAGCACAAAAAGAGCAAAACCCACACCCACTTCAGTTGCTGATTAGATTAACTCGTTTCCAGGCATCAAAACATTGTACCCTAGCTTTTTATGTCTTATATATACTGTTCAGTTATCAAGCAAAAATAATGAGTTACCAAAAAATCAAGAAAATACAACAGAGTCTCAAATATAAATGAAATAACGGGTGAAATCATCAGAGAACTTAAAAGAACTATGATTAAATACATCAGTTGGAAAAGTGGACAACATTCATGAACAGATTGAGAATTTCAGCAGAGAGATGGAAATTAAAAGAAAAACTCAAGTTAAAACTATTAAGAATAAAAACTAGATAACAGAGATAAAGAAGTTCTTCAGCAGGCTCATAGTAGATGATACAGCTGAGTAAAGAATCAGTGAACTTGAAAATAGATCAATATAAGTTATCCAAACTACAACACAATAGAGGGAAGGGAGGAAAGAAAGGAAGAGGGGGACAAAGATGAGAGGGAGACAGATAGACTATGATAGAGAATAGTGCATCCAATAACTATGGGATAATATCAAATGGTTTAACATCCATGTAATTGCAACTCCAGAAGGATAAGATCATAGAGGCAGAAGAAATATTTAATGAAGTAATAGCAGAATTTTCCCAAAGCAATAAAATACAATAAATCGCAAATACAAGAAGCTTAAAGAACACAAAGAATAATAAACATAAACACACATGCACATATACATACATTATTTTCAACCAACTAGTTGATTGTTGAATGATCCACAAGAAACCAAAAATATGTCTCCATAAGCAGCTTCCTGAACTGTTGCTCAGTTTTACACACAGGTTGTTGTAGCCTCTTGCACCAATAATAGGTAGTATTTACAAAGCCCTTTAAAGTCATGCACAACAATGTAGGAAATACAGTGCAAATTGGGATTGAGGAAGTATAAAGTGAAGGAAAACTAGAGTTTTTATCATGTAAATGATATCCATCACTGAAATATTAATCACATTGTAGGACAAAGAAAGAAGCTTAGAAAAGATACATTTTAAGGATAAATGAGGGTAAAATTATAAAAATTCTAAACCACATAAAACCACAGGCACTGGCCCATTGAGAATCGCCTTTAATAGTACCCCAAAGTGATTCATAGAAAAGCATTATGTTAATTTCAAAGTATTACGGTTAAGCTCCAAAACATGTATAGGTTTCCTAAGATATTACTGTAAAACAGCAAATTTACCTAAATCTTTCTTAAACTTACTATGTTATTGGTGGATGTGGAGTGTCCACTGGTGGGAGTGGGGAATGTCTTTCCCACTGAGTATTGGGGGTCAAGTTCTTACAACATTTTGAGAAAAAGAATTTTCTAAGACTTGCAGGGAGAATGAGTGATTTTAATTTGTGTAGAGTTATATACCTTGGTTTGCAAAGTCCCATGTTCCTTAAGCCAGTCCTGGAAAAAGTGCAGCTGGGGCCTTAGCAGAGCTAAAAGCAAAGCCAAGGTCCAGAGTTTTCATTTCACAGTGGAGTTGAGTCTGATGTAGTATTAGGGTAGTCATAATCCATCAGTCAATTCTGTGTGTCTCACATGGCTGTGAGTCATGTGGGAGAATGCAGGGGAGTCTGTCCTCTGCAATAGGAGAGACAGGAGCCTGGCACGCAGGAGAGGCAAGACAGGGAACTTTTTTTGTTTAGGAGTTTAAATATTTTAGATTTTGCACCCTTGCAGTGGCCATGCCTGTTCTGGTCATTGACTCACTCCCAGGTGTAACTGACAGGTATCTTCCCACATCATCCAGACCTTACTGGGCATGTGTCTATTATCTAGTCCCTTCCCCCAGTGATTTGTGGGAAACAGATTTGGAGAATGTTAGC
Organism: Miniopterus schreibersii; assembly: GCF_964146895.1. NCBI lineage: Eukaryota > Metazoa > Chordata > Mammalia > Chiroptera > Miniopteridae > Miniopterus > Miniopterus schreibersii. The sequence goes on from NC_138104.1 coordinate 48,291,723, forward strand.
TGTAGTTTTCTGGCAAAGCTACATAAATGGCATGCCTATATTATTTATTCTCCCCTTTGATCCTTTTCTGTTAAATAATAACCAGGTTATTATAACAGTATCAACTACACAGAATGCTCCTAAGTGTCAGATATTATTAGACCATTTATATTTTATATCATTTAATTATCACAATCATTTGAGGTGGATATTATTATCTACCTTTTAAAGATGAGAAATATGCAACTGAAATATAGTAAGTAAATTGTTCCAGGTAACATTGCTTTTAAGTGGTAGAAGTGGGATAAAAATCCTAGGCCTATTTTGTTCTAAACACCATACACTTTCCATTATACCAAACTGGGCTCTCTTTTGTGTTCCATTGGTCTATGTGCCTGTTATTATGCCAGTACCAGGAAGTATTGATTACAGTGGCCTTGTAGTATAGTTTGAGATCTGGTACTGTGATTCCTCCAACTTTGTTCTTTCTCAAGATTGCTGTGGCTATTCAAAGTCTTTTTTGGTTCCATAAACATTTTTGGAATACTTATTCTAGTTTTGTGAAATATTCTGATGGCATTTTATTAGGAATTGAGTTAAATCCATAGATTGCTTTAGGTAGTATGGACATTTTAATGATGTTAGTTATTCCATTCCACAAACATGGTATATGCTTCCACTTATTATCTTCCTTAATTTCTTTCTTCAATGTCATATAGTTCTATGAGTATAGGTCTTTTATCTTTTCAGTTAAATTCCTAGGTACCCTATTTTTTTGTTGTTGCAATAGTAAATGGAGTTATTTTCTTAGTTTCTCCTTCTGATAGTTCACTATTGGTGTATAAAAATGCCATCAACTTCTAGGTGCTGATTTTGTATCCTGCATCTTTGTCGAATTTATTTATTAGATCTAGTAGTGTTTTTTGGTGGAGTCTTAGGATTTTCTATGTACAATATTATGTCATCTGCAAATAATGAGTTTTACTTCCTCCTTTCCAAATAGGATGCCTTTTCTTTCTTCTTGTCTGGTCGCTATGGCTAGAACTTCCAGTACTATGTTGAATAAGAGTGATTAAAGTGGATATCCCTGTATTTTTCCTGATCTTACGGGAAACCACTGGCTTGCTATATTATCTTATTGATGCTTACAAAGGTAAGGTTGCTTTTGGAGGAAACATGTCTAGTGCCTAGTGGCACTTCAACTAAACATCTCCAAATGGGGTCTTGAAATGCCTCACATATAGTAAACACTACTCTATTGGGGCTAATATCATATTTTCTCATTTGACTTTTAGCCTGCAACTTCTCTTATGATAATATTTTTCACTATTCTTTTAGGTTTCAAGAGATTTTCATTACAGAATTCTGATATTTTATAAGTAATGTGTGTATACCTTATCTATAAACTTAGGGTTCATTTTTTCAGATGTGATATATTTTTTACTACCATAGCAAAGGTGATGCCAATATCATTTATATGGAAAGTTGAGGTTGGACTTTGATAGGAAAATGGCCCAAATTGCTGAAATTTGGATCAATCTAGGGAGAAAATATTTAAAAATAAAGATGCATGGTAATTTAGAAAGAAGTTTTTATTTATGCCATAATTGAGAATGATTAAAGCATAAAGAAAAATGTTCCAAAATATTATTAAGTTTAGTGTATGTAATGTAAGTTTATTTAAGCCCTATTTATTTACTTTTATCTCTTAATAAATATATTTTGGTGAAAAAAATAAATTTATATTATTCTAAATCTTGTATCTTTATTGATTTCAGAGAGAGGAAAGGAGAGGGAGAGAGAGAGCTAGAAACATCAATGATGAGAGAGTCATTGATCGGCTGCAGCCCGCAACCCGGGCATGTGCCCTGACTGGGAATCGAACCCTGATTGCCTGGATCCTAGGTTGATGCTTAACCGCTGAGCCACGCCCGGCCAGGCTAATCTAAATCTTAGATAACCTACATCTATAAACCAAAGTGATTTTAAACACCATAAAAGTACTAAAAATAAAAAAGAGCCCCTCCTGATTGCTTAGCTTACAATATGAACTTATAAAGTAAGCTAACACAAACAGAGTTCATTATAATAAAGAGATTTAGCTGTTGGGTACACAATTAATGAGGGGAATTATTTATAGCACAGAAAGAGGACTGAAGGCTACTGAGGACCACCAAAAGCAAATTATGTTATCACTTTATTTTAATGTAAGTTCCATAGCTACTTGGTAGATCTTTTAATAAGATGTAGAATAAAAAGTTATTTTATTCTCTATGAAGTGATATCTGTATACTCCCAGAGTTTGAAGAATAACACTCAAATACTTGTTCAAAATTATTCTATAAATTGAATGTAAGCTAAGGTATCCATTTCTCTTTGACTTACTTAGTTATGTAAACCCCAGGGTTCCAAACTATATAGAATCCTAGTCTATTTCAAGTATGAACATGTTCATACCTGTTTTCAAATAATCTTTTTGTTCATATAATGATCATTTTGTCAGCAGCTTAATAACCAAGTTTTAATAAGAATACAATAATCCTACCATAGCCATAGATGGGTCCTGACACTTTACATTTTGTGTTAACTACAGTTTTAACTTTGTCCTTTTTTTGTTTACTTTGTCTCCCTAGTTAGTACATTGCAGCTGTGCACTACTTAAAGAAGCAATTTTAATCACGTCCTTTCTTAAAGATGTAGTATTTCTACTTTCTTGTGACAATTTCTGGGTTACCTCATCCTGTCAGATTGAAAGCCTTCTGTAAGCAGAGACCCTGCACGCTTTCTTGCCATTGTATCCCCATAAAAGTTAACACATGCCTAGTATAGAATAGGTACTCAAATTTTTTGATAAATGAATGAATGAATGAATGAACTTTAGGAAACTAATTGAGAAAGGCTATTAACTTTCCCAAATTCATAGGGCTTACTATCAAATGATAGAGCCAAGCTAGAACTCAGGTTTTCTGTCTAATAGCTGCTCTTTCTCTCTAAGAGATACAACTCTGATAAAGGAATGGATTTGGTAAGTATACTTTTTGTTATACCAATAAATAGTACATGCAGGTGGGTGTTTAAGCACACACACATATATAAACATACACATATAAGTTCATCATTATTGATTATTTCAATACTCACTCTGATGAACCTTCTTCCAATATCCTTGCCTCTCATTATCTGGCACTCTTCAGTTGATTTTATCTTCTACCCCATGGAGAACATTTATTCTCATAGTCATACCTTTGACATAATTGCAACCCCTCCATTATCTCAATTTCAAAAATTTTATTCTCTGACCATCTTTTCTTTCCAGCTCATACCTTCTAGTACCCTGACTCCAAAAGTCTGTGTCCCCATTGGTCCTACAAACAATTGATCCTACCATATTTTCACTGTCTTCAACTTGCTCATATGTTCCTTTCTTTCCTTACTCACTTTAAATTTAATCAGTTCCTTATAGACATACCCTCAGTTACCCTAACTCTCTCTCACTTCATCATACTCACTTAGTTAAAGCCAATTCTCTGCCTACTCATTGCTTGAACCCATGAAGCTGAACGTGTCTGAGAAAAAACACAAATATGCTGACAAGTTTCGCTTTAAAGTTAATAACCACTAATTGTGAGTGAAATTGTAAACTGAACTGCCTTAGTTTATTTTTTCTTCCACTTTCTTAGACAACTAAAATTCCTTAGTTTATTCTCTCTTCCATTTTCCTAGACAACTATATATACTTTCCACGCTCCTCAAAGCTTTAAAATCTTCTCCACAGTCTTCACTCTTGTCTGAGCAACTTGTTTCTCACTTCAATGAGTAAACAGAAACAGAAGACAATTTTTACAAGCACCTACAACCTACTCTACTCACTTCTCTGCATCTCTGCCTATGTATGCTACCTTTCCCCCTGTTAACTATGAATGACTTGCCTATACACCTGGCCAGAGCAGATCCTGCAATCTCTGTATCATATTCCATTCTACTAAATAGTCAAGGATATTGTTCTAGATATTCTCTTCTCTCTCTTGGAGCATCATTCTTTTTCACTCTATTAGATTTTTTTTTTTACCAACAAAGAACTTCCTGTTATTTCTTCCAGATAAAAAATAAAATAAAACCTCTCAGGATTTCATCTCCCTTTCTAGCTACCCTATTTTCCTTCTTCCCTTTACAGAAATACTCTTTGTAAAGTAAGCTATACGTCTTATCTCCATTTTATCTCCTCACACCACTTCACTTACTCTCCAATGATGTCCAAACTGTTAAATTCGGTACTTACTGGGTAGGCTTAATCTTTCTGGACCAATTAGCAACATGTGACACATCTGATTACTCTTCCTTAAACACTTGCCTTTTGGGGATTTCCAGGACCTATACACACCTGGTTTTCCATTACCTTTCTAAACACTCCTTTTCATTCTTTACCTCAATCCTAAATTCCAGACTTGTATATATAAATGCCTACTTGGCATATCCACTTTGATGTTGAATATTCATATCAACTTTTATGTTTCCAAAGTTGAGTTCATGATAGCATTCATCATCCCAAAACATTCTCATGCAGGTATCTCATATCTCAGTTAACTGAGTCATCATGGACTCATCTCTTTCACACGCATATATATTATTCTTTTTATTGAATTTATTGGGGTGACACTGGTTGACAAAATTATACAGGTTTCAGGTGCACAATTCCATAACACATCATCTGCACACTGTATTGTGTTCAGCACGCCAAGTCAAGTCTCCTCCATCACCATTTAACCCCCTTATATCCTCCTACACCTCCCACACCTCCATTCCCCATGGCATGTATCAACAAGTGCTCTACTTTCAAAATATAAACCAGCCCAGCCAGGCATGGCTCAGCTGTTGAGCATCGACCTAGGATCCAGGAGATCGAGGTTCAATTCTCAGGCAGGGCACATGCCCAGGATGTGGGCTCGATCACCAGGTGGGGTCATGCAGGAGTCAGCCAATCAATGACTCTCTCATCATTGATGTTTCTATCTCTCTCTCCCTTTCACCTCCTCTCTCTGAAATCAATAAAGATATATTTTAAAAATACATATATAAACCAGATGTCAAACCAGTTCTTACTATCCCACTGTCATTACCTCTTGTGTGTATTATTGCAATAGCCTCCTAATTGGTCTCCATCCTTCTACCCTTAAATTTTTGCAACTCTTTTTCAATACAGAACCTAGAATAAACCTTTGAAAATGGAAGTCTGATTGGGCCACATCTCTGTTACAAAGCCTTTCTAGTGATTCCCTGCTTCACTCAGAATAAAAAGCAACATCTTGACGATAACTTACAAGGACCTACATAATTTGGCTCCTCATTATTTCTCTGACATCATTGACTACTCTTCCCCTTATATCTACTCCAGCTACACTGGCCTTCTTGTTGTTCCTTGAATATGCCTGGCACACAAACACCTCGGTGTTTTCTGGTCTGGAATATGCCTTAACCTTATATCTATATAGTTGTTCCCCTGCTTCCTTCAGGTCTTAACTCAAAAGTCACCTTTTTCAGTAAGACCTTCCCTAGCCATCCTTTATAAAATTTCATTGTCCTGCCTCCACATACCTCTTCCATCTTTTATCCCTTTTACTTTCTTTTCCTAATTAGTATGTATAACTTTCTAACATTCTATATTTTTATCTCATTTATTACTATTATTGTCTACCAGCACTACTATTAAAATGAGGGCAGAGACTCAAAACAGGCTGGTCCCACACCTAGCTGTGGCAGATAAAAATAGGGAAGCATAGCTCCACTTCAGCAGTCCCCTCTGAGGAGCAAGGGGTCCCAGCTCTATACCACACCCCTGAACCCAGAGTTCCAGTACCAGGAGAGAAGTCCCCATAACTTCTGGCCGTAAAAACCAGCATGCACTGAGGCTGAGTGAGAAGGAAGGCTGCTGGAGACCCAGGCAGTTTCTTTTAAAGGGCCACATACTGACTTAGACTCACTCCTTCTGAGCTTCAGGGCTAGAGCAGCAGCTCAAAAGGCACCAGATACATACAGGGAGGAACTGAATTGTCTGGCATCAGGACAAGAGCTGCAGGGGTAGCTTTCTCCCAGACAGAACTGGCAGAAGCCACTGTTCCATTGATGATCCCTCACCCCACAAAGCTCACTGGCAGGAGCCATATCTGAGACTCCATCGACTTGGCTATCACTGTTCTCCCTGCCCTGATAATTCCCTGAGACCCTGTCCCACCCAACTTGTAGGCCCACCCAAGCTGTTTCCAGTGGCTTTTCCATATAAATGGCCTGTCTTGGCTCATGCTTCAGGCTTTCTTAAAATCTCTCAAACAAGCAGCAACTGGCCTCAGCATGCCCCATGCCTCTCACTAAATGGCCCTAGGCTCTGCACTAGTGCCAGCAGGCCTCGGATCACAGCTTGGCCTCTCCTGGGCACCACCAAGCCAATCACAAGTAGTAGCCATATGCATATGGCTTTGTAGCTCCTGCCGGGTCACCCAAGGAAGAACACAGGTGGTGGCTGACATTGTCCTGCACATCCTAGAAGGCACCAGAGCCAGAGCACCCAATGGACAGCTTTGGACCACATCAAAGCAACACTCAACCACCTCCACAAGGGACACACTCAAGGTACAGACTCAGCAGGTACAAGAGCACTGCTGAAGTAAGTCCTACTCTGTGGGGTGGGCCCCTGCACAGATGATCCTTCAAGGTGGTTGCAGCCAGTCCCTGCAGCTGATCAGATTGGTGGGTAAATCTTTTCCATTGATGTCCCAGCAGCAATCAAGACTCAACTACAACAGGGGGGTTTACAGCCCACATTGGGTGGGGGTACACCTGGAGTGCCCAGCTCAGGTGAACAGGGAGGCTGTGTCACTGGACTCTACAGGACACCTACTACATTAGGTCACTCTACCAAGACAGGGGCATGTAGCAGTTCTACCTAATACATAGAAACAAACGGGGGGTGGCTGTCAAAATGAGGAGATGAGCAAACATGTCCCAAAAGAAAGAACAGAACAGAACTCCAGAAAAAGAAATAAACAAAATGGAGAGAAGCAATCTACTAGATGAAGAGTTCAAAACACTGGGCATAAGGATGTTTAATGAACTTAGGAGAAGAGTAGATAAATTTAGTGAGAACTTCAACAGCATAGAAAAGGACATTAAAACTATAAAAATATTCAGTCAGAAATGAAGGGTATACTAACCGAAAGAAAGAATAATTTACAGGGAATCAACAGTAGATGAAGCCCAGAGTCAAATAAATGATTTAGAATATAAGGAAGCAAACAGACAAACAAACAAACAAAAAAACCCCACCCAATCAGAACAAAGAAGGAGAAAAAGAAGAGTAAAAAAAAAAAAAAAAATGAGGATAGTGTAAGGAGTCTCCAGGATAACTTCAAGTATACCAAAAGTCTTATCATGGGAGAAATGGAAGGAGAAGAGAGGGAGCAAGAAATTGAAAATCTATTTGAAAAAATAATGACAGAAAACTTCCCTAACCTGTTGAAGGAAATAGACATACAAGTCCAGGAAGTGTAGTGTCCCAAACAAGAGGCCCACACTAAGACACATCATAATTAAAATGCAAAAGGTTAAAGACAAAGAGAGAATCTTAAATGCAACAAAAGAAAAGCAATTAGTTACCTACAAGGGAGCTCCCATAAGACTGTCAGCTGATTTCTCAACAGAACTTTGCAGACCAGAAAGGACTGGCAAGAAATATTCAAAGTGATGAAAAGCAAGGACCTACAATCAACATTATTCTACTCAGCAAAGCTATCTTTTAGAATCAAAGAACAGATAAAGAGTTTCCCAGACAAGAAAAAGTGAAAGGAGTTCATCACTAACAAACCAGTATTACATGAAATGTTAAAGGGCCTTCTTTAAGAAGAAGAAGAAAAAAGATAAAAAATATGAATAACAAAATAGCAATAAATACATATCTATTAACAACTGAATCTAAAAAAACCCAAAATAAACAAAAAGCACAACAGAAACAGACTCACAGGTACAGAGAATGTTATGACAATTGCCAGATGGGAGGGGTTTGGGGAAGATGGGTGAAAAAGGTGAAGGAATTAAGAAGTACAAATTGATTGTTAAGAATAGTCATGGGGATATAAAAATACAGCACAGGGAATATAGTCAATAATATTTTAATTATGATGTATGGTGTCAGATGGGTATGAGATTTATCAGGATGATCACTTAGTAAATTATGTAATGTTTAATCACTGGGGTGTACACCTGAAACTAATACAATATTGTATGCCAACTATAATTGAAAAATTAAAATAATGATTTAAAAGAAAAAGAGAAAAGCGGAGCAGATCTTTTCTTTCTTCCTTTCTACTTCCCCTATACTAAACTGGTTTAGTTAAAAAAGGACCTATTTCACTTATTCTATCATTCATTTTATTTTTCTCTTTTTTATACTTCTGTCCAGCCCTAGCCATAGTTTGTCTAAATATTTCTATTTGAGAGTCCAGTTTTATTCCAAATGTGAAAAAGAGCCCCCCCCCCCCCCATTCACCCTAAAATCTTAATCCTAAACCACAGGCTATAACATAGAATGCAGCATAGCTCTACATTAGGGTATCGGATGCTAGGTCAGCTAATAATAAAGAATCTTTGATTCCCATTCTACTTTGTTGTTTGGTTGGAGAGAAACCCTGCAGGGAGAAGGGCAATTAATAAGGCACAATCCAGGAATTCCTAGGTTCCTGACTATTACATCATCCAATAAAAATGTAAACTTTTACCTCTAGCAGAAACTATCATTCAAGTACTCTACAAAAATTCAGAGTTCATTAATCATTGCTCTAAAAAGATTAAGACTCTAAAAAAATTAAACTGGTATTTTTGCATTATTGCTGTGCAGTATTGCAATTTTAAAAATTTCCTCAAGTTTTTCATACACATACAACTACAACAACAACCACAACAATACCCTTCTTGAAGCAGCAAGGGTAATGACTTCCACTTAATGCTTCCTCATATCTAACTTTGTACATGATGGGTACTATTACTCTCTGACAATTCTCCCATCATCCCATCATCATATAATGTAATTTTAAAAAGGGTAACCTAAAATGTATTTATTTATTTAGAAAATAAAATAAGGTACTTAGGGATAAATTTAACCAAAGAGGTAAAAGACCTGTGCTCAGAAAATTATAAGATACTGAAGAAAGAAATTGAAGAAGATACAAACAAGTGGAAGTCATATACCATGATCATGGGTAGGAAAAATTAACATCATTAAAATGAACATACTACCCAAAGCAATCTAAAGATTCAATGCAATTCCTACTAAAATACCAATGACAGACCTAGAACAAATATTTCAAACATTTTTATGGAACCATAAAAGACCCCAAGTAGTCTCAGCAATGTTGAGAAAGAACAGCAAAGTTGGAGGTATCACACTACATGATAATAAACTATACTGCAAGGCCATAGCAATTCAAACTGCAGGATATTGGCATAAGAACAAACATATAGACCAATGGAACACAACAGAGAGCACAGTAATAAACCCACATATTTATGGTCAGTTAATATTTGACAAAGGAGGCAAGAACATACAGTTAGGTAAAGATGCTTTCTTCAATAAATGGTGCTGGGAAAATTGGACAGATACATGCAAAAAAATGAAACTAGACCACCAACATACGCCATACACAAGAATGAACTCAAAATAGATTAAAGACTTAAATTTAAGTCACAAAACCATAAAAGTCCTAGAAGAAAACAGGCAGTAAAATTTCAGAATTTTCTCATAGCAATATTTTTGCTGATATATCTCCTCAGGCAAGGGAAATAAAAGAAAAAATAAACAAATGTGACTACATAAAACTTAAAAGCTTTTGCATAACAAAAGAAACCATGAACAAAATGAAAAGGGAACTCACTAAATGGGAGAACATATTTGCCAATGATACATCTGATAAGTGGTTAATTTCCAAAATATATAAAGAACTTACACAACTAAAAACTAAGAAGACAAACACTTCAATTAAAAAATGGGCAAAGCACCTGAATAGACACTTCTCCAAAGAGTACATACAGATGGCTATTAGACATATGAAAAGATGCTCAATGTTACTAATCATCAGAGAGATGAAAATTAAAACCACAATGAGATATCACCTAACAACTATCAGAATGGCTATCATCAATAAATCAATAGTCAACAAGTGCTGGTGAGGATGTGGAAAAAAGGGAACTCTAGTACACTGTTGGTGGGAATGCAGACTGGTGCAGCCACTGTGGAAAACAGTATGGAATTTCCTCAAAAAATTAAAAGTGGAACTGCTTTTTGTCCCAGTGATCCTAGGAATATATCTTTAGAAACCCAAATACTAATTTGAAAGAATATATATACACCCCTATGTTCATTGCATCTTTATTTATAATAGGCAATATCTGGAAACAGCCCAAGTGCCCATCAGCAGATAAGTGGATAAAAAAATCTGTGTTACATTTACACAATGGAAAACTACTTGGTCATATAAAAGGAGGAAATGTTACCTTTTTCAACAGTGAATATTGACGTGGAGATTATTATGCTAAGTGAAATAAACCAGTCAGAGAAAGACAAATACCATATGATCTCACTTATATGTGGAATGTAATAATCAAAATAATTTAACAAACAGAACAGAAACAGAAGCATAGATACATAGAACAGACTGACAGCTGTCAGAGGAGGGGGGGTGGCTGGATGAAAGAAGGTAAAGGGATTAGCTAAAGAAAAGTTATATCAGGGACTTATTGAGAAAAGCGAACATCTATTATAGGGTTAGTATAGCTTCAGCTAAATATTCTAAACCTCATCATATACAGTAGCTAACATTTTTAATGATTATCCTAATATCCAATGAAATTCTCATGTGTCTTATGAATTACACAAGATTAATTTTAGGACAGTGATGGTGCTAAATATATTCTATTATAACTGATTTCTATGAAAAATGATAAGCCATAAATGGAGCCTGTGGCAAGTTAAAAGTTAACCACCATATTTCATTAACCAAAACAAATCATATCACTGCCCAACATTCTAACTATATGAGATTTACTACATACAAATTAAATATAGTCAGCCAGTCCTCAGGTTTCCAATTTCCACTTAAAATACATTTGGTCATGACCAAAATATGTATTTTCTTCTTTCACTTATACGATGTGTGGCCATTGCCATGTCACTATCAGAGAAGGAATAGGAAACCACAAATCAGGTCTAATTTTTAGAAAATATCTCTCAGTGAATAGAAAAGTTTCAACTCTAGCTAATTTAATCTGAGAACAAACAGATTAATGTATCCCATAGGTGTGTCATTGTATTTCTCACTCTGACTTTGTAGTTCACACTCGGGTCCTTGCTGTGACATAAACTACTTATGAGTCAGTTGTATAAGACAAGAGAACATAGTAGATACCACTTTACAAACAGAAAAAGTATATGATAGTTTGAAGGGTTCTCCCCAAAGACACATGCTGGATTTTTAAAAACAAGTATTTACAGTTATCTTGGAGAAAGAATTTATGTTCTTACAAAACAATTTTTATGCATGGATTTTTTCATGCTATAGCCTAAAAAGAAGACCCTGAGATAAGTTATGGCCCACAAAATACTGAAAACACATAAACATTAAGACCTACTTTTATAAAGTATTAAGAAAAGAGATTTGCCTTGGATTTAATAAAATATTTTCTATTTTTAAAACAGCAATGAATTGAGCTTTGTGTATAAAAGATTATATATTGACAAATATGTAAAATGAAATCCTTTATCAATCAAATAGTTACAGTAAGGTAATTCAATGATACACAGTCAGCTATGATTCAATCATGATTTCTGGGGGCATCCTGTCCTTAGATTACCTTCAGCTTGTGTTTTGTAACACATCAAAATGATATTAAAGGCAGCATTGTGATAGCACCAACTTCATTTTTAACAGTAAGTAAACATCTATGCATTAAAAGAAACCTAGTATTGAGTAACTATCATTCACAGGTATCACTCTAAGTGTTTTACTCACAGCAACCCCATGAGAAATATATTATTACCATTCCAGTTTTACATTGCACAAACCAAGACTCAGGAAAGTAACTTGATTACAACAGTTAGTTAATGAGAAACCAGGAATTTAACCTAAGTACCCGGGAACACAAATACCAATGCTCTTTATTATTGTAATAATCTATTCCTTTCACCCTAGTTATCTTTGTTAGTAGCTTTTACTGAGCAACTGCTGCAACAAGCACCTAAGGAGTTAAACATATACTGATGCTGGGGTGCCATAGGAAAGATTCTGATGAAATAGGCCTGGTCACTGAGAATTCTAAAGGCTCCCAGTTGATCCTAATGTGCAACTGAGAGTGAGAACCACTACTCTATATGTTAATTCCACTTTCTATGCCTGATGGTTTGTGAGAAAAATAGACCATTCCTTGCCCTCAAAAAAGATATGAAACATATGAAATCCAACTAAAAGCACAACTTACATTTCAGAAAAAAAATTCCATAAGTTAAAGCCAAATACTGTTTATGTATCTTTATGCACAAAATATGGTACAAATGAATATATAATTTGGTTCTTCCTAAAGTAAACAAAATGTTTATAAAATTGATAAATTACTGGTTGATTATATTAGAAAATGTTCCCCCACTGTGTTTCTTTAGTGAGTTTCTCTATAAACTTAAATTATAATTTAACTAAATGTTATTTTCACATTTGTGAAAGCAAAGACCATGAATTGCAAATGAGAGAAAAATACACCTGGCAATGATGTAAATTCAATTTAAAAGCAACAACAACAACAAAAATTAACCAAGTAATAAAGTACTAAAATAGTATATAAATATTCATGAAGGAGCATTTAGAATAAGGTAATGTTTATCAGGGAATACTTCCTAGAAAATGGGAATTTTACACCAGTGTTGTATGGAGTGAAAAACCCAAATAAAAAGAGAGAAAAAGGGATGACATTACAGATAGAAGAAGAAAAAGCAAGACCTGTGGAGGAGAGGGGAGTAGAGAGAATAAGGAAAGAAGTAAGGGGAAAGGAAGAGGGGAGGGGAAGATAGGGAGAAATACATGGGAAGTGGAAAGTTTAAAATGTGGAGTTAACTTTGAAGAGGGAGTATAACACAGTGGTTAAAGTGGGTGTGAGGCTGTGGAGTCTGACTAACTAGATTTGCTTCCAGGTTCTGCCAGTTACTAGCTGTCTGGCCTTAAGGTGGTTATTTTGCATCCCTCTGAATAAGTTTCAATATCTGTAAAATAGTGGGAACACTTATTTGCACTTTATGGGTTATTTTGAGGATTATGAGTTTTATATATATATATATAGTATTTAGGATGGTACCTGGAACATCGTGTTAGCTGTGTGTGTGTGTGTGTGTGTGTGTGTGCGCACATGTGTAAAAGCAGGCATGTATATGTGTACAAAAATAGGCAATCATTTGAATTTACATCAGAGAAAGAGGTTCAGAAAGTTAAATAGCTTGTCTAAGGTCAAACAGCTGGGATGGATTATGCAATAAAGTTTTAAAAAGGTATTGGGACTAATTTTCAGAATTTATTTGATATAAATGTAAGAATTTGTGCTTGGAGAAACAGATAAAAAGAAAAATGTTTTATGCTACTTAGAGCCATCAGATAGTGGAACAATTATAGATAGACAAGAAACAATTTCTCAGTTATGATAGACAAAAATGGGTTAGTTTATTCAGTATCTTTGGAGAGCCAAGGTATTCTTCTTAAAATCTTTGCTAATACCTAGCCTTGACCCTTAGAAAAACTGGGGAAATAAGCAGAGTGGATGCAGCTGCCGCTAGGACGGTCTTCAGCCCTACTAGTGGTGCCTTCTATGTCTTGAATTTCCCATTATAATTAACTGTGTGTTATGACCTAGGAAGTTAACTACTGATTATGAGTGCTAGATAGAGTGAGAATGAAAAGGCACAGATCATTAAAAACAATGGATAGCCTGGCTGGCGTGGCTCAGTAGATGAGCATCAACCTATGATCCAGGAGATCATGATTAGATTCTTGGTCAGGGCACACATCTGGGTTGCCGGCTCGATCCCCAGTAGGGGGTACGCAGGAGGCAGTTGATCAATGACTCTCATCATTGATGTTTCTATCTCTCTCTCCATCTCCCTTCCTCTTTCTGAAAATCAATAAAAACATATTTTAAAAAATGGATAATCCCTTCTGAGATTCCAGGGAAGCGGGGGGGGGGGGGAGGGAAGAGATTAACTGAAGAATTTATATGCATTTACGCATTGCCCATGTACACAAACAATAGGGTGGTCAACATCTGGGACTGGAGGGAAACTGGGTTGTGAGGGGCAAGGGAGAGAACAAAAAGGGGGGATATTGGTAATACTCTCAAAAATAAAAATATGAAATAAAAATAAATAAATAACAAAAAACAATAGGTAATTCCAATAAATACCATGTCTAACTTTACAAAGTATTACAGTTTTTTGTGGGGTTTTTTTGCAGATTTGTGGGTTTTATTTAAATTTTTTATTATTTAAAAATTTTTTTTATTGTTGAAAGTATTACAGGTATGGCCCATTTTCTAGGCTTTACCCCCCTCCCCCTATCTCCCACCCATCCCTCAGTCTTCATCTGTCTATTGTCTGTCTCCATGGGCTGTGCATAAATACTTATAAGTTCTTTGGTCAATCTCTTCCTGTCCTCCTTCCCGCTACTTCCCTCTGAGATCTGTCAGTCTGTTTCATAATTTCATGTTTGTGATCCTATATTTTTCATCGACTTACGTTGTTTCTTAGATTCCACATACAAGTTAGATCGTGTGATATTTGTATTTCTCTGACTGGCTTATTTCAATTAGCATTATATTCTCCAGGTCCACATTTCCTCCTTTCCTGGATGCCTTTGATTTTTCCTTTTTGTTTGATCACTGTGGCAAGGACATCCAGGACTACGTTGAATAATAGTGCTGAAAGTGAACAACCCTGTCTTGTTACTGTTTTTAAGGGAAATGGTTTTAGTTTTTGCCCATCGAGAATGATGTTAGCTGTAGGTTTGTCATATACGGCCTTTGTAATGTTGAGGCATGATCCCTCTAACTACTTTGCTGAGAGTTTTTATCAAAAATGGGTGCTAGATTTTGTCAAATACTTTTTCTGCATTTATTGATATGATTGTATGATTTTTGTCCATTTTGTTTATGTGATGTATCACACTTATTGATTTGGGAATATTGTACCAGCCTTGCATTCCCAGAATAAATCCCACTTGCTCATGGTGTATGATCTTTGTAATGTATTGCTGGAACCAAAATGCTAATAATATTTTGTTGAGGATTTTAGCATCAATGTTCATCAGGGATATTGGCCTGTAATTTTCTTTATTTGTAGTGTCTCTCTCTGGTTTGGGGATTAAGATAATTCTGGCTTCAGAAAAAGAGCTTTGCACTCTTCCCTCCTCTTGAATTTTCTGGAATAATTTGAGAATAGGTGTTAATTCTTCTTTGAATGTTTGGTAAAACTTGCCTGTGAGTCCATCTGATCCCAGACTTTTGTTTGCTGGGAACTTTTTGATTACTGCTTCAATTTCATTAGTTGTTATTGGTGTATTCAGGTTTTCTGATTCTTCCTGATTCATTTGGGCAGGTTGTATTTTTCTAGGAACTTGTCCATTTCACCCAGGTTGTCCAGTTTGTTGGCATATAGTTTTTTTGTAGTATTTTCTTATGATTCTTTGTATTTCTGTGGTGTAAGTTATATTGCCTCTTTCATTACTGATTTTATTTATTTGGGTCCTCTCTCTTTGTTTTTTGGTGAGTCTGGCTCAAGTTTCATTAATCATATTTATCTTTTCAAAGAACCAACTCTTGGTTTCATTAATCTTTTGTACTGTTTTGGGTTTTTTTTTAGTCTCTATGTCAGTTATTTCTCCTCTGATCTTTACTATTTCCTTCCTTCTACTTATACTGCAATTTTCTTGCTGTTCTCTTTCGAATTCTTTTAGTTGTAGTGTTAGATAGTTTATTAGAGGTTTTTCTTGTTTCTTGAGGTATACCTGTAATGACATGAACTTCCCTCTCAGGACTGCTTTCATTGTGTCCCATAGATTTTTGGTTGTTGTCTGTTCTATTTCATTTGTGTCCAGGGAGTTTTTATTTTCTTCCTTGATCTCTTTGGTAACCCATTCATTGTTTAATAACATGCTGTTTAGCCTCCATGTGTGAATATTTTTGAGACTTTTTGTAGTGGTTGAATTATAATTTCATGCCACTGTGGTCCAAGAAGATGCTTGATATGACTTCAATCTTCTTGAACTTGTAGAGGCTTGTTTCCCCCCCCCCCCTTTTATTTGTTTATTTAATTAATTTTTTAATTTTTTAAATTTAAAATATTACAAATGCCCCTTTATCTCCCCAATGACCCATTCCACCCCATCCCACCACCCTCCCCAGTCCCCCTCCCCACCATTGTCCGTGTCCTTGGGTTGTGCATATATGCATATAAATTCTTTGGTTACTCTCTCCCCCTCCACCCACCCACCCTCCTCCCTCCCTCTGACATTCCTCAGTCTGATCTATGCTTCCATGTCATTGAATCTATTCTGTTCATCAGTTTATTAAGTTGTTTTTTGTTTTTGTTTTTTAATTATTATTATTTTTTTAAATATATCTTTATTGATTTCAGAGAGAGGAAAGGAGAGGGAGAGAGAGAGATAGAAACATCAATGATGAGAGAGTCATTGGTCGAGCCCACAACCCGGGCATGTGCCCCAACCGGGAATCGAACCCCGATCGCCTGGATCTTAGGTCAACACTCAACTGCTGAGCCATGCCCGGCCGGGCTATTAAATTCTTTAGATTCCACATATAAGTGAGATCATGTTATGTTTGTCTTTCTCTGCCTGGTTTATTTCACTTAGCATAATTTTCTCCAGGTCCATCCATACTGTCCCAAAGGGTACAAGAACCTTCTTCTTTATAGTTGCGTAGTATTCCATGGTATATATGTCCCACAGCTTTTTTTATCCACTCATTTACTGATGGGCACTTGGGCTGTTTCCAAATTTTAGCTATTGTAAATTGCTCTGCTATGAACATAGGGGTGCATATATTCTTTCTGATTAGTGTTTCAGGATTCTTAGGATATATTCCTAGAAGTAGGATCACTAGGTCAAAAGGCAGCTCCAGTTTTATTTTTTTGAGGAACCTCCATACTGTTTTCCATAGTGGTTGCACCAGTCTGCATTCCCACCAGCAGTGTACTAGGGTTCCCCTTTCTCCATATCCTCGCCAACACAAGTCGTTTGTTGATTTGTTAATGGTAGCCATTCTTATAGGTGTGAAGTGATACCTCATTGTGGTTTTAATTTGCATCTCTCTGATGATTAGTGATGTTGAGCATTTTCTCATATGTCTCCCGGCCATCTGTATGTCCTCTTTGGAGAAGGGTCTATTCAGGTCCTTTGCCCATTTCTTAATTGGGTTTTTTGTCTTCCTCTTGCTAAGTTGTATGAGTTGTTTGTACACTTTGGAGACTCGTTTTTTGTCCTAACATGTGGTCTATTTTTGAGAATGTTCCATGTGCAATTGAGAGTAATGTATTTTCTGTTGCTTTGGGATGAAATGTTCTGTAAATACCAATTAAATCCAATCGATCTAGTGTTTCATTTGTCTGTTTCCTTGCTGATTTTTCATCTGGATGATCTCTCCAGTGATGACAGTGAGGTGTTAAAATCTTCCCTATTATGATTGTATTGCTGTTCAGCTCAACCTTAAAGTCCACTAAGAAAGTTTTATATATTTAGGTGCTCCTGTATTGGGTGCATATATGTTTATTAAGGTTATATCCTCCTGTTGGATCGATCCTTTTAGTATTATGTGGTAGCCTTCTATGTCTGTTGCTATAGTCTTTATTTTGAAGTCTATTTTGTCTGATATGAGTGTTGTTACCCCAGTTTTTTTTTTTTTTTCATTTCCAGTTGCATAGAATTTTTTTTTCCATCCCTTCACTTTCAGCCTGTGTGAATATTTTGATCTGATGTAGGTCTCATAGACTACATATATATCAGTCATGTTTTCTTATCCACTCAGCTACCCTATGTCTTTTGATTGGGCATTTAATTTGTTTACATTTAAGCTTAATAATGATATGTACTTGTTTATTCCATTTTTTCCCTTTATGCCAATTATACCGTTCTCTCTATAATTCTTATTCTTCTTGAAGCAGTCCTTTTAATATTTCTTGCAATACTTACTTGCTGATATTGAATTCCTTTAGCCTTCTTTTGTCTGTAAAGCTCTTTATTTCACTTTCAATGTTATTTATTTATTATTTATTTATTTTTGTACATTTTTATCCATTTTTTTTCTTTCCCCCCCATTTTAAAAAATCTTTATTGTTGAAAATCTTACAGATGCCCCCTTTTTACCCCATTGATCCCCTCCACCCTACACCCAGGCCTTCTCCAGACCAATGTCTGTGCCCATGGGTTATGCTTGTAATCATATAAGTTCTATGATTACTCTCTCCCCACCAATTCTCCCATCCCCACCTTCCCTCTGATATCCCTCAGTCTGTTCAATGCTTCTATGTCTATGGATCTATTTTGTTCATCAGTTTATTTTGTTTATTGCATTCCATATATAAGTGAGATCCTGTGATACTTGTCTTTCTCTGACTGGTTTATTTCACTTAGGATAATACTCTCCAGTCCCTGCATGCTGTCCCAAAGGATAAGAGATCCTTCTTTTTTACAGCTACATAGTATTCCATGCCATAAATGTACCACAGCTTTTTTATTTTTTAAAGATACCTTTATTGATTTCCAAGAGAGGAAAGGAGAGGGAGAGAGAGAGATAGAAACATCAATGATGAGAGAGTCATTGATTGAGCCCACAACCGGGGCATGTGCCCTGACCGGGAATCAAACCTTGATTGCCTGGATCCTAGGTTGACGCTCAACTGCTGAGCCACGCCCGGCCGGGCACCACAGCTTTTTTATCCACTCATCTACTTACTGGGCACTAGGGCTGTTTCCAGATCTTAGCTATTGTAAATTGCGCTGCTATGAACATAGGGGTGCATAAATTCTTTCTGATTGGTGTTTTGTGTTTCTTAGGAATATATTCCTAGAAGTGAGATCACTGGGTCAAATGGCATTTCTGTTTTTAATTTTTGGAGGAAATTCCAGATTGCTTTCCATAGTTGCTGCACCACTCTTCATTGCCACCAGCAGTGTACTAGGGTTCCCTTTTCTCCACACCCTCAGCAGCACCTGTTTGTCAATTGTTGATCGTGGTTTTAATTTGCATCTCTCTGATGATTAGTGACTTTGAGCATTGTTTCATATGTCTCTTGGTCATCTGTATGTCCTCTTTGGAGAAGTGTCTATTTACATCCTTTCCCATTTTTTAATTGGATTGTCTGCTTTTTGTTAAGTTGTATGAGTTCCTTATATATTTCAGATATTAACCTTTATCAGGTGTGTCATTGGCAAATATGTTCTCCCATACCGTGGGCTCCCTTTTCATTTTGTTGATGGTTCCTTTTACTGTGCAGAAGCTTTTTATTTTGATGTAGTCCCATCTGTTTATTTTCTACTTTGCTTCTGTTGCCCTAGGAGATGTATCGGCAAACATATGGCTACGAGAGATTTCTGAGATTTTGCTGCCTACATTTTTTCTAGGATTTTTATGATTTCACGTCTTACATTTAAGTCTTTCATCCATTTTCAGTTTATTTTTGTGTATGGTGTAAGTTTGTGGTCTCGTTTCAGTTTTTTTTTTGCATTTATCTGTCCAATTTTACCAACACTATTTATTGAAGAGACTGTCTTTCCTCCATTGTATGCATTTGCTTCCTTTGTCAAATATTAATTGACCATAATGGCACGGGTCAATTTCTGGGTTCTCTGTTATCTTCCACTGATCTATATGTCTATTCTTGTGCCAGTGCCGGGCTATTTTGATTACAGTTGCTTTGTAGTATAACTTGATATCTGGTATTGTGATCCCTCCAACTTTGTTCTTCTTTCTCAAGATTGCTGTCCTTATTTGGGGTCTTTTTTGGTTCCATATAAATTTTCGAAGTGTTTGTTCTAGATATGTGAAATACGTTGTTGGTATTTTAATGAGGATTGCATTGAATTTATAGATTGCTTTGGGTAGCATGGACATTTTTATGATGTTAATTGTTCCAGTCCATGAACATGGTATATTTTTCCATTTTTTTATATCTTCCTCTATTTCTTTTTTCAGTGACCTGTAGTTTTCCGAGTACAGATCTCTTACATCTTTGGTTAAGTGTATTCCTTTGTATTTTATGTTTTTAGTTGCAATGGTAAATGGGATTGTTGTTTTAGTTTCTCTTTCTGAGAGTCCATTATTGCTATATAAAAATGCTATCAATTTCTGGGTGTTAATTTTATATCCTGCTACGTTGCTGAATTCATTTATTAAGTCTAGTAGTTTTTTGGTGGAGTCTTTAGGATTTTCTATATACAATATCATGTCATCTGCAAATAACCGTTTTACTTCCTCCTTTCCAATTTGGATGTATTTTATGTTTTCTTCCTGCCTGATCACTGTACTATATTGAATAAGAGTGGTAAATGTGGACACCCCTGTCTTGTTCCTGATCCTAGGGGAAATTGTTTTAATTTTTGGCCTTTATTATGTTGAGGTATGATCCCTCTATTCCCACATTGCTGAAAGTTTTCATCAAAAATGGGTGTTGGATTTTTACCGAATGCTTTTTCTGCATCTCTTGATATGGTCATGTGGTTTTTGTCTTTCAATTTGTTTATGTGATGTATCACGTTTATTGATTTGCAAATCCTGTACCAGCCTTGCATCCCTGAAATAAATCCCACTTGGTCATCGTGTATCACCTTCAATTTTAAATGATAGCGTTGCTGGATAGAGCAGTCTTTGTTGCAGGTTCTTGCTTTTCATTACTTTGAAAACTTCATGCCAATCCCTTCTGGCCTGAAGTGTTTCTGTTGAGAAATCTGCTAATAGCCTTATGTGGGTTCCCTTGTATTTCACTAATTGTCTCTCTCTTGTGGCCCTTAGGATTCTTTCTTTGTACTTAACATTTGCCATTTTAATTATGATGTGTCTTGGTGTGGGTCCCTTTGGGTTATCCCTGATTGGGAGTCTCTGTGCTTCCTGAACTTACGCAGCTTTTTCTCTCACCATGTTAGGGAAGATTTCTGTGGTCATTTCTTCAAACAGATTTTATATTCCTTTCTTACTTTCTTCTCCTTCTGGTACCTTTATGATGTGGATGTGTGTTTTTTTTCATTTCCTATTGTCCTAGAATTCCCTTAAACTACCCTCTTTCTTCTTAATTCTTTTTTATTTGTGTTCCTCGGTTTGGGTGTTGTTTTTTTCTACCTTGTCTTTCAAATCACTGATTCTATCCTCCACTTCATCCAGCCTACTTTTAATTTCTTCCAGTGTATTCTTGATGTCAGGTATGAAATTCTTTATTTCCATATGGCTCTTATTTAGGGTCTATCTCCTTTTTCACGCTATACAGCTGTCATTAAGTTCTTTGTAGTTCTCACTAAGTTATTTGTGCTTCCTTATAACCATTATTTTGAACTCTGTGTCTGATAAATTGCTTGCTTCCATTTCATTTAGTTTTTTTTGTTTTTTGTTTTCCCTGGAGGTTTTTCCTTTTCTTTCATTTGGGGTTCTTTGTTGTCCCATATTAGCTGTCTCTTTGCTATTGTTCCTATGTGGAAGATGGAACTTCCATGACTCCCAGTCTTTTTGAAGTGGCCTTATGTAGTAAGTGTCCTGTGCGACATGGTGGTAAAATCTCCTTGACCTCCTGAGCTGAATGCCCTAGTAATGTCCCTTGTGTGGGTTATGTGGACTCTCCTGTTGTAATTTGGAGCTGATTGTTGGCCTTTTTTTTTCACCCCACAAAAATGAGCTTAGCCAGCTGGAGATGAGAGTGCAAATCCAATCCTCCCTTCAATTGGGGTGACACAGGCCCTCAGACCTCGAGAGGGGAGCTAGCTGTTTGCCTTCTAGCTTGATGATGTCCGTTCAGAGACCCTAGGGGAGGCTACTAAGGGGTCACACCAGATGACCCAGCTGTGGGTTATATCCCCTTTCCCTTGTGAGGCTGCACCAGCAGGGTTGTGCAGGCAGGGCTTGGAGATAGAGAAAAAGTCTGCCTCCTCAACTTGAGGTTTGCTTCCCCTTGGGAGGAGAGAGCTGCTTACCTTTCTATCTTTGCAGTGCTCTGCCAGAGGCCCTGTTGGAGTGCTCTGAGTGAGGTCCAACATCCAAGCTCTGGTTTTCGTTCCCTTCCCCCAGTGGATATGAGTTTAGCAGGGCTGGGCTGACAGAATCTGGGGATGCTAGTATAATCCACCTTTTGATTGAGGTGGCAAAGGTCCTTAGGTTTCAAGACCGGAGGCAGGTGCTCTCCTTTAAGCTCCATGCCAGAGCTCTGGACGGGAGGATCCAGGAGGGGACACCAGATTTCACAGTTCTGATCTATGACCCCTTTACCCTCTGAGGCTGCACCTGCAGGGCAGAGCATGTGGGGCTTGGAGTAATAGATCAGAGCTTCCCCCTCCACTTGGGGTAGCACTGGCTCTTGTAGGGGGTGTGATAGAGAGCTTGTTACCCCCCTCTCTCCTTGCAGCTCACTGTGAGAGGCCCTGATGTAGATCTTCAAGGGGGTGGCTCTAGATGCTCCACATCTGACCTGCAATTCCTAACCTCTTTGGGTCTGCACTTGGCTGGTGATGAAGACAAGTTTTGGGAAGGCAAATCCAGGTGGCCTCTTGGGGGTGGTGCAGGTCCTTAGCCCTCAAGAAGGGAGCTAGTAGCTTGTCCTATAGCTCCAGTGGCACCCCACCACAGCTCTTGAAGGAAGGCTCCTTGGGGGGTCACACCAGATTTCACAGTTCTGATTTGTGACCCCTTTCCCTGCAAGTCTACCCCTGCAGGACGGTGCAGGTGGGACTTGAAGTGATAGATCAAGGCTGCCTCCTCTGCTTGGGGTTGTGCTGGCTCTTGTGGGTGGTGGGAGAGAGCTTGTCACTCCGCTCTATCCCTGCAGCTCACTGTCAGATGCCCTAGTAAAGGCCTCTGAGAGTGGGATTCAAAGACCCAGTTTTGGTTTGCACTTTGTTCCTGTGTAGGTCTGTGTTATTGGAGATGCAAATCCAGGTGGCCCCTTGTTAGAGGTGGTGCAGGTCCTTGGCCTTCAAGAAGGGAGCTAGGTGCTTGCCCTACAGTTCATCGGATCCCCACCAGAACTCTTGAAGGGAAGCTCCTAGGAGGTCTCACCAGATTTCACAGTTCTGATTTGTGACCCCTTCTCTCTGCAAGTCTGCCCCTGCAGGTCTCTGAGGGGAGGATTCCAAAGTCCCAGTTCTGGTTTGCACTTTGTTCTGTGCTTGGCTTATGGTGCAGGTAGATTTTGGAATGCAAATCCAGGCTTTGGGGATGCAAATTCAGATGGCCCCTTGGGGTGGAGAAGGACCTCAGCAGGGTAGTCAGCTGCTGGTTTTCTAGTGTGGTGGCACCGGGCCAAAGATCCTGAAGGGAGGCTTGCAAGTGCATTTGTCCCCCTAATTCTGAAGCTGCCTGTAGCCTGAGGCCCTGCCCAGGGTGCCTTACTTTGAGGATTGTGACCACCTAACCCCTGGGGGGGAGGGGACAATTGGCCCTTGTTCCCCAGCCACTCAGTTCAATGTTCATCTAAGACTGTGTATAGTTTCTCCAGAAGAAAAAGCACTGTTCAGGTCCCTTTTGGGTAGAGCCTTACTTCTTTATACCGGACTCAACCTTGGCAGGGTAGTGTCACCAGTATTTGGAGGACAGGGTTAGTGCACTATCTCCAGCTGATGCTATAAGAATAGAAGTGCTGGACCCTGGGAGATGGCATCTGACTTCACAGCCGCTGCCCCTGGGTGCATGGTCCAGTCCTTTCTGCGTCTCCACCCCTCTTACCAGACTCTGTGTAGCTTCTTGTTTTCTCCTTGGATATAATTCTCCTGTTCAGGTGTCCTTCTGTTGTTAATTCAAGTTAATTGCTCTAAATTTTAGCTGTAACTCCAATTTGGTGCTGGGAGCAGGTGTGTATTGCTTTCACCTATTCTGCTGCTATCTTCAATCTCCAGATTTGTGGGTTTGTTTTTTTTCAGTATTACAGATTGTTGAGAGCAAATTTACCACTTTAAGTAAGCTTCTGATTAGGGGAAATGAGATAAATATATATTTCTTGAATATGCGCACATTGGCTACCCAGCAAGGGAAACCTACATGATAACATGGTGACAGATGGGGAAAGCTAAAATCTAGAAAGGAGTTTATTAAAAAAATAACCAACTCATGAAAAATTAAGACCTGATTATAATGATAATGGACAATTTCAAACTGGGTTTTTAGAGACACATAAACCTAATGCACATTTTATTGAGTCTGAAAATGTTTGACTTAAAGACAGATGAGACAGGAGTAACTGCAAAAAAGAGAATGAAAATTTACTAAAATACAAAAAGAAGGGTGACTTGTTGAACAAAAAGATACATTTCAGCCATTAATGTTTAAATACAAGAAATAACTCTGACTGCATTAATTCCTAGCAGATGTATTTTTGTTGCATAGACTATTTTTTAATTATGAGAGAGAGAAAACTGCAACACTATAAAGATACAAGAAACTTTTCAGCATTTTATTGATTTTATGAATGGAGATTAATAAAAAAATAGGATTTACAATACAATGAGCAGATTATTTACCTCTTGTACTTTCAACAAAGGAAAATTAAAATCCAATGGAATAAGCAATTAGGTTATAAATTTTAATCATTATAAGTAGCAAAATATGAAACTCCCTTAGAGATCTATTATATACTGCCCCTCAAAATTAATATTAAAATTTCTTATCTAGCCAAACAGTGTAAACATTTCAGAAAACTGTTGTTATTCAATTTACCATCTAGAAGCATAACAATCTATTTCTATCAAATAAGAAGTAAACAACATATGGCACGCAATATTTATTGCCTCTTATTGCAATCAGATATTCCATTTTACCAAAAACATCTATAAATATGAAGCAAAATTCTTAAGAGAATAAAAAATATTACCAGTATTCTACAAACAGGGCTGTTTTGTCGAACTCTGTAAACTAGAGATTTGAGTTTTAACATTGTTTGTCATTAAAGATTTCTACTTTTTCAGAAATACTATGCTTGAATTACCACATAAGATTTCACTAAAAATTAGCATGATAGGTATTAACCCTATTTTTCGTAGTGTTTTCTTTTCTTCTGTTTTTAATCCTCACCCAAGGACATGCTTTTGTTGATTTTAGAGAGAGAAAGGAAGGAAGAGAGAGAAACGTCGCTGTGATGTGAAACAACGATTGGTTGCCGCCCATGCACCTGGACCAGGGATTGAACCCGCAACCTGGGTATGTGCCCTAACTGGAAATTGAACCCATGACCTTTCGGTGTATGGGGCGACTCTCCAACCAACTGAGCCACACTGGCCAGGGCCACAGAGTGTTTTCTTGTCTTCTAGAAATGAGCACAGAGAGGAGGTAGAAAACAGAAAGAAGGTAGAAAGGTGGTAGAAAACAAATATAATCACATAACAAATGAGTGAAAAGGTCACTGGAATCAGAGTTACTGAAAATATACATGTACAAATTGTACAAAATATAGTTATGAACTGGTGCACAATTAGGAAATTTTCATTGAAGCAAAACTTATAAAGTTATCAAGTTATCATTTCTTAAATATAACAGATCACCAGATTTATCGAGCACCTATTACATTAAGGCACTTTAGGAACCACAAGAAAACATAAAGCACTATCCTTCCCAACAAAAAATTTACAACTTAGCAAGGAAAATAAGATATATACATCTGGAAAGTCAACTAGCATTGTAGGCAGTATATATATATAAGTACTCAATGCACATGAAATGAGCATGAGTTTAGAAAAGGGAAAGACAGGATGTGATGAGAAAATGGTTTCTAGGTATGAACCTTAAGTTTTATTTTGAAATATAGGTAGGATTCTGACAAATAAGTAATGTGGATGGAATGAATATTCCAGGAAGAAAAAACTATAAAAATAAAAGTGGAAATAGAATGTAAAACACAACAGTAACAAAGGAGAAGAAATTAAATATACAAGGCATGCACCCGAGAGGCAATGAGTAAAACAGATTGGTGCATACAATATAGAAGAATTAGAGAAGTTTAAAATATAGCTGTTGGGCCATACGAAAACATTAAACTGAGTATGAAAGTAACATGTTAAAAATGATGATTTTTGTGAATTAATCTAGAAAGAGTACATAATAAAGTGAATTAAACTGGGTAAAAGCAAAAGCCAGGGAGCATGATAACAGCAATGGGAAAACAGAAAGAAGAATGCGCGATGCCAAACATAACTTTAGAAAGAACCGCAGTTGATGATGAATATATATGAGAGATCAGGAGAGAAAAACTAACCAAGAGGACTAGACAGGTGGTTTTATTCTAATTATTTAATCTTCTGTGCCTCAGTTTTCTTGTCTATTATAATGAAAATATTCTCTAGAGTTCAGTTCAAATCCAAAATAATTCCATGATTTGATGGCTTCGAAATTTCAAGCCTGGGTAACTAGGAGAGTGATAATACTAGTAGTGGCAGAAATGGTTTTACTTAGAACAGTGGTTTAGCCTGCATCAAAATCATCTGGAATGTTTCTTAAACTGCAGACTGATGACCCCACCCCCAGAATTTCTGATTGGGAAGGTCGGAGTGCTGTCAGAGAATTTGTAACTTCCCAGATGATGCTGATACTACTGAAAATGAAATCACAGAATTATATACCTAGTTCCATATAGAGTTATAGTTGCTTCTTCTGCTGGTTTCCATAGCACTTTCTAAATATATGTATTACTTCACATTGTTAACACTTCATGTTGTATTATATTATTTTCTTTCATGTCTACCTGTTTCATTAGACCCTCAAGTTTTAGAGGTTGAGGCACATCTTATCTTTTATTCCCAACATCTAATAATTCCTAAAACATACCAAGTGAAAGAAAATAACAACGAGATAGCACTTTTGCTTAAAGTAGCAATTTAAAAAATCAGATGGAATCAAAGATTTATGCACAAAGATATTCAATAAAGTAAAGGTGAGATACATTAGAGATAATAGACTATTAAGTAGACATTTAAAATCACTTAAAATTAACTAATAGTATTAGAAAATGTTCAAGACGTTAAATTGGATACAACATTTTACATACTTTAATCCAAATAAAAATATGATATGTATAATACACATATGAGTAGTAAAATAATAAAATATAATTTGGGTTATCCATTGGTGATAATATTTCAGTTTTTAATAACTTTTTTGGTGTTTTAAAAATTTTATAACATTAACATATACTATATATATATATATATATATATATATATATATATATATATATTATAATCAGAAAAGTATTTTAAATCAATAAAAAGTTTATAATAATTTCATCAACTCACAGTTCACCTGTAATATATCATATCAGAGCTGAATGCAAATAATTCTGCAGAGCTTTTATTTGCTTCTTAACTTTAATTTTATTCAATAATTCTTAATTTTAAATAAATGCTTATGGAGAAAGTACTCTAGATAACCATAATGTTAGGTCCTAAGGATAACCAATATTCACAAGACATTTTCTTTAGAATTTATTAACTGGCATGTAAAGTTTCCTTCTAAATGCTAGATAACATATCAAATGTTAGGGGGTTTATCATATTTGTGCCTTGGTATTTTGCTGATGTATTTTCAAAATCCCTTTCATGTCAGACATAGAATTTTTTTTTCAGAAAAAAAGTAAAATCTAAGTATAATTCTTAATACTAAGAATTCTTAAATTTGGATTTTTATTTTGAATATCTGAGAACATTTGTATTTGCTATGAACACCTTTCCTTTTAGTCATCATGATAACAAATGAACAATATTCATGACCATGAAAAATTTTCCTTTTAAGATTCTTGATTACAATGTGTCTAACAAGGTGAAATAGCATTAAAAAAAATAGGATAGTATTTGAACAATCCAAGCCCCCCAAATCACTTATACCTGATATTATTAGATAACTGAAGCAAAAATCATCAGTAGGTGTATATACAAGAGCAAGTTCACATACCTTTTATATCTCTGGGTTCCGTTAACAGCACCTAGTGGTCTGGCAAAAAAGGAGAGCTCAATTAATACTGACTGAAATAACAACATAACTATAATATTTAATTATCATTTACTTGTGTTTTAAGAAAAAAAAAGGTTAATAGAAAAAATTAATTCCTGCTTTCTATGATTTACAGTACAAGGTAATGGCCCTTAAGCTTTTTGAGTATGAAGACCCCTTTTTAATATCAAAAAGATTCCCAGAACCCCACATGACAGTAGTTGTTCTCTTCAGTGTCACTGAGTAAATAACTATATGACAGTAACTTTGATAAATTCAATAACACTTTTAAATAATTGTGTTTCAAGGATTTTACTTAAATTACAGTCAGTTCCAAAACGTGGATCACCTGCAATAACTCAGAGCTCTTGATCCTTTAGGGAATTACTACTCAAAGGAGTATAGCTTTGGTCAAGATACACATACAATTTAAATCAATTGATTACAATAAATAGTTTTGAAGTGCCTACTAGGTGCCAGGCACTATGAGAGGGCCAGATGATAAAAGATAAATTGAGTCCCTACCTTAAAAAAGTTCAATATAGTAAGAAACACTAACTGAAAATTATAAACACAATCTGCCAGTACAAAAATCACATAATTATACAGGGAGGTAGTGAGGTGGCCCCCCAAAAGGTTCTTATGGATGGCATCTGAGCAGAATCTTAAATGTAGAATAGGAATTACTGGGGTTTAAGAGAAGGTGGAATTCCAGGTTGAATGCCAGCCCAAAGCAAAGCCACAGAGGTAATAGCTGGCATCAAATAGACTTGGAGGCAAAGCTCTGGATTGTTGCTCTACAGTAATGTATAAATCAAGCAATTGCAGAGTATAATCCTAAAAGAGACAGAAAGAGGCCTAATCATGAAGTACCTTATGTAACTATGTTAAGGAGCTTGAATCTTATCTTACAAAGGACTGGGGAACCATTTAGGGCTTTAAGCTGAGGAATGGCATAATCCAACTTCTGCTTAGATAGAGCTTTATGGTAGCTGTATAGGAGGTGGATTTGAAAGAAATAAGAATAGAGGTAAGGAAAATATTTGTTGAATAAAATGAATGACTGAATGAATGAAGCCATCGTAGTCCAGACAAAAGACAGTGAGAGTCAGAACTATGATTATGGTAGTAGGAGTAGAAAGGAAAAGATTCAAAAAATATCTGAATCAGCAGGGCCTAGAGACTGATAAAATGTGAATATAAAGGATAAGAAGTAAAAAACAAATCCTGGTTTGAGTGAGTGGGTGGAAAATGGTATCACCAAATGAAATTCAAAATACTCAATAAAGAAGAGCTCTTTTGCGGAAAAATGACAAGATCTATTTTTCCTGCCCTGTGAGACAGAGATATTGAGCAAGAGTTAGATAATGGGGTTTGAAGCTCAAGTGAGAGAAATGTAAGATAGACATATATACATTTGTTAGTTATCATCACATAGGTAATAGAAAAAGTATAAATTAGTTCACCCCAGGAGAGAGTGTAAAATTATAAAAAATATTTGCATAACAGAATCCTGGGAACACCTACATTTAGAGGGTGGAGAGAAGAAGAGGAGTCCATGAAATTCACAAAGTACAGTTAAATATGTACAGAACCAATAAAAATGTTTGTTTAACAGTGCTATGAAGTGGAAAGTTTCAAAGAGAAAAATGCAATAAATATTATGAAGTGAAGTTTTGTTATTTAGTAAGATAACACATTTAAAAAATGTTCATCAAACTTGGAAATTAGATAAGTAACAACTATGATAAATATCAGAAGTGGAAGGGAAAATCAGATTGCAGTTGGCCATAACTTCCATTATCTGTTCAAGATATTTATTGCGTGCCTTCTACTTGCCAAGCATGATACTATATACTGGGCATACAGTGGTAGACAAAATAGACATGGGTTCCTCCCATTATAGAGCTTTTACCATGTAGTTAGGTGCCTACATCGCCACTGGGCTGGAAAATGGAGAAAAAAATATTTTTAAGCTTTTATTTATTGACTTGAGAGAGAGAAAGAGAGGGAAAGAGAGAGAGAGAGACAGGGGATTGGAACTGCAACCTTGGCATATCAGGACGATGCTCTAACCAATGGAGCTATTTGGCCAGGGCTGGAGAAAAATAATTTTAATGAGAAATTTGTTAAAAATTAAGAAAACTATTTGAACCATTTTCCTGGTTGGACAGAAGAAATATATTCTCTATTATGAAGAAGACACAAGATTATATATTTATACACACACACATATACACAATGTCATAGTTCTGAATTAGCTGAGCTACAGGAAAACCTACAACTTGAATTTTTTTCCTATCCCTTTTTATTCCCATTTTAACAAATGAGAAGAAGAAATGAAATAGATTTAAAATTAAGCTGTATTGTACAAAACTAAGAAAGAGCTACTTGCCTGCCAAGGATATTAAATGATGTAGAAAAGAATTAAGATGAAAAACTACTGACCAGAATTTTGTTTTGTTTTGTTGTCATACAAGATTACTGAGCATATTATAGATGGGATGACTACTAAATTATATAGGCAATTGACTATATTAGAGTATCTTTAGGCTCCCTTGAAATTTGGGGACTCAGGTGTGTTTTTTCTTTTTTATCCTGTATGCCATGTGTTACCATAATGTGGAACTTGAAATCATGCTTGTTCAACTAAATAAAGCAAGCCACCATAGCAGTTACAAATATGAACTGATTCCAGTAAAATGACTTTCCAAAGTTATATTAGATTATACAGAATTAGAAAATAAAGAAGCTTACTGATATGGCTCATTTGACTTTTTAGTTTGACATGGCAGTAAAATTTTAGATCTAACTTCCCTGGTTATGAGATGAACTAAACTACATAGTTATGATTATTACATTATATAATATATCATATATCTTTCTATTTTTATATGCTCTCATTGTTTACTGACCAATTAGTCCATATAATTCTAGCAAACATCAATGAATTATTTCATGTTCCATACCTATTTCCTAGCCCCCTCACTTAGGAAATGTGCTTTCCTGGGCCTATCTAGAAAACCAGTGATCAGGTTCAGCAGATTATATGCATCTATATCCCTATAACTTTTGGAATTTTTCACCAAGAACACTGGTATTTCAACTATTCTTTCTAAATTTAAGACTTTCAATATTTTCCAATCTTATTTCTGTTTTTCATCCTGGGTACTTATAATTTGGACATTTTTCCATTTTAATTCCTATCCTGCTCTTTATGTTTAATAGGGTATATCCTCATAGCTACTTCTGAATACTTCTTTGTTTTCCTATTTTACTCTTATCTTTGTTGTTGTTATTCTAATAGTAAGCAAACTCTCTAATTTCAATTTGAAGTTTTAAAATCTTTTGATCTCTCTAGACATTATGAAACTTAATCATTATTCTTTGCCACTTTAAAGATGTTGTTAGGTACCTGTACTTGCCCCAAAATGTGAATAAAATAATCCTCTCATTCCATTTCTTTTTCTTAAATGGTCGTATTATTTTAGCAAGTGTATTCTTCAAATCCTTGATCTCTTCAACATTTCACTGTCACTCTCTAAAAGATATATTACCTCACACCAGCCAGAATGGCTATTATCAAAATGTCAACAAATAACATGTGTTGGTGAGAATATGGAGAAAAGGGAATCCCTGTGCACTGTTGGTGGGAATGCAAATTGGTGCAGTCACTATGGAAAACAGTAGGGAGATCCCTCAAAAAACTAAAAATAGATCTACCATATGACCCAGAAATTCCACTTCTGGCTGGGTATTTATCCAAAGAAAATGAAAACACTAATTCAAAAAGGTATGTGTATCCCTATATTCATTGCAGCATCATTTACAATAGTCAAGATATGAAAGCAACCCAGGTGTCCATCTATAGATGAACGGATAATGTGGTACATATATACAATGGAATATTATGCAGCAATAAAAGAATGATATCTCGCCACTTGCAACAACATGGATAGAACTAGAGGGTATTATGCTCAATAAGCAAGACAAAGAAAGAGAAATACTGTATGGTTTCACCTATATGTGGAATCTTAAAAACAAAAACAAAAAACCAACAAAACAAATGAACAAATAAAACCCAAACAGACTCATAGAAATGGAGACCAAAGGGATAGTTGCCAGAGGAGAGGGGGTAAGGGGTATAGGTGAAAATGTAAAGGGGGATGTAGTCAATAATATTGTGATAAGTTTGCATGGTGAGAGATGATTACTAGAATTAGCAAGGTGATCACATTGTAAGGTATAAAAACATCGAATCACTATATAGTACACCTGAAACTAATGCAACTAATATAGTATTGCATAGCAAGTATACTTAAACAAATAATTAAATAAAAACAATCCACAGCAAGTGATAACTATAGCCAAGAGAAATACAGTTATAGAAGCTGAAATTTAGTATGAGAATCCCTTTTTTTAATAGGAAAAAGCTTTTATTCAAACACACAACTTCAATAACACAAGGGGAATGCACCCAATTACCAGTAAACAAATTGGTTTTAGTAGACATTCTATCTTTGCCACGTTTCTTCCAATGTAGAAATTCCAACCAAAGATATCAAATATAGATATGTATGCCTGTTACTTGTCTCTAATCAGTTCTATAGGATTTGGAGACAGATTGGAAACATTTCTGTTACCTGGAAGCAAGAGCTAAGTTCCTATCCATGATAAGCTTGCATATGCCTTTGATTTTTAGTTATGAACTCTCTGTGCAGGTTCCTGACACTTCCAGAACTCAGCGAGCAATAACATTTAACCTTTAAAGTGAATTACCACTGAATTACATTAATATTAAGAATACTCTGTGTATGTGTTTGTGTGTGTGTGTGTGTGTATAAATAGCTACATAGAATTCAGATGGGAAAGAATGCAAAATGCTCAGAAGAATAGAAATAAAAATTAAGACTTTGTAATCCCCTTTTAGCTGCCATTATTTACAGGTGTTATAATCATGTTTGTAATCAAGTATATTGTACTATGAAGCAGAACAATTTTCCTCAATGAGAAAATACAGGATGTCAGGAAATTAGTATATACTTAAATGACCACCTAACCTTGAATAATTTTTTATTTTTATTTATTTATATTTTTAAATATATCTTTATTGATTTCAGAGAGAGGAAAGGAGAGAGAGAAAGAGATAGAAACATCAATGATGAGAGAGTCATTGATCGGCTGCCTCCCGCACACCCTGATTGGGGATCGAGCCCGCAATCCGGGCATGTGCCCTGACCAGGAATCGAACCCCGATCGCCTGGATCCTAGGTCAACGCTCAACCGCTGAGCCATGCCCGGCCAGGCTTGAATAATTTTTTATACCTCAAAATTAAATTACTGGGTGGGGAAATGGAATGATGCAACAATAGAAAGTATGTCAGGAAGCCACAAAGCATACAGAGTAAATATGCATCAGAGTGCTAGATATATTTTGGCATTTAAATGGATTGTCTAGATATTTCTTAAAATCCTCAGTAATAAAAAGAAAAGCACATTAAAAGACTTTATATTTTTCTTGGATGTTTTTTCAGGCTTATTATTTTATGATTTCAAATTTCAAGGCAAGAAATAATAAACTATAGCCAAAATACATATTTTTTTTTTTTACTTTTTTTGGAAAGTATTACTGTTTTAAGTGCATTGTAATAAGAGGGTGAAATTCTGAAGTTATTTTATCCAGGGTGGGGAAAAAGTAGGTTTATAGTTATTGGTATGGAAAATAATATAATAGATAATAATACAAGAATAAATTCTGTTTTGTGTACTCACAACCATAAACCTACTTTTGTCACACTCTGTACAGTAAATAATATTAAGATCTATATGAAAACCAAAGTGCTAGAAAAATAAGACATCTTACTATTTTCTCAATAACACTTATTCCATTATTAAGGCTTCATAATACATTGTGGAATAAATTCCATAAGGAATATACTCACAACTGGAGCTATCTAGTGCTATAAATAAATAATGACACTGACAATTCTATCAACTATTTTTTAACATACCACAAGAAACTATTAAACAGAACAAGTGAGACTTATGAATTAATCAGTAAACTAAATGTCTATTAAGAGATCTAACATTTGCTATGACACATTTCTAGGACAAAAAAAATATGGTGACAAGAACAATACTACTATTACAATTATTCTACTATTGCTGCTGCTTCTCTTAACAATAATATAATAACTCCTCTCTTTTATTGAACATTAGTTGTATTTCTTGTGATCTGCTAAATACAGTCATGTATCATTAAATGACACAGACACGTTCTGAGAAATGTGTCGTTAGGCAATTTTGTCATTGTGGGAACACAATAAAAAACACACAAACCTAGATAACATAGCCTACTACACACCTAGACTACATAGTATAGCCTATTGCTCCTTGGCTACAAACCTGTACAGGATGCTACTGTACTGAATGAATACTGTAGACAACTATAACACAATGGTGTTTGTGTATCTAAACTTTTATACAACTGGAAGCCCCGTAAGTTGGTTTACATCAGTATTACCACAAATATTTGAGTAATGCGTTTTGTTATGATGGCTACGATGTCACTAGTTAATAGACATTTTTCAGCTCCACTATAATCTTATGGGACTACTGTTGTATATGTGGTCCATTGTTGACTGAAACAGCATTATGTGGCACACAACTGCTCTGTTAAGTGTTTTATTTCATTTAATCCTTACAATAACTATGATGAAGGTATAACTACCCTCATTTTATAGATGAGGAAACTAACAAGAAGTCACAGGTAGCAGAGTCAGGATAAAACAAAGCAAAACAAATAAGAGGTGTAACCCTAAAGCTGACAATATTAAAAACTACCTTTTACTGATTCCTAATATCTCTAGAAACTTTAGTTGCAGACTACTATAAATAAATATATAATTTTCCAAAAATCTTGTTTCTTTCACAAATTTTTAAAACAAAAACCAAGCCATCGAAATTTATACAGTGGATAATTCCAATATTTCTTATATAAAAATGAGCAGAATACTTACTCTGTATCAAGCAAGTTTCCTTAATATTAGCTACACTACTAATTTAATTGAAACATTAAAAATGTACTTTGAAAACCTAGAAATATAATTCCTGGTAATCCTTTTCTGATCCCACAAAAATTTTCAGTTATAAAGTATACTCTACAATGTTTTGCTAAGACCAAATTTGAGTACCAGCATATAAGTGTCATATTCCCAAATCTTCATAAAAATAGCCAAAGAAATATGTAAAGAGGGGAAAAAACCCTTGCATCATCACAAATCTCTGGAGTGATATCTATATACCAGAAAGAAATTTTGAGAAATTTCTGTTTGATATAGACTAAATCAAAGGCCAGGCTGAAGGAAGGCACCAAAGACTTCCTGATAAAGAGAAGTGGTATCAAGAAGTGAGAACCTTACCAATAAGTTCACACACAGGATTTTCCATCTGGAAGGAAGGAAGGAAGAAAACAGGAAAGAAGAAAGAAACCTCTTTTGGAGATAAACTATATATTTGTATTTGTAAACATAATCTCTGGAATGATATTTAAAAGTAACAAAAGTAATATGTTACCTATTTGTGGAGGAGGAAACAGAGATTAGGAAGTGAGGGACAGAAATGGGAGGGAAAGAGACAGACATATATATGGTGTGTATGTGTTTTCACTTTGAGTCTATTTATTCAAACTAAATAAAACAAAAATAAGCAAACAGGAGGTCCCAGATCTCTCCTCCTCTTCTACAACTACCCTATTCACTCAATTTTAATTCTTCATATGGCTTCTACCTCCCCCACCCTAATTGCACTGAAACTCTTAAGTTCATGCACAGAGTACCTAGTGAGAAACTTAACAGACACTTTCATATATAGATAAATGAACAGATTCAGAAATGATTTTTGAGGTAGAGTCCATAGTACTTGGTGATAGACTCAATGTGGAATATAAGAAAGAGGAAGGTGTAAAGAATTAATCCCTGCTTTCTGGTTTCAGCAGTATGGGCAAATGTTTGTGCCATTTACTGAACTGGAGAAAAGAGAGCAAAACAGGCTTGTGGGGTGTGTGTGTGTTGCAGTAGGGGGAATCACTAGTTGACTTATAGACATGTTAAATAGGAGATGCCTAAGAGGCATCAGCTTATAAAATAGACAGTGGGGTTTTTGAGGCTGGAGTTCAAAGGAGAAGTTTAGCCTAAAGTTTGAAATTTTGGAATAATCTTTGTATAGATGGAATTAATAGTTATAGAAACGGAAAAGCCAATCAAGGAAGAGAGCATACAGAAAAAAAGAGGAACCAAGACAGATGCTTCATGACCTCTAATTTTATTTTATTTTTTTAAAAATATGTTTTTATTGATTTCAGAGAGAGGAAGGGAGAGGGAGAGAGAAATAGAAACATAGATAAGAGAGAAGCATCAATTGGCTACCTCCTGCACGCCTCCTACTGGGGATTAAGCCTGCAACCCGGGCATGTGTCCTGACCAGAAATTGAACAAGCAACCTCCTGGTGCATGGGAGGATGCTCAATCAACTGAGCTACACAGACTGGGCTGAACTCTAATTTTAGAGGGCAGATAGATCAAGAGGAGCCAGCAAAGGAGATTGAGGAGTGGCAGAGGAGGGAGTAAATCAAGGAGAATATGTTATCATGGAAACTAAGAAAAGAGAGCACTTAAAAAACAAGGGTGTGACAGGCCAAGACAAGGAGACAACCAAAGTGTCCCTTGATAGATGACTGGATAAAAAGATGTGCTACAAAATATACAATGAAATACTACTCAACCATAAGAAAAGATGAAATACACTGTTTGTGACAACATGGATGGACCTTGAGAATATGCTAAGCGAAATAAGTCAGACTAAAAAGTTAAGAACCATATAATTTCACTTATATGTAGGGTATAAAACTGAAAGCAACAAATGAACAAACAAGAACAAACAAACAAAAACTCATAGACACAGACAATAGTATGGTGGTTACCAGAGGGAAGGGTGGTGGTGGTAGTAAAGGCTAAAGGGGGCCAAATATATTGCGAGGGAAGATGATTAGATTTTAGGTGGTGGGCACACAATTCAATATACAGACCATGTATCATAGAATTGTATACTTGGAACCTACATGATCGTATTAACCGTTACCCCAATATATTTAATAAAAAATAAAATAAATTGAAAAATCAAAAAAACCAAGGGTGTGGCTAAATTTTTGGCATATTCCAATGAATGAACAGTAGAATATATGGTTTATTAAAAAAAAACATTTAATTAAGGCCACTGAAAACATTTTGTAAGAAAAAACATGAAACAATGTACCTTTTGAAGTTACTTTTTAAAAAACAAATGAATGACTTATAAAATTCATGGCAGTAAAGATAAAATTTTAACAGTTATCAAATTCTGCTCTAACCTGGATATATTAAAAAATGACTACCATGCCCCATTTTGTGTTAAGGATACTTATGAATGCAACAGGAAAGTTTGGTTTTATATTCAATGACTTCTAAGTTAATGCCATTAAGTTAGGAAAAAGCAGTAATTGGTAAATTATAAAGTCAATAATATTAACCTGCCATGGTATTTTAAGACATTGGCACACAATACAATATACAGATGATGAATCATTAGAATTGTACACTTGAAACCTATATAATTTTATTAACCAATGTCATTGCAATAAATTGAATTTAAAAATGTGTCAAAGACTTAAATGTAAGGCCTGAAACCATAAAACTCCTAGAAGAAAACAGGAGCAAACTATCTGATGTTAGCCTGAGCATTATCTTTTTGGATATGTTACCATGAGCAAGGGAAACAAAAGCAAAAATAAACAAATGGGACTTCATCAAACTAAAAAGTTTCTGTACAGTGAAGGAAACCATTGACAAAATGAAATGGGGAAACCTACTGAACAGCAGAATATATTTGCAAATATATAAGAAAGTCACACAACTCGGTAACAAAAAAATGAACAATCCAATCGAAAAATGGGCACAGGACATAAAAATATATTTCTCCAGAGAAGACATACAGATGGACAACAGACATATGAAAAGATACTCAACATCACTAATCATCAGGGAAATGCAAATCAAAACCACAATGAGATACCACCTCACACCTGTCAGAATGGCTATTATCAAAAAGTCAACAAATAACATGTGTTGGGAGGAGGTGGAGAAAAGGGAACCTGTGTGAACTGTTGGTGGTACTGCAGATTAGTGCAGCCATTATGGAAAACAGTATGAAGATTCTTCGAAAAACTAAAAATAGATATACCAGCCTAGCCAGGCGTGGCTCAGATGTTGAGCATCGACCTAGGATCTAGGAGATCAAGGTTCGATTCCTGGTCAGGGCAAATACCCAGGTTGTGGGCTCTATCCCCAGTTGGGGGCGTGCAGGAGACAGCCAATCAATGACTACTCTGTCATCACTGATGTTTCTATCTCCCTCTCTCCCTCTCCCTTCCTCTCTCTGAAATCAATAAAGATATATTTTTAAAAAAGGAGAAAAAAGATATACCATATGACCCAGCAATTCCACTTCTGGATATTTACCTAAAGAAAATGTAAAAAAAAAGAAAATATATACACACCCCTCTATTCATTGCACCATTATTTGCAATAGCCAAGATATGGAAGCAATTTGGGTGTCCACTGACAGATAAATAAATATGCATACACACACACACACACACACACACACACACACACACACACACACAGAGGAATATTACACAGCAATAAAAAAGAATGAAATCTTGCTATTTGTGACAATATGAATCCAGAGGGTATTATGCTAAGTGTAAGAAGTCAGACAGGGAAAGATAAATACCATATGACCTCACTTATATGTGGAATCTAAAAAAAACCTAATGAACAAATAAAACAAAAATAGAAACAGAGACAAAAGGGATGGTTACCAGAAGGGAGGGGGTGGGGATAGTTGAAAAAGATGAAAGGTAATATAGTCAATAATATTGTCATAAGTTTGCATGGTGACAGGTGATTACTAGCATTAGTGGGGTAATTGCATTGTAAAGTGTAAAAATGTCGAATCACCATATTTTACACCAGAAACTATTATAACTAATATAATATTGTACACTAACTATACTTAAATAAAAAATAAACAAAAATATCTATTTCTACCCTATATCCTAGTAATTCCACTTCCAGTATATACCTTAGAGAACTCTTGCAAATGTGTACAATAAGATACAGTGAGTTACTATAGTATTGCTCATAATTGAAAAAAAAATGAAAGCAACCTATAAATGTTCATCAAGATAGAAAGAAATAAAATGCACCATATTTACATGATGGATTATTACATACATATACGAATGTACATACATCAACATGGGTAGATCTCAAAAACAATGTTGAGTAAAAAGTATGGAAGCTAGGCAATATTAGTGTAAATTTCAAAACACATACGCATATTTATGCATAGAAACGAATACCCAGTACTTCATGAAAGTAGTTGACTGCAGAAAGGAGAGCAGAGAATAAGATGAGAGAGTGTGATCTAAGGGGATTTCAACTTCATCTATATTGTTTTACTTATTTTAAGAAGGACTTGACACAAATGTGACAAAATATTAACTGTTGTAAATTCTTAGTGGAGGTGAAAACGTGTATTTAATATATTATTCTTTATATTTTTTATATTTAGAAAATTTATCATAAAATTAAAATTTCTTACAAAACTACAGAAAATCATGTAATATTGAGAGAATATGCTATTAAACTTCTTTAAAAAAAACAACCAATATTTCCTTCTAATATTGAGGAGGCTGATAACTACATATTACAATCACCAAATATCACCATTTATTATTAAATAGCAATGAAATCTTAGAAATCATTATATAAATGGTAAGTATGTGGATGTATTTTTCCTAAGTATTCAAGATTATTTTTCATTTTTTTCTAGTCACTTGAATCTTACATTCAGCTTTTCATCTGTGTTCCTTGTGCTCATCTTCCTATGGAAGGCACTCAAACCCATTCTTCTTGTCTTTGAACATCTGTTCCTGCCTCATCTATTTGCCTCAGCTGATAGAGTTTTACCTCTTCTGCAGCTCTAATCTCTTTCACCTGTCACTTGAAGAGTTCTAGGGTAGACAATTTTGCAAAAGAACAATGAACCTGGCTGGTTCATTCTGGGTCAAGGCACATGCCAGGTTGCGGCTAGATCCCCAGTGGGGGGCATGTAGGAGGTAGCTGATCAATGACTCTCATCGTTGATGTTTCTCTCTCTCTCTCCCTCTCCTTTCATCTCTCTGAAATCAATAAAAACATGTTTTAAAAAACAATGAAATCAGGAAGTTGTTCTCTGCTTGCCTAGTGAAACAATTTTTCCATCATGAACAGGAAAGACCTTCAGTTTTTACCACTCTAGTATTTCTAGGAAACTGAATTTTCTTATGGAAACCAGAAAGACTGCCAACCAGCTGGAGTAATTCTTCCTTTTACTTTTACACTAAATGGGCACCTGAGCTACAGAAAGCAAGAAGTAGAAGTGGTCTTATTTATGATTCCTCTTTTACAATCTGCTATACACATTAAAAAGTACTGAAAAAAAGGGGACATCTGTAATATTTTCAACAATAAATTTATAAAAAAGTACTGGATTAGGAATCAAGGAGGCCTGAATTGAAGACAAACTCCGTTTCCTCAAAACTTGCTTGAGCAAATCATATTACTTATCTGTGCCTTGTTTTTCCTCTTTTAAAAAATTGGTGCCCGGCCTGGCGTGGCTCAGCAGTTGAGCCTCGACCTAGGATCCAGGCGATCAGGGTTCGATTCCCGGTCAGGGCACATGCCCAGGGTGTGGGCTCGATCAATGACTCTCTCATCATTGATGTCTCTCTCTCTCTCTCTCCCTCTCCTTTCCTCTCTCTGAAGTCAATAAAGATATATATATATTTTTTAAAAAATTGGTGAATAGAGGATAATGCCTACCCTGGTTGCCTCAGATTACTTTAAGTATAAGAAACATTTTGTAAATTATGAAATTCCATCCAAATCGAGTTATATTAGGCAATATGGGATTTATATCACTCTATATTAGAATGTTCATTTCCATTACACAAACAGAAGCAAAATATAGACTTCTAGTCTCAATTCCAAACTTATTCTATCAGAATCTATAGAGGTA
The DNA here is from genome assembly GCF_964146895.1 of Miniopterus schreibersii. Lineage (NCBI taxonomy): Eukaryota > Metazoa > Chordata > Mammalia > Chiroptera > Miniopteridae > Miniopterus > Miniopterus schreibersii. Next base: position 48,333,111 of record NC_138104.1, read on the forward strand.
AGGCAAGCCATCTGTATTTTTAACAATTTGAGAAATACTATATAATACTACACCATTTGCATTTCTGGTGCACTCCTTTCTTCCTACTTCAGTGGAAGTTTAACTGTTATGTACCATTTAATTTTCTAATCATCTTGAAATAATTTACTAAAAAGTAACAAAAATCTTGTATTGTCACAAAACCACCCAAATTAACATTAAAAATTAAATAATTTATATTTCAATTGCAAATTATTTTATAAAGGTTTTTAACTTTAAAAAAGCAAAGCTTGTTACGTGCAACACAGTGCATTGCAAAATATTTAGAGAACTAAGAATGATTAATCATGAAAATAACTCAATTTCCTGGGGGAATTATAATTTACCACATTAACTTCGTTCATGTCAAACATTAACACATTCAATAGTGGCTGAGTTAAGATACTGCATTGGTTCTTTACATCTCAATTATCACAGTAAAAACTCACAGATACTTTAAAACACATCTTTCTAACTATCCATTTATCAATACATGACTGATGTTGCTTCAGTTAAACCTTCATGTTTAGCGTTAGCTAAGTTCCAAAAGAACAATTTGGGAGGTCCTATGCCTATTATCTTCATAGCCCTGTTATACAGGTGAAAGAAGAAAGTAGTTGCCTGCTTAGGTGAGACAGGGTAGGAGTTATTACTAAATCCAGTAGAGTGTAAGAAACAAAGCTAAGATCCAAGATAACCCAAAACTATAACAAATATGAATAAATTTCCAGATTTCATCCTAACATGTTTAGGAGACTGAAGTTATTGATCTTAAATGTTTAACCAGTGTATCCAATAATAACACTTAATATATTCTCAGAGACTATATTAACCTGAACAACACAAATATCCATCAGGAAAATGGGTGAATAAATTATGATATATTCACACAGTGCGATACTCTCAAACAGTGAAAATTAATGAACTATGGTCACATGCAATAACACAGGTAAAGAACATCATGAGTTACAAAAGCAAGTCAAGAAGAAAATGCAGTATGATTTCATTTACACCAAGTTGAAAAACATGCAACATTAAATAACATAATATTTAGGGATGCAAATACTATGGTAAAACAATAAAGAAAAACAGGAAAATTATAAATTTGAGACAGATTGCCTCTAAAGAGGGAAGGAAAGGAATATGATTAGGAAAAGGGGTACACAAGGGAATTTAAAGGGAATGCCCATTTTCTTAAATTGGGTGACAGGCCACAGGTGATTCCTGTATTGCATTTGTTTATTCTGTACTCATGTTTTGCAAATACTATTTTATAGGTATTCAATATTTAACAAAACAATTAAAATTTGATGTCTTTCCTTTCTATATTTTCTTGTAATAAAACAAGTTTACGATTTTAACAAATTTCAATTCCTTGTTTTCAACAGCAGCGGTTACAATTGAATATAGATATATATTTTAGTTCTATTACTATGCCTAAGATTAAAAAATCTAAATCTAACTTTAAGAAATAAGATATTCAATAAAAATTAGAGTAATTTTTGGAGTCAAAATTAGTTCAGAACTCATTTTTTATCTTAAAAACTTAATCTTTTAAGATATAGGCTATGCATATATTTTTTTCACTTCAGATGGACATAAGTAACAAATTTCCTTACTGAACAAAGGTCTTCAGATCTTGATTTTACTAAAAACCTAATCCTATCCTAAGGAAGCCTTTCTTAAGAAATTCAACAATATGGAAAACACTTTAAAATATTTTTTTAAAGGCTTGTTCTTATTGGTTACCTAATTATAACTACAAAATATTTACATAAAACCTCATCATGCTTAAGCTTTAGTGGATTCTTCTGGTGTACATGTGGATTTATTGAAAGGACTGTGTTAATACATATTAAGCTCCTAGGGAATAACTTTAAAAAACATTTTTTTACCTTTATACCAAATTCTCAAACAGTGAAATACATTGGTTAGCATGGAAAGTGATAAAACAATGAAACCTACCAAGTTTTGTCTGTCTCTTTGGAAATACATCTTACTTCTCAAATACACACACACACAGATAAAAAAATAAAAATAGTATTTATACTGTTTCATCTATGGAAGTGGTTTCCAGATTAACCTTATAGTCAAAAAGGTTTGTTTTCTCAGCATCAAGGATTTATAATTAGGTACTAGTCTGAAGCCAACCAATCATCATTTACTGAAGAGTAAAACAGTAGCTTTTAGAACCATTTTGGATCAATAGGAAAACATCCTAAAAATAAAAAGCAGCTCAGCCTATTATGTACTCATTATTTTCCCCACATATTGAAATTTTAAAGATGAGGAAAATTTTAAAGCCAAACTTACAAAATTCCTCACTAAGAGAATGACTATTCTAGCTATTTCCCCCAAAGTAACATCCCTTATCTCTTCCTTGGAATTTCCAATAGTTCTTAATTAAAATGCAGTGACAACAGCGTCAAAAATCCCCTTCGTTCCCATAAATCTAGAGATGGCGTCTTATAAATTATCTTTAGTTTTAATAAGTCACATATAAAACACCAACTGCTGTTTAGTATCTCGATTAACCTCCCCGCCCACTATAGTTTAGAGATTGAGTAGTAATTTTCGTATTTTACACCATCTATTGTAAAAAATAATAATATATTACGAATACATATATCTCACAGCAACTTTACCTCTTAAAACTAAGTTTACTTTTCCGTCCTCCCCTTCTAACCTAAAAGTTTAAGGATCACGCTCCCTTTTAAAACTTCAACTGAATGAACATCACGTTTCGAAATTGCCAACCCCGTTTATCCCTTAGGTTCTTATTCCATGATTATAACTTTAAAAAAAAAAGTACTTAAAAGCCCTATACCTTTTTCCTTCATCCGTAAGATTTAAGCTCTGAGAACAGAATTGAGGGACCAAAGATAACATCAAATCTGAGGGAAAAGGTGGGGCGGAAGGGTAAGAAGAGTTCGGAACTAGTTGAGCTGAGTGAGGAAAACCGTTAGGCGCAGGTTAGGCTACGGGGCAGGAGGGGGAGGGGCGTGACCTCTGGCCCTAGAGTTCTCACGTCCCCTAAGCGACAGCCTTCCACTCTAACTGCCTCAGCCGGCGGCAGCCATTTTGGCATTGCCTCAGCTCCGCCCCTAGAGCGCCGATAGCTCCGCCTCCCAGCCCGCCTGCGCAGAAACAGGAAGTGGGCTCTCAAACCGAGCTGCTAGGCCGGTCGCAGGTCTGTACCTTGACGGAACTCCGAGTGCCCTCACGTCAGACCCGTGCCGCTGCCCGGGCTGTCGCCTCTCAAGAAAAGTCGTGGGACCATGTCGAATATGGAGAGTATCCTTTCGCGTCTGAAAAGCTGCTGCTCGGGCTTAGTGAAGGGGAGGCAGGGGCTAGGGCCCTGGGAAGAGCTCGGTGGCGGTCATCTTTTAGGTCTAGTTGTGAAGGGGCGAGGTCGCTGACGCCTATTGGTAAGCGCTAGCAGCTTGTTTTGTTTGTTATTGTTTTCTGATAGCCGCCGCCATCCTAGAATCGGGGGACTTGGAACTGTTTTGGTGAGAGGCAGAGTCGCCGAACTGGTTTGAGAACATTCTTCAGCTTGAATCCTCCCTTGTTGAGGGCTTCTGTCACCTGTTCTTTCAGTGGATTTATCCGCTGCTTAGAAATAAATCCGGGGGGATGGTGTGGAAACAGAGGCGGCAGGAGTTTGCCAGAGGTTTGGGGTGGAGGTAATAGGTTTAGAATGCAGTAGCTTCTGTGGAACTCCTTCCTTTTTCTGGATGGAGGTGACTGGTAATAAGGTGTAAGTGCTTAATATCAGCCCTCCAAAGTAAGTTGAGTGCGTGTGTGTTAATCTGATTTAGCACATGAGTAAACTCATGTAGTTACTTAAAGTATAAAAATTAACCAGTTGTACCTGCGTTCCCACTTAAGCAACGGGGTTAGGAACCAAGCTGTGTGAAACCCTGAATTGAAGAAGGATGAATTGCTTTCCACAACTGAAATACTGTACTGTCACAGGTTTTCCATGTCGCTGTAATTCTTCCCTTTTTCCAGGAGTTGGCATTATAGAAAATAAAGTTGGTATCTTGCCATTGAATGAAACTTGGCAAAAATGACAAAATGTGAGTAATAGTATTTTATAGCTTATTTTAAAGCTCTTTGCCTTCATTAGTTTGTAAGTCTGAAATATGTCTAGAAAGACTTTTGTGAGAGGATTACATTATATAAACCATACTGGGAGTATTGATAACACATACTGGTGTGAACTATCCAAGATAAACCAAGAATAAAATGTGAGGAGGTGCAGAATAGATCATTTTATGAACAAAGTAGATAAGTAAAAGGCTCAGTTATCACTGCAGTTTAAAGGATATAATTTATGAAAGTGTAGCCCTGTTAGATGATCTTTTAAAGCAGTGTCATAAAGGAAAGACCACTGAAGATCAGTTTCTAATTCCAGTTTTGCCTCTTAAGAAACATGTGAGTTAGAGCGAGTCATATAGTCTCTGCAGTCAAAGATGACTCATCTGTTCATATACTAACCAACCTGCCAACCTTATAAAGCTGTTACGAAGATAAAATGAAGTGGAGGTGCATACTGAATCATAAAGTTTTGAACAAGCTGTTAATTATTAAGAAATAGAGTATTAATTGCTATGTCTTTCCCCAGAACTTTTGGAAGGATTTGAGGTAATAGCTCTAAAATTGCTTTTTCTACTCTGATAATGCAAATTAATTTTCCTCTACCTAAGCCTACCCTATGTGATTTTCAATAACAAGATAATTGGTTACTAATTTCTTTCACTGAAATTTATGTATGCCTGACCATAATTAAAATTAATAGTACTGTTATCAATAGTTTATACCTTAAAATGAACTGTTAACTACCCTTCAGTCTGTCAGAAGTGAGGAGGTCTTGACTGATATCATGTGCCAATGATTCCTTGGTTCCATTTTGTAGATTCCAGACCTTTTCCTTATAGTAGAGGAGGAAAATGACATACTGACTCAGACCTGTTTTTCATAAATAACTTGAACTGAAACTTGAGTAATATTTATTACCTATGTATAATGCAAAAAATTCATTGTTACAGTATATAAGAAGATTAAATGTGCTAACAATCGAATTAGCATGGTAATTGTGACTTCTTTGTTTGAACAGTTAAAACACTGAATTTATCATGGTGGATTAGATCAAATCTCAATTTAAAGAACTCAGCGGAATGACCAAGTTTATTGTAACATGTTCATATAGGTGTTTTATAAGTTTAGAATTAATAGCAATATGTGTGCATTATTAGTGTTTCAGGAGTAGTGTTTGATTAATTATAGGAGTTATACAATTGAAGAGGAATAATTAAGGATACTTTCCTACTCCCCTACACCATGCTCTTATTTATTTATTTTTGCTTCTCTCTGTTATTACCCCTCATTTTGTTGTTTTGTTGGATCAAGAATGTTTTCAGGAAGTTTTCCATGTCATCTTTCTAATCTAACCCACTGTCTCCAAAAAACTAGAAATCTGAGAGCACCAGTTCCCACCAGTTCCTACTCTGTGGTCCCTTTTCCCCCTATGTTTTCCTTTCCATTTTAGCCATTTTTTCACTATTTTAATCAAATGTTTACTTATTTATCTCTTACATTAGATTGAGTTCCTTGAGGATGGGGTCCTTACTTAGTCTTTGAATCCTCATTTCCTTGCACAGCACTCGGCCATTAGTGGACACAAAGTGGGTAAATTACCTTCTGCTAACAATTCATTATTAACATATATTGAGTCTCTTCTATAGGCTGAGCAATGTAGCCAGGCTGTTGATACAGAGGGTTATAAGACCCATTCCCAACTCTGAGCAACTGTTGATCAAACTAAGCCAGGACACACTTGGGTGGGGATAAATAGCAATATAAGGTAGCACATACTAACTTAGATGAATACTAGAACAGTGATTCTTGATCCCATGTGTGGATTTACTAAACTCCTTGAAATTGTATGCAAAATTTTCTGTGTTAGTATGTGCCTTTTTCCTGGGGGAAATATCTATAGCTGACATCTGTTTTTCCAAGGGATTCTAACCTGAAAAAGGTTGAGAAGCAATGAAGTAGGTAATAGGTACTGCATACATTCTGGGAGTACAGAAAGGGATGTGAACTGGACTGGTATCTTTGTCTCCTTTTGTAGTCTCCCAGACAGATGAGACTGTGTTTTAGTCAAATATTGCTAGCTATCTTAAAAATGTCTGTTAACCACTATAAATGGTTTTATATCCTAAAGCAGAAGTAATTCTCCGACGAAGTCACTGAGGCTTTCCTAGTGTTGACAAATGTGATTTTTTTACCAAGATATTAATAATATTTTATATTTTACCTGACAGTAGTCTTATAATTTATGGACTGGCTAGCTAGTAGAATGTTGTGTCTTATAAGAAGTATTGCAAGTAAAGATTACTTATGGTTCATCATTTAATGCCATTTGAGTACCAATTCTGAGCAATTCACTATGAAGTTAAAATGTAAACAAAAGTTGAGCCAGATTGTGTTCGTTTTTATCTTTTATTCAGCAATTGCTCCTCAATTATCCATTTCTAGGCTTCAGTTTTCCCATCTGTAAAATGGGGAAAGTTAAGTGATCTCTAGGGTTCCTTTTTTTTTTTTTTAATATGTCTTTATTGATTTCAAGAGAGGGAGGGAGAGATAGAAACATCAATGATGAGAGAGTCATTGATCGGGTACCTCCTGTACACCCCGAACAGGGGATCAAACCCTCAACCGGGGCATGTGCCCTGACCGGGAATGGAACCTTGATCTCCTGGATCCTATGTCGATGCTCAACCTCTGAGCCACACCCGGCCAGGCTCTAGGGTTCCTTTCAGTTCTGATGATCTCCCTGTTTTTCTGTGATCCTCAACTCTACCTTCCAGAAACACACAGGGATGATCAAGATGCAGGTAGCTGAAAAAGGGGAAACTGATATGTCATAACATTTCTCATCAAATGTATGCATAGACATTCTGTGGTATTGGTACCACTGCTTTATTCTGGAGCAGGCAGGCACTAGTGGAACATTTTTATTTTCTTCCTCTTACCTCCTTTTTATTTTTATCCTCTACTTCCCCCTGACCAAAGGATTATATAATCCTACTTTTGGCACTTGGAATCAAAGAGCCTTCTGCCCTACTGTGTTTGAATAACTTACTTTCACTTGGTGTTGCTCCACCCAAACGGACCTGAGATTTTTACTATGAATTTCTTCTAGGAATCTTGAAGCAGATTGAAATCTTAAAGCAAGGCTTGCTTCTCTATACATAATGAATATGTTTAACCCTAATGATTCTTATTTATTTAAATTTTAAAGCAATAATATATTAAGACATAGCTGATTATTATCCTTTGCCTCCCAGTAGTGTAACTGCAAATAAATGAAACCAGATTTTATTTTATTTTATTTTATTTTATTTTATTTTATTTATTTTATTTTATTTTATTTTATTATTTTATTTATTTTATTTTATTTTATTATTTTATTTTATTATTTTATTTTATTTATTTTATTTTATTTATTTTTTTATTTTATTTTATTTATTTATTTTATTTTATTTATTTTATTTTATTTGTTTTATTTTATTTTATTTTATTTTATTTTATTTTTTATTTTATTTTATTATTTTATTTTATTTTATTATTTTATTTTATTTTTTATTTTATTATTTTATTTTATTATTTTATTTTATTTTTATTTTATTTTTTATTTTTGTTTAAAATATCACAGATATCCCTTTTTCTCCCGAATGACCCGTTCCACCCCATCCCACCCTGTCCCATCCCCCTCCCCAGGCCCTCTCCTCACCATTGTCTTTTTCCTTGGGCTGTGCATCTATGCATACAAATTCTTTGGTTACTCACTCCCCCTCCACCCACCTGTCCTCCTCCATCTGCTGTAGAATGTTTTAAACAGACAATGGGTCTTTTTATTCCCTGACTAATCACATTACCCAATTAAGATGGATGACTTAGCAAAGTCATGAAGTGGTAATGATGGTTTATTGAACACCTACTATGTGCCAAACTTTGTGCTGGGGATTTTGTATATATTATCTCAAACTCAAAACAACACTGGAAGACAGGTAGTAGTATACTCATTTTATAGAAGAGGAAATTAAAGCTAAGAAAGCCACAGCACTTGTAAGCATACAGTAAAATATCTGGCCTGGGCTCCAAAGTCTCTGCTGTGTTCACTTTTGCACAGTGACTCCACAACTTACAGTGAAATCCTGTTATGTTTGATGGAGTCCTAGGGTTATGTAGAGCTACTTTTTCTATATATTGACATTCAACTTGAGATTTTGTTGAAAAGAGTGTGGAAAACCATGAATCTCCATAATCACTTTAGGAATAGCCTAGTTTAGATTATCATGAAGACAAGTCTGGATCATAGATATTTTCTATTAAAAGGTACACCTTGATGTAATGTTTTAAATTTTAATTTTGTAGAATTGGAAGGTGAGGAATTATACTTTCAGAAAATTTGAAATAATTGAAATGGTCAGATGATTCATTTGATTTCCTTATTACTTCCTTATCAATCCCAAGGACCAGGTAAATTAGGTTTTTGCTTGTGCATGGGTTTTGACAGGAGGAGGGAAACCTTTTGCCATTAATGGAGGTGTTTGAGAGACCAGTTTCTCAGTCAGTGTTATTGTTTATGTTAGCCAAAAAGCAAGTATGATGTCATGTGCTAAACTTCACAGGAATTAAGAGGAGGTGGTAGGGAGGGGAAAAAAGAAGGGTACATTAGGCAAAGGAACTATGTATGGAAGCCACAGTCAGATAACCGTTGGAGGCCAGCATCACTGATGCACAGGGTGCTGGAGCCTGGGATAACTCAACACCTAGTTTAGGGCCTTATGCATCTTTCTATACATGTTAATAAATATTACTGTTCAGCCTGACTGACATGGCTCAATGGTTAAGTGTCAATCTATGAACCAGGAGGTCACAGTTTGATTCCCCATTAGGGCCTGAGTTGTCAGCTCGATCCCCAGGAGGGGGCATGCAGGGGGCAGTCGATCAATGACTCTCTCTTATCATTGATGTTTCTATATCTCTCTCTCTCTCCCTTCCTCTCTATGAAATCAATAAAAACATATATTTAAAAAAATATATTACTGTTCATCTTTTTAAACTTTCAGTCCATCAACAATAAAGTATTTCAGCCATTGCTTTTCCAGTCGGCAAAGAAAAACAAATGTTGTCTTAATACTAATGACTTTGCCAAGTTGAATTTATGATTAGTCAGCGAAGGAGATTATTCTGCCAGTGTTATTTTTCCAAATAGAAAAATACTCCAGGGATTTATGGCCAACTAAAATATTGCACCGTATATCAAGTCTGGTTCATAGCTCAATTTAGTAGTTGAATTGATTCCATTGTTTTTCACATCAGCAATTAATTCCCCCAGCTCAGTATAGAGGATATTCACTTATTGTAGTATACACCAAGGGCTATGATTTGAATTAGCAGACACCTGAATCTAAGAATCTCATAACCTGCATGTAAAAAGTACCCAAGAGTTAGAGGCAAGGCTTTAGATTCAGGGATGTTTTGATTTCTGGTATGGGGCAAAATATTTGTTATCAGAAAAACACTGGTGTTACAAGTTGTCTGGACTAGATAGACACACATGAAGATATTTGGTGGTGGTGATAATCTAGGCTATGTAGTCGTTTTCTGTGTATTCATGTGATTACACTTATTTCTACTTAAACTGTACTAAAACTGTTGGTAGTCTTGTCTCTACCATATTCTTTTGTAAGGTTGAGGTCAGGGTATTCATCTCATTCATTGCTGAATGTATAGAACTATTTGGAATAGGAACTTAATGTACATCTAGCGTCATGATAGTTCCTATTTTTTTGAAAAAATATATCTTTATTGATTTCAGAGAGACGGAAGGAGAGGGAGAGACAGAAACATCAATGATGAGAGAGTCATTGATCGAGCCCGCAACCCGGGCATGTGCCCTGACCGGGAATCGAAACCCGATCGCCTGGATCCTAGGTCATTGCTCAACCACTCAGCCACGCCTGGCCGGGCGATAGTTCCTATTTTTTTAAATTGAAATTTTAATTTAGCTAGAGAGAGGAGGGAGGGAGGGAGAAAGAAAGAAAGAAAGAATGAGGGAGAGAATGAGAATGAATGTATACACACATGCATTTTCTGCTTTTATGGGACTGAATTGTTAACTCTGAATTTATTACAAGTGTAATTTTCAGAACTGCTAGTAATTATGGTATAATCAAATTTCATGCTTTATTTCACTAATCATTGTTGCATTATATGAAGGACTTTTCATAATTGACATATCCTTCCTGGCAACTAAAAGTAAATTACATTTTAAATCATTTGAGTTCCTTTAAAATTTATAAGTATTCAGGAGTGTTAAGTTTTAGACTATTTACTAAGCCCAACATGCCCCCCCCCCATGTGGTTCTTTTGCATTTATTTATTTATTTATTTATTTATTTATTTGTTTATTTTTAAATTTGAAAGTAAAACAGATGCCCCGTATTTCCTCCAACTGATCCCCTCCACCCTGCATCCGCCCCACTGCTAGGCCTTCCCCATAGCATCGTCTGTTTCCAGGTATTATGCCTTTATGCATATAAGTTCTTTGATGGATCTCTCCCCACCCACTTCCCACCCCCACCTTGCCGCTGAGATCCCTTAATCTGTTCCATGCTTCTATGTATCTGGATCTATTCTGTTCCTCAGTTTATTTTGTTGATTATAGTCCACATATGACTGAGATCATGTGATACTTGTCTTTCTATGACTGGCTTATTTCACTTAGCATAATACTTTCCAGTTCAATCCATGCTGTCCCAAAGTGTAAGAGATACTTTTCTTTTTTTTACAGCAGCATAGTATTCCATGGTGTAAATGTCCCACAGCTTTTTTATCCACTCATCTACTGATGGGCACTTGGACTGTTTCCAGATCTTAGCTATTGTAAACTGTGCTGCTATGAACATAGGGGTGCATATATTCTTTCTGATTAGTGTTTCAGGATTCTTAAGATATATTCCTAGAAGTAGGATCACTCGGTCAAAAGGCAGCTTCATTTGTAATTATTTGAGGAACCTCCATATGGTTTTTCGTAGAGGTTGCGCCAGTCTGCATTTCCACCAGCAGTGTACTAGGGTTCCCCTTTCTCCACATCCTCGCCAGCACATGTCATTTGTTGATTTGTTGATGGTAGCCATTCTGACAGGTGTGAAGTGAAGCCTCATTGTGGTTTTAATTTGCATCTCTCTGATGATTAGGGAGGTTGAGCATTTTCTCCTGTATCTTGACCATCTGTATGTCCTCTTTGGAGAAGTATCTATTCAGGTCCTTTGCCCATTTCTTAATTGGGTTGTCTTCCTCTTGCTGAATAGTATGAGTTCTTTGTATACTTTGGAAATTAGCCCCTTATCAGTTACATCCTTGGCAAATATGTTTTCCCAGACCATGGGGTTCGTTTGTATTTTGAGGCTGTTTTCTTTTGCTGTGCAGAAGCTTTTTAGTTTGATGTTGTCCAATATGTTTTATTTTTTCTTTTGTTTCTCTTGCCCTAAGAGATGTATCAGTGAAAATTCCACTACGTGCCATGGGATGTCTGTGACTTTATTGCCTATGTTTTCTTCCAGGATTTTTATGATTTCATGACTTACGTTTAAGTCTTTTATCCCTTTTGAGTTTATTTTTGTGTATGGTGAAATTTGGTGGTCTAGTTTCATTTTATTGCATGTATCTGTCCAATTTTCCCAGCACCATTGATTGAAGAGACTGTCTTTACTCCATTTTATGCTCTTGCCTCCTTTGTCAAATATTAACTGACCATAATGGCGTGTGTCTATTTCTGGGGTCTGTTCTGTTCCATTGGTCTCTATGTCTGTTGTTGTATCAATACCAGGCCGTTTTGGTTACAGTGGCTTTGTAGTACGTGTGATCCCTCCCACTCTGTTCTTTTTTCTCAAGATGGCTGCAGCTATTCGGGGTCTTTTTTGGTTCCATATAAAGTTTTGAAATGTTTGATCTAGATCTGTGAAATATGCTGTTGGTATTTTAATAGGAATTGCATTGAATTTATAAATTGCTTTGGATAGTATGGACATTTTAATTATATTAATTCTCCCAAACCATGAGCATGGTATATTCTTCCACTTGTTTAAATCTTCCTCTGTTTCTTTTTTCAGTGTAATGTAGTTTTCTGAGTATAGGTCTCTTACATCCTTGGTTAAGTTTATTCCTAGGTATCCTATTTTTTTAGTTGCAATGGTAAATGGTATTGGTTTTTTAGTTTCTCTCTCTGAAAATTCATTGTTGGTGTATAAGAATGCCATTGATTTCTAGCTGTTGATTTTGTATACAGCTACCTTGCCAAATTCGTTTATCAAATCTAGTAGTACTGTGATGGAGTCTTTAGGGTTTTCTGTGTACAGAATCATGTCATCTGCAAATAATGACATTTTTACTTCCTCCTTTCCAATTTGGATACCTTTTATGTTTTCTTCCTGTCTGATGGCTGTGGCTAGGATTTCCAGTACTATGTTGAATAAGAGTGGTGAAAGTGGACATCCTGTCTTGTTCTTGTTTTTAATGGAAATGGTTTCAGTTTTTGCCCATTGAGTATGATGTTGGCTGTAGGTCTGTCATATATGGCCTTTATTATGTTGAGATATGATCCTTCTGTTCCCACTTTGCTGAGTTTTTATCAGAAATGGGTGCTGGATTTTGTCGAATGTTTTTTCTGCATCTGTTGATATGATCATATGATTTTTGTCCTTAATTTTGTTTATGTGATGTATCACATTTATTGATTTGCGGATGTTGTACCAGCCTTGCATCCCTGGAATAAATTCCACTTTGTTGTGGTGTATGATCTTTTTAATGTATTGCTGGATCCGATTTGTTAGTATTTTGTTGAGGATTTAAGCATCTATGTTTATCAGGGATACTGGCCTGTCATTTTCTTTCTTTATAGTGTCATTATATAGTTTTGGGATTAGGGTGATGCTGGCCTCATGAAAAGAGTTTGGGAGTTTTCCCTCCTCTTGAATTTTCTGGAATAGTTTGAATAGAATAGGTGTTAATTCTCTGAATGTTTGGTAAAACTCGCCTGTAAATCTATCTGGTTCAGGACTTTTGTTTGCTGGGAGTTTTTTGATTACCGTTTCAGTTTCATTAGCTGTTATCATCCCATTCAGGTTTTCTACTTCTTCTTGATTCAGCTTTGGAATGTTGTATGCTTTAGGAATTTGTCCATTTCCCCCATGTTGTCCAATTTGTTGGCATATTGTTGCTCATAGTATTTTCTTACAATTCTTTGTATTTCTGTTGGGTCAGTTGTTATATCACCTCTTTCATTTCTGATTTTATTTATTTGGGTCCTTTCTCTTTGTTTCTTGGTGAATCTGGTTAAAGGATCATCAATCTTACTTATCTTTTAAAAGAGCCAGCTCTTGGTTTACTTGATTTTTTTTGTATTGTTTTTTCACTCTCTATGTCATTAATTTCTCCTCTGATCTTTTTTATTTCCTTCCTTCTGCTTCCTGGGGGTTTTTCTTGCTGTTCTCGTTCTAGTTCTTTCAGTTGTTGTGTTACATGATTCATTAGATCTTTTTCTTGTTTCTTGAGATAGGCCTTTAATGCTATGAATTTTCTTTTCAGGACCGCTTTCCGTGTGTCCCATAGATTTTTGGTTGTTGTCTGTTGATTTTCGCTTTCCATGAAAAGAGAAAATGAAAAACAAAGTTATATCAATGGATCGAGAGGAGAGAGATAAAGCCTGGACAGAGAGGGAGTCCAATAAGAGATTTGGGGGAAACTATAGAGGAAAGCAGTAAACTTGTTGGTTATAATGATAAAGTCCCAGTCATTAAGCAGGGATATCAAGATAGTAGAAGCAAGGATAAAGCAAAACAAACAAATAAACAAAACAAAGTAGAGAAACCAAACAAAAAACAAGCTAAGCAAAACAAAATTCTATTATAAGAAAAAAAAAATTAGTTAAAAAATATTTTTAAAAATAATTAAAAAATAAAAAATAATTTTTATAAAATTTAAAAAGAAGGAAAAACATAATTTTTCCCCATTCTCTTCTTCCTAAGGGAAAAAGAGAAAAAAACAAACAGAAACAAAACAAAACGAGAAAAAAAAAAGAAAGAAGAAAAAGACGGTCAATCAGGTGAGTTTCTTCTGGGCAGCTTATGTTGTATGCTGCTCGCTGTTTTGTAAGCTGATTTCAGTTCTCCTGGGAGGTACTTGTGTATCAGCCAGTGTGAGGTGGTGTCTGGGTTTGGCTCTGGTGTCCTTCGGTAGATGGTTGATCTGAGGCTCTCTGTGGACCACCTCCTCTTGTCAGCTATTTTACAACTTTGTAGTTACCTGGTCTTACTCCAGAGTCTTTTTGTAGAGTCTTTAGGGTGCAGGATGGCTAGTGTAGCTCAGGGTATCACTTCCCTTAGAGGTTTCACTGTCAGGCACTCACTGTGAGGGAGTTAGTCTCTGCTCCACAGCCAGTTCCTCAGTCCCTACCATATCCTCTGATTCTAATTCCCCATGCACTGGCCTGCTGCAGTTTCAGATTGATTTCAGCCTGTTGCCTTTTCTGTGTGGGCCCTTTCAGCAGCCTGGGCTCAGTGGGTTTGATTAAAGAACATTGCAGTGAGCTCATTGCCTGCCCAGCCCCCAGCAGGAGTTTTCAGTGTTTCCTCCAGTTCCCAAACAACAGTCCCTGAGAGTCTTATTCTTGTAATGTCCTCCTGTGAGCTGTTCTCCCTTCCCCCTCAGGACTGTGTCATGTGGGTGTGTCTGGGGCCTCAGTGATCGGACCAGCCCCTTTCCTGTTGAGGGTGGTGCTCCCAGGCTGCAGGAGAGGCAGGTGGGCTCTGCCCCTCCCTTCCAGGCTCTGGTTGGCTAGTTGCACCAGGCCCACCCCACCAGGCCCACCCCTCAAACAGGCTACTGTGCAGACACCAATCCCAGTTCAGCTGGTCTGTCTGCCCAGTGCAGGCACAGAAGGTGAGAACCAGTCCCGTGATCAGAACTCAAAAACACACAAAACAACACACAAGCAGAGAGTTTGCCCTGCAAGGTCCTGCTGCCCGAGTGCCAAGGCACCCAGCAGGAGGGGCCCCAAAGTCAGCTCCAGGCAGCTTCCCGCACTGCTAATCTCAGCAAAGCTGGGGTGGCTTCCTGTACCACCAGGGCGCCCCTCAGGGCTGTTCACAAATCCCAACCACTCCACACTGGGAGCTCAGGGAGGGAGGGCTCTCCTCTTCTTCCCCGTCCCACGCTGCTCAAATGGTTTCTGGGGCTCAACCCAATGCCTTATAGGGAGGCAGAGGATCCCTGTATGTGGCTGCTCAGTCCAACCTCTGGTCCCTTACTACTGGAGTGCCACACACTCTGGGACCCCCTTTCCTATGATGAGGGCCCTGAGCTTTAGACACAGGTCCTGTCAGCTATTAGAAGCTTTGCTTCCCTATGAAGGCACCTTCCCCTCCTTGCAGACTCACCACTTCCCTGGGTCCCTCTGCCTTCCACACGGGGTACACTGCTCACCTCTCCTCCACTCAGGCTGTGAGATCCCCTCTTTTGGAGGCCGGTCCACACTCTTGAGGGGAGGGAACTTTGCAGCCTACAAGCCTCAGGGCTCGGAGCCCAGCACAGACTTCAGGGGGGACTCCCCTTTTCTATGTCCCCCCTCTCTTACCAGACTGTATGATGTCTCTTCAGTGCTCCCTACTTGCACTCTTTCCACTCAGATCTGTTTCTCTGGTTTTTCCAAGCTGGCTACATAGTATTTTAGGAGTAAACAGAGTCTGTGGCTCGGAGTGGGAGCGCTCTGCTGCTTTTCACAGTGCCGCCATCTTCCGTCTCCCTGCCGTTGATATTTTAATGGGGATTGCACTGAATCTTTAGATTCTTTTGGGTAGTATGGTGATTTTAATGATGTTAAATCTTCCAGTCCATGAACACGATATATTCTTCCACTTGTTTGTATCTTCCTCTGTCTCTTTTTGCAGAGTCCTGTAGTTTTCCAAGTACAGGTCTTTTACCTCCTTGGTTAAGTTTATTCCTAAGTATCTTAATTTTGGGGTTGCACTGATAAATGGGATTTTTATTTTTTTTTTTAGTTTCTCTTTCTGAGAGTACATTATTGGTGTATAAAAATGCCATTGATTTCTTGGTGTTAATTTTGTATCCTGCTACTTCGTTGAATCCATTTATTAAATTCAGTAGGTTTTTGGTGGAGTCTTTAGGGTTTTCTATGTACAATATCATGTCATCTGTGAATAATGAGAGTTTTATTTCCTCTTTTCCAATTTGAATGCCTTTTATGTTTTCTTCTGTTCACTGTGGCTAGGATACTGTGTTGAATAAGAGAGGTGAAAGTGGACACCCCTGTCTTGCACCTGTTTTTAGGGGGAAAGGTTTTAGTTTTTGCCCACTGAGTATGATATTGGCTGCAGGTTTGTCACATATGGCCTTTATTATGTTGATGTATGATCCCTTTATTCCAACTTTGCTGAGTTTTTATCAAAAATGGTGTTGGATTTTGTGGAATACATCACCTCAAGTTTATTGATTTGCAAATATGTACCAGCCTTGCATCCCTTGAATAAATCCTACTTGGTCATGATGTATGATCTTCTTAAAATATTGCTGGATCCGATTTGGTAATATTTTGTTGAGTATTTTAGCATCTATGTTCATCATGGATATTAGCCTGTAATTCTCTTTCTTTGTAATGTCTTTATCTGGTTTTGGAATTAGGCTAATACTGGCCTCTTCAAAAGAGCTTGGAAATGTTCTTCCCTCTTGGATTTGTTGGAATAGTATGAGGAGAGCAGGTGTTACTTCTTTGAATGTTTGGTAAAACTCCCCTCTGAAGTTGTCCGGTCCAGGGCTTTTGTGTGCTGGGAGGTTTTGTTTTTTTTTATTACTACTTCAACTTCATCAGTAGGTATTGGCCTATTCATGTTTTCTGACTCTTCCTGATTGAGTTTTGGCAGGTTGTATTTTTCTAGGCATTTGTCCATTTTGTCCAGGTTGTCCAGCTTGGTAGCGAATAGTTGTTCATAGTATTTGCTTACAATCCTTTGTATTTCTGTTGAGTCAGTTGTTATTTCACCTCTTTTGTTTCTGATTTTGTTTATTTGGGTCCTCTCTCTTTGTTTCTTGATGAGTCTGGACAACGGTTCATCAATCTTGTTTATCTTTGCAAGGACCCAGCTCTTGGTTTCATTGATTTTTTTGTATTTTTTTAAGTGTCTCTGTCATTTATTTCCACTCTGATCTTTATTATTTCCTTCTTTCTACTTACTCTGGAGTTTTCTAAGTCTTTAAGTTATGGATTATATAGTTTACTAGAGCTTTTTCTTGTTTTCTGAGGTAGGCTTGTAGTGCTATGCACTTCCCTCTCAGGACTGCTTTCATTTTGTCCCGTAGATTTGGAGTTGTGTGTTCATTTTCATTTCTTCCCAGAAAGTTTTTGATTTCTTCCTTGATCTCTTTGGTAACCCATTCATTGTTTATAACATGCTATTTAGTCTCCATGTGTTTGAATGTTTTTTAGTGTTTTTATTGTAGTTGACATCTAATTTCATGCTGTTGTGATCTGAGAAGATGCTTGATATGATTTCACTCTTCTTGAACTTGTAGAGACTTGTTTTGTGTCCTAACATGTGGTCTCTTTTTGAGAATGCCTGACATGCACTTGAGAAAAATGTATACTCTGTAGCTTTGGGGTAGAATGTTCTGTAAATGTCAATTAAATCCATCTAATCTAGTGTGTCCTTTAGGGTCACTATTTCTTTGTTGATTTTTTGTCTGGAAGATCTATCCATTGAAGTCAGTGGGGTGTTAAAGTTCCCTATCATGACTGTATTGCTGTTAGTCTCTCCCTTAAAGTCCTCCAGAAGTTTTTTTATAAATTTCGTTGCTCCTATAATGGGTGCATATATGTTTATCAGAGTTATATCCTATTGTTGGATCCACCTATTTAGTATTATATAGTGACCTTTCTTGTTATAGTCTTCCTTTTGAAGTCTGTTTTTTCAGATATGTGTATTGCTACCCCGGTTTTTTTTCATTTCTTTTTGCATGGAAAAATTTTTTTCCATCCCTTCACTCTCATCCTGTATGAGTCTTTTGTTTTGAGGTGGGTCTCTTGTAGACAGCACATATTTGGGTCATGATTTCTTATCTACTCAGCTACCCTATGTCTTTTTATTGAAGCATTTAATCCATCTACATTCAAGGTTATTATTGATAGGTACTTATCTATTTCCATTTTATTTCTTTATTCCTATATTTCTCTTTCTGTTTCTGCTTTTTATTACAGCAGTCTCTGTAACATTTCCTGAAATGCTGGTTTGGTGGTGATTAACTCCTTTTACCTTGTTTTGTCTGGGAAGCTCTTTATTTCACCATCTATTTTGAATGGTAACCTTGCTGGAATGAGTTGTCTTGGTTTCAGATTCTTGCTTTTCATTACCTTGAATACTTCATGTCATTCCCTTCTGGCCTGTAGAGTTTCTAATGAGAAATCAGCTGACAGCCTTATGGGAACTCCTTTGTAGATAGCTGATTGCTTTTCTCTTTTTGCCATTAAGATTCTCTTTTTGTCTTGAATTTTCGGCGTTTTAATTATGATGTGTCTGGGCATGGGCCTCTTTGGATTCTTCTTGCTTAGGACTCTGTGCCTCCTGAACTTGTGTGACTTTTTCCTTGACCAGGTTAGGGAAGTTTTCTGCCATTATTTCTTCAAACAGGTTCTCTAACCCTTGCTTACTTCCTAGATCTTCTGGCACTCCTGTGCTGCAAATATTGTTACTTTCATGTTGTCTCCCAGCTCCCTTAAACTGTCCTCCTGTTTTTTCTTTTTTTCTTTTTGTTTCTCTGATTGAGCGATTTTTTTCTACCCTGTCTTCGATTTCACTGATCTGATCCTCTGCTTCCTCTAATCTGCTGTTTATTCCTTCCAATGTATTCTTATTTCTGCTTTGTCATTCTTTATTTCCTCCATAGTTTCCATATTTTTTCTTATCATCCTTACAGTCAGTATTCTGAACTCTGTATCTGATAGATTGCTTATCTCCATTTCATTGAGCTCTTTTTCTGGAGACTTCTCTTGTTCTTTCATTTGGGGCTTGTGGTTTTTTTTCTGTTTGTTTGTTTCCCCATTTTGGCTGCCATTTTGGGTTTGTTTCTATGTATTAGGTAGATCTGCTTTGACTCTCAGTATTTTTGGAGGTTCTCTGGTGAAGGCCAATATCAGATGCTGTTTTTGACTGGCCTTGATTACCTTTTTTTTGGAGCTGTCGATAACCCATGGCTTATGCTTCCGTCTGCTGAGGCTGGGTGCCTTTGGACAGGACCAAGATGCACATCAAAGTCTGCTTTACCATGGCCAGGGGCCAGAAACAGATTAGGCAGACTCAAAACACCCGGAGGTCTGCATCTGCCTGCAAGCTGAATAATTTGAATCCCTTAATGAGCTTCAGCCTGTAAAGTAGAGGAAGGTGTAAACTTCACAGGGTGGGGCAAAAGGTTTTTCAATGGGTGGGGCAGTTGTTTCTGCCCCAGGCAAGAACTGCCTGGCTTACAAAGGTCTGTCTGAGAAAGATGTCCTATGTAGTGTGTGGGAATGACTCAGCATAGGAATCCAGATTGCTGCCCTCTGAGCTCTATTTCAAGAACCCACATCCCTGAATTCTCCTCACACAGCTCAAGGTGAGTGGCTGTACAGTAATCTTTGTGCATTGACCCTTTAAGAGTGTGCCTGCATTTCTAGCCAGTCTCTCCCTGACAGAAACTCTGCTGCTTTTCACAGCCAGATATTATGTGGGCACCTTTCTCAGTTCTTGTGCTCTGTGCTGGGTATCCCAGCTTGAGGTTTAGACCCCAGAGTTCTTATTGGGAACCCCCCACAGCTGAGTAATCCCTCTGGACCTTTAGCTGCTACCTGTAGGAGCCCAGCCAGCCCTCTTGTGCCTCCGCACTTCCTGCCAGTCTCTGTGCAGTCTCCACTTTAGGTCCTGGGTTATGAGGATCCTCTCCAGCTGGTAGTCTTCAGTTGATTATTCAGAATGGTTTTTCTATATTTTAATTGTAATTCCAGTTTGGTCCTGGGAGAGTGCCATTGTAGCATCCACTTAATCCTCAGCCCTCTTGGAATCCCAGCCCAATATGTTTTCAAAGAGAAAATATTTCTGGTAGGAACATAGAAATAATTTGTGCAAGGAAGTAACTGTTTACATACAGCTCTTTTCCAAAATGAACATTTAAAAACTGTGTTATTGCTCATTCTTAGGTAATTTTATACTTTTAAGGTGTGAACAATTTAAACAATAACCATTTCATATAATGGATAATTGAGAAAATTGCCATACACAGGGAAACAGATTTTGATTTGAGTTGCAATTTGTTTTAATATTCAAATCAGAATTATACTTCTGTATACTTAAAATGCCAATAGGGCACATACGCCATATATTGCATTATATCTTGGTTGCTTTGGGAATCATCTTATAATCACACAATATTTCTACAGTGAAATATGATAAATTAAAGACTATGTATAACTTGTTAGTTGAGATCAGGATTTGTCATCATATTTTTCAAGTCAGGTTTTGTTTTGCTACCAAATACTATGTATAACTTTCAGTTTTTAGAACTTTTTGAATTTTGGAATTGTGGATAAGTGATCATGGAGATAGATAAACAGATAGGAAGGGAGGAAGGAAAGAAAGAAGGAGCAACAGATGCATTTCAGCATATACCTATATATTTATAAGGCTATATATGTATATCGTAAGACTCAAATAGAGATCCATGATCTCTTTTTTTTTTTTTTTTAATATATCTTTATTGATTTCAGAGAGAGGAAAGGAGAGGGAGAGAGAGAGAGATAGAAACATCAATGATGACAGAGTCATTGATCGAGCCCACAACCCGGGCATGTGCCCTGACCGGGAATCGAACCCCGATCGCCTGGATCCCGGTCGACGCTCAACCGCTGAGCCACGCCCGGCTGGGCGAGATCCATGATCTCTTATCATGTTGCTTATGATAGCAACAGAGACATTACAGTATTTCAACTATTCCTGCAGAAGAGTATACTGAATCAGTATTTTATAAACCTAGATGTTCATGAAAATCACCTGGAAAACTTTTAAAAACTACAGATTTCTGATTCCCATGCCATATCTACCAAATTGTACATTCCAGAGGTTAGGTTCAGAACTCTACTTTTTTTTAAAGAGTGTTATTGATAATTATTATATTGCTCATCTGTGATGAGATTTCAAGATCAAGTCAAAATGGGAAAACTAAAACAGGACAGTTGTAAAAAGCATTTTCCAAAGCTAAATGTAATTTTGAAATTCAGTTTTAAAAGCTGTCCTTTATTCTGTGTCTATTAAATTAAGCTTCTTAATAGGGCATTTTCTAACTTTTATATTCTTAGTTTTGTCAGTTACTAGAGAGTTTTGTTAAAATCTTCCAAGCTTGATAATTTCCTCTTTGTCAGTTTTATATATGTATGTACAAAGATACTTGGAGGCTATATAGAGGTACATGGACATTTAGAATTATTTAAACAACTTGTAAATATACTTTTTATCATTTTTTAAATTTAATTTTTTCCATCACCATTTATCCCATCTATGCCCTCTTCCACCTCCCCCCATTCTCCTCCCTCCTGCAATCACCACGCTGTTGTCCATGTCCATGATTTTTTTTGTCTTTTCTTTTTGGTTCACCCTTCCCTCCAACGCTTCTCTACCAATCAGAGCTGTCTGCCTGCTCTTTATCTATGAGTCTGTCTCTATTTTGCTTGGTAGTTCAGTTTTTATAGTAAACCCTGCTTTTTAAAAATTTCAAACACTACTTTAGGTAGTCCATTTTGATTGATACTAAAACATATACACCAGCATTTTAGGTTAATATTTGTCTGTTACAACTTTTTCTGTCTTTTTACATCCAACCTTGTCTTCTTGATGTTTTCAAGTCCTGTTTCCCAGGTACGTGCCCTTGAACGGGAATTTAACCTGTGACCCTTCAGTGCGTGGGGCAACAAGCTAACCATTGAGCCACACCTGCTAAGGCAAGAGTAGGGATTCTTGATTTAAGTTTAATGAGAGTATTAGGAGTTGCCAGAAATCTAAATCCTGTATTTCCCCTAGGTGCAATTAATTCATA
This sequence comes from Miniopterus schreibersii, assembly GCF_964146895.1. NCBI lineage: Eukaryota > Metazoa > Chordata > Mammalia > Chiroptera > Miniopteridae > Miniopterus > Miniopterus schreibersii. Next base: position 48,355,338 of record NC_138104.1, read on the forward strand.
CTCACTAATTCACTGTTTGCAGTGGCTTCATGAAACAACCATGATAATGTGAATCCATTATACATCCTTCGAAAGTTACCTTAGTGGTTTTTTTTTTAATTAAATTTATTGGAGTGACATTAAAATTTTATAGGTTTCAAGTGTACAGTTCTATAGTATATCATGTGTATATTGCATTGTGTTCCCACCACCCAAATGCAAATCTTTTGTCACCATATATTTGACTCCCATTACCCTTTTCTACTCCACCCTCTCTTCCCTCTGGTAACCACCATAGTGTTATCTGTGCCTGAGTTTTTGTTTTTCGTTTTTGTTCATTTGTTGCTTTCAGTTTTTTATCCCCCTTTGTTTGAAAATTCTGCTCAATTTGATTTTTGTAAGTAACCTGAATTTTCACTATGGTTCCTTTAAAGTTATTTTAGTCTTTGGTATTCTGAGGTTTATTTGATGTATTTAAGTGCGGATTTTTAAAAATTTATCTTTATTGTTGAAAGTATTAGAGATGTCCTCCCTTTTCCCCCCATTGACCACCTCCTCACTCCTGCCCCCTCCGAAGGCCTTCACTGCACTATTGTCTGGGTCCACAGGTTATGCATATATGCAAATAAGTTCTTTGGTTAATCTCTTCCGCCCCCGCCCCTTCCCTCTGAGATTCATCTGTCTGTTGCATGTTTCCATGTCTCTGGATCTATTTTGTTTGTCAGTTTATTTTGTTCATTAGATTCCACATGTAAGTGAGATCATGTGATATTTGTCTTTCTCTGTCTGGCTTATTTTGCTTAGCATAATAATTTCCAGGTCCCTCCATGTTGTCTCAAAGGGACAAAAAAGAGATCCTTTTTTTACAGGTGCATTGTATTCCATTGCGTAAATGTACAGCAGCTTTTTTATTCGCTCATCTGATAGGCACTTGAGCTGTTTCCAGTGCGGATTTATTTTTATTCATCGTGCTTGGGATTTTTTCGGGGGGGGGGGGGGGGGGGGGGGGGGGGGGGAGTGGCGGTGAAATGCTTCCTGAATCTAAAGTCCCCTCATCTGTTATGAAAGACTCAGACATTATCTCACTGAATATAACCTTTCACACACTGTTTATTATGTCTTCATGTGATTCCTAATATTAGACCTTTTTCTGTTTTCTCATTTTCTCTTTAATATAATCTTATTTTTTCACTCTAACCTCAAGTCAGATCTATATTCAGTGTGCTAATTTTCTCTCCAGTTTTATCTAGTTTTCTTTTATCTCCTTTGCTCAACCCCCAGCTGTGAACCAAGGCCCATAATGACAGTTAATCTTGTCATCTCCTTTACTAGGCTCATAAGACTGTTTTGTATCCCACCCTTATGCTAATGTATCCTTCAGGAGTTCTAGCTTTGTTCGGAAAGTTCAGTTCTAGCACCTCATCTTGTGTGGGCCCAATAGAAGACTTTGGTTTCAGGGCCTTCAGTGCTTACCTAGTACTGATGTGTCACTTTTCTTTTTTGATTCTGTTTCCTGAGGATTTTCCTTCCTATTTTGTAAGCTAAGTTCTGTATTTAAAAGGCCATTGTTGTAGTTTATCCAGTATTTCAGGGGTTTTTCTAAATCTCTAGGCTTACGTATTTATGGGAGTGGTTCATGTTTTCTTAGAATGAAGGAGAAAAAAAGCTTTTGATACTAAATGGACTTTTGTAATGGATCTTTTTTTTTTTTGACAGTATTTTATACCATGATCAATCTTATCTATTAATGTTAAATAATTCAGCAGTCAGTCCTCAGTATTTGCGGCTTATAGTAATTTTCAAGTTTAAGGGAGTTGAAATTATTCTTTAGAAACAACGAAGAATATATTAATTACAGAAATTCATCTAAAATAATTTGCTTCTTTTTTTTTTATATATATATCTTTATTGATTTCAGAGAGAGGGCAGCAGAGGGAGAGAGAGATAGAAACACCAATGATGAGAGAGTCATTGGGGATCGAGCCCGCAACCCGGGCATGTGCCCTGACTGGGAATCGAACCTCGATCTCCTGGATCCTAGGTCGATGCTTAACCGCTGAGCCACGCCTGGCCGGGCATAAAATAAATTTTCTTAATTCAGTGTTTATAGTGACTTGTTCTACAGAGACAGTGATTCTATTTGGAGGATGCTTTGGGAAATGAAAAATTAATTTATTTTCCTTTTATTGCCATGTGTATTAGTGATTCAGATTCTCAACAGGGTTTAATTTTGCCCCCCCCCCCAGTAACCTTTGACAATGTCTGTAGACATTTTTATTGTTCCAGCTGCAGGGTAGGGTGCTTGTGTCATCTAGAGGATAAAAGACAGGGATACTCATAAACTTCTGGAGTTCACAGAACAGCCCTACAACAAAATATTTTCTGACCCAAAATATCAGTAGTGTTTAGGTTGAGAAACCCTATTTATAAAAGGAGCTATAACTTTCAGTCATCTAGCTAAAATTGATAAATCTTGTAAAGTATATTTTCCATTAAAATTACCCAGAAATTCATGCATATATACTTATTTTTTCTTGATGAAAAATACAAAGTAGCAAAGTTATCCCTCTTATTATCCATAAATAAGGTGTTAAATTAGAAACATGAAGCCATTGAGAGATGAACAATGTAGCTTAATTTATGACTTATCTTTGGTGAATAAAAACTAAAATAATTCTTGTTTTCTGATAGTGATATAATCAATACAGAAGCGAGCCCTTTAAGTTATTTACTACATGTGTACCTTTCAAAAACTTTTATAAATTTCCTGAAGAAATACAGAATCAAAATTAGAAAGAAAGTTGATTTTACCATTTTTATAAAGGGCAGAAAAACACAGAAACTTCCTAACTAGTGATGTAATCATGACACAAACCAGTTGTTTTTTCATATTCATGTGCATGTACTCTGTTTTAGAACCTCTGAATATCAGTACTCTTCCAGGGCTTTTTTCCCCTCTGCATGTACAGCTTTGGATGGTTTGAGCTCCCTGGAGGCTAACGAATGTGATTAATAGTGTAAAAGTCCAAGAAAAATAGTTCTTGTACAAAGTAGGCCTATAATTACTTGCCTTATAGCTTCTAGAACTATTTTTCATATTTTTTTCTGTGTCATGAAAATGAAAGATTTATGATTTGGCTTATTGAGGTCATTGAACAGAGCACTTTTCTTCCCATAGTTATTATTATTATTTCAATTTATCTTTATTGTTGAAAGAATTACAAATGTCCCTTTTTCCCCCCCATTGACCCTTTCTACCCCATACCCACCTCCCACCCCAGGCCTTCACCACACTATTGTCTGTGTCCATGGGATATGCATTATTATTTTTAATATGTTTTTATTGATTTGTTTTAGAGAGAGAGGAAGGAAGAGGGATAGAGAGATAGAAACATTGATGAGAGAGAAACATCATTGATTGGCTGCCACCTGCACACCTCCCACTAGGGATCGAGCCCTCAACCCGGGCATGTGACCTGACCAGAAATCAAACCCTGACCGATTGGTTCCTGGGTTGACACTCAACCACTGAGCCACACCCGGTTGGGCCCCATTGTTATTTTTTTAATTTAAATTTTTAATCTTAAAATAGTTCTAGACTTAAAATTGCAAAAATAATGCAGAGTTATGGTATTCCCTTTACCAAGCTTCTAATGTTAATATCTTACAAAACCATAGTATAATTATCAAGAAAGAGAAATCAACATCACTACAATATTATTAACTACAGCTCTTACTTGAATTTCACCAGTTTTTCCACTAATGTCCTTTTTCTGTTCCACAGCCTGATGCAGGATCCCACATTCCATTTAGTCAGCCTGTTACCTTAGTCTTTGCCATTCTGTGCCAGTTCTTCAGTCTTTCTTTGCTTTTCATGAACTTTAACTTGAGAGTGCACTGGTCAGTTATGTCATAGAATATGTCTTAGTTCACGATTGTCTGATGTTTTCTCTTGAGTAGATAAAGGTTTTGTTTTTGGCAACAACACCATAGAAGTGATGCTGTAATCTCAGTTCATCATTTTAGAAGGTAAATGATGTTGAAATGTTTTGCCTCTAGTGATTTTATCCTAGGTAAAGTTTGTGTCTATCAGGTTTCTCTACTATAGAGTTACTATTTTTATTATTATTTTTAATCCTCACCTGAGGATATTTTTTCCATTGCTTTTAAGAGAGAGAGACAGAGAGAGAGAGAGAGAGAGAGAGAGAGATGGATGGACATCAGTGTGAGAGAGACATCATTTGGTTGTCTCCCCCCCTGCCCTGACTGGGGCTGGGGATCCAACCTGCAACCCGGGTACCTGCCCTTTGTCGAAAATCGAATCCAGGACCCTTTAGTCCATGGGCCAACGCTCTAACCACTGAGCCAAACCAGCCAGGGCTAAAGTTGCTATTTTTAATAAATATTTTCTTGCTGTTAATGTAATGAAGTTTTTAAATAGAAGATGTGGAATAGATAAAGGTTTTTCTGTTTTCTTAAATACTGTGTGAATAGTTGGTTTAAATAGCATAATCTTATTTGATAAGTTTATAAATTTAACGTCTTGTTTGCAGTTAGTTATTGGGAAATGACTTTTTTTGAATAGCCTTAACATATATTTACAGAACACCTATTTAACTTGAAGTTTGCTGCAAAAGAGCTTAATCGGAATGCCAAGAAATGTGATAAAGAAGAAAAGGCTGAAAAAGCCAAGATTAAAAAGGTAAGCTATTTTAATATTTTTATCTTTTTTAAAACTCATGACGTGAACACAATCAATCATGGAAGAGTGGACGTTTCAGTTTATTTTACATTGAAGAAAGGTTACTGGCTTAGAGAAAGATGTATCACATGATCTCACTTATATGTGGAATCTAATGAACACAATAAACTGATGAATAAAATAGAACCAGAGACATGGAAACGTGGAACAGACTGAGGAATCTCTGGGGGAAGAGATTAACTGAAGAACTTATATGCATATATGCATTACCCATGAACGCAGACAGTAGGGTGGTGAAGGCCTGGAGCAGGGTGGAAACTGGGGGGGGGGGGCAAGGGGAAAAAATGTGGGGGACATTTGTAATACTCTCAACAATAACAATAAAGATAAAGATTACTGGTTTTAGCATTCCAAACCATATACATATATATGTTTAAATAAATTATTTATTATCTGACAGTTAATAAAGGCTCCTTTTTGTTTATTAATACTTGTATGTTCAAGTATGGCTCGCATTCAGAGTATAACTTTTCTGTTGACTATGTCTAAAGATTGCCCTTTGATTTGTAGCCCAAACTACTTTTACTTAGAAGTATAAAGCTTATATATAAGAATAATATTTAATGTTTTTTGGCTCATTTAAATTTTTATAGTCTCTGAAGTTTTATATCTAAACAGTGCTTTGCATTAATGTGTATTGTGCTTTTGTATTTCCTAGGAGGGTGAACAGGATCAGCTTATAGCTGTGATGTATTTTACACTAAAGGGATAAAAGCAAAATCAACAAAAAAGCCATAAAAAAAGAAGGAAATCCTTCCATTTGTAATAGTGTGGATAGATCTTGAGGGCATTATGCTAAGGGAAAATAAATCAAACAGATAAAGGCAAATACATGTGATCTCACTATGTGTAATCTTAAAAACAACTCATAGATAAAGAGAACAGATTGGTGGTATCCAGAGGAGGGGGATGGGGGTGAGTGAAAATGGGAGAAAGTAGTCAAAAGATACAAACTTTTGGTTATAAAATAATTAAGTCCCGGGGATGGACTGTGCAATGTGGTGACTGTAGTTAATAATACTGTATTGTATATATGAAAGTTAAGAGAATAGATCTTAAAAGTTCACATTATAAGAAAAAAATTATAACTGTGTATGGTGATGGATGTTGAATAGGAAAAAAACTTGGAAAGTGTGAAGTTTCATGTACTGGTATCTTTATTACATTGCTCTTTATATTATTGAAGACTTGGAAATAAACTAAATTCCCAGCATTAAGGGATCTTTTTTTAAAAAAATTTATTAAATTTATTGGGGTGGCATTGGTTAATAGGATCATATAGGTTTCAAGTGTACATTTCTTTGACACAAGATCTGTATATTGCACTGTGTGCCCACCAGGATCTTAATCGATGCATATTCTCAAATTTCTGTTACTGCTGTACCTTCTCCATTTTGCTGCTTTGCAGGTCCATGTGAGCTATTTAATATTTTCTTCTAAATTGGCTTTTGCTATTAGAGCAAGAAAAGCTTAAGTCTGTGTTATATTTATTTCAAATAATACATTTAAATAAATGCATAATTAAGGTGAAGATGCTTGTCTGTGTAACATTCAAAGTCATTTTATGTACTCTCTGTAGTGTTTGTACCAGTCATGAGGAAAGCCCTGGTTAGTGGCACTTGCATACTACCAGCCTTTAGAAATGATGATGTAGTTATATATTTGACTTAAAAAGATGTTTCTTTTTAAATTAGGTGAGAAAACAGTATGCTTTATGCATTTAATTTGTAATAAATTGATATTGTAATCTATAGGCTTATGTACTTGGAATACCATACACTAAAATATTAACAGTGGTAATGGCTCAATGATGGGATTATGGGGAATTTTTAAAAATAGGTTAATTTGGGGTTGTTTTCCTCTTTTTAAAATATCTTTTGTTCCCCTTTTTTGCCAATATTTACTGTTGCTCTTTGTTTTCACTACTATTTACTTTTGCTCTGTGTAAAACAGGCTATTCAGAAAGGGAATACAGAAGTTGCAAGAATACATGCTGAAAATGCAATCCGCCAGAAGAACCAAGCAATTAATTTCTTGAGAATGAGTGCTAGGGTTGATGCTGTGGCAGCCAGAGTTCAAACTGCAGTGACAATGGGCAAGGTAAGGTTTAATATCTCTAAAAATATCCTCATCTGAGGATATTTTTTCCATTGCTTTTAGAGAGAGTAGAAGGTGTGTGTGGGGGGAGAGAGAGAAACATCAATGTGAGAGAGACACATTAATTGGTTGCCTCCGGCACGTGCCCTGATGGGCCAGGGATTGAACCTGCAACCCAGCTACATGCCCTTGACTGGAAATTGAACCTGTGACCCTTAAGTGCATGGGCCGACACTCTAACCACTGAGCACACTGGCTAGGGCAACAGCAGGAACTCTTGATGTAAATTTAATGAGAGTATTAGGAATTGCCAGAAATCTAAATCCATTTCAAGGTGCTGTAGGGTGTTAATAAAGGCCTTTATGGGCAAGAGAGACATAGTCAGAGTGCTTAGTGAGGAAAATGATTTTGGCTGTGGCTTTTAAACTAAAGTCTATGAATTGTCTTTCAATGAAGAGTCAAAGACCAAAATACATATTGTACTTTTATTATTAAGAAAAAGGTAGCCCGGCCGGGCGTGGCTCAGCAGTTGAGCATCGACCTAGGATCCAGGCGATTGGGGTTCGATTCCTGGTCAGGGCACATGCCTGGGTTGCAGGCTCGATCAATGACTCTCTCATCATGAATGTTTCTATCTCTCTCTCTCCCTCTCCTTTCCTCTCTCTAAAATCAATAAAGATATATTTAAAAAGAAAAAAAAAAGAAAAAGGTAGACAAATTTTATAAGTTGATCTGTAAGTAATATATTTAAGAGACTACCTAAATTTTGAGATTACTTATAGCATGCTCAATCTTTTTTTTTCGTACTCCCAATAGGTAACCAAGTCCATGGCAGGTGTAGTTAAGTCTATGGATGCTACACTGAGGAGTATGAACCTTGAAAAGGTAAAAAAATTATTTTATGTTCAGATAGCATCTTTTCAGTGTAACTTTTTCTTATGACCATATTTCTTTTTACAGATTTCTGCCTTGATGGACAAATTTGAACACCAGTTTGAAACACTGGATGTTCAAACACAACAAATGGAAGACACAATGAGTAGCACTACAACCCTAACAACACCACAAGTAAGAATAGTTTCTTTACTTAGAATAACTTTTTAAAATTACCTGAGTTCAAAATATAGTGGCTTTGTGAGCCAAAATCATGTCTAGAATGTGAAGTAAACATGGGGTAGCCCCCAAATGCAAGTAGGAAGTTATGCTCTGCCCCTGGATTCCTGAGGACCTGTTGGAAGATGCCATTCCCTATCTTATTTTGAAGTTCTAAGAATTATACTAGGTCACATGTCTAGAGAGTTTGGTTCTACCTGGGTGCCAGTGTTCCTTACTGATGAAGGCATTTATCTAGAGGCTCACTGAGGCCAATAGGTATTGGGTATTGTCCTAAGCCTCAGCAAATTCATCTCATTGCAAATAATTTTTGCTTTCTTCCTACTCTTTAGGTTGTGTTATTTTTGCACAAGTCACAGGTGAACAAATAGTAAATTACAAGGTCAGTTATTTTTCAGAAAACTACGATGTTTTCTAAACCTGCAACTTAGAGATATGCTACAGAGAAAATTAAAATTTGAAAATATTTTGCATGTGACACGAGCCAGAAACAAAGTTTTGTGAAATTTAGATATTCACATAGAAGATTTGTTTTGTTATCACTCTTTTTGATCCCGGTTCCTATCACATGGTTAATCAAATGAAAAAGAACTTGGTACTACTACTTTGCTAATATGGAGAAAATGTAATTTACAGAATAGGAAGAAATTAACAATTGTCCATCAATATTTTAATGCCAGTGACTCTTTTTACAAAAAGGTAAATAATAAGAGAACAAGCTTATATTTAGGTTTTAGAGTAAAGAAAGAATTCATGTGTATGTTTATAGTGAGCATATATATTTAGCCATTACTTTTATACCTTCTCTAGAACCTTGATCCCCAAAATGTGGTTCAGGAATCAAGAACATTTGTATCATCTGGAAGCTTATTAGGAATTCAGAAATTTAGACCCCATCCACAGACGTACTGAATCAATCATTTTAACAAGATTCCCAGGTGAATTTTATGTACCGAGTTCGAGAAACACTGTCTTGGAGTTTCTGATTCTTATGCAAGCACCTTAGGTGATCCCCAGGTGATTATAAGCTGTTCAGATAGCATCTTTTCAGTATAAGTTTTTCTTATAACCACAAGTTTGTGAAACACAAATGAATTGGAATAATGACTTGAAATCAGGAACACTTGGATTTCACTCTACCACTAATTAACTTTGGGAGCTTAAGATATTTACTACCCTGGGCCTCAGTATATTTAGCTGTAAAATGTAGAGGTTGGATCCAATGATATTTAAATCCCTTTTACCTCTGAAAAATCTTCATTTATTCACCCAACATTTGCTGAACACCTTGTGCTTAAGGTATTGTGCTAGGTGCTGGGGATAGTCAAATATATACAAAACATTCTTCATAAAAACTCAATCAAAACTTACAACAGAAACAGAAGAATTTGGTTTAACACAGTTCCCAAATTTTCATGCCCTGCTAATGAGCAGGTAGAATTTAAATTGGCATATCCACTTTGGAAAAGCAATTGGTAATATCTACAGTCTGTTTTTAATGTAACAGCCAGAGTGATCCTGTTAAAACATGTCAGATCATGCCACTTTTCTGCTTAAAATCCTTTAGTGCCTCCACATCTCCCTAAAAATAAACGCCAAATCCCTTACAATGGCCTGTAATGCCCTATAGGATCTGCCTCTCTCTGCTTCTCTTACCTTATCTCCTGTCACTGCTTAGCACTCTGCTCAGCCACTTGGCCTTGTTAATTCTCAAACACACCAAGTACATTTCTGCCTCAGAGCTGTTCTCTTGCAGTTTCCTTTGCCAGAATATTCTTCCTCCATCTAGCAGATATCCTCATTGCTGACCCTGCCTCCTTCAGTTCTTTATCATTTTCTCAACGAGGTCTTCCTAACCATCCAACTTAAAAGTACATCAAGAGCACACCCACTATTCTGTATACTCCCTATAGCCCTGCTTTATTTTTCTTCATAGTACTTATCACCATTTAATATACCATACACTTTTTAAAACTTTTTATTTGCCCCCCCTTCATGTGCACACACTAGAATGTAAGTTTAAAGAAAGCAAGGATAGCCCTGGCTGGGTAGCTCAGTTGGTTAGAGCATTGTCCTGGTATGCCAAGGTTGTGTGTTCAATCTCTGGTCAGGGCACATACAAGAATCAACAACAAATCGATATTTCTCCCCCCCCACTTCTTTCTCCCCCTTCCTCTCTCTAAACATCAACTTTTTAAAAGGCAGGGATTTTTATTATTTTTGTGCACTGATGTATTCCTGGCACTTAAAATGATATCTGGCATAAAAAAGGTTCTCAGTATTTGTTGAGTAAATCAGAGTATATGAAAATATATGTAACTTGTAAGCTAATACTTCTACTTCCAAATTTATACACAAAGAAACCCCTATGTGTGTACAAAGATACTTATACATGAGAATGTTCATGGCACCATTGTCTATAATTGGAGGAAATTAGAGGAGGGGAATCTAAATGTCTAGAAATTAATGGGTAAGTGAAATTGAGTGTATTTCTATACTGTAGTATCATACAGGAGTGAACGTGAGTAAACTAGATCTGAACATAATTAGATCTTAACAAGGTTGAATAAAAAAAGCAAGTTGCAGAATAGTGTGCATGGTATAATACTATTAAGTAAATTTTGAAAACATAAATAATGCTATTTTAGATATAAAGTCAAGACAACAAAGTGTAAATACACATAAGTATTCAATCTATTATTTTCAGAACTTTTCCTGCATTTTGGGTCACCTCAATAAATTCAATAAAAAGGGAAAAAAATAAAAATTAAAAAGTTAATGAAAGAGAAACTAAGGCCCAACAGCAAGATTAGTGAGTTGCTTAAAAATCATACACCTTGTTAATGGTAGAGCTGGGGCTACATCTTAGAACTCCCACCAGTATCTCCAAAATATTTTTTAACAAGTTAAAAACTAGTTGTTTTGGATTAATAAGACTCTATTTCCTGAGAACTCCTGTACTGTAGTAAATATCTCAATATACTTATATTTTATTTATCTCTAAATATTTTAAAGAGTAATCCTGAATATCAAAGTTGTATTAACTAGCAGAAAGAACAATTATGATTAATATAAAATTCAAATCTATTACACTTCGAATACAAGCAAAGTGGTTTAGAAAGGAGCTTTATAAATTGGTTCACATTGTTAAAAAGAGCTACATTGCCCAGGTTTCAAATTATATGTGAATATCACTGCTAATATCTATATTTTTTGAGTATAAGTGCTTGGGGACTCAATTTTTAAATTTTATTTTATTTTTTCCATCACCATTTATCCCCTCCATGCCCTCTTTCACCTCCACACACCCCCTCCCCCCACAATCACCACACTGTTGTTCATGTCGAGTTCTCTCTTTTTTTCTTTTTTGCTCACTCCCTCCATTCCCCCCCCCAACACTCCCCCTCCCCTACCAGAGCTGTCTGCCTGCTCTCTGTGAGTCTGTCTCTGTTTTGCTTGGCAGTTCAGTTCATTAAATTCCACATATGAGTGAAATCATGTTGTACTTGTCTTTCTCTGATTGGCTTATTTCACTTAGCATAACTCCATTGCCATACATTGCTGATATTTTTAACATAACCTCATAGTTTAAGGCTTTGTTATTTAACATTACTCAGAAATAAATCTTTTTGAAGTCATTCAGCTCCCTCTGGTGGTAAAAAATATTTTTTAAAAATTTTCTTTTAAAAATTGTAGACCCGTTTCCCCTTTTAAAGCAAAACCAGGAACAGAAACCACCCAAACAATAATTGTCATTAAAATACAAATTCTCATATTCTTGTTCTAGAGCCAAGTGGATATGCTGCTTCAAGAAATGGCAGATGAAGCTGGGTAAGAAGTTATTCAGGGGATTTAGTTAATTTTGATTTAGTATCTGGAGGTCCTAAAATTATGTAATGTGGATAAAAATATTTGTCATTGCCACCAATGATCAGAGTTAGGTTTTTGGCCCTAGAAGTTAGTGTTGGAAGGGCCTTTGAAATGGCATCCATCTCTTTGCCATGCTCATAAAAATGTGACTTTGTTCAGATCATTCTATTATTTTCTTAAAAATCTCTGATGATACATTCATTTATGGTGTGATAAGAGATGGAGGAAGGTAATTGAGAAGCAGGAGTGTTTAAATATTTTCTCAATACCTTCTGTATTTATCAAATATAGCAAATGTTTGGATTCTTTTTATTAAAAGAGTCTTCCAAAAGAATTCTTCTGTGATTAGGCCACTAAGTGTTAAGCCCAGTTTGAGTCCTGCAAACTAAGTGATATGTGCAAAATGTCCAGGGGTTTTAAAAGATGGCAGCATTGCATCGTTGCAGGTAGTCATATATATATTTAAGTAAATAATTGACACCCTTTGTTGTACTGTTGTTAGAGATAGGGTATTTTTCAAACCCTTCGTGTTTGAGGGGAATGACTTGCCCATGATAATACCTGTGCTATAGAAGTCATGTTATATCAGTATTCTCTAGTATATTACAGTCTCCCATCTCGAACAGTTTGGTTCTCGACCAAATTGTTCATGGAAAAAAAGTCTCCATTGTCAAACAAAACTTTGAAACTTCGGTTCTCGAACTGATAAGCCTTCCATGCTGATACCTGTATGATCAGTCACATGTCTCTCAGGTGACAAACAAAGGAGAGAATGTGCAAGTAGCTAAACCTTGTGTTGTTAACGTCTCACGAAATTGTGCTGTGAATATTTTAATATTTTTTTGTTTTTGTTACTGCTTGTTATTATTAAATGTGCACAGTAAGTCATCATGGGTCCTAAGAAGGTTAGTGATAGCAGCAGCAAAGTGAAAAGGAAAGTTGTGAAAACAAGGTTAGAGCTTTAAAAAGAAATACTGTAATTGTAAAGTATGATCGAGGTGTTCACGTGTCTGCTCTGGCTACCTAGTATGACATGGCGAATTGGACGATTAGCACAATTTTAAAACATAAAGAAGCCATCAAGAGTGCTGATGTTGCTAAGGGTGTGAGAGTGCTTGAGAAAAACGATCACAGGCAATTGAGAAAGGTTAGAACGGAATCATTTGGGAGTCTGGAACGGATGAATTCAATTTATACTATTTCTAATGAGGAAAACAATGATTCACTTCTCAATGAAGAAATCACTTTTCAAACAGCTTTCTGGAACGAATGAAGTTCAAGAACCAAGGTTCCACTGTATTTAGTTTAAGAGACCATTGTAGGTAAAGAATAAAAATATATTTTCTCAAAATAAAGATTAAAATTGGGTGATATTGAAGTTTTTATACTTCATCCTCAAAGGTAGAGTAGTAGATTGGAATAGGGTTTATATACTCTATCCTTTTCTCCTGGAAAGGGAAGAATTGAAGACACCCAGAAAATAGAGTTGATGAATATTATTTTAGTGTCTAAGCTAATACCGGATTAGAATGAACAGTTAAGTTTATCAACTGTTTAGATAAGTAATGTATCAATAATGAATTAAAACCCAGGTTAATAAATCAGATTTTGCAATATTTGAGAACAGTCCTGGCGGTTAGGTTGTACACTGTTTTGCTTTGTTAGTATCTTGATGTAGCCCACATACCAACAGGGAAGATAGCAAGAAAGGTGATTTTTGTTAAATAGTTAAGAGACCAAAGCATTGTGTGTCAGAAGACATCATCTTAGTAATATGAAGCTAGTTTTTGTTCCTACCAAAAACAAAATAAGAAGATTGGGCTTGAAAGTACAGCAAAGGAGGTCTTGTAAAATGAATATTGCCACATTACAGCCTTGCTGACCCTCAGTGGAAATCAAGTTCAGTAATAATTTTTTGAGGAGATTTAGAGCAGGATTTCTCAACCTCAACACTATTGACATTTTGGGCTACATAATCCGAGGGGCTATCCAATGCATTGTAGTATGTTTAGCAGCATCTCTGGCCTCTGCCCATAAGATAATATCCCTACCCCATTGTGACAGTCAAAAATTCATCCAGACTTTGCCGAATGTTTCCGGGGATGAGGGGGATGTTGGGGGCCAAAATCAAGAGAAATTAGTTATGTCAGTAATGGATGTTGACTGGAGCAGTAGAAATAGATAGAATCACTAGAAATACTGATACCCATCCTTAAAGATATTTAAGTATCCGAATTCTGTTTGAGTTTATGATTCCCTCAACAAAATTTTAGCATAGCATATCTTTACTTTTATTGTTACTTAAAAGGTAACAATCTGTCTGTACACTCTCCTAATGACTTTTAAAGTTACTATATTCCTGTAGTGTTCTCACACTGAAGTTGGCATACACTGGTCTAGATATAGGCAGAAGGCTAGTTTATATCCTAGAGGAGTAGGTGCAATGTAGATTAAAATCACAGGCCTTGGAGGCAGAAAATCCTGGGTTCAAATCCCGTTTATCACTAGGGTGGATCTTGGGCAAGTGAACTTAATTTTTCTACGCTTCAGTTGTATGAAGTGGATGCAAGTAATGATTCCTGCTAAGGGTGGCTCAGGAGCTAGACACACTGAACTTGAAGTTAACTCAAATGTTAGATATGGATCCTGAGGCTACATTTATCTAAACTGTTTTATCTTTTTTTTGGCATATTAAACTTCCTTTATAATAGGAGTCATATAGTAACCTCAGTAAATTGAATATATTGTATGATTTTTATTTTGGTCTTTTGTTCAGATGACCAATCATTTTCCTACCTTTTATTAGCTTTTCTATTTACATTTTTAAAATTTAACCAGTTTTATTTTTATTTAAATTAAGGTAAAATGCTAGGTGGAATATTCAAATTTGCAATAATCCTATTTTATTACTTTTATAATTACATAAGGAGTAAAATGCCTATATTCACATTCATTTATGCTAATTATTTTTAAATTGTAGCCTTGATCTCAATATGGAACTACCACAGGGTCAGACAGGATCTGTCGGCACCAGTGTTGCTTCCACAGAACAGGTAGAAGTTGTGTTTTATCTTGATTAGTATGAACTTAAAGTGTGAATTAAATACATATTGTATAAATATTTATTTTTATATATATGTAAATGTATATACACTTTTTTTGTAAAGAGTACTTTCTACTATAATATGACATCATGAATTAGCAAACTATGATTAGCCTTTATTTCTCAATAATGGACATTTTCCATTTCCATCCACATTTCATTTAAAGATTGAATTTGCTCCCCTTCATAGTTTCTGCTTTATTTCGTTCTCCGTTTATTCTGGAATATTTAAAAAAGTATATTTTTACTGTTGGTTTTTGTGTGAATTTTTGAGACAATATTTTAATGTCATTTAAAATGTGAGCTATTTAAAATATTAGTGATTTATATTTGTCACAGCCTTCTGACTTTTAAAATTTTCCTTCTTCAGGATGAACTGTCACAGAGACTTGCTCGTCTACGTGATCAAGTGTAAAGAATTGGTGCTTTTTACTTCACCTGCTTCAGAAAAATTTCGTGTGTATATATAGATAAATTGCACTCCAGTTACAAAAGAATGCTTAAATGCTATTTATATTTAATGCTTTCTTTTGCCATCTTGTACTTTCTAATAATTCCAGAGGGTTTTCACCATGACATATTTTAGTTTTGTATATTATGTTGAAAAGCGTGAGGAACATTCTTTTTTGTAGATGACTTTGACCAAGCAAGCATTAGTTTGTTGTATATGATACATTTTCCTCAAAAATTGCATCAAAAATCTGGCAACAAAGTACTACAGAAGAAAGTACAGAATAAAGGTTTTGGTTTCTTTTTAATTCAAAGTTGTTTTGAATCTCTGCATTCACATGCGATGCATAAAAATAAAAGCAGGGAAAACATGTTTACTTAACATGCTTACATAACCCAAAATACCTCAGTTAGTGTCATATGATGGGCAATGCTATTTTTTTTTAATACATTTTTTTATCTTTAGAGAGAGAAGGGAGAGGGAGAGAGAAACATTGATGTGAGAGTGAAACATCCATCAGTTGCCTCCTGCATGCGCCCTGACCTGGAATCAAACCAGCAACCTTTCTGTGCATGGGAGAACATCCAGCCAAGCCACACCAGCCAGCGTGACAATGCTGTTTTTTTGTTTTATGTTTTGTGTTGTTTTTGCTGTTCAAGCACAAATGCAGTTGACTTTTATTTTTGTGTTCACCAGCTTTTAAATTTAGGTTATTATTGCAATTTTTACCCAGTAATTTAATGACTATTATTTGAATTCCTGAAATTTAAAAAAATTTTCATTGATAATTTTCCAATATAACTAGAAAAAATATACAACATTAAATTAAAGAAATTAAGGTTTGCTCAGTTTTTAAATTTTTTCTTTGCTAAATCACTATTGTTAAGACTCAGAGAAATTTAACCTTTCATACTTTCAAATGAAATTGAAACACATTTTAAATGATTCTCC
The DNA here is from genome assembly GCF_964146895.1 of Miniopterus schreibersii. Classification (NCBI taxonomy): domain Eukaryota; kingdom Metazoa; phylum Chordata; class Mammalia; order Chiroptera; family Miniopteridae; genus Miniopterus; species Miniopterus schreibersii. The sequence continues at coordinate 48,371,664 of NC_138104.1, forward strand.
TATTTCTACTCTACCCTTAGTACACTGTATTTAAAAGATTAATTCACATGGCTTTAATATCATTTACATTTTCCATAGGATTACTGATTGCTTTTTGAAAATCTTAGCCTACATTTTAAAAACAGCCAACAAACAATAACAAAGAAAACAAAATTGAATCTATTCAAGTTACAGCTACCATAAGCCCTGGTCAAATGTATTTTTCCTTTTATCTTAAACATTTTTTAAATATGTCTTTTTATTGATTTCAGAGAGAGGAAGGGAGAGAAAGAGACATTGATGATGAGAGAATCATTGATCGGCTTCCTCCTACACAACTCTCACTGGGGATTGAGCCTGCAACCCAGGCATGTGCCCTGACTGGGAACCGAACCGTCACCTCCTGGTTCATATGTCGATGCTCAATCACTGAGCCATGCTGGCTGGACTGTTCTTTTATCTTAAGCAAAAACTCTTCAATAACTGGGAAAAATGAAGTAGAAATAAATGTTAGAGTAAAATCTTTTGCCTAGCCATGTGAATAACTTCCAGAGCAATGGAAGTTGGGTGTACAACATAGGGGGTGGGGGACACAGAAAAGTCCTATGGTCAAAAAAAGATTTTGGGGAAAAGCATTTCCATTAGTTCAATTTCCATATTAGAAAATCCATTGTTAAGTCATGAAGGCATTCAAAGTGCAATTATGGAGACTTTTTTGCTAAGTATTCACCATTCATATATGTTTCCTATTGTAAATGAGAGTGTGTATAAATGAAGATTATTTTTACTGGTTAATGAAATGAGAAGTTACTCTTTTGCTAAGTTTCAGTTAAACTTACTTAACTTTCTTGGTACTTGACTATATGGTATGACCTCAGTGTGGTAATCTTTCATTTTGTTTATAATTGATGTTTTATCATTTTTACTGAAAGGGTAAGTTGTTTATATTGGAACATCCTAGGGAGGCATAGATTATTACTGACTAAAATTGCTATGAAATAAGAGTTATCTCATTTTCCATTGGTGGGATTTGTAGCTTTTGTTCTTTTAAATTTAATAAAAATTGTTCGTCGTGAATATGGCTTACCTAAATCTAGAAATATACATGGTTCTGACCTAAAAATAAATATTCATAGTTTTGTTTAACAGCCATATCAGATTTGTTTTTTAAAAACATTGTTCTTTGATTGACACCGAGTTTTACTTTTGGATTTATTGATTACCTTGCAAATATAATAAAAATTTTTTTTTGCAATTTGTTCTTAGAGCCGCGCAACCTGTGAACTCTTACCTCGTTAGTATAAATTGCATTTTTAGTTTGATAAGTGATTTAATAATTGAAAAGTAACACATGCCAGATTATACTATCTTGTATACTCTCTTGAAAGATGGACATCATAGCACCTTTCATTTACCTTCAGTTTTATCAGTCTAATTTTCTCCTGATTTTTTTCTAAGTATTTGATTATATCATTTGAAAGAATATATAAGGTCAAATGCTCAGAAACATTTTACTGCACTTTCACCATATAGACCATGTGCATATTATTTAAAGAGGTCTTAAAAAGTGCCCTTGACAAAACTAATATCCCTGATCCTATTCTTGATGCCTAATTTTTTTTACCTTCCTATGAACCAACCTAGATAAGCATTATGGGCTTTATTATTTTATCTGGTTAATTTATTACCAGTCATTGCTACAGAAAGGAAACAGGAACAGGAGATAGAACAGGTAAATTATGATAAGAGGTGAGTTTTCTTTATAATTTAGAAAGTTATGGGAATGGAACCTCTGACCAGACAATCTAAAGAGAATCTAAGTGTAGTATATCTATAAAGAAAATAAGAACACAATGATTGATAGGATGCCAAAGACAAACTTAGCCTAATTTTTTATGGATTTACTGAAGTTGATACATAAGAGCTCCAAGATAGTCTTAAATTGGCTCTAGTGTAGATGGTGGAGGAAAAAAGCCCTGAATCCAGTCTATAGTGATTGATGTGGGTTTCTAGCTGTGGCTCTGATATTAACTTCTAATTTGGATAATTCTCTTAACCCATTCTGGGCCTTGATTCCCTTTCTACAGATATTTTCAGAGTACAATAGGTCCTTATTTAAAGTCATAAATACTTTCTGCAGCTTTAAGTGAAACAACATATAATGAAACCTGTTTTACTGTAGGCCAGTGATTTTCAACTGGTGTGCCACAAGAATTTTTAAAACATGCAATACCTGACTATTTAGTCAAGGGCATTGACTGCTTTTCCCTTAGATTGTCAAATGAAAAATAACAGCTGACACTACTAGAGCCATCCGGTGTGAATGACTTAAAACTATACCTATTTTTTTGTTGTTGTTGTTAGAATGGCAAAAATATATTTTTTGGTATTGCTGCAGAATTTTAGTAATTAGTTTATGTGTGCCCTGAGATGAAAAAGGTTGAAAATCACTGATATAGGCCAATTGATATAAACAGGAGTTAAATTCTTATGGCACTGCATCAATATTATAATAAAACAAAACATCATTCGATGACCTGTTGTATATTGGTTGTATAAATTGAAATGAGTTGTAGTGTAGTACATTCCCTTTATTCTTCTCTGTTTTCTACTATCCCCCCAAAAGAATTCCAAATGCCTTATTAAGGTGTTAATGGGTCTTAGAATCTTTTGTCTCAGGAGACCTAGAGAACATCTAGTTCACTCTACCACCCATTTTACAGAAGAGGAGATCAGAGGTTTAGATCCACTATATTTGTTGACCATCTGTTGTGTGTGAAGAATGGTTCTGGGTACTTTGATATACTGTAGTTTATTTAATCCTCAAAAGAATCGTGTGAACTGGTGGATTATTGTTATCCCAATTTTTAGAGAAAAGGATGTGTTGATTGAGTAAATTGCCAAGATTTATGGAGTTGCTAAAAATCAGAGCTAGGATTTTATTACAAATACATCTGACTTCAAATCCAGTGCTCACGGCACTGTACTACACCTGGATTCTAACTGGAATTACAAAACAGGTCTTCTTATACCTCATCCACATTTTATCCCCACTGTGTAATTTTCTGATTCTATTGCCGAGACAGATGGTGAAAGATAATAATCAATTCTTGACTAGGGGTAGTTCATCTCAAGACAAACAGGTGTTTAGCAGAGTGTTCTTAGGAAAGGATTGGTTCTTTTTTCCTGAGCCATCTGAGCTATCAGAAAAAAACATGACTTTCTTCCAAAAGTTAACAAATGGAATTAATTTGTTACAAAGTCAGCTAAGTTGTATTCATAATAAAGCTTTTCATTTTCCACACTGGAAAAGTTTCCAAGCAAAAAGATAAATTGGTAAAAATCATTAGACTGAAATTGCAAAAATAAAATCTATCCAACTGACTGATGATATTGTATATATTCTTGTAAATACACTACTTTCCTATGTAGTAGCAGGTACAAAGTTTTTGAAAATGCCTTACTTCAAATAAATGACTAATGTGCCTGTGGTACTTATTAAGTATATGTTTACCACTCACTCATGAGTTATTTGTCTGCCAGATAGCTAAAATCCTTCCAACCTTCAGTTAGAAAAGTCCAAGTAGAACACTAAAGGAAAATTTATGCCTACTAAAATAAATTACTTGTTCTGTTTTATGTTTGTTCTCAAATTTAGAAAGGAAAGGAAAAAAGTCTTCATTTTATATGTCACTTGATCATTAAAATGAAGTTGGGTCCCATGTTCCAAATGAAAGATTATAAAATGAACTCTGTGTTTATTTCTTAGAAACCTTACTTAAACTTGATCATGCCAGCAATTGACATATTTAGCTTTTGCTTTATAAAAATGACATGAAATCATTGGGAGGAAAAAAGATTAAAATTTTTGGAAAACAACATCACACAGTGATTTTATGTCACTTCCATAAAGGGGTTTTGTTGTTGAAGTAATGCAATAATTAACAAGGCCTTTCTATATGGACTTTTGATCATTTCTTTTTTAGATTCAGTCAAACATAAAGTCTAAGAGTTATTGAGATTAAATGAATGATGTAACGGGAGAGTGAGATCACCAACATGGAAACAGGTTGCCCCTGACTTTGTGCGCCCTCAGAAGAATAACAACTATTCAAGAATAAGACACCACTGAGAAAATTCTAGAACATGGGCGTGAAGCTGAAGCACCCCTCCACCCCCACACCACAAAGAACAAGACAGACTACATTAGAAGGGTAAGAGAAGTGGCTCCATGTTGACCACATTGCCCATTCCTCATTCCTGCACCATGCAGAGGTCTCCCCTGAGCCTCAGCTTCTAGTAGGAAGAGAATCCCAGGGGGTGGGAGTCAGCACTCCCAGCATTGTGGGTTGCTTTGTGGGAGCCCCTACTCAGATCTTGCACCACAGGGATTTTAGGGGAATATGTAGGGCTCAACCACTGTGAATCTGACTGTGACAGAGAAGGGGGAGGAGTTTGCAACAACCAGCGCAAAGATCTTGGCAGACCAAGTTCATACCTGCAGTGTGTAAGTAGTAATCACAAACAGTTGCTTTGCTCATCTTCAGAACAAAGTCCATGGTGCACTTTGACCAGGGAACTTGGCAGGGTGCAGATCTGCCTGATTTGGATCCTCAGTTAGTTTTACCTACCTTAGAGTCAGGTTTGCCCACACCCAGGCAAGGAGCCAAATTACAGCCCCACCTCCTGTATGGTTGATATTTTAACAATATTAATTATTTCAATCCTTATAAGAAGTGCTAAAAGGAATACTTTGAGTGGAAGTAAAAGAATGCTAATTAACAAAAATGTAGTGCACATCTCAAGGTAATGGTAAATATGTAGTCAGATTCTGCAATATGGTAATATCAGTGCACAATTCATTTACATCTCTAGTTTAAAAGTTTTAAAAACAAATGAGTAAAAATAACCATAACTACAGTCTGTTATTAGTTATACAATACAAAAAATATAAATTGTAACATCAATAACCTAAAATGTGACAGAGAAAAGAAGTAAAAGTGTAGTCTATAAATTCTATGAAGTTAAGTTATTAACTTAAACTTATTAATATTATAAGTTTAAGATGTTTTGTGTAAGCCTCATGGAAACCACAAGGAATAATCCTCTAGTAAGTATACAAAAGAACATGACAAAAAAGTTAAAGCATACTGATCAAAACACACACAAAAAAGACAACAAGATAAGGAACAAGGGATCTACAAAACTACCAGAAAACAACAAAATGGTAATTGTAAAGCCTAACCTATCAATAATTACTTTAAATATAAACAAACTATCTGAAGATGTGAGTAGCTGAATGGGTAAACACAAACAAAAAAAGCCAAGATCCAATAATATGCTATCTATAAGAGACTCAATTTAGCCTTAAAGAGACATAGACTGAAAGTAAGGGTATGGAAAATGGCATTTCAAGCAAATTTTAACAAAAGAAAAGGGGGGGGGGTAGCTATACTTATATTAGGCACAATAGACTTTAAACCAAAAATGGTAAAAGGAGACAAAGTAGTCATTATATAATGATAAAGAAGTCAACACTTCAATAAGATTCAATAATTGTAAATATTTATGTTCCTAATATTAAGAATACCTAAATATACAAAGCAAAAACTAGCATAGCTGGGTGGAGAGATACACAGTTATACCGTAATAGTTGAGGACTTTAATACCCCACTCTCAACAATGGGTAGATCAGGCAGACAGACAGAATCCATAAGGAAACAGTGGATTTGTACAACACTGTAGATCAATGGACCTAACATACATATATAGAGCATTCTATCCAACAACAGCAGACTGTACCTTCTTTTACATAAAACATTTTCTAGGATAGACCATATGTTAGACCACAAAGCAAGTCTTAGCAAATTTAAGAAGATCGAAATCATACCAAGTATCTTCTACAACCACTATGAGAACAGACTGACAGCTGTCAGAGGGGATGGAGGTTGGAGGCTAGGTGAAAAAGGTGAAGGGATTAAGCAAAAAACAGCAAAAAACACAGACAACAGTATGGTGATTATCAGAGGGAAAGGGGGGTGGAAGTAGGTAGAAGAGCATAAAGGGGATAAATGATTATGAAAGACTTGACTTGGGGCGGTGAACATATAATATACAGATGATGGGTTATAGAATTGTACAACTGAGACCTATATATTATTTTGTTTTAATTTATCTTTATTATTGAAAGTATTACAAATGTCCTCCTTTTCCCCCCATTGATACCCTGCACCCCAACCCCTAGGCCTTTACCCCACTATTGTTTGTGTCCCTGAGTTATGCATATATGCATACAAGCTCTTAGGTTATTCTCTCCCCACCCCCTCACCTCCCACCCCTGCTTTCCCTCTGAGATTCCTTAGTCTGTTCCATGCTTCTATGTCTCTGGATCTATTTTGTTCATTGGTTTATGTTGTTCATTAGATTCCACATATGAGTAAGATCATGTGATACTATCTTTCTTTGACTGGCTTATTTCGCTTAGCATAATGCTCTCCAGGTCCCACCATGCTGTCTCAAAGGGTAAGGGATCCTTTGTTTTACAGCTGTATAATATTCCATGGTGTAAATGTCCAAGATTTTTGATATGATTTCAGTCTTCTTGAACTTGTAGAGACTTGTTTTATGAACAAACATGTGGTCTATCTTTGAGAATGCCCCATATGCACTTGAGGAGAATGTATATTTTGCAGTTTTGGAGTTCTGCAAATGTCAATTAAATCCATCTGATCTAGTATATCATTTAGAGTCACTGTTTCCTTGTTGATTTTTTTGTCTGGAAGATCTATCCAGTAAACTCAGTGGGGTGTTAAAGACCCCTACTATGGCTGTACTGCTGTAGATCTCTCCTTTAAAGACCTCCAGAAGTTTGTTTGTTTGTTTGTTTGTTTTCAGTCTGTGTGAGTCTTTTGTTCTGAAGTGGGACTCTTGTAGACACCATATATTTTGGTCATGTTTTCTTTTCCATTCAGCTACCCTATGTCTTTTGGTTGGAGCATTTAATCCATTTACATTTAAGGTTATTATTGATAGATACTTATCTATTGCCATTTTATTTCTTTATGCCTATGTTTCTTTCTCTATTTCTACTTCTTATTGCAGCAGTCCCTTTAAGATTTCTTGCAATGCTAGTTTGGTGGTGATAAACTCCTTTAGCCTTGTTTTATCTGGGAAGCTCTTTATTTTACCACCTTTTTTCAATGATAGCCTTGTGGGATAGAGTATTCTTGGTTTCAGATCCTTGCTTTTCATTCCTTTGTATACTTCATGCCATTCCCTTCTGGCCTATACATTTTCTGATGAGAAATCAGCTGACAGCCTCATGGGAGCTCCTTTATAGGTAACTGATTGCATTTATCTTGCTGCCTTTAAGCTTCTCCCTTTGTCTTGAATTTTTGGCATTTTAATTATGATGTGTCTGGGCATGGGCCTCTTTGGATTTGTCTTGCTTGGGACTCTCTGTGCCTCCTGAACTTGTATGACTTTTTCCTTGACCAGATTAGGGAAGTTTTCTGCCATTATTTCTTCAAACAGGTTCTTTAACCCTTGCTTACATTCTCCCTCTTCTGGCATTCCTGTGATACAAATATTATTACATTTCATGTCACAGTGTCCTTAAACTGTCCTCCTGTTTTTTCATTGTTGTTTCTTTTTGGTTCTCTGATTGAGTGATTTTTTTCCACCCTGTCTTCTAATTCACTAATCCAATCCTCAGCTTCCCATAATCTGCTGTTTATTCCTTCCAATGTATTTCTTATTTCTATGTCATTCTTAATTACCTTCGTAGTTTCCATTTCTTTTCTCATGCTATTGAGCATCCTTATGATCAGTATTCTGAACTCTATATCTGATAGATTGCTTATCTCCATTTCATTGAGCTCTTCTTGTGGAGAATTTTTTTTCTTTCACTTGGGGCTTGTTTTTGTTGTCTCCCCATTTTGACTGCCTGTTTTCATTTGTTTCTATGTACTAGGTAGATCTGCTAGGACCCTCAGTCTCTTGGATGGTCTCTGGTGCAGGCCAATGTCAGGTGCTGTTGTGACTGGCCTTGAGTACCCTGTTTGAAGCTTTCCATACTTCACAGCTTGTGGTTTCCTCTGCTGGGACTGGGTGCATTTGGAAAGGACCAAGATGCACACCAAGGTCTGCTTTTCCAAGTGCTGGGTCCAGAAGCAAATCAGGCAAAGATTCAAAGCTCCCAGAGGCTGCTTATTATTCAGTCTTCTAATGAGCCTTAGGATGTAGAAACTCCACAGGGTGGGGTAAGCAGTTTTCTAGCAGGGTGGGGCAGTTGCTTCCCCCCCTAGGCAAAAGCTGCTTAGACAGTAAGCATCTGCCTGAGAAAGATGCCCTTTGCTGTATGGGGGAGTGACTCAGCACAGGAATCCAGAGGGATGCCCTCTGAGCTCTACTCCCCTGAGCCAGCAATCCCCGACTCTCCTCACACAGTTCTAGTCCACTCTGCCCTCCCTCCGCCAGAGCCCAAGGTGAGTGGCTGCACATGAAACTGTGTGTTGGTCCTTTAAGAGGGTGCCTGTGTTTCCAGCCATCTCTCCCTGGCAGAAAGAAACCCCTCTGCTTTTCACAGCCAGATGTTATGTGGGCACTTTTCTCAGTTCCTGTACTCTGGGCTGGGGAATCTATCTTTGGGTTTAAACCCTAGAGTTCTCAGTGGTATCCCCCCACACCTGAGATATTCCTTCAGAACTTCAGCTGCTGCCTGTGGGAGCCTAGCCAGCCCTCTTGCACCTCCGCACTTCCTACCAGTCTCTATGTGGTCTCCGCCTTACGTCCTTGGTTATGAGGGTGCCCTCCAGCTAGTCTTCAGTTGCAGTTAATTATTTAGGATGGATTTTCTATATTTTAGTTGTAATTCCAGTTTGGTCCTCAGAGTGTCAGTGTAGCTTCCACTCAATCTGCTGCCATCTTGAAATCTCAAACCTAAATAATTCTATTAACCAATGTCACCCCAGTAAATTCAATGAAAATTTAAAAAAATACCGAGACTTGTGAAATGTGGCAAAAGCAGTCCTAAGAGGGAAGATCATAGCAATAATTACATTAAGAAGCAAGAAAGATCCCAAATAACCTAACTGTATGCCTTATGAAACTAGAAAAATAAAAACAAAATGACCCCAAAGTTAGGAGAAGAAAGCTAATAAAAATCATTGCATGGTGGGGAGGGGGGTGTAGGTGGGGAGAGATTAATCAGGGAACTTGTATGTTTATGGGCATAGCCCATGGACATGGACATTGTGTGGGGAGGGCCTGGGGGTGGGATGGATGTGGGGTGAAGGGGATCAGTGGGGTTAAAAAAGCGACATCTGTAATGGTCTCAACAATAAAGATAAAGAAACATTTAAAATATGTATATATGAAAAGAACTCTTTGTGACCAAGAAAAAAATATATATATATTGATAGAATATTATATCAAATATGCTGCCTAATAATATTTTTTGTATAGCTGTTTATCTATTGTATAGATATGTAAGTAAATGAATGGATAAGTGCAAGAAAAAAATAAATAAAATACTATAATGCAATTGTGTCTTCTATGACCTTAGAAAATAAAATTACAAGAATCTAGATCAATAGCAGTACTTGACAACATTACTATGCATTTTATACAGTGTATCAATAACTAAATTATATTCTCTAAATTTGATTCTAATTTGTAGGTTGAGGTCCTGTATATCAGAAAAACTTTTTCTTCAAGACTTAGAAACTAAAAAAAAAACAAAAAAGAAAAAAAATCATTGCAAATGCAAATTAGAGAACAGAAAAACAATAGAACAGGATAATCAAACTAAGAGTTGGTTCTTTGAAAAAATAAATTGACAAAACCTTAGACTAACTACAGCAAAAAAGATAGGATCCAAATCAAGAAAATTATGAATGAAAAAGACATTATAACATGTACCATAGAAATTGAAAGACTCATGAGGAACTACTATAAACAAACTGTACTACCTAGAAGAAAAGGAAAAAAAATTCTTAGAACCATGCAACTTACTAAGATTGAATCAGGAGGAAATAGAACAACTGAATAGACTATTTATTAGTAAAGAGATTGAATCAGTAATCAAAACTCTCCCAAAGAAGAAAATCCCAGGACCAGATTGTTTCATTTGTGAATTTGACCAAACATTTAAAGAAGAATCAACACCAATCCTCAAATTCTTCCAAAAGCTCAAAGGAGAGGGAACACTCCCAAATTTATTTGATGAGGCCAGCATTATCCTGATGATGCTACTAGAAAAGAAAACTACAGGCCAATATCGCTGATGAATATCCCTCATGCAAAAATGTTCAATGACATTGAACTAACAAACCAATTTTAACAACACATTAAATGTATTTTTTACCATGATCAAGTGGGATTTATCCCTGGGATATAGGATGATTCAACATAGTCAAATCAATCAATATGATACATTAATAGAATGAAAGTAAAGAATGGTATTTATCTCAATAAATGCAGAACAAGGATTTGACAATTCAACATCCTTTCATGATAAAAAACTTTTAACACATTAGGCATAGAAGGAATATATCTCAACATAATGAAGGCTATATGTGACAAGACACAGCTAAAATTATACTCAGAGGTGAAAGGTTGAAAGCTTTTCCTCTAAGATAAGGAACAAGGCAAGGGTACCCACTCTCACCACTCCTATTCAACAGTACTAGAAGTCCTAGCTTGAACAATAAGGAAAGAAAACAGGCATCAGAATTGAAGTAAAATTTCTCTATTTGCAGGTGACATGATTTTATATATTAAAAATCCTAAAGACTTGCCTGGCTGGGCATGGCTAAGTGGTTGAGTGTCGACCTAGGATCCAGGAGATCAAGGTTCGATTCCCAGTCAGGGCACATACCCAGGTTGCAGGCTCAATCCTCAGTCGGGAGTGTGCAAGAGGCAGCCGATCAATGACTCTCATCATTGATGTTTCTATCTCTCTCTCTCCCTCTCCCTTCCTCTCTCTGAAATCAGTAAAGATATATATATTTTTTAATCCTAAAGACTCAACCAAAACACTGTTAGTTCTAATCAATGAATTCAGTAAAGTTGCAGGATACAAAATTAATATGCAAAAATCAGTTGCATTTTTATATACTATTTTCTGAAAAAGAAATCTATCTAATTTGCAATAGCATCAAAAACAATAAAATACTTAGGAATAAATTTAAGGAGGCAAAAAATCTCTACTTTGAAAACTATAAGACATTGAAGAAATTGAAGAAGACACAAATAAGTGAAAAGGGATCTCATGTTCATGGATTGGTAGAATTAACATTGTTAAAATGTCAATATTACCAAAAGCCACCTATAGATGCAATGCAATCTTTATCAAAATTTCAATGGCATTTTTTACAGAAGTAGAAAAGATTACTCCTAAAATTTACGTGGAACCACGAAAGACCCTCAGATGGCTAAAGAAATCTTGAGAAAGAATAACAAACAGGAGGTGGCACAGTTCCTGACTTCAAGGTATACTATAAAGCTATAATCATCAAAACAGTATAGTACTGACATAAAAACAGACAAATAGAACAATGGAATAACATCAAGAACCCAGAAATAAACCCAAGCATATACAACTAACTAATACTTGACAAGGGGACCAAGAATATTCAATGGAGAAAGTACAGTCTTTTCCATAAATGGTACTTGGATAAATTGGATAGTCACATGTAAAACAATGAAACTGGACCTATATCTCACAGCACTCACAAAATGGATTTAACTCAAAATGGATTAAAGATTTAAACATAAAACTTGAAACTAGGAAACTCCTGGAATAAAACAGGAATAAAGACACTTGACATGGGTTTTGGTAATGATTTTTGGATATGACACACCTAAAACACAAAATAAAAAACAAGTGTGACTGCATCAAATTGAAAAGCATCTGCACAGCAAAAGAAACCATCAATGAAGTGAAAAGAAACTTATGGAATGGAAAAAAATTGTAAACCTCCTGATAAGGAGTTAATATCCAAAATATAAAAAGAATTCATAAACTCAGTAGCAAAAAAAAACCCCAAATAACCCAACTTAAAAATGGGCAAAGGACCTCAATAGATATTTCTCCAAAGAAGGTATAGGAAAGGCCAACAGGTACATGAAAAGATGCTCAGCATCACTAGTCATTAAGGAAATGCAAATTAAAACCACAATGAGATATCACCTCATGCCTGTCAGAATGGCTATCATAAATAAATTAACCTGCAGCAAGTGTTGGCAAGGATGTGGAGAAAAGGGAACACTTGTGCACTGTTGGTGGGATTGTAAATTGTTACAGCCACTATGGAAAACAGTATGGAGGATCCTCAAAATAGAACTAGTAATTAATTCAGCAATTCCACTTCTGGGAATCTGAAGAAAACAGAAACACTAATTCAAAAAGATATCTGCACTCATGTTCATAGCAGCATTGTTTGCAATAGCCAAGACATGGAAATGACCTAAGTGTCCATAGATGGTTAAATGAATAAAGAAGTTGTAGTAAATATATGCAATTGAATATTATTCAGCCATAAAAAAATGAAGAAAACGTACCATTTGCGACAGCATGGATAGACCTTGAAGACATTATGCTAAGTGAAATAAGTCAGAAAGACAAATACTGTATAATTTCATTTATATGTGAAGTTAAAAGAAAACTCAGAAAAAGAAGATCGGATTTGTGGTTCCCAGGAGTGGAGGGTGGAGGAAAGAGGAATTGGAGAGGAATTGGTAGTCAAAAGGTACAAACCTCCTGTTATAAGAAATAAATACTACAAATAAATAAGTACAACATGACGGCAAACACTGCTGTATGATATATAGGAAAGTTGTTGAGCGTAAATCCTAAGAGTTCTCATTACAAGCATTTTTTCCTTTTTTTATTTTATTGTATTATATGAGGTGGATGTTAGCTGAACCAAATATGGTAATCATTTTACAATATATGTAAATCAAACCATCATGCTGTACACCTTAAACTTATACAGTGATGTATATCAGCTATTTCTCAATAAAACGGGGAGGATGCTTTTCCAGATAATGGAAAGAAAAGATAGATACCCATTGTTTAGAAAAAGATAGCAATAGAGACTTACCAGTTCAGTATGCCTTTTTGAGATTCTCCAGGTAGAACTATTTACAAAAAAAAGAAAATTGAATCCAGAGTCAAATTCATTATTCCCATTAGTGTTGCACCCATTGTAAGCTTCGTGAAGAACAGTCATTACTTAGGGTGAGGATAGCAACACCATTCCACTTATAAGGGTCCTGAAACTATCTTTCTTCTAACTGACCAAGAAGGACTGGACCTGTGGAAGAGACTTCCTTTTGCCATAAATCTCCAGGTAGAACCATGCCTGAGCCACCCCAATTCTTATGAGGCTGGGTGTGAGGGTATAGAGTGAGAAAGAGGTTCAAAAGGGTAACACTCATTGAAATAGGAGCTTATCTTATTAAATAACTATTTATTCAGTACTTACTATGCACAAAGCCCAAACTTGTTTTCATTGTACTGCCCAGATAGGTGTTGATGGTTCCAAATATTGAAAGATTTTGTTTTTGAAAGATGAGGCAATAACATATATGAAGTACCAGTTATATAGCTATGCACTATTTTACCTGTGTTACTTCATTTAATCCTCCCAACAACCTCATGAGGTGAATGTAATCTAATTTTACAGATAGGAAAACTGAAACTCAGGCTGTTACTTGTCCAAAGTAATGATAATTAACACTTTTTGAACACTTGCTATATGTCAAGCACTATTCTAAATGTTCTCCGTCTATTAACTCTTTTAATCCTCACAACTTCTATATTACAGATGAAGAAATTATTAAGAGGCATGGCTGAATTCACACCAAATTATTAAGTTCTTTCCATTTTCAGGGACCCCAGATAAGCTCAGATAAGATCTGCTAAAGAGGGTTTATTATAAAGATATGTAGAGAAATACAGAGGTCAGAACACCATTTTTATAATCATAAAACCAACCCTCCTAGATAACTGGAATCTTTACATACTCAGGATACAACAGTAGTTCTAGAAGTCTAAGAAGATATATGGATTATGAAAAACATATCTTTTGACCCTACCTCTAATATTACAGCATTTTGGTGATTCAATGATCACCATTATCAACTTACTCTACCTGTTTCTATTGCTCCAGTCAGCACCAATTATTGCTATACCACTCTGTTTTTCTATTTTTCATGCCCCTAATCCCTCTTCCTCATCACCAAATTAATTTGAGGATCTGATGGGCTCATCATTCCACTAGGCCCCCTGCTGGGTGAAACTCTTCTGTTAGACTGTCTCATAGCCAATTGAAAAGCCCATTATATATGCTGTCTGGGTGGGATAGTCACCTAAGGATAAGAAAGTCCTCAGAAACGATACAGTGAGCATAGGAAACACCTTAAATGTCCTGTCCTGTATATTGACTGACTCATAAGCCCATATATGGTTGTACCATGTCACTTCTTTTATATTTTGGTATACTAACATTTTCATAGCATTGGGTCCCGACACCTTTTCCATTATTTTGATAGTACAATACTAAAATCCAAGATCAGGCCCAGAAGGCATGAGTTTGTCTCTGGTATCCCAGATTTCCTTTTTCTTTTTTTTAATCCTCACCTGAGGATATTTTTTTCCATTGATTTTTTAGAGAGACTGGAAGTGGGGGGAGAGAAACATTGACATGAGAGAGACACATTGGTTGGTTGCCTCCCACATGTTGCCCCAGCCACGGCCAGCGATCAAACCTGCAACCGAGGTATGTGCCCTTGACCAGGAATCGAACTCGAGAGTCCTTGAAATAAATATTCCATTAAGCAATATCAAAATTCACACATTCAGTTTGAATTTCTTTATCTATATACAGCAGCAAGTCAACTGCCTAGCTAGATATTAGAGAGATAGAAATTAAGTCAAAATAGGTTTTGACTGGGGTGAGGGTTAATGCATGTAATGCCCATTGACCAGAACTAGTGTGTTAGAGAATTGGATTGCCAGGGCTGGGCAATGTGAGGAGAGTGTCTGGCAGAGTCACAAAAGAAAGGTGGGAAGTGTATGCTGGAGACAGACTTTGTCAACCTCCCCACTGCGCTTAGTCTATCATCCCAGAATTGATTACCCCACTTTTCAGTGGGAAATGATCTGATCCCAACCATCCTGATGTGTTTTACAGGCCTTAACATATGTTTACACATTTATTTCATCCTTCTATAAATATATGCCATTTTAATGCTATCTTTTCCAAATTGCAGGGCAATGTGAAGAAGTGAAAAGGGCAGCTCTCACAAAATACCACTGAAAAGAAAGAAATCTTCCAAATCTGCCTCTACTCTGTTACAAAAATCCCATTCAGAGCAGCCTCTGATCTGTCCACTGCTTTTTAAATATATACTTACTTAATAATGTGATTTATTTAGTGACAATGTAAGTTGACATATAAGATAACATGCACAGTAAATGATGGGGAAGGTCTGCTCAAGTTGAAAAGAATCAAGAGCAATATATTCAACCAATCTGACTTCGATGCTACCAGTGATGGGCTGCTTCTTGCGTCCCGGAGTGGGCCATATATTTTAAAACAGCTCCCTAAAAAAACATTAAATATAAAGTTTAATACACTGGTCCTACTTCTACCATGTGAAAAGCTATAGAAAAATAAAATTCCTTTCCACATTATAATCGTTCAAACAATTCTCTGAACACCCTGCTTATATATATTTTTAGTGTAATAACACTTTTTAAAATACTGAATTTATTGAGGTGGCATTGGTTAGTAAAATTATACAGATTTCAGGTATACAAAACTACAATAGATCATCTGTATATTGTATTATGGGTTTGCAAGCCCAAGTTAAGTATCCTTCTATCACCATTTATCCCCCACTTTCCCTTCTCTACCTGCCCCCATCCTCCTTCCCTCTGGCAATCACCATGATGCTGTCTTTGTCCATTAATCTTGTTTTTCTTTACTTAATCCCTTCACCCTTTTCACATAGCCCCCAATCCCAAGGAGAGGACCTGAATAGACATTTCTCCAAAGAGGACATACAGGTGAAAAATAGACATATGAAAAGATGCTCAACTTCACTAATAGAGAAATGCAAATTAAATATGAGATATCCCCTTACACCTATTAGAATGGCTATTATCAACAAATCAACAAAGAACAAATGGTGGCCAGGATAAAGAGAAAAAGGAACCCTCCTGCACTGTTGGAGGGAATGCAGACTGGTGCAGCCACTGTGGAAAACAGTATGGAGCTTCCTCAAAAACTTAAAAATGGAACTGCCATTTGATCCAGTGATCCTACTTCTGGGAATATATCCAAAGGAAACAGAAACACTTGCATCCCTGGAATAAATCCCACTTGGTCATAGTGTATGATCTTTTTAATATATTGCTGGATTCAATTTGCTAATATTTTGTTCAGGATTTTAGCATCTATGTTCATTGGGGATATTGTCCTGTAATTCTATTTCTTTGTAGTATCTTTATCTGGTTTTGGAATTAGGCTAATGCTGGCCTCCTAAAAAAATGTTTGGAAGTGTTCCTTCCTCTTGGATTTTTTGAAATAGTTTGAGGAGGATAGGTGTTAGTTCTTCTTTGAATGTTTGGTAAAACTCCCCTGTATAGCCATCTGGCCCAGGGCTTTTGTGTGCTGGGAGTTTTTTTTTTGTATGTGTTTTTATTTCTTTTTTTTTTTTTTTTTTTTTTTTTTATATCTTTACTGATTTCAAAGAGAGGAAGGGAGAGGGGGAGAGAGAAAGATAGAAACATCAATTATGAGGGTCATCATTGATCGGCTGCTTCCTGCACACCCCCTACTGGGGATCTAGCTCGAAACCGGGGCATGTGCCCTGACCGGGAATCGAACTGTGATCTCCTGGATCATAGGTTGATGCTCAACCACTGAGCCACACCTGGCCAGGCTGTGCTGGGAGTTTTTTGATTACTGCTTCAACTTCATCAGTAGTTATAGGCCTATTCAGGTTTTCTGAGTCTTCCTGATTGAGTTTTGGAAGGTTGTATTTTTCTAGGAATTTGTCTATTTTGTCCAGGTTGTCCAGCTTAGTGGTGTATAGTTGTTCATAGTATTTTCTTACAATGCTTTGTATTTCTGTTGCATCAGTTGTTACTTTGCCTCTTTTGTTTCTGATTTTGTTTATTTGGGTCCTCTCTCTGTTTCTTGATGAGTCTGGCTAAAGGTTTATCAATCTTGTTGATCTTTTCAAAAAACCAGCTCTTAGCTTCATTGATCTTTTTTATAGTTTTTTTAGTCTCTCTGTCATTTATTTCTATTCTGATCTTTATTATTTCCTTCCTTCTACTTACTCTGGGCTTTTCTTGTTCTCTTTTTAAGTCTTTAAGTTGTAGGGTTAGATAGTTTATTAGAAGTTTTTCTTGTTTTTTGAGGTGGACCTGTAGTGCTATGAACTTCCCTCTCAGGACTGCTTTCATTGTGTCCCATAGATTTGGGGTTGTTGTGTGTTCATTTTCATTTCTTTCCAGGTACTTTTTGATTTCTTTCTTGATCTCTTTGGTAACCCATTCATTGTTTAATAACATGCTATTTAGCCTCCATGTGTTTGAATGTTTTTAGTGTTTTTATTGTAGTTGATTTCTACTTTAATGCCATTGTGGTCCGAGAAGATGCTTGATATGCTTTCAATCTTCTTGAACTTGTAGATACTTGTTTTGTGTCCTAACATGTGATCTGTTTTTGAGAATGAATCCTGTGCACTTGAGAAGAATGTATATTCTGGAGCTTTGGGGTGAAATGTTCTGTAAATGTCAATTAAATCCACCTGATCTAGTGTGTCATTTAGGATCACTGTGTCTGTTGATTTTTCATCTAGAAGATTTATCCAGTGATGTCAGTGGAGTATTAAAGTCTTCTACTATAATTGTATTATTGTCAGTCTCTCCTTTAAAGTCCTCCAGAAGTTTTTTTTTTTTTATATACTTGGGTGCTCCTATATTGGGTGCATATGTTTACCAGGGTTATATTCTCTTGTGGGATTGATCCCTTTAGTATTATGCAGTGACCTTCATTGTCTCTTGTTATGATCTTCATTTTGAAGTCTATTTTGTCAGATTTAAGTATTGCTACCCCAGCTTTATTTTCATTTGCATGGAAATTTTTTTTCCGTTCCTTCACTTTCATCCTTTGTGAGTCCTTTGTTCTGAGGTGGGTCTCTTATAGACAGCATATATATGGGTCATGTTTTTGTTTTTGTTTTGTTTTTGATATATCTTTATTGATTTCAGGGAGAGGAATGGAGAGGGAGAGAGGGATAGAAACATCAATGATGAGAGAGCCATTGATTGGCTGCCTCCTGCATGCACCCTACTGGAGATCAAACCCGCAACCAGGGCATGTGACCTGACCTGAAATTGAATGACAGTCTCCTAGATCATAGGTCAATAATTACTGAGCCACTCTGGCCAGGCTATTTGGGTCATGATTTCTTATTCATTCAGCTACCCCTATGTTTTTTGATTGGAGCATTTAAGCCATTTACATTTAAGGTTATTAGTGATAGGTACTTATTTATTGACATTCTTTCTTTATGTCTATATTTCTCTCTTTCTCTACATTTCATCTACATCTTTTTATCCCAGCCTCTTTAGCATTTGTTGTAGTGCTTGTTTGGTAGTAATAAACTCCTTGAGCCTTTTTTTTTGTCTGTGAAGCTCTTTATTTTACCTTCAGTTTTGAATGATAGTCTTGCAGTAGAGTAGTCTTGGATTCAGTCCCTCACTTTTCATTACTTTGAATACTTCCCACCACTTAGTTCTGGTCTGAAGTGTTTCTATTGAGAAATCAGCTGTCAATCTAATGGGTGCTTCCTTCTAGGCAACTTTCTGTCTCTCTCTTGCTGCTTTTAAGATTATTTCTTTATCTTTAATGTTTGCCATTTTAATTATGATGTGTCTAGGTGTGGATCTTTTTGGATTCATGTGGATTGGAACTCTGTTTCTTGAACTTAAATGACTTTGTCCTTCACCAGTTCAGAGAAGTTTTCTGTCGTTATTTCTTTTCTTTTTTTGTTTTAAAATGTATCTTTATTGTTAAAAATATTACAGATGTCCCCCCTTTTCCCCACTGACCCCTTCCACCTCAGACCCACTCCCTGCCCCAGGCCTTCACTATACTTGTCTGTGTCCATGGGTTATGCATATATGCACATAAATTCTTTGGTTAATTTCTCCGCACCCACCCACCCCCGCCTTCCCTCTGAGATTCATCTTTTCCATGCTTCTATGTTACTGAATCTATTTTGTTCATCAGTTTATTATGTTCTTTAGATTCCACATATAAGTGAGATCATGTGATATTTGTCTTTCTCTGCCTGGCTTATTTCACTTAGCATAATATTCTCCAGGTCCATCCATACTGCCCCAAAGGATAAGAGATCCTTCTTTTTTACACCTGCATAGTATTCCATGGTGTAAATAACCCTACAGATTTTTTATCCAATCATCTATTGATGGGCACTTGTGCTGTTTCCATATCTTAGCTATTGTAAATTGTGCTGCTATGAACATATGGGTGCATATATTCTTTCTGATTAATGTGTCAGGATTCTTAGGATATATTCCTAGAAGTGGGATAACTGGGTCAAAAGGCAGTTCCATTTACAATTTATTTTGAGGCTCCTCTATACTGTTTTCCATAGTGGTTGCACCAGTCTGCATCCCTACCAGCAGTGTACCAAGGTTCCCCTTTTTCCACATCCTTGCCAGAACGTGTAATTTGTTGATTTGTTGGTGGCAGACATTCTGACAGGTGTGAAGTGATACCTCATTGTGGTTTTAATTTGTGTCTGTCTGATGATTAGTGACTTTGAACATTTTTTCATATATCTCTTGGCATCTGTACGTCGTCTTTGGAGAAGTGTCTATTCAGGTATTTTGCTTTTCTTCCTCTTGTTTAGTTGTATGCATTCTTTCTACACTTTAGAAATTAGTCCCTTATCAGATGTATCTTTGGCAAATATGTTCTCTCATACTGTGGGGTTCCTTTGTATTTTGAGGATGATTTCTTTGGCTTCGCAGAAGCTTTGTAGTATGATGTCATTATTTCTTTTAACAGGTTCTCTAATACTTGCTTGGATTCTTCTTCTGTTATCCCTATGATGCAGATGTTGTTACGTTTCATGTTGTTCCAAAGCTCCTTTAAACTGCACCAATTATTTTTCTGATTGCTGCTCTGATTGGGGTTTTTTTTTCTTTTTTCTACCTTGCCTTCTAATTCACTGATTTGGTCCTCAGCTTCTTCTAATCTACTGTTAATTCCTTCCAGTGTATTCTTTATTTCAGCTTTGTCATTCTTCATTTCCAATGGATTCTTATTCAAGCTTATGAAGTTCTAATTAAGTTGCTCATAATTCTCACTAAGTTGTTAGAGCATCCTTATAACAATTACTTTGAACCCTATATCTGATCAATTGCTTGCTTACATTTCACTTAGTTCTTTTTTCATTTGGGTGTTGTTTCTTTTTCTCCCTATTTTATTGTGCCAGTTTTCTGGGGTACCTGGTCAAGGCTGCAGGGCATGAACAGGGCCTTATGCCCAGTTGTCCCATCTCACCGGGTCAGGCAGCTAGGTTCTGATGGCAGGTCTGTGTGTCTAGGAGGCATTGGGTCATGATGATAGCACCAGGTGCAATACATCAATGCTGTAGGCAAGTTAGGCAGGAGGTCAGTCCCACTATGTAAAGGAGTCAGGAAGGCAGGCAGGCATGATGGGTCAGGTCAAGAAGGTGCTGCAGGCAGGCCATGCCTGCCATGTCAAGGAGGCACAGCAGGCAGGCAGGCCAGCCATGAATACCACATCAAGGAGGTGCTGCAGGCAGGCAGGCCAGGCATACTCAGTCAAAGTGGCAGGCTAGTCAGTCAGGCAGGCCATGTGGGATGTGTCCAGGAGGCACAGCAGGCAGGAAGGCAAGCCATGTGTGCCAGATCAATGAGATGGTGCATTTGTCCAGGAGCACTAGTTCAGGCAGGCTGGGTCATGGCATCAGGCTGGTTCAGGTAGTGCTGTGTCTTCACCCCCAGGGCCTGAATGCTGGTCCGTGGCCTTGGGCACTGGGTCAGGGCTGTTCCCCACAGCCTCCTCCTGAAGAGGACTGTGAGGATCCTCCAAAGTAGTGTACTCTTCCCTCTCAATCAGAGAGAAGTGCCCAGCTAAGAACCTTGGCTGCTGCCAGCAGCTCCTCGGCCACAAGTTCCTGAACCTTTAGGGAGCTACCACACTGACTGACAGATACCTGCCATACTTACACCCACACACAATCACCCTCGCACACACTCACCCACTCACACTCTCATCCTCAGTCAGTTCCTGTCTACTGCCACCTTCTGAGCCTCTTGAGCATTTTTCATATGTCTTTTGGCCATCTGTATGTCCTCTTTGGAGAAGTGTCTATTCAGGTCCTTTGCCAATTTTTTAATTAGATTGTTTGTCTTCCATTTGTTGAGTCATATGAATTCCTTGTGTATTTTGGAAACTAACCCTTCATCAGATGTATCCTTAGCGAATATGCTCTCCCATACTGTGGCATACCTTCATATTTTGAGGATGGTTTCTTTTGCTGTGCAGAAGCTTTTTAGTTTGATGTAGTCTCCTTTGTTTATTTTTTCTTTGTTTCTCTTGCCCTAGAAGATGTATTGGGGAAAATTCTGCTACATTACATGTCTGTGATTTTACTGCCTATGTTTTCTTCCAGGATTTTTATGCTTTTGCAACTTACATTTAAATCTTTTATCCATTTTGAATTTATTCTTGTGTAGGGTGTAAGTTGGTAGTCTAGTTTCATATTTTTTTGCATGTACCTGTCAAATTTTTCCAACATCATTTACTGAAGAGACTGTCTTTACTCCACTGTATGCTCTTGCCTCCTTTATCGAATGTTAATTTTCCATAATGGTGTAGGTCAATTTCTGGGGTCTTGGTTCTGTTCCATTGATCTGTGTGCCTGTTGCTTTAGCAGTACCAGGTTGATGGGATTACAATGGCCTTGTAGTATCGTGTGATATCTGGTATAGTGATCCCTCAACTCTGTTCTTCTTTTTCAAGATTGCTGCAGCAATTCAAGGTCTTTTTTGGTTCCATATAAATTTTTGGAATATTTGTTCTAGTTCTGTGAAATATGCTTTTGGTATTTTAATAGGAATTGCGTTGAACCTATAGACTGCTTTGAGTAATATAGACATTTTAATGATGTTAATTCTTCCAATCCATGAACATGGTATATTATTCCACTTATTTATATCTTCCTCTATTTCTTTTTTCAGTGTCCTGTAGTTTCCTGAGTACAGATCTTTTACATCCTTGGTTAAGTGTATTCCTAGGTATCTTATATTTTTTAATTGCAATGATAAATGGTATTTTTTAGTTTTTCTTTCTGAGAGTTATTGTACAAAAATCCCACCCAATTTTGGATGTTAATCTTGTATCCTGTCACCTTGCCCAATTCATTTATTAAATCTAGTAGTACTTTGGTGGCATATTTAGGGTTCTCTATGTACAATATCATGTCATCTGCGAATAATGAGTTTTACTTTTCCTTTCCAATTTGGATGCCTTTTATGTTTTCTTCTTGTCTGATCACTGTGGCAAAGATGTCCAGTCTTATTTTGAATAAGAGTCGTGAAAGCAGACAACCCTGTATTTTTTCTGTTTTTAAGGGAAATTATTTTAGTTTTTGCCCATTGATAATGATGTTAGATGTAGGTTTGTCATATATGGACTTTATGATGTTAAGGTATGACCCCTCTATTCCCACTTTGCTGAGAATTTTTGTCAAAAATTGGTGTTGGATTTTGTTGAACGCTTTTTTGGTGTCTATTGATATGATCATAAGATTTTTGTCCTTCATTTTGTTTATGTGATGCATCACATTTATTGATTTGTGAATATTATACCAGCCTTGCATCTCTGGAATGAATTCCAGTATTTCATGGTGTGTGATCTTTGTAATGTATTGATGGATCCAATTTGCTATTATTTTGTTGAGGATTTTAGCATCTATGTTCATCAGGGATATTGGCCTATAATTTTCTTTCTTTGTAGTGTCTTTATCTGGGATTTTGGGATTAGAATAATGCTGGCCTCATAAAAAGAGTTTTGGAGTCTTCTCTCCTCTTGAATTTTCTGGAATAGTTTGAGAAGAATAGGTGTTAATTCTTCTTTGAATGTTTAGTAAAACTTGCCTGTAAATCCATCTGGTCCTAGACTTTTGTTTGCTGGGATTTTTGATTACTGCTTCAATGTCATCAGTTGTTATTGCCCTAATAAGGTTTTCTGATTCTTCTTGATTAAGTTTTGGAAGATTGTATATTTCTAGGAATTTGTCCAATTCATCAAGGTTGTCCAGTTTATTGAAAAATTTTTCATAGTATTTTCTTATGATTTTTTGTATTTCTGTTGGGTCAGTTGTTATATTGCCTCTTTCTTTTCTGATTTTCTTTATTTGGGTCCTCTCTCTTTGTTTCTTGATGAGTCTGGCTAAAGATTTACCAATCTTATTTATATTTCAAAGAACCAGCTCTTGGTTTCATTGATTTTTTGTATTGTTTTTTTTAGCCTATATGTCATTTATTTCTGCTCTGATCTTTATTATTTCCTTCCTTATATTTACACTGGGCTTTTCTTTCTTTTTCATTCTTTTAGTTGTAGTGTTTATTAGAGCTTTTTCTTGTTTCTTGAGGTATGTCTGTAACGCTATGAACTTTTCACTCAGGACCGGTTTCACTCAGGACTGTCCCATAGATTTCTGGATTGTTGTGTGTTCCCTTACAATTGTTTCCAGGAATTTTTAAAAATTTCTTCCTTGATCTCGTTGTTAACCCATTCATTGTTTAACCCTTTGCAGTCGTTTGTCTACTCTCAGCCACCAAAGCTTTTTTACCGTTCCGGTCATATGTCTGCTCTCAGCCACCACAGCAAGGAACCGTACGAATCTTAACTCTATTCATTCATGTATCAGTTCATAATTTCTCTGAAAGCTCTTAATTCCGACCAGTATGACACCCATGTCCAAATTTAATACGACTGCAAAGGGTTAATAGCATGGTTTTTAGCCTCCATGTGTTTGAATATTTATTATTTTTTATTGTTGTTGATTTCTAGTTTCCTGCCATTGTGATCTTAGAAGATTCTTGATATTATTTCAATCTTGAACTTGTAGAGACTTGTTTTGTGCCCTAACATGTAGTCTATTTTTGAGAATGTTCCTTGTGCACTTGAGAAAATGTATAGTCTGCTGCTTTGGGATGAAATATCCTGTAAATGTTAATTAAATCCATTAGATCTAGTGTGTTATTTAAGTTGTCTGTTTCCCTGTTGATTTTTTGTCTGGATGATCTATCCATTGATGACAGTGGGGTGTTAAATTACCCCAGTATGACTGTGTTGCTGTTGATTTCCCCCTTAAAGTCCACCTAGAAATTTTTTATATATTCAGGGGCTTCTATATTAGGTGCATATATATTTATAAGTGTTATATTCTCCTATTGAATTTGTACCTTTAATGTTATATAGTGACCTTCTTTGTCTCTTGTTATGGTCTTTATTTTAAAGTCTGTCTAGTCAGAAATAAATATTGCTGCCCCAGCTTTTTTTTTTTTTTTTCATTTCCATTTGCATGGAATAATTTTATTCCGTCCCTTCACTTTCAGCCTGTGTGAATCTTTTGCTTTGAGGTAGGTCTCTTGTAGACATCATATATATAGGTTACGTTTTCTTATCCATTCAGCTACCCTATGTCTTTTGATTGGAGTATTTATTCTGTTTTCATTTAAGGTTGTTATTAATATATGCTTATTTAACTCAATTTTTCCTCTTTTTGTTGATATACCTTTCTCTCAATATTTCATTTTTCTTCTTAAAGCAGTCCTTTTATCATTTCTTGCAATGCTAGTTTTGTGGCACTGAACTTCTTTAGCCTTCTTTTGCCTAGGAAGCTCTTTATTTCACCCTCTATTTTGAATGATAGCCTTGCTCAATAGAGCAGTCTTGGTTGCAGGTTCTTTCTTTTCATTACTTTGAAAACTTCATGCCATTCCCTTCTGGTCTGAAGAGTTTCTGTTGAGAAATCTGCTGACAGCCTTATGGGTCCTCCCTTGTTGGTCACTGCTTCTCTCTCTCTTGCGGCCCTTAATAGTTTCTCTTTGTCCTTAACATTTGCCATTTTAATTATCATGTGTCTTGGAGTGGTCTCTTTGGGTTCCTTTTGTTTGGCACCCTCTGTGCTTCCTGAACTTATCTGACTTTCTCCTTCCACAGCTTAGGGAAGGTTTCTGTGATTATTTCTTCAAACAGGTTCTCTATTCTTTGCTTATTTTCTTCTCCTTCCATAACCTCTATGATGCAAATGTTTGTTTTGTTTCCCTTTATACCAATGTTCCCTTAAACTGTCCTCTTGCTTTTTAAGTATTTTTTCTTTTTGCTGCTCTGAATTTTTTTCCTTATCTTCTAATTCACTTATATTCACTTATTTGATCCTCTGCTTCATTGAGCCTCCTTTAATTCCTTCCAGCATATTCTTGATGTTGGATATAGTACTGTTCATTCTACCTGGTTCTTATAATAGCTATATCTTTTTTCATAGTAACATAGCTTTCACTAAGTTCGTTGTATTTCTCACTTAGTTCCTGGAAGTTCCCATTAAGTGTCTTGTGGTTCGCACTAATTTCCTTGTGCAACTTTATAACCATTACTCTGAAGTCTATTTCTGATAACTTGCTATCTCCATCTCATCAGGGTCTTTTTCTAGTGATTTTTCCTTTGCTTTAGTTTGGGAGTTTGTTTCTTTGCCTCCCCATTTTAGTTGTCTCTGTGTTTGTATATGTGTATTAAATATAAAATTGCTATTTCCCAGTCTTGCGGGGTGGGCTTTTATAGTGAATGTCCCATGAGACCCAGAGATGTATTTTCCTTATACTTCTGAGATGTGTGCTCTAGGCATGACCCTTTTGTGGGTTCTTTGGGCTCTCCTGTTGTAATTGAGTCTAGACTGTTGTC
Source organism: Miniopterus schreibersii (assembly GCF_964146895.1). Classification (NCBI taxonomy): domain Eukaryota; kingdom Metazoa; phylum Chordata; class Mammalia; order Chiroptera; family Miniopteridae; genus Miniopterus; species Miniopterus schreibersii. The sequence goes on from NC_138104.1 coordinate 48,397,700, forward strand.
CCATTGGTGGGAGGACTTTCCTCTCAGCTGGCTAACTATGAGGTTCAGCCACTACCATGTTGTATGGGCTGTTGTACAGGTGCTTACAGGGCAAAACAAAACACAACCAAACTGACAGAAAACAAACAGGAACCTACAAAATATACTGACAATCACAATGAAAACAACCCAAGAGAAAGCAGAATTAGGAAAGTGAAGAGAGAACACAACTACTAAGGCAAAAAAGAGAGAAAAAGATATTATTGCTAATAGTAAAAATATTCAAATAAACAATATACTGGGATAAATAAGGGGCAAAATAAAGATTTTGAAAAAAAGAAGGGAGAGCAAAAAAATAAGGGTAGAGAGCAGGAATAGGAAAATGGTTAAAAAAGACAGGAAAACAGAGAAATAAAGGGAGGAAAGTTATGCCAAAGGAACAAGAAGAGAGAGAAAGGTAAAGCAAGAGTAAGGAAGGAGGCCAGTAAGAGAAATGGAAGAAACAATAGAGAAAAGCTATAAACTTAATAATTATAACAATAATATCCAAACAATAAAGCAAAGAATATCAAGAAAACCTTGGGAAAGAAACAACAAACAAGGAAAGCAAGACAAAGCAAATTTCAAAAAAAATTATTTTTAAAGCCCAGTAAATGAAATTTGTCTGGGCACTTTATATTGTCTGAGGCTCACTATTTTGTATGATGATTTTAGGCCTACTTGGAGGTACTTTTGTGTCAGCCAATGTCAGGAGCTGTCTAGGTTTGGCTCTCAGTGTCCTTATGTAGCTGATCTGAGGTTGACCTGAGAATCTCTATGGACCACCTCCACCTGTCAGCTATTTCACCTCCCTCCTGTGGTTACCTAGTTTTATTCCAGCATCTTCCAATGAGGGTCTTTAGGGTGCAGGCAGGCTAGTGTAGCTCAGGCTATTGGGCCTCTTACTTAGAGATTTTGCCATCAAGCCCGGCCGGGCATGGCTCAGCAGTTGAGCGTCGACCTAGAGTCCAGGTGATCGGGGTTCGATTCCCGGTCAGGGCACATGCCCTGTTGCAGGCTCGATCAATGACCCTCTCATCATTGATGTTTCTATCTCTCTTTCTCCCTCGCCTCTCTCTGAAATCAATTAAGATATATTTAAAACATAAAAAGATTTTGCCATCAGACACTCACTGCGAGGAAACTAAACTCTGCTTCAAAGCCAACTCCTCAGTTTCTATCCATCCTCCAACTCTGGTTCCCCCTAAAATGTTCTGATGCAGGTTCAGATTGAATTCAGTCTATTGCCTTTTCTGTATGGGCAATTTCAGCTGACCTGGGCTCAGTGGGATTGATCAAAAGAGACTTTGGTGAGCACATTGCCTGCCCAGCCCTCAGAAGGAATTTTAAGCATTTTTTCAAGTTCCCAAGCAATACTTCCTGAGAGTCTTACTCTTGTAATGCCTTCCTGTGAGCTGTTTTCCCTTACCCAACCAGATACCCCATTGGGGGTATCTGGGGTTTCAGAGAGTTGAACCAACCACTTTTCTATTGGAGGTGGTACTCCTAGCCTGCAGGAGAAATAGACATACTCCACCCCTCCTTTCCCAGTTCTGGTTGCTTGATCTCACAGGGCACTCAGTTCAAACTCTCCTCAATTCAGGCACAGAATCCAGCTTTCCCTGGCCTGTCTCCCTAATATGAGCCAGGAAGGTGGATGCTATGGGTTGCCATCCAAAAATAAAAAAACATATTAAGTAACAGACAAAAAACCTGCTTTGCGAAGATCTGGTGCCCTTGTGCTTCCAGTCTAAGCAGGAGAGGTTACAAAGTCAGCCCCATGCAGGTCTCCTGCACAGCTGATCTCAGTACAGCTGGGGCCTTAGTTCCCAACTCTGCTCACTATCTCAGCTATCTTCAGAGCTGGTAAAAACTCCGGCTCAATCCCCGCCGGCAGGTCTAGTCTCTCTCCTGCGGTGGGAGGGCTCTCTTCCTCTTCCTTGCACTACACAGTTTAAATGCTTCCTGGGGCTCTGTATAATGCCTTACAAGAAAGCAGACGGTCCCTTTAGGTTTCTGCTGGGTGCAGCCCACAGGACTCTTTCTATTCTAAAGTCACACACTGCAAGATACCTTTCCTGCAGTCAGAGCCTAGAGTGAATTTCTCCTGCTGGGGTTGCTGCCATTAGGTACATTCTTTCACTGGGAAGGTGTGGACCCCACCTCACAGGCAGACTGTTCCCCTGTCTCCCTCTGCCTGCCGTGCATGGACTCTCTTTCCCTCACTGCTCAGGGTTTGAGATCCGTGCTTTTGGATGCCAGTCCACACTCCCAAGGGGAGGGATCTTTGCAGCCTCTAAGCCTTGGGCCTTGAAGCCCAGCATGGGTTTCAGGGGGGACTACCCCTTTCCATGCCTCCCCATCACTTACCAATCTCTACGATGTTCCTTCAGTGCTCCTTAGTCAAAATACGTTCAAATCAGCTATACTTTTCTTGTTTTTCCAAGCTTACTATGCAGTATTTAACTGTACATCTAATCCATGGCTGGGAGCAAGGTCACTCTTGTTAGAGTGTAGCCATCTTTGAAGTCCCCTCATCATAATTTTTAACACACTTACTACATGCCAGATAGGGGCCCATTCATTACCAGGCTTATCTCATCTAATTCTCAGAATAAACCCACATGGTGAGTATTATTATTTTGTCTGTAGTAGATCTCAGGCCTTCTAACTCCATGATTTTTCACTCTGACTCTACATTAATATCACTGGGGAGCTTTAAAAAATCCCAAAGTCAAGGTCACACCCCAGAACAATTATCTCAGAATTTCTGGATGTTGGGCACTTTGGTTACTTTTAAAAGTTCTCTCTTTCTCTACCTGCCCCCATCCCCCTTTCCCTCTGGTAATCGCCATACTGATGTCTGTGTCTAAGAGTTTTTTTCTTAATCTCTTCAAGTATTGAACCTAGCATGCACTCCCACGTCTGACAGCTGTCAATCTGTTCTCTATGAATCTGTTTCTATTTTGTTTGTTTATTTTCTTCATTAGATTCTACATGTATGTGAAATCATATGGTATTTGTCTTTCTCTTACTGGCTTATTTCACTTAGCATAATACCTCCTAGATCTTTCTATGCTGTTGCAAAGGGTAAGATTTATTTATTTTTTTTTTATGGCTAAGTATTATTCCATTGTGAAAATGTACCACAGCTTTTAATGCACAATCAATACCACGAAAGACATTTGTTCTGAAACCTGACTGCACATTAAAATCACTTGGAAAGCTTAAAAATTGAATCTTAATTTTACTAATTGAATCTAATTCTCTGAGCTGAAGCTGTTTAAAGGTTGCCACCTAGCTGATGGAGACTGAGAAACCCCTGTTGCAGAAATTGGTTTGCCACCTCCTTGAGCTTTCAAGAGTAAGGACTATGGAAATGAGTGCTGATCAGTACCGGGGAGGGAACTGCCAGGAGACAACAAAGACAAATGGTATTCACAAATTTTCCAAGGGTTTTCCTGCCCAAAGCAAGTTTATAACCCTCTCACCCCTTCCCTAATTCTGGGAGTTTCTTCTCTTATCTTCTATTCCCCAAAGCAAGTCTCCATCTATGCCCTTACGAGAGATGCACAACATGACATAATTGTTAGGTGTAAGTCTCTGAAACCAGACTGGCACTTGCTACCTGGGAAAACATGGGCAAGTCACTGAAGCTCTTTGTGACAGAGTATTTTCATCTGTAACATGTTAATAATTGTATTACTTACCATAAAAGTCTTCTAATTGTCATTGAAAGGACTAAGAGAGATGATTCATGTAACATGCTTAACACATTGACAAAGTGTAAGTGATCAGTAAGTTTTAGCTAGCCTCTGAGCCTCAGTTTCTTTATGTGTCGACAGAGGATGAACAAACCCACTCTAGCTATCTCAGAAAGCTATTGTTATTATCAAAACACATTATATATGTGCAGATCACTTTATAATCTGAACTAGACCATATAGCTACAAGAGATTATCAGTTCTTATCGTTTTCCTTAAGGTATATAGAGAGAGTAAGGGTCCTTGTCAAAAAAGTTAAAGGAGTCCCTAAAGTCATTTAATCTTGGGGCTAGAAAGGCTTTTAGAAACCATTAGTCCACTACCTTCATTGTTCAGATGCTACAAATGTTAAGTTAGAGAAGAAAAAAGACTTGCCCAAGATCACCAGAAATTATGGCAGGGCTAACAGGAAATCTCAGGATGACTGATTCTGGGTAAGGCTTTTGTCTCCATCTCAAATTCTCTCCCTCTTTCTGTTCCTATCTTCCTGCTTCCCTCAGCTCCCAAGCCCTATTCTTCATGTCCTGAACTGTAAAAACAGAGGCTGAGCTGCCATGTACCATTAAACAAGAGGACTGCTCTTTTTTAGAAGCCATAGAATCAATGTGATCAATTAAGATTCCTCCTTACAGCTTGTGTGCAGTACAGTCTGTGTGAGTCAGGAACTTAGGAATCCCTTTGAAATAAGGAGTGAGTGTGGCATATTTCTAATAGTCTGTACTTTTGGACTTGACTCAGCTAGGACACACTGGTCTCAAGTCCCTAACACACTAAATGAAAAACTTGAATACTCAGATCGGGACTTCCCTCCCTTATCTAGTTTACAGATGAGACATGATGGTTTTTTGTCTCTGGTCAGATTAGATGAGAGTTTTAAAAATGCACTGTTTGGAGATTAGAGGTTTGTTGAGGGGAGGGTGGTATGTTGAGTCACAGAGTTAAGGCAGATAAGATAGAGGAATTGGCTGCAAATTCAGGGTTATGTATGGTCACTTAGAAGTCACACTCATGAGAAATTATCTTCCAGACTTTTAAGGTATGGTGCTTGAAATCTCACTATTATCTATTATCACTACCCCATTTCATACACGAGATTGCATATGTCAAAGAAACACCAATCAGAAAGAATATATGCACCCTTATGTACATAGCAGTGTTATTTACAATAGCTAAGATCGGGAAACAGCCCAAGTGCCCATCAGTAAGTGAGTGGATAAAAAAGCTCTGGTACATTTACACAAAGGAATACTACCCGGCTGTAGAAGAAGGAACTCTTACCTTTTTTGACAGCATGGATGGACCTGGAGATTATTCTGCTAAGTGAAATAAGCTAGACAGAGAAAGACGAATACCATATGATCTTATTATACATGGAATCTAATGAACAAAACAGAACCAGATGCATGGATACATGGAACAGACTGACAGAGGTCAGAGGGGAGGGAGATGGGGAGGACTGGATGAAAGAAGATGAAGAGATTAGCCAAAGAATATATATGCATAGCCCCTGGACACAGATGACAGTGTAGTGATGGCCAGAGGTGGGGGTGGAGGATGGGTAAAGGTGGGCAAAAGAGGGGGAATGAAGGCACTTGTAACAGTGTCAACAATGAAAAAAACACATAAGACTTACTACCAATAATTTCAAAAGAGCTAAAATTAAATCCAGCAATATCCCCATTCTCCTCTGCCACACACAATATAAATAAATGGATAAATAATGAATTAATTTAAAAAGTCAGTATCTATCAATATTTCCTTTAAAAATCATGACAAGAAACCTTAATTTGCCCTCCAACAGTGTTACATGTTAGTTCCAGTCTGTTAGACAACATTGAGACGAATTAATATGACCTGGAAGTTGATAAAACCTATGATAGTTGCACTAACTTTTATTTCAAGAATTTAATAAATAGAATCACTTTGAATATCCCAAAAGGCCTGTCTTCCCATTCTCCCCAGGCATACTTAATTTCCATGGCAAAATGTTAGTCTTACCAGATTTCTACTGACTTGGACGGCAGGTGCCCAGATTTATTAAGGCTAAAATAAAGGCCAAATTATTCAATAAGGAAGAATGAGCTGTGGAATGCTGCTAAGAATCCTATTTCAAAGTCAGAGAATATCAATTTATAGCCCCTAGATTATATGTGTGCCCCTTAACTTTTCAAAGTTTAAATTACAAACAACAGTTCTAAATATGTTTGCTTCAAAAGAGTCCCTTGGCAGGAATAAAATAACCATTTGCCCACATTTTGATAGCATGAAATCAGTGGTATGCTGAAGCTGTCTAGGACTGACCCATGAGAGAGAGCCTATTGTTAAGTTTTCAGGAAATCTGCAAGCTGGTTGACTTCAAGTAGCTTGAAATTGACCATAATGGGAGCATATCCTCCAAGACAAATCGGGGCTCTCTCATTTTATTTGTCTTCAGAGAGCCGGTTGTTAAAATTATATTGGATTCATTCTGCAGGTTTTTAGGCATTAATCATTTCTGCTGCAGAGAAACTGAGGAGGTATAGCCTCTCTGGACCACTGACTGCTGAAAGAATTCCTCCAGCATTTGAAAATTTTCATAACTGTCCAGCCACATCCAATCTTCTTTGGTAGGATGGTATCTTGGTCAAAAGAGTTCACATTTTCTCAGCAGCACCCATTATGGTAATTATAAAGCCGTAAAGAGAACTCCAGTGATGAACTTTCATTCTTCACAAATCATTGCAAATCACTTTTTTCATAAAACATCTTAAAAGGGTGTGACTCAAGGTCTGGGAATAGGCTATCAGGAGATAACTATGAACAAAACCAGATACAGGCTCTTCTCACTCCATTCCCTCTCCCAATGAGAATTTACCATCTGGTCAAGGAGACAGATGATAATCTCACACTAGCCCAGATAAATGTAAAAATACACTTGTTAAAAGTACTAGCCCTGGGTGAGCACTATCTTTGTAATCCTATCAGATAGTCATTTCTCCAGTAGTTTCATTCCATGCATTCAGTGATGAGTATGAACTAAATCTCTCTGCAACTCTACAAGGTTCCTTCTCTGTAGTTCTCTCCTCTCTGGTACTTTGCATTGGGAACCCTAGCCAACCTGTTACCTTTGTTTCCTTAACTCAGGGAGTTTTCTCTCCCTGGGTTCTCATTCCTGGCTCTGTGTCCTGGAAATTCTCCCAAGGCAGTAACCTGGGGCAATTGTAGAACTCATCTCATTTGTTTTTGTTCTTTGTTGCCTGATATCCAGTATCTTAAAAACTGTTATTATATATAGTTTCTCTGTCTTTCTTGGTTGTTTCAAGCAGTTGGGTAAATCTGGTATCTGTTACTCCATTTGGACAGAAGGGAAAGTTGAGGGAACTGAATGTGATCTGATATTCAAGATAGTTGCCTTTAAGATATTACCCTCCATGGTTGTGCAGGATTTTGTCCTCAGTGTGTATGTGAACTTGAAGGCCACTTAGGATGAAGCTGATTGCAGAAGACTGAGGATACTGGTTATGATGCCTTCCACATTTATGCATAAGGGAGGGTGTGGCTTACAAATGGTCATTATTAATTTTCTTTCCCATCAACTGTTCCTTCCTTTTAGTCATACATGTTGATTTTCCTCTAGGGAAACATTCCTTTCTCACTTTCAGTCTATGTGAGTCCAGTAGGACTGACATTACTCCGAAGCAAGTAAGGTTGTCATATGACCCAGATTTGACAAATCAGAATCACTGTCTTCTAAACCACAGACATTTGGTTTAGGAATGGGTAAGTTGGTCTAAGATTTAACTCCAGAATGTTTTCTGGAACTATTTAAAAAGAGATTTATTTCCACTGGACTTGGAGCTGATTAGATGTAGGAATAGAACTGCTCAGTGCCACCCCTTCCCCACCACTCAGACATACACAAAAAGAAAAGTAGAGACCAACTCCTTTTGATATTTTTGAGTCCCTGAATCTTCCTAGAGTTTTCAGTTATTAATAAATTTCTTTTATTGCTGAAACCATTTTTAGCTGGATTTCTACCAATTACAGATAGAAAGTTTTGAGTCATACGTAAGTAATCATTGTCATCAGAGGATCATAGTAAGGGAAGTAAGTGATTACACAAATAATTAAAATACAAAATATGAAATGTTCAGTCTTAATGGTACAAATAGCATGATTTCAGAGAAGGGATAAATTATAATAAAAAGATAAAACTACTATTGATTGTGTAATTACATTAAGTGTTGTTTATACATTGTCTCATTCAATTTCCATAAGAGCCTGGTCGAGTGGGTATTTATTCCTATTTAACTGAAGAAACTGAACCTTAGAGAGAATAGGTAACTCTCCCAAGATCAAACAACTAGAAAATGTCAGAGGCAAAAGTGTAAACTGTCTCTCTCACTTCAGTGTTTTTATCACTTCTTTATGTTACAGTTGTGGCTTTAAGGAATCTGAGGAACTGAGAAGGCTGTGTGAAATGGACTTTGGAAGATGGTTGCTGGAAGAAAGGGTGGGTATTTCAGGTAACAAGAAGGGCAACAGCAAAGGGACAGAATAGGCTTGGGGATGGCTGGATTTATAGGGGGAGGAGTAAGAAATGAGTGAAAATTCTGCCTGGTACTCTAAGATCAAGCTCTTGAATTGCTTGATGGTTATACTCCAGTCCCTTCGTGGCTGATGAATTTTCTCTTTATCTATTCTTTCTATTCTGGTCTATCCCAAGCAGCTTTGCTTCTTGATCAATTTATCCTTGTTTTGTTTTGATTGTCATACAGGCAGAGGTATAGGAAAGCTTGAGAGTGAGGCAGGGCCCACACTATTGATTGATGGAGTTAACACACAAAACAGATGGCACCTTTTGCTTTCATGCACCTCATACTTTTGCTTTTACTTGGCATCCTTCACTATATATTTATCATATTTATAACAACTATCATATCAACATTTACTTTAAAGAATTCAGATCAAAAAGCATGTGTTACTTAAGAATCAATCCTTCCACTTCTAGGAATATATCCTAAGAATCCTGAAACACTAATCAGAAAGAATATATGCACCCCTATGTTCATAGCAGAGCAATTTACAATAGCTAAGATCTGGAAACAGCCCAAGTGCGCATCAGTAGATGAGTGGATAAAAAAGCTGTGGGACATTTACACCATGGAATACTATGTATCTGTAAAGAAAAAGGTTCTTGTACCCTTTGGGACAGTATGGATGGACCTGGAGAAAATCATGCTAAGTGAAATAAGCCAGGCAGAGAAAGACAAATGTCACATGATCTCACTTATATCTGAATCTAAAGAACTTAATAAACTGATGAACAGAATAGATTCAATGACATTGAAGCATAGATCAGACTGAGGAATGTCAGAGGGAGGGAGGAGGGTGGGTGGGTGGAGGGGGAGAGAGTAACCAAAGAATTTATATGCATATATGCACAACCCAGGGACATGGACAATGGTGGGGAGGAGGACTGGGGAGGGTGATGGGACGGGGCGGAATGGGTCATTGGGGAGATAAAGAAACATTTGTAATATTTTAAAAAAATAAAAAGTAAGCAATCTAAAAAAAAAAAAAGAATCAATCTTATGATTCTTTCTATACCAGGCACTGATCATTTCACAGATATTTGCTCATTTAATTCTCATAATGACTTTATGAGATAAGGACATGCTATTATTTCAATTTTTCAGACAAGGAAACTGGGGCATGGAGATGTTAAGTAATTTGCTCAACATTAAAGAACTAGTAAAGTGTGGAGCTAAGATTTGTACCCAGGCAATCTTGGCTTCACATTCCACGTGTTTAACCACTGTACTGCAGAAGGTGCTGGAGATGCAAATCCCCATAAGGACACATGCATCCAGGCTATGATTTTATTTCTTCTCTTTGGCTTACAGCCATTCCTAGAAATCATTCAGAGACCCTCCCAACATGACTAGGCACTAGAGATGTATGTCTGATTGACAGTTCTCCTACCATGAGTCCATTTATCCTCATCTTTAGGGTACGATCCAGACAGTATTGACCCCTGGAGACTTTAAAGATTTTAGGAGGCATGTTTAATGCCTCAATAGTCTTCCCTTTTATTTTCCTTTCTAGTGAGTTGCATTTATAGGGTGCCTGAGGCAGCAATGCCCCCCTTTGGCATGTCAGTGCATTGTGCAAACACATAGGGCATCTGCCAAGATTGTTTGGTCTTCTACCTTAGCTAACATTAGGATTTAGATTGTGTATCTCCTTAACACTGAATAAAAATGTGAAAATGATTGAAAAAGCAGTGGCGTACTTTAGGGTTGAAACATTTATTCTTTGTTGATCCAAGTAGAAATCTGGATTCTTTTTTTTCATGTGGTTCTTAAATTGCTCTGTTTCAGTGAATTCTTAATACCAATGTGGTTAACTTTAAAATTGACTTTCAAAAGTCCAGAGTGTTAACCACAGATGTTAAATTTAATGTTATGTGGTTGTAACTACAATTAAAAATAACATAAATAATGAAAAATAAAAATAGATAAAATCAAGCTTTCAACAATAATGGTTTTATCTGATATCTTTAATTAATCAGCAGTTGCCCCATTTCCTTGCTACAGAATATTACTTTAGCTTATGGGAGAGGCATTGGAAAAGGGAAAGAGGCTTATCTGTACAGGACATCATACTATGGGGAACATTTTTAAACGAAGGTAAATTGAAACAAACTGAAGCCTTTCAGATTCACACAATTCTTATGATGATATTACTTCCTCTGACTGAATCATTGTACTTCTTCTTTCTATTTAGGTCAAAATCATCTTTCCTACAATTAGCAACATTTGAATATAGACTACATAGGATACTAGAATTTCACCAATGTTAAAAGTCCTGAATTTGATAATTATACTATTGTTATATGTGATACTGCATTTGTTTTTGAAAATACACACTGAGATATTTAGAGGTGAAGAGTTATAAATTTTGCAATATACTCTCAAAGATTCAGTAGGAAAACCAAAGGGACATATTTTTCTTTAAACTCAAATTTTGTTGACAAAATAATTCACATGATGGCTTTTCTAAATGTTTCAAGCAAATGAAGCAAATGCAGTTTTGTCTTTAAGCTAATTTACAATGCATCTTAACTACTCTCTAGTATAAATGTGATGCCAGATGTTGCCAGACATGAACTGTCAAAATATGATGTGTCTGTTTCAGTGAACGCAGTGAGTCAGAACTTATTTGTTTATTCTTTTAAGAAAGATTATTACATTCACCCTCATGTAGAATGCACTGACTATTGTTTGAACCACATTCAATACGGGGGCATTGAGAATCTCAGACTTGGACAGAGTATATATTTAACTTAGGAATGTTTTCCAAATATAATATTATTTGAAAATCCAATTGGACACATTACAAATGCACATCACCTTAGTTCTTTGCAATGAACCTTGGAAATCAGGAAAAGCTACATATTTATAAAATGCTTTTGGCAGCAAACAGCATGAAATATGTTGACCAATGTTCAGACACACTGTTTAGTCCACAATTTGGTAATAATGTGGTGTTCATTAAATTGTTCTCAGAGTTTGCCTTCGCTTTGAATAGGAACTCAGTCTTTTCTCCCTTTGATCATATTAATGTATGGTTCTCAGATGCACAAATTGAACCATTTTTCATCAGGCTGGTGAAAAAAGGAAATTAAGAGAAAAAGAAAAGGAGAAAAAGAAACAACTTTAAAAAGTTCTTCTATTATTCTTGGGCCTTTCTGGGTAGCCAAGAACTAGATGTTCCAGAAGCTTCAAGATAGCTGGTAACTATATTGAACATTAGAGAGTTTGCTACACTTATGGTGTGTTAATTGAATTCCCTTTGCCAGTGAGCAGCAAACATGGTAGGTGACCTCCTAAATGAAACTGAAGAATGGGCTCCTGCAAATCAGTTATCATCTCAATGTTGGTAAGTAGGAACACATCTTGCAGATCTGTGGGGAAAGGGAGCAGGGTAGACTGACAGTGCAAATGAAAGCTGGAGGGACTTCACACAGTTCCTAAGGTGATTGACCTCTGCTACCCCACATGAAAGCCAAACAAGAGGCAAACAGGAACTGAAAGAATTAGACAGTAAATCACAGAGCTGAATTATTCAGCACTGCTATAGGATGCTTCCAAATGTTTGATAAATGGGTAGTAGATTAAAGTGAGACACAGTGAAGTAGAAGGACAGTCATGAAGCCTATCTAGCATGAAGGCCAACATCTGCTTGTTTAATTGCATTGATACATTCCTAGTGGGGAAAAGAAAATGATCTTAATATAGCATATACTCTACTCCTCCCCCTCTGGATAACTGATCATTTGAAAATTCTTTTCTGTTGGCTATTTCCTATGTGAATCACCACCTCTTGACCTCACCTCCAAAAAAATTTAAAAAGGAAGGAAAAGATTGTGTTGTGACCTCTGTCTAATTGCAATATGATTCCACATGCCAAAAAGGAAAACCATGTAACAAGCCCCAGATGCTATTAATAGGACATTTGAACAGTCTGTTTAAAGTCTAGATAATGTTTAAGGAATTTAAGATTGTCCTTTAAATGAAAAAAGTGAGGAAGCTCAAGGTTTGCACTGATTTTCTTCCCTCTCTGGTGTTTGGACAGTAAAAAGTACAAATGAAATAATGTGAAAAACAGATGAAAGTGGAAAAGGAAAGCACCAAACAGATAAGGAAAAACCTTTATTTTTTAGTCATTTTCTGCTACTCAATTTTATCTACTGAAAGTCATTGGCAATTTTCTTCCTGGACATTCTTTCTATTTCTACACTACTGAGAGATACTTTTATATGCATGGTGTGCACGCTATCTCTCAAGGACTTGAAAATGATTAAGAAATAGATGACAATGAATTAAACCATATTCATGGTTGTACATTATGTTGAACATAAAAAAGAGCTATTGACAAAATTAGTTCACTCACATTTTCCCTGAAAATAGAAAAGACAAGATAATTTTGTTAAGGAAACAAAAGGGAAGGGCCATCGACAGAGGATGAAAAAGTACCTCAGCTGCAAGGGCAGCAAGCAGAGGAACTAAACAACTTTGAAGTTCTATCCAAGTCCGTTAGGGTTAATTTGGTAGAGAGGAAAACACACTAGCCAAGAGACCCTGGTCTCATCTGCTCTGTTGCTCAATGAATGTGTGACCTTGGATAAGTCACTAAACCTTTTTCAGAGGGCCTCAGTTTCTTCATATGTAAAGTGAGAATAATACTTTTTTAATCTTAATTGTGCAAGACCCAAAATATTTATGAACACTTTACTGAAAACTTAAAGACATAAATCTTAAGGTTATGCTTCTGATTATTATTATTATATTACCATACTTGAGTAGCTAATAAAGCTGCTTTTGTTAGGACAAAAAGCTAGGGCTTGCACTGCACTGGAGCCAATAGAAGTTAGGATAAAATAGCTAATGTTGTTTAAGCAATTGCCATGTGCCAAGAACTGCACTAAGCCTTTTTGTGCATCTTCATTCAGTCCCTACAAGTTTCTAGAGTAAAAATAGTTGTCCTCATTTTACAGATAAGGAAACAGGCTCGGTGATTTGCCCATGGTCATACAGCCAGGAAGTGACAAACCTGGGATTTGAACACAGGGCCTGTCCCAGTTACCCCCAAAATTGCTGCTTTCAAATAGAGATGGAGAAACAAAGGTAAATCAGGCTTTCTGAATGAGGTTCACTATATAAGTCTTGGCCTAAAGAAAATGTTTCCCTTTTAGGAATTCCTGCTTTCAAGCATTGCTATCAGTATTAATGAATGTGATAAAAATCATTCATGCTGAGGTACTAATCCTTCCAAGAATCTAGAGAGAGCAATGCTTAACTCATAGAATGAAAGAATAACAGTGATATTAAAGACCTTGTAGTACTGAAGTCAGTGGACAATTGTCTCCTTTGTCTACATTTACAAATGTTCTTAATTTTTCTGAGCATTAATAGCCATGTTTCCTTAGCCTTCTAGGGTGCAGCAAACACACCTGGGCTTGAATCCTTTTCTGGCTTTTACTGTCCTTAGAAGAATATTTAACTTTCTTGAGTTGAGGTCTCTTAATCTGCAAAAAATGATAATTACTATTACCTCACAGAGTTACTCTGAGGATTCAATGAGACAATGTATGTCAAAGTATCTGTTTCATAGTATAACTCGAAATATAATAACAATAACTAACAGTTATATAGTATACATTATGTTGCAAACATTGTTATGTGACCTTATTTACATTAACTTACGTAACTGTAATGACCTTATAAAGTAGGCACTATTATTATCCTTATTTTATAGTTGAGGAAACTGAAGCACGGAGTGGTCACACAACTATGAAGTGGCAAAGCCAAGATTCAAACAAGCAGAATGGCTCTCAGATTGCTGCCTACCAGTGAGAATTTTCAAAAGAAGACAGTCCATAAAAGAAAAAAAACCCCAAGCATTGGAATAATTAAAACATGGCTAGATTGTTTTGACTTCTAAAGGTGTGTATTTTTTATCTTTATTTTATTTTTTAAATATATCTTTATTGATTTCAGAGAGAGGAAAGGAGAGGAAGAGAGAGATAGAAACATCAATGATGAGAGTCATTGATCGAGCCCGCACCCCAGGCATGTGCCCTGACCGGGAATTGAACCCCAATTGCCTGGATCCTAGGTCGACGCTTAACCACTGAGCCATGCCTGGCCGGGCTGAAGGTGTGTATTTTTAAAAAAGCAGTGGATAAATTTGGGAGTATTTGTTTAAAAGTGAGCAACAACAATAATAACATTAATGACAGATAACACTTATTCAGCCTTTACTACATACTAGGTCCTATATTACCTTTCAGTAATTCTGAGCTTTAAGTATTCAATAAGTATTAGTAAGTACTACTGTATTCTATCATGATTATGAAGGTTCCAGTCCAGTAGGAGGAATACAACATGTGCACAGATAATTAGAATATAATGTACAAAGTGCAAAGTAACAAGAAACATTAAAGTGATCAGGGAGGTCAGAAGCAAGAGAGGAAAGTTCTGGGGTAGGAATATATATGCCACTGATAATCAAAGAAAGTTTAAAAGAGATAGCCATTTACAAGAAGGAACTTGAAGAGAGGGTAAAGGTTGCAAAATGCAGAGCAGGAAGAGAAATCAAATTCTACCAGAAGATAAAGACACAGTAAGATGCACAGTATGTTTTGTGAATGACAGGTAATTCATTTCGGTTGTGAAGGAGGCTGTAAGGGATGAACTTAGCAAATTAAAATGAGATAAGATTTGAGGAATGGGAGATTTGAATGTCAACGTGACTTTGAACCTCATTCTGTGAGAAATGAAGAGTAATTGGAGACATAAAAGTGTTTTTGGCATGAATAAAGAGCTCAATATTAGGAAAAATAACCTAGCAACAAATATAGGATGAATTAGAGGGGGAGTGAATAAAGGAAAAAAATCTAATTAGGCAGCTACATATTGCAATAGCCAGTTTACAATGACACGCAGAAAGAGAGGATTTTCTTCTGTGTCAAAAGACCAAGTCAACATATATATAAATATACTCACTAAGTTCCTACTGTGGGCCAGGCGCTTGGTGAGTTGAGCAGTCCCTCTACTGAAGGGGTTTTAGTAAATTATAATTTACTAATTCTACCTTTAAAATCTCTTAGAAGCACATTCTATGAAAAAGGAGACTTGGTAAACAGAAGTTTAATTTTTTAGGAAACAATTTGAACTATGCAATCAAAAAAATAATCACCTTTTAGAGATGGACAATAATCAAGCATGCAAATACTCATGAATCCACAGCCACAACCTGTAATTAAATCTATAACCAGTAGATGGCGGTTGTAAACTTTCACCTAGACAAAAACAAGTGGCTTTCAACTCATAGAAGGAAGCAAAAGAGGGATGAGAGAGAAGAGGAAATAAGAGAATGAGAAGATGTGTGAATGGAAGGGAAGGGTTGTTGGGGGAGGGAGTGGGAGATAGTGGGGTGACAGAAACTATGCTTGCAGTTCAAAAGTCTCCCTGAGATATACTTAGTTCAGAGCTGCTTTTCAGCAGTTAAATTTGCAGCTAGCCCTGCTGGTGGGGAAAAAGTATTAGTTTCCAGGCAGATATTGAATAGGAGAATGTTCTTATTCCATAATCCCTCCAACTGAGTTTAGTAAAGAGAGGGAGTAGCTGTATTTGAAAAGTGCTGCACAGGGCTTTTGACCTTGGGTAGTGAGAAATGTGACCTGAAAAATGTCTTAACTATTCTGCTCCCTGGGTGTCTCTTTCTTTCTAGTTAAGTGGAAAATCCTATCAGAGGAGGAGCAAAATTGGAACAGACAAGTTCTCAATATATTACTGGGGGCATTTACGAAATTCAAAACAAACGGGATATACTAGTCAAAATGACCTTTCGAAACCCAGGTGGAGACTGTCTCCAAAAGAAGGAGTACTTATGAAAATGCCCAAAGGTGGATATTGGCTGTGGTCCAGTAATGGATAAGGAATTACAGGAGTAAAGATAAATAAGGGAAGGAAGGAGGTAGAAGACCATCTTGCCTTTTTTTTTTTTTTTTTTTAGAATATAAATTCATTCTACTTCCTTTTAGTGCAGTCAGAGTATCTTGAGGTAAATAAACATTGGTTCTATCTTCCTGAGTAGAGATAGGAAGATCAGGAGTTCAGAGATGTTAAGGGAAATTTTTACCCAAATATCCTGTTTTTGCAACTGCAAATTTCTGTATGTCAGAAGTAGGACATGGCTCTCACCAGTCTAAAACCAAGGGCTGTTTTCCCTTCTGAAGAATCTAGGGGAAATTCCATTTCCTTTTCTTCTCCATATTCTAGAGGCCAACTTCATTCCTTGACTCAGAACCCCTTTCTCCTATCTTCAAAGCCATCAACATTATATCTCTTTGACCATTGTTCCCCTGTCACATCTCCCTCCCTTTTTTGTTGAATTTATTGGGGTAATGCTGATTAACAAAATTATACAGGTTTCAGGTGCACAATTCTAAAACACATCATCTATACACTGTACTGTGTGCTCACCACCCCAAGTCAAGCCTCCTTCCATCAGCATTTTATCCCCCTGTACCCTCCTCTATCTCCCCACACCTTCTCCTCCCCCTGGAAATCACTACACTGTTGTTCATGTCCATGAGTTTCTTCTTATTTATTTATGTTTTTGCTCAATCTTTCCACAGCTCCTATCCAGCCCCTTCCTGATAATTGTTAGCCTGTTCTCTATGTATGAGTCTGTCTATATCTTGCCTGTTAGTTCATTTTGCTCATTAGGTTCAACATATGAGTGAAATCATATGGTACTTGTCTTTCTTTAACTGGCTTATTTCACTTAACATAATGCTCTCTAGGTCCATCCATGCTGTCACAAACGGAAAGATTTCCTTTTTTTTTTATGGCCAATTAGCATTCTATTTTGTAGTATAGCAGTATTCCAAGTAGTATACCATTGCTTTTTCATCTACTCATCTACTGATGGACACTTGGGCTGCTTCCAAATCTTGGCTATTGTAAATAATGCCGCAATAATCATAGGGGTCCATATATTCCTTTGAATTGGTATTTTGAGTTTCTTCAGATAAGTTCTCAGAAGAGGAATCACCAGGTCACAAGGCAGTTTCATTTTCAATTTTTTCAGGTAACTCCATACTGCTTTTCACAGTGGCTGTATCAATCTGCATTCCCACCAAGAGTGCATAAGGGTTCCCTTTTCTCTACATCCTCACCAGCACTTTTTTTTGCTGATTTATTGATGATAGCCATTCTGACAGTTGTGAAGTGATATCTCATTGTGGTTTTAATTTGCATTTCTCTGATGATTAATGAGCATATTTTCACAATCTTATTGGCCATCTGTGTGTCCTCTTTAGAGAAGTGTCTACTCAGGTACTTGGCCCATTTTTAAATTGGATTGTTTGATGTTTTTGGTGTTGAGGTTTATAAGTTCTTTATAAATTTTGAATATTAACCCCTTATCAGATGTATCATTAGAGAATACGTTCTTTTATCCATTCTGAATAAACTCAAAATGTATAAAGAATTTAGATGAAAGTCGTGAAACCATAAAACCCTATAAGAAAACATAGGCAGCAAAATCTCAGACATCTCATATAGCAGAATTTTCACTGATACATCTCCTAGGGCAAGAGAAACAGAGGGAAAAATAAACAAATGGGACTAAGTCAAACTAAAAAGCTTCTGCACAGTAAAAGAAACCATCACAAAAATGAAAAGGGAACCCACTGGATGGGAGAACATATTTGCCATTGACACATCTGATAAGAGGTTTATTTCCAAAATATATAAAGAACTCATACAGCTCAACAAAAGGAAGACAAATAATCCAATTAAAAAATGGGCACAGGTCTGGCCGGTGTGGCTCAGTTGGTTGAGCATCATCCCATGCACAAAGAGGTCACCAGTATGATTCCCAGTCAGGGCATTTGCTGGAGTTGCATGCTCAATCCCTAGTAGGAGCTATGCAGAGGCAGCCAATCAATGTTCCTCTCTCATTGATGTTTTTATATCTCTCTCCCTTTCCCTTCCTATCTCTCTAAACATCAATAAAAAAGTATATTAAAAAAATGGGCAAAAAACCTGAATAGACACTTCAGCAAAGAGGACATACAGATAGATGGCCAAAAGACATATGAAAAAATGCTCAACACAACTAATCATCAGGGATATGAAAATTAAAATTACAGTGACATATTACATAACATCTGCCAGAATGGCTATCATCAATAAACCAACAAACAAGGACTGGTGAGGATGTGGAGAAAAGGGAAGGCTAGGCCCTGGCAGGCATTGCTTAGTGGTTAGAACTTCAGCCCGTGAACAAAGGATCTCGGGTTCAATTCTTGGTCAAGGACACATACCTGGGTTGCAGGTTCATTCCCTGCCCCCATTGGGGTGCATGAGAGAGGCAACCAATAGATGTGTCTCTTGCACATAAATGTTTTCTTCTCTCTCTCCCCCTCCTCTTACCCCCTCCCTTCCACTCTCTCTAAAAATCATTGGAAAAAACATCCTCAGGTGAGAATTAAAAAAGAAAAAAGAGAACCCTAGTACACTGCTGGCGGAAATGCAAATTGGTGCAGCCACTATGGAAAACAGCATGGAATTTATTCAAACAATTAAAAATGGAACTACCATTTGACCCAGCAATCCCACTCTTAGGAATATATCCTAAAAAGCCCCAAACTCCAATCAGAAAGAATATATGTACCCCTATGTTCAAAGCAGCATTATTTACAATAGCTAAGATCTGGAAACAGCCCAAGTGCTCATCAGTAGATGAGTGGATTAAAAAAAAGCAGTGGTACATTTACACAATGGAATACTATGCAGCTGTAAAAAAGAAGGATTTCTTAAACTTTGTGACAGCATGGATGGACCTGGAGAATATTATGCTAAGTGATATAAGCCAGGCAGTGAAAGACAAACATCACGTGCTCTCGCTTATACGTGGAATCTAAAGAACTTAATAAACTGATGAACAGAATAGATTCAATGACATGGAAGCATAGATGAGACTGATGAATGTCAGAGGGATGGAGGAGGGCGAGTGAGTGGAGGGGGAGAGAGCAACCAAAGAATTTATATGCATATATGCACAACCCAAGGACACGGACAATGGTGGGGAGGGGGACTGGGGAAGGGGAAGGGACAGGGTGGAATGGGTCATTGGGGAGAAAAAGGGACATCTGTAATATTTTAAACAAAAACAAAAATTAAAAAACAAACAAAAGTTTTTTTAAATAGATAGATGATAGATAGATGATAGATGATGATAGATAGATGATGATAGATGATAGATGATAGATAGATGATAGATAGATAGATGATAGAGAGATAGATGATAGATAGATAGATATAGATGATAGATGATAGATGATAGATAGATAGATGATAGATAGATGATAGATGATAGATGATAGATAGATAGATAGATGATAGATAGATAGATAGATAGATAGAGATAGATAGATGATAGATAGATAGATGATAGATAGATAGATGATGATAGATAGATAGATGATAGATAGATAGATAGATAGATAGATAGATAGATAGATAGATAGATAGATATATAGATAGATGGTAGATAGATGGTAGATAGGGATATAGATAGGTATAGATAGAAGATATATTTTAAGGGATTGTGGGGGCTGACAAGTCTGAAATCTGACTGGTAGACTAGAACTTCAGGTACAAGTTGATGCTACAGACTTGAGGCAGAATTTCTTCTTCCCTGGAACCCTCAGTTTTTGCTCTCTTCTTTTTAAAAATATGTTTTTATTGATTTCAGAGAGAGGAAAAGGGAGAGAGAGATATAAACATCAATGATGAGAGAGGGTCATTGATAAGCTCCTTCCTATAGGCTTCCTACTGGGGATCGAGCCCAAAACCTGGGCATGTGCCCTGACCAGGAATTGAATCATGACATCCTGGTTCATGGGTTGATTCTCAACCACTGAGCCACTCCAGACAGGCAAGAGTACATTTTTAAAAATAAGAAGTACAGTACTACTGTTTCATACTATAATAGATAGCATGAGGATGATAGGTGATTATTATTATCAATAATTTGGTCTCAGGCATTTTACATGGAAAATCTTATTTAATCCTCCAAACAACCTCATATTTATTTTAAAGGTAAAGAAAAAAAGATCTAGTTAAGTCATTTGTCCAAATTCACTCACTTATAAGTGGTAGAATAAAAATCCCATTTGACTGGCTCTGGAGCTCAAGCTCTTAACTATACTGCTTCTAAGGTTTTGGCCACTTCTGAAGAATTTGATAAAGTTATATAAAAATTTCTAAACACCAAATAAACACACATAGCCCATATTAGTTCACTCATGATTGATGGACAGCATTTCTTTTGTTTAGCTTTGAAAGAAGAAATGATCTCAAAGCTTACCACTATTACCCCTTTTTAGGACTTGGTAACTTGAAATGACATTGAAAAGTTTTTTATATTTAGTGGCTTATGTCTCCATTGCTACTTTCTCAACTATTTCCTTCCAGGGGTAAAGGGAGGTAGGAAACGCTGAAAATCAGTTCTCCCCAGTACAGTTATTCTTGCCAATTTTATTTGAATGGGCAAAGTTTTAAAGGCAAATGGTGTGCTTATAGTGCCTAATATTCACTTACCATT
The DNA here is from genome assembly GCF_964146895.1 of Miniopterus schreibersii. Lineage (NCBI taxonomy): Eukaryota > Metazoa > Chordata > Mammalia > Chiroptera > Miniopteridae > Miniopterus > Miniopterus schreibersii. The sequence continues at coordinate 48,418,651 of NC_138104.1, forward strand.
AAAATTAGAGCTAAGTTTGAGGATAGAGAAAATGGAATATATAAAGGATATTCTCAAGAGAGTAAAGACAAATTGTTTAGACCTTCATTTGATAAGCTTCTTCTGGACACTACGGCTAGCAATTCTCAGATAAAAGGTGAATTGGATGGGGCGTTATGGAAACATGCCTGACTTCCCGCAGATATTGGTAAAGGAGAAATGATACAGAAAATATTTTCAGTCAAATCTTTTTCTTCTATCAAGATATAATTAATTATTAAATAAAATTATTATTTTAACATTACATTATTTATTGAATAACTATATATTATTTATTAAAAGTAACCATTGGTTAATAATTTTCAAAAGGCTATAAAATCAGTTTAATAATATTTTCCTTTATATAGGTCTTTACATTAAAGAACTTATATACTTATTTGCATAACCTATGGACACAGACATCGGTATGGGGAAGGCCTGGGTGTGGGGTGGATTTGAGATGGAGGGGATCAATGGGGAAAAAACAAGACATCTGTATTACTTTCAACAATAACGATAAATTTAAAAAAGAAAACAAAAATGTTTTAAAGATAAAGAGGAACATTTTATGATAAAAATGTCAATCCATGAGGAAGATATAATAATTGTAAATAGATATACATCCAACAACACAGCCCCAAAATATGTGAAGCAAAAACTGACAGAAATGAAGTGATAAATAGACAATTCAACAACAATAGTTGTAAATATCAGTACCCAACTTCTATAATGGGTAGAATGACGTGGCAAAAGATCAATAAAGAATTAGAAGGCTTAAAGAACACTATAAATCAACTCACACTAAAAAAAATCTATAGAACATTCCATCCAAAAATAACAGAATACACACATAATTGTTGATAGACCAGAGGGTAGGCAATAAAACAATCCTCAATAAATTTAAAGGGATTGAAACGATACAAAGTAAATTCTCTGAACACAATGGAATGGCATTAAAAATAAATAACAGAAATAAAATTGGAAAATCACAAGTATTTAAAAATTAAACAACATATTTCAAAAATAACCAATGAGTTAAAGAAGAAATTAGAAGGGCAGTTAGAAAATATTTTGAGGTGAATGTAAATAAGCACAGCATCACAATACTTATAGTATGTGGTTAAATCAGTAATTACTCACAAATTTTAGCCATAAACACACATATTAAAAATGGAGATCTTAAATCAATAGCCTAGCCTTTGACCTTAAGACATTGGAAAAGAAGATCATACTCAATATAATTAAAGCATAACAAGGAAAAAATGATTAGAGTGGAAATTAGTGAAAAGGATACTAGGAAAACTACATATAAAACAAATAAAGCCAAAAGTCGGTTCTTGGAAAAGTTAGACAAAATTGGAAATAATATAGCTAGTTTGGTCAAGAAACATAGAAAATTCAAATTACTAAAATTAGGAATAAAATTGAAATATTACTACCAAACTTATGGAAATGAAAAAGCAGATTATAAGGGGATACTATGAAAGTTGTATGCTAAAAAATTACATACCTTAAGTGAAATTGACAAATTCATAGAAAAATGCAGACTACTAAAACTGACTCAAGAAAAAGCAGAAAATCTGAATAGACCCATAATGAAAGATAAAATTAATAATTAAAAAATAAGACTACCTGCAAATAAAAGTCCTAGGTCAGTTGATTCCGTTGTTGGGTTCTACCAAATATTCAAAGAACTAAATTCAATTCCTTAACAAACTCTTTGAAAACTAGAAGAGTGCAAAACCTTTTATAATTTGTTTTATAAGGCCAGCTTTTCCTGATAATAAAACCAGTAAAAGTCATCACCAAAAAGTAAACTACAAACCAATACCTCTAATGAATATAAGCAAACAAATACTTAACAAAATACTAAGAAACTGAATATAGAAATATGTAAAAAGTTTTAGATACAATGCTCAATCGAGATCTATTCCAATAATATAAGGTTGTTTTAACATCCAAAGCAATTAAAATAATACACCATATCAATAGACTAACAGACAAAAAACACATAATTATTTCAATCTACAGATAAAAGGTATTTGACAAAATCAAAAGCTCCTGTGTGATAAAAAAAAAATATTGAGAAAACTAGGAATAGGTGGCAACCCCTCCCATCAGACCTTCACTATACCATTGCCTGTTTCCATGGGTTATACATATATGTATATAAGTTTTTAGATCAATCTCTCCACATCCCTCAGCCTTCCCTCTGAGATTTGTCAGTCTGTTCCATGCTTCTATGTCTCTGGATCTATTTTGTTTATTGTTTTATTTTATTCATTAGTTTCCACATATGAGTAAGATCATGTAATACCTGTCCCTCTCTGACTGGCTCACTTCTCTTAACATAATACTCTACAGGACCCACCATGCTGCCTCAAAGGGAAAGGGGTCCTTCATTTTTACAGCTGCATAGTAATGCATGGTGTAAATATCGGAGAAGATGCCTGATATAATTTCAATATTCTTGAACTTGTAGCGACTTGTTTTGTGTCCTAATATGTGGCCTATCTTTGAGAATGTCCCAAGTGCACCTGAGGAGAATGCATATTCTGCAGCTTTGGGGTGAAATGTTCTGTAAAGGTCAATTAAATCCATCTGATCTAGTGTGTCATTTGGAGTCACCGTTTCCTTGTTGATTTTTTTGTCTGGAAGATCTATCCAGTAAAGTCGGGGTGCTAAAGTCCTACTGTGACTGTATTGTTCTGGTTTTTTTTTTTTAAAGTCCTCTAGAAGGTTTTTGTGTTGTTTTTTTTTCAGCCTGTGTGAGTCTTGTTCTGAGGTGGGTCTCTTTTCTAACCCTTGCTTACTTTTGACCTCTTATGGCAATCCTGTGATGTGAATATTGTTACACTTCATGTTGTTCCACAGCTCCCATAGACTGTCTTCCTGTTTTTAAATTGTTTCTTTTTGGTTCTCTGATTGAGTGATTTTCCTTTTTTTTTTTTTTTTTACCCTGTCTTCTAATTTGCTGATACGATCCTCAGCTTCTCCTAATCTGTTGTTTATTCCTTACAATGTAGTGGTGTTTTTTTTTTTTTATTTCTGCTATGCCATTCTTAATTTTCTTCATAGTTTCCATATCATTTTTCATGCTATTGAGCATCCTTACAATCAGTATTCTGAACTTTGTATCTGATAGATTACTTATCTCCATTTCATTTAGCTCTTTTTCTGGAGAATAATTTTGTTCTTTCATTTGGGGCTTGTTTTTTTGTGTCCCCATTTTGGCTGCCTGTTTGGATTTGTTTCTAGGTATTATTTAGATCTGCTACGACTCCTAGTATTTTGGATGGTTTCTGGTGCAGGCCAATGTCAGATGCTGTTTGTGACTGTCCTTGAGTACCCTGTTTGAAGTTTCCTGAACTCAACAGCTTCTGGTTTCCTCTGCTGTGGCTGGGTGTGTTTGGACCGGACCCAGATGAGCACCAAGGTCTGCTTTTCCAAGCCCTGGTTCCATAAGCAAATCAGGCAGACTCAAAGCACCCAGAGGCTGTTATTTAGTCTCTTAATGAGCCTCAGGCAGTAGAAACTTCACAGGGTGGAGTTTTTCTAGCGGGGTGGGGCAATTGCTTCCCCCCCCCAAGGCAAAAGCTGCTTGGAAGGTAAATGTCTGTCTGAGAAGGATATCCTCTCCCTTATGGAGGAGAGACTCAGCACAGGAATCCAGATGGCTGCCCTCTGAGGTCTATCTCCAGAGGCCACAACCTTGGATTCTCCTCACATAGCTCTAGTCCCCTATGCCCTTCCTCTGCTGGAGCTCAATGTGACTGGCTGTACATGAAACTTTTTTTTTGGGGGGGGGGCCCTTTAATAAGGTTACTGCATTTCCAGCTCTCTCTCCCTGGCAGACAAAAACCTTGCTGGTTTTCACAGTTCCCATGCTCTAGGATGGCAGCCCAGCTTAGGGTTTATACCCCAGAGTTTCAATGAGATCCCCCCACAGCTGAGATATCCCTCCAGAACTTCAGCTGCTGCTTGTGGGAGCCCATCCAGCCCTCTTACACCTCTGAACTCCTTACCAATTTCTATGTGGTCTCCACCTTACATTCTTGGTTATGAGGGTGCTCTCCAGATAGTCTTCAGCAGTTAATTATTCAGGGTGGTTTTTCTATATTTTAGGTGTAATTCAAGTTTGGTCCTGGGAGAGTGTCAGTGGAGCTTCTGCTCAATCTGCCATCATCTTTGAATCTCTCACTGTGGTTTCAATTTGCATTTCTCTGATGATTAATGACATTGTGCCTCCTTTCATATGTCTATTGGTTATCTGTATGTCCTCTTTGGAGAAGTGTCCATTCGGGTACTTTGTCCATTTTTTTAATTGGATTGTTCTTTTGATTTTGAGTTTTGTAAGTTCTTTATAAAGTTTGGATATTAACCCCTTATTAGATATATCATTGGTAAATATGTTGTCCCATTCAGTGGCTTGTATTTTCACTTTGTTGATAGTTTCTTTTGCTATGCAAAACTCTTAGTTTTATGTAGTCTCATTTGTTTATTTTCTTCCTTTTGTTTCCCTTGCCTTAAGAGAGAGATATATCAGAAAAAATATTGCTACAAGGAATATGAGATTTTACTACTTATGTTTTCTTCTAGGATTTTTATGTTTTTGAGTCTAACATTTAAGTCTTTAATCCATTTTGAGTTTATTCTTGTTTGTGGTGTAAGAAGGTGGTCTAGCTTCAGTTTTTTGCATGTATCTGTCCAATTTTCCTAACACACTTATGAAATAGATTATCTCTAGTCCATTGTATGTTTTTGTCTCAAGAAAACTTGGGTAACATCTTTGTGAAGATGGATTATCTCAGAAGAGGTAAACAGAATTGACAAAAATGTTAGCTAGATTAAAGAAGAAACAGAGAGATTATGACACTAAAAGCATAATAACTGAAGGAAAAAATAGAGAAATGGAAGTTAGCAAAATTTAAATAATTTTTATTTCAAAGGATAACATCAGGAAAGTGAAAAGACAATTCACTGAATGGGAAGAAATATTCACAATCAAATATCTGAAAAGGGACATGTATTTAGAATAAATAAAGAAGTATTTCAACTGTATAATAAAAGACAAATAATGCAATTAAGATGGGCAAAGCATATAAATAGTCATATATACAAAAATGTATACTAATGGCAAATAGACACATGAAAGGTCACTCAGCAACATTAGTCATTGGTGAAATGCAAAGAAAAACCACAATGAGATAACACTTTACACCTTTGGGGTTGTATATAATTATAAAAACAGGTAATTACAGGTTTTGGAAAGGATGTGGATAAATTAAAATCCTCATACACTGCTTGAAAGAATATAAAATGATAGTTACTGAAAAATAGTTTGACTCCTCAACAGGTTAAACAGATTTATCATATGAGCCAACAACTCCCACCTAGAAATATACAGGTATACCTCATTTATTGCAAAGTGCCTTATTGCACTTCTGAGATTTTTAAAAATAAATTGATGGTCTGTGGCAACCTCACATCAAGCATGTCTATCAGCACCATTTTTTTCCCCCAGCAGCATTTGCTCATATTCATGTCTCTCTCACATTTCAGCAATCTTCATAATATTTCTAACTTTTTCATAGTTATTATATTTATTATGGTGATCTCTGATCAGTGATCTTTGATGTTATGTTGTAATTGTTTTGGGATGCTATGAACTGCACCCATATAAGAGAGCAAACTTAATAAAGTTGTGGGTGTTCTGACTGCTCCACTGATGAGCTGTTCTCTAGTCTCTCTCCCTCTCTTTTAGCTTCCCTATTTCCTGAGACACAATATTTAAATTAGGTCAATTAATTTCACTATTATGGCCTCTAAGTATTCAAGTGAATGAGTCACATACTTCTCACTTTAAATCAAAAGCTAGTAATGGTTAAGCTTAGTCAGGATGGCATGTCAAAAGCCGAGACAGGCTGAAAGCCAGGCCTCTTGTGCCAGTTAGTCAAGTTGTGAATACAAAGGAAAAGTCCTTAAAGGAAATTAAAAGTGCTACTCCAGTGAACACACAAATAAAACAAGCAGAACAGCCTTATTGCTGATATGGAGAAGATTTAGTGAGCTGGATAGAAGACCAAACCAGCCACAGCATTCCCTGAAGTCAAAGCCTAATCCAGAGCAAGGCCTAACTCTCTTTGATCTTTGAAGGCAGAGGTGAGGAAGCTGAAGAAAAAAACTTTGAAGCTAGCAGAGGTTGGTTCATGAGGTTTAATGAAAGAAGTTGTCTGCACAACATAAATGTGCAAGTGCTGATAGAGAAGCTGCAGAAGATCTAGCTAAGATAATTAATGAAGGTGGTTATTCTAACCAACACATTTTCAATGTAGACTAAATAGCTTTATTTTGAAAGTAGATGCCATCTAGGATTTTCATAGCTAGAGAGGTCAGTGCCTGGCTTCAAAGCTCCAAAAGACCAGCTGACTGTTTCGTAGGTGGTGATATTAAATTGAAGCAAATTCTCAGCTATCATTCCAAAAATCTTAGGGCTTTTAACAATTATGCTAAATCTACTTTACCTGCGCTCTATAAATGGAAAAACAAAGCCTAGATGATAGCACATCTGTTTACAACATGGTTTACTGAATATTTTAAGCCCACAGTTGAGACCTACTTCACAGAAAAAATATTATTATTATTATTTTCATATCTTTATTGATTTCAGAGAGAGGAAGGGAGAGGGAGAGTGATAGAAACATCAGTGATGAGAGAGTCATCATTGATCGGCTGCCTCTTGCACATCCCCGACTGGGGATTGAGCCTGCAACCAGGGTGTGTGCCCTGATCAGGAATCAAACCCTAATCTCCTGGATCCTAGGTCAATGCTCAACCACTGAGCCATGCCTGGCCTGGTGAAAAAGATTATTTAAAAATATTACTGCTCATTGAAAATGCACCTGGTCACCTAAGAGCTCTGATGAAGATATACAAGGTTAATACTGTCTTCATGCTTGTGAACACAGCATTCATTCTGCAGCCCATGAATCAAGGTGTAATTTTGACTTTCAAATGTTATTATTTAATAAATACAATTTGTAAGGCTATACATGTTTTAGTGATTCCTTTGATGGATCTGGGCAAAGTAAACTGAAACCATTCTGGAAAGGACTCACCATTCTAGAATCTATTAAGAACATTAATTATTCATGGGAAGAGGTCAAAATATCAACATTGTCAGGAGTTTGAAAGTTGATTTCAACCCTCATGGATGACTTTGAGGGGTTCAATCATTCATTGGAAGAAGTGACTGCAGATGTGATGGAAATAGGAAGAGAACTAGAATTAGGAGTGGGTCTTTAAGATGTGACTGAATTATTATAATATGGTAAAACTTTAATGAATGAGGAATTACTTCATATGGATGAGCGAATAAATTGGTTTCTTAAGATGGAATCTACTCTTGGTGAAGAAGCTGTGAAGGTTATGACAATGTAAAGATTATGAAATGACAACAAAGGATGTATAATATTTTTTATACTTAGTTGATAAAGCAGCAGAAGTATTTGAGAGTATTGGCCCCAATTTTGAAAGAAGTTCCATTGTGGATAAAATGGCATCAAACAGCATCACATTCTACAGAGGAGGTCGTGATAAAAAGAGTTAATTGCTGTGGCAAACTTTATTGTTGCCTTATTTTAAAAATTGCCACAGCCACCTCAACTTTAGCAACCAACATCCTGGTCAGCAGCCATCAACACTGAAGCAAGACCTTCCACCAACAAAAATATTACCACTCACTGAAGGCTCAGTATAGTGTAAACATAACTTTTATATGCACTTGGATACCAAAACAATTTGTGGTTTGCTTTACTGGAATATTCACTTTATTGTAGAAGTCTGGCACAGAATCTGCAACATCTCTGAGGTATGCCTGTATCCAAGAGAATTGAAAGCATATGTTGAGAAATTCCAAGATGGCTGCCCACATGCTCCCAGCCCCAAACCAGATTTACAGCTAAATTACAGATCAACCAGAAAAACCAACTGAGGCTAGCTGAACTAAAATATTATAACCAAGGATTACAGAAGAGGCCATATAGAGACTGGTAAGAAGGTGGAGACAAATAAAGGGATAGCCCCCTACACTAAGGTACGGTGGCAGCTGAGAAGCTGAATGAATATTGTGGCTGCAGAGCTCCTTCCCCCTAGGAGGGCGGGGTACCCACCCCACAGAGGGATCCTCAACCCAGAGCAATAAAGAAAGGAAGAGGAACCTGCATACCATCTGGCAGTGAAAATCAGTCTGCCTGGGAGACTCAGAGTGCACCCTCCCAAGTAAGAGCACTTCTATTGTTATAGCACCAGTTTTGAAAGTTCACAGTTCAGATTTTGACCGCTGATGAGGCTATGCTGCCATACTTGGGTCCTGCAGAGAAGTCTGCTAGCTTTAGCCAGCAGTGACTTTAACAGGCTCTCTATTTTGGAGGGGAAGCTTTTGTCACAGACCCAGACAGTGACAAAACTATGTGGCCTGCGAAAGAGGACAGGTCTCCCTCTCTTTGACCTCATAGCCGGTGCCCCTCCTCCCACCTGTCTGCCCCATCCTGCTGAGTTCAGTGGCACTGAGCTGAGACTTTTGGCCCTGTCCATCTTGGTTCAAGGGCACAGGTAAGCTTCACTGAGCTGGGACTTTCAGCCCCATCTTGCTGGTTCAGTGGTGCAAGGAAGCTGCACTGAGGTGGGACTTTTGCCCCTGCCTTGCTGAGACCAGTCACATGGAGAAATCAGAATGCAGTGCAGGGCTGGGACCTTCAGCCCTGTCCTACTTGGTTTAGTGGTGTGTGGGGACCAGGGTGTTAAGAACTGGAATTTTTAAACTATCTCTTGGGGAGGCTTCTGTCTGGCAGACAGATGGGTGAATGCTGGGCTGTGTAGCTATATGACAGGGAGACAAATCCAATTGCCCCTGTGAGTTCAGCTCCCACTATCCTAGGAAAGGGGAGTGCCTGCACCCTTTTACAGGCTTGCAGGCACCACTCCCCAAAAGAGACTGTTTAGATCATTCCTACCAAGTCCAGGATACCCTTGCTTGGCACAGTTACATGGCTGAAAGGGAGAGTGGCTCAGGGCAGGGACATTCAAATTGTGAAACCCTTAAGGCTGTTGTCTGGGAGTGGGACAGAGTGCTTAGATCCCTCCAGTGAGCTGGGCCAGCATTATACTCAATGGTAAACTTTTTTTTATCAATCCCCCTGAGCCCAGGACTGCTGAACTTGCTCCTGCAAGTTCAGAGAGGGTGGCTGCTGTACTCAATCTGAACCTGCAGCAAGTGCCCCTAGGGAGAACAAGTGTTGGAGACTCTGGCAGAGACTGAGTAGTTTGCCATTGAAGCAGGGACTACTTTCCCCTCACTGAGTGCCTGATTGCCTGATCCCCAAATAAGGGAACCACTAGCCTTACCCTCCAAACCTGGTTGTTCTGACTTACAAAGCTCTCAACCTGAGGAATGAGCTGTGGATCTTGGCTAGCCTTGGCTCACCCTATAGTCTTCCTTTGGAAGACTATGGAAGAAGACGTGGCAACCTCAGGGGGAGGTGGAGGCAGACCTTAGGGAGCCTGGCTTCTTTTATACATTATCCCTGAGTTCTAAGCTGGAAGAATCTGACCTTTATACACAGAGGGCCCCTCCCATGTACACACAAGTCCAGTGGACACAGACACAAACAGTGAACAGCATGGAAGCTACAGACAAGTAGCCCAAGGCGGTTAACACACAACACCAGGCAGTGACCTATACCTGAACCCCACCCAAGAGGACTCAGAACCAACACAACCAGGGTGGGTTTCAGACCTACCAGAGCTCAACCCTACTAGCCACAAAAGAAGCATACACAAAAGGGGATTCTGTTAGTCCTCAGACCCTGCTGGGAACAACCCAACTTTGGTGGGCATCCCATGTATAGCATCTCAAACATGGTGATCAAGGTTTACCCTTATGGTCACCCAGCCTGAAGGGTTAACTCCAACCACAAAAGGTCAAAGAGCATGCAAGACTCAATTACAACAGGGGTGCACATTAACCACAAGAATCTTTCGTGGAGCATGGTACTCAGGTGATCTGGAAGATTGTGCCACTGAGCCCAACAAGAAACTTTCATCATAAAGCCATCAAAACAAGTTTGGGAGTCATAGCAGATCCACCTAATACACAGAGACAAAATGGGGAGACAAAGAAAAATGTCCTAAACAAAAGAATAAGAGAAATCCCCAGAAAAAATAATTAAATGAAATGAAAGCAAACAAAATACCAGATGCGGAGTTAAAAACAATAGTTATAAGGATGCTCAAGGACCTTGAGAGGAGGATAGATGAGTTCTCAGTGAGAAGTTAAAGAGATAGTAAGCATTAAAAAGGACATAGAAACTTTAAAAAAGAACCAATCAGAAATAAAGAATACAATATCTGAAATGAAGAATATACTAGAAGGAATCAACAGCAGGCTATATGAAGCAGAGCATCAAATCATTGAATTAGGTGCTGGAGCGCGCTGGGGGCTGGAGTTGCAGGGGTGGGAGGGGAGCTTTGGAGCGGGATCCCCAGCCGCGGAGCGCGGGGGCCCCTCGCTCCGCGGCCCACCGCACAAGAGGTGGGATCCAAGCACCGCCCATGCAGCATCCCAGCGCTCCGTGGGCCAAGAGTTGATGAGAAGACTAAACCGTCTCCGCTGCGGGGAGTCATGAGCTGTCTAGATGTTATGTACTAAGTCTACGGTCCTCACCAGCCTTACTTCGCAGCCGCCTACACCCCCTACCACCAGCTGTAGTGAAAACTGAGGACACTAGTCCAGGAAAAGACCAAGATCACATTCGGGGCCACAGGAGGCTGGACCAGAAGCTAGCTTATTACTCCAAAATGCAGGAAGCCCAAGAGTGCAACGCCAGCCCCAGTGACAGCAGTGGTAGCGGCAGCTCCTCTTTTTCCAGCCAAACCCCGGCCAGTATAAAGGAGGAAGAAGGCAGCCCAGAAAAGGAGCGCCCACCAGAAGCCGAGTACATCAACTCCCGCAGCGTGCTCTTCACGTATTTCCAGGAGGACATCAGCTCCGTGGTGGACGAGCACTTCATCAGGGCCCTGAGCCAGCCTAGCAGCTACACCCCAACCTGTACAAGCAGCAAAGCACCGAGGAGGTCTGAGCCCTGGTGGGGTGAGTATCGGGCTCCACTGGCAAAGGACAAGGAAGAGCCCTCTCAGCCTGGGGTCTGCCTAGAGGGGCTCAAGGAGATGCAGCTGAAAGAACACTAGGTGTCAGAGAAGAAGTGAGGAGGGGCATTTGGGAATGAGTAAGGAAATCGAAGAAGGAATAGGCACAGGCCTAAGCTCTCTCTTCCAAGAGGCAGAAGCGAGCAGAGCGGTGACCTAGATACAAACACACCAGCCTTGGAATTGGGAGGACTGGTTTGGTGTGTTGGTTCCACTGCTTCCTAGCAATATGATCTTGGGCAAGTCTCATAACCTCTGTGAGGTCACTCTATTTACTGGCCTCTAAAATTAGAATAATACTCTTCCTCTTAACTATCCCTGGAGATGCCCTAAGACAAACAGAAAAATGTATGTAAATGCACTGTGGGAATTGAGGGTTCCCATACTCTCCAAGGCCAGGAAGAGGGGGGACAACCTTCACATACTACAACTTACAGGTCCCCTACCCAGTTTCTGAAAATTTGTCCAGAAGAAATGGTCCTAAGCCCCACTGCAAGCAAAACCCACTGAAGAATGTCTCCTAAAACCTGTCTGTGCCTTTTGTCAGGTTTCAATTACTTGGGAAATCTTGAAGCAGAAAACATCTTTCAATAAGCAAGTAAAGTAACAAAAAAATACGAATTTAGGTACAGCCAGAATATCTCTAAGGGCGTTCCCCAAAACACACCCTTCTTGATTGCTCTGCCCTTCCCAGAAAGCACTGCTTTATCTGGTTTGGGACAGTGATTTCTTGTCAGCTAAATTTCCCTTCTGTTCTGAAATCTGAGCCCCCCTTTATTACCAAGACAAGGGTAGGGTTAACTATTTGGTAAACTTTCTCACTAAGCTTAGTTTTTAATGAGTACCAAGCTGAGAAATCAGGACTTTGTTGTAAAAAGGAAAACAAATATTGCATTTTGGGGGAAATGACAACCCTTACCCTCCCTTTTTTTTTTCTTGAGTCTGACAGTTTGTAAAAGCCTTGCCGAGACAAGTTCCAAAAGCATCAGTTTTAAATAAAGAACATTCTTTTTATTTAAAAAAAAAATCATTGAATTAGAAGACAAGATTAATAATCAACCAAGCAGATCATCAGAAAGAAAAAATAATTAAGAGAAATGAGAAAAGTCCAATGGACTTCCGGGACAACATCAAGTGTAAGAACATACGCATCATAGAAAGGGAAAGAGAAGAGAGTGAGCAAGGGATAAAGAGCCTGTTTAAGAAATAATGGCAGAAAACTTCCCTAATGTGGTAAAGGAAAAAGTCACACAAATTTAGGAAGCACAGAGAGTTCTAATCAAAAGAACCCAAAGATACCAACACCAAGACATATTATAATTAAAATGGCAAAGTTTAAAGACAAAGAGCAAATCTTAAAGACAGCAAGAAAGAGTCAGTTAGTTACAAAGGAGTTTCCATAAGGCTGTTGGGTGATTTGTTGACAGAAACACCTTCAGGCCAGAAGAGATTGGCATGCCGTATTCAAAGTGATGAAAACCAGGGACCTGCACAGCTATCATTTAAAAATGAAGGCAAAATAAAAAGCTTCCCAGACAAAAAAAAGGCTAAAGAAGTTCATTACCACCAAACCAGTATTACAAGAAATACTGTTTGTTTGCTTTCATTTCACTTAATTATTTTTGGGGTGATTTCTCTTATTCTTTTGTTAGAGGGACTGTTATAAGAAGAGGAAGAAATATATATAGAAAGAAACATAGCAATAAATAAATACCTATGAATAACAACTTTAAATATAAATGGACTAAATTCTCCAATTAAAAGACATAGGGTAGCTAAGTGGATAAGAAAACATGACCCATATATATGCTGTCTACAAGAAACCCACCTCAGAACAAAAGATTCACACTGTCTGAAAGTAAAGGGATGGGAAAAAATTTCCATGCAAATGGAAACAAAAAAAAGCTAGGATAGCAATATTCATATCTGACAAAATAGACTTCAAATCAAAGACCATAACAAGAGAAAATGACAGTCACTACATAATACTAAAGGGAATGATCCAACAAGAGGATATAAGCCTTGTAAACATATATGCACTCAATATAGGAGCACCTAAATATATAAAAAAAATCTTGGTGGATTTTAAGGGAGAGATCAACAGCAATACAGTCATAGTAGGGGATTTTAACACCCTGCTATCATCAAAGGATAAATCTACCAGACAAAAAAACTCAACAAGGAAACAGCGACCTTAAACAACACACTAGATCAGATGAATTTAATTGATATTTACAGAACATTTCATTTCAAAGCCACAGAATATACATTCTTTTCAAGTGCACATGAAACATTCTCAAAGACAGACCACATGTTAAGGCACAAAATAAGCCTTAACAAATTCAAGAAGACTCAAAGCATACCAAGCATTTTCTTGGATCACAGTGGCATGAAATTAGAAATCAACTACAATAAAGAAACTGAAAAACATTTAAACACATGGAAGCTAAATAGCATGTTACTAAACAATGAATGGGTTAACCATGAGAACAAGGAGGAAATAAAAAAATTACCTGAAAACAAATGAAAATTAACACACAAAACCCCCAAATCTATGTAAAAGAGCAAAATCAGCCCTGAGAGGGGATTTCATAGCATTACAGACCTACCTTAAGAAGCAAGAAAAATCTCAAATAGACAATCTAACCCTACGTCTAAAAGAACTGGAAAAAGAACAACAAACAAAACCCAGAGTAATTAGAAGAAAAGAAATAATAAAGATCACAACTAAAATAAATGACATAGAGATTTAAAAAATAAAACAAAATATCAATGACACCAAGAGCTTGTTCTTTTCAAAGATAAAAATATTAATGAACTGTTTTTGTTTTTTAATCCTCACCCAAGCATATCTTTTCCATTGATTTTTTTTCTAGAGAAAATGTAAGGGAGGGAGGAAAGGAGGAAAGAGGGAGAAAAAGACAAAGACTGATATGAGAGACACATCAATTGGTTGCCACCCACATGTGCCCCAACCAGAGCCAGGGATCAAGTCTGCAACTGAGTGAGGTGTGCACCCTTGACCTGCAATTGAACCTGTGACCCTTTGGTCCACAGTCTGATACTCTAATCATTGAGCCAAATGGACCAGAGAATTGATGAACTTTTAATCAGACTCATCAAGAAAAAAAGAGAGGGAACTCAAATAAATAAAATCAGAAATAAAGGAGAAATAACAACTAACACCAAAAAAATACAAAGGAGTGTAAGAAAATATTACAAACAACTATATGCTATCATATTGAACAATCTGGACAAAATGGATAAATTCCTGGACACATACAATCTTCCATAACTGAATCAGGAAGAATCTGAATAGACCAACTACAACTAATAAATTGAAGCAGTAATAAAACAAACCCAAGCAAATAAAAGTCCTGGACCCGATGACCTCACATGAGAATTTTATCAAACATTCAAGGAAGAACTAACGCCTATCACTCTAGAATTATTCCAAAAAATACAAGAGGAGGGAAGACTTCCAATCTCATTTCACAAGGCCAGCATTATCTGTATTCCTGAGACAGATAAAGACACTATAAAGAAAGAAAATTATAGGCCAATATCCCTGATAAACATAGATGCTAAAATCCTCAACAAAATATTAGCAATCCGGATCGAGAATACATTAAAAATATACACCATGATTGAGCATGATTTACACTGGGGATGCAAAGCAGGTACAATAATTGCAAATCAATAAACAAAAAGAAAGATAAAAATCACAATTATATAAAAGATGCAGAAAAAAAGCATTTAATATTATCCAGTATCCATTTATAATAAAAACTCTGAGCAAAGTACTAATAGAGGGATTATACCACGACATAATAAAGAGCATATGTGAAAAAGTTTACAGCCAACATTGTACTCAATGGGCAAAAACTACAAGTGATTCCCTTAAGATCACGAACAAGACAGGGATATCTGCTTTCACCACTCGCCACAGTGATCAGACCAGAAAAAGAAATAAAAGGCACCTATTTTGGAAAGGTGAAAATAAAACTGTCATTATTCACAGATGGCATGATAATTTACATAGAAAACCCTAAAGATTTTACCAATAAACTACTAGATCTAATGAATAAATTTGGCAAAGTGGCCATATTCAAAATTAATATTCAGAAATCAGTGGCATTTTTATGCACCAATAATGAACTATCAGAAAGAGAAATTTAGAAAACAATCCCATTTACTACTGAAACAAAAAAATAAGGTACCCAGGAATAAGTTTAACCAAGGTAGTAAAAATCTGTACTGGGAAAACTATAGTACATTGAAAAAGAAAATAGAGGAAGATACAAGTGGAAGCATATACTGTGTTCATGGATTGGAAGAATTAACATCATTAAAAAGTCCATACTACCCCCAATCAATCTTTATTTTTATTTATTTTTTTCACTCATGTTTCCCTTTTATTGGGCAGATAGAGGAAATGAGCAAATTATGTCCAAAGGCTGGAAAACACCTAAATGCTTCCCAACTATCTGCAGAGATGTTGTACTTGAGGAAAACACGACGCTCCAAGTTGGTCGACAGGGTCGCATCTTGGCTCATGACGTAGATGCCATCGTTAGGAAGTGCACAAGTCAAGTTAAAGCCCCTTTTATTTATTTTTTATTTATTTTTAAAAAATATATTTTTATTGATTTCAGAGAGAAGGAAGGAGAGGAAGAGAGAGAGATAGAAGCATCAATGATGAGAGAGTCATTGATCGAGCCCACAA
This sequence comes from Miniopterus schreibersii, assembly GCF_964146895.1. Classification (NCBI taxonomy): domain Eukaryota; kingdom Metazoa; phylum Chordata; class Mammalia; order Chiroptera; family Miniopteridae; genus Miniopterus; species Miniopterus schreibersii. The sequence goes on from NC_138104.1 coordinate 48,434,600, forward strand.
CCTGGGCATGTGCCCTGAATGGGAATCAAACCCTGATCGCCTGGATCTTAGGTTGATGCTCAACGGCTGAGCCACGCCCGGCCGGGCAAGGCCCCTTTTAGACATGTTCACCTTGAGGTAGAGCCACTGTCGTGTTACAGTGTTGTAGGACTGCGTGGTGAGCATGTCCTCACTCTGGCAGCTCCTCCGATTAGGCCCCAGTTTGTGGAGACACCCCCAATGATATAGATGATCTCCTCAACTGATACCACCTGCTGCTTGCGATGTCACGTGTTTCAAAGCGGGTCCAGATGTTGGACGAGGGGCAGTACTGAAAAATGTTCCTGTTCCAGTCTTTGGTCGTGTATCCTCCAATGACATAAATATTCACCTTACAGTCACATGCAGAGAACTCAGCCAGAGGATTTGGTAAGGGTGCCACAAAATTCCACACATCGTGCTCAGGATTGTAACACTCAACATTGGAAACAACCTGCCCACCAATGGCAGAGTTTTGAATTAACAGCCACAAGTTTGAAGTTAGACCTGAAAGACAGAACACAAGGGCCCAAGGAGGCAGTTCTTTGGATCATTAAGAAATAAAATAGAATACTACACAACTGTAAAGAAGAAGAATCTCATACCCTTTGGGACAGTATGGATGGACCTGGAGAATATTATGCTAAGTGAAATAAGCCAGGCAGCGAAAGACAAATATCACATGATCTCACTTATACGTGGAATCTAAAAAACTTAATAAACTGATGAACAGAATAGATTCAATGACATGGAAGCATAGATGAGACTGACAAATGTCAGAGGGATGGAGGAGGGCAGGTGGGTGGAGGGGGAGAGGTAACCAAAGAATTTATATGCATATATGCACAACCCAAGGACACGGACAATGGTGGGGAGAGAGACTGGGGAGGGGGAAGGGACGGGGTGGAATGGGTCATTGGGGAGAAAAAGGGACATCTGTAATATTTTAAACAAAAATAAAAATTAAAAAAAAGAAAAAAAAAGAAATAAAATTATGGCATGAACTGCCGAAGAGAGTGTGGAATCTGTTGGGCAGTTGAAGAAAATTCACTCTCCAAGTTGGGTACCATTCTGCCTGGGGACAGAGGAATGACCAAATAGCATCTCAAATTTCAGTCTTGTCCCCTAAAGTCCACAAGAATGGTGCATTCTCCAAACTTTAGCAAATGAAGATAAGCAATTCAATACAAGGACTGACTTGCTAAGCCTTACACCAGAATCAAAGATACTTTGTTTACACTAAACTCAATACCTTCTTTTCAGGAGCAAGACCAAGTGTTAAGGGAGAAAAGCACCCACCCCACTGTCTCTCTGTACTCAGAATGTTGATTTCATTCTTCCTACCACGTAGGTAGGCTCAATCCTAGATACACACCAGCACTGCTTACACAGACAGGCATATGCAAAGTGTGGTTCAGAGATCCCATTAACATGAGCGCACCCAAGGAGACCAATGTTCTTCTTCCCCCATAGGAGAGCATCTTATATGGTGCCTCAAAACATGTAAGGTGGGCAGGTAAGCACTTAACTGATTACAAATATATTTTGATGCAGCATTCTGAGGGTAGTTATACATGTTAAGTCAACAAATACTTATATCAACAAGTACTCACCTGTCATAACATTGAATTATTTTTTAACCATGTTTTTATTGATTTCAGAGAGAAAAAGGGAGAGGGAGAGATAGAAATATCAATGATGAGAGAGAATCATTGATTGGCTGCCTCCTGCTCACCCCCAACTGGGGATAGGGCCTATAACACAGGCATGTGCCCTGATAGAAATCAAACCATGACCTTCTGGTTCATAGGTTGACCCTCAACCACTGAGCCATGCCTGCCAAGCATTGAACTATTTTTAGAAAGAGAAATAAAATGGTTTTAAGCCCCATATTCAGGAATAGAATTAAATGCTGCTCACAGGCTTCAGACACTAGATAAAAGTCTCATGACTTTTTTTTAAGTTTCTTTATCTTTACTGTTGAAAATATTACAGATGTCCCCTTTTTACCTCCCATTGATCTCCTCCACTCCGCATCCATCCCACCCAGAAGCCTTCCCCAGGCCAGTGAATGTGTCCATGAGTTATTCTTATAAACATATAAGTTCTTTGATTAATCTCTCCCCACCCACTCCCCCCTCACCACCTTCCTTCTGAGATTCCTCAGTCTTTTCCATGCTTCTATGTCTCCGGATCCATTTTGTTCATCAGTTTATTGTATTTTGTTTGTTATATTCCACATATAAGTGCAATCATGTGGTACTTGTCTTTGTCTGAGTGGCTTATTTCACAGAACATAATACTTTCTAGTTCCCTCCATGTTGTCTCAAAGGATAAAAGATCCTTCTTTTTTACACCTGCATAGCATGGTGTGAATGTCCCAACAGCTTTTTTATCCACTCATCTACTGTTGGGCATTTGGGCTGTTTCTTGATCTTGTGCTGCTATGAACATAGAGGTGCATAAGTTCTTTGTGGTTGGTGTTTCAGGTTTCTTAGGATATATTCTTAAAAGTGAGATCACTGGGTCAAATGGCAGGTCAATTTTTAAACTTTCGAGGAAAATCCATACTGCTTTCCATTAGTGGCTGCACCAGTCTGCATTCCCACCAGCAGTGTACTAGGGTTCCCTTTTCTCCACACCCTTGACAGCACTTGTTGTTTGTTGATGGTAGCCATTCTGACAGGTGTGAAGTGATACCTCATTGTGGTTTTAATTTGCATCTCTCTGATAATTAGCAATGTTGAGCATTTTTTCATATGTCTCTTAACCATTTGTATGTCCTCTTTGGAGAAGTGTCTATTTAGGTCATTTCCCCATTTTTAAATTGGATTGTCTTTTTTTGTTAAGTTGTATGAGTTCCTTATATATTTTGGTTATTAACCCTTTATCAGATGTGTCATTGGCAAATATGTTCTCCCACATAGTGGGCTCCCTTTTCATTTTATTGATGGTTTCTTTTACTGTGCAGAAACTTTTTATTTTGATGCAGGCCCATTTGTTTACTTTCTCCTTAGTTTCTCTTGCCCTAGGAGATGTATCAGCAAACATTGCCACAAGAGATGCCTGAGATTTTGCTGCCTATGTTTTCCTCTAGCATATTTATGGTTTCATGTCTTACATTTAAGTCTTTTATCCATTTTGAATTCACTTTTGTGTATGGTGTAAGTTGGTGGTCTAGTTTCATTTTTTTGCACATACCTGTCCAATTTTCCCAACACCATTTATTAAAGAGATTGTCTTTACTCCATTGCATGTTCTTGCCTCCTTTGTCAAATATTAATTGACCATAATGGCATGGGTCAATTTCTGGGTTCTCTGTTCTGTTCCACTGATCTATATGTCTGTTCTTGTGCCAGTGCCAGGCTATTTTGGTTACCTTGGCTTTGTGGTATAACTTGATATCTGGTATTGTGATCCCTCCAACTTTGTTTTTCTTTTTAAAGATTGATGTGGCTCTTCGGGGTGTTTTTTTGTTCCATATAAATTTCTGCAGTGTTTGTTCTAGATCTGTGAAATATGCTGTTGGTATTTTGACATGAACTGCATTGAGTCTATAGATTGTTTTAGTAGTATGGACATTTTTATGATGTTAATTCTTCCAATTCATGAACATGGTATATTTTTCCATTTGTTTATATCTTCCTCTATTTCTTTTTTCAGTGTCCTGCAGTTTTCCGAGTACAGGTCTTTTACATCTTTGGTTAAGTTTATAAAAACTAAGATTATTTTTTTAGTTGCAATGGTAAATGGTACTGTTTTTTTAAGTTTATTTTTCTGAGAGTTCATTATTGGTGTATAAAAATGTCATCGATTTCTGGGTATTAATTTTGTATCCTGCTACCTTGCTAAACTCATTTATTAAATGTAGAATTTTTTTGTGGGGTCTTTAGGATTTTCTATGTATAATATCATGTTATTTGCAAATAATGACAATTTTACTTCCTCCTGTCCAACTTGTATGCCTTTTATGTCTTCTTCTTGTCTGATTGCTGTGGCTAGGACTTCCAGTACTATGTTGAATGAGAGTGGTGAAAGTGGACACCCTTGTCTTGTTCTTGTTCTTAGGGGAAATGCTTTTAATTTTTGCCCATTGAGTATGATATTGGCTGTAGGTTTGTCATATATGGTCTTTATTATGTTGAGGTATGATCCCTCTACTCGCACTTTGCTGAGAGTTTTTAGCAAAAATGGGTGTTGGATTTTATTGAATGCTTTTCCTGCATCTATTGATATGATCATGTGATTTTTGTCTTTCAATTTGTCTATGTGATGTATCACATTTATTAATCTGGGAATATTGTACCAGCCTTGCATCCTGGGCATAAATCCCACTTGGTCATGGTGTATGATCATTTTAATATATTGCTGGATCCGATTTGCTAATGTATTCTTGAAGATTTTAGCATCTATGTTCATCAGGGATATTGGCCTGTAATTCTATTTCTTTGTAGTGTCTTTATCTGGCTTTGGAATTAGACTAATGTTGGCCTCGTAAAAAGAGTTTGGAAGTGTTCCTTCCTCTTGGATTTTTTGAAATAGTTTGAGAATGATAGGTGTTAATTCTTCTTTGAATGTTTGGAAAAACTCCTCTGTGAAGCTATATTGGCCAGGGCTTTTGTGTGCTCAGAACCCTTTGATTACTGCATCAACTCCATCAGCAGTTATTGCCCTGTTCAGGCTTTCTGACTCTTCCTGATTGAGTTCTGGAAGGTTGTATTTTTCTAGGAATTTACCCATTTCATCCAGGTTGTCCAGCTTGGTGGCATATAGTTGATCATAGCATTTTCTTACAATCCTTTTTTTTTCTTCTGTTGAATCAGTTGTTATTTCACCTCTTTTGTTTCTGATTTTGTTTATTTGGGGCCTCTCTCTTTGTTTCTTGATGAGTCTGGCTAAAGGTTCATCAATCTTTTTTATCTTTTCAAAGAACCAGCTCTTGGTTTTATTGATCTTTTGTACTGTTTTTTTAGTCTTTATGTCATTTATTTCCACTCTGATCTTTATTATTTTCCTTCTATTTAATCTGGGCTTTTCTTGTTGTTCCCTTTCTAAGTTTTTAAGATCTAGGGTTAGAAAGTATATTATAAGCTTTTCTTGTTTTTGATTTCTCCTTATAGTGCTATGAACTTCCCTCTCAGGACTGCTTTCGTTGTGTCCCATAGATTTGGAGTTGTTTTATGTCCATTTTCATTTGTTTCCAGGAAGTTTTTGATTTCTTTTTGATCTCTTTGGTAACCCATTCATTGTTAAAAAACTTGATTTTTAGCCTCCATGTGATTGAATGTTTTTAGTGTGTTTATTGTGTTGATTTATAATTTCATGCCACTGTGATCTGAGGAGATTCTTGATATGATTTCAATCTTCTTGAACTTCTAGAGACTTATTTTGTTTCCTAACTTGAGGTCTATCTTTGAGAATGTTCCATGGGCACTTGAGAATGTTCCATGCATCTTTGGGGTAGAATGTTTTGTAAATGTCAGTTAAATCCATCTGATCTAGTGTGTCATTTAGGGTCACTCTTTCCTTGTTAATTTTTTGTTTGGAAGGACTATCCAGTGAAGGTAGTGGGGTGTTAAAATACCTTAGTATGACTGTATTGCTGTCATTCTTTCCCTTAAAGTCCTCTAGAAGTTTTTAAATAAATTTAGGTGTTCCTATATTGGGTGCATATATGTTTATCAGGGTTATATCCTCTTGTTGGATTGATCCCTTTAGTATTATGTAATAAATTTTCTTGTCTCTCATTATGGTCTTCATTTTGAAGTTTATTTTGTCCGATATGAGTATTGCTACCCCAGCTTTTTTTTTCATTTCCATTTGCATGGACAATTTTTTTCCATTCCTTCACTCTCATCCTGTATGAGTCTTTTGTTCTGAGGTGGGTATCTTGTAGACAGCAAATATTTGGGTCATATTTTCTTATCCATTCAGCCACCCTGCATCTTTTTATTGAGGCATTTAATCCATTTACATTTAAGGTTATTACTGAAAGATAGTTATCTACTGCCACTTTTTTTCTTTATTCTTATGTTTCTCATTCCCATCATTTCTACTTCTAATTATAGCAGTCCCTTTAACATTTCCTGTAATGCTGGTTTTGTACTGATAAACTCCTTTAGCCTTTTTTTTTGGTCTGGGAAGCTCTTTATTTCACCCTCTATCTTGATTGATAATCCTGCTGGATAGAGTAGTCTTGGTTTCAGATCCTTGTTTTGCATTACTTTGAGTAATTCATGCCATTCCCTTCTGGCCTGTAGAGTTTCTGATGAGAAGTCAGATGACAGTCTTATGGAGGCTCCTTTGTATGTAACAGATTGCTTTCCTCTAGCTTCCTTTAAGATTCTCTTTTTGTCTTGAATTCTTGGCATTTTAATTATTATGTGTCTGGGCCTGGACCTCTTTAGTTTCTTCTTGCTTGGGACTCTCTGTGCCTCCTGAACTTGTGTGACATTTTCTTTCACCAGGTTAAGGAAGTTTTCTGCTATTATTTCATCAAACATGTTCTCTGACCCCTGCTTACATTTGACCTCCTCTGGCACTCCTATACAATAAATACTGTTACATTTCATGTTGTCCCACAGCTTCCTTAGACTATCCACCTTTTTTTAAATTGTTTTTTTGTTTTAGGGAATCTGATTGAGTCATTTTTTCTACCCTTTCTTCTAATTCACTGATCCAACCCTCAGCTTTCTCTAATCTGCTGTTTATTTCTTCCAGTGTATTCTTTATTTCTTCTATGTCATTCTTCACTTATAACTGGTCATTTTTCATAGTTTCCATATCTTTTTTCATACTGTTAGGCATCCATAAAATCAGTATTCTGAACTCTACATCTGAGAGATTGCTTATCTCCTTTTCATTGAACTTTTTTCTGGAGACTTCTCTCATTCTTTCATTTAGGGATTGTTTTTTGGTCTCCCCATTTTGGCTACCTTTTTGGGTTTGTTTCTAATTATTAGGTAGAACTGTTAGGACTCTCAGTCTTTTTGGTGGGTCTCTGGTACAGGCCAATGTCAGTTGCAGTTTGTGACTGGCCATGATTACCTTGTTTGGAGCTATCAACAACCCTCCATTTGAGGTCTCCTCTGATGGGGCTGGATGCTTTTGGATAGAACTAAGATGCACAGCAAAGTCTGCTTTTCTAAGGCCTGGGTCCCAAAGGAGATCAGCTAAAGACTCAAAGCACTCTGAAGTCTGCCTCTACCTGCAGACTGATTGATTCTTTTAATGAACTTCAGGCTGTATTAGCTCCACAGGGTGGGGCAGCTGGTTGTTATCAGTCTCTTAACAAACCTCAGGCAGTAAAAACTCCTCTGGGTAGGGTGACAGGCTTTCCAGCAGTGTGGGGCGATTGCTTCTCCTCTCAGGTAAAAGTCAAAAATTGGCCACCCAAGAAAGTTGTCCTCCACAATCTGGCAGAATGACTCAGCACAGGAATGCAGACAGGCATCCCCTAATCTTACCCTCCAGAGCCCACAACCCCAGACTCTCCCTATACAACTCCAGTCCATGCCACTCTCCCTTTGTTGGAACCCAAGGTAAGTGGCTGCACAGGAAACTTTATGTTGACTCTTTAAGAGGGTGCATGCAGTTCCAGCTGCCTCTCCCTGGCAGACAGAAACCCAGTTGCTTTTCATGGCTAGATGTCATATAGGAACCTTTCTCATTCTGGTGCTATTGGCTGGGAAGCCCAGCCTGGAATTTAGACCCTAGAGTCCTCAGTGGGAACCCCCCACAGCTGAGATATACCTCAGCAAGTTCATCTGCTGCCTGTGGGAGCCCAGCTAGCCCTCTTGTGTCCATACTTCCTACGAGTCTCTATGCAGTCTCCACTTTTCCTCCTTGGCTATGAGGGTGCTCTCCAGCCAGTCTTCAGTTGGTTTTCAGGATGGTTTTTCTATGTTTTAGTTGTAAATCCAGATTGGTCCTGGGAGAGTGTCAGTGTAGCTTCCACTCAGTCCTCCGCCATCTTGGATCTTCCCCAATCAATCTTTAGATTCAATCTAATGCCTATTAAAGTGCCAGTGGCATATTTCACAAATCTAGAACTAATATTCCAAAAACTTATATGGAACCAAAAAAAGACTCTGAATAGCCTCAGCAATCTTGAGGAAAAAGAACAAAGTTGGGGTTGTCACAATTCCTGATATCAAACTATACTACAAGGCCATTGTAATGAAAACAGCCTGGTACAGGCATAAGAACAAGCATATAAAGCAATGGAACAGAATAGAGAGCCCCAAAATAAACCCATTCACCTATGGGCAATTAATATTTGACAAAGGAGGCAAGAGAGGTAAACACAGTCCCTTCTATAAATGGTGCTGGGAAAATTGGACAGGTACATGCGAAAAAATAAATAAATAAAACTACACCACCAACTTACACCATACAAAAGAATCAGCTCAAAATGAATAAAAAATTTAACTATAAGTCACAAAGCCATAAAAATCCTGGGGGAAAAAATAAGCAGTAAAATCTCAGACATGTCTCATAGCAATATTTTTGCCTATATATCTCCTATGGCAAGGGAAACAAACAAAAAAATAAATGGGACTACATTTAACTAAAAAGCTTCTGCTCAGAAAGAGAAATGATCAACAGAATGAAAAGGGGGCACACTGTATGGGAGAACATATTTGCCAATAAGACATATGATAAGGGGTGAATTTCAAATATATACATAAAACTTATATAACTCAACATTGGGAAGACTAGCAATCTAAATTTAAAAAGGGCAAAGAACATGAATATACACTTCTCCAAAGTGGACATACAAATCGCCAATAGACATATGAAAAAATGCTCAACATATTAATCATCAGACAGATGCAAATTAAAATCTCAATTAGATATTACCTCACATGTACCCAAATGCCTACCATCAATATGTCGACAAGCAAGAAGTCCTGGTGAGGATTTGGGGAAAAGGGAATCCTCCTTCCCTGTTGGTGGGGATTCAGACTGGTGCAGTCACTGTGAAAAACAGTATAGGGTTTCTTCCAAAATTTAGAAATGGAACTACCTCTTGACCCAGTGATCCCACTTCTGAAAATATATCCTAAGAATCCTCAAACACCAATCAGGAAGAATATATGAACCCCTATGCTCATAGCAGCATTATTTACAATAGCCAAGATCTGGAAACATCCTAAATGCCCATCAGTAGATGAATAGATAAAAAAGTTGTGGTGTATTTACACAATAAAATACTAATAAAAAAGAAGGAACTCTTACCTTTTGCGACAGCATGGATGGAACTGGCGATTATTATGCTAAGTGAAATAAGCCTGTCAGAGAAAGACAAATACCATATGATCTCACTTAAATGTGAAACCTAATGAACAAATAATCTGATGAAGAAAATAAAAACAGAGGCATGGGTACATGGAACGGGGCGGGGAGGTGTTGATGATAAAAGGTGAAGAGATTAGCCAAGGAACATACATGCATGACACATAGACACAGGCCACAGTGTTTTGATGGCCAGAGGCAAGGGGAGGGCAGTGGCTAAGTGAAGGTGGACAAAGTGGGGAGCAGGGGAGCAGGACAACTATAATAGTGTAAACGATAAAAATAAAGTTAAGAAAAGCATATATCAGTACAAAAACTTGTACATAAATGTATATAGGGCATTATTCTTAATTGACAAAAAGTAGAAAAAATGCAAATGCCCTCAAATTAATAAATAGATATACAAAATGCATATTCATTAAATGGAATAATTTCCATCGATAAAAGCATGAAGTACTTATACATATTATAACAAAGATGAACCTTGAAAACATTATGCTAAGTGAAAAAAGCCAGTCACAATAGCCCATATATTATGGTATTATTTTATTCATGTGAAATTTCTATAACAGGAAAATCAATAGAGATAGACAGTAAATTAATGATTGGCTAGGTGGGGAAAATTAGACATTGATAGGTGATGGCTAAAGGGTACATGGTTTCATTTTGGGGAGATAAAATGTTTTGAGAATTGATTGTATTAATGGTTGCACAACTCTAGGTAGCACAAAGTATTATATCGTACATTTTAAAAGGGCAAAATATATGCTATGCAAATATATCTCAAATAAATATAATTTTAAATATTACAGAAAAGTTTTATTAACACTTTACCTTGTTTTGTGCAAAGATAATATCTGCTATATTATATGATATTTTTAATATATGTAATGATATGATATGTATAATATTGTATAGTATAATACAATAACAGTACCAAGAAATTTATATTGGTACAATATACATACCTTAAGTAGAGTTCACCAGTTTTTAAGTGTATTCATTAGTGTACATATTTGTAGTTATGTATGTGCAATTTTGTCACTCATATGGGTTTATGTAACTGACACCACAATTAAACACACAATGGTTTAATCATCACAGAGGAACCCTCTTGTGCTATCCCCAATCCTTTTCCTATCCCCAGAAATACTTGTTTTTGTCACATCAACAGCAGAAAGCCTAGCCTTGAAAATAAATGACATAGGGATGGTTTCCAAGATGGTGGTAGATTAGGTGGAGGCTACATTGACCTTATCCCAGGACCAAACGGGAATACATCTAAAATAAGAAAAATCACCCCGAATAAACAACTGAAGACTAAATGGAGAGAAAACTTATAACAAAGGACTTAAAGAGCAGGCCACATCAAGATTGGTAGAAGTGCGGACACACGAGGTGCCTGGTCAGGCTCCCACAGGCAGGAGCTTAAATTCCAGAGGGATATCTCAACAGAAGGAGTGCCTCTTAGAAGTGTTGGGTCTAAACACTAAGATGGGCTCCCCAGCCCAGAGCACCAGACCTGGGAAAGGTGCCCATATAACATCTGGCTTTGAAAAGCAGTGGGTTTTTTATCTGCCAGGGAGAGATGGCTAGAAATGCAGGCATCCTCTTAAAGGGCCAAAGCACAAATTTTTGTTTGCAGCCACTCACCTTGGGCTCTTGCAGAGGAAGGGTAGAGTGGACTAGAGCTGCATAAAGAGTCTGTGTTTGGTGGCTCTGAGGAGAGAGCTGAGAGGACAGCTGCCAGGATCCCTGTGCGGAGCCATTCCCCCGTGCTGCAGAGGACATCTTTCTTAGGCAGAGTTTTCCCATCCATGCAACATTAACCTGGGGTAGGGGAGAAATATCACCATCTATTGAAAGCCCTCTTGCCCCACCTTGTGGAGCTTATGCCCTGCTGAAGACTACAGGTGGAGGCCCTTTAAGTTACTGAGACTAACAGACAGCCTGCAGACAGAGGCAGATCTCTAGGAGCTTTGAGTTTTTGCCTGTCCTGCTCCAGGGCAGGACACCTGTAAAAGCAGATCTTGGTGCACAGTTTGGTCCTTTCTGCACTCACCCAGGTCCAGCAGAGGGAGCCATAATCTGTGGATTGCTGATAGCTCCAAACAGGTTGCTCAGTGCCAGTTAAGGACAGCATCTGACACTGTCCTGCACCTGAGTCCCTCAGAAGAGGCCCAGAATCAATACACCCAGTGGCCAGCTTCAGACAACAACAGAGCAGGCTCCAATAAACTTCACAAGCATCATATCCATAGGGAGATATTGGCAGACACCAAACACTCCTGAGGTAAATTCCACTTCACATGATCATCAACTGCACAGCAGGCTGCATACTGTGTTGGTCACTGAGCCTCACTCTCATCCAGCCTGAGGGTCAATCCCATGAAAGAATAGACCAATAGAAATCAAGATACAATTCCAACAAGAGGGCCCACACAGCATACACAAGGGGCATTCTCAGAGCATGAAGTTCTGGTGATCAAGGAGACCACCTCTGGGTTCCACAGGTCACCTACTATATAAGGCCACCCAGCCAAGACTGGGGATCATAGCAGATCTACATAATACATAGAAACAAACACAAATAGGCAACCAAAATAGGAAGACAAAGAAACAGGCCACAAATGAAGGAACAAGAGAATTTTCCAGAAGAATAACTAAATGAAGTGGAAGTAAGCAATTTAGCAGATAGAAAGTTCAAAGTAATGATTCTAAGGATGCTCAACAGCATGAAAAAGAATACAGAAACTGCAAAAAGGACCAGTCAGAAATTAAGTACGCCATACCTGAAATAAAGAATACACTAGAAGGAATAAACAGCAGGCTCAGTGAAGCAAAGGGCTGAATCAGTGATTTGGAACACAAGTTAAAACACACACACATACACACACACACACACACACACACACACACACACACAATCAGAGCAGCAAAAATAAAAAAGACTTAAAAATGAAGATAGTTTAATGCACCTTTGGGAAAGTATGAAGCATAACATCTGCATCATAGGGGAACCAGAAGGAGAAAAGAGAGAGCAAGGGATAGAGAGCTTATTTGAAGAAGTAATGTCTGAAAATATCCCTAACCTGGTGAAGGAAAAATATGTACAAGTCTAAGAAGTGCAGAGAGTCCCAAGCCTGATGGACCCAAAGAGGCCCACAGGAAGACACATCATAATTAAAATGCCAAAAGTTAAAGACAAAGAGGGAGTTGTAAAGGGTACAAGAGAAAGCAGCCAGTACCTACAAGAGAGTTCCCATAAGGCTGTCAGCTGATTTTTCAAAAGAAACATTTCAGGACAGAAGGGATTGCCATGAAATATTCAAAGGGATTAAAAACAAGGGTCTAAAACAAAGGCTACTTTACCCATCAAGGTTAACATTTAAAATTGAAGGAGAAATAAAGAGCTTCCCAGACAAGAAAAAGCTAAAGGAGTTGTTACCACCAAAACACTATTATAAAAAATGTTAAAGGGCTTGCTTTAAGAAGGAGGAGGGGGAAGAGGAGGAGGAGGAGGAAGAGAAGAAACAAAGGAAGATAGTTTAAAAAATAAAATGACAATAAATGCGTACTTATAAATAACCACTTTAAGTTTAAATAACTTAAATGCTCCAATAAAAAAAACATAAGGTAAATTAATGGATCAGAAAACAAGACCCATGTATATGCTATCTGAAAGAGACCCACCTTAGCACAAAAGATACACACAGACTAAAAATAAAGAGGTGGAAAAAGATATTTCATGCAAATGGAAAGAAAAAAAATCTTGGGTAGCAATACTTAAATATGACAAAATAGGACTTAAAATCAAGGCTATAAGAAGAGATAAAGAAGGACACTACATAATTATAAAAGGATCAATTCAACAAGAGGATATAGCCCTTGTAAACATTTATGCACACAATATAGGAGCACCTAAATATGTAAAGCAAATCTTGATGGACATAAAAGGAAAGACTGACAGTAATACAGTTATAGGAGGGGTTTTTAACACATATTTGACATCAATAGATAAATCTTCCAGGAAAAAAAAAAAATCAACAAGGAGAGGTGGCCTTAAAAGACCCACTAGATCAAATGGATTGAATTGATATTTTCAGAGCATTTCACCACAAAGCAGCAGAATATACATTCTTTTCAAGTGCAGATTGACTGTTTTTTAGAATAGACCATATGTTAGGACACAAACCAAGTGTCAGTAAATTTAAGAAGACTGAAATCATATCCAGCACTTTTGACCATAATGCTATGAAACATGAAATCAATCACAAGATAGAAACTGAAAGACACATAAAGACATGGGGGCAAATTAACATGTTACTAAACAATTAATGGGTTAACAATGAGATTAAGGAATAAATAACAATGTACTTTGAAACACATAAAAATGAGAACAAAACAACCAAAAATTTATGGGACACAGCAAAAGCAGTCATAAGAGCTAAATCCACAGCATTACAGGCCTATCTCAAGAAACAAAATAAAGCTCAAATATACAATCTAACTTTACACTTAAAGGAACTTGAAGAAGAAAAACAAACAAAGCTCAGAGTGAGTAGCAGGAAGGAAAAAATAAAGATCAGAACAGAAATAAATGAAATAGAGTTTAAAAAACCATGCAAAAGATCAATGAAACCAAGAGCCGGTTCCTTGAGAGGCTAAACAGGATTGAGAAACCTTTAACCATACTCATAAAGGAAAAAAGAGCACACAGAAAAATAAAATTATAAATTATAGAGGATAAGTAACAACTGGCATCCAAGAAATAAAAAGGATTGTAAGAAAATATTATGAACAACTATATGCCAAAAAATTGGACAATCTGGAAGAAACGGATAAATTCCTAGAAGCATACTACCTTCAAAAGTAAATTAGGAAGAATCATAGAATCTGAATAGACAGATTGAAGCAGTAATAAAAATAAAAATAAAATAAATAAATTAAAAAACTCCCAAAAAACAAAAGCCGTTGACAGGGTACCTTTAGAGGTGAAATTTTCCCTAACATTCAAAGAAGACCTAACACATACTTCTCAAACTATTCCAAAAATTTCAAGAGAAGGGATGACTCCCAACCTCATTTTATGAGGACAGCATTAAACTAATTCCCAAACTAGATAAAGGCACAACAAAGAAAGAAAAATATAGGCCAATATCCCTGAAAAACATAGATGCCAAAATCTTCAACACAATTTTAGCAAACTGAATCCAGGAATATATTAAAAATATACACCATGATCAAGTGGGATTTGATCCAGGGATTCAAAGTTGGTACAATATCCATAAAACAATAAATGTGATACACCACATAAACATATTGAAGGATAAAAATGACATAATCGCATCAATAGATGCAGAAAAGGCATTTGATAAAATACAACACCCATTTATGATAAAAACTCTCAGCATAGTGGGAATAGAAGGAACATACCTGAATATAATAAAGGTCATATATGACAAACCTACAGCCAACATCATACTCAATGGGCAGAAACAACAAGCATTCCCCTTAAGATCAGATATAAGACAGGGATGTCCACTTTCAACACTCCGTTTTGAAAATGTTTTTATTCACTTCAGAGGGAGGAAGCGAGAAGGAGAGATAGAAACATCAATGATGAGAGAATCATCAGTTCGCTGTCTTCTGTACACTTGCTACTGGGGATTGAGCCAGCAACTCAGGCATGTGCCCTGACCTCCTGGTTCATGGGTGGACATTCAACCACTGAACCATACTTGCGGGTCTTCTTTCACCACTCTTATTCAACATAGTACTAGAAATTCTAGCCATAGCAATCAGACAAGAAGAAGATAAAAGGCATCAAAATTGGAAAGGAAGAAATAAAACAGTCATTAATTGCAGAAGACATGATATTGTACGTAGACAACACTAACGATTCCACCAAAAAACTAGTAACTGATAAATGAATTCAGTAAAATAGCAGGATACAAAAGAAATATTTAAAAATCAGTTGCATTTATATTTTAATTTTTTTAAAATCCACATCCCAGGATATTTTTCCATTGTTTTTCAGACTGAGAGAGAGAGAGAAACATTGATGTGAGAGAGACACATTGATTGGTTGCCTCCTGCATGTGCTCTGACTGGAAAGGGGAGAACCTGCAAGCCACGTACATGCCCTTGACTGGTTATTGAACACATGACCCTTCTTTGGTCCTTGGCACAACACTCTACCACTGAGCTAAACTGGCCAGGGTTCAATTGCATTTTTATACACCAATAATGAACTATCAGAATGGGAAATTAAAAACAAAACCAACCAAAAGAAAAAAACCGAAACAAAAAAACACAAAACAGTCCAATTCACAATTGCTTCAAAAAGAATAAAAAAGCTAGGGATAAATTTAACGAAGGATGTAAAAGAACTGTACTCGGAAAATTATAAGACACCAAAGAAAGAAATTAAGAAGATACAAATAATGGACACATATACCATGTTCATGGGTAGGAAGAATTAATATCATGGAAATATCTATACTACCAAAAGCAATCTACAGATTCAATGCAATTCCTATCAAGATACCAATGACATGTTGTAGAGATCTAGAATAAATATTCCAAAAATTTATATGGAGCCACAAAATACCCCAAATAGCAACAATGATCTTGAGATAGAAGAAAAAATGGGAGGAATCAAGCTAATAGATGTCAAACTATACTTCAAGGCTATAGTAATGAAAAACAGCATGGTACTGGCATAAAAACAGACATATAAATCAATGGAACAGAATAGAGAGCCCGAAAATAAACGGGCACCTTTATAGTCAATTAATATTTGACAACGGAGGAAAAAACATACAATGTACTAAAGATAGTCTATTCAATAAATGGTGTTGAAAAAATTGGGCAAATACTTGCAAAAAAACCCAACTCTACCACATTTTCACACTGCACACGAGAATAAACTTGAAACAGATTAAAGACTTAAATGTTAGACTTGAACACAAAATAATCCTAGAAGAAAACAGAAAGTAAAATCTCAGACATTTCTCATAGCAATATTTTTGATGATATATCTCCTAGGGCAAGGAAAACAAGAAAAAATTAACACGGGAATACACAAAACTAAAGAGTGTTTGCACAGCAAAGGAAAGCATCAACGAAATGAAAATACAACCCACTGAACGGGAGACATATTCACCAATGACATATCTGATAGGGGTGAATATCCAAAATTTATAAAGAAATTATAAAACTCCATACCAAAAAACCAATCACATATCAGATTAAAGATGGCGGTGGACTGAGTGGAAGCTCCATTGACACTCTCCCAGGACAAAACTGGAATTAAAACTAAAATATAGAAAATCCCTCCTAAATAATCAACTGAAGATGAGCTGGAGAGCACCCTCATAACCAAGGAAGAAAAGTAGAGACCAAATAGAGACTGGTAGGAAATGTAGAGGCATGATAGGCTGGCTGAGTTCCCACAGGCAGCAGCTGAAGGTCCCAAGGGATATCTTAGCTGTGGAGGGTTCCCACTGAGGACTCTTGGGCCTAAACCCCAGGCTGGGCTTCTCAGCCAACAGTACGAGAACTGAGAAAGGAGCTCACATATCATCCGGCTGTGAAAAGCTGCCAAGTTTCTGTCTGCCAGGGAGAGATGACTGGAGATTCAGACACCCTCATAAGGAGCCAATGCACAAAGTTTTGTGTGCAGCTACTCACCTTGGGCTCCAGAAGAGGGAGGAAAGAGTGGACTGAAGCTGTGTGAGGAGAATCTAAGGTTGTGGGCACTGGAGATAGAGCTCAGAGGGCACCCCTCTGGATTCCTGTGCCAAGGCATTCCCCCATACTGCAGAGGACATCTTTCTTAGGCAGACATTTCGCTTCTTTTGCCTGGGGAGGAAGCAACTGCCCCACCCTGCTGGAAAACTTCTCGCCCTAACCCTTTGAGTTTCTACAGCTTAAGCCTCATTAAGAGACTGATAACAATCAGCTGCCCCACCCTGTGGAGTTTCTACAGCCTGAGGCTCATTAAGAGAATCAGATAAATCAGCTTGCAGGCAGAGGCAGACCTCAGAGTGCTTTGAGTCTTTGCCTTATCTGCTTCTGGACCAGGGCCTTGGAAAAGCAGACTTTGACATGCATGTTGGTACTGTCTAATCACACCCAGCCCCAGCAGAAGAGACCGCATGCCGAGGGTTGTTGATAGCTCCAAACAGGGTACTCAGGGAAGTCAGAAACTTTATCTGACATTGGCCTGCACCAGAGACTCTCCAAATAGATTGAGAGCCCTATCAGATCTACCTAATACATACAGACAAACCCAAACAGGCAGCCAAAATGGGGAGACAAAAAAACAAGCCCCAAATGAAAGAACAAGAGACGTCTCCAGAAAAAGAGCTCAATGAAATGGAGATAAGCAATCTGTCAGATATAGAGTTCAGAATACTGATTGTAGGATGCTCAACAGCATGAAGAAAGATATGGAAACTATGAAGGAAATGAAGAATGACATAGCAGAAATAAAAAATAGATTGGAAGGAATAAACAGCAGATTAGAGGGAGTGGATAATTGGATCAGACAATTAGAAGATGGGTAGAAAAAAATCACTCAATCAGAGATCCAAAAAGAAAAAAACAGTAAAAAACAGGAGGACAGTTTAAGGGAGCTTTGGGACAACATGGAACATAACAATATTCACATTATAGGAGTGCCAAAAGAGGCCGTAAGTAAGCAAGGGTTAGCAAACCTGTTTGAAGAAATAGTGGCAGAAAACTTTCCTAACCTGGTGAGGGAAAAAGTCACACACGTTCAGGAGGCACAGAGAGTCCTAAGCAAGAAGAATCAAAAGAGGCCCAGGCCCAGACACATTATAAACTGCCAAGAATTCAAGACAAACAGAGGATATTAAAGGCAGCTAGGGAAAAGAAATCTGTTACCTACAAAGGAGTTCCCATAAAACTGTCAGCTGAGTTCTCATCAGAAAACTCTACAAGCCAAAAGGGAATGGCATGAACTATTCAAGGCAATGCAAAACAAGGGTCTGAAACCAAGACTACTCTATCCAGCAAGATTATCATTCATGATAGTTGGTGAAATAAAGAGCTTCCCAGACAAAAAAAGGCTAAAAGAGTTTATCACCACCAAACCAGCATTGCAGGAAATGTTAAAGGAACTGCTGTAATTAGAAGTAGAAATAAAGAAAAACATAGGCATAAAGAATTAAAAGGGCAAAAGATAAGTATCTATCAATAATAACCTTAAATGTAAAGCAAGTCTCTACAAGTTCAAAAAGATTGAAATCATGTCAACCATCTCAGATCACAGTGGCATGAAATTAGAGATCAACTACAGTAATAACACTCAAAAACATTCAAACAGGCTAAATAACATTTATTAAATAATTAATGGGTTACTAATAAGATCAAGAGAAATAAAAAACTTCCTGGAAACAAATGAAAATGAATACACAACAGCCAAAATCTATGGAACACAGCAAAAGTAGTCCTAAGAGGAAAGTTCCTAGCACTACAGGCCTATCTCCAAAAGCAAGAAAAATTTTGAGTAAACTAACCCTACAACTTAAAGAATTAGAAAACTCCCCTGTGAAGTCATCTGGACCAGAGCCTATGTTTGCTGGGAGGATTTTTTTATTACTGTTTCAATTTCATTAGTTGTTATTAGCCTATTCAGGTTTTCTGATTCTTCCTAAACCAGTTTTACATGTTCTCACTCATATGTGGAATCTAATAAACAAAATAGACTAAGGAACAAAATAGATCCAGAGACACAGAAGCATGGAACAGACTGATGATTCTCAATGGGAAGGCAGGGGTGGGGGAGTGGGTGGGAAGATATTAATCAAAGAACTTATATGCATATGTGCATAACCCATGGACACAGACAATAGCGTGATGAAGGCCTGGGGGTGGTGGTGGCATATGTAGAGTGGAGGGGATCAATGGGGAAAAAAGGAGGGATATCTGTACTTCTTTCAACAATAAAGATAAATAAAAAATAAAAAAGCACACACAAACATTCCAATTAAAAATTGGGCAAAAGACCTGAATAGACACTTCTCCAAAGAGGACATACAGATGGCCAATAGACATATAAAAAAGTTGTTCAAGTCACTAATCACCAGGGAAATGCAAATTAAAACCACAAGAAGATATCACCCTGCACCCGTCAGAATGGCTATCATCAATAACTCAACAAACAACAAGTGCTGGCAAAGATGTTGACAAATAAGAACCCTTGTTCACTTTGG
The DNA here is from genome assembly GCF_964146895.1 of Miniopterus schreibersii. Lineage (NCBI taxonomy): Eukaryota > Metazoa > Chordata > Mammalia > Chiroptera > Miniopteridae > Miniopterus > Miniopterus schreibersii. The sequence goes on from NC_138104.1 coordinate 48,454,159, forward strand.
TGGGAATGCAGATCGGTACAGCCACTGTGGAAAGCATGGAGTTTCATCAAAAAGTTCAAAATGGAACTGCTGTATAACTCAGTAATTTCACTTCTGGGAATTTATCCAAAGAAAGCCCAAACACTAATTTGAAAGAATATATGTACCCCTATGTTCATTGCAGCATTATTTACACTAGTCAAGATTTGGACACAGCTCAAGTGCCCATCAGTAGATGGGTGGATAAAATAGCTGTGGGACATTTGCGTAATCAAATACTATTCTGCCAGAAACAGGAAGAAAATTTTTCCCTCTGCGACAGTGTGGATGGACCTGGAGAACAGTATGCTAAGCGAAACTACTCAGAGAAAGACAAGTAGCATATGATTTCACTCAAATGGTGAATTTAATGAAAAAAATTGAACTACCAAGCAAAATAGAGACTCATAGATAAAGCGCAGGCAGACATCTCTGTTGGGGGGGGAGTGTTGTGGGGGGTGGAGGGATTTAGCAAAAAGGGAAAAAAAGGGAGTAATTACTCATGGACATAGACAACAATGGGGCTATTTCTCGGGGGTTATGGGGATGGGTGGAGGTGGAAGAGGGCATGGAAGCGATAAATGGTGATAGAGAAAATAAAATAACTTAAAATTTTAAATAACAATAAAGAATATAAATGTCATAATAAAAAGAATGGGAAATAACCTAATTTCTATTTCCCAGAAGCTGGTAGTTCCCTAATTCCCAGATTCCAGATTCCCTAATTCCAAATTTCCTAGAAGCTGGTGGTTCAAAATTTTAAAATAATCTGTGGCACCCCTTTTAATTTTTTGATATGTTATAGTGTCTCATTACACAGTTTGGAAACTAAAACTATAAGTAACCTGTGAACTCTTCAACAGTTAGGGAGCCCTTATTCTGCTGCCATGCACTAACTCTGGTAACCTACTTTTTCCTATCTAATCTGGTCTTGAAGAATAACTCCTTATATATGATCCCAAAGGATTATTACCATGCTATCCCTCCATAGTTCATCTAAGATGCAAGATGTCAGAAGTTACAATCATCTTCATTCTAGTCATTCCTCTAAACATTGCAGTAGTCTCTCTGCAAACAGTAGGAAAATGTGATATTGCCCCCTGAAAATTAATCTAAATGCATGGTTTAAGATATATAAGACTGTGAGATACTACTGAGCTACATGTGACACCCAACTATGGCAGCTTTATCTAAATAACTTATGCCTTCTAACTGTTTTTGGTGACTACAGCTTCTTAGATCATAGATTCCCTCCCTTTCTCCTGTGGTGCAGCCCTCAATATGTGCAAAGCTGAATTGCCACATCATCTTTGTAGTATTTCTGAGACAAACTGCCTTTGAGTTCATGTTGATAGTGTGTCCTCAAATGCAAGAGAACAAACTCCTTTATGTCTCTTCTTTCCCTTTATTTTATCCTACACACCTTTGCTCACCATGCTGTTGTGAAAATAACACTAGTGTTGGAGTTTGAAGATCCGAGTTCTAGCCTCAGCTTTATCACCAACTTGCTATGTGATGTTAAACAGCTCACCTTCTCTAAATTTCAGATTTTTTATCTATAAAATATGGTAGGAAGTAATTTCTGAGGTTCCTTCCATCTCTTTTTTAAAAAATTATCTTCATTGTTGAAAGTGTTACAAATGTCACCCTTTTTTCCTCCATTGACCACCTCCATCCCACTCCTCCCCCCAAGGCCTTCACCACACTATTTTCTGTGTCTATGGGTTATGTAGATATGCATATAAATTCTTTGGTTAATCTCTCCCCTCCCCCTTCCCTCTGAGATTCCTCAATTGGTCCATGCTTCTATGTCTCTGGATCTATTTTATTCGTCAGCTTATTTTGTTCACTAAATTCCACATATAAGTGAGATCATGTGATACTTGTCTTTCTTTGATTTGCTTATTTCACTTAGCATAATACTCTCCAGGTTCCTCCATGTTGTCTCAAAGGGTAAGAGATCTTCATGCTTCTTCTCCAGCTATATAAATACAATAACAACCCCAATTTCATATCTCTACCTTCTATACATGAGCTAATGTCTGGAAAATATTTGGAGATATTTGAAGAAGAAAATGCTGTATAAATAAATATAGTAGTATAGTTGCGGAGCAAGGAAAAATGACAAGATCATTAGTGGTAATATAAAAGCATATTTTACTATGAGCACAGCTACATACAGAAGAAATTGGATTATTTAGAAAACTTCCCTATCATTTTTAATCCTTTAGACCATTATCTCAAATAAAAAAGGTTCTTTGTAAAATTAATATAGGGAGTCTTCATCTTCCTCCAAGTAAAAGACTGAAATGGTGAGGATGTAGGAGATATAAAGTAGAACCCACTTTAAGGGGATGAGAAAACTAATTTGGCTAGAGAGTTGAACTGAGATCATGCTGGACACTTTGACAGAAGAATTCAGAAATCAAAAGCAGATCTATTCAAAAGAGGGAAAAACACTTTATAGGCCTGTCACATCAGCTGATGTGAATTAAGCCAATGACTATAATTTATTGCAAGAAAAATTTTTCTTTGCATGTAACTGTATAATTGAACGAATTACTCAAATGTCAGAGTGTGATGTTTTTGCTCTCCTTGTTTATTGTTTTCTTGGGCTAACAGACTGACTTATGTGCCTTATGTGGCTCATCATTATAAATCAAAACCTCCATGAGATGTAAACTGAAGTCTTTCAAGTAATGGCTTTCTCCTTAAAAGAGTTGAATTTTTTTATTTCTGTTGATAAAATCAGGGCACTTAGATATAAAAAGGGAGCAACTTTCTCCTTTTTAAGCCCAGATTATATGATATGCAGGAGAAATATCCACTCTAAAGAATGCTTTACTGTCTCTATTCTCAAAAAAATGATAAATGATATCCTCCCAAATTGTATCAAAATGCTGACATCTGGGGAACAGATGATAATTGTATGAGAAGAATGACCTATTGGTAAATGGTGATTGAGAGCACAGGTCAGAATGTGGGGAGCATGTGTTGTGCTCCATCACATCCTGGGGAGCTGCTGACAGCTCACTCTGCAGTTCACTTCCTTCTCACCCCAGCAGAAATTTGGGATAGGTGCTAATTTTTTTCTTGACTTGGGAAAATGAGGCTTCATTGAAAGCATACTTTCTCCACTAGTGTTGAGATTTTTTTAAAAATGTATGAAGTATTACAGCAACTTTGAAGGAAAGGGACTTGATTAATACCCAATAACTTTTATTTTAAAATATTGTACTTACCTAATAAATGTCATCCAAGCTATGATAATAGTTTGTGTGTGGTTACAATTGGAAGGACAGATCAAAGACACATTGGAAGTACCACTCTTAGATCAAATTATTTAAAGTCTTAAAAGTTCTTCATTGCTGGGAGGAGGAAAATAGAGCAATGTAAAAGTATATCAAAACTTTGCTACAATGTGATTTACATATAATAGTCACTCAATGGATGTAAAAAGCTAATATATGTTTTAAAACTAACTATAAAATAATATATTAATATATTCTCCCTGTAGAAAGTTTAAAGTATCACATAAAGACTAAAGTTCTCTCTGTCTATGATCACTAATATGTACTTTTCAGTTTTTTCAATGAATTTAGACACATAAATGTACTCATAAAATATATAGTAATTAGATTGATTTATATAAAATTCCCATTTTAGTAAACAAAATATAAGCAATTTTGTATGTTTTTCCTCCAAGATTTTTTTTCTCCTTTTTATTTAATTTATTGGGGTGACACAGATGAACAAAATTGTACAGGTTTCAGGTGTGCAATTTGATAACACATCATTTGTACATTGTACTGTGTGATCACCACCCCAGGTCAAGTCGCCATTCATCACCATTTATCCCTTCTATATCTTCCTACAACTCTCCCCACCTTCCCTACCCCAAGCAACTATCACATTGTTGTCAGTGTCTATGAGTTCTTCTTTTTCTTTTTTGCTCAATCCCTCAACCCCCACTCTAAATACACCCTCAACAACTGTCAGCCTGCTCTCTATTCATGAGCCTGTCTCTATTTTGCTTGTTAGTTCATTAGATTCCATATGAGTGTAATTATATGGCACTTGTCTTTCTCTGACTGGTTTTTATTTTCCTTAGCATAATGCTCTTTAAATCCATTCATGCTGTTGCAAAAGGTAAGATTTCTCATTTTTATGGCTGAGTAGTATTCCACTGCATAAATATACCACTGCTTTTTTATATCCACTCATTTACTATTGGACACTTGGGCTGCTTCCAAATATTGGCTATTGTAAATGACGATGAAATAAATACAGGGGTGCATATATTCCTTTGAATTAATAATTTGGGTTTCTTCTGAAAAATTTCCAGAAGAGGAATCGCTGGGTCATAAGGCAGTTTCATTTTTAATTTTTTCATATAACTCCATACTGCTTTCCACATTGGCTGCACCAATCTGCATTCGCATCAATAGTGAATGAGGTATCCCTTTTATTCACATCTTTACCAGCACTTGTTTTTTCATCTATTCATGATAGCCATTCTAACAGGTGTGAGGTGACATCTCACTGTGGTTTTAATTTGCATTTCTCTGATGATTAGTGACACTGAGCATTTTTTCATATGTCTATTGGACATCAGTATGCCCTCTTTTGAGAAGTGTCTATTCAGGTCTTTTGCCATTTTTCAATTGAATTGTTTGTTTTTGGATTTGTTTTTTGGTGTTGGGTTTTATAAGTTCTTTATAAATTTTGTATTTAACGGCTTATCAGGTACATCCTTGGTGAATATGTTCTCTCATTCACTGGGTTGTCTTTTCATTTTGTTGATGGTTTCCTTTGCTGTGCAAACCCTTTTTAGTTTGGTGTAGCCCTTTTTATTTATTTTTATTTTTTGTTTTCCTTGCCTGAAGAGACATATAAGAAAAAATATCGCTATGAGAAAGGTTCAAGATATAACTGCCTATCTTTTCTCCTATGATTTTTATGGTTTTGAGTTGAGCATTTAAGTCTTTAATCCATTTTGAGTATACTTTTGAGTATGGTGTATGAAGGTGCTTTAGTATCATTTTTTTTGCACATATCTGTCCAATATACCCCAAACCATTCAATGAATAGACTATCTTTACCCCATTGTATGTGCTTGCCTCTGTTGTCAAATATTAATTGACAATAAAGGCATGGGTTTATTTTGGAGCTTTATTCTTTTTTTTAAATTTATCTTTATTGCTGAAAGTATTACAGATGTCCTTCCCCCTCCCTCCATTGACCCCTTCTATCCTACACCAACCCCCCACCACAGGCCTACACCATACTATTGTCTGTGTTCATGGTTTATGCATATATGCATTTAAGTTATTTGATTAATCTCTTTACACCCACCCACCCATCCCCCCTACCCTCTGAGAATTGTCCGTCTGTTCCATGATTCTATGTCTCTGGATCTATTTTGTTCATCAGTTTATTTTGTTCATTAGATTCCAAATATGAGTGAGATCATATATTACTTGTCTTTATCTGACTTGCTTATTTCACTTAGTTTAATACTCTCCAGGTCAATCCATGCTGTCTCAAAGAGTAAGGGGTCCTTCATTTTAACAGCTGCATAGTATTCCATGGTGTAAATGTCCAACAGCTTTTTTATCCACTCACCTACTGCTGGGCACATGAGCTGTTTTCAGATCTTAGCTATTGTAAATTGTGCTGCTATGAACATAGGCATGTATATTTCTTTCTGACTGGTGTTTCAGAATTCTTACAATATATTCCTAGAAGTGGGATCATGGGGTCAAAAGGCAGTTCCATTTTTAATTTTTTGAGAAACTCCCATACTGTGTTCCATAGTGGCTGCACCAGTCTGAATTCCTACGAGCAGTGTACTAGGGTTCCCTTTCTCCACATCCTCACCAGCACTTGTCATTTGTTGATTTGTTGATGGTAGCCATTCTGACAGGTGTGAGGTGATAACTCATTATTGTTTTACTTTGCATCTTTCTGGTGATTAGTGACTTTGAGCATTTTTTCATATGTCTCTTAGCCATCTGTATGTCCTCTTTGGAGAAGAGCCTATTCAGGTCCTTTGCCCATTTTTTAATTGGATTGTTTGTGTTCCTTTTGTTGAGTTGTATGAGTTCCTTATATATTTTGGATATTAACACCTTATCAGATACGTCATTGGCAAATATGTGCTCCCATATAGTGGGTTCCTTTTCCATTTTTATGATAGTTTCTTTTGCTGGGCAAAAGCTTTTAATTTTGACGTAGTTCCATTTGTTCATTTTCTGATTTGCTTCCCTTGCCCTTGGAGGTGTATCAGCAAACATATTGCTAGGAGAGATGTCAGGAATTTTGCTGCCTATGGTTTCTTCTAAAATTTTTATGGTTTAGTGACTTACATTTAAGTCTTTTATCCATTTTGAATTTATTCCTGTGTAGTGAATAAGTTAGTGGTCTAATTTCAGTTTTTTGCATGTACCTGTCCAATTTTCCCAACACCATTTATTGAAGAGACTGTCTTTACTCCATTGTATGCTCTTGTCTCCTCTGTCAAATATTAATTGAGTGTAATGACTTGGATCAATTTCTGGGTTTTCCATTCTGTTCCATTGGTCTATATTCCTATTCTTGTGCCACTACCAGCCTGTTTTGATTACAGTGGCTTTGTAGTATAACTTAATGTCTAGTACTGTGATCCCTTTGATTTTATTTTTCTTTCCCAAGATTACTGTGGTTGTTCAGGGTCATTTTTGGTTCCATATAAATTTTTGGACTATTTTCTCTAGATCTGTGAAATACACCATTGGTAATTTAAAGGCATTGTATTGCATCTATAGATTGCTTAGTGTAGTATGGACATTATAATGATGTTAATTCTACCAATCCATGAACACGCTATATTCTTCCACTTATATTTTCCTCTATCACTTTTTTCATAATCTTGTAGTTTTCCAAGTACAGGTCTTTTACCTCCTTGGTTAAGTTTATTCCTAAGTATCTTAATTTTTTTTGCAATGGTAAATGGGACTGTTTTCTTAGTTTCTCTTTCTGAGAGTTCATTGTTGGTGCATAAAAATGCAATTGATTTCTGGGTGTTAATTTTGTATTCTTCTACATTGTAGAATTCATTTATTAAATCTAGTGGATTTTTGGTGGAATCTTTAGGGTTTTCTCTGTACAATATCATGTAATCTGTGAAAAATGAAAGCTTTACTTCTTTTCCAATTTGGATGCCTTTTATGTTTTCTTCTTGTCTGATTGCTGTGGCTAGGCCTTCCAGTACTATGTTGAATAAGGGTGGTGAAAGCGGACATCACTGTCTTGTTCCTGTTCTTAGGGGAAATGCTTTTAATTTTTCTCTATTGATTATGATGTTGGCTGTAGGTTTGTCATATATGGCCTTCATTATTTTGAGGTATAATCCCTCTATTCCTTCTTTGCAGAGAGTTTTCATCAAAATCATTCCACTAACACAGAAGCATGGAACTGACTGATGAATCTCAGAGGGAAGGTGGGGATGTGTGGGTGGGGAGAGATTAACCAAAAACTTATATGCATATATGCATAACCCATGGACATAAAAAATAGTGTGGTGAAGGTCTGGGGCAGGCATGGGTGCAGGGTAGAAAGGGTCAATGGGGGGAGAAAAGGGGGACATTAGCAATAAAGAGACATTTTTAAAACATGAGTGTTGGATTTTCTTGATTTTTTTTTTTGCATTTATTGATATGATCATATGATTTTTGTCTTTTAGTTTGTTTATGTGATATATAACATTTATTGATTTGGAATATTGTACCAGCCTTGCATGTCTGAAAAATATCCCTCTTGGGTATAATATATAAACTTTCTATATATCACTGGATCTGACTTGCTAATCTTTTGTTTAGAATTTTAGCATCTATGTTCATCACGGAAATTGACTTGTAATTCACTTTCTTACTTTTTTTATTTAAAGAGGGTGTTTTTTTTTGTTCCTTTTTAAATATATCTTTATTGATTTCAGAGAGAAGAAGGGAAAGAGAGAGATAAAAACATCAATGATGAGAGAGTCATCATTTGTTGGCTACTCTTGCAAGCCCCCAACTGGGGTTGAGCCCCCAACCCAGGCATGTGCCCTGACCTGAATCAAACTGTGATCTTCTAGATCTTAGGTAGATGCTCAACCACTGAGCTATGCCTGGCTAGGCTAAAGAGGCTTTTGTTGAACAATTTAGATTTATCTTTATTGTTGAAAGTATTATAGAATCCCCTATTTCTTTCCATTGATTCCCTACCCCCGATATCAATAGCTTCCAGGCTTTCTCCGCACTATTGTCTGTGTCCATGGGTTCTGTATATATTCATATAAGTTCTTTGATTAATCTCTTTCTTCCATTCCCCAAGTCCTGCATTCATTCTGAGATTTGTCAGTATGTTCCATGCTTCTATTTCTCTGGATCTATTTTCTTTATCAGTTTATTTTGTTCATTAGATCCCACCTATGAGTGACATTCTCTAAAACTCATTCAGGCCATGGCCAGTGTGTCTCAGTAGTTAGAACGTTGGCCTGCAAACCAGTGTGTCACATGTTCAATTCCCTATCAAGTGTACATACCTGGTTTGCATGTCTGATTCCTGCCCCTGGTTGAGGTACATGTGGGAGGCAATCAATTAATGTCTCTGTCACATTGCTGTTTCTCTTTGTCTCTCCCCACTATCCCTCTCCCCTCTCCCATGCCTTCCACTCTCTCGAAAATCAATGGGAAAAATATTCTCACTCTTAGTGTGAGGATTAAAAAACAACAAATAGATAAATGAGTTAATGTACAAATTTTAAAAACCCATCTCATTCAGGAAGAATCAGAAAACCTGAATAGGAAAACAACAACTGATGACATTGAAGCAGCAATAAAAAAACACCCAACACTCAAAAGCCCCAGTCCAGACAGCCTTACAGGAAAACTTTACCAAGTATTCTACTTCTTATTAGAGCAGTCCCTTTAACATGTCTTACAATGCTGGTTTAGTGGTGATAAACTCCCTTATCATTTCTTTCCCTGGGAGACTCTTTATTTCACCATCTACTTTGAATGATAGTCTTGCTGGATAGAGTAGTCTCGGTTTCAGATCCTTGCTTTTCATTTCTTTGAATACTTCATACCATCCCCTCTAGAGTTTTTAATGTTCTAATTTCATGCCATTATGATTTGAGAAGATACTTGATATGATTTCAATCTTCTTGAAATTGTAGACTTGTTTTGTGTCCTAACATGTCATCTGTTTTTGAGAATGACCAATGTGAACTTGAGAATGTATATTCTGCAACTTAGGGGTAAAATGTTCTGCAAATGTCAATTAAATCCATCTGATCTAGTGTGTCATTTAGAGTCACTGTTTTATTAATTTTTTGTCTGGAAAATCTATCCAGTAAAGTCAATGTGGTGTTAAAGTCCACTAATATGACTGAATTCCTCTCTATCTCTCCTTTAAAGTCCTCCAGAAGTATTTTTCTATATTCAGATGCTCCTATATTGGGTGCATATATGTTTACTAGGGTTACATCCTTTTGTTAGATTGATCCCTTTATTTTTGTGTAGTTACCTTTCTTGTCTCTTTATTTTGAAGTCTATTTTGTCTGATATGAGTATTGCTACCCCAGCATTTTTTTTTTAAATATATCTTTATTGATTTCAGAGAGAGGAAAGGAGAGGGAGAGAGAGAGATAGAAACATCAATGATGAGAGAGTCATTGATCAAGCTTGCAACCCAGGCATGTGCCCTGACTGGGAATTGAACCCCGATCGCCTGGATCCTAGGTAAACGCTCAACCTCTGAGCCACGCTCAGCTGGGCTACCCCAGCATTTTTTTCTTTTCCTTTCATGGAAAAAATTTTTACATGCCTTCACTCGCATCCTGTGTGAGTCTTTTGTTCTGAGGTGGGTCTCTTGTACACAGCATATATTTGGGTCATATTTTCTTATCTATTCAGTCACCCTTTGTCTTTTAATTGTAGCATTTAATTCAATTTCATTTAAGGTTATTATTGATAAGTACTTATTTATAGCCATTTTAATTCTTTATGCTTATGTTTTTCTCTATAGAATTCTTCTCATTATTGCAGCAGTCCCTTTGACATTTCTTACAATGCTGGTTTGATGGTGATAAACTCTACCATTTTTTTTCCCCTCTGGGAAGCTCTTTATTTCACCATCTATTTTGAATGATAGATAGAGTAGCTGGATAGAGTAACCTTGGTTTCAGATCCTTGCTTTTCATTTCTTTGATACTTCATGTCACTTCCTTCTAGCCTGAATAGTTTCTGATGAGAAATCAAGTGACAGCATTATGGGAGCTCCTTTGTAGGTAACAGATTGCTTTTCTCTTGCTGCCTTTAAGATTCTCTTTTTCTTGAATATATGACATTTTAATTATGATGTGTCTGGGCATTAGCTGCTTTAAATTCTTTGTGTTTGGGACTCTCTGTGCCTCTGTAAATGTGTGACTTTTTCCTTGACAAGGTTAGAGAAATTTTTTGCCATTATTTATTCAAACAGTTTCTCTATCCCTTGCTCACTTCCTTCACCTTCTCTTACTGCTATGATGTGAATATCTTTCTGTTTCATGTTGTCCCACAGCTCCCTTAGGTTGTCATCCTGTTTTTTAATTGTTTTTTTTTTTTCTTTTTGGTTCTCTGATTGAGTGATTTTTTTCTACCCTGTCTTCTGATTCGCTGTTCCAGTCCTCAGCTTCTTGTAACCTGCTGTTTATTCCTTCCAATGTATTCTTTATTTCTGCTATGTCATTCTCAGTTTCCATATCATTTTCATGCTGTTGAGCATCCTTACAGTCATTATTCTGAAATCTATATCTGATAGATTGTTTATCTCTATTTTGCTTCTCTCTTCTTCTGGAGACTTCTCTTGTTCTTTCATTTTGGGCTTTGTGTCCCTATTTTAGCTGCCTTTTTGGGTCTGTTTCTATGTATTAGGTAGATCTGCTAGGACTCCCACTCTTTTTGAATGGTCTCTGGTGCAGGTCAATGTCAGATGCTGTTTGTGACTAGTTTTGCATACTCTCTTTGGGGCTTTCAGTGATCCACTGCTTTTGGCTCCCACTGCTGAGGCTGGGTGCATTTGGGAAGGACCAAATTGTGCACCAAAGTCTGCTTTTCAGAGCCCTAGATCCAGAAGCATATCAGGCAAAGACTCAAGGCATCCAGAGAAATGCCTTTGCCTGTAGTTTGATTGATATTCTCAGTCTCTTAATGAGCCTCAGGCTGTAGGCCACAACAAGGTGCAAACTCCACAGGGTAGGGTGAGAGATTTTCCAACAGGGTGGGGAAATTCTCCCTCCTCATGCAAGAGCTGCCTGGATTGGAAAGGTCAGCCTGAGAAAGATGTACTCTTGAGTCTGTGTTAATGACTCAACACAGGAATCAGAGCTTTATCCCAAGAGCCTCCAACCCTGGATTCTCCCCACACAGCACTAGTTCACTCTTCCCTCCTTCTGCTGGAGCCCAGGGTGAGTGGCTGCACATGAGATTTTGTGTGTTGGCCCTTTAAGAGAGTGCCTACATTTCCAGCATCTCTTTCTGGCAGAGAGAAAACTCCACTGCCTTTCACAACTAGATGTTATATGGTAACCTTTCCCAGTTCTGATGCTCTTCTCTGGGGAGCTCAACTTGGGGTTCAGACCCAAGAGTTCTCAGTGGGAAGCACCCCCCCGCTGAGATATTCCTCTGGACCTTTAGCTGCTGTCTGTGGGAGCCCAGCCAGCCCTCATGCATCCACACTTCCTTTCAGTCTATATATGGTCTCCAATTTTCATCCTTGGTTATTATGAGGGTGCTCTCCAGTTTGCCTTCGGTTGATTATTCAGGATGGTTTTTCTGTATTTTAGCTGTAATTCCAGTTTGGTCCTGGAAGAGTGTCAGTGTCAGTGTAGTTTCCACTTAATCCAAAGTCATCTTAGAATCTCTAATTTCCTTTTTTGTAGTGTCTTTTTCTGGTTTTGGAATTAGGATAATGCTGGCCTCATGAAAAGAGCCTGGAAGTGTTCCTTCCTCTTGGATTTTCTGGAATAGTTTGAGGAGGATAAGTGTTAGTTCGTCTTTGAATATTTGACAAAACTCCCTAGTGAAGCTGTGTGGGCCAGGGTTTTTTGTTTGCTGGGTGTTCTTTGATTACTGATTCAATTTTATCAGTTGTTATCAGCGGATTCACATCTGAATCTTCCTACTCTTTCTGGAAAGTCTTATTTTTCTAGGAATTTGTCTCTTTCATCCATGTTGTCCAGCTTGTTGGCATATGGTTTTTCATAGTATTTTCTTACAATCCTTTGTATTTCTGTGGTGTCAGTTGTTACTTCACTTCTTTTGTTTCTGATTTATTTATTTGGTTCCTCTCTCTTTCTTTCTTGATGAGTCTGGTTAAAGGTTCATAAATCTTTTTATCTTTTCAAAGAACAAGCTCTTGGTTTCATTAGTCTTTCGCTTTTTTTTTTAGTTTCTATGTCTTTTATTTCTGCTCTGATCTTTATTATTTCCTTCCTTCTACTTACTCTGGGCTTTTCTTGCTGTTCTCTTTTAAGTCTTTAAGTTATAGGGTTAGATAATTAGAAGTTTTTCTTGTTTCTTGAGGTAGACCTGTAGTGCTATGAACTTTCTTCTCAGGACTCCTTTTGCTGTGTCCCATAGATTTGGGGTTGTTGTATTTTCATTTTCATTTGTTCCTAGGAAGTTTTTGATTTCTTCCTTGATTTCATTGATAACCTCTTCATTGTTTAATAACATATTATTTAGCTTCCATGTGTTTGAATGTTTTTTGGTGTTTTTCTTGTAGTTTATCTCTAGTTTTATGCTATTTTGGTCCACGAATATCCTTAATGTGATTTCAATCCTCTTGAATTTTAGAGATTTGTTTTGCATCCTAACATGTGGTCTATCTTTGAGAATGTCCCATGTGCACTTGAAAAGAATGTGTATTATGCAACTTTGGGGTGAAATGTTCTGTAAATATCAATTAAATCCATTTGACCTAGTGTGTCTTTTAGGCTAGCTCTTTCCTTTTTGATTTTTTTGTCTAGACCTATCCAATGATGTCAGTGGGGAGTTAAAGTTCCCTACTATGATTGTATTGTTATCTTTCTCCCCATTTAAGTCCTCCAGAAGTTGTTTATTATATAATTGGGTGCTCCTATATTGGTTGCATATAATGTTTACAAGGCTTATATCCTCTTGTTGTATTGATCCCTTTAGTAGTATGTAGTGATGTTTCTTGTCTCTTGTTATAGCCTTCATCTTGAAGTCTATTTTGTCAGGTATGAGTTTTTTTCATTTCCATTTGCATGGAAAAATATTTTTCATCCCTTCACTTTAATCCTGTGTGAGCCTTCTGTTCAGAGGCGGGTCTATTGGAGACAGCATATATGTGGATCATATTTTTTTATCCATTCAGCTACACTATGTCTTTTGATTCAAGCATTTAAGCCATTTACATTTAAGGTTATTATTGATAAATACTTACTTATTGCTATTTTTATTCTTTACATCTGTGTTCCTCTCTTTCTCTGTATATCTCTTCCTTACAAGAGTCACTTTAGCATTTCTGCAGTGCTTGTTTGGTGGTAATAAACTCCTTTAGCCTTTATTGTCTGTGAAGCTCCCAATTTCACTTTCAATTATGAACAATAGTCTTACAGGATCAGATAATCTTGGATTCAACCCCTTGCTTTTCATTACTTTGTATACTTCATGCTATTCCTTTGTGGCCTGAAGATTTCTATTGAGAAATCAGGTGGCAGTCTAGTGGGAGCTCCCTTGTAGGTCTCTTTCTGTCTCCCTCTTGCAGCCTTTAAGATTATTTCTTAGTCTTTAGTGTTTGCAATTTTAATTATGATGTGTCTTATTGTGGGTCTTTTTGGGTTCATCTTATAAGGGTTCATCTTATTTCCTGGACTTGTGTGACTTTTTCTTCACCAGATCTGGAAAGTTTTCTGTCATTATTTCTTCAAACAGGTTCTCTATTCCTTGCTCAGATTCTTCTTCTGAACCCCCCCTATGATGCAGATGTTGTTACGTATCATGTCCCAAAGCTCTCTGAAACTCAACTGCTGCTTTTTAATTTTTTTCCATTTGCTGCTCTGAATGGGTGTTTTTTCCTACCTTGTCTTCTAATTTGCTGATTCGGTGTTCAAATTCTTCTAGTCTACTGTTGAATCCTTTCTGTGTATGTTTTATTTCAGCTTTGTCATTCATTTCTGATTGATTCTTATTCAATGTTTTTACCTCATTTTTCATGCTGGTGTAGTTCTCATTCAGGACCTTACAATTCTCATTAATTTACTTGTAGTTTTCACTAAGTTGTTTGAGCATTCCTATAACCATTACTTTGAATTCCTTGATGAATTGTTTGCTTTGACTTCATTTAGTTCCTTTTCTGGTTATTTCTCCTTTACTTTCATTTGGGGTTTGTTTCTTTGTTTCCCCATTTTAAAGACAATCTTTTTTAAAATATATTTTTATTGATTTCAGAGAGATGAGAGGAATGGAAAGATATAAACATCAGGTTGTCTCCTGTATGCCCCCCACTGGGGATCAAGCCCAAAACCTGAGCATGTGCCCTGACCAGGAATTGAACCATGATCTCCTGGATCCTAGGTTTATGCTCAACTGCTGAGCCTTGCCAGCTTGACTCCCAATTTTAGCATTTCAGTAGTCCAGGGTGCAGAGTGAGGTGGGCATGATCATGTGGGCAGGTCTGATCATCCAGAGGTTACTGGTCACATCTGGTCTCCACAGTGAGTCCAATGTGGTTGCACCAGGCTAGGTGCTGGGGGTCACTGTGGCAGGTTCATGTGTCAGGAAGGGTTCATAGGGTTGCAGTGGGTCCAGTTTTCTAGGTGCACTGGGTCAGGACCTGGTTGCAGAGGCACATCTGTGTGTCCAGGTCCATCATGTCAGGGCTACCAGGAGGCCTTCATGCAGAGGAGCTATTTGTCCAGGAGAATAAAGTCAGGCCCAATGGAGGAGAATGCCTTAGTGAAGGCCTCTGAGGGGTGTTCCAAAGATCTAGTTCTGATTTGCACAAGGGCTATGGATCCCCCTCTTGCCTTGTGGTGCAGGCAGGTTTTGTAATGCAAATTCAGGTGGCCTCTTGGGGGTGGTGCAGGTGCTTGGCCCTCAAGAAAGGAGCTAGACACTTGCCCTACAGCTCAGGGGCACCCCACCAGAGCTCTTGAAGGCAGCCTCCTAAGGAACGCACCAGGTTTCACAGTTCTGATTTGTGGCCTTTATTCCCAGTGAGTGTGCTCCTGCAGGATGGTGCAGGTGGGGTTCGGAGTGATAGCACAAGGCTTCCCCCTCTGCTTGGGGTTGCACCGATTCTTGTAGGGGTAGTAGAGCGCTTCTCACCCTGCAGTTCACTGTCAGGGGCCCTGGTGAAGGTATACGGGGGGGGGGGGGGGGGGGGGGGGGGGGGGCAAAGTCCCAGTTCTGGTTGGCACAAGGGCTGTGGATCTGCCCTTGGCTTGTGGTGCAGGCAGGTTTTGGAATGCAAATCAGGCTTTGGGAATGCAAATTCAAGTGGCCTCTTGTTGGAGGTGATGCAGGTGCTTGGCCCTCAAGAAGAGAGCTAGGGAATTGCTCTACAGCTCAAGGGCACCCCACCAGAGCTCTTGAAGTGAAGCTCCTAGGGGACACACCAGGTTTCACAGTTCTGATTTGTGGCCCCCTTTTCCAGCGAGTGTGTCCCTACAGAACTGTGCAGGTGAGATTTGGAGTCACAGCACAAATATACCCCTTCTGCTTGGTGTTGCACCAGCTCCTGTGTGTGTGAAGAGGTAGAGAGCTTGTCACTGACCTCTGTCCCTGCAGCTCACTGCCAGAGGACCTGGTGAAGGCCTCTGAGGAGGAAGGCTCCAAAGTCCCCATTCTGGTTTGCACTTTGCTCCAGCTATTGATCTGCACTTGGCTTGTGGTGCAGGTAGGTTTTGGAATGCAAATCCAGGCTTTAGAATGCAAATTCAGATCTCCCCCTGTTGGGGGTGGTACAGGACCTTAGCAGGTTAGTTAGCTGCTAGCTTTCTAGCTCGGCAGGGCCTGGCCAAAGATGCTGAAATGAGGTTTGCAAGGGCACACCTCCCTCTTATTCCACAGCTGCCTGTAGCCTGAGGCGCTGCCCAGGGTGCTTTACTTTGGGGACTGTACTTGCCTACCCTGTAGGACTGGAGGAAGATTGGTTCTTATTCCTCAGCCACTGAGTTTAATGTTCATCTAAGGCTGTCTATAGTTTCTCTGGAGGAGAAAGCACTGTTCAGGCCTCTTTTGGGTACAGCCTACAGTTCTTTATGCCAGACTCAAGCTTGGCAGTGTGGTGTCACCAATATTTGGAGGACAGGGTTAGTGCACTTTCTTCATCTGATGCTGTAAGAGTAGAACTGCTGGACTCTGGGAGATGGTGTCTGGGAACAGTGAAGGATGTTGGTTTTAGACTGGGACCACAGAAGCCTTCCTTCCTGATCTCCAGTGCTATGCTAGCCTGGTTTTCTCCTTTTGTTGTCTGTATTCCCTGAGTCTCCTTCCCTCCACCAGAGCCCCAGGTGAGTGCCTTAGAGCAAGTCCTTCTGTGGTGATCTTTAGGGAGAATGCCCTGGATTCAGGCAGACTCCCTCCCCTTTCCAGTGGGCCTATTCCCCACTGGCTTTTTACTTTCAAATGTTATGCAGACTCTTCTTTCAGGCCTTGGTGCTCTGGGTTGGGGATCCTGGCATGGAATTGAGACCTCTCTTTCCTCTGGGGGACTTTTGCAGCCACAATATTTCTCTGGCTCAAGCTTCTGCCCCTGGGTGCAGGGACCAGCCCTTTTTGCACCTCCTCCCCTCTTACCAGTCTCTGTGTAGCTTCTGGTTTTTAATCCTTGGATATAATACTCCTTTTTAGGTGTCTTTCTGTTGTTAATTCAGGTTAATTGCTCTAAGTTTTAGCTGTAGTATCTCTGGTTTGGTGCTGGGAGCAGGTTTATATTGCTTTCACCTATTCCACCATCATCTTTAACCACACCTCCAGTGTATTCTTTTTTTTTTAATCCTCACCAGAGGATACTTTTTCCATTGCTTTTCAGACAGAGAGTAGAAAGGAGAGAGAGAAAGAGAGAGAAACAGATGTGAGAGACACACATCTATTGGATGTCTCCTACATGAGCCCAGACCAGGCCTGAGGATCGAGGCTGCAACTGAGGTACATGCCCTTGGCCAGAAACCCAAGACCCTTGGATCCACAGTCCAATGCTCTAACCACTGAGCCAAACCAGCTAGGGCTCCAGTGTATTCTTGATGTCAGATATTATACTTTTCATTTCTGACTGGTACTTTTTTATGTTTTCTATGTCTTTTTTCATGCTGTTGTTGTGCTCACTAAGTTCCTTCAGCATTCTTATAACCATTACTTTGAACTATATCTGATAAATTGCTTGCCTCCATTTTATTTAGCTCTTTGTCTGGAGAGTTCTATTCTATCACTTGGGTCCTGTTTCTTTGTATGCCCATTTTGGCTGCCTCTTTGTGTTTGTTTTTATTTATTAGACAAATCTGCTATGACTCCCAGTCTTTGCGGGGTAGCCTTATGTAGTAGTTGTTCTGTAAGACCTAGTTATGCAGTCTCCTTGATCACTTGAGCTTGCTGCTCTAGGAATGTGCTTTGTGTGTGTTATGTGGACCTTCCTGTTGTAATTGAGTCTTCATTGCTATTTTCCCATTTGTGCATAAATTGACCCTCAGGCTGACTTACTGTGATGTTCTACCCTGACCACTGTGTGAGCTGCTGTGCAGGTGGTTGCCACCTGAAGTGAAATTTGCCTCAGAAGGTTTTGGTGTCTGCTAAGATCTTCCTTTGGATATGCTGCTTGTGAAGATTATTGGATTCTGCTCTGCTGTTTTCTGATGCTGGCCATTTGGTGTGTTGGTTCTAGGCCTTTTGGGAGGGACTTTAGTGCAAGCCAATATTATATGTTGTCTATGCTTTGTCCTCAGCAACCTGTTTGAACCTACAAGATATCTACAGCTTGAGTTTTCCACTGCTGGCTTGAGTTTGTGGAGGAAGTATCACTCTGTGCACCAAACCCAGCTTTTTCCAGCACTGGGCCCAGGGGCAGGTCAGCAAAAGTCTCAAGGCCACCCAAGATTTGCTCTTCTTTGCCCTTACATGCTGGCTGCCTGTTACACTCTGTCACTGAAAGAGGTTCTGGCACTGTCTGGAGGATGGGGCTAGTGACTCTCTCTTGAGGGTGAGGTGATGGTCAGACTTCAGGGATGGTGTTGGGTGTGGCCCTTTCCCCAGATCCACATGACTCAATCTGTCTTGGATTATTTTCTCAATCTCAGCAGTATGGAGCCACTAGTAGTCAAGCAGGTGGGCCTGGAGCTGCTGGAAGCTGGGATTGTGGTTTTATTGGATCTCTCATGAAGAAGAAGCACCAGTCAGGGTAACAGGAAAGTGGGAAAATGGTCTGTGCCCAGAAGCCAGGCAATTTAGTCATTGACATGCCTTGAGTCTTCCCAGACCACTATGCCCTGGCCAAGGCAGTTGACTTCTCAGAGGTGCCTATGCTCCACATGGTGGGATGAGTGGAAATCCAGAGGGTGGGGTTATTGCTTTCCCCCAGGCTGATGTCACATAGTGGGAAGTGCTATACCTAAGAAAGATGGCATCTGCAGTATGGAAGAATGACTCAGCACAGGTGTACTGGTGGCTCTTCCCCCAGGTCCCTCCCCAGAGCCACAAATACCAGAGTCTCCCCAGGCAATTGTAGTTTGCATTGCCTTCCCTCTGCTAGAGCCCAGGGAACATAGCTGCCAAAAAAATTTTGTGTGATGCCTGACCAGAATGACTTAATTGGTTGAGTATCATCCTGTGCACCAAAAGATTGTTGGTTCAATTCCCAGTCAGGTGACACATCTGAATTGTGGATTCAACCCTTGGTACAACAGAAGGGAACAAATAGATGTTTTCCTCTTACATCAATGTTTCTCTCTCTCTCTCTCTCTCTCTCTCTCTTCCTTCATCTCTCTAAGAATGCCCTTGGGTAAGGATTTTTTAAAAAGTGCATCGACCCTTAAAAAGGGTGCCTGTATCTCCATCAGACTTCATCTCTTCCTGGCAGACAGAAACTCTGCTGATTTTCAAAGCCCAGTGTTATGTGGGGACCTATTCCCAGCTCTAGTGCTCTGGGCTAAGGAGCCTGGCTTGGGGTGTAGATCACACTGTACTCAGGGACAACCCCCTGTAGTTGAGGTTTCTTCTGGAACCTCAGCAGTTGCTTGTGGGAGCAGGGCCAGCCCTTTTCATGGCTCTGCCCTTCCTATCAATCTTGATGTGACTTTCTGTAAATCTTAATTATAAGACTCTTCTACAACTAGTCTTCAGTTGGTTATTCAGGATGATTGTTCTTTAATTTAGTTGTATTTCCAGTTTGGTCCTGGGAAGAGGTGAATGTAGATTCCACCTTCTTTGCCATTATTTTGAAATCCCCTCAGAGTGAGAAAACTGAGGTTGATTCCAGGATCTCCTAAGTAACTGCTGATTTTCTTATTTAGAAAAGTGGAAAATCTCACAACAAAAATTTATTTCTCACAGTTCTGAAGGTTGGAAGTCTGAGATCAGGTTGCCAGCATGGTCAGCTGCCTCCTGCACAGCCTCTACTAGAGATGGAGCCCATAACCCAGGCATGTGCCCTGACTGAGAATTGAACTGGGACCTCCAAGTTTCTAGGTCAATGCCCAACCACTGAGCTATACCAGCCAGGCATTTCTTTACCTTTTTAAAACAACTCTTATTCACGAATCCTCTCAAATCCATCCACTTCTCTTCACTTTGGCAGACTGTCATCATATTACACAGGGATTGCAAGCAGTAGCTGTTCAAGCCTTGAAGCTTGACTCACTCTGCCCCAGTACACCTGAATACTCCATGGTACACCCAAATGACTTTCATGTTGAGCTCCTTGTGCTTTCTGCTTTCTTGAGGCCTCTGGAGGTTGTGGGTATGTTACTCTTGGATCACAGCTCCAAGGCTTATCCATTATGAGCTTTTAGACTTTGAGCATTTCTTTTTCACACTGTTTTCAGAAACCTAGCCAGAGTTGGACTGAGCCTGACTTGGTTACCAAACTGGTATCTTTATTTTGTTGATGGTTTCCTTTGCTATGAGAAGCTTTTTAGATTGATGTAGTTGCATTTGTTTATTTTTTTCTTTTGTTTTTCTTGCCCAATGAGACACCAGAAAAAATATTACTAAGAGTAATGTCAGAGAGTTTAGTGCCCATGTTTTCTTCTAAAAGTTTTATATTTTTGAGTCTTAAATTTAAGACTTCACTTTCAGTCTGTGTGTGTCTTTCTATCTGAACTGAATCTCTTGTATGCAGCATATGTATTGGTTTGTTTTCTTATCTACTTAGCTACCATATATCTTTGGATTGTAGTATTTAATCCATATACATTTAGTATAATTATTGGTAGGTATGTAGTTATTGCTGTTTTATTATTGATATTTATGTCCCCTCTTCCTCCTCCTCCTTCTCCTCCCCTTCTCCTCCTCCTCCTCCTCCCCTCCTCCTCCTCCCCCCCTCCCCCTCTCCTCCCCCTCCTCCTCCTCCTCCCCCTCCTCCTCCTCCTCCTCCTCCTCCTCCTCCTCCTCCTCCTCCTCCTCCTCCTCCTCCTCCTTCTTCTTCTTCTTCTTCTTCTTCTTCTTCTTCTTCTTCTTCTTCTTCTTCTTCTTTTCTTCTTTTTAAATCTTCACCCAAGAATGTATTTTTCATTGCTTTACAGAGTGGAAGGGAGAGAGAGACATCTGTGTGAGATACACCAATTGATTGCCTCCTGCATGCACCCCAAATGAGGTCAAGCCTGCAACTGAGGTAGGTGCCCTTGGCTGGAACTGAACCCAGGATCCTTCAGTCTGTGGGTTGGTGCTCTAATAATGGAGCAAAACCAGCTAGGGCAGCCACCCCCTCTTCTTCTTAAAGAAGTGTCTTTACTGGATAATGCTGATGAACTCCTTTAGATTTTCTTGTTTTGGAAGCTCTTTATCTCTCCTTCAGTTATATATTTTTATTTTTTGTGCTTTATTTATTAATAGAAAGATATATATTCTTAATGTAAAGTTTGAACTCTAAGGAGTCATTGAAGTTAGTGTACAAGAATTCCAATTTATTCAGATTTTCTCATATTATCTTTTTTCTAATGGCCATCTTAAAAATCGTGAGTTGATATTTCATTTTGGGTTTGATTTGCCATTTCTGTAATACATAGTGATGTTTAACATCTATTTATATGCCTATTGGCCATTTGTATGCCTTATTTGGAAAAATGTTTATTCAAGTATTATATCTTTTATTATTTTATAACTTTTAATTACAGTTTACTTTCAATATTATTTTGTATTGGTTTCTGAGTACAGCATAGTGGTTAGACAATCATATACTTTATAAAGTGTTCCTCTAGATATTTCAGTACCCACCTGGCACCATACATAGTTACCACAATATTATTGACTATATTCCTTATGTTGTACTTTACATCCCTGCGACTATTTTATAACAATCAATTTGTACTTCTTAATCCCTTCACTTCTTTAACTCAGTCCCCCAATACCCCTCTCCTCTAGTGACCATCAGTTTACTCTCTCTGCCTATGAGTCTGTTTCAGTTTTACTTGTTTGATTATTTTGTTCTTTAGTTTTCACATATAAGTGAAATCATATATTTGTCTTGCTTGACAGATTTATTTCACTTAGCACAATAAAGCTCTAGGTTTATCCATGCAGTCACAAAGACTACAATATTTCATTCTTTTTTTTGGTCAAGTAATATTCCATTTTATATATCTCACAACATTTTATTCCCATGTCTGCTGTTAGGCACTAGGTTTGCTTCCATGTCTTGGCTATTGTAAATAATGCTACAATGAACATAATCATGTGTAAAACTCAAAACCATATAGCTCCTAAAAGAAAACAGGCAGTAAAATCTTGGACATTTTTCTTAACAATATTTTTTCTTATTTTTTTGCCCTGTGTCAAGGGAAACAAAAAAATAAACAAATAAGGCTATATCACACTAAAAAGTTTTTGCACAGCAAAGGAGACCATCATCAAAATGAAGACAACCTACTGAATGGGAGAATATAGTCACCAATCATACATTCAATAAAAGGCTAATATCCAAAGTTTATTAAAAAATTCATACTTCTCAACACCAAAAAACACAGTCCATTTAAAAAATGTGCAAAGATCCAGAGTAGACACTTCTCAAAAGAGGTCATACAGATGGCCAACAGACATATAAAAAATGCTCAATGTCGCTATTCATCAGAGAAATGCAAATTAAAACCACAGTGATAATCATCTCACACCTGTCAGATGGCAATCATCAATAAATTCTCAAACAACAAGTGCTGACCAGGATGTGTAGAAAGTGGAAGTGTCATGCACTGTTGGTGCAAATGCAGATTGTTGCAGCCACTATGGAAAACAGTAGGGAGGGTCCTCAAAAAATAAAAAAAAAATTGGCAGTTCCTTATGACCCTGTGATTCCTATTATGGGTAGATATTTTAAAAAAAAACCCCAAACATGAATTCTTCTTCAATTTTAAATTATAGTCTTACTAGGTAGAGGAGTCTTTGTTTTAGACCCTTGCTTTTGATCTTTTTAAATATATCATGCTTAATCACTCTGGCCTTCAAAGTTTCTGTTGAGAAATCAACTGATAGTCTTATGGGAGCTCCCTCATACGTAACTAACTGTCTTTCTATTGCTGCTTTTTAAATGTTCTCTTTGTCTTTAACCTTTGCCATTTTTATTGTGATGTGTCTTGCTGTGGGTTTCTTTAGGTTCATCTTGTTTGGGACTCTTCTGCACTTCCTGGACTTGTATATATATTTCCTTGGCTAGATTAGGGAAATTTTCAGTCATTATTTCTTGAAATAGGTTCTCAAGCCTTTGATCTCTCTCTTCTCCTCTGGTACACCTATTATGTGAATGTTGTTACACTTGATTTTGTTTCAGAGGTCCCTCAAACTAGTCCTATTTTTAAAATTTCTTTTTAGTTTTTCTGAGCGGGTGATTTCTGCTACCTCATCTATTTTTTAAAATTAGATACAACTTTATTTTTAAGAGTTATATACTCTATTATGCTAAAATAAAACATATTCTTCCTATTTAATTGCAGAATTAAGTTTTTAAAATAAAATCTTGCAAGAAGACAAAGCAAGTTTTTTATTTATTATTTCACTACGAATCACCAATTAACCTATCTGTCTCACAGATAAAAGTTGAAAAAATAATCTTGAGTTATCAGGTTCACTAAACTGTCACCACTAATCTCATTCAGTTGTGAACACAGCTGTGTATTTCTGCATATATCACAGAACCTTGCTTTTTCTTTTCCCTTTTTCTTAAATTTATTGGGGTGACATTAGCTAGTACGATCATATAGGTTTCAGGTGTGGGTTCTATGTTACAAAATTTGTATATTGCACTGTGTGCTCACCACCCAAAGTCAAATCATCTCCCATCACCATATATTAGTCCTCCTTCACTCTCCACACAGCCACTCCCTTCCCTCTGGCAACCACCACACTGCTGTTTGTGTTCACAAGTTTCAGTTTGGTATCCCACATATGAGTGAAATCATATGGTTCTTAGCTTTTTCTGCCTAATTTCACTTAGCATAATATTCTCAAGGTCCATCCATGTTGTTGCAAATGGTAATATTTCATCCTTTCTTATTTTGTCCTGCAATATAGGATTGGATAAAGATGTAGCACATAGACACAATGGAACACTTATCTTCTAAATCACTGATTTAAGTAATAGGAGGCTGCATATCCTTGCCCCCAGCCATGGAATGTATTTACAGCTAAAATACTGTGTCATCAGCTTCAAAAAAACAAGATAAGTGTAGCTGATTGGACATATTTTGTCTATGGAGCAGTGTAAATACAATGTAGAGACTGGTAAGAGGGGGAGTCAAGAAAAGGCGGAGCCCCCTGGAGCTGGTGATCAGCTGAGAGGCCCAAGTGACAACTGTTGCAAAGCTCCCCACTCTTGGGAGTGTGGGATCACATCCCCAAGCAGGATCCCAAACCTGGAACAGCAGAGACTGAAAGGAGAGCCCACGTAGCATTGGGTAGAGGGATCCAGGGGAACTCTGTATGCCTGGATAGCTGGGACTGCACCTTCCCAGTGAAACAGCACACCTATTTTTGGAAGCTCCAGCAGGAGATGTTCACTTGGGCCCTGACTGCTGGAAAGGCTGCACTGCGGTGTTCAGCTCCAAAACAAAAATGGTACCTGAGGGCTGCACCCAGCAGTGACTTTGAGTGACTTTTTGCTTTCCTGAAAGGCATCATGCAGAGTCCCAGATAATGATTAAACTGTGTGGCATGGGAAGGGGGAGAGGATTTTCCCACCTTGAGTGTGGGGTTGGAACCCTTCCCACCACATATGAAGCAGCACAGACTTCAGAGTTGATGACAAGGAAGACTAGGGAGTTTTGACTAGCACTTAGGAGAGTTGGAGTGTGAGTGGAACTGGGATAGTTGGCCCTAGATTAACTGAGACCAACTGTGTGTAGAGATCAGAGTCCTACGTGGTCTGATTTTGTAACACCTTCTGTTTGAATCTGTGGTAGGGTCTGGGGTCCTTGCAGAGCAGGGATTTTTTTGGACAACATCTAATGGCATCTCTTGGGAAGGCTTATATTAGGAAGACAGATGAGCAAGAGCTGGGCTTCATGTCTGCATTGTGGGAAGGTTGATCTGAGGTCCCTGTGAGATAAGCCAGCCAGTCCAAAGAAGGAAGGGTGGAACACATCTTCCCCTCCTGCAGGCTGGGAACACTACCCCCAACAAGAAAGGGTTTGGATCAGCTCTCTGACGTCCCAGACACCTACGCTGGGCACAGTTTGTTGGGATTAGGAGAACAGCTCAGAGCAGGATATTCCAAGAGTAAGACCTTCAGAGACTATTGTCTGAGACCAGGAGAAAATGTTTAGCCCCACCTTGTGGGCTGGGCAGGCAACCTTCTCAACCAGAGACTCTTTTGGTCAATCCCACTGAGCCCAAAGCAGGTGAAACTGCCCATACAGAAAAGGCAGCAGGCTGTATCCAACCTGAACCTCCACAAAAATCACCTTAAAAGGAATTAGAGTTGGAGGATGTGGTAGAGACCGTGGAGTTTGGCTTTGAAGCAGATATTAATTTCCCCTTATTGAGTGCATGATGGCATATTCTCTAAGCATGGGGTGGCACTATCCCTAGTTATGCTAGCCTGGCTCAACCGTAGAGACTCTCTATGGAAAGCACTGGAGGAAGACCAGGCAATCTCAGTGGGGAGGCAGAGTAGCTGACAGGTTGAGGCAGTACTCAGAGAGACTCAGACCAACCACAGTTACAACAGGACACTGAAAACCAAACTTGGAGCTCCTTACATTGGTTGACACAAAGGTCACTCCAGGAGGCCTGAAATCAGCATACAAATCAGTGAGCCTCAGACAACATAATCTTCCTAAATGAACTTCTTTCAGCTGGTGTTTTTTTTGGTGGTTCTTTTTGGGTTTTTTTGCAATATTTTGTTTGGTTGGTTTTTTGTTTTGTTTTGTTTATTTTTATTGAAAATAGTACAGATGTCCCTTTTTCTCCCCAATGACCCGTTCCACCCCATCCCATCCCCCTCTCCAGTCCCTCTTCCCACCATTGTCCATGTCCTTGGGTTGTGCATATATGCATATAAATTTTTTGGTTAAACTCTCCCCCTCCACCAAGCCATCCCCCTCCCCCTTCTCCATCCCTCTGACATTTGTCAGTCTGATATATGCTTCCACGTCATTGAATCTATTCTGTTCATCAATTTATTATGTTTTTTAGATTCCACATATAAGTGAGATCATGTGATGTTTGTCTTTCTCTACCTGATTTATTTCAATTAACATAATATTCTGCAGTTCGATCCATACTGTCCCAAAGGGTACGAGATCTTTCTTCTTTACAGCTGTGTAGTATTCCATATTGTATATGTCCCACAGCTTTTTTATCCACTCATCTGCTGATGGCCACTTGGGAAATTTCCAGATCTTAGCTATTGTAAATTGCGCTGCTATATATATGCTATATATAGGAGTGCATATATTCTTTTTGGTTACTGTTTCAGGACGCTTAGGATATATTCAAAGAAATGGGATCACTGGGTCAAAAGGCAGCTCCATTTTTAATTTTTTAAGGAAACTCCATACTATTTTCCATAGTGGGTGCATCAGTCCGCATTCCCACCAGTAGTATACTAGGATTCCCCTTTCTTCACACCCTTGCCAGCACATGTCACTTATTGATTTGTTGATGGTAGCCATTCTTACAGGTGTGAAGTGATGCCTCATTGTGGTTTTAACTTGCATCCCTCTGATGATTAGCAATGTTGAACATCTTTTCATATGTCTCTTGGCCATCTGTATGTCCTCTTTGGAGACGTGTCTGTTCAGTTCCTTTGCCCATTTCTTAATTGGGTTGTCTTCCTCTTGCTGAGTTGTATGAGTTCTTTGTACACTTTGGAAATTAGCCACTTCTCAGATACATCCTTGGCAAATATGTTTTCCCAGACCGTAGGGTTCCTTTGTATTTTGAGGCTGTTTTCTTTTGCTGTGCTTCCACGTCATTGAATCTATTCTGTTCATCAATTTATTATGTTCAGCAACAGCTGTGCAGCAGCTTTTTAGTTTGATATAGTCCAATATGTTTATTTTTCTTTTGTTTCTCTTGCCCTAGGAGATGTATCAGTGAAAATTCCACTGCGTGGGATGTCTGTGACTTTACTCCTATGTTTTCTTCCAAGATTTTTATTGTTTTGTGACTTACATTTAAGTTTATCCATTTTGAGTTTATTTTTGTGTATGGTGGAAGCTGGTGGTCTAGTTTCATTCTTTTGCATGTATCTGTCCAATTTTCCCAGCACCACTTATTGAAGAGATTGTCCTTACTCCACTGGATACTCTTGCCTCCTTTGTCAAATATTAACTAACCATAATGGCGTGGGTCTATTTCTGGGGTCTCTGTTCTGTTCCATTGATCTATATGTCTGTTGTTGTACCAATATCAGGCAGTTTTGATTACAATGGCTTTGTACTACAGTTTGATGTCTGGTAATGTGATCCTTCCCACTCTGTTCTTTTTCTCAAAATGGCTGAAGCTATTCAAGGTCTTTTTTGGTTCCATAGAAACTTTTGAAATGTTTTTTTCTGGATATGTGAAATGTTGTTGGTATTTTAATAGAAATTGCATTGAATTTATATATTGCTTTGGGTAGTATGGGCATTTTAATGATATTAATTCTTCCAATCCATGAGCATGGTATATTCTTCCACTTGTTTAAATCTTTCTCTATTTCTTTTTTCAGTGTCATGTAGTTTTCCGAGTACAGGTCTTTAACATGCTTTGTTAAGTTTATTCCTAGGTATTTTGTTTTTAGTCCCAATGGTAAATGTTATTGTTTTCTTAGTTGCTCTCTCTGAAAGTTCATTGTTGGTGTATAAGAGTTCCATTGATTTCCAGATTTTGATTTTGTATCCAGCTACCTTCCCAAATCGTTTATCAAATCTAGTAGTACTTTGATGGAGTCTTTAGGGATTTCTATGTACAATATCATGTCATCTGTAAATAATGACAGTTTTACTTCTTCCTTTCCCTTTTGGATACCTTTTATGTTTTCTACCTGTCTGATGGCTGTGGCAAGGACTTCCAGTGCTATGTTGAATAAGAGAGGTGAAAGTGGACATCCCTGTCTTGTTCCTGTTTTTAAGAGAAATAGTTTTGGTTTTTGACCATTGAGTATGATGTTAGCTATAGGTTTGTCATATATGGTCTTTATTATGTTGAGGTATGACCCCTCTATTCTCACTTTGCTGAGAGTTCTTATCAGAAATGGGTGCTGGATTTTGTCAAATGCTTTTTCTGCATTTATTGATATGATCATATAATTTTTTCTTCATTTTGTTTATGTGATGTATCACATTTATTGATTTGCTGATGTTATTCCAGCCTTACACCCCAGAATAAATCTCACTTGGTCGTGGTATATGATCTTTTTAATGTATTTCTAGATCCAGCTTGCCAGTATGTTAGTGAAGATTTTAGCATCTATGTTCTTCAGTGATATTGGCCTGTAATTTTCTTTCTTTGTGGTGTCTTTATCTGGTTTTGGGATTAAGATGATGCTGGCCTCATAAAAAGAGTTTGAGAGTTTTTCCTCCTCTTGAGTTTTCTGGACTAGTTTAAATAGAGTCGGTGACAATTCTTTTTTGAATGTTTGGTGAAACTCGCCTGTAAATCCATCTGGTCCAGGACTTTTGTTTGCTGGGAGTTTTTAGATTACTGCTTCAACTTCATTAGTTGTTATTGGCCTATTCAGGTTTTCTCCCTCTTCCTGATTCAGCTTTGGAATGTTGTATGCTTCTAGGAATTTGTCCATTTCACCCATGTTGTCCAACTTGTTGGCATATACTTGCTTATAGTATTTTCTTACAATCCTTTGTATTTGTGTTAGGTCAGTTGTTATATCACCTCTTTCATTTCTGATTTTATTTATTTGGGTCCTCTCTCTTTGTTTCTTGGTGAGTCTGGCTAAAGGTGCATCAATCTTACTTATCTTTTCAAAGAACCAGATCTTCATTTCATTGATTTTTTGTATTGTTTCTTAGTCTCTATGACATTAGTTTCTGCTCTGATGTTTATTATTTCCTTCCTTCTACTTCTTTGGGGCTTCTCTTGCTGTTCTGCTTCTAGTTCTTTCAGTTGTTTTGTTAGATGGTTCATTTGAGCTTTTTCTTGTTTCTTGAGATAGGCCGTTAATGTTATGAATTTTCCTCTCAGGATTGCTTTTGCCGTTTCCCATAGATTTTGGTTTCTTGTCTGTTCATTTTCATTTTTTTCCATGAAGTATTTGATTTTTTCCTTGATCTCATTGGTAACCCATTCATTGTTTAATAGCATGCTATTTAGCTTCCATGTGTTTGAATATTTTTGAGGTGTTTTGTAGTGGTTTATTTCTAGTTTCATGTCATTGTGATTTGAGAAGATGCTTGATTTCAGTCTTTTTGTATTTGTAGAGACTTGCCTTGTGTCCTAACATGTGATCTATTTTTGAAAAATGTTCCACGTGCACCTGAGAAGAATGTGTATTCTTCTGCTTTGGGATGAAATATTCTGTAAATGTCAATTAAATCTATTAGGTTTAGTTAGTCATTTAAGGTCTGTGTTTCTCTGTTGATTTTTTGTCTTGATCTTTCCAATGCTGAGAGTGAGGTGTTGGTCTTCCACTATGATTGTGTTGCTGTCAATCTCCCCCTTAAAGTACACCAAGAATTTTTTTATATATTTAAGTGCTCCTAAATTCGGTGCATAATTGTTCATAAGGGTTATTTCCTCCTGTTGGATTGATCCCTTTAGTATTATGTAGTGACCATCTTTGTCTCTTGTTATGGTCCTTATTTTGAAGTCTATTTTGTCAGAAAGAAGAATTGCTACTCCAGCTTTCTTTTCCTTTCCATTTGCATGGAATATTTTTTTCCATCCCTTCTCTTTTAGCTTGTGTGAATGTTTTGCTCTGAGGTGGGTCTCTTGTAGGCAGCATATGTTTGGGTCCTGTTTTCTTGTCTATTCAGCTACTCTATATCTCTTGATTGCACCATTTATTACATTTACATTTAAGTTATTATTGATATAAACTTATTTAATGCCATTTCCCCCCTTTATGGTGATGTACCTTTCTCTCATTATTCCTTCTTTTCTTAGAGCAGTCCTTTTAGCATTTTTTGCAATGCTGGTTTTGTGGTACTGAACTTCTTTAGCCTTTGTTTTTGTCTGGAAAGCTCTTTATTTCACCTTCAATTTTAAATGATAGCTTTGCTGGATAAAGCAATCTTGGTTGCATGTTCCTGCTTTTCATTACTTTGAGAACTTCATGCCACTCCCTTCTGGCCTGAAGAGTTTCTGTTGAGAAATCAGCTGTTAGCCTTATGGGGGTTCCCTTGTAAGTCACTGCTTGTCTCTCTCTTGCAGCCCTTAATATTTTCTCTTTGTCCTTGACATTTTCAATATTTAATTCTATATTACTATGGTATTATTATTAGTATGTTAATATTTTTGTTCTTTTCTCCTTTGTTTCTTTCATATCCCTTATTGCACTCTTTCCTGCTTTTCTCTTTTTTTTCCTTTCCATTCTTTCTTCTACTTTACCTTTCTCTCTATTCTTTTCACCTTTGCGTACCTTTTTTCTTCTTTTCCTGTCTCCCTGTCTATTTTTTTACCATCTTCCATTTCTTACCCTCTACTTTTACTTTTTGCTCTCCCTTCTTTTCTTATAGAATATTTTTAACCCCCTATTCTCTTCTAGTATGCTCTATACTTTTATTTAACTACTAGTAATATTATCTTTTTCTCTTTTGTTTATTATTCTTGTTCTCTTTTCTCTTTCCTAATTCTCTTTTCTTTTGTGGTTGTTTTTGCTGTTGTAAGGAACTTTTGCATATTCCTGTTTCTTTACTATTTGTTTTCTTTTGTTTTGTTTTGCCCTGTCAATACTACTACAACAGCTCACAGTATGTGGCTATGGATTGACATTACAGTTAGCCAAACTGAGAGGAGAATCTACCCATGAGAGGGAGAACAACAGTCAAGATTCAATTATAACAGGAGAGCTCAAATAACCCACAAAAGGTCACTTCTAGACCATACAGCTTAGTAGTACACAGAAACCACACCACTAGGTTCCACAGGAAATTTGTTACAAAAGCCCACCCCTTGAAGACTGGGACTCACAGCAAGTATATCTAATACATAGATACAAACACAAAAAGACAACTAAAATAGGAACACAAAGAAACAACACCAAAATATAAAAAAAGGAAGAATTGCCAGAAAAAGGCCTTAAAAGAATGGAGGTAAGCAAGTTATCAGGCATAGAGTTCACAGTAATGATTATAAAGATGCTCAAGGAACATAATGAGAACTACAAGGAACTTAATGGGACTTACAGAAAACTTAGTGGGAACTACACTTGCATGAAAAAAATACATAGAAATTATGAATAAGAACCAGGCAGAAATGTAGAATAATATATTTTATGCCAAGAATACACGGGAAGCTATTAAAAGCGGGCTTGATGAAGCAGAGGACAAAATTAGTAAAGTAGAAGACAAGGTAGAAAAAGCAACTTAATCGGAGCAACAAAAGAAAAAAATCCTTGTAGGTGTGTGGATGGGGAGAGATTAACTTAAGAACTTATATGACTATATGCATAACACATGGACACAGACAATAGTGTGGTAAAGACCTGGAAGGGGGTGTTGCAGGGTGGAGGGCATCAATGAGGAAAAGGGGGAACATTTGTAATACTTTCAACAGTAATGATTACTTATTTTAAAATAATTATAACTTTTTTTTTAAATCGTGAGGACAGTTTAAGGGAACTTTGGGACAACAGGAAACATAACAACATCCACATCATAGGGAACCCAGATGGAGAAGAAAGTATACAAGGGTAGACAACCTGTTTGAATCAATATTGACAGAAAACTGTCCTAAGCTGGTGAAGCAAAAACCACACAAGTTCAGAGGGTACCAATCAAGATAAACCCAAAAAGACAGGTACCAAGAAAGTCATAATTAAAATGGCAAACATTAAAGACAAAGAGAGAATCTTAAGGGCAGCAAAAGAGAGACACTCAGTTACCTACAAAGGAGTTTCCATCAGCAGATTTCTCAACAGATATACTACAGGCCAGAAGGAAATGGCATGAAATTTTTAAATTAATGAAAAGCAAGCATCTAAAACCAAGACCACTCTATCCAGCATCATTATGATTCAAAATGGAAGATGAAATAAAGAGTTTCCCTGACACACACAAACACACAAATCTGAAGGACTTTATGACCACAAAAACTGCAATGCAAGAAATGTGAAAGGACTGTTGTAAGAAGAAGAAATAGAGATAGGAACATAACCCTAAAGAATTGAAATGGCAAAAAATAAGTACTTATCAAAAATAACCTTAAATGTAAATCAATTAAGTGCTCCAATTAAAGATATATGGTAGCTGATTGGATAAGAAAACATGACCCATATATATGCTGTGTAAGGGAGACCCACCTCAGAACAAAAGACTCACATAGGATGAAAGTGAAGGAATGAAAAATTTTTCCCCGTGTAAATACAAATAAAAAACCCCCACAGGTGTAGCAATACTTATACATGCCAAAACAGGCTTCAAAGCAAAGGCTATAACAAGAGCCTTGCCCACATGGCTCAGTGGTTGAGCACTGACCCATGAACCATGAGGTCCTGGGTTAGATTCCCAGTCAGGGTACATGCCCAGCCTGTGGGCTTGATCTCCATTAGGGGCAAGCAGGAGGCAGCTGATCAATGTTTCTATCTCATCGATGTTTCTATTTTTCTTATCCTTCTCCCTTCCTCTCTCTCTAAAATCAATAAAAACATATATTTTTTTAAAAGGCCATAACTAGAGCGAGAGGGCCACTACATAATACTAAAGGGATTGATCAAACAAGAGTGTATAACCTTGGTAAACATATATGCACACAGTATTGGAACACCTAAATACATAAAAAAGTTATTGGAAGACTTTAAGGAAGAGATCAATAGCAATACAAACATACTAGGGGACTTTAGCACCCAACTATTAGCACTGAATAGCTCTTCCAGACAAAAAAATCAACAAGGAAACAGGAACCTTAAATTACACACTAGATCAGATGGACTTAATTGACATTTACAGAACATTTCACCCCAAAGCAGCAGAATATACATTCTTCTCAAGTGCACATAGGACATTCTTAAACATAGATCACGTATTAGGACAAAAAATAAGTCTCTGTATTTTCAAGAAGATGGAAATCATATTAAGCATCTTCCTGATCATAATGGCATGAAACTAGAAATCAAATACAATAAAAACACTCAACAACATTCAAACACATGTAGGATAAATAACATGTTATTTAACAAATATTGGATTACCAGTGAAGTCAAGAAAAAAATAAAAAACTTCCTGGAAACAAATGAAAATGAACACACAACAACCCAAAATCTATGGGACACAGCAAAAGCAGTCCTGAGAGGGAAGTTCAGAGCATTCCAGGTCTACCTCAAAAAACAAGAAAAATCATTAATAAACTATGTAACCTTACAACTAAAATAATTAGAAAAAGAAGAACAAGAAAAGCCTAGAGTAATTAGAAGGAATGAAATAATAAAATTCAGTGCAGAAATAAATGACAGAGAATAAAGAAATAAAACAAAATATCAATGACACTAAGAGTTGGTTCTTTGAAAAGATAAACAAGATTGATGAACCTTTAGCCAGACTCATCAAGAAACAAAAAAAGAGGACCTAAATAAGTAAAATCAGAAAGAAAAGAGATGAAGTAACAACTGACACCACACAATACAAAGAATGTAAAAAATACATATTATAAACAGCTATATGCCAAAAAAATGGACAACTGGGAGGAATGGACAAATTCCTGGAAACATAAAATCTTCCAAAACTCATTCAGGAAGAATAAGAAAACCTGAATGGAGCAATAACAACAAATGAAATTGAAGCAGTAATTAAAAAAAAAAAAAAATCAGCACAGAAAATGCTTGGACCACATGGCCTTACATGGGAGTTCTACCAAATATTCAAAGAAGAACTAACACCTATCTTCCTCAAACTATTCCAAAAATGTCAAGAGGAAGAAGAATCCCAAGCTCTTTATACAAGGCCAGCATTATCCTGATTCCAAAACCAGATAATGACATTACAAAGAAAGAAAATCATGGGCCAGTATTCCTGTTGAACATAGATGCTAAAATTTTCAAGAAAATATTAGCAAATAGGATCCAACAATATATTTAAAATATTATACATTGAATCTATAAATTTCTTTGGGTAATATGGACATTTTAATGATGTTAATTCTACCAATCCATGAACACATTATATTCTTCCAGTTGTTTATATCTTCCTCTATCTTTTTTTGCAATGTCCTGTAGTTTTCCAAGTACAGGTCTTTTACCTCTTTGGTTAAGTTTATTCCTAAGTTTCTTAATTTTTTTGTTGCAATAGTAAAAGAGATTGGTTTTTTAGTTTCTTTCAGAGAGATCATTATTGGTGTATAAAAATTCCATCATTTTCTGGGTGTTAGTTTTGTATCCAGCTACACTGCCAAATTCATTTATTAAATCTAGTAGATTTTTGGTGGAGTCTTTAGGGTCTTCTATGTACAATAACATGTTACCTGTGAATAATGATAGTGTTACTTCCTCCTTTACAAATAAGATGCCTTCTTTCTGGTCTGATCACTGTGGCTAGGAAATCCATTATGATTTTGAATAAGAGTGGTGAAAGCAGATGTTCCTGTCTTTTTCCTGTACTCAAGGGAATGGCTTTTAGCTTTTTCACATTGAATATGATGTTGGCTTTAGTTTGTCCTATATGGCTTTTATTATTTTGATATATGGTCCTTCCATTCCAACTTTGCTGAGAGTTTTTATCAAAAATGGGTGCTGGATTTTGTCAAATGTTTTTGTAGCTTTATTGATATGATCAAGTGATTTTTATCATTCAATTTGTGTGTTTTTTTTTGTTTTTTTTTTTTTATATCTTTATTGATTTCAGAGAGAGGAAAGAAGAAGGAGAGAAAGATAGAAACATCAATGATGAGAGAGTCATTGATCGAGCCCACAACCTGGGCATGTGCCCTGACCGGGAATAGAACCCTGATTGCCTGGATCCCAGGTCAATGCTCAACCGCTGAGCCATGCCCGGCCGGGCTCATTCAATTTGTTAATGTGATGTATAATATTAATTGATTTGTGAATATTATACTATTCTAGCATCCCCAGAATAAATTCTACTTGGTCATTTTGTATGATTTTTTTTTACCTTCATCTTTATTTTTAAAAGTCTTACACAAGTCCCTTTCTTTTTCTGCATTTATCTTCTCCATATCACTCCCACTGCCCCCTCCCTCAGGCCTTCACTACACTATTGTCTCTGCCTATGAGTTATGCATATATGCATATAAATTCTTTAGTTAACCTCTCTACCCCCCTTCCCTCTGATATTCTTTAGTCTGTCCCATGCTTCTATATCTGTGGATCTATTTTGTTCATCAGTTTATTTTGTTCATTAGATTCCACATATGAGTGAGATCATGTGATACTTTTCTTTCTCTGACTGGCTTATTTTGCTTAGAATACTCTCCAGGTCCTCCATGCTGCCTCAAAGGGTAAGAGGTCTTATTTTTTACAGCTGCATACTATTCCATTCTGTAAATGTACCACAACTATTTTATCCACTCATTTACTGATGATCACTTGGGCTGTTTCCAGATCTTAGCTATTGTAAAATGTTCTGCTATGATTACAGGGGAGCATAGATTCTTTCTGATTGATTTCAGTTTCTTAGGATATATTCCTAGAAGTAGGATCACTGGGTCAAATGGCAGTTCCATATTTCATTTTTTGTGGAAATTCCACACTGTTTTCCACAGTGGCTGCAGCAGTCTGCATTCCCACCAGCAGTACACTAAGGTTTACTTTTCTCCACATCCTCACCAGCACTTGCCATTTGTTGATGGTAGCCATTCTGACAGGTGTGAGGTGATACCTCATTGCCATTTTAATTTGCAAATGTCATTATTCTAAGATGACATGATATTGTACAGAGAGCTAGAAGGGGACTGGACAGTGTGACTTGTGAAAAAGGATCAGTTCTGCCCAACTCAAGCACATGGGCAGTGACTCTCTCCCTTGCAGAACAGCTTGGTCTTTCCTGTCCTTCTGCAACCTGAGGCAAAGGGGTAGGAAATCTGCACACATGCATCTAAGTCTGATGGGACAGAGGACTGGGACATATGGCCTAGGCACAACCTGGGTGGAGGCCCTGCCCAACAGGGACTGGATGTACTGAAAGATTGGAATACTAAGCAGGGCTGTTTTTATTTTATATACTTTATCTTGTCTTTCTTGCTGTGGTGACGAGTGGGTACCAGGGAGCCAGGATGAGCTGAGGCACTGCAACTGTGTCTCCAGGGTGGGCTTCAGATCAGGGGACATAAGGCATGTCCTGAGCTTTTTGGCTTCATTACAGGGAACCAGAGCCCAGCTTCCCTGTGAGTTCAACCATCACAGCCTTAGGAAGGAGAGAAAGTGCACACACCTTCTCTTCTTACAAGCTACAGGCACTACCTCCAACATGAGTCTGTTTAAAGCACCCTGGCCAGGTCCTAGATAACCCCTCACAGTCCAGTTCCAAGGGAATAGGGAGAGCAGCTATGAGCTGAGACATTCAATGTGGGAGACCCAAGGCAGACCAAGCCTCTGGTCTACAGAGGCCCTGACCATTGTACTACTTTGGCCTTTGCCTTGCTCTGTTTCTGTCGGGTTGCTGATGGTCAGTCAGGGACAGCAAATGACATTGGCTTGCACCAGAGAAGCTCATGGGGATCCTGGAACCAGCACACCAACAGGCAAGAGTTGGACAGTATTGGAGTAAAACCCAGTAAGCTCCATAAATAGCAACTCAAAATGTGAACCACAGCCGGTATCAACAACTGTGGAGGTGAACTCCACTTATTTTTATTAATTTTTTTCTATTTTTTCTTTTGAATTTCGTTTTTTAATGTTTTTTTCTTCTCTTTTTTCTATCCTATATATTATTTCTCTTTCTTCTATTCTATTCTTCTCTTTCGCTTTATTTTATGTTTTTATATTTTTTCTTTTCATTTTTCTTTTCTTATTCTATATTTTGTTTTATTCATTATTATTAAATTATTATTATTATTTCATTTATGATTTTGTTTGCTTTTTTATTCTTTCTTCTTTTATAGTATATCTTTTATTTTATTTTTAGCATCTCTAATTCTTTTGGTCTCTTGTCTTTTAGTATTCTTTTTTTTTAAATTCTTCTTTGTGGTTTTCATAGTTTTTGTTATTGTTGTTCTTGTGGTTGGTTTGTTTTTTGTGTATTTGTTGGTATGAATTTTTGTCTTGTTTTGTTCTGTCAGCACCTGTATAACAGTTGGAATCATGTAGTGTGGGTTGAGACCCACACTCAGCCAGCTTGAAGGCTGATCCAATCCATGAATAGGTCAACAACAATCAAGACCCAAATACAACAGGAGGGCCCCCGCAACCCACACAAGAAACATTTCTAGAGTACCCAGATCAAAAGATTAAGGAGACTACACCACTGGGCCCCACAAGACACCCACTACAGAAGGCCCCCCTACCCAGACTGGAAGTCATAGCAGTCCTATCCAATAAACAGAATAACATAGCTGGAGGAAAAAAAAGAATATAATGGAAAAAATAAACAGTAGGTTAGAGAAAGGGGAAGATAAAATCAATGAATTAGAAGATAAGGTAGAAAAAATCAATCAAAGAAAAAAATTAAAAAAACGTAATTAAAAAGCAAGAGGATAGTATAAGGGAACATTGGGACAACAGAAAATGTAACAACATCCGCATCATAGGTGTAACAGAGGGAGAAGAAAGTGAACAAGACATAGAGAACCTGTTTGAAGAAATAATGTAAGAAAACTTCCCATAGCTGGTTTAGTAAAAATTCACAAAGGTTCAGAAAGCCCCAAGAGTTGCAATGAAAATAAATGCAAAAGTACACATACTAAGATTCATCATAATTAAAGTGGTAAACACTAAAGGAAAAGAGAGAATCTTAAAGGCAGCAAGAGAGATATAGAAAGTTACCTACAAAGGTGTTCCCATAAGTCAGCCAGCTTGAAGGCTGAGACATAGAGTAGCTGAATGGATAAAAAAAGTGAAAAATATATATGCTGTCTACAAGAGACCCACCTCCGAACAAAAGACTCACACAGGATGAAAGTAAAGGAAAAGAAAAAGTTTTCCATGCAAATAAACACACACAAAAAAGCTGGGAGACTAATACTTATTTATCACAAGATAGAATTTAAAACAAAGGACATAAAATAGAAAAAGAAGGTCACTACATAATATTAAAAGGATTGATCCAACAAATAATTCTTATAAACATATATGTACCCAATAAAAGAACACCTCACTATATTTTTAAAAATTCTTGGGAGATTTTAAGGGAGAGATTTACAGCAATGCTGTCATTGTAGGGGGTTTAACCCCCCACTATCATCACTGGATACATCGTCTGGACAAAAAATTAACAAGAAAACAGTGGCCTTAAATGACACACTAGATCAGATGACTTTAATTCATATTTACAGAACATTTCATCCCAAAACATAAGAATAAACATTATTCTCAAGTGCACATAGAACATTCTTAATGACAGACTACATGAAAGGACACAAAATAAGTCTTAAAAATTTAAGAAGATTGAAATCATTTAAGCATTTTCTTGGATCACCATGGCATGGAACTAGCAATCATCTACAATAATAACACTGAAAAACCTTCAAACACCTGGAGGCTAATTAGCATGTTATTAAATAATGAATGGGTTAACAATAAGATGAAGAAAGAAATAAAGATGAACAAGATTGACAAACCTTTAGCCAGATTCATCAATAAGCAAAGGGAGAGGAACCGAAAAAGTAAAATCAGAAATGGAAGACGCAAAATAACAACCAACTTCACAGAAATACAAAATATTGTAAGAAAATAATATGAACAACTATATGCTAACAAATTGGACAAACTGGGTGAAATGGACAAATTCCTAGAAACATATAATCTTCTAAAATTGAATAAGGAAAAATTAGTAAACCTCAATGGTCTAATAATACCAATGACATTGAAGCAGTAACCAAAAAATTCCCTGCAAACAAAAGTCTTGGACTGGATGGCTTTATAGGAGAGTTTTACCAAACATTTAAAGAACTAATGCCTATCCTCAAACTACTCCAAAAAATTTTAGAGAAGGGAAGACCTCTAAACTCTTTTTACAAGGCCAGCATTATCTTAATTCTAAAACTAGATAAAAATCACTACAAAAAAAAAAATTATAGGCCAATATCCCTGATGAAGATAGATGCTAAAATCCTCAACAAAATATTAGCCAATCAGATCCAGCACTACTTTAAAAAGATCATATACCGTAACCAAGTGGGATTTATTCTGAGGCTGCAAGGCTGGTACAATATTCACAAATTAATAAATGGGATAAGTCACAAAGGCAAAATGAAGGAAAATAACCAAATCATTATATCAATACATGCAGCAAAAGCTTTTGACAAAATCCAGCACCCATTTATGGTAAAAACTCTCAGCAAAGTGGGAGCTGAGGGATCATACCTCAACAGAATGAAAGCCATATATGACAAACCTACAGCCAACATCATACTCAATGGGCAAAAGCTAAAAGTGTTTCCCTTATGATCAGGAACAAGACAAAGATGTCTGCTTTCACCATTCTTATTTGACATAGTACTGGAAGTCTTAGCCATAGAGATGAGAGAAGAAGAAAAAATAGAAGACATCCAAACTGGAAAAGAGTTAGTAAAAGTGTCATTATTTGCAGATGACATAATATTTTAGATAGACTCCACCAAAAACTGGTAGACTTAATAAGTGAATTTTGCTAAGAAGCAGGATACAAATATATCTCCAGAAATTGATGGCATTTTATAAACCAATAATGAACTTTCAGAAAGAGAAATTAAAAATACAATTCCATTTACCATTGCAACAATAATTAAAATAAGCTACATAGGAATAAACTTAACCAGGGAGGTAATAGGTCTGTACTCCAAAAACTATAGGACATTGAGAACAGAAATAGAAGATACAAATAAGTGGAAGCAAATACCATGTTCATGGATAAGAAGAATTAAGATCATTAAAATGTTCATGCTACCCAAAGCAATCTATAGATTCAACACAATCCCTATTAAAATACCAATGACATATTTCACAGATTTAGAACAAATGTTTCAAAAAGGACTACAAATAACCTCAGCAATCTTGATTAAGAAGAGTAAAGTTGGAAGAATCACAATGCCATATATCAAACTCTAATACAAAGCCATTGTAATGAAAACATATGTTCTGTAAACATCATTTAATTATTATCCTTCATTCTTCTTACGTGATTTATCACATTTACTTATTTGTAAATATTGTACCAGCCTTGCAGCACGGAAGGACACAGGGGACAAGAACAGGCACACAGATCAATGAAACAGCACAGAGACCCTCAAAATTAACCCACACCATTATGGTTAATTAATATTTGACAAAAGAGGTAAGAGCATACAACTGAGTAAAGACAGAGTTTTTAATACATAGTGTTGGGAAAATTGGACAGATACATGTAAAAAATGAAATGAGACCACCAACTTACCCTATACACAAAAATAAACTTAAAATGAATAAATGCCTTAAATGTAAGTCATGAAACCATAAAAATTCTAGAAGAAAACAGGCAGTAAAATCTCAGACATCTTACTTAGCAGTATTTTTAAACCATACATCTCCTATAGTCAATAGAAACAAAAGAAAAAATAAACAAATGGGATAGCATCAAACAAAAAAATTCTGCACAGCAAAAGAAACTTCCAACAAAATTAAAAGGAAAGCCACTGTATGGAAAAATATATTCACCAATCATACATCTGATAAGGGATTAATTTCCAATGTGTGTTAAGAACTTATACAACTCTGCACCAGAAAAACAAACAATCCATTTAACAAATGGGCAAAGGACCTGAATAGACACTTCCCCAAAGAGGAGATCCAAATGTCCAATAGATATATGAATAAATACTTGATATCACTAATTATCAGATATGTAAATTATAACTAAAATGAGGCATCATCTCACACCTGTCTGAAAGGCTGCCACCAATAAATCAACAGAAAACAATTGCTGGCGAGGATATGGAGAAAATGAACCCTAGTACACTACTGATGGGAATTCAGATTGGTGCAGCCACTGTAGAATCATTATGGAGTTTTCACACAAAAAATAAAAACAGAACTGCCATTTGACCCAGTGTTTCTACTTCTGGAAATATATTCTAAGAATCCAGAAACACCAATCATCAAGAATACATGCACCCCTATGTTCATAGCAGCGTTATTTACAATAGCTTAATCTGGAAACAGCCCCGGTGTCCATCAGTGATGAGTGGATAAAAATGCTGTGGTACATTTACACCATGGAATACTATGCAGCTGTGAAATAGAAGAAAATCTTATCTTATGCGACAGCATGGGTTAAACTGGAAATTATGCTAAATGAAATAAGCCTGTCTGAGAAAGTGAGTTATCACATGTTTTCAGTTATATGTGGAATCTAATGAACAAAAAAACTGACTGTCAAAATATGTCCAGAGATATGGATACATAGAACAGAATGACAGATCTCAGAGGGGAGGGGTGTGGGGGGGGGCAAAAAGAGATTAGCCAAAGAACATATATGCATATATGCATAGCCCACAGATACAGATGACAGTGTGATGAAGGCCTTGGGTGGGGCAGGGGTTGGGTGGAAGGGAGCAAAGTTGGAAAAAATGGGGGATATATATGATACTAACAATAAAAAAGTAAAAGGCAAGTCACAAAATGGGAGAAGATATTTGAAATATATATGTCCAACAAAGTTCTCAGATCTAGAATATATAAAAGATGCTTACAATTCAGTAATAAGCAAACAACATAATTAGAAACAATGGGCATATCATATAAGAAGATATCTAAATTGCCAATTAACATTTGCAAAAGTGTTGAACTTTATTAATCACCAGGGAAATTATTGAAACTACAATGAACACTGTAGGCTC
The DNA here is from genome assembly GCF_964146895.1 of Miniopterus schreibersii. Classification (NCBI taxonomy): domain Eukaryota; kingdom Metazoa; phylum Chordata; class Mammalia; order Chiroptera; family Miniopteridae; genus Miniopterus; species Miniopterus schreibersii. Next base: position 48,495,969 of record NC_138104.1, read on the forward strand.
CATAATAGCTAAAATTGAAAAGTCAGTCCAAACCAAATGTTGAAAGATGTGGGCTAACTCACACTTTCATACATTGTTGGGAATGAGTGGAAGGTAGAAACTGTACAACCACTCTAAAAAGGTTTGGTAGCTGTAATATTATTAACTTGAACATAGGCATGCCCTGTGATCCAGCATACACATGTTTACCAACAGATATGTACTAGAATTTTCATAGCATTATTACTTCAAAATAGCTTTAAATTGGAAAAATACCAAATATCTCTCAACAGTCATTGATATATTCACCATTTGGATACCACACAGTCATGAGAATGAACAAATTACAATATATGAAACAGCAAGGTTGACTGTCACAAACATGTTTAGACAAAGTAGATAAGACATAAAACAGTATTTGCTTTATGGATATATTTATATAAATTACAAAACAAGTGAAACTCATCTATGGTGTTAGAGATTAGAATAATTAATTTTGATCATTGGTGACTAAGAGGGATGAGGGTGCTTCTGGGGTCCTGGTAATATTTCTTTCTTTATCTGAATGGTGGTTATATGGGTGTGTTCCTGTTGTGTCAATCCATAATCTGTATACTTATATGTATAAATTCAAAAAAAATTTTGCATTAAAACAAAAAAAATTGAAAAGAATTTATGACTATGAGAATAAAGTGAGCCTCAGGTTTGCATGCTACTGGGTAAGTGGGGATTTTTTTAGTCAAACAAGTTTATATCAGGTTGGCCTTGAGGTCTTTGATCTGGTGAAATGAAGCAGGAAATAGAGAAGAATAAAACAAACAAGTCTTCCAAGGTCTGAGGTTTTCCTATAACAAGTTCCATAATTTTCATCTAATGATACTGGATGAGTAATTTCATAAGATATCCAAAATGTCTGCAAAATCAGTCTATGATAATTTAAATAATTTTCTTAAAGTTTCTTGGTGTTAGTTGATCAAAACATTTTTGTACCTCTTAAACACATATAGATTTCCAATTCAAACTTTAGGAAGTTATTACAATCTTCTTTCTGCAGCTGACCTTTCACACACCCTCTTTATTTTCCTGAAATTCTATACATTTTAACATAGTGAACTGGATCAAACTCACTTCTTAGTTCTATTAGGGGCAAGAGATTTTCTTCAATAGAATTAAAATGGTTCTGTTGAGCCTTGAATATTTAATCCAATGTGTTCTTCAAACTTTTTTTCTGATTATGAAATTAAGACAGGTCCATTGTAGAACATTTAGAAATAGAGAAATGCATAAAGCACAAAATAAAAATCACACATAATCCCAATACTTACAGATATCATCTGCTATCATTTTTATAAAATTTTCAAGCTTTTTTACTTTATCAATTTGCATACACAAGCCAGGATATGATTGCACACACAGACACATCTTATATAATTGTTATCATAAATGTGCCTAAAATTTAGCATTCTGATTCTCTTTACTTAACATACAATGATATTTTTCTCATGTCAATAAATATTATTTAATAATGTGATTTGAATGGCTGTACAAAATTCCATTGAAAATATAGAGCAAACTTTATTTCACTATTATAAAATATTTAAGCTATTTTTATATTTCACTCTTTAAAATATAATGGGATACTTATAGTTCTGAATATTATGGAACTGCTTCATTACTCTCAAGTCCTTAAACAACTAAAATCTAATACAGAAAACATAGAAAGACTCCGAAAAATGAAAATAAGAAGGTAATAGACTAGGGATGTTGGGATTGAAGGACTGACACAGTGGTACATCCCATTGTTCTGTTTTCCTCCCATGTATCCCGAGCAGTGTGCTGGGGAAACTTGTAATCCAGAACAGTAAAAAATCACAGATATAAAGGTCCCCACAGAAAGCCAGCTTTCTCTGTTTTAGCCTGTCCACTCTAATCAAGCCAACCAATAAAGAGAAACTATTCCTCATCCATTGGGGCTGAGTGGGGAGGTGAGCTTCAACTCTTTGCTTGGTGGTAGCAGGTAGTGCACCAATTTTCCCATTAGGATACTATTGGTGCAATTTAGCAGATAGCTGAACATTTATCCCTCGCTTGGTAATAGTAGGCAGCACATCGGTAGAACCACATGGATAATGTCAACAAGGCCAAGTGGGAAGATGAATTTCCACTACCACTGGCAGCAATGAAGTATAAAATGGCAGTGCAAAATACTGTTAATTGACCCACTTTTTCCCATCCACCCTTCTCCAATCTCAGAGGGGCCCTGTGGAGAGTTGAAGTTCAAACTCCAACTCTTAGCAATAGGTGGAATAAAGCAGTTTAAGGTTTTTACTTTCCACTAATTTAAGTAAAGCCCAGAGGTGAACTAAGCTTACATCCTCACCCAGCATCCAAAAATGGAATATGACAGTGTAAGGCAGTGCCAGTTGGCACCCTTTTTTTTACTCCCTTGCTGTAAATGAGACTTAGAAAGAGCTCAGCTCACATCTCAACTTAAATTCAATAAGTTAGAACAAAGCTATGCTCAGCAATGTTTGATGGTACTTTACTTACCTCTAACTGATGTCAGTTAGAAGTTCCACATACACCCAAATTAAATGAGGTAGAACAAAGCAATGATAGATGGTGCTAGTTAGCTACCATGGCTACACATCTCAGCAAGAGACAGTAGGGAGCTGAACTGTCACCCAAAACTAGTGGCAATGAGATACTACAGGTCAGGGATTCATTTTTACTGGGAAGGTGTCACTAGAACAGAAGGAGTTGCTAATAGTGTATCATTATCCATTAGCAAATGGCAATGCTAGTTAGTACCCTGCTTTAGCCAGGATGATGTCATCAGAAACCAGTGGGATATTAATCATCTATCTCCACCTGGAACTGCAAGCTATAACTAAACAGGGTAACTGCTGGTCATAAAGAAGATTAAATAAGATTCTGAGTTTCACAATCATTACTGAACATGACCAGAATACAATAAAAAAACACTCAATATACTAAGAAACAAATAAATAAACAAAAACTCACAATTTGAATGAGAAAAAAAACCCAACACTGAGATGACTAAGGTGTCAGAAATAGCTGACAAGTATTTTAGAGTAGCAATCACAAATAGGTTTCAATGAACAATTGTGAACACTCAACAAACAAATAGAAAAATAAGTAACTCCAAGAAATAAATAGAAAATATTAAAAAAAATGAATCACAGAGAAATTGTAGAATCATTAAATATAACAACTGAACTTAAAAAAAACAAACAACTTTCTGAGTGGCTGAATAGTAGACTGAAAACAATAAAAGAATCAGAGAAGATCCAAGATGGTGGTGGAATAGGTAGAAGTTACACTCATCTCCTCCCAGGACCAAACTGGAATTACCACTATATTATAAAACAATCATCCTGAATAACCAGCTAAAGACTAGCTGAAGAGAAGTCTTAAAACCAAAGATTTAATGGAGAAGCCACATCAAGACTGGTAGGAAAGGCAGAGATGTGAAAAAAGCTGGCCCCTCTCTCATGGACAGTGGCTGAGGTTTTGGAAGGATATCTCAGCTAAAATGGTTCCCTTTTAGGAGTGTGGGATCTCAACCCCATGCTATGCTCCCCTGCCCAGAGCACCAGGGCTGGGAAAAGACACCCACATAACAACTGGGTGTGAAAATCAGCAAGGCTTCTGTCCACCAAGGAGAAACCAGAATCTGCTACAGACACAGGCACCCTCTTAAAGGCCAGTGCACAAAACCTTGTTTGCAGTTACTCACCCTAGGCTCTAGTGAAGGAAGGGTAGAGTGTACTAAAATCCTTAGAGGAAAGCCTGGGGTTTGTGGCTCTGGGGAGAGAGCTGAAGGGAAAGCCACCAGAAATCCTGAGCTTAGTCCTTTCCCCACATTGCAGGTGCCATTTTCTTGTGTAGGGCACTCCATCCCTTACAGCGTCAGCCTGGAGGAATTCAATAGCCCCACTCTTTAGACTCCCTTTGACCCCACCCTGCAAAGCTCACACCTTGTTGAGGAGTCATCTGCCTGGACCCAGGTGAAGAGGTCTGGGAAGACTCAGAGGGTGTCAGTGACTAAGTTGTGTGGCTTTGGGCTGAATGCCATTACTCCTACTTTCCCATGAATGAGATGGATGCTACCTTCTCACAAGAGATCCATTAGCACCATCCTGCTGGCTCCTTGTGACCCTACCCTGCCCAGCACAGGTTCCCCAGGAGGTTTTGGGCAGAATCCAAGACAAAGTTGTGTGGCTCTGGGGTAGGGCCAACTCCCCCTACCATTCCACAAGCCTGAACAGCACTTACCCCTCATGGTAGATCCACTAGCTCCAAACTTATAACTCCCAGTATCCCTGTCTTGTTGAGATCAGGCCCTCAGCAGAATTTAGTATAGACTGATTTTTGCAGCTTTAGAATAGGGGCCATTCTTCCCTTGCAAGCCCAACCCGTGCAAATCCTTCCCTTCATATGCCAAATATTGGTCTATTTGGGCCTGATAAATACTGCAGGCCTCATCATGATGATTCCCTGAGACCCCACCCCACTACAACATTTTGTGGACACTTTGCATGTGGAAGCTACACTACGTATACCCTGGGACTTCTGCTGAGTGGTGTCAGACCCAGCACTGGCACCAAGTTTGAACCTGTATCAAACTGGTAATCACCACTCACCTCTCATGGTGACTCACTGAGAATTTACCTCAATAGCTTCTGGCAACTTGAATACTGCCAGAAGCTATTTAAGTGACTGGGCCCAACAGGCAGCTGACAGGAGGAGGCAAGCAGACCTTGGGATGCCTTGAGCCTTTTGCTGACCTGCCCCTGAGCTTGGACGAAGCCAGCCTTGTAACAAAGCCTGGGATTTCCAATGCACATAGGCCCTGCAGAGGCTGCCACAAACTGTGGATCACTTGGTAGCTCCAAACTGGTTGCCCAGGGCCAGTCAAAGGCAGTGTCTCACATTGGCCTGGACCAGAGTCCCTAGCAAAATGATCCAGAACAGACACACCATGTGGCCAGCTTCAGATAAAATCAGAGCAGCATCCAATTAGCTTCAGAAGCAGCATATACAAAGGGAGATTCCAGCAGGCACCAGACATTTCTGAAGTGAATTCTACTTCGTGTGATAAGCACCTGCCCAGTTAGTACACTCAAGTGGGTATGATCCTCAGATTCAGCCAGACTGAGGGTCAACCACATACACAAAGAGTCCAATAAGAATCAAAACTCAATTACAATAGGAGAGCTCACAAAACCCACATATGAGACATTCCTGTAGCACACAGTTCAGGTGATCAAGGAGACTGCACTACTGGGTTCCACAGGGTGCCTACCATATAGTGCCACCTTACAAAGACTAGAAGACATAGAAGATCTACATAATGCATGGAAACAAACACAAACAGGCTGCCAAAATGGGGAGAAAAAGAAACAGGCCACACATGAAAACATGAGAGAAATCTCCAGAAAAAGCTGAATGAAATGGAGGCAAGCAATTTAACAGGTTTAAAAAGTGTTTATAGGGGTGTTCATGGAATTAGTGAAAACTTGAAGGAACTTAGTGATAACTTCAGCAGCATGAAAAAAAATATAGAAATCATGAAAAAGAACCAGTCAGAAATAAAGAATATAATATCGGAAATGAAGCATACAATAGAAGAAATAAAAAGTAGGTTAGATAAAGCAGATGATCAAATCAGCAATTTAGAAGACAAGGTACAAGAAAAAAAACAATGACAGTAGCATTGGCTCGGTTTGCTGAGTATCATCTCATGCACCGTAAGGTCTCCAGTTTCATTCCCAGTCAGCACACATGCCCAGGTTGCATGTTTTTGGTCCTTGGTCAAGGTGTATATGGGAGGCAGCCAATCAATGTTTCTCTCTCACATCAATCTTTCTCTCTCACATCGATGTTTCTCTCTTTTTCTCTGTTTCTCTCTCTCTCTAAAATAAATAGAAACATTTTTAATGAGGATAATTTAAAGGACATTTGGGACAACATGCAGCATACCAACATCCATATTATATGATAGGGGTACCAGAAGGAGAAGAGAGAGAGGGAGAGATCAAGAACCTTTGGATAGAAATAATGGCTGAAAACTTTCTTAACCTGGTGAAGAAAAAACAGTAAGTGCAGAGAGTCCCAAATGAATGAACCAAGTAAGGCCCAAATCAAGATACATCATAATTAAAGTGGCAAAGGTTAAAGATAAAGAGAGAATCTTAAAACCAGCAAAAGAAAAATAGTTAATTACCTATAAGGGAGCTTGCATAGGACTGTCAGCTGATTTCTTAAGAGAAACATTTTAGGCCAGAAGGGATTGGCACAAAATATTTAAAGTGATAAAAAGCAAGGACCTACAACCAAGACTACTCTATCCAGGAAGGCTATCATTTAAAATTGCAGGAAAAATAAAGAACTTTCCAGACAAGAAAAAGCTAGAGGAGTTCATTACCACCAAACCAGTATTACAAGAAATGTTATAGGGTCAAGAAGAAGAAGGAGGAGGAGGAGGAAGATGAACACAGGTATAAAGAATAAAATGGCAATAAGTATGTACCTGTCAATAATCACTTTAAATGTAAATGGCTTAAATGTTTCAATCCAAAGACACAGAGTAGCTGAACAGATAAGAAAACAAGATCCAGATATATGTTGTCTACAAGAGACCCACTGCAGAATGAACTATACAAGCATACCAAAAGCAAAAGGATGTTAAAAAAAAGGTGGAGTAGCAATACTTATATATGACAAAATAGACTTTAAAACAGAGGCTATATAAAGGGACAAAGAAGTATATACTATATAATGATAAAAAATCAACCCCAAAAGAAAATATAACCCTTGTAAAATTTTGCACCCAATATAAGAGCACCTAAATATATAATGCAAATCTTGATGGACATAAAAAGAGAGACTGACAGTAATACATTAATAGGAGGGGGTTTTAACAACTTTGACATCAATACATAGATCTTCCACACAGAAAATAAACAAGGAATCATCTACCTTAAATGACACAACAGACCAGAAAGATTCAATTGATATCTTCAGAGCATTTCACCCAAAAGCAGCCCAATATACATTCTTTTCAAGTAATGTAATATGTGCACATGTAATATTTTCTAGGATAGACCACAAGTGAGGACACAAAACAAGTCTGAATAAATTTAAGAAGATTGAAATCATATCAAGCATCTTCTATGACTATAATGGTATGAAAGTAGAAATTAATCACAAACAAAAATCCTAAGAAACACACAAAGACATGGAGGCCAAATAACACGTTACTAAACAATTAATGGCATAACAAGGAGATAAAGGAAGAAATCAAAAGATACCTTGAAACAAATGAAAATGATATAACAACAACCCAAAATGTATGGGACAGAGCAGAATCAGTTCCAATAGAGAAATTCATACCATTACAGGGTTACTGCAAGAAGAGGTAAGCGCATACAATGGAGTAAAGACAGTCTCTTCAATAAATGGTGTTGGAAAAATTGGACAGGTACATAAAAAAAAAAAAAAAGTGAAACTAGACAGCCAAGTTACATCATACATAAGAATAAACATAAAATGAACAAAAGACTTAAATGTAAGTTGTGAAACCACAAAAGTCTTAAAAGAAAACGTAGGAAGTAAAATTTAGGACTTCTCTCATAGCAATATTTTGGCTGATATCTCTCCTTGGACAAGGGAAACAAAGAAAAAAATAAATAAGCAGGACTACATCAAACAAAAACTTTTGCACAACAAAAGTAACAATCAACAAAATAAAAAAAAGAACCCGCTGAATGGGTGAACAGTTTTGCAAATGATATATCTGATAAGTGGTTAATATAAAAAATATTAAAAATAACTTATACAACTCAACACCAGGAAGATAAACAATCCAATTTAAAATTGGACATGATTAGGCACTTCTCCAAAAAGGACAAACAGATGGCCAATAGATACGAAAAAATGTTCAATGTCACTAATAATCAGAGACATGCAAGTGAAAATTATAATGAGGTTTCAGCTTACACCTGCCAGGGAGGCCATCATCAATAAATTAACAAATAAGTGCTTGTGAGGATGTGGAGAAAAGAGAACCTTAGTACACTATTGATGGGAATGCAGACTGATGGAGCCACTGTGGAAAACAGTATTGAGTTTCCTCAACAAATTAAAAATAGAACTGCCGCCAGTCTGGGCATGGCTCAGCGGTTGAGCATCGACTTAGGATCCAGGCGATCGGGGTTCAATTCCCGGTGAGGGCACATGCCCGGGTTTTGGGCTAGCTGATCAATGACTCATCATTGATGTTTCTATCTCTCTCTCTCCCTCTCCTTTCCTCTCTCTGAAATCAATAAAGATATATTTAAAAAAAAAAAAAAAAGGTAAAAATGGAACTGCCTTTTGAACCGGTGATTCCACTTCTGAGAATTTATCCTAAGAATCCTGAAACACCAATTGGGAAGAATATATGCACACCTGCGTTTATTGAAACATTATTTACAATAGCCAAGATCTGGAAACAAATCAAGTGCACATCAGTAGATGAGTGGATCAAAAAGCTGTGGCACATTTACACAAGAAAATACTACGTGGTCATGAAAAAAAGAATGAAATCTTACCTTTTGTGATAGCACAGATGGACCTGGAAATTATTTTGCTAAGTGAAATAAGACAGTATACTATATATGTGGAATCTAATGAACAAAATAAACTGATGATAAAAATAGGTCTAGATACATGGATACATGGAACAGACTGACAGATCTCAGAGGGAACAAAGGTTGGGAGACCAGATGAAAGAAATTGAAGGGATTGGTGAAAAAACATAAACATAATACGCAGACACAGACAACAATGCTGTAATAGGGAAAAGGGAGTGAGGGATTAGTGGAGTTGGGCAATGGGTGGGGAAAATGGGGATGGAAAGAGACTTTGGGGTGATGGTCACATGATGCAGGGTACAGGTGCAGATAATGGTTTATTGACTCATACTCATGAAACCTGCATGGTTTTGCAAACTAATATCACCCCCAGAAACTCAAAGAAAATATAAAAAGAATAACAAAAAACAAAAAAAACTAAAGAAGGAAATAATAAATATTAGAGTAGAAATAAATAAAATAGAGTCCAAGTAAACAATACAAGAGATCAATGAACCCAAGAACTCATTCTTTGAAAAGATAAACAAGATTTACAAACCTTTAGCCACACCCCTCAAGAAAAAAAGAGAGTGTACCCAAATAATTAGAATCAGAAATGAATAAGAAGTAACAAGTAACACCACATAAATGCAAACAATTGTAAGATAATATGAATACATTATGCCAACAAATTTGACAATCTGGAAAAAATGGATAAATTACTAAGAACACACAATCTTCTAAAACTGAATAAGGAGAATCAAAAAATATGAATAAACCAATTACAACTAATGAACTTGAAGCAGTAATTTAAAAAATTTCCAACAAAAAACGTCCTGGAATGGATGGTTTCATAGGTGAATTTTACCAAACATTAAACAAACAAAAAACCTAACAACTACTCTCAAACTATTCCAAAAAATTCAAGAGGAAATTTTCTTAAGCTCATTTTATGAGGCCAGCATTATCCTAATTCTAAAACCAGATAAAAACAGTAAAAAGAAAAAAATTATAGGTCAACATCCCTGAAAAACAGAGATGGTAAAATTTTTAGCAAAATATTAACAAACTGGATTTAGCAAAGCATTTAGAAGATTACACATGATCAAGTAGGATCTATTCTGGGATGCAAGGTTGATACAATATCCACAAATCAATAAATGTGATAGACCATATAAATAAAATGAAAAATAATAATGACATGATCATATCAATAAATGCAGAAAAATCATTTGATGAAATCAATCACCTATTCATGATAAAAATGCTCAGCAAAGTGGGAATAGAGAGAACATATTTCAACATAATACAAGCCACAAATGACAAGCACACAGCCAAAATCATACTCAACAAGCAAAAACTAGAAGTTTTTAGCTTAAGATCAAGAACAAAACAGGGATCCCTACTTTCAACATAGTATTGGAAGTCCAAGACACAGCAATCAGAAAAGAAGAAATAAAAGGGATCCAAATTAGAAAGGAAGAAAAACTATCATTATTTGCACATGACATGATACTGAAAACAGAGAACCCTAAAAGTTCCACCTAAAAACTACTGTAACTGATAAATGATTTCAATAAGTAGCAGGATAGAAAATAAATATCTAGAAATGAGTTGCACTTTTATGCAGCAATAATAAACTATTAGAAAGGTAAACTAAAAAACAATCCCATTTAGTATTGCTACAAAAAATGTGAATTATGTAGGAATAAATTTAACTAAAGATGTAAAACACTATACTCAGAAAATTATAAAACCCAGAAGGAAGCAATCAAGGAAGATACAAATAAGTGGAAGCATATGCCATGTTCATAGATAGTAAAATGAACATCTTAAAGTATCCATACTAGGCAAAACAATCAATAGATTCAACACAATTCCTACCAAGTTAAAAATGGCATATTTCACAGAACTAGGAAAATATTTCAGAACTTAATATGGAACAACAAAATTTTCCAAATAGCCACAGTAATACCCAAAAAGAAGAACAAAGTTTGAGGAATCACACTACCTGTTTTCAAACTATACTACAAAGTGATAGTAATCAAAACAGCATGGTACTGACATAAAACCAGAGATATTGATCAAAGGAACAGAATAGAGAGCCCAGCCCACCTGGGTGTAGCTCAGGGGTTGAGCATCGACCTAGGATCCAGGCAATTGGGGTTTGATTCCCGGTTGGGGCACATGCCCGGGTTGCGGGCTAGATCCCCAGCCAGGGGAGTGCAGGAGACATCCAATCAATGACTTTCTCATCACTGATATTTCTATCTCTCTCTTCCTCTCCTTAAAAGAAAAAACAAAACAAAAACAGAATAGAGAGCCCAATAATAAATCCATAACTTTAATGAGGTAAAGGTAATTTATTCAATAAATGGTGTGGGGAAATTGGACAGATACATGCAAAAAATGAAACTAGACCACATTCTTACAACATGCAGAAGAATAAACTAAAAATGAATTAAAAACTTAAATGTAAGACTTTAAACTATAAAATTCCTAGAAGAAAATATAAACAGTAAGATCTCATACATTTCTGTTAGTAATAATTTTTTGATATATCTCATCTCCTTGAGCAAAAGAAACAAAAGTTAAAAAAGTAAAAGTAAAAGTAAACAAAGGTGAGTACATCAAACTAAAAATTTTTGCACAGGAAAGCAAACCATCAACAAAATGAAAAGACAACCTGCTGAATAGGAGAACCCAATCAAAAAATGATGTATCTGATAAGGGGTAAATATCCAAAATTTATAAATAATTTATACAACTCAATACCAAAAAACCAAACAATCAATTTAAAAATGAGCAAAAGACCTGAATAGACACTTCTCCAAAGAGGACATAGAGTTGGTCATAGACATATGAAAAAATGTTCAGTATCACTAATCATTGGAGAAAATAAATTAAAACCACAATGTTTTATCACATCATATGTGTCAGAATAGCTATCATTAATAAATCAACAAACAACAAGTGCTAGTGAGGATGTGGAGACAAAGGAACCCTCATACCCTGTTGGTGGGAATTCATATTGGTGTAGCCACTGTGGAAAACAGTATGGAGTTATCTCAAAAAATTAAAAACGGAACTGTCTTATGACCCAATCATTCCACTTCTGGGTGTATATCCAAAGAAACTCAAAACACTAATTTGAAAGTATGTATGAACCCCTATGCTCATTGTAGTGTTACTTACAATAACCAAGATTTGGAAGCAGCCCAAATCAGCCCAAAAATTTTTAGTTTGATGTATTCATATTTGTTTACTTTTACTTTTACTTTTTTAACTTTTGTTTCTTTTGCTCAAGGAGATGAGATATAGTGTCCATCAGTAGATGAGTGTATAAAATAGCTATAGCTTATTTACACAATGGAATACTACTTGTCTGTAAAACAGAAGGAAATCTTACCTTTTTCGACAGCATAAGTAGACCTGGAGAATATTATGCTAAGTGAAATAAGTCAGTCAGAGAGACATACCATATGATTTCACTTATATTTGGAATCTAATGAACAAAATAAACTAATAAACAATATAAAAACAAACTCATTGATATAGAGAACAGATTGAGAGCTGTCAGATGGGAGGTGAGTCGGAGGGCTGGGTGAAAAAGCTGGAGGGATTAAGAAAAAAATCATAGACACAAACAACAATATGGTATTTATGAGAGGAACGGGGTATAGGGGGAGGTTGAAAATGGTTAAGGGGAGATAAATGGTGACAAAAGGAGTTTTGACTTTGGGTGGCAAACACACAATACAATATATACATGATGTATTGTAGAATTGTATACTTGAAACCTATATAATTTTATTAACCAATTTCACCCCAATAAGTTCAATAAAATCTTTTTTAAAAGCAAAGAATCAGTGAAATCAAAGACAGATCAATAGACATTTCCAAAACTGAACAAACAGGCAATTGATTAAAAAGCAAATAAACAGAGTATCTTGGATGGAAGGGCAATGATAAAACACCTAACATTTTTGTTGTCAGTGTAAAAAAGAAAAATTATTTTGTGAAAGAGTATTTAAATAAATAATGGCTAAAAACTTCCAAAATTTTTGAAGTGTAGTCTATAGATACCAATTGATAAGCCAAAGAAATTAATGCCAAGACACAGCACATAGCCCTAGCTAGTTTTGCTCAGTGGTTAGAGAGCCCGCCAGCAAACTGAAGGGTCTGGTGTTCAATTCTAGTCAAGGGCACATACTTCGGTTGCAGGCTTGATCTCCAGCCCTAGTCAGAGTATGAGTGCAAGGCAACCAAACAGTGTTTCTCTCTAACATCAATCTGTCTCTCTCTCTCTCTCTCTCTCTTCTCCCCCCCTCCTTTCTTTCACTCTCTCTGAAAAGCAATGGGAAAAATATCCTTGGATGAGGATTAAAAAAGCAAGACACAAGACACAGGACATATCAACAGCTAAAAAATAAAGACAAGAAAACACTGAAAACAACTGGTGATAAAAGATACATTTTCTATACCAAAACAATAATTCAAATTAAAGTGAATTCCTGAATAGACCATGAAGATCAGAAAGATATGGCACAACATTTTTCAAATTTTGAAAGAAAACAGTTGTAAGCATTTAGTTATGTACCTAGTGAACGTATTCTTCACAAATGAAGGGGAAATAAAGATCTCAAACGAGAAAAAAATAAGATAATATTCACCATGATGGATTATATACAGAGCCATAAAACTAACCTCAACAAATAATAAAATAATAAAATAAGATAGAGTATTTTCTTTGATAGTGAATACCAACTTGAGGACAATAATTTTAAATATAAGCGGGGGGAAAGAGAGAGAAAAGAAGATGGCGGTGTAGGTAAATGCCGTACCTGCCACCTCCCACAACCACATCAAAATTACTACTAAAATATAGAACAATCATCATTCAGAACCTCCTGAAATCTAGGTGAACAGAAATTCTACAACCAGGATATTGAAAAAGAAGCCTATTGAAACAGGTAGAAGGGTTGAAGACACCAGGTGGAGTCACAGAAACCAGGAAAGCAGGAGCCTGCTGCAGCAGTTTAAAACCAGGAGGGATACCTTGGCTGTGGAGGTTTCCTAGAGGAGTGAGGGGTCCCAGCCCCACATCAGGCTCCTCAGCCCAGGGTTTTGGTGCCAGGAAGAGAAGTCTCCACAACTTCAGTCTGTAAAAACCAAAAGGGATTGAGGCTGAGAGACTGGGAGGCTGCTGGAGTCCCAGGCAGTTCCTCTTCAAGGGCAGCACACGGACTTAATCAGACACACTCCCTCTGAGCTCCAGCGCTGGAAAGTAGCTTGAAAGGAATCTGGGTCATTGGGTGAGGAACTAACTTACCTGGAATCAGGGTGAGAGCTGGAAAGGCAGCTTTCTCCCAGACAAAAGAGGTGGGAGAGGCCATTGCTCCTTTGACGAGCCCCCCCCCCCACACACACACACAGAGCCAGCAGGCAAGAGCCATATCTGAATCTCCACCAACCCGGCTAACACTTTTTGCATAGACCTGGTAATTCCCGGAGACCCTACCACTCCTTACTTGCAAGCTCATCCAAGCCATTTCCAGTGGCTTTTCTGTGCAAGTGGCCTCTCTTGCCTCAGGCTTAGGACTTTCCTAAAATCTCTCAAATAAGCAGCAGCTGAGCTCAGTGTTCCCCATTCTTCTCAATAAGTGGTTCCAAGCCTGGCACTAGTGGCAGCCTGCATTGCTTCATAGCTTGGCATCTCCTGGACACCTCCAAGGCCAGCACAAGTAGCAACCATCTATAGATTGCTGTGTAATTCATGCTAGGTGTCCCTGGGCCAGGCACAGGTAGAGTCTGACTTTTAACCTCACAGGAGGCCCCAGAGACAGTGCACCCAGTGGTCAGTTTCAACCACGCTGGATTACAACCTTACTACATCCACAAGTAATACACCCAAGAGGTGAACTCAGTGAGCACCAAAGCCTCACTGAAGATAATCCTGCTCCATATAGGAGTCTCCAGCAGAGCAGCTCTTTGGCTGCAGTTGTAGCTGATCCTCACAGCTGATTGGCCTGGGGGTCAATTCCTCCTAGTGAAACCAATAGTAAACCAAGGCTCAACTACAACAAGACAGTGCACACAGCCCACACAGGGGAGCACCTTGAAGGCGCAGCTCAGGTGACTGGGGAGACTGAGCCAATGGGCCCTACACGACACCTACCACACAAAGCCACTCTACAAATTCCAGGAGACACAGCAGCTCTTCCTAATACATAGAAACAAACACCAAGAAGCAACCAAAAGGCAGAGGCAAAGAAACTTGTCACAAAGGAAAGAACAGAAGAAATCTCCAGAAAAAGAACTAAATGAAATGGAACCAAGCAAGCTACTAGATACAAAGTTCAAAGCAATGGTTATAAGGATGCTCAAGGTTCTTAGTAAGACTTTTTAGGAAACTAGTGAGACCATCAATGACATAAAGAACCAGTCAGAAATGAAGGCTACACTAACTAATATGAAGAATAATTTACAGAGAATCAACAGTAGACCAGAGGATGCGGAGAATCAAAGCAGCAAGTTGGATTATGAGGAAGCAAAAAACACCCAATCAGAAGAGCAAAAAGAAAAAAGAATCCAGAAATATGAAGATAGTGTAAGGCGTCTCTGGGACAATGTCAAGTGAACCAACATTCATATCATGGGGGTACCAGAAAGAGAAGAAAAAGAGCAAGAAATTGAAAATCTATTTGAAAAAATAATTACAGAAAACTTCCCCTACATAGTGAAAAAATAAACTTACAAGTCCAGAGAGCACAGAGAGTCTCAAACAAGAGGAACCCAGAGACCCACACAAAGACACACCATAATTAAAATGCCAAAAGTTAAAGACAAAAAGAGAATCTTAAAAGCAGCAAGAGAAAAGTAGTTAGTTACCTACAAGGGAGCACCCATACAACTCTCAGCTGGTTTCTCAACTGAAACTTTGCAGGCCAGAAGAGAGTGGCAAGAAATATTCAAAGTGGTGAAAAGCAAGTACCGACAACCAAGATTACCCCAAAAAAGCTATCATTCAGAATTGAAGTTCAGATAAAGGGCTTCACAGATAAGAAAAGCTAAAGGAGTTCATCACCACCAAATCAGTATTACATAAAATGTTGAAGGGTCTTCTTTAAGAAAAAGTTAATGAACAATAGAAATTGACAAATTAGACCCAGAGATATTGAAGCATTCAACAGTCATATCTCAGAGAGAAGAGGGATGGAGAGTGGGGGTAGGAAGAGATTAACCAAAGAACTTATATGTGTGTGTGTGTATATATATATATCCCATGGACACGGACAATAATGGGGTGAAGGCCCAGCAAGGGGTGGATGTGGGGTTGAGGGAGTCAAGGGGGAATAATGGGATACTTGTAATACTTTCAACAATAAAGATAAATTTAAAAATAAATAAGTAAATAGCCTGGCTGGGAGTGGCTCAATGGTTGAGCATCAACCTAGGATCCAGGCGATCAGGGTTCGATTCCTGATCAGGGCACATGCCCAGGTTGCGGGCTGCAGCTGATCAATGACTCTCTCATCATTGGTGTTTCTATCTCTCTCTCTCCCTCTCCCTTCCTCTCTCTAAAATCAATAAAGATATATTTTAAATAAATAAATAAATAAATAAATAAATAAGTTAGTAAGTAAGTAAATAAATAAATAAATAAAAATAAGGAAAAATCACAGAACACTTGGAAAATAAATAACATAATCTAAAATAATAGCTTACTCAAAGACATTGTCTCAGGGATATAAAAATATACTTTGAACTGAATGAAAATAAATTACAACATAACTAAATTTATGGGATGTAGCTAAATTAGTTGTGAGAATAAAAATAACTTTAATAAATACTTACATTATAAAGAACAAAATATATGAAATCAATAATCCATGTTTCTATCTCAAGAAATTAGATAAATAAAAACAAAACAATCTCTAAACAACACAAGGATGGTGATATTAAAAAGAGCAGAAATTGATAAAATTAAAATCAGATAAAGCAATCAAGAAAATAAATTTTTTAGTGGTTCTTTGAAAACATCAATATAAATAATAAATGTATGGTAAGTATAAAATGGCAAAAAGAAAGAAGACATGAATTACCCATATCAGGAATAATTCAGATGATATAACCACATATATCAAATACAAAAAAAGATAATTAGGACACACTATGACCAACATTTTCTTTATAAATGAAAAACTTAGAATAAATTTACCAATTGCTCAAACATCAAAAGCTAACAAACACTCAGAAAATAAGAAATAGAGAACCAGAATAGCCCTATAAATTTTAAAAATTAAACCTGAAATTAAGGGGCTTCTGTAAAAAAACCCACTTCTAATAATTAAAGGAAGAGGAAAAACACTCCAACTCATTTGATAATGCCAGTATTTTCCTAATGTAAAAAAAAGACAAAAAATACACGCAAAAAATCAGTATTTCTCTTGACCTTAAACACAACAATCTTCAACATAGCACTAGGAAATTGAAAACAGCAATATACAAGAATAATATAGCAGAATAAAGTGGGATTTATTCAAGTAATGAAAACTGATTTGTAATTCAGTTAATGTAATCAACCATATATCAACAGGCTAAAAAAATCATGATCATATGAATTGAGGAAGAAAAAAATATTTCACAAAATTGAATACTTATTTCTGATTAAAAAATCTATCAGCAAGTAAAGACTAGAGAGAAAATTTGTGAACTTGATAAAGAACATCTATAAAGCCTACAACTAACATTATACTTAATGGTAAGAGATATTTTCCTAAAATTAGGAATAAGGCAAAGTATATCTGCTCTATCTACTCTTAATCAACAAAATACTGGAAGTCCTAGCAAGTGCAAAAGTAAAAGAAATAATAAAAGTCATATAGATTGCCTTATTTGCAAATGACGTGCTTGTCTACATAGAAAATTCCTAAGGATCTACAAAAAATCTACAATAAATGAGTTTAACAAAGTTATTGGATTCAAGACCTGGCTAGTTTGGCTCAGTGGTTAGAGTGTCAGCCCACAGACTGAAGAGTTTCAGGTTCTATTCAGGCCAAGGACACATATCTCGGTTGCAGGCTCAATCCTTGCCCAAGTTGGAGTGAGTGTAGGAGACAACCAATCAACGTGTCTCTCTCACACTGATGTTTCTCTTCCCTTCCACTCTCTCTGAAAAGCAATGGAAAAAATACCCTTGGATGAGGATTAAAAAAAAAGTCACTGGATTCAAGATCAAATATCAACTATATTTTTTTGTATGCTCTCAATAAGTACGTGGAAATTGACATTAAAAATATCATTAATAATTGCTCCAAAAATTGAAATATCTAGGTATGAATTTAACAAAGTATATTCAAAATCCATATGTTGAAAATTAAAAATGGTAACGAAACAAATAAAAAAGATCTGAATAAATGAATAGGCAAACAGTTTTTATGGAATGGAAAACTCAGTACAGTAAAGATGCTAGTTTTCTGCCAAATTACCCTCATATGTAATTCAAGTTCAATCAAAATCCTGGTAAAATTTTTTGTAGATATATACTAATTTATTTATTTTAAAAATTGTATTGATATACAAAGGAACTACAATGCTTAAATCAACTTTGAAAATGTAGGATAAAGTGGGAGCAATTACTCTACCCCATGTTATTAAAAAGCCAAAGTAGTAAAAGAAATACTGTATTTATGTTGGCATCTTGATTTGGACTTGCCAAGCTCCAGAAATGTGAGTACATTCCTATTGTTTATAAGGCAAAAAATGGTGTGGCACTAGTGGAACAATTCATACATAGATAAATGAAAAAAATACAGAACCCCAAAATAGAACCACACAAATATGTTCAACTTATGTCTGTCAATGAAATTCAATGAAGTAAGGATAATCTTTTCAATATATGGCTCAGGAATAAGTGAACATCCATAAACAGAAATAGAACCTTTATCTAAACTTCACAACTTATAAAAACCGATGCAATATAGATGGCAGATTTAAATGTAAAGCATGAAGCTGAAAAACTTTTAGAAGGCATAAGACAAGTTCTTCCATGTCCAAGAAAAGGTAAAATGTTTTTAGATCAATTATACCCAAAACATAATCCATAAAAGAAAAAATGGATAAATTGAACATCATTGAAATTGAAAACACTGGCACTATGAAAAAGTCTGTTAGAAGAATTAACAGACAAGCTACAAGATGGGGGAAAATATTTGAAAACCACATATCAGACAATTCTCTTATATCTAGCATATACAAACAACTATCAAAACACAACAGTAGAGCAAAAATTCAAACACATTTTACAAAGCTAGAATTACCTTGCCACTTGAGACAGATAAGGACAATACACAAAAGGAAAACCGCAGGCCAATATCTTTGATGAATATAGATGAAAAATGCTCAAGAAAATACTAGCACACCAAATTCAGTAGTACATTGAAAGGATCACAAATAGTGAGCAATTGTGATTTACCACTGAGATGTAAGAATGGTTTAATAAACATAAATCAATAAATGTTAATTTATTACATTAAAACATAACATTAATAAAATGAAATATAAACATCAGAGGAGCATCTCAAGAGATTCAGAAAAGGCATTTGACAAAATTTAATATCTTTTCATGATAAAAGTTCTCAACAAAAGGTTATAAAAGAAATACCCTTCAACATACTAAAGAACATATTTTGACAAGTCCATATATAACATCATACTCAATAGTAAAATGCTAAAACTTTTTCCTTTAGATGAAAAGGAACAATACAAATATGGACACTTTCATTACCCCTATTCAGCATAGTACTGCAAGTCCTAGCCAGAGAAATTAGGCAAAAAACAAAACAATACAAAACTATCCAAAATAGAAAGGAAGAAGTAAAATTGTCTCAGTTTTAGGCGATGTATTACATGGAGAAAATCTCGAAGACTCCACAAAAATATCCCAGTAGAACTAATCAACAAATTCCATAAATTTTTAGATACAAAATCAACTTATAGAAATCAGTTGCATTCCTATACACTAACTAAATATCTGAAAGAATAAATAAAACAATTTCATTAACAACAGTATCAAAAAAAGCACAAAACCTAGAAATAAATTTAACCAAGTAAAAGTCTTGTACACTGAAAAGTATTAGACTTTGATGAAATAAATTGAAAGAGACACTAGTAAATGGAAAGATATTCCACGTTCATGGACCAGAATAATTAAATTTGTTCAAACGTTATGCTACCCCAAAGCCATATATAGAGTCAATGCTATAACTATCAAAATTTCAAAGGTATTTTTCACAGAAACACAACAAATAATTGTAAAATTTGTATGAAACTACAAAAGACCTTAAATATCAAAAGCAATCTTGAGAAATAACAAAGCTGAAAGCATCATACTTCCTATTTCAAATATATTACATAATTATAGTAAGCAAAACACACTGCTATTGGCAAACAAACAAAAAAACAGAGACATAGATCAATGGAAGACAGTCAGGAGCCCAGAAAGAAACTCTCACATATATAGTCAAGTAATAATTGACAAGGGAATCCAGAATTCTCAGTGGAAAAATGACAGTCTCTTCAATCTAGTTTATCTGAAATGGTAAAACTAGAATAACTCATAGAGAAAAAGCTCCTTGACAGTGGTCTTGGTAATCATTTTATTATTATGACACCAAAATCACACAAAACAAAACAAAAATTAACAAATGGAATGACATCAAATAAAAAGCTTCTTCACATCAAAAGAAACAATCAAAAAAATAAAAAGGTAACCTCAGAACAGGAGAAAATATTTGCAAACCATGTATCAGATAAGAGGTCATTATACAAAATGTATATAGAACTCATTGAATGCAATAGCAAAATGGAAAGCAACCTCATTTTTAAAAAAGGGCGTAAGATCTAAGTAGACATTTAATTAAAAAATTCAAATGGCAATCATGTACAAAAAAGATGCTGAATATAAAAAATCATCAGGGAAATGTAAATCAGAACCATAATGAGAGATCACTTCACACCTGTTAGTTTGGCTATTTTAAAAAAGACAACAAATAGTAGGTGTTGATGACAATGTGGAGAAAAGGAAGGTCTTATGCACTGTTGGTGGTAATGCCAATTGGTGTAGCCACTATTAAAAACATTTTTTAGGTTCCTCAAAAAACTACCATGTGATTGAGAAATTCCAATTATTGGTTTATGTTTTAAAAAGATGAAATCATTTATTGAAGAGAAATTTGCACTCCCATGTTAATTTCAGCAATATTCACAATAGCTAAGACATGGAAATAACTAAAATATCTATCAATGGATGAATAGAAAATATTATACATACACACAAAGTGAGAATATTATTCAATCATGGATAGACTTTTATGACATTATGCTAAGTGAAATTAGTCAGAGGAAGACAAATACTGTATAATACACATATATGAGGAATTTTAAAAATCAAACTCATAGTAAGAGAGAAAAATACATCAGTGTTTGCCAGTGGCTGAGGGTGGGGAAAATGTTTTTCAAGGGGTACAAGTTTCTAGTTATAAAATGAAAATGTTCTGGGGATCTAATGTATGTCATGTTCACTACATTTAACACTATATTATATATTTGAAAGTTGCTAATGAGTAGACCTTAAAATTTCCATCACCAAAAATAGTAATTTTATGAGGCGATGAAGGTCTGAACTACCCTATTGTGGTAATCATTTTGTAATACATATGTGTATAAAATCATTACATTTTATACCTGAAACTTACATAATTTTATGTCTATTCTATCTTAATAAAGCTATTTTAAAAATATGATAGTAAATAAGCAGTCCCATTAGAAAATGGGCAAAAACATGAGCCACTATTTCATTTAAGAAGATATGTGGAGAACAGAACAAGAGGCTGCCAATATGGAACCATAAAAAGATCCCGAGCTCATCTCCTCCCATGGACATAGAAAAAGTTACAATTACATATGAACCAATTCTATTTGAAAAAACCTAAAAACTAGAACAGCTCACCCACAACAAAGGATAAAAGGCCTCATCAAAACAGGTAGAAAAGGCAGAGATGCAGTCTTGGCAGAACTTGTACCCTTGGTGCAGTGACCCACAAGTGGAACAGATAATACAAAATATCAGGCTCCTCCTTGAGGAAAGAAGAATTTGAGTCCCACATCAAGCACCCCAACCTTTGAAACCTGCACCCAAAATACAGGTTTTAAAGCTTCTTTGAAAATCAGTGTGGTTTACATATACAAGGTCCAAATGGCTGTAGAAGACTCTGCTCTTAAAGGGATTATACACAGACTATCTCTGAGACTCAGCATAGAAGCAGAAGTTTGAAAAGTGCTTAGACTATATGTGAAGGGGATTTATTAACTAATCTTAAAGAATTAGCCAGAGGAATAGGGACCTGTTTGAAATCTCTTAAGATGGAAACACAGGTGGGTGCCAATTTTCCACTTCTTTACCTGGCTACCCTGGCACTAGTAGGCACCATTTTGGCATTTACTCTCTATCTTGCTAGTGCCACTTTTACTGCCCTGGCACTGCCCTGAGGACCCACCTGCCTACCATGGCACCCCTCCACTGTGGTCCTCATTCCACCAACTCAGTGAGTAAGCTCACTTTGGCTAGCACTTCTCCATCACGGCTCCACACTACCATACCCAGAGGGTTTGTATAGTTCACACAGGTGACTCCCCTTGAATACCTGACATCTGTAGCCATGGGGCATGTGTTTCTGGGCCTTACAGAACTAATAAAAGAGGCGATTTCTGGTAGGTTACTACCCTCAGGACAATACATAGACAACAGACTAAAACCACTGCAATCTTCCAAAGACAATTCTGTCAAGACTAGAAGAGCTAGCTGTTTCACTTAATACAAAGAAACAAACACAGAGGGTCAAGTGAAATTAAAAAAAAAAAAAAAAATTGTTCCAAACTAAAGAGCAAGGAAGCAAACTTTAAAAAAACAGAGATAATTTACCTGATAAAGATTTCAAAGTAATGATCATAAAGATACTAATTTCAGGAAAAGAATGGATAAGCACAGAGAAAACTTCAACAAAGAGAGAGAAAATACAAAACAAACAAACCAACAGAGGTCACAGAGCTGATTAATACAATAACATAGCTAAAAATACACCAATAGGGTTCAATAACAGACTAGAAGAAGCAGAAGGCAAGATCAGTGACCTGGCAGAAAGGACAGTAGAACTCATAGTAATAGAGCAGCAAAAAGAAAAAGAAAAAAGTGAAAAAAGTGAAGATAGCTTAAGGACAACATCAATTAATATAATATTCACATTATATGGGTGCCAGACAAAGAAGAGAGAGAGAAGGAACAGAAAACGTATTTGAAGAAATAATAGTTATAAACTTTCTTATCTTGGGGAAGGAAACAGACCTCCAGTTCCAGGAAGCCCAAATATTCCCAAGCCCAAATATCCACAAACCTTAAAAGATCCACACCAAGGCACAATATAACTAAGATCGCAAATTTAGAAATAAAGAAAGAATCTTAAAAGCAGCAGAAGAAAAGCAACTTATTACATACAAGGGAATGCCAATAAGACCATGAGCAGATTTTTCAGCAGAAAAGTTGCAGTCTAGAGGGAGTGGTAGAATATATTCAAAATTTTGAAAGCAAAATACTGCCAACCAATAATACTCCACAAGCTAGGATGTCATTCTGAACCAAAGGAGAGATAAATATTTTTCCAGTCAAGCAAAACTAAAGGAGTACAAACCACTAAACTAGCCCTATAACATATGTTAAAGAAACGTCTTTAAGCTTAAAAGAAAGTGCACTAGTTAATAAAATTTTAAAAAATAAGAAAGTAAAATTCTCAATGGTAAAGTTAAAGTTAGTAAAGGTAGTAGATAAATCAATTATAATGCTAGTATGAAGGCTAGAAACAAAGTCGTAAAAATAACTACTTTAACTACAACAATTAGTAAAGAAATACACAAAATAAAAACATATAAAATGTGAGACAAAAAGGAGAGAAGGTTGGAGTAAAAATGTAGATTTTAAAATGTGCTCAAACTTAATATGCTATTAACTTAAATATAAATATTGATATATGTGTTCCTTATGGTAACCAGAAAGCAAAATCTATGGTAGACAGAGAAAAAATAACAAGAATAGGATATAAACATAGCAATAGAAAGTTATGAAGCCACAGCCTTGGCCAGGTGGTGCAGCTGATTGGAGCATCACCATATACCAAAAGGTTGCAGGTTGGATTCCTGGTCAGAACACATGCCTAGGTTTCACGTATGATCCCAGTTGGAACATGTACAGGAGGCAGCTGTCCATGTTTCTCTCTCTCTTCCTTCCCTTCTCTGTAAAATCAATAAGCATATCCTCGGATGAAGATTTTAAAAAGTTATCAAACTACAAAGAAAGAGAGCAAGAGAAGAAGAAAAGAGCAGAAAAGAACTACAAAACATGCAGAAAACAATAAACAGAATGCAATAAGTATAAAAGTGTCTATTATAACTTTAACTATAAGTGGAATAAATTCCTTAATCAAAAGACATGAAATAAATGAATGGATAAAAAAGAACAAGACTCATCTATATGCAGTCTGCAAAAGATAAACCTCAGATATAAAAATACACAGACTGAAAGTAAAGGGACGGAAAATGGTGTCATGCAAATAGAAACAACAAAAAAGTTGGAGTGGCTATACTTATATTAGACAAAATAGACTTTAAAGGAAAGATTCTAACAAAAAGACAAAGATGGGTATTACATAATGATAGTGGTCAATCTAACAAAAATATAACATGTATAAGTGTATATGCACCTTACATAGAAGCACCTAAGTATATCAAGTAAATATTAACAGGCCTAAGGGAGAAGTAAAAACTCACTATTTGCAGATTATAGCATACTATATATAAGAAATCCTAAGTCTTCACTTAAAAATGGCAGAAATAGCAAACGGATTCTGTAAAGCTGCAAGATACTATATATCAATGTACAAATATCTGTTGTTTTTTATTCACTAATAATAAACTATCAAAAAAGAAATTAAGAAAACAATCCCATTTACAATTACATCAAAAGAATGAAATACTTAAAAATAAATTTAACCAAGGAGATGAAAGCCATGTACACAAAAAACTAGATGTTGATGAAAAAATTGAAGATGACACAAATAAATGAAAGAATATACTGTGCTCATATACTGGATGAATCAATATTGTTAAAATGTCCATACTACCTAAACAAATCCACACATTCAATACAATCTCAATAAACACTCCAAAGGCATTTATTCACATAATTAAAACAAATAATTCTAAAATTTGTATGTAACCATAAAGAATCCTAAATACCCAAAACTTTCTTAAGAAACAACAAATCAGGTGGTATCCCACTCTTTAACTTTGAACTATACTATAAAGCTGTAGTAATCAAAACAGTATGATATCAATATAAAATCATACACTCTGACTAATTGAACAGAACAGAGAACCCAGAAATAGATGCAAAAGTGGAAGAGATTGGAAGATGGCCTCAAAGTAGGCAAAACTCTCACGTGACTCACCCAAGAGCCAGACTGGAAATAAAACTAAACTGGGGAACATTCACCTGGAATGACCAATTTAGGTCCAGCTGAGGAGACTTATAACAAGGAAGGAAAGAAACCACCTGGAGACAGATAGGAAGGGCAAATCATGAGTGGGGCTGACCCAGCTTACATGGATGGCAGGCCAAGAGTGAGGAGGGTCTCTCAGCTGCAAGGGGAGGTTTCCCTGAGAGGATTGAGGACTGAATGCCAGGCTGGACTCCCCAGTCTGGAGCACCAAAACCAAGAACAATGGCCTAAATAAGATCCAGCTGTGAAATGCAGGGGGGCTTTTGGCTGCCAGGGAGACCAGACCATGTTGGAGATAAAGCCAGTTATTTTTTTTAACCAAGAGTACAGGATTTTCATTTGCAGCTACTCACCCGAGGCTTTGATGGAGAGAGTGAGGTGCGGACTGGAGTTGCCTGAGGATAGGCTGAGGTGGGAAGCATTGAGGGGAGACATGGAAAAGCGGTGGCCAGGAGACCTGCAATTGGCCATACCTCACCCCAAACTGAAGTGGCCATTTTTCCTGAGAGACACAGGCCCCTCCCAGAATCCACAGATCAGGAAAAGGCAAATACCCCACCCTAGGGGACACAGTTTGCCCCACCCTCAGTCAGCCTGCTTGCCACACCCTGAATTTTGATCCTTGTAGAGTAGACAGCAGAAGAGGCCAAGCCTACAGATTTGAACAATCTCAGGAAGTGTCAGTGACAGGCTTGGGGGTAGGGACATCTACCCCACTGTCCCAGGAACCTGACTGGTGCTTCCCCCTCATGGGAGAGCTGATAGAAAATCACAGTTTCCAGCAGATCCCACTGGACTGCATTCAAGGATCTCCACCCAGCTGAGAACAGGGAAATATTCTGAGACCACTCTCAGAGGAGTAGCTCTGAAATGGGAAATGCACCCACTGCTTTCCCTGATATATGAATGATACCTCCCCCTCATGGGAGACCCGGAGGTCTCATACTCCCTATTCTTCCAAAAGCCATTTCAGAAAGAGCTTTTTAAGTGTTTAAGGCTGACTGCTGGCCAGCATGCCAAGGTGGGCAGAGGAAGAGCTCCAGAAACCTGGAGAAGTTTACTGACCTAGCCCTGTGCCCTGTGCTGCTAACAAAATGTCCTTAGAGTGCAGCTTGGTTCCTCACTAATGCAGCCAAGTTCTGTGGAGACAGACATGAAATGTGGATTGCTTGAAGCTTCGAATAGGTTGCTGAGAGGAAATGTGGACAGCTTCTGATAGTGGCCAGCATCAAAGTTCCTCCCAGGAGGCCCAGAAATGGCAGACAAAATAGTCATCCTCAGTCAACAGAAGAAAAGGATCCAAAGGGAGATACCAGGAGGCACTATACTCTGCTAAAACAAATGTCATTTGACGTTTTCCCCCATTATCTTCTTTCTTCTTTCTTCTTCTTAATTGATTTGTTATTATTTTTATCTGAATTTTTTCTTTTAAATCTTTTAATTTTTCCTTTATTTTCTTACTCCATTTTTTTCGTATTTCTCTTGCTTTCTCTTGTTTTCCTTTGCTTATTTTTTCTTTCTTCTTTCTCTTCTTTTTCCCCTTTTTTAACTTTCCCTTCCTCTTTTCTTTTATACAGTTTTCCTTCCCCTATTTATTCTTATTTTCTTTCTTTCCCTTCTGCACTTTTACATTCCTTTTGCCTTCCCCATTTTTTCTTTCTTGTATTTTTTTCTTTTCTCTTCTTTTATTATTCTTGTTCTCATTTCTCCTCCCTAATTCACTTTTCCTTAGTTGTTGCTTTTGTTATTGTTGTCAGGGTCATTTGTATGTCTTTCTTTTGTTTGTTTGTTTTGTTTTGTTTTGTTCTGTCACTACCTGCACAAAGCTCATACGATGTGGTTGGTGGTGAGACTCACAGCCAGCCTGAGAGGAGATCCCATCCATAAGTGGAACAAAAACAAATGACGCACTTATAATAGGAGAGCATAAATAACCAGCACAAGGGACATTCCTAGGTCATCCAGTTCAGGAGATCAAAGAGACTGCACCAGTGGGTCGCACATAACACTTACTACATAAGGTGACCCCATGAAGACTAAGAGGCATAAAAGTTTGACCTAATACACAGAAACAAATACAAAGGGGCAGGAAAAATGGGGAGACAAAGAAACAACCCCCAAATGAAAGAGAAGGAAACTCCAGAAAGAGAGCTAAATTAAATCAGAGCTAAACTTATCAGATATAAAGTTCAAACTAATGATTATAAGGATGCTCAAGGAAATCAGTGAGACTTACAAGGAAATTAGTGGGAACTACAGCAAAATGAAACAAGAAATAGAAACCATGCTCAAGAACCAGGTGGAAATGAAGAATAACACATGTGACATGAAGAATACACTGGAAGGTCCTGGAGGAAACAAGATGGCGGTGGAAGTAACAGCTGTAGCCACTGCCTCCCACAACCACATCAAAATTACAACTAAAATACAGAACCACCATCACTCAGAACCTCCTAAAATCTAGCTGAATAAAAGCCATACAACCAGGAAACTGAAAAAGCACTGAGACTGGTAGGAGGGGCTGAGACGTGGGTAGATCAGGGCTGAATTACAGAGACACAGGCATGGGCGCACACCCAGAGCCAAAGTTTAAACCCAGGAAGGATATCTCGACAGTGGAGTTTTCCCAGAGGAGTGAGGGGTCCCAGCACCACATCAGGCCCCCCAGCCCAGGGATCCAGGGCCATGAAGAGAAATCCCCACAACTTTGTGCTGTGAAAACCAGTGGGGACCGTCGCTGAGGGTCACGGAGGGTGCGGGAGTCCAAGGAAGTTCCTCTTAAAGGGGTTGTGCACGGACTCAGATACGATCCCTCTGATCCCCAGTGCTGGGCAGCAGCTTGAAAGGAACCTGGGACACTAGGGGAGGAACTAACCTGCCTGAAGTTGGGGCAAGAGGTGGAGGGGCAGCTTTCTCCCAGGCAGAAGAACTGGAAGAGGACATTGCTCCTTTGGCGAGTCCTCCTCCCACAAAGCCTGCAGTGAGGTGCCAGATTTGAATCCTCAGCACCTGACTCATACCTTTTACCCTACCTGGGTGATTCTGGGAGGCCCGGCCCCTACCTACCTGCAAGCTCATCCAAGCCATTTACAGTGGCTTTTCTGTGCAAGTGGCCTCTCCAGCTTTATGCTTAGGACTTTCCTAAAATCTCTCAAACAAGCAGCAGCATGCCCCATATGGCTTGATAAGTGCCCCAGACCTGGCACTAGTGGTAGCCTGCATTGGTTCATAGCTTGGCTTCTCTTGGAAAATGCCAAGCCCAGCACAAGTAGCAGCCAACTACGGTTTGCTGTGTAGCTCATGCTGGGTGGCCCTGGGCAAGGCACTGGCACAGGCTGATTTTGTACCTCCAGGAAGGCCCCAGAGACAGTGCACCAAGTGGTCAGACTTGACGACGCTGGATTACAACCCTACCACATCCACGAGGAACACACTCAAGGGGTGCACTTGGTGAACACCAAAGCTCAACTGAAGTAAATCCTGCTCCATAGTGGTGTCATCAGCGTGGCAGTTCTTTGGCTGTAGTTGCAGCTGGTCCTCACAGCTGATTGGCCTGGGGGTCAATTTCTCCCAGTGACGCCAACAGAAACCAAGGCTCAACTACAACAGAATAGTGTACACAGCCCACACAAGGGAGCACAAAGAGGCCCATTTGAGGTGACTGTAGAGGCTGAGCCACTGGACCCTATAGGAACACCTACTACACAAAGCCACTCTACAAATTCCAGGACACATAGCAGCTCTACCTAATACATAGAAACAAACACCTGGAAGCATACAAAATGTGGAGGCAAAGAAACATGTCACAAAGGAAAGAACAGAAGAAATCTCTAGAAGAGGAACTAAATGAAATAGAAACAAGAAAGCTAACAGATACAGAGTTCAGAATTTTACTCATAAGGACGCTCAACCATATTAATAAGAGTATTACGAAAACAACTGAGAAAATCAATGGCATAATAAAGTACCAATTTGAAATGAAGGCTACATGAACTGAAATGAAAAATAATTTACAGGGAATCAACAGTAGAGTAGAGGACGCTAATAATAAAATCAGCAATTTGGAACAGGAGGAAACAAAAAACACCCAACCAGAAGAGCAAAAAGAATCCAGAGATATGAAGATAATATAAGGAGTCTCTGGGACAACTTTAAGCAGCCCAACATTCATATTATTGGGATACAAGAAGGAGAAGAAAGAGAGCAAGAAATTGGAAACCTATTTGAAAAAATAATTACAGAAAACTTTCCTTACCTGGGGAAAGAAATATATTTACAAGTCCAGGAAGCACAGAGGGTCTCAAACAAGAGGAACCCAAAGAGGCCCACAGCAAGACACATCATAATTAAAATGCCAAAGGTTAAAGACAAAGTGAGAATCTTAAAAGCAGCAAGAGAAAAGCAGTTAGTTACCTAAAACTGAGCACCCATATGACTGTCAGTTGATTTCTCAACAAAAATTTTGCAGTCCAGAAGGGAGTGGCAAGAAATATTCAAAGTGATGAAAAATATGGAGCTACAACCAAGATTGCTCTACCCAGCAAAGCTATAATTTAGAGCTGAAGGTCAGATAAAAATTTCACAGATAAGAAAAAGCTAAAGGAGTTTATCATGACCAGACCAGCAATACAAGGAATGTTGGAGGGTCTTCTTTAAGACTAAGCTAATGAACGAAAGAATGTGATGAACTACATAGATCCAGAGATATTGATGCATGCAACAGATGATCATATTTCAGTGGAAAGAGGGAAAGGGGGTGGAGGGTGGGAAGAGATTAACCAAAGTTATATGCATATAAGCAAAACCCATGGACACAGTCAGTAATGGGTGAAGGCCTGAGGAGGGGTTGGGAGTGAGGTGGAGGGGGTCAATTGGGGAGAAAAAATCGGACACCTGAAATACTATGCAGCTATAAAGAATGATCTGGTACACTTTGGGACAGTATGGAAGACCTGGAGAATATTATGCTAAGTGAAATAAGCCGGGCAGAGAAAGACAAATATCACATGATGTCCCTTATACGTGGAATTTAAAGAACATAATAAACAGATGAACAAAATAGATTCAGTGGCATAGAAGCATGGAACAGACTGACGAATCTCGGAGTGAAGGTGAGATTGGGTGAGTGGGTGGGTGAGGAGAGATTAACCAAAGAATTTATATGCATACATGCATATATGCGTAATACATGAACACAGATAATAGTGTGGTGCAGACCTGGGGTGGGAAGAGAGTGCGTGGTCGAAGGGGTCAATGGGGAAATAACAGGACATCGAAATACTTTCAAGAATAAAGATAAACTTAAAAAAATAAAATAAAATATAAAATAAAAAAAATAAATATATATTTTTAAATTTTTTAAATTTAAAATATTACAAATGTCCCTTTAGCTCCCCAATGACCCATTCCACCCCATTCCATCCCCCTCCTCAGTTCCCCTCCACACCATTGTCCGTGTCCTTGTGTTGTGCATATGTACATATAAATTCTTTGGTTACTCTCTCCCCCTCCAACCACCTGCCCTCCTCCCTCCCTCTGCCATTCGTCAGTCTGATCTATGCTTCCACGTCATTTAATCTATTCTGTTCAACAGTTTATTAAGTTCTTTAGATTCCACATATAAGTGAGATCATGTGATGTTTATCTTTCTCTGCCTGACTTATTTCACTTAGCAGAACATTCTCCAGGTCCATCCATACTGTCCCAAAGGGCATGAGATCCTTCTTTAGAGCTGCATAGTATTCCATGGTGTATATGTCCCACAACTTTTTTATCCACTCTTCTACTGATGGGCACTTAGGCTGTTTCCAGATCTTAGCTATTGTAAACTGTGCTGCTATGAACATAGGAGTGCATACATTCTTTCTGATTAGTGTTTCGGGATTCTTAGGATATATTCCTAGAACTGGGATCACTGGGTCAAAAGGCAACTCCATTTTTAATGTTGTGAGGAACCTCCATACTGTGTTTGTAGAGACTTGCCTTGTGCCCTAACATGTGGTCTACTTTTGAGAATGTTCCATGTGCACTTCAGAAGAATGTGTATTCTGCTTTGGGGTGTAATGTTCTGTAAGTGTCAGTTAAATCCATTAGGTCTAGTGATTCATTTAAGGTCTGCCTTTCCCTGTTGATTTTTTGTCTTGGTGATCTGTCCAATGCTGACCGTGTGGTGTTAAAGTCCCACACTATGATAGTATTACTGTCAACCTCCCCCTTAAAGGCCCCCAAGAAATTTTTTATATATTTAGGTGCTTCTATATTGGGTGCATAATTGTTCATAAGGGTTATTTCCTCCTGTTGGATTGATCCCTTTAGTATTATGTAGTGACCATCTTTGTTCTTGTTTTGAAGTCTGTTTTGTCAGAAATAAGTATTGCTACTCCAGCTTTCTTTTCCTTTCCATTTGCATGGAATATTTTACTCCATCCCTTCACTTTTAGCCTGTGTGAGTCTTTTGCTCTCAGGTGGGTCTCTTGTAGACAGCATATATTTGAGTCCTGTTTTCTTATCCATTCAGCTACTCTGTGTCTCTTGATTGTACCATTTATTATGTTTACATTTAAGGTTACTATTGATATCAACTTCTTTACTGCCATTTTTCCCCTTTATGCTGATGTACCTTTCTCTCACTATTCTCTCTGTTTCTTAGAGCAGTCTTTTTAGCATTTCTTGCAATGCTCGTTTGGTGGTAGTGAACTCCTTTAGCTTTTTTTTTTCTTGGCTGGGAACCTCTTTATTTCACCTTCTATTTTAAAGGGTAGCCTTGCTGGATAAAGCAATCTTGGTTCCATGTTCTTGCTTTTCATTACTTTGAGGACTTCATGCCACTCCCTTCTGGCCTGAAGAGTTTCTGTTGATAAATCAGCTGTCAGCCTTATGGGGGTTCCCTTGTAAGTAACTGCTTGCCTCTCTCTTGCAGCCCTTAATATTTTCTCTTTGTCCTTGACATTTTCCATTTTAATTATGATGTGTCTTGGAGTGGGACTCTTTGGGTCCCTCTTGTTTGGAACCCTTTGTGCTTCCTGAACTTGTGTGGTTTTCTCCTTCACCAGCCTAGTGAAGTTTTCTGTCATTATTTCCTCCACCAAGTTCTCTATCCCTTGCTTTCCTTCTCCCCCCTCTGGCATTCCTATAATGCAAATGTTGTTTTGCCTCATGCTGTCCCAAAGCTCCCTTAGACTATCCTCATGCTTTTTAAGTGTTTTTTTTTTTCTTTCTTCCCTGATTGAGTGATTTTTTTCTACTTTGTCCTCTAAGTCACTTAGTCTATCCTCTGCTTCGTTGAGCCTGCTTTTAATTCCTTCCAGTGCATTCTTGAGATCAGATACAGCATTCTCTATTTCTGTCTGAGTTTTGTTTATGTTATGTATCTCTTTTTTCATATTTTCACTAAGGTCCTCGATCTAATCATCTAGTGTCTTCTTAAGTTCCTTGAACATCTTCATAATCAATACTCTGAACTCCCTTTCTGATAACTTGCATAACTCCATCTC
Organism: Miniopterus schreibersii; assembly: GCF_964146895.1. Classification (NCBI taxonomy): domain Eukaryota; kingdom Metazoa; phylum Chordata; class Mammalia; order Chiroptera; family Miniopteridae; genus Miniopterus; species Miniopterus schreibersii. The sequence continues at coordinate 48,528,690 of NC_138104.1, forward strand.
ATTAAAGACTTTTTGTTGATGTTTCCTTTTCTTTAATTTGTTGGTTGTTTCTTTGTCTCCCCATTTTGGTAGGTGTTAGTGTTTGTATCTATTTATTTGATATATTTGTTGTATTCCAGTCTTGTGGGGTAGGATTTTTTTCTTGTGAGTCCAGTGTAGCCCAGTGTGTTTTCCTTATACTTCTGAGCTCTTTGCTCTAAGCATGTCCCTTTTGTGGATGTCCCTTTTGTGGTTTCTTTATGTTCTCTTGTTGTGTCTGGGACTAGACTGTCATTGACCAGTCCTTGGGAGGACTCTCCTCCCAGGTTGGCTAACTGTGTCTCAGCACCAACATCATCATGTAAGCTGTTGTACGGGTGCTGGCAAGGCAGGTCTATACACAACTAAACTTCCAGGAATCAAGGGGTATCTTACAAAACATCTTGACAGTTACAATGAAGACAGCCCAAGTGAAAGTAGAACTGGGAGCGTGAAGGGAGAACACAAGTTCTAGAGAGAAAAATTAGCTTAAAAAAAGAAAGAAAAGTAAAGCTTAGAGAGAGAGAAGTATTTTGTTGTTAAAACTAAAAAGTAAAAAATAGAGAAACTACTGGGAGATAACAGAGGCAGAGAAAAGATTCTGAAAGAAGGGCCAGCAAACAGTTAAGGGAGAGAATAAGAATAGGATAATAGATGAAAATGAAAAACTGAAAACTCATTAAATAGAATAAGAGAAACTAACAATCTAACAAAAAGACAGGAAGGCAGAAGGGAGGAAAACAAACACAAGAAGCAAAAGAAGAAGAAGAAAAAAGAAAAAAAAGTTATGCCAATGGATTGATGGGAGAGTGAGAGAGATAAAGTCTGGGCAGGGAAGGAGTCCAATAAGAGATTTGGGGAAACTATAGAGAAAAGCAGTAAACTTGTTGGTTATAATGATAAAGTTCCAGCCATTAAGGAGGAATATCAGAAAGTCTTGATATTAGAAGCAAGGATAAAACAAAACAAAGCAAAGAAACAAAACAAAAGAGAGGACCAAAACCAAAAACAAGCTAAGCAAAAAAAAAAAAAAAAAAAAATTTTGAAAAGATAAAATGAAATAAGAAAAAAATTAATTAAAAATTTAAAAATTTTCTAATTATTATAAAATTTAAAAAGAAGAAAAAACAAATGATTTTTTTCCCTTTCCTCTTCTTCCTAAAGGAAAAAGAGAAAACAGGAAAAAAGATTGTCAATCAGGTGACTTTCTTCTGGGCAGCTTGTTTTGTCTGTGGGTCACTGTTTTGTGTGGTGATTTCTACTCTCCTGGGTGGTACTTGTGTATCAGCCAATGTGAAGATCCATCTAGGTTTGGCTCTGGTGTAGTTAGGTAGGTGGTTGACCTGAGGCTCTCTGTGGACCACCTCCTCTTATCAGCTATTTTGCAACTTTTTAGTTGCCTGGTCTTACTCCAGAGTCTTCTGTAGAGTCTTTAGGGTGCAGGATGGCTAGCGTAGGTCAGGATTTCACTCCCCTTACTTAGAAATTTCACTGTCAGATATTCACTGTGAGGGAGTTAGTCTCTGCTCCACAGCCAACTCCTCAGTCCCTACCCTGTCCTCTGATTCTAGTTCCCCATGCTCTGGCCTGCTCTAGTTTCAGTTTGATTTCAGCCTGTTCCCTTTTCTGTATGGGCCATTTCAGCAGCCTAGGCTCAGTAGGTTCAATTAAAGAACATTCCAGTGAGCTTTTTGCCTGCCTTGCTCCCATCAGGGGTTTTCAGCATTTCCTCCAGTTTCTAAACAACAGTCCCTGAGAGTCTTATTCTTGTAATGTCCTCCTATGAGCCTTCTCCTTTCCTCCTCAGAACTGTGCCCCGCGAGTGTGTTTGGGTCTCAGTCAGCTAGACCAGCCCCTTTCCTGCTGGGGGTGGTGTTCCCAGGCTGCAGGAGAGGCAGGCAGGCTCCACCCTCTCCCTTCCCAGCTCTGGTTGGCTGGTCGTACCAGGCCCTTCAAACAGTCCACTGTGCAGACAGCAATCCCAGCCTCCACTGCTCTGTCAACCCAGTGCATGTGGGGAAGGTGGGAGCCAGTTCTGACATCAGAACTCAAAAACGCACAAAACAACACACAAGCATAGAGTCCACCTTGAAAGGTCCAGCTGCCTGCGCGCCAAAGCCCCCAGCAGGAGGAGACCAAAGTCAGCTCCATGCAGCTCCCTGCACTGCTGATCTCCCCAAAGCTGGGGCAGCTTCACAGGTCACCATGGTGCCCCTCAGAGCTGGTCACAGATCCCAGCCTCTCAGCACCAGAAGCTCAGGGTTGGAGGGCTCTCTTCCCTTCCTCCATGTCATGCAGATTCAGTGCTTTCTGGGGCTCAACACAATGCCTTACAAGGAGGCAGAGGGTCCCTGTGTGTGGCTGCTCAGTACCAACCTCTGGTCTTTTACTACTTGGGCGCCCCACACCCTAGGACAGCCTTTCCTATGTTCAGCACACCGAGCATTATATGCCGGTTGCATCCACCACTAGAAGCTTTGTTTCTCTAGGAAGGCACCCTCCACCATTAGAAGCTTTGTTTCCTAGGAAGGCGCGGTCCCCTCCTCAAGGACATGCCACTCCCCTGGGTCCCTCTGCCCTCTACTCAGGGTGCTCCTTCTTCTTTCATCTGATCTGGGTGTGAGATCCCTGCTTTTGGCTTATGGGCCACACTCTGGAGGGGAGGGAGCTTTACAGTCTCCAAGCCTCAGGTCTCAGAGCCCAGCACAGGCGTCAGGGGGAACTTCTCCTTTCTACGACCTCCGCTCCTACCAGACTCTATGATGTTTCTTCGGTGCTCCCTACTCGCACTCCATCCACTCACGTATCTTTCTCTGTTTTTTCCAAGTGGGCTACCTAGTATTTTAGGAGTAAATCGAGTCTGTGGCTGGGAGTGGGAGCACTCTCCTGCTTCTCACAGTGCTGCCATCTTCCCTCTCCCTAAAATAAAATATTATAAAATAAAAATTTAAAAATGGAGAATAAATTGGAGAATAAATCCTCCAATCAAAAGACAGATGGTAGCTGAATGGATAAGAAAACATGACCCCTATATATGCTGTCTACAGGAGACCCACCTCAGAATAAAATACTCACACAGTGTGAAAGTGGAGGGTTGGAAAAGTTTTCCATGCAAATTAAAATGAAAATAAAGCTGGAGTATCAATACTCATATCTGACAAAATAAACTTCAAAATTAAAGCCTTAACAAGGCACAAGGAATGCTACTTCATAATACTAATGGGATCAATACAACAAGAGGATATAACCCTGGTAAACATATATGAACCCATCACAGTTGCACTCAAATATATAAAAAAAATTCTGGAGGACTTAACGGGAGAGGTCAACAGCAATACAATAATAGCTAGGATGTTTAACCCACCACTGACATCACTGGATTAATCTTCTAAACAATAAATTAACAAAGAAATAGTGATCCTAAATAACACACAATATCAAATTGCTTTAATTGACATTTACAGAATATTTCACTTCTTAGCTGCAGAATATACATTCTTCTCAAGTGCACATGGGCATTCTCAAAGATAGATCACATATTAAGACAAAAACAAAGTCTCTACAAATTGAAGAGGATTAAAATCATATCAAGCATATTCTCAGATCACATTGGCATGAAACTAGAGATCAACATCAATAAAGGCACTGCAAATAATTCAAACATGTGGAAGCTCAAAAACATGTTATTAAACAATGAATGGGTTACCAAAGAGATCAAGGAAGAAATAAAAATCTTCCTGGAAACAAATGAAAATGAACACACAACAACTCCAAATTTATGGGACACAATGAAAGAAGTCCTGAGAGGGAAGTTTATAGCTTTAAATGCCTGTCTAAAGAAACAAGAAAAATTTCTAACACACTATCTAACCCTATAACCTAAAGAATTGGGAAGTAAGAAATCAGAAAAGTCCAAAGTACAAGTAAAGAAATAATACATATCCAAGTAGAAATAAATTACAGAAAGACTAAAAAAATAATACTAAAGATCGATGAATCCAAGAGCTGGGTCTTTGAAAAGATAAAGAAGACTGATGAACCTTTAGCCAGACTCATGAAGAAATAGAGGACCCAAATAAGTAAAATCAGAAATGAAGCAGATGAAGTAACAACTGTCGCCACAGAAATACAAAAGATTGTAAGAAAATACTATGAACAACTATATGCCAATATGCTAGACATCCTTGATGAAATGGACATATTCTTAGAAAAATACAACCTTACAAATCTGAATTAGGAAGAATAAAAAACCTGAATAAGCTGAGAAAAACTAATAAAATTGAAGCAATAATAAAAATATTATTGCTCACAGCAAATGCTCACAGCAAATTAGAGCCCTGGTCCAGAAGGCTTCAGAAGGGAGTTTCGCCTAATATTCAAAGAACTAACACCTGTCCTCCTCAGATTATTCCAATAATTCCAAGATGAAGGATTGCTTCCAAGTTTTTGTTTTGTCTTGTTTTGTGTGGTATTTTGTTTTTTTTTTTATGATTACAGCATTATCCTAATTCCAAAACCAAATAAAGAAACAACAAAGAAAGAGAAATACTCACCAATATCCCTGATCAACACAGATGCTGAAATCCTCAACAAAATATTAGCAAATTGGATCCAATAATATATTAGAAAAATCATATCCTATTACCAAGTGAGATTTATTCCAGGATGCAATGTTGGAACAATTTTTGTAAATCAAAAAATGTGATACATTACATAAACAAATTGAAATAAAAAAAATCACAAAGTATTACCAATAGATGCAGAAATATTATTTGATGAAATGCAACACCCATTTTTTTTTATCCTCATCCAAGGATTTTTTTCAATTGTTTTTCTGAGAGTGGAAGGGAGAGACAGAGAGGAAGAGAGAAACATCGATGTGAGAGAGAGACACATTGATTGGTTGTCTCTTGCATGTGTCCTGACTGGGGCCTGGGGATTGAGCTTGCAACTGAGATACCTACCCTTGGCTGGAATCAAACTTGGGACACTTCAGTCTGCAGGCTGACCCTCTAATCACTGAGCCAAATAGGCTAGGGCCCAACATCCATACTTGATAAAAACTCTCAGCAAAGTGGAACTACAGGAATCACCCTGAACATAATAAAGGTCATATATTACAATCCTACAACCAACATCATAGCCAATAGGCAAAAACTAAAACATTTCCCCTAACAATAACAAGGTAGGGTTGTCTACTTTCTCTACTTTTATTCAACATAGTACTGGAAGTCCTAGCCACAGAGATCAGACAAGAAGAAAACATAAAGGGCATCCAAATTGGAAAAGAGGAAGTAAAACTGTCATTATTTGCAGATGACATGATATTGTACATAGAAAACCCTAAAGACTCCACCAAAAAACTACTAGATTTAATAAATTATTTTGGCAAGATAGCAGGATACAAAATTAACACCCAGAAGTCGATGGCATTTTTATACGCCAATAATGAACTATCAGAAATAGAAACTTAAAAAATTAATCTATTTACCATTGCAAGGAAAAAAATTAGATACTTATAAATAAAGTGAAACTGGGAGGTAAAAGACCTGCACTCCAAAAACTATAGAACACTTTAAAAAGACCTTGAAGAAAACAGAAAAAACTGAAAGAATATACCATGTTCATGGATTGATAGAATCAACATTATTAAAATGTTCACACTACCCAAAAAAATGTATAGATTCAATGCATCCTAATTAAAATACCAACAGCATATTTACATATCTAGAACAAATGTTCCAAAAATTTGTTTGAAGCCAAAAAGATCCTGAATTACCACAGCAATCTTGAGAAAGAATAAGACTGGATGTATCACAATACCAGATATCAAGTTATACTACAAAGCCACTGTAATTACAATGGCATGGTACTGGCGCAAGAACAGGCATATAGATCAATGTAACAGAACAGGGAAACTAGAAATTGACCCAAGCCATTATTCTCAATTAATATTTGATAAAGGAGGCAAGAGCATACAATGGCATAAAGACAGTCTCATTAATATATGGTGTTGAGATAATTGGACAAGTACATCTAAAAAAATTAATCTAGAATACCAACTTATACCACACACAAAAATAAACTCAAAATTGATAAAAGAATTAAAAATAAAACTTGAAACTATAAAAATAATTGAAGAAAATGTAGGCAGAAAAATATCAGACATCTTACCTAGCAAAATTTTCGGTGTCACAATGCTTAGGGCAAGAAAAGCAAAGGAAAAAATAAACAAATATGACTACATCAAATGAAAAAGCTTCTTTACAGCAAAAGAAATCAGCATCAAAATGAAACTGGAACCCACTGTATGGGAGAACATATTTTCCAATGATACACCTGATAAGGGGTTAATTTCCAAAATATATAAAGTACTCATTCAACTCAACAAAAGGAAGAGAAATAATACAATCAAAAAATGGGCAGAAGACCTAAATAGGAACTTCTCCAAAGAAGACATACATACGGACAAGAGATATATGAAAAACTGCTCAATGTCACTAATCATTAGAGAGGTGCAAATTAAAATGACAATGAGGTACCACTGTAGAAAAAGAACCCTAGTACACTCTTTGTGGGAATACAGACTGTTACAGCCACTACAGAGAACAGTGTGGAGTTTCCTCAAAAAATTAAAAATAGAATTGTCACTTCACCCAGTGATCCCACTTCTAGTACTATATCTTGTGAAGTCTGAAACAACAATCTGAAAGAATATATGTACCCCTATTTTCAAAGCAGTGTTATTTACAATAGCTAAGATCTGGAAACAGACTAAGTGCCCATCAGTAGATGAGTGGATAAAAAGCTGTGGGACATTTACACAATTGAATACTATGCAGCTGTAAAAATAATGATCTCTTTCTATTTGAATCATCATGGAGAGACCTAGAGAGTATTATGCTATGTGAAATAAGCCAGTCAGAGAAAGACAAGTATCACATGATGTAACTTATATTTAGAATCTAATGAACAATATAAACAGATCCAGAGATATGAAAGCGTGTAACAGACTGAGGATTCTGAGAGAAGGGGTGGGGTTAGGGAAGAGATCAATCAAAGAACTTAGATCCAAGATGGTGGCAGATTGAGTGGAATTTACACTGACACTATCCAGGAACCAATCTGGATTTACAACTAAAACAAAGAAAAACAATTCTGAAAGCCAACTGAAGACTAGCTGGAGAGAACCCTCATAACCAAGGAGGAACAAGGGAGATTGCATAGAGCCTGGTAGGAAGTGCAGACATGAGAGGGCTGGCTGGGCTCCCACAGGCAACAGTTGAAGGTCCCAAGGGATATCTCAGCTGTGGGGAGTTCCCATTGAGGACTCTGGGGCCTAAACCCCAGGCTGGGCTTCCCAGCCAAGAGCAACAGAACTGAGAAAGGTTCCCACATAACATCTGGCTGTGAAAAGCATCAAGGTTTCTGTCTGCAAGGGCTGAGATGGCTGGAACTGCAAGCACCCTCTTAAAGAGCCAACACAGAGTGTTGTGTGCAGCCACTCACCTTAGGCTCCAGTGGAGGGGGAGCGGAGTGGTCTGGAGCTGTGTCAGGGAGTCTGTGGTTATGAGGTTTGGAGAGGGAGATTAGGGGATGCCCACTTGGATTCCTGTGCCAAGTTATTCCCCAGACTGTGGGAGACATCTTTCACAGACAGAAAATTTTTGACTTTTGCCTGAGGGGGAAGCAATTGCCCCACCTGCTGGAAAGACTCCTGCCCTTTCCAGAGGAGTTTCAACAGCCTGAGGATTGTTAAGAGACTGATAACAACCAACCGCCCCACCCTGTGGAGCTAATACAGGCTGAGGCTCATTAAGAGAATCAGCTTAATCAGCCTGCAGGCAGAGGCAGACCTCAGAGTGCATTAAGTCTTTGCCTCACCTACTCAGTACCTGGGCCTCGGAAAAGCAGACTTTGGTGTGTGTCTTGGTCCTGTCCAAATGCACCCAGACCAAGCAGAGGCCTCAAGCATAGGTTTGTTGATAGCTAAAAACAGGGAACTCAGGGCCAGTCACAAACTGTGTCTGAGATTAGCCTGTACTAGAGACCCTCCCAAAAGACTGAGAGTTCTAGCAGATCTACCTAATAATTAGAAACAAATCCAAAAAAGAAGTCCAAATGGGGAGTACAAAAAACAAGCCCCAAACGAAAGAACAAGAGAAGACTTCAGAAAAAGAGCTAAATGAAATGAAGATAAGCAATCTCTCAGATATAGAGTTCAAAATACTGATAGTAAGGGTGATCAATGGCATGAAAAAAGATATGGAAACTATGAAGGAAATTAAGAACAAAATAGGAGAATTAAAGAATACAGTGGAAGGAATAAACAGCAGATTAGATGACGCTGAGGATTGGATCAGTGAATTAGAAGACAGGGTAGAAAAAATCACTCAGAGATCTGAAAAGAAAAACAATTAAAAAACAGGAGGACAGTCTAAAGGAACTGTGGGAAGACATGAAATATAACAATATTTGCATTATTGGAGTGCCAGAGTAGGTTGAAAGTCACCAAGGCTTAGAGAACCTGTTTGATTAAAAAATGGTAGAAAACTTTCTTTATCTGGTCAAAGAAAAAGTCACACAAGTTCAGGAGGCACAGAGAGTCCCAAGCAAGAAGAATCCAATGAGGCCCAGGCCCAGACACATCACAATTAAAATGCCAAGAACTCAAGACAAAGAGAGAACCTTAAAGAAAGCTAAGCAAAGGCAATCTGTAACTTACAAAGGAGACCCCATAAGGCTGCCATCTGACTTCTCATCTGAAACTCTAAAGGCCAAAAGGAATGGCATGAAGTATTCAAGGTAATGCAAAACAAGAATCTGAAACCAAGACTACTCTATCCAGCAAGATTATCAATCAAGATAGATGGTGAAATAAAGAGCTTCCCAGACAAAAAAAAAAAAAAAAGGCTAAAAGGAGTTTATCACCACAAAACCAGCATTACAGGAAATGTGAAAGGGACTGCTATAATTAGAAGTAGAAATAGAGAATGAGAAACATAGGCATAAAGAAATAAAATGGCAGTAGGTAAATATCTTTCATTAATAACCTTAAATGTAAATGGATTAAATGATGCAATAAAAAGATATAGGGTGGGTGAATGGATAAGAAAACATGATTCAGACATATGCTGTCTACAAGAGACCTCAGAACAAAAGACACATACAGGATGAGAGTGAAGGGATGTAAAAAAAAAAAATTGTCCATGCAAATGGAAATGAATAAAAGGCTGGGGTAGCAATACTCATATCTGACAAAATAGACTTCAAAATGAAGACCACAATGAGAGACAAGAAAGGTCATTACATAATACTAAAGGGATCAATCCAACAAGAGGATATAACCCTGATAAACATATATGCACCCAATATAGGAGCACCTAAATTTATTTAAAAACTTCAAGAGGACTTTAAGAGAGAGATCGACAGTAATACAGTCATACTAGGGGACTTTAACACCCCAATGACTTCACTGGAAAGGCCTTCCAGACAAAAATTTGACAAGGAAACAATGACCCTAAATCACACACTAGATCTGATGGATTTAATTGACATTTACAGACCATTCTACCACAAAGCTGCAGAATACACATTTTTCTCAAGTGCACATGGGACATTCTCAAAGATAGACCACGTGTTAGGACACAAAATAAGTCTCTACTAGTTCAAGAAGATTGAAATCATATCAAGCATCTTCTCAGACCACAATGGCATGAAATTAGAAATCAACCACAACAAAAACTCTAAAAAACATTCAAACACATGGAGGCTAAAGAGCATGCTTTTAAACAATGAATGGGTTACCAAAGAGATCAAAAAAGAAATAAAAACTTCCTGGAAACAAATGAAAATGAACACACAACAACTCCAAATCTATGGGACACAATGAAAGCAGTCCTGAGAGAGAAGTTCATAGCACCACAAGCCTACTTCAAAAAACAAGAATCACTTTTAATAGATTCTCTGGCCCTACAAGTTAAAAATTTAGAAAGAGAACAATAAGAATAGCCCTGAGTAATTAGAAGGAAGGAAATAATAAAGATCAGAGCAGAATAAATGACATTGAGACTAAAAAAAAATACAAAAAATCAATGAAACCAAGAGCTGGTTCTTTGAAAAGATAAACAAGATTGATGAACCTTTATCCAGACTCAACAAGAAACAAGGAGGGAGGACCCAAATACACAAAACCAGAAATGAAAGAGGTGAAATAACAACTGACCCAACAGAAATACAGAAGATGATAAGAAAATACTATGAACAACTATATGCCATCAAGCCGGACAACCTGGATGAAATGGACAAATTCCTAGAAAAATACAACCTGTAAAAACTCAATCAGGAAGTCAGAAAGCCTGAATAGGCTGACATCTGCTGATGAAGTTCAAGCAGTAATCAAAGGGCTCCTAGCACACAAAAGCCCTGGCCTGGATGGCTTCAAAGGGGAGTTTTACCAAACATTTAAAGAAGAATTAACACCTACACTCCTCAAATTATTTCAAAAAATCCAAAAAGATAGAACACTTCCAAACTCTTTTTATGAGGCCAGCATTAGCCTAATTCCCAAACCAGATAAAGACACTACAAAGAAAGTATTACAGGCCAATATCCCTGATGAACATAAATGTTAAAATCCTCAACTAAATATTAGCAAATTGGATCCAGCAATATGTTAAAAAAATCATACCCCATGGCCAAGTGGGATTTAGTCCAGAAATGCAAGGCTGGTACAATATTCACAAATCATTAATCATAATACATCACATAAGTTGAGAGACCAAAATCATATTATCATATCAAAAGATGCAGAAAAAGCATTTGATATAATCCAACACCCATTTTTGATGAAAACTCTCAACAAAATGGGAATAGAGGGATAATACCTCAACATAATAAAGGCCATATATGATGAACCTGCAGCCAACATCATACTCAATGGGCAAAAACTAAAACCGTTTCCTGTAAGAACAGGAACAAGACAGGTATGTCCACTTTCACTGCTTATTCAACATAGTACTGGAAGTTCTAGCTACAGTGATCAGACAAGATGAAAACATAAAATGCATCCAAATTGGAAAAGAGGAAACAAAACTGTCATCATTTGCTGATGACATGATACTGTACATAGAAGATCCTAAAGACTCCACCAAAAACCTGCTAGGTTTAATGAAAGAATTCAGCAAGGTAGCAGGATACATAATTAACACCCAGAAATTGTTGGCACTTTTATACACCATTAATGAACTTGCAGAAAGAGAAACTAAAAAAAAAATCCCATTTACCATTGCAACTAAAAAAATAAGATAGCTAGGAATAAACTTAACCAAAGATATAAAAGACCTGTACTCTCAAAACTACAGAACACTGAAAAAAGAAATAGAGGAAGATATAAACAAATGAAAAATATACCATGTTCTTGGATTTGAAAAATTAACATCATTAAAATGTCCATACTACCCAAAGCAATCTATAAATTCAATGTAATCCCCATTAAAATAACAATAGTGTATTTCACAGATCTAGAACAAACACTTCAAAAGTTTATATGGAACCAAAAAGTACCCCAAATAGCCACAGCAATCTTGAGAAAGAAGAACAAAGTTGGAGAGATCACAATACCAGGTATCAAGTTATACTACAAAGCCAGTGTAATCAAAACAGCATGGTACTGGCACAAGAACCATATATAGATCAGCGAAACAGAACAGCGAACCCAGAAATTGACCTACGCCATTATGGTCAGTTAATATTTGACAAAGGAAGCAAAAACATACAATGGAGTGAAGAAAGTCTCTTCAATAAATGGTGTTGGGAAAATTGGACAGGTACATGCAAAAAATGAAATAGACCACCAACTTATACCATACACAAAAGTAAATTCAAAATGGATAAAAAACTTAAATGTAAGACATGAAACCATAGAAATCCTAGAGGAAAACATAGGCAGCAAAATCTCAGGCATCTCTCTTAAGCAATATGTTTGCTGTTACATCTCCTAGGGCAAGAGAAACTAAGGAGAAGATAAATGGGACTGCATCAAAATAAAAAGCTTCTGTACAGCAAAAGAAACCATCAACAAAAAGAAATGGGGGCCCACTGTACGGGAGAACATATTTGCCAATGACACATCTAATAAAGGTTAATATCTAAAATATATAAGGAACTCATACAACTTAACAAAAGGAAGACAAACAATCCATCTAAAAAATGGGCAAATGACAAAATAGACACTTTTGCAAAGAGAACATACGGATGGCTAAGGACATGTGAAAAAATGCTGGACATTACTAATCATCCGAGAGATGCAAATTAAAACCACAATGAGTTATCACTTCACACCTGTCATGATGGCTATCATCAATAAACCAATGAACTACAAGTGCTGGTGAGGGTGTGGCAAAAAGGGAACCCTAGCACACTGCTGGTGGGAATGCATAGTGCTGCAGCCCCTATGGAAAGCAGTATGGAGCTTCCTCAAAAGATTAAAAACTGACCTGTCATTTGACCCAGTGATCCCACTTCTAGGAATATATCCTAAGAAACCCAAAACACCAATCACAAAGAATTTATGCACCCCTATGCTCATAGCAGCACAATTTACATTAGCTAAGATCTGGAAACAGCCCAAGGGCCCATCAGTAAATGAGTGGATAAAAAATCTGTGGCACATTTACACCGTGGAATACTATGCAGCTGTAAAAAAGAAGGATCTTTTATCCTTTGGCACAGCATGGAGGGAACTAGAAAGTATTATCCTAAGTGAAATAAGCCAGTCAGAGAAAGACAAGTATCCCATGATTGCACTTATATGTGGAATATAATAAACAAAATATACAGGTGAATAAAATGGATCCAGAGACACAGAGGCATGGAACAGACTGACGGATCTCAGAAGGTAGTTGGGGAGGGGGAGTGAGTGGGGAGAGATTAATCAAAAACTTATTTGTTTATTAGCATAACTCATGGACACAGACGCTGGTCTGGGAAAGGCCTGTGGGTGGGGTCGATGCAGGGTGGATGGGATCAGTGGGGGTAAAAAGTGGACTTCTGTAATATTTTCAACAATATTCAAATAAACTAACAAACAGAAAAAGAAACATTGGGAGTTTCCATAAGTTTCCTCAGGATGCATGGCAATAAATATGAGATTCGTGATGTGAACTCAGTCTTTGAAACCAGGATTTGTTTAACCACTCTGCTATAGGTTCCTAATTAATTATCGTATGCAAGCACATTAAATGGTTTAGATGTATTTTCTATATCCATAGTTTCTTCTCTTCCTTTAAAATGGGATCCTACACCAAAGCTCATTTTATAAAAAATAATAATAATAACTTATATTCTTATATGCATAACCCATGGACACAGACAGTTGTGGGCTGAAGGTCTGAGTAGAGGACAGAAGTGGGGTGGAGGGGTGTCAATGTGGAAAAAAATTTGGGTCATGTGTAGTACTTTCTACAATAAAGGTCCATTTTTTAAAATATATCTTTATTGATTTCAGAGAGAGGAAGGGAGAGGTATAGAGAGAGATAGAAACATCAATGATGAGAGAGTCATCATTGATCAGGCGGCCTCCTGCACACCCTTGACTGGGAATGGAGCCTGCAACTGAGGCATGTGCCCTGACCCAGAATAGAACTGCGATCTCCTGCATCCCAGGTTGATGCTCAACCACTGAGCCACACTTGGCTAGGCAAGATTGATTTTTTAAAAGGAAATAAAAATACCCCCCCCCCAAAGAACATTTATGTATATATGCATAACCCATGGACACAGACAATAGTATGTGGAAGGCCTGGGGTGGGGCGGGGGATGGGTTGAGGGGGGCAACAAGGGAGATAATGGAAGACTTCTCTGATACTGTCAACAATCAAAAAATGTTAAAAGGGCATGGAATGTATTCATGATAAAATAAACAATAGAATACAGAAACAGAAACAAAAACAAAACAAACAAACAAAATTCAAAACAGTGCAAATGCATATGGACAGTTAATTAAATAACAAAGGATCCAAGAACATATAATGGGGGAAGAACAGTCTCTTCAATAAATGGTGCTTGGAAAATGGAATAGCTGTGTGCAAAATAATAAAATTAGACCACACTCTTTGTCCACACATCGAAATAAATTAAAAATGGATTAAAAATTTGAATTTAAGAACTGAAACCACAAAATTCCTAGTAGAAATTATAGGAGGTAACTTCTTTGACATAATCCTTAGTGATTTTTAAAAAAAATCTGACTCCAAAGAAATTCAGGAGCAGAAATAAACACTACTAGATCAAAGTAAAAATATTCTACACAGCAATAAAATGAAAAAGCAGCCTACTGAATGGGAGAAGACATTTGTTAGTATATCTAATAAGAAGTTGATATCCAAAATGTATAAAGATCTCATAAGGATCATCCACAAAAACAGGTAAATGAAATGAGCAGAGAATCTGAATATTTACCAAAGAAAACAAATGCTCCACAGATACATGGAATATGTGCGACATCACTAATTTCCAAGAAAATAAAAATTAAAATCACAATGAGGTATCACCTTACACGTCAGAATGGCTATTATCAAAAAAACAAAAAGTAACTATTGTAGGCTAGGATGTGTAGAGAAGGGAACTGCCATGAACCATAATCGATTGTTAGTTGGAATGTAAATTGGTGAAGCCACTATGGAAAACAGTATGTATATTCATCAAAAATCTAAAAGTAGATATGTAGCATGACTCAGCCATTCCATTTCTGGGTATTTACCAGAACAATACATAAACACTAAATCGAAAAGATAATATCATCTCTATGTTCATCGCAGTATCATTTACAATAGCCAAGATATGAAAGGAAACTAAGTGCCCATTTATGGATGAATGGATAAAGAAGATGTAATATATATTTGTGGACAAAAGTAAGTTTACACCTGTGAGTACCCAAAACAGTGTTAATAAAGCTATTGTAATAATTATAACCTGCATGTCTTTTTCCATATGAACAACTGTAAACTTAATTTTGCCAACCCCTGTATGTGTGTGTGTGTGTGTGTGTGTGTGTGTGTGTGTATGAAAGTACTCAGCAATAAAAATAAGAAAACTTGCCATTTTATAACAACATGGATAGAACTTGAAGGTAAAATGCTAAGTAAAAAAATAAATAAGTCAGAAGGAGAAAGACATGACTTAATATATATGTGAAATCTAAAAAACAAATGAACAAAGGAAAGCAAAAATAAATTCATAGATACAGAGAATAGATAGTCAACATTTTTAGCTAGTAGTGATATTCAAATCAAATTAATGAGGTGTAACTACACACTTATTAAAGTTACTGTAATTTAAAAAACCAAACACACAATAGTGATAATACCAATACTGGAAAGAATGTGGAAAAACTAGATCTCTCATATGTTAATGATAGGAGTTTAAATGGTGTAGCCTCAATGTAAAATTATCTTATTGTGTCTTAAAAACTAATCCTGTATTTATCATATTAATTATCAGTAGCACTCTTGTACATTTAAGTCAGAGAAATAATTTGTGTTCACAAGTAACTTTGTACATGAATGTAGAAAATTTATTTTAAGTAGCAAAATGCTGGAAACCACTGAAATGTTATTTAATGGGTGAAAGGTTAATCAAACTCTGGTATATTCATACAATGTAGTCCTACACAGCAATAAAAAGAACAAACTATTGATACATAGAACAACCAGAACAGATCTCAAGGGCACTGCACTTAGTGGGGAAAACCTATATCAGAAGTTTAAATACTGTACAACTGCTTTAATATAATATTTTTGAAATTTTAATACTGGAGAGCTGGAGAACAGATTAGTGATTGCCAAAGAGCAGTTACTAGAAATGAGGGTAAATATAAAAGGTTAGTGTGAGAGTTCCTTTGTGGTTATGGAATAGTTCTGCATCTTGATTTTGGTAGTGGTTACATTAATCTAGTATAAGTCCAACAAAACACCCACAAATGAAGGCATTTAAAAATGGTAAAAACTAGATAAGGTCTGTCATCTAGTTAACACTACTGAAGCAACATGAATTTCATGGTTTTGATATTGGTTTAAAGTTATATAGGCTATAATTATTGGGGGAACTTGGGTTAAATGTAGAGGGGACACAATGTATTATTTCAAAAGCTTTATTGATACATAATTCACACAGGAAAAGGTTTACAATTTTAAAGGATACAATTTAGTGGTTCCTATTATATTCAGTGAGTTAATCAGTCATGTACAGAGTCTAATTTTAGACCATTGTCTTCACTCCAAATAGAAACTCTTACCCATTAAGAGTACTCCAGAATTCCCATTCCTATACCAGTCCTGGACAATCACTAGGCTACTTTCTGTCTCTAAAGATTTGCTTTATCTGTACTTTCCATATAAATAGAAATGTATAATGTGTCATCTTTTATGACTGGTTTCGTTCACTTAACATGATGTCTTCAAAGTTCATTCATGTTGTAGCATGTATAGTTACTTTGTTTCATTATTAAATAACTCACATTTTATTCTATGGATGTACCACAATTTGTTCACATGTTCATCAGTTGATGGACATTTGGATTGCTTTAACTTTGTAGCTATTGAGAAAAATGCTGCTATGAACACTCATGAGCAAGTTTTTGTGTAGTCATATGATTTCATTTCTATTTGGTATACACCTAGAAGTGAAAATGATATTTCATATGCTAGCTATATGCTGAAAATTTTAAGGAACTGACAAACTGTTTTCCAAAGTGGCTGCACAATTTTACAACCAAACAGCAATGCATGAGGATTTCCATTTCTTCAAGTTCTCACCAGAACATGTTATTGTCTGTCTCTTATTATAGCCATCCAAGACAGTGAGTGTGAAATAGCATTTTATTGTATTTTTGAATTGCATTTCTTTAATGACTGTTTATGGCCAGCATCCTTCTCTACTCTTATTGTTTATTTGTATATCTTCTTTGGAGGAATGCCTATTCAATCTTTGCTTATATTTAAATTGGTTGTCTTTATTATTGAGGTGAAAGATGTCTTACTTACAAATTTTACTTTTTAATTAAAAAATAGTTAACAGCCCAGCCGGGCATGGCTCAGCGGTTGAGCATCGACCTGGGACCCAGGCAATCGGGGTTCCATTCCCTGTCAGGGCACATGCCTGGGTTGTGGGCTTGATCCCCAGTCGGGGGCGAGCAGGAGGCAGCTGATCAATGACTCTCATCATTGATCTTTCTATCTCTTTCTCTCCCTCTCCTTTCCTCTCTCTGAAATCAATAAAGATATATTTAAAAAAAATAGTTAACATAAAATATATTCTTTTCAAGTGAACAACAGTTATTCGACATTTATAAACCTAACGAAGTGATCACCAGGATCAGCCTAGTAACCGTCTCTCATCATACAAAGTTACCACAGTATTACTGACTATATGTTAATCTACATGACTTATTTATTTTGTAACTGAAAGTAGGTACCTCTTATTCACCTTTAACTTTTCCACCCATCCCTAACCCCCTCCCCTTTGGCAACTATCAGTTTATTCTCTCTGTATATGAATCTCTATGAGTCTGTTTCTGATTTGTTTATTAATTTGTTTTGCCTTTTGGATTCCACGTGGAAGGAAAATCATATGGTATTTGTCGTCTGAATGACTTATTTCACCTAACATAATACCATCAAGGTATGGCATTATGTTGTCTTAAATGACAAGGTTTCATTCATTCTTTTATGGATGAGTAATATTCTGTAAGGTTGTTTTCGTACTTTGGTTATTGTAAATAATGCTGCAATGAACTTAGAAGTGCATATATATTTTTCAATTAGTGTTTTTATGTTTTTTTGAATAGATACCAAGAACTGGGATTTGGGGTTATATGGTAGTTCTAATTCTAACTTTTTAAGGAAGAGCTATATTGTGTTCCACAGTGCCTACAACAATTTGCAATTTTACCAATAGTGCATGAGGGTTCCCTGGTCACCACATCCTCACCAACATTTGTTATTTGTTCCCTTTTTGATAATTACCAATCTTACAGGTATGAAGCGATATCTCATTGTGGTTTTGACTTGCGTTTCCCTGATGATTAGTGATGCTGAGCATCTTTTCATATGTCTGTTGGTCACCTGTATGTCTTTTATGAAAAAATGTCTATTCAAATACTCTGCCAGTATTTTAATCAAATTTTTTAAATTTGTTATGTTGACTTGTATAAATTATATATTTTGGATATTAACCCTTTATAGAATATATGATTAGGAAATATTTTTTCCCATTCAGTGGGTTGCCTTTTAGTTTTCTTGATGGTTTCCTGTGCTGTGCAAAAGCTTTGTAGTTTTATGTAGTCCCATTTGTTTATTTTTGGTTTGTTGTCCTTGCTTGGGAAGGCATATACAGAAAATATTTCTAAAACTAACATCAGAGTTTACTCCCTGTTTTCTTCTAGGAACTTTATGATTTCTGGTCTTATATTTTATTCTTTAATTCATTTTCAATTTATTTTTGTTTATGGTATAAGAAAGTGGTCCAGTCTCACTTTTGTATGTAGCTGTCTAATTTTCCCAACATCATTTATTGAAGAGACTGTATTTTGCCCATTGTATGTTCTTATCTCTTTTGCTGTAGATTAATTGACCATATACATATGGGTTTGTTTCTGTGATCTCTATTCTGTTCAATTGATCTATATGTCTGTTTTTGTGTAAGGACCATACTGTTTGATTATTATAACTTTGTATTATAGTTCAACATCAGAAAGCATGATACTTCCAACTTCTTTATTTTTTATCAAGACTGCTTTGACTATTTGGGGTATTTGGTAGGTCCATACAAATTTTAAGATTATTTGTTCTAGTTCTGTAAAAATATAATTGCTATTTTGATAAGGATTAAATTGAATTTGTAGATTCATTGGCTAGTATGGACATTTTAATGTTATTAATTCTTCCAATCCATAAACACAGTATATCATTCCATTAATTTGTTGTATTTAATTTATTTCATCAATGTTTTACAGTTTTCAGAGCACAGATCTTTCACCTCCTTGGTTAAATTTACTTCTAGGGATTTTATTATTTTTGATGTAATTGCAAAAGGGACTGTTTTCTAGTTCTCTCTCTCTCTTTTGTTGTTTTTTGTTTCAAGGTTGGTTTACTGTGTTTCCAGTGGGTCTGCAATTCACCAAGGGGCTGCATGGCTTCCTTTTATGTAGCCTAGACAACCTAACAGAGTTTCTTTTATTTTCCTCAATAACTTTCTCTTCACATTTAGGATTTTCTGCACCTGAGGCCCCACACTAGGTTACAGAATCAGAATATAGCTGTTGATTTGAGTTTGATGTCTGTGAGGTGCATTCTCCAATCCACAGGATGCCTCTCATTTCTTGTTCCTTCAGCTTCAGATAAGCATAAAATACACCACAGTGAAATTTCCTGTTGAATGTCAGCACATTCACTTTTACCTCATGTTTGTAAAATATATCCCTTAGATAGAGCTTGCCACAGGTCAGGTAGAGGGTCTGCCAGCCATCTTTGCTCAAATCTGCAAGGAAAGAGTTAAGAGTGATGATAAAAGCACATCTGTCAGCCTCAAACTCAAGAATGGGACTTGTACAGTTTATTCTGCAGTATTTCAGTATTCAATTCATCTAGCGTATTTTCAAATATAAAGTCTTGAAAGAATGGAGCAAATAGTGTTCCATCAAGATGGCATTAAAGAGATGGGACTGCACCTCTGTGAGGTTGACAGGCCCAATGGGTGGCACTTCACTAGAATTTCCTTCACAAACTTTTTCTGCAATGCAGCACTCATTAGTAGAAATACACTGTTGATCATGCAACTGCACATCATGTAAGTGGAAAATGTGCTCAGGGGCTCTAGGTAATGATTATGGAAATACTCAAATTCTATGAACAGTTTTTCCTCTTCTTGGTGTCAATTTTGGAAACAGAGGATTAGTTTGATTAAGCCAAGAAGTTGGAATAATCAGTGGTCAGGAGATGAACTTGGAGATCTTCCAGGGTCTCGCACTGTACCAGGTTGATGTAATCCTGCTGGGTCAGGAGGCTGGCTTTGCACCCTTGCACCAGGCCCTCCAGGTATCTGTGGTCCACACTGAAATACAGCTCTGGTGATTTCCAGCATGGGGAAAAGTCAGGGTGGTTTAGGCTGAGTGAGCTGTGTCCTGAACAGCCGCTGAAAATTTTAGTTTTCTCTGCTTGATAGTTTGTTATCAGTGTGCAGAAATACAACTGAATTTTGTATATTAATTTTGCATCTTGCAACTTTACTGAATTCACTGATTAGCTCTATTCATTTTTGGTGGAGCCTTTAGGTTTGTATCAGGTCATCTGCAAATACTGAGAGTTTTACATCCTGCTTTCCAATTTGGATGCCTTTTGTTTGTTTTTCTTGTTTGATTGCTGTGGCTAGAACTAAAACTACACTGAAAAGAAGTAGTGAAAGTGGGCATCCTTGTCTTTTTTTCTGGTCTTAGCAAAAATCTTTCAGCTTTCACAATTGAGTCTGATGTTAGCTATGTATTAATCATATATGGCTTTTATTACGTTGAAGTATGTCTCCTTTATACACATTTTGCTTAGATTTTTTTTTTTTTACCAGATGTTAAATTTTGTCAAATGCTTTTTCTGAATATATTTTAATCATCATATAATTTTTATCCTTTGTTGTTGATGTGGTATACCATGTTGTTTGTTTTTCTGATATGGAATCATTCTTGCATCCCTGGAATAAATCCCACTTGACCATGACTTATAATTATTTTAATATATTGTTGAATTTGTTTTGCTAGTATTTTTTGAGAATTTTAACATCTATGTTCATTAGGGATATTGGTCTGTAATTTTTTTTTGCAGTGGTTTTGCTTAGTTTTGTTATCAAGGTAATCTCAGTGTCATGGAATGGGTTTAAATGCATTACTTCTTCAACTCCTTTAGAGTAGTTTGAGAAGGAGAGGTATTGATTCTTCTTTAAATATTTGGTAAAATTTACCTGTCAAGCCCTCTGGTCCTGGACTTTTGTTTTCTGGGAATTTTTTTGATCACTGATTCAGTTTTGTTACTAGTAATTGGTCTGTTCTAATTTTCTCTTCTTCCACAATTTATACTTTGAAGACTTTATGTCCTTAGGAACTTACTCACTTCTTCTAGATTGACCAATATATTGTTGTATCTATTCATAGTATCTATTCATAGTATCTGTTCATAGTATCTATTATGGTGTTTTGTACTTCAGTGGTGGTTGTAAATTTCCTATCATTTCTGATTGTATTTCTCTTGGCTCTCTCTTTTTTTGTTGATGTAGTATGAATAAAAATTTATCAATTTTGTTTATCTTTTTTAAAGAACCAGCTCTTAGTTTCTTTGATATTTTATTTTGGTTTCTTGTCTCTATTTCATTTAATTCTGCTCTATTATTATTATTATTATTTTTACTTCCAACCTTCTTCTGAATTTGGGCTGCATCTATTCTTCATTTTATAGTTTTTTAAAGATGTAATATTAGGTTGTTTATTTGGGGTTTTTCTTATTCTTTGAGATAGGCATTTGATTATATAAATTTTCTCCTTATTACTGCTTTAGCTGTATCCCAAAAGTTATGATATGTTATAGTGTCATTCTCATTTTTCTTTATGTATATATATTTTTTATCATTTTTAAAATTTTTCAATTACAGATAGCATACAATATTATATTATTTTCAGGGGTATACCCCAGTAATTAGACATTATAAAAATTACTAGTTTATCATCCAAAAAAATCTCATACTCATCTGACACCATACCTAGTTATTAGAATATTATAGATTATATTCCCTATGCTGAACTTTACACCCCATGACTATACTATAAGTACTAATTTGTACTTCTAAATCCCTTCACCTTTTTCACTCATTCCCCAAACCCCCCTCCCATCTGGCAACTGCCAAAATGATCTCTGTATCTATGAGTCTGTTTCTATTTTGCTTGTTTGTTTATTGTGATTTTTAGATTAAATTGTTAATGTGTATCTATTGCCATTTTATTGTTCATATTTTTAATTTTTCCCTTTCTTTTTCTTAAAGAAAACCCTTTAACATTTCATGTAATATTGGTTTGGTAGTGATGAGCTCCTTTAGCTTTTTCTTGTCTGGGAAGCTCTTTATCTGACCTTCAGATATAAATGATAGCTTTATCTGGTTAGAGTAATCTTGGTTGTAGGTCCTTGCTTTTCATCACTTTGAACATTTCTTGGCAATCCCTTCTGGCCTGAAGTGTTTATGTTGAGAAGTTAGCTGAAAGACTTATGGGGTCTCCCTTGTAGTTAACTGTTTTTCTTTTGTTTTTTTTTTTAAGATTTTCTCTTTCTCTTTAACATTGGGCATTTTAATTATGATGTGTCTTGGTGTGAACCTCTTTGTGTTCATTTTGTTTGAGGCTTTCTGTGCTTCATTGACTTGTATATCTATTTCTTTCATTAAGGGAAGTTTTGTCTCATTATTTTTTCAAATAGGTTTTCAATTTCTTGTTCCCTGTCTTCTCATTCTAGTACTCCCATGATGGGAACACTGGTACCCTTGAAGTTGTCCCAGAGGTTTCTTACGCTATCTTTATATTTTTGGATTCTTTTTACTTTTGCTTTTCTGATTTGGTATTTTTTGCTTCCTCATATTCTAAATTACTGAGTTGATTCTTGTAATCCTCTACTCTACTATTGATTCCCTGTAAATTATTCTTCATTTCAGTTAGTGTATCCTTTATTTCTGATTGGTTCTTTTTTATGGTTCCTAAGTCCTTTTGCATGCTATTGAAGTTCTCACTAAGTTTCTTGAAGCTCTCACTAAGTTCCTTGAGCAACCTTAGAACCATTGTTTTGAACCCTGTATCTGGTAGTTTGCTTGCATCCATTCCATTTAGTTGTTTTTTTATGGAGATTTCTCCTGCTCTTTCACTTGTGACACGTTTCTTT
The DNA here is from genome assembly GCF_964146895.1 of Miniopterus schreibersii. Lineage (NCBI taxonomy): Eukaryota > Metazoa > Chordata > Mammalia > Chiroptera > Miniopteridae > Miniopterus > Miniopterus schreibersii. The sequence goes on from NC_138104.1 coordinate 48,551,669, forward strand.
GTCTCCAATTTTGGCTGCTTCCCTGTGTTTGTTTCTATGTATTAGGTAGAGCTGCTATGTCTCCAAGACTTTGTACAGTGGCCTTGAGTAATAGGTTTCCTGTAAGGCCCAGTGGCACAGCCTCTCCAGTCACCCGAGCTGGGCACTCCAGTTGTGCCCCTCTGTGGGCTGTGTGCACTGTCCTATTGTAGTTAAACCTTGGTTGTTGTTGGCATCATTGGGAAGAAATGACCACAGGTCAATCTGCTGTGAAGACCACCTGCAACTACAGCAAAAGAGCTACTGTGCAGCTGTTGACCTTATGAAGCAGGACTTGATTCATTGGGGCTCTAGTGCTCACCAAGTCTGCCCCTTGAGTGTGTCCTTTGTGGATGTGGTAGGGTTGTAATTCAGCATGGTCTGAAGCTGCTCAGTGAGTGCATTGGTTCTGGGGCCTCCCAGGAGGTGCAAAGTCAGCCACTGTCTGTGCCCTCTCTGGAGCTACCCAGCACTAGCTAATGAGCAATTTTCAGATGGCTGCTACTTGTGATGGGCTTGAAAGTGCCCAGGAGAGGGCAATTTGTGAACAAAGGTGGGCTACCGCTAGTCCCAGGCCTGGGGCTACTTACTGAGACATGTGGAGGATGCTGAGACCAGCTGCTGCTTGTTTGAGAGATTTTTAAAAAGTCTGAAGCATGAAGCAAGAGATGTGATTGTTGGAATATTCTAGTATCACGTTAACCTATGATGCCATCTTGAAGCCACTCTACATATTTTTTTCTCTCTCCTTTTATTTCTTCTTTTCCCAGTCATGTTTTAGTAGCATGTTGTTTAATCTCCACATATTGGTTTTTTTTTTTTTTTTTTTTTTAATTTCTTTTTGCAATTGATTTCCAATTCAAAGCATTGCAGTCAAGAAATATGATTGGTATGATTTCAATTTTCTTAAATTTGTTAAGGCTAGTTTTGTGTCCCAATTTGTGGTGTAATTTTAAAAATATTCTATGGGCACTGGAGAAGAATGTATAACCTGGTGTTCTGGGATAAAAAACTCTGTAAATTTTGAGTATGTCCATTTGACCACATGTGTCATTAAAGGCTGTTATTTCTTTATTGACTTTCTGTTTGGATTCTTTAACAATAGCTGTCAATGGGGCATTTAGATCCCCTATTATAAGTGTGTTTTTGTCAGTTTCTCCCTTTCATTCTGTCAGTAGTTGCTTTATATATTTTGGTGGTCCCTGATTGGGTGTATATATATATTTATGTATCATTGATGTAACCTTTCTCATTATAAAATGTCCATTTTTGTCTATTTTTGACTCTAACTTCAATACTATTTTGTCAGATATAAATAAGGCTACAGTCACTTTCCTTTGGATGCCATTTGCTTGGAGAATCATTTTCTCTCATTTTGAGTCGGTATTTGTCCTTGCAGGTGAGATGTGCCTCCTGAAAACAGCATATGATTGGGTTTTATTTTTTGATCCAATTTACTAATATGCGCCGGTTTATTGGTAAGTTCAGTCCATTTATGTTTAGGGTCATAATTTATGTATGAAGATTTCCTATAGCCATTTTTATTTTAAGATTTTTTGAAACCCGGTATATTTTCAATCTAAAATTTTTGAATAATTTTCTTTTTTTAATTTATCTTTATTGTTGAAAATATTACAGCTATCTCCCTTTTTATTCCCAATTAATCACCTCCACCCCACATCCAACCCCTCCAGGCTTTCAACAAACTATTGTCTGCATCCATGGGTTACGGATATATGCATATAAGTGCTTTGATTAATCTCTGGCCACGTACACCCCCACCCCCACCTTCCCACTGAGAATCATCAATCTGTTCCATGCATCTATGTTTCTGAATCTATTTTGTTCCTCAGTCTATTTTGTTTATTAGATTCCACATATGAGTGAGATCCTGTAAAACTGAATCAGGAAGAATCTGAATAGGCTAATAACAATTGATGAAATTGAAGTAGTAATAAAAAAAAAACAAAAAAAACCTCCCACCAAACAAAAGCCCTGGTCCCAACAGCTTCACAGGGAAGCTTTCTAATATTTTAGATTGTAGGGTTAGATAATTTACTAAAAATTTTTCTTCCTTTCTGAGGTAAGTCTGTAGTGCTATGAACTTTCCTCTTATGACTGTTTTCATTATATCTCATAGATTTTGAGTTGTTGTGTGTTCATTTTCATTTGTTTCCAGGAAGTTTTTTATTACTTTCTTGATCTTATTGGTGACCTATTCATTGGTTAATAAAATACTATTTAGCCTCCATGTGTTTGAATGTTTTTGAGTGTTTTTACTGTAGTCAATTTCAAATTTCATGCCATTGTGATCTGAGATGCTTGATATGATTTCATACTTCTTGAACCTGTAGAGACTTGTTCCATATTTACAGTTATTATTAATAGATACTTCTTTATTGCCATTTTAATTCTTTATACCTGTGTTTCTCTATTTCTACTTCTAATTAGAGCCGTTCCTTTAACATTTACTGCAATGCTGGTTTGGTGGTGATAAGCTCATTTAGGCTTTTTTGTCTGGGAAGCTCTTCATTTCACCGTCTATCTTGAATGGTAGTCTTGCTGGATAGAGTAGTCTTGGTTTCAGATCTTTATTTTGCATTACCTTGAATACTTCATATCATTCCCTTCTGGCTTGTAGAGTTTCTGATGGGAAGTCAGCTGACAGACTTATTGGAGCTCCTTTGTAGGTAACAGATTGGTTTTCTCTAGCTGCCTTTAATATTCTCTCTTTGTCTTGAATTCTTGGCATTTTAATTATGATGTGTCTGGGCATGGGCCTCTTTGGATTCTTCTTGCTTGGGACTCCCTGTGTGACATGAACTTGTGTGACATTTTCCTTGACCAGGTTAGGGAACTTTTCTACCATTATTTCTTCAAACAAATTTTCTATTCCCTGCTTATTCTCTTCCCCTTCTGGCATTCCTATAATGCAAATATTGTTATGTTTCATGTTGTCCCACATCTCCCTTAAACCATCCTCTTGTTTTTTTGATTGTTTTTTTTTGGATCTCTGATTGATTTTTTTCTACCTTATCTTCTAACTCACTGATCTTCAGCTTCCTCTAATCTGCTGTTTATTCCTTCCAATGTATTCTTTATTTCTGCTATGTTATTTTTAATTTTCTTCATAGTTTCCATGTCTTTCTTCACGCTGTTGAGCATCTTTACAATCAGTATTCTGAACTCTATATCTGAGAGATTGCTCATCTTCATTTCATTTAGCTCTTTTTCTAGAGACTTCTCTTGTTCTTTCATTTGGGGTTTGTTTTTTTGTCTCTCCATTTTGGCTGCCTGTTTGGGTTTGTTTCTATTTATTAGGTAAATCTACTAGGACTCTCAGTCTTTTTGGAGGGTCTTTGGTGCAGGCTAATGTAAGACACTGTTTGTGATTGGCCCTGAGTACCCTGTTTGGAGCTATCAATAACCCTTGCCTTGAGGTCTTCTTTGCTGAGGCTGGGTGCAGTTCGACAGGACCAAGATGCCAACCAAAGTCTACTTTTCCTAGGCCTGTGTCCAGAAGAAGATTAGGCAAAGATTCAAAGCACTCTGAGGTCTGCTTCTGCCTGCAGGCTGATTAATCTGAATCTCTTAATAAGCCTCGGTCTGTAGAAACTCCACAGGTGGGGTGGCTGATTGTTATCGGTCTCCTAGTGAGCCTCAAGCTGTAGAAACTCCTTGGGGTAGGGTGAGAGTTTTTTTAGCCAGGTGGGGCAATTGCTTCACCCCCAGGCAAAAGCAGTAAAATATCAGCCTGAGAAAGATGTCCTCTACAGTATGGGAGAATGACTTGGCACAGGAATCCAGAGGTATGACCTCTGTGCTCTATCTCCAGAGCCCACCACCCTAGACTATCCTCACAGAGCTCCAGTCCATGCTGATCTCCGTCTGCTGGAGCACAAGGTGATTGGCTGCACACAAAACTTTGTGTATTGGATCTTTAAGAGGGTGCCTGCATTTTCAGCCAGCTCCCCCTGGCAGAAAGAAACCTGGCTTCTTTTCACAGCTTAATGTTATGTGGGCTCCTTTCTCAGTTCTGGTGCTCTTGGCTGGAGGTTAGGCCTCAGGATCCTCAGTGGGAATCCCCCATAGCTGAGATATCTCTCCAGAACTTTAACTGCTGCCTGTGGGAGCCCAGCTATCCCTTTTGCACCTCTGCTTTCCTACCTGTCTCTATGGGGTCTCCACTTTTAGTCCTTGGTTATGATGGTGCTCTCCAGCTCGTCTTCAGTTGCAGTTGATTATTCAGGATTATTTTTCTATATTTTAGTTGTAATTCCAGTTTGGTCCCAGGAGAATGTCAGTGTAACTTCCACTCAGCCCGCCTCCATCTTTAATCTCTTCTTTTAGCCATTTTATCTTATGCTTTCTGGTAGTTCTGTGTTTCCATTGTTTCCTTTCTCTTGTATTTCTATTTTTTCATTTTATTTTGTGGTATTCTATTATTTTCCCCCCCTCTGTTTCCACTTTAATTAAGTTATGTATCTCAGTTTTGAATTTTTTGTGGCTAACCTATGTATGCAAAAGAATGTATTATAATTACAGTAGTCCTTTTTCTCCTGTAAACATCTTAGTTCCATTTTTCTAAGCAAATTCAGATGTTTACCTCCTCCCCTTTTATGTGTTTGTTGTCAGAAATTATCCCTATTTATGCTGTAACTTCATTTCTGAATTGCAGTAGCTATTGACTTCTCTCTTTTAAAAATGTTTTACTATTCAGCTGTAAAGAAGAAGGATCTCACACCCTTTGGGACAGTATAGATGGGCCTGTAGAATATTATGGTAAGTGAAATAAACCAAGCAGATAAAGACAAATTGCACATGATCTCACTTATATGTGGACTCTAAGAACATAATAAACTGATGAGGAAAGTAGATTCAGTGACACAGAAGCATTTTGTGGTTTCATAAAACCCTGGTGACTTTTTGTTCTATTTATTTAGAAAATGACATTGGGATTATGATGGGGATTGCATTAAATCTTAATATTACTTTGGGTAATAAAGTCATTTTAACAATGTTGATTCTTCCAATCCATGAACACAGAATATCTTTCCCTTTTATTTTGTCTTTTTCAATCTCTTTTAATGATGCTTTGTAGTTATCAGTATATAGGTCCTTCACATCCTTTGTTAAGTTTATTTCTAGGTATTTTATTCTACTTGCAACTGCAAAAGGAATTGTTTTCATTTCTTTTTCTGAAGTTTCATTATTAGTACATAGGAATGCAGTGGATTTTTCTACATTGATTTTGTATCCTCCAACTTTACTGTATTTGTTTATTGTTTCTAATAGGTTATTGGTGGAGTCTTTATGATTTTCTTTATACAGAATCATGTCTACTGCAAAACGTAACACTTTTACTTTTCCATTCTCAGTTTGGATGCCTTTTATTTGTTTCTCCTGCCTGGTTGCTTGGCTAGGACTTCCAGAACTAAGTTGAATAAGAGTGGGCATCCTTGTCTTGTTCCTGATCTTAGAGGAAAAGTTTTCCATTACTCACCACTGAGTATGATATTGGCTGAGGATCTGTCATATATGGCCTTTATTATGTTGAGTTACTTTCATTCTCTACCCATTTTATTGAGTGTTTTAATTATAAATGAGTGTTGTATCATAGCATATGCTTTTCTGCATCTATTGATAAGATCATATGATTGTTATCCTTTGTTTTGCTAATGTGGTGTATGACATTGATTGATTTGTGAATGTTGAAACAACCTTGTGCCCCTGGAATGAAACCCACTTGATCATGATGTATTATTTTTTAATGTACTGTTATATTCCATTTACTAGTATTTTGTTCAGGATTTTTGCAACTGTATTCTTCAAAGATATTGTTCTTTGGGGTTATTTTTGTTTGTTTGTTTGTTTGTTTGTTTTATACATGTTATCTTTGCTAGGTTTTACTCTCAGGGTTATGTTCACATCATAAAATGTGTTGGAAAGTACTGCCTTTTCTTCAATTTTTTGGAAGATTTTCAGAAGTTTAGGTATTAAATCTTCCTTGAATGTTTGATAGAGTTCACTAGTGAAGCATTCTGGTCCTAGACATTTATTTTTTGGAAGGTTTTTGATGGTTGTTTCAATTTTTTCACTGTCGATTGGTCTATTTAGATTTTCCAGTTCTTCATGATTCAGCCTAGGAGAGTGATATATTTCTAAGAGCTTATCCATTTCTTCTAGGTTATTGAATTTGGTGGCATATGGTGTTTCATAGTATTCTAGTATGATCCTTTGTATTTATGTAATATCTGTGGTAACTTATCTTTCATTTCTAATTTTGTTTATGAGTCCTTTCTCTTTCGTCCTTATTGAGACTAACCATGGGTTTGTCAATTTTATTAATCTTTCCAAAGAAACAGCTCTTCATTGAATTAATTTTTGTATTGTCTTTTTGTTCTTTATTTTATTCAATTCCGCTCTAATTTTTATTATTGCCTTTCTTCTACTTACTTTGGGTTGCTTCTGTTCTTATTTTTCTAATTTTTTAAGGAGTAATGTTAGATTGTTTACTTGGATTTCTCTTTTTTTATATATAGGCTTGTAATGACATAAACTTACTTATTATTATTGCTTTCACTGCATCAAAGAAGTTTTGTTATGTCATATTGTCTTCTCATTTGCCTCTATATATTCTTTGATCTCACTTTTTATTTCTTCTTTGACACAGTCATTTTTTAGTAGTTTTGTTGTTTAATGTGTACATATTTGTGGGATTTTTGCTTCCTTTTAGTGACTGCTTCCTAATTTCAAAGCATTGTGGTCAGAGAATATGTTTGGTACGATTTTAATCTTCTTGAATTTGTTGAGGTTAGTTTTGTTACCCAACATATTGTCTATCCTTGATAATGTTCCATGTGCCCTGGAGAAGAAAGTATCACCTGATGTTCTGTAATGCAAGGCTTTGCAAATGTCAATTATGTCCATTTTGTCTAATGTGTCGTTGAAGGCCCATATTTCTTTATTGATTTTCTGTTTGGTTGATCTGTTTAGAGCTGTGAATTGAGTATGAATGTCTCTAACTATGACTGTATTTTGATCTTTTTTTTTTTTTTTTTTTTTAGTTTTGTATTAGTTACTTTATATATTTTGGTGCTCTCTGATTGGGTGAATATATTTTAAGAAGTGTTACGTTTTCTTGATGTAGTGCCCTCTTTATCATTTTAAAAGATCTATCTTTTTCTCATGTCACTTTTGTTATCTTGATACCTGTTTTGTCAGATATAACAGACTGTACCTGTTTCTCTGTGGATGTTATTTTCTTGAAGAATCATTTTACACCCTTTCAATTTGAGTATATCTTTGTCTTTGCAGCTTAAATGTGTCTCCTGAAGGTAGCATATGGGTGGGTTTCATTTTCAGATCCAATCTGCTACTCTGTGCCTCTTTATTGGTGAACTCAGTACATTTACACTTAGAGTAGTTATTTATATATGAGAATTTCCTATTGTCATTTTAACTTTTGTTTACTGGTAGCTATGTGCCACCATAGTTTTTTTTTTTCCCTTTTGTTTCTGTCTATTGTTTTTGTTTGGTGGTGTTCCATATTTTTTTCCTGTTTCCACTTTTATTAGATTATATGTCTCAATTTTGTGGGGTGTTTTTGTTTGGGGTTATCATCAAGTTTATGGAAAAAGTTTCATATATACAGTAGTCCTTTTTCTTCTGAATGCATCTAATCTCCATCCTCTTTTGAAAATTCAGTTTTACCCCCTTCCCTTTTATGTTTTTGTTGTCACAAGTTATCTCTATATATGCTGTGAGTTTATTTCCAAACTTCAAGAGGTATTGTCTTCTTCCCCTTTTTAAATGTTTTACTTCCTTTAACCTTTATGTCATATTTCAGTGTACAGTACCCAATTCTAAAACAGGGTTGTAATATCCTGCTTCTGTCTGTTGTTGGTAATCTTATTTGTAGTTTGTGGCTTTTTGTTCTTTGTTTCAAATAGAATGATCCCCTTGAGTATTTTGTGCAATGCAGGCCTTGTGGTAGTAAATTCTTTCAGCATCTGTATGTCAGGAAAAATCTTAATCTCTTAATATGTAAAAGATAACTTATCTGGATATATTATTCTTGACTGGTAATTTTTCTCTTTCAGTAGTTTGAATATTTGATTTCACTCTTTCCTAGTTCATAGGGTTCCTTCTGAGAAACACAACGATAATTAACAGGCTTTCCTTTAAAGGTTACTGTACTTTTTTTCCTGGTTGCTTTGAGAATTATTTTCTTGTCATTATTTTTTTCCAGTTTTAATATAATGTGCCTTGAAGAAGGTCTTTTTGGATTGAGGCAATTAGGGAACCTATTTGCTTCTTGGAGTCAAGGATTTAGCTCTTTCCATAGGTTTGGGAAATTCTTGTCAACAATTTGTTCAAAAAAACCCTTCATTTTCTTCTCACTCTCTTCTTCTCCTAGTATGCACATTATTTTTATATTGCTCGTTAATGGAGTCAGTTGTCATAGAGCTGTTTTCTTTTTGTTGTTCTTCAAATCTCTCTCTTCTTCCCTTTGTATAATTTCTAGATTTCTATCTTCAGTATCACTAATCTTTTTTTCTATCTGGCCAGTTCTATTTCCTAAGCTCACTAGTTTGTTCTTTATCTCTTTTGTTGAGTCCATCATCTCCAAAATTTTTTTATTTATTTATTTTTTGAGTTTCAATATATTTGGAATGTATTTGTATTGCTTGTTGATTTTGTTCTTGAGTTTATTACACTACCAATCTGTGCTTTCTTTTATATCTAACTTTTTTAGAACTGCAATATTGAATTCTCTGTTATTTGAATTACATATTTCCATGTGTTTAAGTTTATCAGTAGAGGTAATATAGATTAATAAGTAAATAAGATTAAGGTGAACTGGACAGCCAGTGTGGTAAAAAAAAATTATTAATTTTTTACTTTACTCTTTACATCAAAATAAGGTACAGATGAATCTAAATTATAAGAAAATAAATCAAACCAAGCAGCATAAGAATACAGAATTGATAAAGATGAATATAGCTACTTAAAAATTTAAACATTTATAGAAAAATAATTATAAAAAATCAGAAAGCAAATGATAAACTGTGAAAATGTAAAGCATATTACAGAAGGTTAGTTTTTGTAATATATACACAACTATTATAAATCAATAGATAAAAGATGAAACTATAAAAAATGAGCACAAGTACTTACAAAATTAAAATTAAGTGTATAAAAGAATATAAAAATGTTCCACTTCTCTTATTAAGAAATGCAAATCAAATGACAGTATAACACCATTTTTAAACCATCAGATTGGGAAGTATTAAAATGTTTAATTATATTTAGAATTGGCTCACTCTGTATTCTGTTCACCAAAAATTTTAAAGTATGTCTTTGAAATAGAAATTACAGTACTAAAATTTTATCTATGCACATACTCACAGAAGTACTCAATAATGCATATACAAAGATGTGTATTTGCAGTATTAATCATAGAAAAAAGTAGAACTGATATCACTGTTATTCAAGGAGGGATGGGTTAAGTCTTTGTGGTATATTTGCATTGTGAAATATGAGGGAACTATTTAAAAGTATAAGGTTTATCTCTTTGTAAGAAAATATGAAAGATATATATTTAAGGAAAACAAGCAAGGTATGAACCTGAATATGGACTATTATTTTCTTTTAATTGTTGTAAAAAATGATTGTGCTGGCAGGCTCCAAGGTGGCCATGATGATCCCTGCCTCCTGGTAATCAAACCTTTGTACAATCCCCTCTTCCTACAAATGGTCAAGACTTATAATGTGCTTCTTATCAATAGACTATCGCAAGGACCACGGGGTGTAGCTGATTACATGTACATGATTATATTACATCAGATTGTAAGGCTTATCTTATGAGGGGATGCTCTGTCTTTTGCTGCTTTTGAGGAAGCAAGCAGTCATACTGAGATGATGCTATGGACTGAATGTTTTTGTCCTTGCTAACTTTATGTGTTGAAATTCTTCCTCCCAAGATGTTGGTATTTGCAGGTAAGTGCTTTAGGAAGTGATTGGATCATGAGGGTATAACCTTCATGATTAGGATATTTGCCCTTATAAAATACACCTCAGAGAGCTAGCTTGACCTTTTACCATGTAACAACACAGCAAAAAGATGCTATATATGAAACAGAAAGTTGGTTTTCAGAAGATGGCAAATATGTTGGCATCTTGTTAGACTGTCCAGTTTCCAGAATTGTGAGAAATAAATTTTCCTTATTTATAAGCTATCTAATTTATTGCGATTTTATTAAGGTATCCTAAATAGACTAAGATAGCCCATGTGACAAGGAACTGAGGAAAGCCTTTGGCTGACAACTGGCCCATAACTGAAACCTTCAGTCCAACAGCCCACAAAACAATACTAACAAAAAACCACATGAACTTGGAAGGAGATCTTACCCTAGTCAAGCCTTAGATAAGAAAATTACCCTAACTAGCACATTGAGTACAGATTTGTGAAACCTTAAACAAAGGACTCAGTCCAATTATGCCTAGACTCTTGACTTACAGAAATTGTGAGATGATAAATGTATGTTGTTTTGTTAGAGTACAGTAAGGAGCTAGGAAAATTCCAGGGAAAGTGGAATAGAGAAACTGAGAGAAGAAAGTTAAAAAAGACCAAACAGTGTGGACAATTTGCAGCCAGCTTGTAAAAAGCCATTATCTTCCCCTAACCAAGGACAGTTGAGAGCAAATGGTTAAATGCATCCCCCGTGAGAGAATGCAGGAAAGGAGAGGGGAAGGGGAAAGGAAAAATGGACAGTTTTACTCTCTAAGCAGAGAAGTTTCCAGTATCCAGGCTTGGCAAGATAAAATTGACAGGTGTTTCCCATGAATTCTGGGAAAACCACAACAAAGTGAAAAGAGACCTTGAAAAGTAATCAGTACCAAAATATTCAACAGAGGAATTTTGAAACCTATAGATAGGAGAGTAAATAACTCCTCAGACCCCCAACCAACTCACTGTTCAGATTATCTGAGAGCTCCTCTGTGTTTCCTAAGACTGATGTATAGATTTACATGCCTTGCTTCTTTAATAAAGGTGCATGCTGTAACTTTAATAAAATTGGCTTTATCACAGTGCAATCATCTGGAGTTTTCTCATGTAAATTCATTTATATGAGAAGACAAGAAATGAGGTTGGGGACAGCCCTCTCCCTCTGACTCAGAGGGCTGTCCAATAACACCTCTCTGATGTCTGGGAGAGGTACCTCTAACATTCCGTGCTGTGACATGGATCAAAGAGCACAATTAGGATCTGAGTTAGATTGCTGCAAGTTAACTCTTGGCTGCACAGTTGTCTTTGATTCCCTCTGATGGATCGCAGTGAGTTCAGTCCCTTAGGGGATTTCTTTTTCTGTTTTGCCATCAGGGTTAGGGGGTTGCAGCATAACAAAAATTAGCAAAACATACTAGGCCTATACTAAGAGGGCAGAAAATTGAAACTAAAACCAAATGAGTGCTTGGGTCCTTGCCCAAGCTCTGAAGATCAAAGAGGCAATTTCCTCCCTCCAGTGTTCGAGAGTCTCAAATGTACTTACATGATTAAGGGCCTTGTGGAGGTGTCTGGGGTTGAACCCTAAGACATGCAGGGACTTCATAGGGACTCCAGAATACAGCTATCATTAAACTTTGACCTGTCCCGAGAATGCACATAAGACCTGGGGCCCCAGTGCTCCAGGTCCTCATGGTTCTAGACAGCCAGTTAGAGACACCTGGTCACATAAAAGGGGTAGGGATGATGAGTGATGTCACAGCTTCTGGGAGCACACTTGGAACCACTGCATAGAATCCTTACCTTTTTTACCTCTAGATCATAACTGGAGAAAGAATAAATGTAAGTCATCAATCAGTTGTCAGTCTGCTGTACCTTTCCAACCCCCCCTTGGCTTTTGGAAGCTCTATTTACATCTGTATCACCCTTGTGTAAAATGCAGACAGGGACAGTGTTGCATTTGCAAGGCACCAAGGGAAACAATCATCTGGAGGCCAGTCAAGTTTCAGAAATATTATCCAAAATACTCAGAGGAAGTTATTCCCTTAGGCTGCCTTTACAGACATTAACAGAAAAAGACACTGGCCAGAAGCTGTTAACCAACAGACTGCTGATATGTAAACAAAGGCTTAGGTGAGACAGGCTAGTTAAATAAATTGAAGCTAAAATCTTGGGGCTGTTTGCCAGGCTGATTAGGGCTCTTTACTACTTAGGGGACTAGTTCCATGCCAGTTGTGGAAAGGGTGAAATAAAAGGACCTTCATGCATATACTCTGGGCTCTGATACCTAAATTTTAGACTCAAAAAGTGTTTGTCAAATATCTTGAAAAAGCTGACAGTCACAGCATGGAGTGTTGGCTTTGTCTTGCCAAGACTTACCAAATCTTAGATGTTAGAAAACTACCTGCTTAGACACAGACAAATAATTACCACTCTAATCAGGCATGTGTTATGCATAGCTCAGTAGGACCCATGAGAAAGGGAGAGTAGACAGGAATGGCAGATTTGCAGATACTCCAGTGGATAGATATGTGTTAAGTAGCAATTATTTTAAAGGAATAAGAATATTGCATCTGACCCTGAGTGCCCATTTGGGACCCTGCCCCAAACCCCAGGTGACCACTGCTGACCAGACAGGACTCTCACCCCTGTGGAGGCCCTGCCCTGGACTTACCCACTGCCACCATGCTGCCACTGCCACCCTAGAACTTATCTGTTTGGTTCCCCTGCTAGAGCTTGGGAGCAAAAACTGTGCTGAAGTCGAGGGAGGGGGCTGTGGCCTGCCTGACCCTGGGCCAACTACAACTGAGGACCTCATGGAAACTGAAGAGGCTGCAGATCTGTGGGTGAGACAGGAGTGTCCAGGAGACAGAGAGGTGGCACAGAGGGCGCTGGATGTGGAGACATCAGAGTGGGTGCAGTAGCAGAAGCCTGAGGCTGAAGTCCCTAGATATAGTAAGACCAGCACTCCACCATGGTCTAGTCTATGAAATTCATCCTGATCTGTGTCAGCAGAAAGGGTCATGCAGAGGAGCTCAGGGCCAGCCTCCAACAGAGGGCCCAGAAGGACACACCCAGCATTGAATCTGGGGAATCCTTTAATTTTTGGAGAAACTCATGCTGGTGAGCAGAAAGTGGACTTGACAGTAGGACAGGAAGCAGGATCAGCCTTGCCCACTTGGAGTGCAGGGGAAGTACCCTTTTTCCCACCAGCAAAACAGCTGCTTCTGACCCACCTCACAGTGACCTGAGGCAAGTGGGAACAGCCTGGGGCTGGAAATCTGTGCCATTGCACGTGGCAGTAAGGAGGAGCCAGCAAGCCAGACAGAACTGAGGCACTGAAAGGAGATTAAGTGCCCAACCCCACTTCTATAAGCTGTGGGCACCAACATGAACACAAATCTGATCAAACCAACTTGGCCAAGGCAACAACACCCCTGAAGAGCCCACTTCTGTGGGAGAAGGGAGAACAGCTCAGAACAAGGACACTCAAGGTGTGAAACTAGAGGCTGGCTTAGTCTCTGGGCTAAAGAGGCCCCACCCACAGGACTTCTTGGGACGATAACCTATGGGACCTCAGTCAGCAGACCTCAGGACTAGGAAGGGACAGTGACTCACATTGGCCTCCACCAGAAAAGCTCCCAAGAAGCCCAGGTTAAATACACCAAGGGACAACATTCGACAACATCAGAGCAAAATCCAGCAAACTACACAAATAGCAGACACAAAGCTGTGTGTGTGTGTGTGTGTGTGTGTGCGTGTGTGTCTTTGTGTTTTGATTTTTATTGTTTGTTCATTTGTTTTTCCCCTTTTTTACCATCTTCTCTTTTTTCTTGCATATCTCTAATTTCTCTCTTTCCTTTGAGTCTGTCTATTCTCTTTCTGTCTCCTTTTATAGTTATTATAAATTTTTCTTATATTATTTTTTTTTCTTTTCTCTTTTTTTCTGTATTACTTTTTCTATTTATATAGTAATATATCCATTATTATTATGTTTTAAATTGTTATTATTATTTTATTTATTTTCTTTTTTTTTTCTTTTTCATTCTTATTCTAGTTCTTTTAGCTTCCTTCTTGCTTCCATATAGCCTTTCTTCTTCTTTCTCCCTTTTTCTTTATATTCCCTGTAAGTCTCTGGTCTTGTGTCTTATTTTTATTTTACTTTGCTTTATCTTTATTTTCCATCTTAGTTTTTTCTGTTATTGTTGCTTTGCATAGCTTGATTTTTCTGGTGTTTTTGGTTCAGTCTTATAGTGTCTGGTTCTGTCCTGTCAGCACCTGTAAAACAGCTGGCAAGGTGAGGATGAAGTTGAGCCTCCCTGTCATCAAGTTGGACTTGAGATCTCTCCCAAGAATGGGACATCAACAATCAAGTCACAATTATAGCAGGAGAACCTAAATAATGCACATAAATGGCATTCTTAGAGCATCCAGCTCAGGTGATCAAAGAGAGTGCACCACAAACCCCTCAAGACGCTTCCTACATAAGGCCATCCCACAAAGACTGGGAGGCATAACAGGCCTATCTGTTACATAGAAACAAATACAAAGAAATAGTTAAAATGAGATGAAGAAACAACAGCCAAAAGAAAGAAAAGATGGAATCTCCAGAAAAAGAAGTAAATGAAATGGAGGCAAGGGACATATCAGACATAGAGTTCAAATCAGTGGTTATAAATATGCTTAAGTAACTTAGTGCAAAATACAAGAAATTCAGTAAGAAATACAACAGCATGAAAAAGGAAATAGAAACAATGAACAAGAACCAGAAAGAAATAAAGAATAATATATCTGACATCAAAAACATACTGGAAAGAAATAAAAGTAGATTGGATGAAGCAGAGGTTCAAATCAGCAATTCGGAAGATAAAGTGGAAGTAAATACCCAATTAGGGCAGCAAATGTAAAAAAAGAATTAAAAGCAAAAGGATACCTAAGGGAGCTCTGGGACAACATGAAACATAACAACATCCATATCATAAGGATACAAGAAGTAGAAAAATGTGAACAAGGAACAGATAACCTGTTTGAAGAAATAATGACAGAAAACTTCTTTAACCTGGTGAAAGAAAAAGTCACACAAGTTCAGGAAGCAGAGAGAGTACCAATAAAAAAGAGTTCAAAGGGGGACACAACTGGACACATCATAATTTAAACAGCAAACGTTAAGGACAAAGAAAGAATCTTAGAGGCAGGAAGAGAGAGAAAAATAATCACCTACAAAGGAGTTCCCATTATATTGTCAACTGATTTCTCAATAAAAACACTTCATGCCAGAAGAGAGTGGCATGATGTATACAAAGTAATGAAAAGCAAGAGCCTAAATCCAAGATTACTGTATCTAGCAAAGCTATCATTTAAAATTGTAGGTAAAATAAAGATTTTTCCAGAGAAGGGAAAAAAAAAGGCTAAAGGATTAAATTACCACTAAATCAGCATTGCAAGAAATTTTAAAAGGACTACTTTAAGAAGAAGAAGGGAAAGAGAGAAAGAGGATCATAGGCATAAAGAAAAAAAAAAAGGCAATGAATAAGAACCCATCAATAATAACCTTAAATGTAAATGTATTAAATGTTCCAATCAAAAGACATAAGGTGACTGAACAAATAAGGAAACATGACCCATATATATGCTGTCTACAAGAGACACACCTCAGGAAGAAAAAAAAAAAATCACCCAGACTGAAAGTAAAGGGATAGAAAATAATATTCCATGCAAATGGAAATGAAAAAAAAGCTAAGGTAGCAATACTCATATCTGCCAAATTAGACTTCAAAACAAAGGACATAATAAGGCCACTATGTAACACTAAAAGGATCAATCTTACAGGAAAATATAACCCTTGTATACATATATGCATACACTACAGGAGCACCCAAATACATAAAAAATAAACTCTTGATGGACTTTAAGGGAGAGATCAACAGCAACACAGTCATAGTAGGGGGTTTTAACACCCCACTGATATCACTCGATAGATCTTCCAGAAAAAAATCAACAAGAAAACAGTCGCCTTAAATGATACACTAGATCATATGGATCTAACAGATATTTTCAAAACATTTCACCCCATCACAGAAGAATATATATTTTTCTCAAGCACACATGAAACATTCTCAAAAATAAATCACATGTTAGGACAAAAAACAAGTCTATACGAATTCAAGATTGCTATCATACTAAGCATCTTTTCAGATCAAAATGGCATGAAATTAAAAATCAACTACAATTAAAAAATTCAAAAACACTCAAATACATGGGGGATAAATAGCATTTTATTAAACAATGAATGGGTTACCAAAGAGATCAAGCAGGAAATAAACTTCCTCGAAACAAGTGAAATTGAACACATAGCAACCTAAAACCTATAGGACACAGCAAAAGCAGTCCTGAGAGGGAAGTACATAGCACTGCAGGCCTACCTCAAGAAACAAGAAAAACTAATGCTATAACTTAAAAAGTTAGAAAGAGAAAAGCAAGAAAATCCCAGAGGAGGTAGGAGGAAGGAAATAATAAAGAGTGGAAGTAAATGGCATAGAGACTAAAAACAAAACAAAACAAAAGATTAATGAATCCAGGAGGTGATTCTTTGAAAAGATAAACAAGACTGATGAACCCTTAGCCAGACTCATCGAGAAACATAGAGGACTCAAATAAAATCAGAAATGAATAAATCAATATAATAATGGACACCACAGAAATACAAAGAATTGTAAGCAAACAGAATGAACAATTATATACCAACAAACTAGACAAACTGGGCAAAATGGACAAATTCTTAGAAACATACAATCTTGCAAAACTAATCAGGAAGAATTAAAAACCTGAATAGGCCAATAACAACTAATGAAACTGAAGCAATAACAAAAAAATACCCAGCAAACAAAAGTCCTGGACCAGTTGGATTTACAGTAGAATTTTCCAAACATACAAAGTAGAACTAACACCTATCCTCAAATTATTTCAAGAAATTCAAGAGGAAGGAAAGCTTCCTAGCTCTTTCTATGCAGCAAGCATTATCCTAATTCCAAAATGAGATAAAGAGACTAAATGGAAATAAAATTACAAGCCAATATCCTTGATGAACACAAATGCTAAAATCCTCAACAAAATACTAGCATATTACATCCAGCAATAAATTAAAAAAGATCATACACCATGATGAAGTGGAATATATTCTGGGGATATAATAATGGACACCACAGAAATACAAAGAATTTTGGGCAAAGAGTATGAACAATTATATACCAACAAACTGGGAAAAATGGACAAATATTCTCAGATGGTACAAAAATGAGCAAAATGATACAATATTCTCAAATCAATAAATGTGATACATCTCATAAACAAAATGAAAGATAAAAATCCTTCAATCATATCAACAGATGCAGAAAAAGCTTTTGACAAAAGTCAAACACGTTTTTAAATAAAAACTCAACAAAGAGGGAATAGAGGGATCATACCTCAACATAATAAAGGCCATATATGGCTAACCAAGAGCCAACATTATACTCAATGGGTAAAAACTAAAAGCATTTCCTTTAAGAACAGGAATAATACAAGGATATCCTCTTTCACCACTCTTATTCAGCATAATACTGGAAGTCCTAGCCACCGCAATCAGACAAAAAGAAAAGATAAAAGGCATCCAAATTGGAAAGGAGGAAGTAAAACTGGCATTATCTGTAGGTGACATGATACTGTACATAGAAAATTCTAAATTCTCCAGGCAAGGTAGCAGGATACATAATCAATATTAAGAAATTGGTGGCATTTTTAAACACTAATAATGAACTCTCAGAAAGAGAAATGAAAAAACAATCCCATTTACCATTGTAACAAAAAATAAGATACCTAGGAATAAACAACCAAGCAAATAAAGGACTTGGACTCAGAAAACTATAGTACATTGAAAAAGAAATAGAGGAAGATAGAAACAATTGGAAGACTATACTGTGTTCATGGATTGGAAGAATTAACATCATTAACATGTCCATACTACCCAAAGCAATCTGTAGCTTCAACACAATTCCTATTAAAATGCCAATGGCATAATTCACAGAGCTAGAACAAATATCCACAAATTTATATGGAACCAAAAAAGACTCCGAATAGTTGCAGCAATCTTGAGAAAGAAGAACAAAGTTGGAGGGATCAGAATACCGGATATCAAGCTATACTACAAAGTCACTGTAACCAAAATAGCCTGGTACTGGCACGGTACAGGCATATAGAAAAATGGAACAGAATAGAGAACCCAGAAATTGAACCCCACTATTATAGTCAATCAATATTTGACAAAGGAAGCAAGAACATGCAATGGAGTAAAGACAGTCTCTTCAACAAATGGTGTTAGGAAAACTGGACAGATGTACAAAAAGTTGACACTAGACCACCAACTTACATCATACACAAGAATAAACTCAGAATGGATAAAAGACTTAAATGTAAGCCATGAAACCATAAAAATCCTAGAAGGAAACATAGGCAGTAAAACCTCAGACATCTCCCATAGCAGAATTTTTGCTGATACATCTCCGAGGACAAGAGAAATAGGAAAAATAAACAAATGATACTACATGAAAATAAAAAGCTTCTGCACAGCAAAAGAAACTACCAAAAAAAATGAAAATGGAAACCACTGTATAGGAGAACACATTTGCCAATGATATATCTGATAAGGAGTTAATCTCCAAAATATATAAAGTATTCATACAGGTCAACAAAAGGAAGACAAACAATTCAATTTAAAAATGGGCAGAGGACCTATACAGACACTTCTCCAAAGATGACATACAAATCGTCAAGAGCCATATGAATAAATGTTCAGTCACTAATCATCAGAGACATGCAAATTTAAACCACAATGAGATATCTCCTCATAAATGTCAGAATGGCTATCATCAATAAATCAACAAACAACAGGTGCTGGCAAAGATGTGTAGAAAAGAAAACACTAGTTCACTGCTGGTAGAAATGCATATGGATGCAGTCATTATGGAAAACAGTATTAGTTTCAGGTGAACAGCATAGTGGTTAGGCAATCATATACTTTACAAAGTATCCCCCATGATATTTCCAGTATCCACCTGGCACTATACATAGTCATTGCAATAGTACTGACTATATTCCCTATGCTGCACTTTACATTCTCCTGACTATTCTGTAACAACCACTTGGTGATTCTTTATCCCTTCAACTTTATTATCCAGTCCACCATATCCCCTTCCCTCTTGCTACCATCAATCTGCTCTCTGTATCTATGAGTCTGTTTCTGTTTTGTTTGTTTATTTATATTGTTTTTTAGATTCCACACACAAGTGAAATAATATGGTATTTCTCTTTCCCTGACTTATTTCACTGAGCATAATACCTTTTAGATCCATCCATGCTGCTGCAAATGCTGAGTTCATTCTTTTTTATGGCTGAGTAATATTCCATTGTATATATGTACCATAGCTTTTTTCCCCCACTTGTCTATTGATGGCACTTGTGTTGCTTCCATACCTTGGCTATTGTAAATAATGCTTCAATAAATATAGCTGTGTATAAATTCTTTTAAATTAGTGTTTTGTGGTTCCATGGGTATGTACCCAGAAGAGGAATTGCTGGGTCATAAAACAGTTTTATTTTATTAAAATTCATTTTACTGTTGAGAGTATTACCGATGTCCCCCATTTTCCCCCCTTTGTCCCCATCCACCCATCTCCTGCCCCACACCAGTCCTTCACCTGTCCATTGTCTGTGTCCATGGGCTATGCAAATGTTTATAAGTTCTTCAGTTAATTTTTTCCTGCCTTCTTTCCCTTCTTCCCTTTTGAGATCTGTCAGTTGGTTTCATGCTTCCATTCTATGGTCCTATCTTGTTTTCAATTTATTTTGTTCCTTAGATTCCGCATATAAGTGAAATCATGTGATATTTGTCTTTCTCTGATTGATTTATTTTGCTTAGCATAATATTCTCCAGATCCATCCATGCTGTCCCAAAGGGTAAGAGATCTTCTTGTTTTACAGCTGTATATATTCCATGGTGAAAATGTTCCACAGCTTTTTATCCACTCATCTACTGATGGGCACTTGGGTTGTTTCCAGATCTTAGCTATTGAAAATAGTGCTACTATGAACATAGGTGTGCATAAGGTTTTTCTGATTGGTGTTTTGAAATTCTTAGCATATATTCTTATATTTGGGTGAAATATATTAAAAAAAACCCCTAATAAATGGAAAGAAACCTCATATTCATGGATCAGAAGTATTAATACTGTTAAAATGTCCATACTTCCCCCAGTTATCTATAGGTTCAATGCCATTCCTATAAAAATTCTAATGGCACTTTCCACAGAAATAGAAAAAAAATCCTAAAATTTGTATAATGGCACAAAAGACCAGAAAAGTCAAAGAAATTTGAGGAAGAAGAAGCTGTAGGCATCCCAATTTCTTCTTTCAAACTATACTAAAAAACTAAACTAATGAAAACATTATACTACTGTCACATAAATAGACATATACATAATGGAACAGAATTTAGAGCCCAGAAATAAACCCTTACATATACAATCAACTAATATTTGTCAAGGAGGTAAAAAATACTCAATGAGTAAAGGAGAGTCTCTTCAATAAATAGCGCTGGAAAAGTGAATAATTATGTTCAAAAAAATGAAATTGATCCCCATCTCACAGCACTCACAAAAATGGACACAAAATGCATTAAAAAATTAAACTTGAGACCCAAAACTATAAACTCTTAGAAGAAAACATAGTGTATAACCCCTTGACATTTGTCTTAGCAAAGATTTTTCCTTTTTTTTTTGTATATTACACCAAAAGCAGAAATGCAAAAGCAAAAATCAACAAGTGGGACTACATCAAGCTAAAAAGTTTTAATTTACATTTTATTTATAACGTGTCAGGTTCAGCATCTTTTTACATATCTATTGGTTATCTGTATGTCTTCTTGGAAAAATGTCTATTCAGGTCCTTGTCCAATTTTTTTATTGGATTGTTTTTGCTGTTGAGTTGTATGAGTTTATTGTTTATCTGGGATATTAGCCACTGTGGCGTGCGCACACGCACACACACACACACACACACACACTGGAATAGTATTCAGCTATAAAAAATGATAACATTTTTATTTTGTATTGAGTTTATTGGGAGGACATTGGTTAATAAAATGATATAGGTTTCAAGTGTACAATTCTATAATCAAAAAGTAACAAAACATTGCCAGTTGAGACATAGATGGATGTTGAGAGTATCAAATGAAATAAGTCAGATGACAAAGAACAAGGACCATATGATTTCACTCATATGTGAGATATAAAACACAAAGGAGCAAAAAAAATTCAAAACAAACAAACTCATAGATACAGAAACAGAATTGTGGTTACCAGAGAGGAAAGTAGATGAGTGGGGGGAGAATGAAATTGGGTAACTGGAGTCTTATATGTGGTGACAAAAGGAGACTAGACTGGGGTGGTGAGTACACAACGGAGTGTACAGATGTTGTTTTATAAAGTTGAATACCTTAAGTTTATGTTATTAACCAATGTTAACCCAATACATTTAATTAAAAAATTTAATACTTCCTGCACAGCAAAAATATATATATGTATAAATGAAAAGGCAACCTGCAGTATGGGAGAATATATTTGCAAACCGTATACCAGAAAAGAGGTTATATCTAAAATACATAAAGAAATCATAGTTCAATAACAAAAAACACACAACTCAACTAATAAATGGGTGTAGGACTTGAATAGATACTTCTATAAGGAAACATAAAAATTACCAACAGATAAGTGAATAAAAACTCAAAATCACTAATAATCAGGGAAATGTAAATTAAAACCACAATGAGATATCACATCACATCACATCACATCTATTTTACTGTCTATCAACAAAAAGAAAAGTGATAACAGGTATTGAGCAGGATGTGAAAAAATGGGAAAAATTGTGCATTGTTGGTGGGAATGTAAATTAGTTCAGTCTCTATGGAAAACAGTACAGAAGTTTCTCAAAAAATTTAAAATAGAACTACCATATGATCCAGCAATCCCACTTGTAGGTATAGATACAAAAGAAATGAAAACAATAAATCAAAAAGATATTTACACCCCATGTTCATTACAGTATTATTCACAATAGTCAAGATATAGAAATAGCCTGAGTGTTGGTCAATGAATGAATGAATTTATATACATATTCACAGAAATTTCCTAAAGTAAAAGGATTATTTGAGGTAAGGTAATTCAATTTTCTTGGATTTTAGTGGCTGCGGTGCTGCAAATGGTTTTAGGTATTTAGAAACCTGGATCTATGACAACTTTATAGAATTTGGTGCTGTCATGTTCCCAGCTAGTTTAATTGGATCTACATTTTCTTTATCTGTTTTTCCCTACTATGATTAGATCTGTTCCACTAAGCTCAGTTTCCTTGCCCCTAAGCTCCTTATGTTGATCATTTCATGAAGTAGGCTAGCTCTGCCTGTGGCATATGGATTGTAGGCATGTTAATATAATTACTTCAAGAGCTCCATGTGAGTAAAGACCTTCTCTTAGTTATTATTTCATCTCTAGCACCTAGAAGAAAGATTAGCATCCATTAGGTACTCAGTAAACACTTATCTAATGACAAAAAAATCAACTTCCCAAAACTTAAGATAATATTTCTCCCTAAATATGAGAGATTATATATTACTGACAATAACAAAATCAAAGCAACACTTCATAAATGGATGACCAACCAAATTGTTTAATTTGTATCCCAATTTAAATCAAGGTGTCCAAAGTCACAGTTCAGCGTCCATCAGCAGGGCCACCACCCCCTCAAACAGAGGAACATAGGTTGATACAGGGGTCATGGTTTATTTATTTAAATGGGATCAGATTTTACCTAAAGTTTTGCAACTTGTTATTTTAAATCATGAGTATGTCATGGTCAAGATGGTGGTGTAAGTAAATGAGGAACTCACATCCTTCCAAAACTACATCAAAATTGTAACTAAATTACAGAACAACCATCATTCAGAACCACCTGAAATTTGGCTGAATGGAAGTTCTACAACTAAGAAATGAAAGAAGAAGCCACATTGAGACTGGTAGGAGGGGTGGAGACATGTAACAGGCTGGTCCCACACCCATGTGTGGTAGATAAAAATTGAGAGGGATATCATGGCTGAAAATGTCCTCCCTGAGGAGTGAGGGGTACTATACCCACACCAGGTTCCCCAGCCCAGGGTTCCAGTGCCAGAAAGAGAAATTCCCATAACACCTGTCTATAAAAACCAGCAGGGATTGCAACTGAAGGAGACAGAGGGTTGCTGGAGTCCCAGCAGTTCCTCTTAAAGGGTCCATGCACAGACGTACTTGGACAAATTTCCTCAGAGCTCCAGGATTAGGGCAGCAGCTTGAAAGGCACCAGAGACACATGGGAAAAACTGAATTGTCCTGCACCAGGGCAAGATCTGGGGGGAAGCTTTCTCCCAGACATAAGTGCTGGCAGAAGCCAGTTTTTTTGTTGTTGTTGTTTTAATTTTATTTTCAATGTTTTATATATATATATTTCATAGAGAGGAAGGAAGAGGGAGAAAGAGATAGAAACATCAGTCATGAGGGAAAATCATCAATTGGTTGCCTCCTGCATGCCTCCTACTGGGGATCGAGCCTGCAACCCAGGCATGTGTCCTGACTGAGAATCAAACTGTGACCACCAGGTTCATGGGTCGATGCTCAATCACTGAGCAACACCACTGAGCAACCATTGTTCCTTTGATGAGCCCTTCCCTCATGGAACCTGCAGGCCGGCACCACCTTGGTGATACCCTGAGACCCCACCACACCCACATTTTAGGCCCACCCATGCTGCTTCCATTGGCTTTTCCATATGTATGGCTTCTCTGGATTCATGCTTCAGATTTTTCTAAAATTTCTCATCTAGCTCCAGTGAG
Organism: Miniopterus schreibersii; assembly: GCF_964146895.1. Lineage (NCBI taxonomy): Eukaryota > Metazoa > Chordata > Mammalia > Chiroptera > Miniopteridae > Miniopterus > Miniopterus schreibersii. Next base: position 48,575,647 of record NC_138104.1, read on the forward strand.
CCTTGAACCTCTTGCTAAGTGGCCCCAGGCCTGGCTCTAGCAGCAGTCAGGCTTGGTTCACAGCTTGGCCTTGCCTGGGTATCTCTAAGCTCAGAACAAGTAGCAGCCACCTGCAATTTGCTTTGTAGCCCCTGCCAGTGGCCCCTTGCAGAACATGGGTGGCTGTTGAATTTGACCTGCACCTCCTGGGAGGTGCCAGAGCCAGAGAACCTGGTTTACAGATATAGACCATGTTCAAGCATCACCCAACCACCACCTCCACAAGCAACACACTAAAGGGGCTAATTTAGCAGGCACCAGAGTCCCGCTGAAATAAGTCCTGCTTTGTGGGGTGGGCCCCTGTACAGCTCATCTTCCATGGTAGTTGGTGGTCACAGCCAGTCCTTGCCCCTTATCAACATGGGAGTAAATCCCTACCATTGATGTGCCAACATCAATCAAGGCTCAACTACAAAAGGAGGGTGTACACAGCTGACACAGGGGATGCACCTGGAGTGCCCAGCTTGGGTGATCAGAGAGGTTGTTCCACTGGACCCTACAGAACACTTACTACATAGGCATTTCCAGCAGCCCAGGAGATGTAGCAGCTTTTCCTAATACATACAAATAAACACAGGGAGGCAGCCAAAGTGAAGAGACAAAGAAACATGTACCAAATGAAAGCACAGAACAAAACTCCAACAGTTTGTTCTCTGTATCTATGAGTCTGTTTCAATTTTATTTGTTCATTTATTTTATTCTTTAGATTCCACCTATAAGTGAAGTCATATGGTAAACAAAATGGAGACAGGCAATCTACCCAACAATACAGTAGATGAAGCCCAGAATCAAATCAGTGATTTGGAATATAAGGAAGCAAAAAAACACCCTACTATCAGAAGAGCAAAAAGAAAAAAAGAATAAAAATGAGGACAGTTTAAGTATCCCCTGTGACAACTTCAAGCATACCAAGATTTGCATCATTGGGGTGCCAGAAGGAGAAAAGAAAGAGCAAGAAAATTGGAAATCTATTTGAAAAAATGACAGAAAACTTTTCTAACTTGGTGAAAGAAATAGACATACAAGTCCAAGAAGCACAGAGAGTCTCAAACAAGATGAACTCAAAGAGGCCCACACCAAGACACTTCATAATTAAAATGCAAAAGGTTAAAGACAAAGAGAGAATCTTAAAAGAAACAGGAGAAAAGCAGTTAGTTAACTACAAGGAATTGTCTATAAGGCTATCAGCTAACTTCTCAGCAGAAACAGTTCAAGCCAGAAAGGACTGGCAAGAAATATTCAAAGTGATGAAAAGCAAGGACTTACAACCAAGATTACTCCACCCAGTAAAGATATTATTTAGAATCCAGGGACAGATAAAGAGGTTCCCAGACAAGAAAAAGCTAAAGGAGTCCATCACCATCAAACTAGCATTATATGAAGGAGAAGAAAGATTTAAAAATATGAACAATAAAAATGGCAATAAATACATATCTATCAACAATTGAATCTTAAAAAAAAATAAATGAACAAGCAGAACAGAGGCAGACTCAGATACAGAGAACATTCTATGGTTGCCATATGGGAGGAGGGTTGGGGGGCTTAGTGAAAAGGTGAAGTGATTTAGAAGTACAAATTGGTAGTTACAGAATAGTCAATAATATTCTAATAACTATGTATGGTTCCAGATGAGTACAAGTTTGTCAAGATGACCACTTGGTAAGTTATGTAATGTCTAACCTCTTGGGTTTACCCCTGAAACTAATATAATAATGTATGTTAACTGTAATTGAAAAATTTTAAAAATGTATTAAAAAAAGAAATATAATAAATAAAAATCAAGTTTTCCACAGTGTAATCTCAGAAATGTGCTGTGCTTCAGTCAGTTGCATTATACTTTATGGAAAGAGGTGGTTATGTGTACATAGAAGAAATCTGTTTGCAAGGAATTTAGAAAAGAATAAACTAAAAAAGGATAATTTTTCAGTGTTTCTTCATAGGTCTCCAAAGAGAAAGGCGTCTTTACCAAATTACACAGGTATTCAGTTTTCTTCATAGTACCCCTGATTCTTGTATACTTTAAAAGTAATAAAGAGTCAAGCATACACATCTGTATAGATAAGTTTAAGTGGCTTATTGACTTTCTTCTTTCATTAATATATTATTTTGTTCCAAATGTGGCAATTTCCTTTCACTCTTAACTCTTCTTAGTAGACTATACTCAGTGTTTGGCTACGTCTGTTGACCTCAGTAAGATTTTTTCCACCCAGCCAGCATGGTTCAGAGGTTGAGCATTGACCTATGATCTAGGATATTGTGGTTCAATTCCCAGTCAGGGCACATGGCTGGGTTGTGGGCTTGATCCCCAGTAGGGGTTCTGCAGGAGGCAGCCGATTAATGACTCTCATCATTGATGTTTCTATCTCTCTCTCCCTCTCCCTTCCTCTCACTGAAATGAATAAAAAACATTTTAAAAAGAAAAAAATGTTTTTCTTTATATAGAATCATGGAATTCTAGACAGAGTTCCTTATGGAACATCTGTAGTCCAATAAAACTGTATTTTCAATTTAACTCATGAAGTTAATTTACTAGGTCATAACTAGTGAGATTTTTATTGAAGAGAAGAGTAACAAATAATATTAAAGTGCATCTCATGCAGAAAGGATAAATGGTTGCATCAGAAAATTTCTATTTAAATTTTATATATATTGTAATGTGAAATGTATTTCTTATTGTGAATCATGGTCAAAAGTTTTAAAATCCATTATTTGAATCTCCCTTTTTAATTAAGAAACCAAGTTTCGGTGAGAGGCATTCTCTAGTCAAACATCTCAGAGTTAATAAGTAACAAGTGAGATTAGGATTTAGATCTGTTGATTCCTAGCCTCCATGACTATTTTTTAAACTACCCTATGGTACCTCTCATCTCAACATTTTCTTTTATTTTGCTAGTAAAATTTTAACTGCAGGGCCAGATCAAATTGCTCCTATCCTGTATCTAGCAAGACCCAGAACCAAAGTTTAAACCTTTGATACACCACTATGAGTAACATTTGAGCAACCACTCATGTGTAACACTTTTGAATCCTTAACTGTGGGCTCCAAACCTTGATGGAGGAGTCAGATTTGAGCCTTGCCTCCTGTCTCAGTTGATTTACAAATAAAAGTCTTTTCTTCTTTCAAAACTGCTGCCATCCTATTGACTTCTCTATGCATTGGGCAAGGGGATCCTTGCTTGGTAAAACTTTTGATCACTATGAAGGAAATTCAGTCCTTGTGACTGCTTTCCTGAGGCACTGTAGACCCCTGCAGGGTGTGGCCCTTGTAGCTGATCCAAAGTGGCTACCTACACTGGTTTGTCTCTGGAGGCTTGACTGCTGGATTTCTGCTTCATCTATCACAGTGCTCCAGGCTCCTTGGCACTACTTTCACTTTGCTTTTTCTCAAATATTTTCTTGTTTTTTCTTTTCCAATTGCAGTTTACATTCAGTATTATTGTGTATTAGTTTTAGGTGTACAGCATACTGGTTACACAATCATATACTTTCTAAAACGTTCCTTTTGATATTTCAAGTATCCACCAGGCACCATACATAATTATTTCGTAACTACCAATTTGTAGTTTTTAATCCCTTCAACTTTTTCACCCAATCCCCTACACCCCCAACACTCTGGCAATCATCAGCCTGTTCTCTATATCTATGAGCCTGTTTCTATCTTGTTTACTTTGTACTTTAGATTTTACATATAAGTGAAATCATATGGTATTTGTCTTTCTTCGACTTCCTTCACATAGCATAATATTCCCTTAGGTCCATCCATGCTGTCATGAATGGTAAATTTTCATTCGTTTTTATGACCGAGTAATATACTGTTGTGTACACACACACACACACACACACACACACACACACACACGTGTCTTCTTTATTCAGTTGTCTATTGATGGGCACTTGTGTTGCTTCCATATCTTGGCTATTGTAAATAATGCTGCAATGAGCATGAAGATGAATATATTCTTTTGAATTAGTGTTTTGGAAAAGAAACAGCTTCTGTCAAATGACTTTTGGGTGAGTGCCTTTGTTCATAATGTGCTTCTGCCTAAATTATCTGAAAATCACTTGAGGATTGTGGGTTCGAGTCCCACCCTAGACAATTGGAAGAAAAGTGTCAACTCTTGAGGTCCTCAAGTCTGGGTTTGTATCCCAAACCTTGGGTTTGAGTCTTACGGTCTTGGATTTCTTTGTAGGGAAGAGTACTCAATCTACTGTGTGTCAGTCTTGTTTTGTGTGCATTTTGTTTTAGATTAAAGCTTTTGTATCATAGAATTGTACACTTGAAACCTATATAATTTTATTAACCAGAGTCACTCCAATAAATTTAATTAGAATAATAAATAAATATGGCTAATTTTTAAAAACTTCAGTATTTGCTACTCTTGAGCAAATCTGAAGGAGTTGTTGAAAGTGTTGTGGCAAGTTCAGATAGGAGCCCTATATTAAATGGCTTAAAAGTGGGATATCATTAACCTGGTCACCTTAATCTAAGAACTAAGGTTTTGGTAACAATAGGTAACCTATATTTATGTTTGATATATTTTATTGTCACTTTGGGTAAATGGATAATTTAATATTGTTTCACAGTGATATATGATCTTTTTGGTCAAGTATGTTTGACAAAATCCCCAGGGTTTAGGTTTTAAAGGGAGACTTTTCCAGGTCTCATGGAATGCCTCAAAGATTTCTTCTTTCTTCATAAAGAGAAATTTTAAACTATGTAGGACATGGGAGGCTTTATCAAATAAATAAATAAATAATTCTAGTTATATATGTTACAGAAAAAAGCAAATTTATTTGTCAGTTGTATTATAACCAGATATATACATGTGTAAAATCATGGAGAATGTTAATAATATGATTAATGGTAGAATTTTGGAATATATACTTCAAAGTTAGTAAATATGTAGTTATAAGTCTGTGAATAAAAAGAAAATAGTTTTCTTGTGTAACACTGCCTGACCCCAATATAAGTTGGATTGAGTAGAGAAATGGCCCCCAAATGGGTCTTTAAACTGAAATGATTTTTCGGAAGGAAGACCCTCAGAAAAAGGTTGTCTTGACTGTGTCAGAGCCAAATGATTACCTTGATTTACTACATCTGGCTCCTTCAGCACATCCTGTGGTCCCCACAATGTATGAAGTGGAAATTCTTGTGAGTAGTGCTGAGGCTTCCACCAACAATTTTCCTGGAGCCACAGGTCTAGCTTTGTACCCTTCTTTGATAGTCAAAGGAACAATGTCCCTTCTCATACTTACCGGAGTACTCAATTTGTTCCAGGGGCTATTCTGCCTCTGGCAGGGAAATATGTGCTGAGATAAGTCCCTGCAGGTCTAGACGACCAAAGTCAACCTAGGGGATTTATATGTTGTAGGCAATGGGAATGGCACTGGGTGTTAGTCCAGTGAAGTCAGACCAGACCTGGGTTTAGCAACCTCTGAACAAGGTTCTGGCTAGGAAAGTGTTAGGTTTGGGCAAAAATTTAATGTTACTGAGGGCTCACCCCTCCTCAGCATGAGAAAGTAACTTTTAGATGAACTCAAGCAACAACCTGTTCTTTAAGCTTGGTAAATCTCTACTCCTGCTCAGAAAAACTGAGTGTGCCAAAAAGTTCCCTTCCTACACCCTGTAAAGAGACTTCCTCCCCAGCCAGTCAGTGTTGATGACATTTGGAGCTCAGCCCAGCTGTATTCAGATGCCTTAACCATCTGTATTCAGGTGCCCCAATAAAATTCCCATTACCTTCTCACCTGGCCTCTTGTGTTCCTCCTTAGCAAGCATAACATTTGGTGCTGAAACCTGAAACCTGGAAGGGATTGGTGAGGACAGGAAGCCGTAGTCCAGGGCTTGGGCCATCCCAAACTCACAGCTTGGAGAGCAGTAGGCTGCAGAAGCTCATCTTGGGCTTACCTTTGAATCCTGTTTGGCACCCCAGCCCAGGCAGTGCTATCCCCCTTCACCTACCCTCTTGAGCCAGCCAAGGAGGACACTGGATTGGGAATTTCTCTTTCCATTACTGACTTCCACACTCCACACTGGCAGATCATTTTCAGGTGAGTGACTCTCTTCCACTTCTTGGGTCTTCAGACTCTATTCTCCTCACTCTCAAAAGACCTAGACTTCTAGACCTGGCCACAAAAGACTGAGGATGCCAGGCCCCATGGCCCCCATGCTGATCATTCCATCAGAGTCCTGGGTAACTCTAACCATCAAAGGTAAGCTGATCTCTTGTCTTATCGACATGGGAGCCACTTACTGAGCTTTATCAGAATTTACAGGCCCATCTAGTCCCTCTCAGATCTCTATTGTGGGAGTTGATGGCCTTGTCTCCAGACCCCTAGCAATACCTCCACTTAACTGTCTCCTCCTTGGGAACCCCTTTGGCCACTTCTTCCTCATTCTCCCCAACTGTCACACCCCAATCCTAGAAAGAGACGTTATGTCTAAGTTTAAAGTTTCCCTTATGCTTTTCCCCCATACCTCCAACTCTGACCCTTCTCTCATTCTACTTCTTACCAGTCCTGAATCAAATACTCTTCCACTCTCTGCAACACAAGTTATACTCTAAGTCTGGGACACAACAACCCCATCTGTAGCTCAACACCATCAACCTGTCCAGATAGAACTAAGAGACCCCTCCTCATACCCATGTCAACAATACCCCCTTTCTATAGAGAATAGAAAGGGACTTCAATCCATAATCAATCGACTCTTCTTCCAGAATATTTTACACCTCACTTAATCTCCCTTCAACACTTCCATCCTCCCAGTTAATAAACCCCAACAGCTCCTACTACCTAGTCCAAGATTTCCACATTATAAACCAGGATGTCTTACCAACACACCGAGTAGTTCCTAACCCCTATACTATTCTCTCACTCATCCCATCTACTACTACTCACTTTACACCCCTAGATTTACAAGACACTTTCTTCACTATTCTACTATACCCTAACTCTCAAAATCTCTTCTCCTTCACATGGATCAATCCTACTACTCAACAGTTCTGCCAACTCACATGGATGGTCCTTCCTCAGGGCTTTAGAGATAGCCCTCACTTCTTCAGCCAAGCTCTCGTGGCCAATCTATCCCATCTTGATTTACACCCCAGTACCCTTCTCCAAAATGTAAATGACCTCCTCCTTTGCAGTCCCTCCCTTGAGCTCTGCCAACAACACACAGAAATCCTTTTAAACTTCCTAGGAGGAAAAGGATATTGTGCCTCTCCCAAGAAAGCCCAACTATCTACTCTCCAGGTCACTTACCTAGGACTAGACCTATCTCCCCAACACCAGGCTATTACACTAGACAGAAAGGAATTCATAGCATCCCTTTCCCTCACATCCTCCAAACAGGACCTTCTATCGTTCTTAGGACTTGTGGGTTATTTCTGCATATGGGTCCCTAATTTCAGCATCCTGGCCAAACCCATCTACCAGGTCACCCAGGGAACCCTAACAGAACATTTAGATCCAACTGTTCATATCAAGCCCCATTTACGGAAACTCCAACAGGCCCTTCTAGCAGCTCCAGCTGTCTCCTTCCCCTATCTCTCTAAATCTTTTAAGCTCTACACAGACGGAAAGGGAGGGCGTGGCCATCGGCGTTCTAGGACAGGATCAGTGTCAATATTTACAAGTAGTAGCATATCTCTCAAAACAGCCAAACACCTGTAGGGAAAGTGAAAACACTTAGGCTTCCTCACCTTCTCCAGGCAAAGGCCCCAGTTATGTAAACCTGATATAGCAGAGTCATAACAGATGCTGTTTTAGTTGACTAATGTCTGACCCATCATTGGCTGAGAGCCACTATTGTCTTGGTTCCTACAAGACTGGCCCAGGATTTTCAGAGGTGTGGATTGTTCCTCCTGGGTGGATTGTTCCCCCTGGGCGGTTTGTCCCCCAGGGGTCTGGTCTGTACCCCCGGGGTGTAAGTTTGTCCCCCTTGTGTGCCCAGCTGGCCACCACAGGGAGAGTCTGGGTTTGTCTATCTTGTACGTTTGACTTGCCACAGTCAAATAAAGGACATGTCTCATATGTCTTCAGCCCCACGGCCTTCTTCTGATTGTCTGGATCTAGAGTGAACCTCCCCAGCCCTAGTCACTGCCCCTACACTTAGCATAGACCTTGGCATTACCACACCACAGTATGGGGTTGGCCAGCACTGGCAGTGGCACAAAAGGAGCCCCTAAGACCTCAGCTTTTAGCCATCCCCCACCTCACTCCATAACACAGGAACAGGAATCCCTCCTTGCTCAAGGGCCTGTCCAAGAAAAACTTTGGCTAAAACGTCAAGGAAAATATATTCTTCCCCAGGATCAGGTCATCCAAATCTTAAAAACTATTCATAATTCTCTACACACAAACTACAAACCTCCTTTACAACTTCTAAAGCCCATCCTTACCTGTCCTGGAATGCCTGATACTGGCTACTTTCTCTCTTAGTCCCTATCGCAACCCCCATAATCATTCTATTAATTTCTTTAATGTTTGGCCCCTGTATTCGGCGCCAAGTCTCCTCATTACTCCAGGATCATTTACAAGGCTTCATGAACTAGCCTATTGGTGAAATAATGTTACTACAAACCTCTGCATGATATCAGATCTTTTCCCAGACTGCACACCAACTGACTATTACCAAAGTCCATCTCCCTCTGATTCCAATGCTCCCTTCCAGCAGGAAGCAGTTATGGAAGAAACTACCTCTGCTCCCCACTCCTTAAAACAAAAAGGCTGGAATGTTAAGTTTGGACAAAAACTTAATGTTCCTGAGGGCTCACCCCTTCCTTGCATGAGAATGTAACTTTTAGATGAACTCAAACAACAACCTGTTCTTTAAGCTTGGTAACTCTCCACCCTCACTCAGAAAAACTGTGTGTATGCCAAAAAGTTCCCTCTCTACACCCTATAAAGAAACTTCCTCCCCAACCACTGGGCACTGATGCCATTGGGAGTTTAGCCCATCTGTATTCAAATGCCCTAAAAAAATTGCTTTTACCTTTTCATCTGGCCTCATGTGTTCCTCCTCAGCAAGCCTAACAGAAAGAATTTAGAGCCGAGATCCAAACTGCAAGAGAACATTTATGTGGTAAATCAGAGATGGTAGAAAAAGTAATTTCTAGAAGAAATGGGCTTAGAAAACAAGTTTTAGAGGCAAAGGAAGGGCTTTTGGGGTTTGGGAGTGAGGAAGCTAATGGTAATTTACCTGTGGGGTGGAGAGGTGAAGGAGGAGGGAAAGGGAAAGGGAAAGGCACAGGCTTGCTCTTGAGAGGGAGAGTGCTCTGGGTCCTCCATCCTAATGGTTTTAAGGGAGGAGATTTTAGGGGAGGTCCCAGATCTTAATAGAATATTCAACAGTTTTCCAGGGGTGTCCTTCCAGGGTTGTGGTCTCTACTGATTGATTGGTCAGCACCAGAGCAAGGGTCAGTATCCAGTGCAGCTGGTCCTGAGGTCAGATGTGGCTGGTTTTCTTGCCCTTCTCAGCCTGGAGCTGAAATACAACTGAGTTCTAGATGTTATCTCTAAGGAGGAAAGGTCAGGGGGTCCAAACCGTAGGACCAGAGATATACTAGGGGAAGAAAGGCCACCCTGGGGGTGAGCTCTCACCCTCCAATTGTCCTTGCTAGGCACCTGGGTCTTTCCACCCTGATGACTTTCTGTACCTAGCCCATCGTCCTTGCTCTGCTGTTTGTCTAACTGCCTACCATATATATATATATGTGTGTGTGTGTGTGTGTGTGTGTGTGTGTGTGTGCGTGCACCCTCCGCCTTTTCTACCACAGCTGATATAATTCAACAAATTACATGCCATCCTACTTAGATGATACTAAAAAGATGGAGAATTTCTTCATCTCTGCACTTTGGAAGTCCATCAAGGGGAACTTTGGTGTTAGTCAAGGAACAGAGAACCCTATGGTAGTGTTAATGTAAGAAAACATTCAAACCTGTGAAGAATTTTTTTGTGAGTTTATTGGAGTCAAACTGTCGACATATTCCAGGGAACCAAAATCTCAAAGGATTGAAATAATGCTCCAAGAATGGCAGTTTTTCACCTTGCTTTATAGATTACAATCAAAGGAGAAGATGCAAGTGGGTTACAAAAAATACATTAGCAATAGATTTGGGAGGTGGGAGAAAGCAAAGCAAGGAAACCTCTGGGATTGGATAAAAAGTAAAAATGATAAACACATACTTCTTTTACATAGTGAGTACAGGGTAATTATCAGTGAATAGTTAACAAGATTACAATAACAATGAGAGGATTCATAGTGTCTGCACTGGTGCATGGAGGACTGGGGAAAAGGGGGAACTGCTTTGTTTGCAAAGGCATGTATTAATCAGATATGTTATAGGAGATGCAACTGGCAGTCTTAGTTAAGGTGAAAATTAACCTTTGTGAAGGAAAAATACTGCCTTAGGGCATGCCAACCAACCATAAACTTTTATTTAAAAAGTTTTAATTTCAGACCATCCTTGGTGGTTATTTTAGGTCTCTGAGTTTGCAAGGCTGCCACACAGGCCTGCCCTGAGCTTTTCAGTTTAGTATGTGGCCCCTTTTCATCCACAGTAGTAAGCATTCATCCAGTCTACTGAATCGTGCAGCTGTTATGAATTCTGAAGGCATGACCCAGAAGCAAATTCAGTGTCCATTTAGAAGATGCTGTGGGAAACCCACCAGGTATAGAGAACAAGAAGCAGCAGGCTTGGAAGGTGCCAGGGCAGAAACCCCCACTTTGGCCCTGTCCTGGGCTCCTGCTGCAGCTTTAGTGTCTCTGAGGCCAGCTGTAGACCAACCCCAGGGTGAGGTCAATGTGGAGCTCCATGCTGCCAGCATTGCATCAGCCTTTTCCCCAATAGAAGAAAGCAGTGTAGGCCTGATAATAGAACTTCATAAAAGGGTCCCAAACAAGGGTTTAAGGAGAATACATAAACCTACCTCGAATGGGTGTTTGAGGCTTACTACATGACATGAGAGAACAAGTTGCCCAGCTCACAATGCTTAATTGTTATCAATCAAGATGCAGTAAGCAGCTTGCTAGAGGAAACAAACAACCATGGACAAGACCCCAAGCCCTCACAACCTGACTATATGCATATTGTAAACAAGAGGTTCATTAGAGAAGAGAATGCCCTAAATGCCCTCAAGTATAGGGGAAGAAACTTCCCACAAATCAACTCACCAGATGCCACATCTGGTGGGTAGTCACCAGGCATGAGGGGACTCTGGGGCTCCTCTAGATTCTGTTAGCTCTATCAACATTTCCTACAAAGAACCCTGAGTGACAGCTATGATGGGAAATTCACAGACTTTCTGATTGACACTGGATATGTACTAAGCACTAGGCAGGACCCTTCTCCCCAGAGAACAAATCCATTACTGGTGTATCTGGAAGTCTGTATATTCCAGAATGCCTTATTTCTTTGTTGGAGTGAGATCTACTAACGCAAATAAATGCTCAAGTGACTTTCTCACCAGAAAATATGGACATCAAACTACTCTCAGATTAAGCCTGCATGCTCCAAGCTGTGCTATTACAATTGGAAGACATGCCTCAACCAGAAAATATTATACCAACTTTCCATGAGATTAATTCACACAGAGACCAAATTGAGTGTTTGGAATTTATTAGCCAGTGACTGTGAGCAGACTCCTGTCCTAAACAAACTCACAGCCCCGAACAGTCTTCACAGGGAGAATATAAAGGCAAAACTGCATCCTGGTTGGCATGGAGATAGGTGGGAACCTAGCAAAGCAATGTACAGAAGCCAAAACAAGCATTGTTTAACCATTACGGTTGGCTATTTCCTGACACTAGCTTGTAACTGTTTGTTCAGGGATATAGAACAGGGTTGACAGATTAAAAATGAGGGTTACATGCTTCATTATTAAAAAATGAGGGTTATAGGCTTCAAAATTACTGAAGAAATCCTACAAAAGGCAAGAGCAGATATTTGGGCTGACAGGAGACCAGGAAGAGCCAAGGCAGCAGACTAATAGTAATGTTGTAGGGGGCAGGAACAGCACTGGGTGTTAGTCTGGTGGGGTCAGACACAACCTGAGTTCAGCACCCTCGGTACACTTGGGTTATTGCTAGGAAATAATTCAGAACCAAGACCTGAACTATAAGAGAACATTTATTTGTTAAATCACAGAGGTAGAAGAAGTAATTCCTAGAAGAAATGGGCTTAGGAAACAAGTTATAAAGGCAAAGAAAGTGTCCTTGGAGCTTGGGAGTGAGGGAGCTAATGCTAACATGCTTTTGGGGGAGGGCAAGGAGGAGAGGAGAAAAGTGAAAGGAAAAGGAGAAAAGAGGAAAAGGCAAAGGCTCTGGCTGCTCCCAGGAGAGAGACCACACTGGGTCTTTAGTCCTGAAGGTTTTAAGGAAGGAGATTTTAGGGGATGTCCCTGGAGAAGGTCTCATTATAATATTCAGCAGTTTTTAAGGTGTGTCCTTTCAGTGTTGTGGTTCCCATTGATTGATTGGTGAGGGCCAGGGCAAGAGTCATTATCTGATGCAGTTGGTCCCGAGGTCAACTGTGTCTGGTTTTGTTGCTTTTCTAGGCCTGGAGCTGAGATACAACTGAGGCCTAGATGTTATCTAGGGAGGAAAGTTCATGGAGTCCAAACCACAAAACCAGTGATATGGTAGGGGAGGAATGGCAACCCTGGGGGTGAGGTTCCCACTCTACAATTGTCCTTTACTAGGTATCCAGGGCTTTCCACCCTAATAACCTTACGTACCTGACCCATTTTCCTTGCTCTGCTCATCTGTCTTACTACTTATCACATCACCCCTCAAGGATCTTGGCTCTGAATTATTTCAGAGAAAAGGGATGCAGTCTTTTCTGTAACTACTTGCTGAAAGGGAGGGGGACAACATTTTCCTTCAGAGCCAAGAGATCCTTGCTCTCTGTCAGAAGCATAATGAGGCATGGGCACAGAAGGAGGTGGTAATGGTATCTAGAGGTGGTATTCCTTGAGTGCGAGTAGGCCTTGTAACCTGGTGGAGACAAACTGTGTTATAAATTTTAGTATTATTGGGGCAAAACCTATAAAGACAAGAATTATGACAAATGGTTCTGTGGAAGGAAAAAACATTTTAGTTCTCACTAATTCCAAGTCAAAGGATGGGAGAAAAATAAAACATTAATTTGGAGGGCTGTAGCCAAATATAAATTCAGGATACAGTTCAACTCATAGGTGAAAAATAAAACTTTGAAGACAATTAATTGAATTAGAGTCTAATAATCACAACTGTGTATTATATAGTCTATTGAAACCCAATTTTTCCACCTAAAATAATCCTCATTTATATTAAAGAGCCAAATCAGTTTCCATTTGGCCCGGTTATCTGCATAATACAATAAGAATAGCATCTGATCATATAGGCTTTTTAGAATCTCAAGATTGAGCTTTAGTTAGCCCCTCAGGGCAAAAAGGAGGAGCCACCTAGTTGTCATCAAGTTTGCCTGCAGTACGACTTGGGTGAATTCCTCAAGTTCTTGAGGTTCTTAAAATATTTTGAGGTTTCTTCCTTCCATCTCTCAAGAAAGCAACCTTTGTTTCTTACCTGGAAAGGCTGCCATGAACCATATGACCAAGCAAGGTACCAGACCATTTCTCCAAGGTGCTCTTATTGGCTTCGAAGTCAGTCTTCATTTCTTAAGGCTTTCTGGTGACATCCTGAATCCAGGCATGTCTCTTTTAGACATGACATTCCAGTCAAAATCTTGGTTAATAAAACCACAATTGGAAACTGGTTTTATTGAATTTATGCAAAGAAACTTACTGCCATGACTCATTAAGAATTTCCAAATTATGGAGGAATGTTGGGAATAGGATTAGACCATGCCACAAATAAAGACACAAGAAATTGAAAGTAACTTGGCAAGGCAAACTTTACTTCTGCAGAAGGGTGTGGAGCTGCCCAAATCAGGCAAGCAAGCACACCAAAAGGGAAGTCCCTTTGGCTTTTATCCCTAATGCAAATTCCACTGCACCATACCTTATTGGTTGGGGTATAGTTTCACAATCTAAACCAATTGGCTAATTTAGAAAATGTACACCCGGGGCAGACCCTTGGGTTGGACAATTGAGCATATATGTACTGAGTACAAAATGGAGGATGCTAAAGTGGATGTTTATTAGGTTTGGCCTATTCTAATCCTTTTGACAGAAAAGATTATTTCCTCCTTACAGGGATCAGGTAGGGAGAAAAATATATAATTTACCAAACTGCTTTTAAAAAATATCTCCTTATATCTGAAAATGTAGGAGGAAAATTCTTGTCCTTATAACAAAGCAGAAAAGAACCAAATTCGAACTCTGTATTAGCTTACTTTTGATCTTTAAATTTATTTAATTAATTAAATTTATTATTCAGGAGAAGGCACGCTGAGTCTTCAATTTGAGGGATTTTAGGGACTGGGTGTTTAGGGGAGGATCTCAATAGAATTCATCAGTTTTATGCTGATATGCCAAAATGAGGCTTATTCTCCTAACTTTATTTGTTCCTGGATGTGGTTAGCAATGTTGCTAATTAGATTTCTGTTATCTGTCTCCCTGAGTAAGAAGATTTAAGCTATTTACCCTCTGGTTGGGGAGGAGAAGTACAACCATTTACTCTTAAGTGTTCTTGGTTTAGGGAAGATAGAATTTACTATATGGCTGAAAACTGTTGTTTAACTATCTGTTTCAGTTTTCCTATTCTGCTTGTCCTGATTTACTGGCCTAAATCACTTATACAATTTCCTTTTAACATTTCTCTTTACAAATCTATAAATTTTACAAACCTCTTTACCCATTCAGAAATACCAGCTTTAGAACTTACTTTCTTTTTCCTTTAAAATACATTGTCATATATTGTACCTTCTGTTACCAAAACCATATAATTTTTTCTAATTAATTAAAATTATTAACTCTTAAAAACTTTTTATTTTTAGTGACCACTATAAAGTAAGTGATTAGCATTCTTTAGATTGACTTTTATGAAAAAATTTAAACACACTCAGTTTCAAGAAACAGAGCTTAAAGCACAAGGCTTTACATCAACAGCTCCAAATTCACTTTACAGACTTTTTCCCACTAGAAATCCAAAAGCAGGCAAACCTAAGTCTTACCTAGCAATCAATGTTTTAGTATTTCATGTTTTTAAAACTTATCTAGATATTCAATAACTTTAATTTAAAATTCACGAATTTAAAAAGAATAGTTGAAATAAGTTAAATTGATTTACTTAGATGGCTAGGTTGTGTGTGTGTTTTTTTCCTACAATAAAGGTTACCTCCCATGAACTTGCATTTTAAAAGGATGACCTAGATAAGAGTTTTTGATCAGGTACTTGCATTTCAAATGAAATACGACTTTGGTTTCTTAAAGCCAATTATCTATGAGCATTTTGAGGAATGAGAGGTTTGGGGAAGGTAAAAAGATTTAGTGGGCTTTGATATTCTGCAGCCACACCTCTGGCCCTGTAAAAACTTATGTGTAAAACAAGGACAGCCATTTTCAGTACCTTAAGGACGAGCAAAGGTTGGCAAAGGGATGACAAATACATTCATCCATTCTTTGGAATGTTTCTTCCATCTGAGTATATTTTCCTTTCAGGCTCTGTAGCAATTATAGAAAGATCTAGTTTACAGGTGTCCCAGTTTCTCTGGAGACGTAAACGCAGGTGGTCTAACTCCCAATACGTGGCTATACCACCGTAAGGGTTGAGAGACACTTTGGTTCAATGAGACCGAGCCAATAATTCAAGTTTCAAGAAGGGAGACAGAGACAAACATAAAGCAAATCACACAGGGTTTATTTACCAGTTTCCGATGGTTCTCGGCACCAGCAGGCCACCCGGAGGATCCGCTGAAAGACACACACGAGGTCTGGGGGTGTGGCCGCGACGGCGTCGGTCACTGCAGCCCTCTGGAAGTTGTCCTAGAGAGGTGCAGGGCAGAGCAAGTCAGGGTCAGCTTTCCCAGAGCTGGAGATGAAGTCTGTGGAGGGCAGACAAGCATCCAAGGATGTGGCCAAAAAGCTCGTGGTTTTAACAGTTCATTTGAAGGTGTGGTGCATCTTCAGTGTGTCTTATCAGGGTCCTACAGAGCACGAGCCTGCTTGGAAGCCAGGGCTACGAAGTTTTAATCTTATCATGGCACGCAGGCATCACAGTTACACTCAGTCACACAAAATGGAGTTACTTATTTCAAATCTAATACACACATCAAACTTATATTCCTTACTCTAATACACACACAAATCTATTTCTATAACAACAGGTAGCACATAACTGAGGGTCATTACTGAGAGCTCGCATGTATGGAAAAGACACATTGATTTAAGGCCTCATTCTCCATCCACTTCCCTTGGGAATGGCAAAACAGGTCTAACTGCAGGATAGTATTAAACTTAATGGTGCCATTAACTGGCCAAATCTCTCCATTGCCCACTTTATAGTAGGGTCAGACTATGTTGCAAAAAAAGCTTGAGGGACTTAGGTCAAATTTCACCCAAAAGGGGTATCTCAAGGCACTGTGGACTGGTTCTCCATCTATGGAGAGACAGATAAATTCCCAGCCAAGAGTTAGAGGTGTTCCTGCTAGTCCTGGCTGTTTTGGGCAGTCCTGCAGTCACCCCATCCTGTAGGCAGACACCCCAGCTGTGTCCCCAACCTGCAGGCATCCAGCAGTGCCCCCAACATGCCTGCACCCACAGTCCCAACAAATATGATCCATTCAAATGAGTTGTCCCTCTTTCAATGACCCCCTGCCTTAGTAAGCTATAGGGACAGTGAAAACATTTAGGTTTTCTCAACACCTTCTCACAGCAGAAGGCCACAGTTATGTAAACATAATATAGCATTGTTATAACAGATGCCTTGTTAGCTGACTAAAATATGATCCATTGTTGGCTGAGAGCCACTACTGTCATAGCTCTTATAAGACTGGCCCAAGACTTTCAAAGGTATGGGATTTGGGGTTTTGTTTCCCCTGAGGTGTGGTTTATTCTCTCTGGGTGGGTTTGTCCCCTGGGGTGAAGTGTGCCAACCCCCCCCCCCATGTATGCCCAGCTTGCATACATGGGCAAGTGTGTGGGTTTGTCTATCTTGTACATTTTGTCTGCCCTCACCAAATAAAGAAAATGTCTCATCCTCCTTCAGCTCCACCGTCTTCTTCAGATTGTCTGGATCTAGAGTGAATCTCCATAGCTCAGGGGTTAGAGCACCTGGCCACTGAAGGAGGGAACTGGTGAACCTTGACATTACACCAGCCTTATTGGGGATCCCTTCTATCTGTTCTGTCCATACAAGGGGTGCCTGGTAAAAGAAAACTCAGTCTAAAATGGCCAACATTACCTCCCCCAGGCTTCCCCTTCCTGCACCCCGCCACTTTCCCGAGCACGCCAAACTAGATAGGTTAGCTATGCCCTCCTATAGCAATGTAGACAGAAGCATGTACAGTATATAACTCCTTGCCCGATTGTGTTTGGGGCTCAGACTTTGGACTTGAACTCCTCTGGGCCCATGGCATAAAATAAACCTCCTGAACCCCAGGCCTCAGAATGTCGCTTGGTCTTTCCATTAGGTGAACCTCTCCAGTTCTGCAACATGCCTAGTACTTTTGTCACCTCAAATGGAGAACTCTCATCCTACAATCTGGTCTCCAGTAGTCAGACTAGTAATCTGATTCCCTACCTTTCATGTTCCCATAAGCACTGGTCCTTTAAGAGGCCTATAAGAGAGAGCAGCAGCCCTTGAAGGGCAGGGAGACTCCCTGTTAAGTTATCCCTGAGACTCTCATAGAAGTTGGTTTCAGGGACTGGAGAAGATTCCTGATGACCTATGTATGCTAGTTAGCCAGCCAGACATGGCACCTTTGGCTCTGAGGACAAATCCTGTTGGTCTTTTGTAGGAAGATTAGAAACTGCTAGGTGTCCCTTATTTTCAAAGCTGGATGAGTTTAGCCTCTCATTTATCCAGCAAAAGGTCCTGTTCAGACTCTCATAAAGCAATTCCAATTGCCATTTTTCACCTGTCCATAGTTACCTTGACACATATCTACAGCCTAGGGTCTCCCAACACTTAATCCTTAGCTCTACCTCAAGGATTTTAAAAAAGCTCAAAGAGTTTAGCCTGATTTTAACTCCAGAAACAAAGGAAGGAAGAGAAAGTGAAGAAAAGAACATCCTTCCAGCCAAAGGGCAAGGATCTCTCTCTCTCCATTGGAACTAGTAACCTACCAGGCAAAAGCCCTGGGGAAGGGCCTTGTGTGATTTTACAGTATTCCTGGATGAAGGAATGTTGTCTTGCATTTGAGGGGGTGACTGGTGCAAATTTCTTTGGTCCATGACTGACTCACCCTGTCACAGGTGTCTTCTAGCAGGGAGCAGCATAACGGCTTTTATTTTTATTTTTTAATTTTTAAAAATTTATCTTTATTGTTGAAAGCATTACAAATGTCCCTCCTTTTCCCCCATTAATTCCCTCCACCACACATCCATCCCACTACCAGGCCTTTCTCATACCAATTGACATTCCAAATCTATGTCCATAGGTTATGCATATAAGCATATAAGTACTTTGATTAACTTCTCTCCACCCACTCCCCTCACCCCCACCTTCCCTCTGAGATCTCTCAATCTGTTCCATACTTCCATGTCTCTGGCTCTATTTTGTTCATCATTTTATTTTATTTAGTATATTCCACATATGAGTGAGATCAGGTAGTACTTGTCTTTCTCTGACTGGCTTATTTTGCGTAGCATAATACTCTTCAGTTCCATCCATGCTATCCCAAATGGTAAGGGATCCTTGTTTTTACAGTTGAATAGTATTCCATGGGGATAAATGTACCACAGCTTTTTTTTATCCACTCATCTAATGGTGGGCACTTGAGGTGCTTCCAGATCTTAGCTATTGGAAACTGCACTGCTATGAATATAGGGGTGCATAAGTTCTTTCTGATTAGTGTTTCAGGTTTCCCAGGATATATTCCTAGAAGTGGGATCACTGGGTCAAAAGGCAGTTCCATTTTTAATTTTTTGAGGAAACTCCATACTATTTTCCATAATGGCTGCCTCAGTCTGCATTCCCACCAGCAGCGTACTAGGGTTCCCTTTTATCTACATCCCCCCCAGCACTTGTTGTTTGTTGATTGTTGATGGTAGCCATTCTCACTGGTGTAAAGTGATACCTCATTGTTATTTTAATTTGCATCTCTCTGATGATTAGTGACTTTGAGCATTTTTTCATATGTCTTTTGCCATCTGCATGTCCTCTCTGGAGAAGTGTCTATTTAGGTCCTGTGTCCATTTTTTAACTGGACTGTTTATCTTTTTTTTTTTATATCTTTATTGATTTCAGAGAGAGGAAAGGAGACGGAGAGAGAGAGATAGAAACATCAATGATGAGAGAGTCATTGATCAAGCCCGCAACCTGGGCATGTGCCCTGACCGGGAATTGAGCCCCGATAGCCTGGATCCTAGGTTGACGCTCAACAGCTGAGCCACGCCTGGCCAGGCTGGACTGTTTATCTTAATATTGTTAAGTTGTATGAGTTTCTTATATATTTTGGATATTAACCCTTTATCAGATGTGACATTGGCAAATATGTTCTCCCATGCAGTGGGCTCTCTGTTAGTTTTGTTGATGGTTTCTATGCTGTGCAGAAGCTTTTTATTTTGATGTAGTCACATTTGTTTATTTTCTACTTTGTCTTGCCCTAGGAGATGTGTCAGCAAACATATTGCCACCAGAGATGTCTGAGATGTTTCTTTTAGTATTTTTATGGTTTCAGATCTTGCATTTAAGTCTTTTATCCATTTTGAGTTTATTTTAGTGTATGGTTGAAGTTGGGGGTTTTAGTTTCTTTTTTTTTTTTTTTTTGCATGCACTTGTCCAAATAACCCACCATTTTTTGAAGAGACTGTCTTTACTCCATTGTATGTTCATGCCTCCTTTGTCAAATATTAATTGAGTATAATGGCTTGGGTTGATTTCTAGGTTCTCTGTTCTGTTCCACTGATCCATATGTCTGTTCTTGTGCCAGTACCAGGCAGTACATTATTGATGTATAAAAAGGCTATTGATTTCTGGGTGTTAATTTTGTATTTTGCTACATTGCTGAATTCATTTATTAAATCTAGTCGTCTTTTGGTGGAGTCTGTAGGGTTTTCTATGTATAATATCATGTCATCTACAAATAATGACAGTTTTACTTCCTCCTTTCCAATTTGGATGCCTTTTATGCTTTGTTCTTGTCTGATCTCTGTGGATAAGCCTTCCATTACTATGTTGAATAGTAATGGTGGAAGTGTTCTGTCTTGTTCCTGTTCTTGGGGGAAATGCTTTTAGTTCTTGTCCATTGAGTATGATGTTGACTATAGATTTTTTATATATGGCCTTTATTACGTTGAGGTATGATCATTCTATTCCTTCCTACTTTGTTGAGAGTTATTATCAAAAATGGGTGTTGGACTTTGTCAAATGCTTTTTCTGTGTCTATTGATATGATCATGTGATTTTTGTCTTTGAATTTGTTTATGTGATATATCACGTTTATTGACTTGTGAATATTGTACCAGCCTTGCATCCCTGGAATAAATCCCACTTGGTCATGGTGTATGATCTTTTTAATATATTACCCCCAGGCCGGGAGCGGCTCAGCCGTTGAGCGTCGACCTAGGATCCAGGTGATCGGGGTTTGATTCCTGGTCAGGGCACATGCCCAGTTGCGGGCTCGATGAATGACTCTCTCATCATTGATGTTTCTATCTCTCTCCCTCTCCTCTCCTCTCTCTGAAATCAATACAGATATATTTAAAAATAATAATAATAATATATTACCAGATCAGATTCGCTAATATTTTGTTGATGATTTTAACATCAATGATCATCAGGGCTATTGGCCTGTAATTCTCTTTCTTTGTACAGTCTTTATCTGGTTTTGGAATTAGGCTAATGCTGGCCTTGTAAAAAAGGCTTGGAAGTGTTCTTTCCTCTTGGAATTTTTGGAATAGTTTTTGGAGGATAGGTATTCTTTGAATGTTTGGTAAAATTCCCCCATGAAGCTGTCTGGACCAGGGCTTTTGTGTGCTGGGAGATTTTTTATAACAGCTTCAACTTCATCAGCAGTTGTCGGCCTACTCATATTTCTGACTCTTCCTGATTGAGTTTTTGCCAGTTGTATTTTTCTAAGAATTTGTCCATTTCCTCCAGGTTGCCCAGGTTGGTGGTATATAGTTGTTCACAGTATTTTCTTACAATCCTTGGTATTTCTGTTGGGTCAATTGTTGTTTCATCTATTTGGTTTCTGATTTTGTTTATTTGCATTCTCTCTTTGTTTCTTGATGAGTCTGGCTAAAGGTTCATCAATCATTTTTACCTTTTCCAAGAACCAGGTGCTGATTTTATTGATCTTTTGTATCATATTTTTTAGTCTTTCTGCCATTTATTTCCACTTGATCTTTATTATTTCCTTTCTTCTACTTACTCTGGGCTTTCTTTGCTGTTCTATTTCTAAACCTTTAAGTTGTAGGGTTAGAGAGTGTATTAAAAGTTTTTCTTGTTTTCCGAGTTAGGCCTGTAGTGCTATGAACTTACTTCTCAGGATTGCTTTCATTGTGTCCCATAGATTTGGGGTTGTTTTGTGTTCATTTTCATTTGTTACCAGAAAGTTTTTGATTTTTTTTTTTTGAATATATCTTTATTGATTTCAAAGAGAAGAAGGGAGTGGGAGAGAGAGAGATAGAAACATCAATGATGAGAGAGAAATCATTGATCGGCTGCTTCCTGCCTGCCCCCGACTCAGGATAGAGCCCACAACACAAGCATGTGCCCTGTCCGGGAATCAAACCATGATCTCCTAAATCCTAGGTCTATGCTCAACCAGTGAACCAAGCCTGGCCAGGCTTGACTTCTTTCTTGATGTCTTTGGTAGCCCATTCATTGCTTTAAAACATGCTATTCAGCCCCCATGTGTTTGAATGTTTTTTAGTGTTTTTATTGTAGTTCATTTCTAATTTCATACCACTGTGTTCTGAGAAGATGCTTGATATGATTTCAATCTTGAACTTATAGAGACTTGTTTGTGTCCTAACGTGTGGTCTGTTTTGCGAATGTCCTGTACGCATTTGAGAAGAATGTATTTTCTGTAGCTTTGGGGGTGGAATCTTCTGTAAATGTTAATAAAATCCATCTGATCTAGTGTGTAATTTAGGGTCACTCTTTTCTTGTTAATTTTTTCTCTAGAAGGCCTATCTAGTGAAGTCAGTGGAGTGTTAAAGTCCCATAGTATGACTGTACTGCTATCTATCTCTCACTTAAAGTCTTCCGGAAGTTTTTTATATACTTTGGTGCTCTTATATTGGGGGCATATATGTTTATCAGGGTTATGTCCTCTTGTTGGATCTACCCCTTTAATATTATGTAGTGATCTTTCTTGTCTCCCGTTATGTTCTTCATTTTGAAGTCTATTTGTCTGATATCAGTATTGCTACCCCAGAATTTTTTTCTTTTCCATTTGCATAGAAATTATTTTCCATTTCTTCACAATCAATCCTGTGTGAGTCTTTTGTTCTGAGATGGATCTCTTATAGACAGCATATATATGAGTCATGTTTCCTTATCCGCTCAGCCACCTTATGTCATTTAATTCGAGTATTTAATCCATTTACATTTAAAGTTATTATTGATAGATACTTATTTATTGCCATTTTAATTATTTATGTCAATGATTCTCTCTCTCTCTACTTCTACTTCTAATTACAGTAGTCCCTTTCACATTTCCTGTAATGCTGATTTGGTGTGGCTAAACTCACTTAGCCTTTTTTTGGTCTGGAAAGCTCTTTATTTCACTATCTATTTTGAATAATAGCCTTGCTGGATAGAGTAGCCTTGATTTCAGATCCTTGTTTTGCATTACCTTGAATACTTCAGGCCATTCCTTTCTAGCCTGTAGAATTTATGAATGGAAGTCAGCTGACAGCCTTATGGGAGCTTCTTTGTAGGTAGCAGATTGTTTTTCTCTTGTTGCCTTTAATATTCTTTGTCTTGAATTTTTGGCATTTTAATTATGATGTGTCTGGGCATGGGCCTCATTGGATTCTTCTTTCTTGAGACTCTATGTGCCTCCTGAACCTGTTTGACTTTTTTCCTTGACCAGGTTAGGGAAGTTTTCTGTCATTATTTTATCAAACAGGTGCTCTAGCCTTTGCTTACTTTTGACCTCTTCTAGCAGACCTATGATGTGAATATTGTTATGTTTCATGTTGTCCCACAGCTTCCTTAGAATATCTTCCTGCTTTTTAATTGGCTTTTTTTTGAATCTTTGATTGATTTTTTCTACCCTGTCTTCTAATTAACTGATCTGATCCTTAGCTTCCTCTAATCTGCTGTTTATTCCTTCAAATGTATTCTTTATTTCTGCTATGCTATTCTTCATTTCTGACTGCTCATTTTTCACAGTTTCCATATCTTTTTTCATGCTGTCGAGCATCCTTACAATCAGTATTCTGAACTCTATATCTGATAGATTTCTTATCTCCATTTCATTTGGCTCTTTTTCTGGGCACTTGTCTAGTTCTTTCATTTGGGGCTTGTTTTTTTGTATCCCCATTTTGGCTGTCTATTTGGCTTTGTTTCTATGTATTAGGTAGATCTGCTAAGACTCTTATTCTTCTTGGAGTATTTCTGGTGCAAACCAAAGTCAGACACTGTCTGTGACTGGCCTTGAGTACCCTATTTGGCCCTATCAACAATCCTCAGCTTGAGTGTTCTGGCCACCATGGCCAGAAGAATATACCTAAGGAACTAACAGCAAAGGTAGAACAAGATCCCTATTGTACAGGACAAGGCCCAACAAGCTAGCCCAATAATTACCGCTCCCCCTGAGTTCCTATAGAAAGAACAAACCAGTCACGCTGCTCGGGCCAAGCATAACCCCATTACTCATTGTAAAACATTGTGTTTAATTCATCCCTTTTGTGTTGCTAAAGGTCCCCCCTTGTTTCCTGTAACAAAAGCTGACAACCTAACAAATTCTTGGAAACCCCTTTACCACAGTGCCTTTGTGGTTACTGAGTATAAAATGAGGGAAGAACTAAGGGTCAGGGCTGCAGTTTGGCTCTTACATAGGTGAGATGCTGCAACTATAGCTGCTGGCCAGCTAATAAAGTCTCCAAAAATTCACACACAAACTCTGGTGGTCGTCTGTCGCTGGTCACCCCAGAACATAAGGACCCCCTCTGTTGGGGCTGGGTACATTTAGACCAGACCAAGATGCACACCAAAGTCTTCTCTTCCAAGGCCTGGGTCTAGAAGCAGTTCAGGCAAAAACTCAAAGCACTCTGAGGTCTCCCTTTGCCTGCAGGCTGATTAATCTGAATCTCTTAGTGAGTCTTAGGCTGTAGAAACTCCATGGGGAAGGGAGAGACTTTTCCCAGCAGGGTAGGGCAATTGCTTTCCCCTCAGGCAAAAGCTGCTTTGGGAGACAAATGTCTGCAGGTGAAAGATGTCCTCTGCAATATGGAGGAATGACTCAGCACAGGAATCAAGATGAGTGCCCTCTGAGCTTTATCTCCAGAGCCCACAGCCAAGATCTCCAGAGTCCTCACACAGTTCCAGTCCATTCTGCCCTGCCTCTACTGGGCTCCAAGGTGAGTGGCTGCACTTAAAATTTTGTGTATTGGCTCTTTAAGAGGGTGCCTGCATTTCCAGGTCTCTCTCCCTGGCAGGCAGAAACTCTGATGCTTTTCACAGTCAGATGTTATCTGGGCACCTTTCTCAGTTCTTCTCCTCTTGGCTGGGAAGCCTGGGCTGTGGTTTAGGCCCCAGAGTCTTCAGTGGGATCTTCCCACAACTGTGATATCCCTCAGGGTCTTTGGCCATTGCCTGTGGGAGCCCAGCCAGCCCTCTTATGCCTCCACACTTCCTACCAGTCTCTTTGTGGTCTCCACTTTTCATCCTTGATGTTGAGGGTGCTCTACAGCTACTCTTCAGCTGCAGCTGACTGTTCACATGGTTTTTCTGTATTTTAGTTGTGTAGCGGAAAAGACTCAGGCCATACACCGGAGGAGGTGAAGGGAGACCTTTATTAATGCATGCAGTCCCAGAGGAGGCATCTCCAAATTCTGGGCCCCGAACAAAGGGCTTGGGTCAGCTTTATAGGGTCGGAGGTCGGGCCTGCTTGTGGAGCGAAAATAGTGGGCGGGGTTACAGAGGTCAGATAAGGTTACATATACATTCAGGCAGGTCATCTGATACCTGAAATGGGGAATCTTCCTAAAATGGCGGCAGTTCCTGCCTCAGTTGCAATTCCAATTTGGTCCTGGGAGAGTGTCAGTGCAGCTTCCACTCAGTCTGCTGCCATCTTTAATCCCCTTAATGGCTTTTAAATTCTTTACCCGTGCCTGCACAGTGCAGCAATCTGAAGAGACAAAACTCCATGGCCAAAGTAAAATATGCAGGGAGGAATGTGACCACATTTAGTCATGCCTTTCATGCCAAAGTGGCAATGACTGGCTCCAGAGATGAAAAAAATCTAAGTCACAATAACAGCAATCTGAGTCACAGCACCATTATGTAGGCAGCAGGAAACTGCCCTGGGTGTTATTCTGGTGGGATCAGAATTGACCTTGGTTCTGTAACCACGGTACTTGTGTTCTGGCCAGGAAAGAATTCAAGGCCAAAACCTGAACTCTAAGAGAACATTTATTTTCTTAATCACAGAGATATAAAAAGTAATTCCTATAAGAAATGCACTTAGGAAACAAGTTTTAGAGGCAAAGGCAGGATCCTTGGAGCTGGAGAGTGAGGAATCTAATGCTAACATTCCTGGGGGGGCGGGAAGGAAGGGGAAGGAGCAGGAGAGAACATGCTTTCAGGAGGAAGAGTGCTGGATCCTCCATCCTAATAGTTTAAGAGTGGAGATCTTAGGGGAGGTCCCAGGGTAAGAGCTCATGTAATATTCAGTAGCTTTCCTGATGTGTCCTTTGAGGTTTGTGATCTCCACTGATTGATTGGTCACTGCCAGGGCAGGGGCCATTATCCAATGCAGCTGGTCTTCAGGTCAGCTTCAGCTGGTTTTGTTGCTTTTCTGGGCCTGGGGATGAAATACAACTGAGCTTAAATATTATTTCTAGGAAGCAAAAGTCAGGGGGTACAAACCACTTGACCAGTAATATGCTAGGGGAAGAAATGCCACCCTGGGGGCAAGGTATGACCCTACAATTGTCCTTTGCTGGGCATCCAGAGCTTTCCACCCTGATGACCTTCTGTACCTAGCCAATCATCTTTGCTGTGTTCATGTCTGTCTGCCTATCAAAATAATAAACTCTACCCAGATGCCAATGCTCCAAATTTAAATCTATTTTTTAAAGAGGCATGTGAAAAAAAGTATAAAGCTTCTGATAATCACCTTTCTTAAATGCTAATGAACCTGACTTTGTCAGTCCCTATATAAGAGGTTGGCCTAACTAGTCTCAAACATCCCATTTAGCCTAAATATTCCAACACATTTTGCTCATAACCCGCTCAGCTTATTTTATCATCCTCGTTTTAGCCCCACTTTCTACCTACAATGCCTGAACCATATACAACTCACTTTTACATGTACTCTTTTTGGATACTCTCAACAATTTTATGAGAATCATACATTCAATAATTTTATATAGGGTGAAAATGCCTCAGGATAAAAAATATACCAGGATTGAGTGAGTGATAAGATGGAGTCTTTTTCTGAAGTTTGGGAATTCCATTATCTTTACAGAGTAGCAAAAACATACATGAGGATACTTCTGGGATAATGACTATATTTGTATTTACATGTTTATATATTTTGTTACAGAAGTGAACATGATTATAAGGCATCAATAAACATGAAAAATATGTAAATATTAATTTTCCAATTGATTCATAAAAAGTATGGTTTCTTTCTCTAAAATGAAGAAACTGATTTTATTTGTGGAAACATAAACACATTCATTTAAATTTAGACTTCTGCTTCACAAGCCCATTTAGCTACTGGGCAAATCAATGGATACAAGTAATTTATTAACAATATAATTGGTAAAAACCTATTTGTTGAAGAAGAGTTCAATCATCTGGGATCTTATTATTCCTGAAAACCATATGATCTGATAATGTGCATTTATGTTCTCTCCATTCTTTTAAATTATTGAAAATCTTCCTCTTAAGAATATTCTGAGTAAAATTATCTTCCATTTCTACAGTACTGCATAGTTTATTAAGAACGTTGATGTAAATTATCTAATTATATCACTCTGAAGTAGTTACTGTCCCATTTTATAGTTGAGAACACTGAAAATAAGTGACTAAGTAACTAGCTCAATTTCATATAGCTAGTAAGTAGCAGGGGGCACACTTGAACTCAGGTTTCTGATTATACTTTCAAAGTTCTTGCCATTACACTTTACTCTTTATGGAAATCACTTACTTCTGTTCATTTGTAACAATTATATTTCAAACTCTTTGGTAAAAATCCATGAAAACATTGTGCCATGTAACATATTCCTAAGTAACAAATTGAAGAAACACTGCCTTCTGCAATTTGTCATAAAGCAGCTATATTTATTTTACTATACAACTGAATATTGGAATAATTTAGTTGATGGGATAAAGGGAGAAACAGTGAGAAGTTTGTCTAGTTAATATGGATGCTAAGGCAATAGGAGCCTTTCGCTATTTATGCTTTTGAAAATCAATGCTTTGAACCAACATTGAAGTTTTGTACTGAGTTGTTGCCAAAGGCTAGTGTATCTGAACATAGCATTTGTGAGGAGTCTTTTTTTCTAAAAGAGAAAATACTTTTTACAGACTCATCAGGTCACTTCAGTGCCTAAATATTAAGAAAAATGTCATAGTTTTGCAGGTTGTCTACAGGGCAAGACTCTGTTTTAGGCTTATGGAGATTACTTTCCTGGAAAATCTTCAGGGGCATTTAGCAGAAATCTATTCCAGGAAAACTTGGGCCAGTCTGTCCACCACCTTTTACCTCAGTTTTCCCCTCTGTACAGTAAAGGAGCTATTTCTTTGAGTACAAAAAATGCCTGGCATTTATGCTCACCTTAATTCAATCTAAAAATTCAGAACAGGGGAAAGAGTGGAGCTCTCTTTGGTTTAGGCAGAGGTGCTGTTAACCTTGTGTTAGTTCTGGCCCTGCAATTTAATGGGGAACACCTGCACCTTAGATCAAGCCAAGACGTCTCCCCCTGACTCTAACTCTAAGCAAGACAACCTAGGCTTTTTTCTTTGGTGTTAGTAAGCAAAAATTAAGCTCATTAATATAGGGCTATTATAAAGGGGAATGAATGAATGTCTGGGAAGAGGCTAAAGCTTCTCAATTGTAAGGTTGTTTTTTTAAATAATAGGTTCTTATATACAGCTAGGTGTGGGTGTATGTAAAATCTATTTTATAGATAATAGCTCTACATTATTCTTCTGGTGAAGTAAATCTTTTATTAGCTGGGTGAGGTTTATGAAAGTTTTGTTAGATTTCAGTGTTAGCTGGGTTGGGTACAGAAAACCAGTACAGAAACTAGGGTACAGAAACTCACCAAAGGGGGAAGTCCAGATGCTTAGAAAGGGGAAAAACTGGGAAAACAAGAACCTTGTCCCCAGGGTAATCTATCTTCCCCTAGCATATTGCTGGTCATGCTGTTTAGATACCCCTGAGTGTTCCTCCCTAAAGCTAACATCAAGGACTCAGTTGTATTTTAGCTCCAGGCCCAGATAAGCAGGGAAACCAGAAACCAGACAAGTTGTACCAGGCTGACTCATGACCAGATACATTGACTAATGACCCCTGCACTGGCATTTACCAATCAATGGAGACCATGACCCTGAAAGAGCACACCTGAAAAGCTGATGAATATTCTATTAAGATCCTCCCTTGAGACCTCCCCTCAGATTCCCACCTGAAAGAAAGTGATAAATATGCTCAGGACAAAGGACCTAGTGCATGCTCTTCCCCACCACCACCACCAGGGGAGCATGCAAGCACCATCTCCATCCCTCCAAGGGGACCCTAGGAGACTTGCAAAAGGGGAGCAATTGGCAGTTTCTCTGACTTCTCAGTGAGCCAAAGCAACCCAGCCTAGGCTCTCCTGTTACTTCTTCTATGCTCTTCCTTATTTCACTGTCCCAAGTATATTTTGCTGCCATCATCAACCCAATACCCCTTGGTTCGGTGCTGTGTAGTCCTTCCCTCTGGATATCCTATCCTCCATCCTCTTTCCTCGAATAAATTAAGTTTTTCTTTATTCACCATCTGTGATGGCTATTTAGCTTGCCTGGACCATCTACCATTAACCTTTCATTCAGCTCCCACACAGAAGCAGTGTGGATTAATATCAAAGAATGCAAGTTAGAGTAAGCAGAGATCATACATTTTCCAAGACCTTGCTAGCTCCCTGATGCCTTGAAAAGCTACACTCCTTTTCTACATAGTAATGTTAAATACACTGTTTTCTTCTTAAGTGATCTTCTGAATCACCATGACGAAGCCTAATACAATGTTAGCCTCATTGTGAGTATTAAAGACCTCGACTTTCTTTTAAGCGATTCTGCATTTACATTAGCTAATATGGTAATTTCTGCCATGTTAAGTGGTTTTATAAATGTTTTGTATATTTTAAATATTTAGAGCTAAACTTTTGATTTTTAACTAATGTTTTCTCAATTTTCACAGTAGGAGACTTTCACTATTTATGCTGGAACACATATCTGACTTTTGGGTCATTTGTGCTGCATTTGTTGTCAGCCTTATTGATTGCCACCAATATGGTAGCCATCTGTTGATTAGACATGTGCATTAAAGTGTATCTTTTAAATCATTTTGTACCTTGATTAACACTCAAAATAGCTGAAAGTAATCTTGCAAGTTTATTAGTTCTTTTCCCTTTAAGTTTTTATGAAAATAAAAAACAAAAAACAGTGACTGAAAACAGATGGAGCTGTCAAGGATCACTCACACAGGTGAGCTGAATTGAGCTGATTAGTTGTTAAGTGATTACAGCTGTTAGGTTAGAGTGAGGAAATTGTAGAAGATCAGGGCCTCCCCTTATGAAAGAAGATTTGGAGCAAGCATCATAAAAAAATAGAATTGTTATGAGAATTATGTGTCTTGGACTTGAAAAGCAACATAAAGAAAAAATAAAAAGCAAAAACACAAACTGCCTTAAATTAAGACTTTTTAAATTAAAAATTATAGTAGGAGATTTTGAATAGCTTCTTGTCTTAAAAGTGAGTTTATAGTGAGAAATAATTCAAACATCTTAAAGTAGACTTAATGACATGTAAGGGAAACTGGAACTTTAACATTTTTTCTGTCAAATTTTGGTGGCAGCCTGAAATATAAAATATTTTACTGAAAGTTGATATCTTGCATATTCTTTATAGATACATTGAGGCCTCCTAAAAAAGTTATAGACAACCATAATTTTATATGTGGCAAACACACTCAGTTTAAGGTTAGATCCATAAAGCATGTTGATGGGTACCTTCTTACATGTCAAGAATAAACTCAAAATGGATTGAAGACTTAAATGTAAAACTCAAAATGATAAATTTCCTAGAAGAAAACATAGGTAGTACAATTTATGACATTTCTTATAGCAATATTTTTTCTTATATATCACCTTGGGCAAAGGAAACAAAAGAAAAAATAAACAAATGGGACTACGTCAAACTAAAAAGCTTTTGCACTGTAAAGGAAACCATCAAAAAATGAAAAGACAACCTTCTAAATGGGAGAACACATTCACCAAAGATATACCTGGTAA
Organism: Miniopterus schreibersii; assembly: GCF_964146895.1. Taxonomy (NCBI): domain Eukaryota; kingdom Metazoa; phylum Chordata; class Mammalia; order Chiroptera; family Miniopteridae; genus Miniopterus; species Miniopterus schreibersii. The sequence goes on from NC_138104.1 coordinate 48,606,473, forward strand.
GGAGTTAATATCCAAAATTTATGAGGAACTCATACTACTCAACACCAAAAAAAACCCCAATCAAACAAACAAACAAAACACCCCAAAACAATCGAATTAAAAAATAAGTAAATGAGTAGAGGACCTGAGTAAACATTTCTCCAATAAATACATTCAAATGGCCAATAGACATATGGAAAGATGCTCAATGTTACTAATAATCAAAGTAATGCAAATTAGAACCAAAATGAGATATCACCTCACACTTGCCAGAATGGCTACCATCAATAAATCAACAAACAAGTGCTGGGGAGGATGTGGAGAAAAGGGAACCCTCATGTGCTGTTGGTGGGGATGCAGACTGGTGCAGCCACTGTGGAAAACAGTATGGAGTTTCTTAAAAGATTAAAAATGGACCTGCCTTAGGACTGTTGTGCTCGCGGGACGCGAAGAAAACTCGAGACACAGAGAATGTAGAATTTAGGTGGAGATGCAGAGGGTTGAGGCTCTGGAGGCGCTGCAACAACCCTCCTTACCATCCAGCGATTTTTATTGTGAGTTACAGAAAGGAAGGTGTGAAAAGATAGTGATCAGTAGGAACTATAAAATGCGCATAAACAAATGGCTTTGTTTTATGCTAATGCTTCACATTTGTTCTTAAGGCCATAACCCTCCTGGGGGCAAGCTTCCCAGGTAGATAAGGATCTGTTTTCAGTTCCTGTCAGAAATGTCTCCCTCATTTTCAAGGGGATTTCTGCAATTCTGGGGAAGCTTGCTACCCAACTCCTTCAGAGTTTGTTTGTTGTTTGCTGGCCTTTTCCTACATAGGACTCTGCAATACCACTTTTGGAGATTTATCTGAAGAAACCCGAAACACTAATTTGAAAGAGTATATGCACACCTATAATCATTGCAGTATTATTTACAATAGCTAAGATATGGAAGAAACCCAAGTGTTCATCAATAGATAAATAGATAAAAAAGCGGTGGCACTTGTATACAAAGTAATATTACTCAGCCATAAAATGAAAGAAAATATTACCATTTGCGCCAGCAGGGATGGACCTGGAGGGTATTATACTCAATGAAATAAGTCAGAGAAAGACAAATACCATATGATGTCACTTATATGTGGAATCTAAAGAACAAACTAAATGAACAAACAAAATTATAACAGACTCATTTACAGAGTGCAGACTGGTGGTTGCCAGATGGGAGGCAAGTTAGGGGACTGGGAGAAAGAAGTGAAGGGTTTAGGAAGTAAAAATTGGTAGTTACAAAATTGTCAGGGCGATGTAAATTAAAACATAGGAAATATAGTCAACAATATTATAACTATGTGTTGTACAAGTTGGGCACTGGAAATATTGAGGGGAACACTATTTAAAGTATATGATTGTCTAACTAATAAACTGTACACCTGATACCAACAAAATAATGTTGAAAGTAAAGTAATTGAAAAATAAAAAATAAGCCCTGGGTGGTGTGGCTCAGTTGGTTTGAACATCATCCTATACACCGAGAGGATGCAGGTTCAATTCCCAATCAGGGTACATACCCAGGTTGCAGGTTCGATCTTTGGTTGGGACATGTGCAGGAGGCAACTGATTGGTGTTTCTCTCTCTCTAAAATCAATAAAAGCATATCCTTGGGTTAAGATTAAATAAAAAAAGAAAGAAAAAGAAAAAAATTTAAAACATGGCTGTGTAGCTCAGTTGGTTAGAGCATTGTCTCACTATGCCAAGGTTGCAGGTTTGATTCTGGTCAGGGTACATGCAACAATCAACTAATGAACGCATAAACAAGTGGAACAACAAATCGAAGTTTCTCTCCCTCTCACTCTCTCTCTCCAAAATCAATAAATAAATAAAATAAAAATTTTAGAAAAGTAAAAAAAGAAAGTTTCAAAACCTTAGAATTTTTTTTGATCATACAGTTTTATTGCTTAACAGCAGAAAGAAGCCCAGCAAAGTAATCTGTATAGTTGCTCATTTCTGGAAACATCTCTTATTATCCAATCTAGCCTACATAAAACTACCAGATGAAATACCACAATTATTGCAGTGTTCTTTTACCCAAACACATCCAATAGCTCCCCATCACAAGCCATAGGGAAGACCATGAAAGATCCAATCTTAACTGACCTAATACTATATATGGTGCAAACTACTGTGCTTTTGTTCATTTGCTTCACTAGTCCTAGAATATCAGGAATAGTACAGTAGTGGTTAAAACACAGACTGCCTGTGTTTTATTCTGACACTTATTAGCTACATTACCTTAGTCATATTACTAAAATTATTTGTGTTTCCTAGCATGATTGTATTAAATGAACTGGTATATAAAATGCTGAAGAAGGTACCCTGCACAGAGTAGCTTCTATGTTAAGTGCTCATTATCATCACTTTTATTCCTCCCTCCTTCAACAACCAGTTTAGCTCTCATCATCCCCAGAAAGTCTCAAAACATCCTTGTGCTCCTCTGAACTCTTATGTCACTTATAATCACTATGAATCCTTTGGTCTTTTATTTTATTCCACCACAGGAAATAGTTTATATCATTTTAACTTTATTTAAATTATTTTAAGTGTATATTCAAGTTCTGCCTCTCCAAATGGACTATAAACTGCTTTAGGAAAAAACAAAACAAAACAAAATATGCCTTATACTTATTTTTCTTCCTTTCAACAAATCATTGCATAGAAGATACTCAAGGAATATATTTCAAGTGAATAAATCAATAATTGATTTTAATAAGTGGCAAATTTCACAGATTTAAATGTAGCATCAAACATTTTAACCACAAGAAGAAAATGAGTATTTCTCCTTTGAAGTGTAGCAGCAGAAAATGCTTCGTTGTTATGATTTTTCCCTGAGAAGGCAATGAGCTTATACTCTAATTGCAGTTCCTTGGCCTGTTTTAGAGGAGATTTATTTCATTGTAGCCAAGATAAAATGTTTCCTAATAGGAAAGTAACCATTAAAATTTCATGGCTTCATTAAGATTGTAAGACAGTTTGACACATTTTATTGAATGAAAAATACAGGTGAAACAGCAAATATAAAATTTCCAGGAAATTTATCTAAGATACTTTATAAGTATATGCAAAACTCAATGCAGCTAGGGACCCACAGAATAGGTTCTAATTGAAAATTATAAATTAAGATTCCAAGATGGCTGCAGAAAGAGTGAAAGCTACACTCAACCTGCTCCTGGCCCCAAACAGGATTTACAGCTAAATTACAGAGCAATCAAGCTGAATAACCAATTGAAGGCTAGCTGAACTGAAATATAATAACCAAAGATTTACAAAAGAAACCACATAAAGACTAGTAAGAAGGGTGGAGACATGGAAAAGGATAACCCCTACATTCAGGTTCAGTGGCAGCTGAGAAGCTGGAGGGATATCATGGCAGAAAAACTCCCTCCTCCTAGAAGCATGGGGTCTAAACCCAACACAGAAATCCCCAATCCAGAGTAACAGAGGCAGGAAGAGGGGACCACATAGCATCTGGTGGTGAAAATCAGCAAGGATTCAGTCCACCTGGGAGACCCAGACCCCACCTTTGCAGGGATGAGCACTCCTATCATTATAGCACCAACCTGGGGAGTTCACTGTGTGATCTCTGACTACTGGTAAGGCCACACTGCTCTACTTGGGTCCTGCAGAAGGATCTACTTGCAGCACTCAGCAGTGACTTTAAGGGGCCCTCTTTTTCTGAGAAAGGTTTTGTCAGCAATTCAAAGAGTGATTAAACTTTGTGGCTTGGGAAATAGGGCCAGTCTCCCCCACTTGGACTTCACAGCTGGTGCTCTGCCACCCACTGTTGAATCACTTGGCTGGCTCCATACTACTGCCTTCAGTGGCATGAGGGGATCAAAGTGCCACACAGAGCTGGGATTTTTTTATTGTGTCTCTCAGGGAACCTTTTGTCCAGGAACCAGATGGTTGAGTGCTGGGGTGTGGGGCTACATTGTGGGGGTCAAATACATTCACCCCTGCAAGTTCAGACTGTGATACCCCTAAAAGGGGAAGAGGTACCTGCTCCCTTCTTATAGGCTTGTGGGCACCATCCATAACATGAGACTGCTTCAATCAGCCCTGCCAAGCCCTGGATATCCCACCCCACTGGCTTCAGTTTTGTGGGAGGAAGGGAGAACAGCTCATATCTGGGACACCCAAAGTGTGAGACCCTTGGAGACTGTTGTCTGGGACTGGGACAAACTGCTTAGCTCCCTCCTGCAGCCTGGGCCAGCATCGCTCCCAAATGGAGACCTTTTTGATCTAGCCCTCTGAGCCCAGGGCAGTTGAGTTTGCTCCTGCAGAGGGGGATGGCAGGCTGCCCCCAAGATGAACCTGCAGTGAGCCTCTCCAGAGGGAACTAGAGTTGAAGATTCTGGCAGAGACTGAGGGGTTTGGTTTTGGAGCAGGGGATATTTTCCCCTCACTGAGTGCCTGACTGGATGAACCCCAAGTAAGGGACCCACAAGCTCTGTCCTACTGACACTGGTTTTCCAGCTTTACTGAGCTTGCAAACTGTGGAAAGGTCTGTGGGTTATTACCAGCTTGGGCTCATCCTACAGTCTTACTTTGGAAGCTTATGGTGGGAGACCAGTCAACCTGATGGCGAGGCAAAGTAGCTGACAGGTGGAGGTGGACCTCAGAGAGCCTCAGTTCTTTTAAAGATTTGCACCCAGCTCTAAGCTGAAAGAAGCTGACACTTATACACAGATTGGCTCTACCCATGCACACCCAGGTACATTGAATGCAGACAAAGTGAACTGCATGGCAGCTACAGAAAGATAGCCCAAGGCTGGTTACACACAATGTTTGACAGTGACCTGTACCTGAAACCCACCAAAGTTGACCCAGAACCAACACAACCAGTGATGAGCTTCAGTCAGCACCAGAGCTCCAGCCAAATACCCACACAAGTGGCACACACAAAGAAAAATTCTGGCAGGCACCAGACCTTCCTGGGAACAACTTGTCTTAGGGGATAACCCCAGCACAATGTATCATACAAGATAATAGAGGTTTACCCTTATAATCAGCCAAACAAAAGGGTTAACTCCACCCATTAAAGAGCCAAAAGCATTCAAGACTCAACTACAACAGGAAGGTGAACATAACAAAAAGGAACATTCCTGGAGAACCAAGCTCATGTGATCTGAAAGACTGTTCCACTGAGCCCAACAAGACACCTCATTGTAAAGCCATCATAACAAGTTTGAGAGTATAGCAAATCCACCTAATACACAGAGACAAAATGGGGAGACAAAGAAATATGCCCCAAACAAGAGAACAAAAGACACCCCCCAAAAAGAATTTAATGAGCCCAGCCAGTGTGGCTCAGCAGTTGAGCATCAACTTATGATCCAGGAGATTGAGGTTCAATTTCCTGTCAGGGCACATACCTGGGTTGTGAGCTCGATCCCCAGTAGGGGGCCCCCAGAAGGCACTTAATCAATGATTCTATCATCAATGATGTTTCTATCTCCCTCTCACTTCCTCTCTCTGAAAATCAATAAAGAGATATTTAAAAAAAATAATTTAATAAAATGGAAGCAACCAAGATATCAGACATAGAGAGGGACAGGATGGCAGTGTAAGTAACTGCAGTACCCACCGATTCCCACAACCACATCAAAATTACAACTAAAATACAGAACAACCATCATTCAGAACCTCTTGAAATCTAGCTGAACAGAAGTCCTACAACCAGAAAACTGAAGAAGCAATGAGATCTGTAGGAGAAGTGGAGACTCAGGCAGATCTGGGCTTAATCACTGAGACGCAGCAGCGGCCTCACACCTGGTGCCACAGTTTAAACCCCAGAGTGTTATCTCAGTGGTGGAGATTTCCCAGAGGCGTGAGGAGTCCCAGCACCACAACACGCCCTCCAGCCCAGGGTTCCAGGGCCAGGAAGAGAAGTCCCCACAACTTTGGGCTGTAAAAACCAGCTAGGACTGTCGCTGAGGAACACGAAGGCTGCGGGAGTCCCAGGCTTTCCTTTTAAAGGGCCAGTGCAGGGACTTACTCAGATGCACTCCCTCTGAGCTCCAGCTTCTGGCAGCAGCTTGAAAGGAGCCAGGGACATTTAGGGAGGAACTAACTTGCCTGAAATTAGGGTGAGAAGAGAAGGGGCAGCTTTCTCCCGGACAGAAGAGATGGCAGAGGCCATTGCTCCTTTGGCAAGCCCTCCCCCAACATAGCTGGCAGGCAGGCACCATATTTGACTCTCCAGCACCTGACTCACAGCTTAGGCCCCACCCTGGTGATTCCCAGTGACCCTGCCCCTCCCTACCTGCAAGCTCATCCAAGCCATTTCCAGTGGCTTTTCTATGCAACTGGCTTCTCGAGCCTCATGCTTAGGACTTTCCTAAAATCTATCAAACAAATAGCAGCATGCCCCATATGGCTTGATAAGTGGTCCCAGGCCTGACACTAGTGACAGCCTGCATTGGTTCATAGCTTGGCCTCTCCTGGACAACGACAAGCCCAATACTAGTAGCAGCCACCTACGGTTTGCTATGTAGTCATGCTGAGTAGCCCTGGGCAAGGCACAGGCAGAGGCTGACTTTCACTTCCAGAGAAGCCCCAGAGACAGTGCACCCGGTGGTCAGACTCGACTATGCTGGATTACAACCTTACCACATCCATGAGTGATGCACTCAAGGGGCACACTTGGTGAACACCAAAGCCCCACTGAAATAAATCCTGCTCCATATGGCTGTCTCCAGCACAGCAGCTCTTTGGCTCTAGTTGCAGCTGTTTTTCACAGCTGATTGGCCTGGGGGTAAATTCCTCCCAGTGACACCAACAACAACCAAGGTTCAACTACAACAGGACAGTACATACAGCCCACACAGGTGACCACCTAACTCAGGTGACTGGGGAGGCTGAGCCACTGGGCTCTAAAGCCACAAAGCCACACTACAAATTCCAGGAGACATAGCAGCTCTACCTAATACATAGAAACAAACACCTGGAAGCAGCCAAAATGTGGAGGCAAAGAAACATGTCACAAAGGAAAGAACAGAAGAAATCTCCTGAAAAGGAGCTAAATGAAATAAAACCAATCAAGCTACTAGATACAGAGTTCAGAATAATTGTTCTAAGGATGCTCAAGAATCTTAGTAAGACTATTACAAAAACAAGTGAGACCACTGATGAAATAATAAAGTACCAGTCAGAAATGAAGGCTACACGAACTGAAATGAAGAATAATTTACAGGGAATCATCAGATTCTTAGAATCAAATCAGCAATTTGGAATATGAGGAAACAAAAAACACTCAACGAGAAGAGCAAAAAGAAAAAAGAATCCAGAAATATGAAGATAATATAAGGAGCCTCTGGGACAACTTCAAGGTGCCCAACATTCATATTATTGGCATGCCAGAAGGAGAAGAAAGAGAGCAAGAAATTGAAAACCTATTTGAAAAAAGAATGACAGAAAACTTCCCCTACCTGGGGAAAGAAATAGACTTACAAGTCCAGGAAGCACAGGGAGCCCCAAACAAGAGGAACCCAAGGAGGCCCACAGCAAGACGCATCATAATTAAAATGCCAAAGGTTAAAGACAAAGATAGAATCTTAAAAGCAGCAAAAGAAAAGCAGTTAGTTACCTACAACGGAGCACCCATACGACTGTCAGTTGATTTCTCAATAGAAACCTTGCAGGCCAGAGGGTTGTCAAGAAATATTCAAAGTGATAAAAAACAAGAACCTACAACCAAGATTGCTCTACCCAGCAAGGCTATCATTTAGAATTGAAGGTCAGATAAAGAGCTTCTCAGACAAGGAAAAGCTAAAGGAGTTCATCACCACTAGACCAGTACTACATGAAATGTAGAAGGATCTTCTTTAGAAGAAACTAATGAACAAAAGAATCTGACAAACGAAATAGTTCCAGAGACTTTGATGCATGCAACAGATGATCATATTTCAGAGGGAAGGGGGGTGGAGAGAGGAAAGAGATTTACCAAAGAAGTTATATGCATAACCCATGTAAACAATAATGGGGTGAAGGCCTGGGGAAGGGGTGGGAGCGAAGTGAAGAGCGTTAATTGGGGGCAAAAATGGGACACCTGTAATACTTTCATCAATAAAGATAAATTAAAAATAAATAATAAATAAATAATAAATAAATAAATAATAAAATTAAAAACAAAAACAAAAACAAAACAAAACACCGTATCAGATGTAGAGTTTAAAACAATGGTTACAGAGATGTTCAAGCCTGGCCAGGTGTGGCTCAGTGTTTGAGCATTGACCCAGGAACTGAGGGGTCACCATTTGATTCCTAGTTAGTGCACATGATCGGTTCTCGAGCTTGATCCTCAGTGGAGTCATGCAGGAGGCGATGGATCGATGATGTTTCTCTCTTATCAATGCATGTATCTCTCTATCCCTTTTCCTCCCTTTCTCTCTAAAAGCCAATAAAAACTTTTTTTTTTCATAAAAAGAATGCTTAAGGACCTAGAGGAAGAATGTTTGATCTCAGTGAGAACTTAAACAAAGAGAGAGTAAGTGTTACAAAGGACATAAAAAGCATAGAAAAGGACCTGTCAGAAATGAAGAATACAAGATTTGAAATGAAAAATACACTAGAAGGTATCAACAGCAGTTTGGATGAAGCACAGGATTGTAACAGCAAAGTAGAGGAAAAGATAACAGTAAGCACTAAAGCAGTATATAAAAAATAAAAGAGAATGAAAAGAAATTAGAAACTCAAGGGACTTCTGGGACAACATCAAGAGTAACAATATTCACATCATAGAAAAGGAGAAGAGAGTGAGCAAGGGATAGAGAACTTGTTTGAAGAAACAGTGGCTAAAAACTTCCCTACATGGTGAAGGAAAATGTCATACAAGTTCAGGAAACACAGAGTCCCACAACAAAACACATCATAATTAAAGTGTGAAATTTTATATACAGAGAAAATCTTAAAAGCAGAAAGAGACAGTTAGTTACCTACAAAGGAGTTCACATAAGGCTACCAGCTAATTTCTCAATAGAAACACTTCAGGGAAAAAAGGATTGGACGAAGTATTCAAAGTGATGAAAAGCAAGGATTTACAACTAAGACTACTCTATCCAGCAAGGCTATTAATTAAAATTAAACACAAAATAAAGAGCTTCTCAGACCAAAAAAAAAAAAAGTTAAAAAAGTTCATTACCATCAAACCAGTATTGAAAAGAAATGTTAAAGAAACTGTTTTAAGGAGAAGAAGAAGAAATAGAGAGAGAGGAACATAGTATAAAGACAAAATAATGGCAATAAATGAGTACCTATCAATAATAACCTTAAAAGTAAATGGATTAAATGCTTCAATCAAAAGACATAGGGTAGCTGAGCACATAAAACAACATGACCCATATATATTCAGTTCCCAAAAGACCAATGTCAGAACAAAAGTTACACACTGACTGGAAATGTGGGATGGAAAAAAATATTCCATGCTAATGGAAACAAAATGGTATAGCAATACTTATATCAGAAAATACAGACTTCAAAACAAAAGCAATTACAAGGGACAAACAGTGTCACTACAAAATGGGTCATTGGGGAGAAAAAGGGACATCTGTAATATTCTAAACAAGCAAAAAAATAATAAAGTACTTGAGTTTCAAAAAAAAAATTCTAAAGGGATTGATCTAACAAAAGGATATAACCCTTATAAACATATATGATCCCAACATAGGAGCACCTAAATATATAAAGAAAATCTTGGTGGATATTGAGAGATGGACAGCAATACACACATAGTAGGGGATTTTTACACACCACTGTCATCAATGGATAGATCTTGCAGACCAAAAATGAACAAGGCAACAGCATACTTAAATGGCACACTATATAAAAGGGATTTAATTGATATTTACAGAACATTTTATTCCAAAGCAACAGAATATACATTCTTCTCAAGAACACATGGAATATTCTCAAAAATAGAATACATGTTAGGACACAAAATGAGTCTTAACAGATTCAACAAGAGTGAAATCATATCAGGCATCATATCTGAACACAGTGGTATGAAATTAGAAATCAACTACAACAAAACTGAAAACCATTCAAACCCATGGAGGCTAAATAGCATGTTATTAAACAATGTGTTGGTTGACAATGAGATCAAAGAAAAAATAAAAAATTACCTGGAAACAAATGAAAATGGACACACAATCCCAAATCTATGCAACACAGTGAAAGCAGTCCTGAGAGAAAAGTTTCTACCATTACAAACTTACCTAAGTAATCAATAAAAATTTTAATAAGCAATCTAACCCTACACGAAAAAGAACTAGAAAAAGCCCAACAAACAAAGCCCAGAGTAAATGGAAAAATGGAAGCCCTGGCCCTTTGAATAAGTTGCTAGACTGTTCGCCTGTGAACTGAAGGGCCTCAGGTTCAATTCCCGATCAAGGGCATGTACCTTGATTGCAGGTTCCCAGTTCCCTGTGGGCACGTGTGGGAGACAACCAATTGATGTGTCTCCCTCATGTTGATGTTTCTCTCTCTCTCTCTCCCTCCTCCCTCCCTTCAGCTCTCTCTAGAAATCAATGAAAAAAATATCCTAAGGTGAGGATTTCAAAAATAAATATATTGAAGGAAGGAAAAACTAAAGATCAGAAAGGAAATAAATGACATAGAGACAAAGAAAAACCAACAAAAAATCAATCAAACTAAGATCTTGTTCTTTGAAAAGATAAACAATATGGGAAAACCTTTTTTTCTTTTTATAATTCTCATCTGAAGATATGTTTTTATTGATTTTAGAGAGAGACAATGGGAGAGAAAGAGAGAGAGAGAGGGAGAAATATTGATGTGAAAGAGAAACATTGATCAGTTGCCTCCCATATGCACTCCTAATGGAGATGGAACCTGCAACCTGGGTAAGTGCCCTGACTGGAAATCACACCCACAGACTTTTGGTGTATGGGACAAAACTCCAACAAACTGAGTCACATTGGCCAGGGCAAGACTGATGAACCTTTAAAGAGACTCATCAAGACAAAAAGAGATAGGACTCAAATAAATAAAATCAGGAATAAAAGAGGTGATGTAACAACTTACACCACAGAAATATAAAGGATTGTACAAAAATACTATGAACAACTATATGCCTACAAATTAGACAACCTGTGAGAATTGGATAAATTCCTTGAAACGTACAATCTTCCAAAACTGAATCAGAAAAAATGAGAAAACCTGAATAAACACATTACAACTAATGAAATTGAATTAGTAATAAGAAAAACTCCCAGCAAACAAAAGTCCTGGTCTGGATGGTTTTGCAGGTGAATTTTAGCAAACATTTAAATAGAGCCAACACCTATCCTTCTTAAGTTATTCAAAAAAAAATTTCAAGAGGAGGGAAGACTTCCAAGCTCTTTTTATGAGTCCAGCATTATCCTAATTCCAAAACCAGATAAAGACACTACAAAAAAATAAAATTATAGAACAATATCTCTAATGAACATAGATGCTAAAATCCTCAACACAATATTAGCAAACCGGATCCAGCAATACATATAAAAGGTCATACACCATGATTGAGATTTATTCCAGGGATGCAAGGTTCATACAATATTTGCAAATCAATAAATGTGATAGATTACAGAAAAAAATGAAAGATATAAATATCATGATCATATCAATAGATGCCAAGTAAACATTTGATGAACTACAACACCCATTTATGATAAAATCCCTCAGAAAAGTGGGAATAGAGGTATCATATCTCAAAACAAGTAAGTCCATATATGTTCAAACCCACAGTCAACATCATACTCAATGGCCCAAACTAAAAGTGCTTCCAATAAGATTAAGAATGAGGCAGAGATGTTCACTTTCACCACTCTTATTCAACAGTGAACTTGAAGTCTTAGCCACAGCAATCAGAAAAGAAAATAAAAGCATCCAAATTGGAAAGGAGGATGTAAAACTGTCATTAGCAGATGACATAATATTGTACATAGAAAACCCAAAGGCTCCACCAAAAAGCTAGTAGATCTAATGAAGAAATTCACTAAAGTAGCAGAATGCAAAATTAATATTCAGAAATGTGTGGCATTTTTATACACCAACAGTCCAACAGTGAACTATCAGAAAGACAAACTAAGAAAATTATCCCATTTACTATTTCAACAAAAATATCAAAGTACCTAGCAGTAAATTTAACCAAGGAGGTAAAAGACCTGTACTCAAAAAGCTATAAGATATTGAAGAAAGAAATTGAGGAAGACACAAATAAGTTGAAGCATATTCTGTGTTCATAGATTGGAAGAATTAACATTACAATTTCCATACTATCCAAAGCAATCTATAGACTCAACACAATTCCTATTAAAATACCACTAGCATAGTTTACAGGTCTAGAACTAATACTCTAAAACTTTATATGGAACAAAAAATGATCCCTAATAGCCTCAGCAATCTTGAGAAGGAAGAACAAAGTTGGTTGTATCACAATATCTGATATCAAACTATACTACAAGGCCATTGTAATTAAAACAGCCTGGTACTGGCATAAGAACAGGCATATAGATGAGTGGAACTGAATAGAGATCTCAGAAATAAACTCAGGCTTTTATTGTCAATTAGTATTTGACAAAGAGGGCAAGAGCATAAAATGGAGTAAAGACAATCTCTTCAATAAATTATATTGGGGGAATTGGACAGGTAAATGCAAAAAATAAAACTAACCCCCCAATTTATAATATACACAAGAATAAACTCAAAATGGATAAGACTTAAATGTAAGTCTCAAAACCACAAAAGTTGTAGAAGAAAAAATAGGCAGTAAAATCTCAGACATCTCTTGTGGCAATATTTTTGCTTATATATCCCTTAGGGAAAGGGAAACACAGGAAAAATTAACAAATGAACTACATCAAACTAGAAAGCATATGCATAGCAAAATTAACCAGCAACAAAATGAAAAACAAAACCACTATATGGGAGACCATATTTGTCAATTTGGATCCATCTGATAAAGGATTAATTTTAAAAACATAAATAACTTATAAAACTCAACACTTCAAGGACAAACAATTTAAATATAGGCAAAGGACCTGAATAGACACTTCTCTAAAAAGGACATACAGATGGCCAATATACATATGAAAAAATGCTCAGCATCACTAATAATTAGAGAGATGGAAATTAAAACCAGAATAACATAGCACCTCACACCTGTCAGAATCGCTATCATCAATAAATCAACAAAGTACAAGTGCTGGTAAGTATGTACAGAAAAGGGAACCCTCATGCACTGTTGGTGGGAATGCAGACTGGTGCAACCACTGTGGAAAACCAGTCTGGAGTTTCCTCAAAAGTTAAAAAATGGAACTGCCTTTTGACCAAGCATTCCTACTTCTGGAAATTTATCTGAAGAAATCAAAAATACTAATTTGAAAGAAAAAAAAAATATGACAGCTGGAAGGAGAGCAGAAACTCTTAAGAATACAAGTGGAGTAGATAGCAGCCATCAGCCATTTGGCCAATATACAAAATATACATAAGAGACTTTAAGCTACAATGTATTCCTAAAATTCTAAAACACCACACATGCCCAGTGCTGTGTTCATCACGTTCATATCCAGGAAAGGGCTCTAACTTCTTATATTTGGCTGATGCTGAGGCTCTATAAGCAGAAAGTGAAGTCTAAGGCAGAGACATAAACTGCTTGCTTGAAGACTGAAGGAATGTACCAGCAAACACAGAGATCCACTCCCAAAGGCTGGGAGATTTAATGGTTCAAAATATATAAGGAAATCATCATCAATCATCAACTGTCTACTAAACTCTTTGAGTAGAAATGTTACTGGCAATACACAACAAAGAATACAGACTTTACAAAATTAGAACAGAAAATTCACTAAAAAAACTCACAGGAGCATTAACAAAAACTAACATGACCAAAAAACCCTGGGGAGAGGGAGGAAAAGTGATCATCAGAGTTGTCACACTATATTATTTAAAATGTCCAGTTATTAAAAAATATGACACATGAAAAGAAACAGGAAGTTATGGTCCATACAGAAGTAAGAAAGCAATCAACAGAATTTTTCTCTGAAGTAGCCTGCACATGGGATGTACTAAACAAATTTTTTCAATAAGTTACTGTAATTATAAAAAGAACCAAGGAGAATTTATGGAGGTGAAAAATATGATAACTAAAATGAACAAATTACTACATAAACTCAACATCAAATTTGAATTGAAAAAGAAAGAATTAGCAAACTTGTAGATAGGCCGATTATGATGTTTATTCTGATAAACAGAAACAAAAAATAATGGACAAAAATGAAGAGTCTCAAAAACCTATGTTGTACCATCAAGTATATCAACATATGCATAATGAAAGTCTCAGGAGGAGAAGAGAGGGTCAAAAAGAATATTTCAAAAAATAATGGCCCAAGATTTCCCAAAATATCAAACAGAACCTACATACCCTAGAAGCTCAATGAACTACAATTAGGATCAACACAAAGAGATCCACCCTTGAACACATCAGAGTCAAACTTTTGAAAGACAAAAACAAAGCAGCAAGAGAAGCAACTTATCATATACAAAACATTCTCAATATTATTAAAGATGACTTCTCATTTTAAACCATGGAAAATAAAAAGCTTCAGGATGATGTAATCAAATTGATATAAAATAAAAATATTAACAATTAATGGTTCTCTATCCAGCAAATTACTCTTCACAAATGAAGAAGAAATTAAGACTTTCCCAGATAAATAAAAACTGAGACAATTGTCATTACTAGACATGCTTTACAAAAAATAATAAAGGGCATTCTCCAGGCTGAAATGAAAGGACACCAGACAATAACTCAAATCCCCACAAAGAAATAAAAAGCATGGGTACATTTAAACTACACATGTAAATATAAAATAAATGTAAATGTGTTTTTGTTTATAACTCTTCATATCTGATTTAAAAGACACCTATATAAAGTAATAATTACAAAACTATATTAATGGGCTTGGAAGAAGACTTGAGGTGGTGAACACACAGTATAATATACAGTTGATGTATTATAGAATTATACACCTAAAACCCATATAATTTTATTAACCAATGTCACCACAATAAATTCAATTAAAAAAGATGTAAATTGTATGACAATAATAGCACAGAGGACATTGAAAGGGATATCAGCCTACTTTTGAAATCAAGTTGGAATTAATTCAACTTGAGTGGTTATAAAATGTTAAATTTAATCCTCAAGGTTACCACTAAGAAAATAACAATTTAAATATATGAAAACAAATCAACAACAGAGGAATGAAAATGGGAAGGAATTAATGTAGCAATATTGAACAAAAAAAGAAGTAAAGTTCAAACAAATAGTAAAATGATAGATATAAATGCCATCTTATAAATAATTACATTGTCCTAATTAAATAGATGAAACACTTTAAACGGCAGATATTGACAAAAATAGACTAAAAACATGATCTAACTATATGCTGCTTACTAGACATACTATAGATTTCAAAGCACAAATATGCAAAAATAAACTTCTAACCCCCCAAAATAAAAATAAAAAATAATTAAAATAAAATAAAAACACAAATATGACTCTTGACAGGGGCATATGGCTGGCCTGCCTGCTACACCTCCCTGAGGAGATGCCTATGTCTGACCTCCATGCCTGTTTGCCAGCCTCCTTGATGGGGTCACGTGGCCGGCCTGCCTGCCTGACCCACCCCCTTGACTCAGCATGCAAGGCCTGCCTGCCTTCCTTTCTGACTCTTTGATGCAGTGTGACCAGCCTTCCTGCCTAGCTGGCCTACAGCCTTGACATAATGCACCTGGCCCTGCCATCAAGACCCAACAGCACCCAGACACAGGCCTGCCATCAGGGCCTGGCTGCATGACCAGATGCCTTGGGACTACCAGGCATAAGGCACTGTTTATGCCCTGCAGCCTTAACCTGGTACCTCCAGACAACCAGCACACTAAACTGGGGAGACAAATAAACAATACTCAAATGAAAGAAAAAGAGAAATCAAAAGGAAAAAAAAAAACTAAGTAAAAGGTAGGCAAGCAATTTATCAGATATAGAGTTCAAAGTAATGGTTGTAAGGATGCTCAAACATCTTAATGAGAAGTACAACCAGCAAGAGAATTTCTTATGCTTGAAAAAAGATGTAGAAACCATGAATAAGAATCAACTGGAAATGAAAAATGACATAGCTGAAATACAGAATACACTGGAAGAAATCAAAAGTAGCATAGAAAAAGTTGAGGACAAAATCAACAAATTAGAAAACTGGGTAGAAAAAAACACCCAATCAGAGAAGCAATTAGAAAAAAAATTAAAAAGCAGGACAGTTTATGGGAGCTTTGGGACATGAAATGTAACAACAGCCATATCATAGGAGTGCAAAAGAAGAATCCAAGCAAGGATTAGAGACATGTTTAAAGAAGTAATGACTGAAAACTTCCCTAACCTGGTGAAGGAAAAAGTCATTCAAGTTCAGGAAACACAGCGAGTCCTAATCAAGATGAACCCAAACAGACCCACACCTAGACACATCATAATTATAATGGCAAACATTAAAGATAAAGAAAGAATCTTAAATGCACTAAGAGAGAGACAGAAAGTTACTACAAGAGAGCTCCCATTAGACTGGCAGCTGCTTTCTTGATAGAAACACCACAGGCCAAATGGAGTGGCATGAAGTATTCAAAGTAATGGAGAGTAAGCGACTGAATAAAAGACTATTATATCCAACAAGACTTTCATTAAAAATTGAAGGTGAAATCACCTGGTGGGCATGGCTCAGTAGTTAAGCATGGACCTAGGATCCAGGAGATCATGGTTTGATTCCCGGTCAGGACACATGCCCTTGTTGTGAGCTTAATCCCAAATTGGGGGCATGCAGGTGACAACCAACCAATGATGACTCCCTCATCATTGATGTTTCTATCTCTCTCTGTCCCTCTCCTTTCCTCTATCTGAAATCAATGAAGATATATTTAGAAAAATTGAAAGTGAAATAAACAAATCCTCAGACCAAAAATAAGCTAAAGGAATTTATTACTACAAAACCAGCACTACAAGAAATGCTAAAAGTATTAAAAAAAGAAGAAGAAATATAAAGAGAGGAACACAGACATAAAGAAAAAAATGGCTATAAATAAGTACCTATCAATAATAACCTTAAATGTAAATGGATCAAATGCTCCAATCAAAAGACATAGGGTAGCTGAATGGATAAGATAACATGACCCAAATATATGATGTCTACAAGAGACCCAACTCAGAACAAAGGGCTCACACAGGATGAAATTGAAGGGATGGACAAAAAGTTTCCATGCAAATGGAAATAAAAAAGCAGGGGTAGCAATGCTCATATTTGACAAAATAGACTTCAAAATGAAAGCAATAATGAGACAAAGAAGATCACTGTATAGTACTAAAGGGGTTGATCCAGGAAGGGGATATAACTGATAAACATATATGTATTCAATATAGGACCACCCAAATATATAAAAAACTTCTGGAGGACCTTAAAAGAGAGATAGGCAGCAATAAAATCATAGTAGGGGATCTTTAACACCCCACTGACATCACTGGATAGATCTTCTAGAAAAAAAAATTAACAAGGCTACAATGATCCTAAATGACACACTAGATCAGATGAAATTAATTGGCAATTACAGGTTATTTCACTATAAAGATACAGAATATACATTCTTCTCAACTGCACATGGGACATTCTCAAATACAGACCACATGTTAGGACACAGAACAAGTCTCTAAAGTTCAAGAAGATTGAAATCATATCAAGCATCTTCTCAGATCACAATGGCATGAAACTAGACATCAACTTCAATAAAGGCACCTCAAATAATTCAGACACATGGAAGCTAAAAAGCATGTACTTAAACAATGAATGGGTTACCAAAAAAATCAAGGAAGAAATCAAAAACTTCCTGGAAACAAATGAAAATGAACAGACAACAACCCCAAATCTATGAGTCACAATGGAAGCAGTCCTGAGAGGGAAGTTCATAGCACTACAGGCCTAACTCAAAAAACAAGAAACACTTCTAATAGAGTATTTAACCCTACAACTTAAAAAGACTTAGAAATAGAACAACAAGAGAAGCCCAGAGTAAGTACAAGGAAGAAAATAATAAAGACGAGAGGAAGTAAATGATTTAGAGACTAAAAAACAATAAAAAAGATCAATAAAATCAAGAGCTGATTCTTTGAAAAGAGAAAAAAGATTGATGAACCTTTAGCCAAAATCATCAAGAAACAAAGAAGACCCAAATAAACAAAGTCAGAAACAAGACAGGTGAAGTAACAAGTGATCCAACAGAAATACAAAGGATTGTAAGAAAATACTATGAAAAACTATATGCTATCAAGCTAGATAACCTGATGAAATAGACAAATTCCTAAAAAAATACAACCATCCAAAACTCAATCAGGAAGGGTCAGAAAAATTGAATAAGCCAATAACTACTGATGAAGTTGAGGCAGTAATCAAAAAAGTCACATCACACAAAAGCCCTGGCCCAGACTGCTTCACAGGGAAGTTTTACCAAACATTCAAAGAGGAACTAACGCCTATCCTCCTCAAACTATTCCAAAAATTCCAAGAAAAAGGAACACTTTCAAGCTCTTTTACAAGGCCAGCATTTACCTAATTCTAAAACCAGATAAAGACACTACAAAGAAAGAGAATTACAAGCCAATATCCTTGATGAATATAATTGCTAAAATCCTCAACAAAATATTAGCAAATCGGATCCAGCAATATATTAAAAAGACCATACAACATGACCAAGTGGGATTTATTCCAGGGATGTAAGGCTGGAACAATATTCACAAATCAAAAAATATGATACATCGCATAAACAAATTGAAAGGTAAAAATCACATGTTCATATCAATAGATGAAGAAAACGCATTTGACAAAATCCAACATGCATTTTTGATAAAAACTCTCAGCAAGTGAGAATAGAGGGATCATACCTCAAAATCATAAAGTCCTTGTATGACAAACCTACAGCCAACATCATACTCAATAGGCAAAAACTAAAACCATTTCCCCTTAGAACAGGAACAGGACAGGGATGTCCACTTTAACCACTCTTATTCAACATAGTACTGGAAGTGCTAGGCACAGTGATCAGTCAAGTAGAAACAATAAAAGACATTCAAATTGGAAAAGAGGAAATAAAATAGTCATCATTCACAAATGACATGATATTGTACATAGGAAACCCTAAACACTCCACCAAAAAAACTACTAGACTTAACAAGTGAATTTGGCAATGTAGCAGGATACAAAATTAACACCCAGAAATTGATGGCATTTTTATATACCAATAGCGAACTTAAAGAGAAAAACTAAAAAAGCAAACTCATTTACCACTTCCAAAAAAAAAATTAAGATACTTAGGAGTAACCTAACCAAGGAGGTAAAAGACCTATACTCACAAAACTCCTGAATGTGGAAAAAAGAGCTAGAGGAAGATAAAAACAAGTGGAAGAATATACCATGTTCATGAATTGGTAGAATTAACGTAATTAAAATGTCGATACTACACAAAGCAATTTATAAATTCAGTGAAATTCTTGTTAAAATACCAAACATATTTCACAGACCTAGAACAAACACACCAAAAATTTTTATGGAACAAAAAAAAAGACTCCAAATAGCAAAGGAAATCTTGAGAAAGAAAAACAAAGTTGGTGGGATCACAATACCAAATATCACGCTATATTACAAAGCCATTTTAATCAAAACAGCCTGATAAGGACACAAGACATATAAATCAATGCAACACAAAAGAGAACCCAGAAATTGAACCAAGTCTTTACACTCAATTAATATTTGACAAAGGAGGCAAGAGCATACAATGGAGTAAAGACAGTGTCTTCAATAAATGGTGTTGGGAAAATTGGATAGGTACAAGCAAAAAAAATAAGCTAGGCCACCAACTCAGACCATACACAAAAATAAACTCAAAATGGATAAAAGAATTAAATGTAAGACATGAAACCATAAAAATACTAGATGAAAATGTAGGAAGCAACATCTCAGACATCTCTTGTCACAGTATGTTTGCTGGTACATCTCCTAGGGGAAAGGAAAACTAAAAGAAAATAAACAAGAGGGAGTACATCAAAGTAAAAAGCTTCTGTGCAGAAAAAAAAAAAAAACATTAACAAAACAAAAAGGGAACCCACTGTATGGAAGAAAGTATTTGCCAATTATACATCTGATAAAGGGTTAATTTATAAAATATATAAGCAACTCACACAACTTAACAAAAAGAGGACAAACAATCCAATTAAAAAATTGGCAAAGAACTTGAATAAACATTTCTCCAAACAGGACATGCAGATGGCCAAGAAACATATTAAAAACTGCTCAAAGTCACTAATCATCAAAGTGATGCAAATTAAAACAATAATGAGATATCACTCTACACCAGTCAGAATGGCTACCATCAACAGTCAACTAAGGACAAGTGCTGGCAAGGATTTGGAGAAAAGGGAATCATAGTGCCGTGCTGGTGGGAATGCAGACTTGTGTAGCTACAGTGAAAAACAGTATGGATTCTCCTGAAAAAATTAAAAATCAACTGCCATTTGACCTAGGGATTCTACTTCTAGGAATATATCCTAAGATAACAGAAACACCAATTAGAAAGAATCTATGATTTCCTGTGTTCATAGAAGCACAATTTACTATAACTAACATCTGGAAACAGCCAAAGTGCCCAACAGTAGGTGAGTGGATAAAAAAGCTGTGGTACATTTACACCATGGGATACAATTCAACTGTTAAAATGAAGGATCTCTTACGCTTTGGGAGAGCATAAATGGACCCGTAGAGTATTATGCTAAGTTAACTAAGCCAGTCGGATAAACACAAATATCACATGATCTCACACATATGTGGAATCTAATGAGCAAAACAAACTGACAAACAAAATAAATCCAGAGATGTGGAAGCATGGAATAGTCTGATGAATTTCAGAGGGAAGGCTGGGGTGAGGGAGTGAAGGGGGAAATTAATCATAGAACATATATATATATATGCATAATCTATGGACACAGACAATAGTGTGGTGATGGCCTGTTGAGGGGGCGGGCAGGGGCAGATGCCTGGTAGAAGGGATCAATCTGTGGGAAAAAGGTGACATCTGTAATACTTTCAACATTAAAGATACATTTAAAAAAATAAAATTAAAAATAATAACACAAAAATATTAAAATATGAAAAAACTATACAACGTAAATTGTGACCAAAAGACAGTTGGAATGACTACACTAATATACGACAAAATAGTCTTTGATTACAGAAATTGTTACTAAAGGCAAAGATGGACATTATATGATAAATTTTATTAGCCAATGTCACCTGAATAAATTCAATTAAAAAACTAAAACCAATATAAGTACCTAAAAATCCAAAAAGAAGATATGACAGTAATAAGTATAAATGCACATAATTACAGAGTTCCAAAATACAGAAAGCCAATACTGATAGAATTGAAAGGAGAGATGCACAATTCAACAATAAATGTTCAAGACTCCAATATTTTATTTTCAATAATGAATAGAACAACTAGATAAATGATAAACAAGGAATTAATAAACTTTAAAAACACTGTAAATAGACTTGACTTAAGAGACCTCTATAGAACATTCTATATGTTCTATAAAACTTCTCAAGTTTTAACATTTTTCTCAAGTTCACATAGAACATGCTCCAGGATAGACCCTATATTAGGTCATCAAAAGAATCTCAATGAATTTAAATGGATTCAATGGTGCAATGGATTGATATTAGACTTCCATAACAGAAGAATATTTGGGGGAAAAATATATTTAAATTAAACAAAACACTCTATAAAAACAAAACCCAGTGGGTCAAAAAGAAATCACAAATGAAATTAGAAAATACTTTGAGATGAAAGAAAACTAAAACACAACACATCAGAATTTATGTAATTAAATCAGTACTTAGAAGGAAATACACATCTGTAAATGTCCAAATTAAAAATTCACTGTTGGAGGGAATGAAGACTGTTATAGCCACTATGGAAAACATTATGAAGGGCCCTCAAAATTTTTAAATGGAACTACCTTATGACTCAGCAATCCCACATCTGGGTATATGCCTGAAGAAACCCAACACAGTAATTCAAAAGAATATATGCACCCCTATGTTCACTGCAACATTATTTTAATAGCCAATTATGAAAGCACTTACGTGTGCATCAATAGATGAGTGGATAAAAAAAAAACACTGTGGTACACATATACGTATACAACGGAATATTACTCAACCATAAAAAAGAATGAAATTTTACCATTTATGACAGCATGGATGGACCTAGAGGGTATTACACTCAGTGAAATAAGTCAGAGAAAGACAAATACCATATTATTTCACTTATATGTGGAATCTAGAGAACAAAATAAATGAAAAAACAAAACAGAAACATTCTCATAGATACAGAGAACAGAATGATGGCTGCCAGAGGGGTGGGGATTTAGGGGACTGGGTGAAAAAGGTGAAGGGATTAAGACATACAGATTGGTAGTTACAAAATAGTCATGTGATGTAAAGTATATCATAGAAAATATAGTCAATAATATTGTAGTAACTACGTATGGTGCCAGGTGGGTACTGGAAATATCAGGGGGAACACTTTGGGGAGTATATGATTGTCTAACTACTATGCTGTACACCTGAAATTAATACAAAACAATATTGAGTGTAAACTGTAATTGATAAAAAAAATTAAAAGAGGGAAAAATAATACCAAAAATAGGTAATCTAACCTTTCACATTAAGGAACTGGAAATAAGAGTAAAACCTAAAGTAAGCATAAAGAAGAAAATGCTGAACATTGCAGCATAAATATATAAAATGGGGACTAAAAAAACAATATTAAAATCAATATAACCAAATTAGTTTCTTGGAAAAGATCAACAAAATTGTGATAAAATTTAACTAGGCTGACCAAGAAACAAAGAGAGAAGGAATACATTTTTAAAATCTGAAATAAAAGCAGAGACATCACTACCAAATTTACAAGTATAAAAAAGCATTATATGAGAGCATTATGAACAATTGTATGCCAATAAATTAAATAACCTTGATGATATAGACAAATACCTAGAAAGAAAACTACTAAAACTAAATCAAGAGGAAACTGAACATGAATGAAATTATAACAATAGAAATTTTTGATGAGGATGTGGAAAAATTATAAACCCCATACATAGCTGGTGGGAATGTAAAGTGATGCAGTCATTTTGGAAAATAATGTAGCAGTTCCATAAGTGGTTAAACATAGTGTTATCATATAATATAGCAATTCATGCCTAGGTATATACATATAAGTATATGTTCAGAAAAAACGTATACACTAATATTCATAGAAGCATTAGTCATAATAGCCAAAAAGTAAAAAACAAAAAATAAAACAGATGCCCATTTACAGTTGAATGGATAAATAGATGTGCTATTACCATACATTAGAATATTATTCATCTGTAAAAAATAAAATACTGACATATTGCAACATAGATGGACACTGAAAATGTTATGCTAATTGAAAGAAGTCACAGTGTGGTGATGGCCAGAGGAAAGGTGGGTTTGGATGCTGGGTAGAGGGTAGCAAAAGAGAGTAAAATAGGAACATCTATATTAGTAGCAACAATGAAAATAAAGGAAAAAAAAATCACATTGTATAATCTTTCATTTATGTGATATGTCCAGAACAGGCAAATCTATGGAAGCAAAACTATTTGTGCTTCTCGTGGATTGAGAGAGGGAGGGAGAAAAAGTTAGAGAGGTTGTTTGGTACATAGTATGGAATTTATATTTGGGGTGATAAAAATGTACTAAAATTATATAGTGGAGACACAACTATTCAAATATATTAATAGTTTTAAATTGTACAGTTTTAGGCTCAGTTCCATGATGGCTGCAGACTACGGAATCTTTGTCTTCTTGCTCCAATCACCAGACCAGACATGCAGCTAAACTGCAAAAAATTCAGCTTGAAAAACCAGTTAAAAAATAGCTGATCTAAAATATTTTGAGTGGGGACTGCAGAAAGGAAACAAGAAAAGATAATGAGAGAAACCCAGACACCCCCGCAGAGCTCACTTCCATGGGGGAACGGATAGCAACTCAGAAGAGAGACATTCAAGATTTGAAATCTGAGAAAGACGCAGCCTCTGGGCTAGAGGCCTGCTACCCTCCTGGAGAACTTCAGGTTCCACCCTACCATGCTTCAGGGACCATGAAAGGACAATAATGCACATTGGATTGTATCAGAAAACCTCTCAAGAGGCCTGAGACCAACACACCAAGGGGACATATTCAACAACATAGGAGTGAAATCTAGCAAGTTCCACAAATAGCAGATGCAAAGGAATTTCTTCTTTCTTCTCATTTTTCCTTCACATTCTCTCTTTTTAAAAAAATATCTTTATTGTTGAAAGTATTACAGATATCCCCTTAATTTCCCCATTGATCCCCTTCAGCCACATCTGCCTTCGCCCCAGGCTTTTGCCACACTATTGTCTGTGTCCATGGGTTATGCATATATGCATATAATTTCTTTAATTAATCTCTCCCCACCCACACCCCTACCCCTGCCTTCCCACTGAGATCCATCAATCTGTTCCATGCTTCTATGTCTCTGGATATATTTTGTTCCTCAGTCTCTTTTGTTTATTAGATTCCACATATGAGTGAGATCATGTAAAACTGAATCAAGAAGAATCAGAAAACCTGAATAGGCTAATAACAACTGATGAAATTGAAGCAGCATGAAAAAAACTCCCAGAAAACAAAAGACCTGGTCTGGAAGGCTTCACAGGGGAGCTTTCTAATTCTTTAAATTGTAGGATTAGTTTACCAAAAATTTTTCTTGCTTTCTGAGGTAGGCCTGCAGTGCTACCTAAGAGGGAAATCCCTCTTAGGACTGCTTTTGCTGTGACATAGACTTCAGTTTGTTGTGTTCATTTTCATTTGTTTCCAGGAAGTTTTTGATTTCTTTCTTGAGCTTCTTTGTAACCCATTTATTGTTTAATAACATGTTGTTTAGCTCCATAAATTTGAATGTTTTTGAGTGTTTTTACTGTAGATGATTTCTAGTTTCATGCCCTTGTGATCTGAGATGCTTGATGTGATCTCAATCTTCTTGAACTTGTAGAGACTTGTTTGGTGTCCTAACATGTGGTCTATCTTTGAGAATAGCACATGTACACTTGAGAAGAATGTATATTTTGAAGCTTTCTGGTGAAATGTTCTGTAATATCAATGAACTCCATCTAATCCAGTGTGTCATTTATAGTCACTGTTTCTGTGTTGACTTTTTGTCTGGAAGTTCTAGATGTTAAAGTCCATGACTATGAATGTATTGCTGTTGATCTCTCCCTTAGTGTCTTTAAGCTTATTATTGATATGTCCTTATTTCTTGCCATTTTAATTCTTTATGCCTATGTTTCTGTTTCTTCTTATTATTACAGTAGTCCCTTTAATATTACTTGCAATGCTTATATTTCTACTTCTAATTACAGTAGTCCCTTTAACATTTCCTGCAATGCTGTTTTGGTGATGATAAACTCCCTTAGCCTTCTTTTGTCTGGGAAGCTCTTTATTTCACCATCTATTTTGAATGATAGCCTTACTGGATAGAGTAGTCTTGGTTTCAGATCGTTGCTTCACATTGCCTTGAATACTTCATGCCATTCCCTTCTGGCCTGTAGAATTTCTGATGAGAAGTCAACTGACAGCCTTATGGGAGCTCCTTTGTAGGTAACAGATTGCTTTTCTCTTGCTGCTTTAATATTCTCTCTTTGTCTTGAATTTTTGGCATTTTAATTATGATGTGTCTGGGTGTGAGCCTCTTTGAATTCTTCTTGCTTGGGACTCTCTGTGCCTCTTGAACTAGTTTGACTTCCATCACCAGGTTAAAGAATTTTTCTGCCATTATTTCTTCAAACATGTTTTCTAGCACTTGCTTATTCTCTTCCCTTTCTGGCAATATCATGACATGAATATTGTCATGTTTTATGTTGTCCCAAAGCTCCCTTAGACTGTCCTCCTGTTTTTTAATTGTTTTTTCTCTTTGGATTTCTGATTGAGTGATTTTTTTCTACCCTGTCTTCTATTTCACTGATCCAATCCTCAGCTTCCTCTAATCTACTGTTTATTTCTTCCATTGTATTCTTTATTTTTGTTATGTCATTCTTCATTTAATTCATAGTTTCCATATCTTTTGTCATGCTGTTGAGAATCCTTGCAATCAGCATTCTGAATTCTATATCTGATAGATTGCTTATCTCCATTTCATTCTCTGGAGACTTCTCTTGTTCTTTCATTTGGGGCTTGTTTTTTGGTATCGCCATTTTGGCTGCCTATTTGGGTTTGTTTCTATGTATTAGGTAGGTCTGTTAAGACTCTCAGTCTTTTTGGAAGGTTTACTGGTGCAGACCAATGCCAGACACTGTTTGTGCCTGCCTTTGAATATCCTGCTTGTAGCTATCAACAACCCATGGCTTGAGGTCCCCTCTCTTGGGGCTGGGTGCATTTAGACAGGACCAAGATGCACACCAAAGTTTTTTTTTCCAAGGCCCAGATCCAGACACAGATCAAGCAATGACTCAAAGCACTCTGAAGTCTGCCTCTGACTGCACACTGATTAATCTGATTCTCTTAGGCTCTAGAAACTCCACAGGTTGAGGTGGTTGTTTGTTATCAGTCTCTTAATGAGTCTCAAGCTATAGAAACTCCATGGGATAGGGTGAGTGGTTTCCACCAGGGTGGGTGGTTGCTTCCCCTTCATGCAAAGCTGCTTTGGAAGGTAAATGTATGCCTCTGCAGTCTGGGGGAATGACAGCACAAGAATCCAGAAGGGTGCCCTCTGAGCTCTATCTCTAAAGCTCACATTCCTAGATTCTCTTTACAGAACTCCAGTCCATTCTTCCCTCCCTCTGCTGAGCCCAAAGTGAGTTACTTCACATGAAACTTTGTGTGTTGGCTCTTTAAGAGGGTAATTGCATTTTCAGCCTCCTCTCCTTGTCAGACAGAAACCTGGCTGCTTTTCACAGCCAGATGTTATATGGGCACCTTTCTCAGTTCTGGTGCTCTTGGATGGGAAGCCCAGCCTGGGGATTAGGCCCTAGAATCCTCAGCAGGAAGCTCCTCAGCTGAAATATCCCTTTTGACCCTCAGCTGTTGCCTGTGGGAACCCAGCCAGCCCTCTCGTGCCTCTACACTTCCTACCAGTCTCTCTGAGGTCTCCATATTTTGTCCTTGATTATGAGGGTTCTCTACATCTCATCTTTAGTTGCATATTCTTATTCAGGATGGTTTTTCTATATTTTAGTTGTAATTCCAGTTTGGTCCCATGAGACTGTCAGTGTAGCTCCCATCAGTCTGCCGCCATCTTTAATCTCCCACTGTCTCTTCCTTTTTATTTTAATTCTATTTCGTGTCTCTTCTTTTATTTCATATTCTTTTTTTAATCTCTTTTTTTCTCCTCTAATTCATTTGGCCTCATGTCTTTTAGTATTCCTTTTTTTGTTTTTTTCAGTAATTCTTTGTTGTGTTTTTTTGTTGTTGTTATTGATCTTGGGTTTTTTGTTTGTGTGTGTGTGTGTGTGTGTGTTGTTTCCTGTTTAGTTAAGTTTTATCTTGTTTTGTTCTTTTAGCATGTGGATAATAGTTGGCATGACATGGTCAGGGTTGAGCCTTACAGTCAGCAAGCCTGAGGGCTTACTTCACCCACAAATGGTACAACAGCAATCAAGACCAAAATTCAACAAGATGGCCCACATTACCCACAGAAGGGACATTCCTAGAACACTCAGACCAGATGATCAAGGAGACTACAACAATCGGCCCCACAGGAAGGTCACCTCATGAAGATTGCCAGGTATTGCAATCTTATATAAAACACAGAAACAAACACGAAGAACCAGCAAAAGTGTGTGTGTCAGGGGAACTGGCCCTAAATGAAAGATCAAGCAGATTATCCATAAAAAGAGCTAAATGTAATGGATACATGCAATTTATCACAAAAAAAGTATAAAGTAATGATTTTTGGAATTCTCAACAGCATGAAAAAGTAGAGAAAACATGAAAAACAAGCACTCAGAAATGAAGAATGACATAGCTGAAATAAAGAATACCCTGGAAAAAATTAACAGTAGGTTAGAAGAAGCAGATGATCAAATCACTGAATTAGAAGACAAAGTTAAAAAAAAATCACTCAATTTGAGCAGCAAAAAGAAAAAATACTTAAAAAGCATGAGGACAGTTTAAAGTAACTTGGTACACCATGAAACAGAACAACATACATATAGCAGCAGAAGAGAGAGAAGAAATGAAGCAAGGGATAGAGAGCCTACTTGAAAGAGTAATGAGAGAAAAATTCCATGACTTGGTGAAAGAAAATCTTACACAAGTTGAGGAGCACAGAGATTCCCAATCAACATGATCCTAAAAAAATATATACCAAGACAGATCATAATTAAAATGGCACACATTAAAGGCAAAGAGATAATCTTAAGGGAAGCAAGAGGGAGACAGTCAGTTATGTACCTGGAAGCTCTCAAAAGGCTGTCAGGTGACTTCTGAAAAGCAACACTACAGGCCAGAAGGGAATGGCATGAAGTATTCAAAGTAATGAAAAGTAAGGATCTGAAACCAAGACTACTTTATCCAGCAAGGCCATCATTCAAAATTAAAGGTGAAATAAAGAGTTTCTCAGGGAAAAAAAAGCCTAAAAGAGTTTGTTACCACCAAAAAAGCAATGCAAGAATTACTGAAGGGATTGTTATAAGAATAAGAAAAAAATAGTGTGAGAAGATTATAGGCATAAAAAATACAAATGACAATAAATAAGTACCTTTCAATAATAATCATAAATGCAAATGAATTAAAAGCTCTAATTCAATGATATAGTGTAGCTGAATGAATAAGAAAACTGACTCATATATATACTCTCTACAAGCGAACCACCTCAGAACAAAGGACTCACACAGGATGAAAGTGAAGGGATGGAAAAAATTTTAATGCAAATGGAAGTAAAAAACAAAAATCGTGGTAGCCATACCAATGTCTGACAAAGTAGATTTCAAAACAAAAGGTATAAAAGAGACAGAGAAAGTAACTACCTAATACTAAAAGGATCAATCCAACAAGGGTTATAAGCATATATTCACCAAATATAAAAGCACTGAAATATATTAACAATACACCTGGAAGGCTTTAAGGGAGAGATCAAGAGAAATACAGTTATAGTAGGGGACTTTAACAATTCACTGACAACACTGGATAGATCTTCCATACAAAAAAATTAACAAAGAAACAATGACCTTAAATGGCACACTAGATCAGATGATTTCAATTGATATTTATAGAACATTTCATCTCAAAATTGCAGAATACACATTCTTCTCAAGTGCACATGAGACATTCTCAAAGACAGACCACATGTTTGGACACAAAATAAGCCTTTACAAGTTCAAGAAGATTGAAATCATATCAATAATCTTCTCGGATTACAATGGCATAAAACCAGAAATCAACTACAATAAAAAACTTAAAAACATTGAAACACATGGAGGCTAAATAATATGTTGTTAAACAATGATTGGATTACAAATGGGATCAATGAAGAAACCTAAAAGTTTCTGGAAACAAATTAAAATGAACAGAAAACAACCCAAAATCTATGGGACACTGAGGAAACAGTCCAGAGAGGGAAGTTCATAGAGGTACAAGCCTACATCAGGAAAAATGAGAAAGCTCAAATAAATGATCTAACTTTAGAACTAAAATAATTAGTAAGAGAAGAACAGTAAAATCCCAGAGGAAGTAGAAGGAAGGAAATAATAAATTACATAGAAACTAAAAAACAATATAAAAGATCAATGAAACCAAGAGCTAGCTCTTTGGAAAGATAAGATTGATAAACCTTTAGCCAGACTCATCAAGAAACAAAGAGATAGGACCCCAGAAGTATAAAATCAGAAATGAAATAGGCGAAGTAACAACTGACACCACCAAATACAAAGGATTTTGAGAAAATACTATGAACAACTATATGGCAACAAAATGGACAACCTGGGTGAAACGGAAAAATTCATGGAAACATACAGTCTTCCAAAATTCAATGAGGAAGAACCAGCAAACACAAATAGGCTGATAACAACTAATGAAATTGAAACAGTAATAAAAAAACTCTCAGCAAGCCCGGCTCATGTTGCTCAGTTGCTGAGGGTCCACACATGAACCTGGAGGTCAAGGTTTGATTCCTGATGAGAGCACATGACCAGGTTGTGGGCTTGACTCCTTGTAAGCGTTGTGCAGGGGGCAGCTGATCCATGATTCTCTTTCATCACTGCTGTTTCCCTCTCTCTCTCTCCCTCTCCTTTCTTCTCTCTGAAATCAATAAAATCATATTTAAAAACAAAAACAAAAACAAAACAGCAAAAAAAAGCCCTGGACTGGATGGCTTCACATGTGAGTTTTACCAAACTTTCAAGGAAGAAATTATACTTATCCTTCTCAAAATATTCCAAAAAACTCAATAGGTAAGAAGACTCCCAAGCACTTTTTATGAGGCCAGCATTATTCTAATTCCAAAACAAGATGGATACTACAAAGAAAGAAAATTATACACCAGTATCCCTGATGAACATATATGCTAAAATCATCAAGGAAATAGTAGCAAATCAGAAGGAGAGGGA
This sequence comes from Miniopterus schreibersii, assembly GCF_964146895.1. Classification (NCBI taxonomy): domain Eukaryota; kingdom Metazoa; phylum Chordata; class Mammalia; order Chiroptera; family Miniopteridae; genus Miniopterus; species Miniopterus schreibersii. Next base: position 48,637,241 of record NC_138104.1, read on the forward strand.
AGATGGTGGGACAGTGAGAAGCAGCAGAGCACCCCCGCTCCCAGCCAGGGAATCAATTTACTCCTAAAATCCTACTTAGCCAGCTTGGAAAAACCAGAGAAACATACCTGAGTAAATGGAGTGCGAGTAGGGAGCACTGAAGAAACATCATAGAGTTCGATAAGAGAGGGAGGGTGTAGAAAGGGGGAGTCCCCCCTGAAGCCTGAGCTGGGCTCCAAGCCCTGAGGCTTGGAGGCTGCAAAGCTCCCTCCCCTCTGGAGTGCGGACCAGCATCCAAAAGTGGGATCTTACACCAGGATCAGACGAGAAGGGAAGGAGCACCTGGCAAGGAGGGTAGAGGGACCCAGGGGAACTGTGTGCCCATGAGGAGGGGACGGAGACTTCCTAGGAAACAAAGTCTCTAATGGCGGATGGTGCTTTCCTAGAGAAACAAAGCTTCTAGTGACAGAAGTGACTGGTGTCTAATGCTCAATGTGCTGACCATAGGAAGGGCTGTCCCAAGGTGTGTGGTGCCTCAGTAATAAGGGACCAGAGGTTGAGACTGAGCAGCCCCGCACATGGGGACACTCTGCCTCCTTGTAAGGCATTGTGTTGAGCCCCAGAAAGCACTGAATCTGCATGGCGTGAGGGAGGGGAAGAGAGCCCTCCCGCCCTGAGCTCCTGGTGCTGAGAGACCGGGATCTGTGACCAGCCCTGAGGGGCACCGTGGTGGCCTGTGAAGTTGCTCCAGCTTTACTGAGACCAGCGGTGCAGGGAGCTGTGTGGAGCTGACTTTGGGTCCCCTACAGCTGTGTGCCTTGGCACGCGGGTGGCGGGACCTTGCAGGGCGGACTCTGCCTGTGTTGCTTTGTGCCTTTGTGAGTCTGATCCCTGAACTGGCTCCCACCTTCTCAGCATGCACTGGGCTGACAGACCAATGGCGGCTGGGATCAGGGTCTGCACAGTAGACTGTTTGAAAGGTGGGCCTGGTGTGACCAGCGAACCACAGCTGGGCAAGGAGGGGCGGAGCACGCCTTCCTCTCCTGCAGCCTGGGAGCACCATCCCCAACAGGAAAGGGGATGGCCCAGCTTACTGAGGCCCCAGACACACCTGCAGGTCACAGTTCTGAGGGGGAAAGGAAAGCAGCTCACAGGAGGACATTACAGGAATAAGACTCTCAGAGACTGTGGTTTGGGACCTGGAGGAAATGCTGGAAACCCCTGCTGGGGACAGGGCAGGCAAAGAGCTCACTGGAATTTTCTTTAATCAAACTGGCTGAGCCCAAGCTGCTGAAAAGGCCCATAAAGAAAATGACACAGAATGAAATCAATCCGAAGCTACAGTAGGCCAGAGCATGGGGAACTAGAATCAGAGGACAGGGTAGGGACTGAGGAACTGGCTGTGGAGCAGAGACTAACTTCCCCACATTGAGCACCTGACAGTGAAACCTCTAAGTAAGGGGAGTAATATCCTGAGCTGCACTAGCCATCCTGCACCCTAAAGACTCTAAAGAAGACTCTGGAGCAAGAACAGGCAACTAAAAAGTTGCAAAATAGCTGACAAGAGGAGATGGTCCACTGAGAGCCTCAGATCAACCATTTACCTAAGGACACCAGAGCCAAACCTACACAGCTCCTCACATGACTGATACACAAGTACCTCCTAAGACAACGGAAATCACCACACAAAACAGTGACCCACAGACAACACAAGCGGCCCAGAAGAAACCCACTTGATTGACTGTTTTGTGTGTTTTTTTCTTTTTCCCTTAGGAAGAAGAGAAAGGGGAAAAAATCATTTTTTTTCTTCTTTTTAAACTTTAAAATAATTAAAAAAAATATATATATATATAAATTTTAATTAATTTTTTTCTTATTTTATTTTATCTTTTTAAAGAATTTTGTTTTGCTTAGTTTGTTTTTGGTTTTGTTTCTCTCTTTGGCTTTGTTTCTTTGCTTTGTTTTGTTTTATCCTTGCTTCTAATATCAAGACTTCCATAATATTCCTCCTTAATGGCTGGAACTTTATCATTATAACCAACAAGTTTACTGCTTTTCTCTATAGTTTCCCCAAATCTCTTATTGGACTCCCTCTCTGCCCAGGCTTTATCTCTCTCTCTCTCCTCTCAATCCATTGGCATAACATTTTTTTTTCCTTTTTCTTCTTCTTTTTTTCCTTCTTGCTTTTGTTTTCCTCCTTTCTGTCTTCCTGTCTTTTTGTTAGACTGTTAGTTTCTCTTAATCTATTTAATGTATTTTTAGTTTTTCATTTTCAACTATTATCCTATTCCTATTCTCTCCTTTAATTGTTTGCTGGCCCTTCTTTCAGAATCTTTTCTCTGCCTCTATTATCTCCCAGTAGCTTCTCTATTTTTGACATTGTAGTTTACTATTTCCTAAATTTTAGTCACTATTAACAACAAAATACTTCTCTCTCTCTAAGCTTTACTTTTCTTTCTCTTTCTTTTTTTAAGCTATTTTTTTCCTCTAGAACTTGTGTTCTCCCTTCACACTCTCAGTTCTATTTTCACTTGGGCTATCTTCATTGTGACTGTCAAGATATTTTGAAAGATACCCCTTGTTTCCTAGAAGTTTAGTTGGGTACTGTCCTGCCTTGCCATAACCCGTACAACAACATACACAATGAGGTTGGAGCTGAGACACACAGTTAGGCAACCTGAGAGGAGAGTCCTCCCAAGGACTGGTGAACAACAGTCTAGACCCAACCACAACAGGAGACCCCAAAGAACCCACAAAAAAGGGCAGGCACAAAAATGACACACCTAGAGCAAAGAGCTCAGAAGTATAAGGAAAACACACCTCTGGGCTCCACCGGTCTCACAAGACAAAATCCCTCTCCAAAAGGCTGAGACACCAAATATACCTAATATATAGATACAAACACTAAGACCTACCAAAATGGGAAAACAAAGAACCCCCAAATTAAAGAAAAGGAAAAATCACCAGAAAAAGACTTCGATGAGATGGAGTTAAGCAAGTTATCAGAAAGGGAGTTCAGAATATTGATTATGAAGATGTTCAAGGAACTTAAGAAGACACTAGATGATAAGATCGAGGACCTTAGTGAAAACATGAAAAAAGAGATACATACCATAAACTAAACTCAGACAGAGATAAAGAATGCTGTATCTGATATCAAGAATGCATTGGAAGGAATTAAAAGCAGACTCAGTGAAGCAGAGGATAGAATAAGTGACTTAGAAGACAAGGTAGAAAAAAGTCACTCAATCAGAGCAGCAAAAAGAAAAAACACTTAAAAAGCATGAGGACAATCTAAGGGAACTTTGGGACAATATGAAGCAAAAAGCCTTCGCATTGTAGGATTGCCAGAGGGGGAGGAAAAGAGCCAGGGATAGAGAACTTGGTGGAGGACATAATGACAGAAAACTTCCCTTTGCTGATGAGGGAGAAAGCCACACAAATTCAAGAAGCACAGAGGGTTCCATACAAGAGGGACCCAAAGAGGCCCACTCTAAGACACATCATAATTAAAATGGTAAAATTCAAGACAAAGAGAAAATATTAAGGGCTGCAAGAGAGAGGTAAGCAGTGACCTACAAGGGAACCCCCATAAGGTTGACAGCTGATTTCTCAACAGAGACTCTTCAGTCCAGAAGGGATTGGCATGAAGTTCTGCAAGTAATGAAAAGCAAGAACATGCAACCAAGATTGCTTTATCCAGCAAGGCTATCATTTAAATTTGAAGGTGAAATAAAAAGCTTCCCCGACAAAAAAAGGCTAAAAGAGTTCACTACCACCAAACGAGCATTGCAAGAAATGCTAAAAGGACTGCTCTAAGAAAAAGAAAGAATAGTGAGAAAAAGGTACATCAGCATAATGGGGAAAAATGGCAGTAAAAAAGTTCATATAAATAGTAACCTTAAATTTAAATGGAAGAAATGGTCCAGTCAAGAGACATAGAGTAGCTGAATGGATAAGAAAACAGGTCTCAAATATATGCTGTCTACAAGAGACCCACCTAACAGCAAAAGACTCACACAGGCTACAAGTGAAGGGATGGAATAAAACATTCCATGCAAATGGAGAGGAAAAAAAGCTGGAATAGCAATTCTTATTTCTGACAAAAGAGACTTTGAAATAAAGACCATAACAAAAGACAAAGATGGTCACTACATAATACTAAAGGGATCAATCCAACAGGAGAAAATAACCCTTATAAACATTTATGCACCCAATATAGGAGCACCTAAATATATAAAAAAATTCTAGGGGGACTTTAAGGGGAAGATTGACAGAAACACAATCATAGTGGGGGACTTTAACACCGAACTGTCACTATTGGACAGATCATCAAGACAAAAAATAAATAGGGAAAAAGATCTTAAGTGACTTACTAGACCTAATGGATTTCACTGACATTTACAGAACATTTAATCCCAATGTAGCAGAATACACATTATTCTGAAGCGCACATGAAACATTCTCAAAAATAGATCACATGTTAGGACACAAGGCAAGTCTGTACAAACACAAGGAGATTGAAATCATATCAAGCATCTTCTCACATCACAATGCCATGAAACTATAAATGAACCACTATAAAAAAACCCCAAAATATTGAAACACATGGAAGCTAAATAGTATGCTATTAAACAATGAATGGGTTACCAAGGAGATCAAGGAAGAAATGAAACACTTTTTGGAAAAAACAAAAATGACCAGACAACAACCCAAAATCTATGGGACACAGCGAAAGCAGTCATGAGAGGAAAATTCATAGCATTACAGGCCTATCTCAAGAAGCAATAAAAAGATCTAATGAACTATCTAAGACAACAACTAAAAGAACTAGAACGAGAACAGCAAGAAAAGCCCCAAGGAAGTAGGAGGAAGGAAATAATAAAGATCAGAGCAGAAATTAATGACATAGAAACTAAAAAAAACAGTACATAAAATCAATGAAACCAAGAGCTGGTTCTTTGAAAAGGTAAATAAGATTGATGCATCTTTAGCCAGGCTCATCAAGAAGCAAAGAGAGAGGACCCAAATAAATAAAATAAGAAATGAAAGAGGCGATATAACAATGACCCAACAGAAAAACAAAGGATTGTAAGAAAATATTAGGAGCAACTATTTGCCAATAAACTGGACAACATGGGTGAATTGGACAAATTCCTAGAAGCATACAACCTTCCAAAGCTGAATCAAGAAGAGGCAGAAAACCTGAAGGGGCCCATAACAACTAATGAAGTTGAAGCAGTAATCAAAAAACTCTCAGCAAACAAATGTCTTGGACCAGATGGATTTATAGGCGAGTTTTATCAGGCGTTCAAAGAAGAATTAACACTTATTATTTTCAAACTATTCCAAAAAATTCAAGAGGAAGGAACACTCCCAAACTTTTTAAGAGGCCAGCATCATCATAGTCCCAAAGTCAGATAAAGACACTACAAAGAAAGAAAATTACAGGCCAATATCCCTGATGAACATAGATGCTAAAATCCTCACTAAAATACTAGCAAAATGAATCCAGCAACACATTAAAAATATCATAAACCATGCTCAGGTGGGATTTATTCGAATGATGCAAGGCTGGTACAACATCTGCAAATCAATAAATGTGATACATCACATAAACAAAACAGACAAAAATCATATGATCATATCAATAGATGCAGAAAAAGCATTCGACAAAATCCAGCACCCATTTCTGATAAAAACTCTGAGCAAAATGGGAATAGAGGGATCATTCCTCAACATAATAAAGGCCATATTTGACAGACCTACACCCAACATCGTACTCAACAGGCAAAAACTAAAACCATTTCCCTTCAATACAGGAACAAGTCAGGGATGTCTACTTTCACCACTCTTATTCAACATAGTAATATAACTCCTTGCCACAACCATCAGACAGGAAGAAAACATCAAAGTTATCCAAATTGGAAAGGAGGAAGTAAAAATATCATTATTTGCAGATGACATGATATTGTACATAGAAAACCCTAAAGACTCCATCTAAGCACTACTAGATTTGATAAACAAATTTGGCAAAGTAGTTGAATACAAAATCAACATCCAGAAATCAATGGCATTCTTATACATCAACAATTAAGTTTCAGAGAGAGAAACTAAAAAAACAATACCATTCACCATTGCAACTAAAAAAATAAGATACGTAGGAATAAACTTAACCAAGGATGTAAAAGACCTGCACTCGGAAAACTACAGGACACTGAAAAAAGAAATAGAGGAAGATATAAACAAGTGGAAGAATATACCATGCTCATGGTCTGGAAGAATTAATATCTTTAAAATGTCCGCACTACCCAAAGCAATTTATAAATTCAGTAGAATTCCTATTAAAATACTAACAGCATATTTCACAGATCTAGAACAAACATTTCAAAACTTTATATGGAACCAAAAAAGACTCCAAATAGCCTCAGCAATTTTGAGAAATAAGAACAACGTTGGAGGTATCACAATACCAAATGTCAAACTATAATACAAAGCCATTATAATCAAAACAGCCTGGTTCTGGCAAAAAAAGCAGGCATATAGATCAATGGAACAGAACAGAGACCCCAGAAATAGATCTGCTCCATTATGGTCAATTAATATTTGACAAGGAGGCAAGAAAGTACTATGGAGTAAAAATAGTCCCTCTAATAAATGTTGGGAATATTGGACAGATACATGCAAAAAAATGAAACTAGACCACCAACTTATTCCATACATAAGAATAAATTCAAACTGGATTAAAGACTTAAAAGTAAGTCACAAAACCAAAAAAACGTGGATGAAAACATAGGCAGTAAAGTCACAGAAATCCCATGTAGTGGAATTTTTACCAATACATCTCCTAGGGCAAGAGAAACAAAGGAAAAAATTAAACAAATAGGACTATATCAAACTAAAAAGTTTCTGCACAACGATGAATTCATCCTCAAAATACAAAGGAACCCCACAGTATGGGAGAACATATTTGCCAAGGATGAATCTGATAAGGGGCTAATTTCCAAAGTGTACAAAGAATTCATACAACTCAACAGGAGGAAGGCAAACAATTCAATTAACAAATGGGCAAAGGAATTGAATAAAATAGACACTTCTCCAGAGAGGACATACAGATGGCTAAGAGACATATGAAACATCCTCAATGTTGCTAATCATCAGAGAGATGCAAATTAAAACTACAATGAAGTATCACTTCACACCTGTCAGAATGGCTGCTATCAAATCAACAAATGACATGTGCTGGTGAGAATGTGGAGAAAAAGGAACCCTAGTGCACTGATGGTGTGAATGCATGCTGGTTCAGTCACTGTGGAAAACAGAGTGGAATTTCCTCAAAAAATTCAAATTGAACTGCCCTTTGACCCAGTGATCCTACTTCTGGGAGTATATCCTATGAATCCTGAAACACCAATCAGAAAGAATATATGCACCCTAGGTTAATAGCAGTGTTATTTACAATTGCTAAGATCTGGAAACAGCCCATGTGCCCATCAGTAAATGAGTGGATATAAAAGCTGTGGTACATTTACACAATGGAATACTATGCAGCTGTAAAATAAAAGGCTCTCTTATTCTCTTGGAGAGCAGGGATGGACCTGGAGAATATTATGCTAAGTGAAATAAGTCAGTCAGAAAAAGAAAAAGATTACATGATTTCAGTTATATGAACAAAATAACCCAATGAACAAAATAGGTCCAGATGCATGGATGCATGGAACAAACTGATATATCTGAGAGGGAATGTGGAGGTGGTGGATGGGAGGGGGAGAGAGTAACCAAAGCAAGTATATTCAGATATGTGTAGCCTATGTGCATAGAATATAGTGTGGTGAAGGCCTGGGATGTGGGGGTGGGTGCCTGTTATAAGGGGCCAATGGAGTAAAAATGTGGACATCTGTAATTCTTTCAACATAAAAATAAATTAAAAAATATATTATATATATGTGTGTGTGTGTGTGTGTGTATAAATGTAATGTCCAGATGCTTAACCCCTTTGTTTAGTGAAAAGAAATAATCATTTTGATGTTCTTAGTTATGTTACTTAAAGTTATATTTTGGTCATTTAAGTTAATGAATATTTTTCTCTTAGACATGTGCTCTTCAATGAGGTTCACACTGGAAATCAAACCTTTGATTTCAGTTTGTTCCACAAAATAGGACCTTCCTGACAAGGGAATCTAAGTACAGTTCTGAGCTTGACTGGTGGTTGCCCAATAATAAATTCAATTATTTCCTGACTCAATGTAGAAATTTTACACAGTTGATGAAAGTTTGTTTTCTCTTGATTTATTTAGGGTAATTTATATAACAAGGTAAGGTTAAGAATCAAATTTTATAATCCTAATCACCAACTAAGATATTTTGTTTTAAAAAGGGCAAAGGGTAAATGTGTATGTATAGTCAAACCAAATGGAAATAGCAGTTTTACTTATTAAACTTGGGGGTCTATTAAGTATCATTTGACAACTTTCATTTGCTATTTCACACCTCATCTAACTAAAATGATTTTTTATTTTTGTAGGTTTTTAAGGCAAGCCTACTATTTAGTCGATTCAGTTGAAATTAATAGAATTCCATACCATTTTGGTTTTTATTCCATGACCATAGCCTCAGTTTACCAAGTTACTCAAGTTTTGCACCATCTTATTAGGAAGCAAGGATTCATTGAATATGAAATGATAACTATATAAAATATTAATTGTAATTGAATTAGAACTGTTAGAAGCTTTCTGCAGATGAGTAACTTGCTCAGAAAGTAGGGGGTTGCTTACTGGACTTTGGAGGTCTCTTTCAAGTCTGATTTTCTATTCAGGCTTCCTCTTGGTTATTTCTTCGATTAAAAGTATGAAATGACAATTTATTAACATTATATAAAAAACCTTTAAAAAGATGTCTAGATTTTAGCATTTTAACTTTTACTCCTTTATATTACTCCTTTATATTAATTACCTTTACCAATATAGTTCTCTATTATCAATTTTATATGGGTAACATATATCATAATTATCTGAAATATAGAGCATGGGGTACATGTAGTAGAGCAACTGTAAAATTAATTCCTTCTCTTAAATATTATCATTTGGAAAATAACTTAGAGATTTTCTGGATTTTTCAGTTAAATACTTCATGTTGTTAATTACTGAGTATCTACCATGTAAGCATCAGAATAAGTTTCATTATCATATAGCATAGGCTTTGCTATTTTAAAAAATCAAAAGTTATTTTAGTAGTAAATGTTAGCTTACAATTTACCCACTTTAGAGTAGAAAGTAATAAGTACTTGCTGCTTTAATCCCTGATTTGCTAAACCTGGGTAGTACAGGTGTTCTGCTTCAGATTTTTATAACAGATACCTAATTATTTTGGGCCAAAATAATATTTCATCTTTACTAGAATGCTCAGTTTGAGTGTAACCATATGCTGTTCTATCCCTACTCTCAGAAATGAAGGGGCAAATAATTTAAATGCATATACTGGACACATATATATATGAGGCACATTTAACAGGAAACAACCCTTTTGAACAAAATAAATAATGATATGTTCTTAATATGTTTTGGAAAAGTTAGAAAAAGCAGTTTAAAAGTTTTGTTAGTTTGTCAAAAGTTAAGTCATGCCATTGTGATATGAAGGGACTTTGGTTAATAAATGGTAAGGCAAGTAGCATAAAAATTAAAATCTGATTCATTTTAAAGATGTACAAGTTATATATAGATGAGATCTACATATATATATAAAATATGTTTTTTAAAAATAATTTCAGAGAGAGGAAGCAAGAGGGAGAGAGAGATCGAAACATCAATGATGAGAGTCATTGATTGGCTGCCCTCTGCACGCCCCCTACCGGGAATCAAGCTCGAAACAGGGGCATGTGCCCTGACCGGGAATCGAACCTTGACCTCCTGGTTCATAAGTTGATGCTCAACCACTGAGCCATGCCAGCCGAGCTATAGATGAGATTCTATAGGACCAAGTGAAAGGAAACTTTTAGGACCAAGTGAAAGGAAACTTTTCAACTTCATAAACATTTTAGTTTAAAATAAAGTCTTGTTTATGCTACTTTTCCCTAGTCTAATTTACTGTGATTGTTGCACAAGAGTGGAATTAAATTGTACTAATGTAATGATATTTTCATATTTATGGACTCAAATATATTCTTCCCATTCAAATTCCAATTTCATAGTCTTTTTGGATAACTACAATAATTAGCGTTTGTGAACTGTGTATAAAATACCAGGTTTGTTAAAGGAATAAGTAAACAAGTTTCACCTAGGAATGATTCAAAAATAAAAGGAAATAAAAGATTTAATTTATTTAGAATATTTTGCATTTCATTTCATCTTCATTTCCCTTCAGGATTAAATGGTATTTAGTCTGCAAAGATTAATATTTGAAAGTTTGTGTCCTTACTTGAACCTTAAAATTGATATTAGTAGCCCCTTTATCAGTTATTATTGTATATAATACAGATATACTAAAGTATAAAAGCACAAAGCAAATGAACAATGAAATTTTCTCCTACAATTACTAGAAAGATAATTACAATGAAAGCAATATTCATAGATAGATATGAAATTGTTTCACTGCTTTCACAGGAATTAAATCCATCTTCTTTTGGTCATTGCCAATGTGTAATAGCAGTTGGCATGGTACACTGGCTTCACTATAATTAGAGACTTAATCAACTGGAGTCAATTTTCATTGGTAGTCTATCTCATCAAGTAACATTTATTGAGTATTTTATTTTGAGGCCCAAAGCCACTGTAATCAGAGATTGTTATAGGTCATATTTGGCATAGGTCAAAAATGAATATAACTTCTCATGAACATTTAATAAGGCATTTTAAATGCATAACAGAGAAATACTCTCTGATAATGAAGTTTTTAAAGCCTAATAGCTCTTGAGTGTTCTTTGGATACAAAGGAAAAACTATATGCTTACATATAATTATTTTAGTAATATGACTATTTCATTAAAGACAGTGATTAATGGTTGGGTACCAATGAGCGCGATTGCATTTGCCTTCTCTAAAAGAAACTTGAGTGTTGTCATTCATTTTGAGATGGTTGGAAGCATTTACCAGTCTAGATGGTACAGCAAAGTTGTACCTATAAAAGCCAAAGGAAGGATGGAAAGAGCAATCAACTGTTTCCTGAGCAATGAGGTTTGGTGATAAAATGTTTCCAGGTGCCTGTACTCCATACAACATTTGATTGGAAGAATTAGATTCTTGTAGACACTGCCCATTAAAGTCTGTGGATGAACCATTTTTTGAATTGGCAACCCCCAGGGAAGATGACATGGGAACTTCCATCATGAGTGGATTTAAAGATTGTGAACTGCTACTGCTTGCTAAATTTCCTGCAGCAGTCAAGAAAAGAGGCTGCTGTCGCCAAAAATTAGTTGGACAAATCTTGTAGCAAAGAGGCAGGTTGATACTGTGCAGGTACACCTCCAGACAAGACGTTCCAAGGGAACTTGTAGGTAAGTGAAATGTAGGTGGGGAACAAGGTGGAGAAAGCAAGGAGTTCAAAGGAGAGGGAGCCCCTCCACTAGAGGTCACTGGAGATGAGCCACCGCTTCCACCTGTGAATGACAATTCAGTCAATGAACAATGAACTTGATGTTTCTATGGAATCAGTAATCACGTCCATAACTATTGCTGCTTCATTCTTAGATTAGCTTTTCTGGCATGTTTTTTTTAACTTGTTTGGGGAAGAACATGCTTATTCCTGTGACCAAAGTTGAATATGGTATCTCTACTACTACCATCATTACTTTTAACACTACTATTATGTTTCATGTATTAAGTATTCACTATGCTCAAGAACAATGCTAGGCACTTGAGCAACATTTATCCAGTGAATTATAAAATATGACCAAGAGCCAATTATATCTTACAAATATAAACTAGTATTTTTATTTTCAACTTTAAAAAATATATGTATATATATTCTGCTTAATCCCTTCACCTTCTTTCATCCAATCCCCCAAACCCCCTCCCTCTTGATTAAATTGAACAAATTGGTTGTTTGGAATTCTATAGAAAGCTACAGTCTGATAAAAAAAAAATTAGTGCACATGAAAGTAATCTTTACAAAGTAAAACAATACAATATACAGATGATGTATTATAGTCTTGTACACTTGAATCCCATATAATTTTATTAACCAATGTCACCCCAATAAATTCAATAAGAATAAACAAATAAAATATATTTAAATGCATTAGATTTTTATTCTTATATGAAAAGAGACACTTCCATGGTGCACTATATCAATAGTTAAAGATGATTTTGCAGTTTAAAAAATATTGAGATAAAAGTGGAAATATTCATATCAATGTTGTCAGGTGATCTTTTATAGTTGCCTAGCATCTACTAAAGTTAGGGATAAAAATAAGGTCCATGAACATCTAGACTCTACATCTTATTTTTGTGAGTGTTTAAATTGAAAAGGTTTGCTATTGACTGAACTTGATCAAGTTTGTGTGTGTGTGTGTGTGTGTGTGTGTGTGTGTGTGTTGCTGTTGTTTTTCTATTTTGTGTACATGGGCATAGGCTAATCCTTTATTAACAGGGTAGCAAATATCTTTTATAACATTCAAAATTATTTTTAAAAATTGGTACCCGTTTTATTTGCAATTTGAAAGCATTCTGGACATCTTAAATAATTAAGAAAATGTGTATTTGCAATTATCAATTAATTATCTTTAGCTTTTTTCTTTATTTGTGCATTTGTGTTGACTTGGATCTTTTAAAAACATGCTGCCTCGATGCTATTAAAGTCTTAATATCAAATATAAAATATTTTTCTATGCAATCCTCCAGACCAAATTAATATAGTCAATCCAGTGAAATATTTTACCAAATGATTAGAATTCATCTCTTCATATTTCAATTGGTTGTTATGGTATTGAATAAAACTCAACCTAACTGTAATATTGATTATTTTCTCAAGGTAATAGTAACCTTGAGAAACCTTGAGTTGATATTCAAAACCAAACAATTTTAATGGAGTAAAGACAAAAGGGGTAAAATAACTCCTTGTTGCTTTCAGATAAACTCTTCTATATATTGTTAAGTATCAGAGCAAATGAAGGTATACATTCTTCCACGAGAAAGCCTGCATTGCCTAATTCTGATTATTATTTAGTCATGTAATGTCCTACCTGAGAACAAATACATTACAAATATTTTAAATGCTTGTGGTAATTAAGCTCATTGTGATGGTTTAGCATTGTTTTAACATTTATTTTTCCTACTTACAACAAAAGAAAAAGTAGAGCTAAGCATGGTAAAAAATTTTAATTAATTTAATTTAATGCAAGCCATTTTAACATGTGCTAAATGTTTCTCATAAAACACAAAGTATTTACTTCAATATCTAACATATTTGGAAATAAGTCCACAAATACACCACAGGCAGATCCTAAAGAATATGAATAGTAAGATGCTAAAGAATCTAGGTGAGATCTGGAGATCTCAGGATGCACTATAACTCAAGAAGACAGAAATCAATAAATCCACCATTACCATGTCTCTGCTCGTTTCCTTCATGCCATTTCCTTTCCCTTTTTGCCTCTTACCTCCACATCAAGATAAATATATACCCACTTTCTTGTAAACACACATTTTCCAGCATGTACTTATTCCCTTGTGTAGTATTTGGTATATAGGCTTTGTCTGTAGCTATTTCATTAACATTTAAAAATAAATATTAATAAAACTTTTCTTACTTTGTGTGTCTGTACCAAAAGTTTTAAAATCCAGAGGGACAGAAGGCTTCCATGGGTAGGTCTCTAAAATCCCTTCCAATATACCCCTGGAAAAGAGATTCAACCTTCAGCAAGTCCAGAATGCTATTCCTGAAAAGAATGGTTTATGTAAACTTTTGAGTTATTTGTTATAGTTTTGAGGAGTGAATATCTGAAATATCATTCTTTTATAGCTAAGCTTATAAATACAATCCCAAGTAATTATTCCTGAATAAAAAACTAGAATAAAATACGTGAAGCTAGAATAAGCAATATCTTAAAAATGGATTCGGGAGAGAGTGGGAGGAGGCAAAGTTTTGGAGACAAAAAATCTAGGTCCATTTCCTACTGTCTAGTAGCTACAAAATTTAGGGCCTCTGTGTCTCTGACTCACACTTTTCTGTAATACTTGTGAAAAGGGCTATATAAGTATTAGATGTGATTGTTATGTTGCTTACTTGTTTCTTCCAGGATCTCTAAATCCCTTAGCAAAAGGATTCCTGTCTATTTTCAGTTTGGTAATCTATGAATTCAAAAGAGAGAGAAAGATAAAGTCACTGCCTTAGTAATAATACTATTACCATTGCTTTTAATGGTTACAACAACCACAAAACATTTTTCAACATGTACTTAGGCATATTAAATAAATGCAAGCATATTTCTAAGTCAACTTTAGAATGGTTATCTTCTTTCTCTTCTGGCACATTGTTTTCTTCCTTTCTTAATCAGAAGATCCACACAATTCACAATCAAACTTGCCTTGGTAAAAATGCAGTAAGACTATGTTGTTGTTGTTTTATTTAATCAAGGAAATTAAATCCAAGCAGTGCAACTTGCCTCTATTCCACAAGTCCCTCTGGGGCCACCATTGCTTTACCTGCTGGTTTTGGTAAGCTGTTACCGTGGTGAATTCCGTTTCTTTAAAGGAGAATGTTTTAACCCCTTCACTGGGCAGGGACTGAATCCGGGACAGGTTGACTCTGCTGTCCTGCTCCATCACATGCACACGGGGCTTGTACTTGTGCATGGACTGCAGAATGATCTGGAGGAGAAATGATCAAATGCTGCCTAGAAATTGGCTTCCCTTCCACAATACTGTCCTCCTCTCTTCAGCAACCCCAACCTGCCTACACACAAAAGTAAAGCTAAACCAGAAAGGCTAGGCTAACCACACACAAAGACTTTTCTGTGTCATTTTGCTCCAGGCAGAGGCCCTCAGGGCTAAGGGGTTTCTGGCCCAAGACATCAGAGCAGCACCAGGCAGCAGTGATTCCATTTCCAGATGGAGCTTTTTCTTACTTCCAAATGTGGGTAACCACATGATGTATCTAAGTGTCACTGGGGGCCACCACTGCTCCCTGCCATAAATTCCTTGAGCTAATGGTAACTAGTAGGAAAGCACCTGACATTCCCCACCTCTTAATTTCTGGAGATTGCCTATTTCCTTGTGTGGCTGTCATAAGGCCAGACTGGGCAAAGAAGGGGAAGGGGTGCAACTGAGCAAAAGCTCAAGATGGAGATGGCTTAAAAATGCCATCCATGGGGGCGGTTGGAGAGGAGATTTCTAACACACCATGCTATGCTGAAGGTGCCCATCTACTGGAAGGCAATCAGAGCCCACAGTGATTGCCTGGGTGGCTGAGGTGCCAGAAAGCTCTTTGAAACATTCCCTTTCACTCTCCCAGTACAGGTATCTAGTCTTAAACAAGTGTCATTTGATCCTCACACTCCTTTAGCTCACCATTCCCAACCCCGAGCACTCTCAGCCTCAGCCACCAAAGGTTATAAGAGCTATGTTCATTATAGTACCAGAACTTGAACAATTCTTAAAGGCCACAACTACATCTAGAAGAAGCCTCCTTGGCATATAAAGGACAACCTGCCCGCTGATGTCCTAGCATCTCCTTTCCTTCCTTAGGGCAAAGGATTGCACACTTACCTGGCCTTTGTCATCCATTTCATTGTTGGTTAGTTTCACGCGATCAAAGCTGATGATCTGCTTCATCCAGGTCTCTCCAGAGCAGGGTGAATCCGGGTGAACATAGAACCTGGGAGTGATGTAGGAGTGGTCTGTATTCCTGGCTACCATCCACTGAGAGCTGTGATACACATACCTGAAAAAGGCGCTCAAAATGTAACTTTAGGTGCAGCCAGCCAAAGCCAGGGGCATGGGAAGAAGGCAGTCAAGATCTATTCCAAATGGCCTCAGCCAAAGTTTGCCAGCTAATCCCAAAGGAAACTAGTAGAGTATCTAACTTTATTTCCAAAGATCATTCAGGGACAGAAAGCAAACTGCATATAAGCATATGCCATTCAAATGCAATAAAGTGCCAGGACAAGTATGATGTCATGGGATTTTAGAGTCTGGTTTGTATTTCCTCTCAGAAACCACAACAGAAATTGATCTAACCCATTTTACTGCATAGAGACACTAGAAAAATTCTCACGCTTTGGGCCACAAGTGTTAGGGAAGAAGCAGAGGGGGTGACGAAGGTGTCTGTCCAGTTCACAGCCAAGAGTCATCATGGAAGCCTTTTGCCAACAAGGCTTCACATCAGAATATCCCAAAGTATCTGCCCCATGTGGCCTCTGGGCTGATTTTTATACTATTTCCATTTTCAACCGCTCAGTTGTTCTCAGCATTCTCAAGACAGCTCAAACAAGAGGCAAATAGCTTGTTCCGCAATTTCCAGGTTTTGGTTCCAGCTGGTTCTTGAGTTGCACCTTCTCATTGACCTTCAAATCCAGCCCTGGGCATGATGCAAGCTGTCTCCTAGAAAGGCTAGAAACCCACTTCAATAGAAAGTTCACAGCTCTCAGCTCACAGCCAGAGTGCAGTGGCTCCCGCACAACCCCCATAGCTCCTGAACCAAAGTGCTCCAGACCTGCACTTCCGGCTTTTTGGTTTTCTGTTAATTCTGGACACTTTTAGCCAGCCCTAAGTAGAGTGCTTACAGCAAGAGGAAAGTTTTCTTGTACCCTCTGCAACCTGACTGCTGCCTCAGGAAAGAGGCTAAGAAAGAAAAGATGGACCTAAGTGCAATAACTGCTAGGCTAGCGTTGGACGGCAAATTAGGGCATCGTTCCAGGACCTGCTGCCAAAGTACCACAATCCATAGCCCAGTATGGACCCAGAATCTCAAGCATTTCTCCCCCAAATTCCATCAAACAGACATCTGAGCCCATACCTTCTGCAGTTTGCACAGTCAAGGCCAGAGCAGTGGGTAGACTAGAGGTTTGGGAGACACTGAAGCACCAAATGGCAGCTCTTTCCAGGAAGGAGAGGAAAAAGGAGGAAACAGTCTGAACTCTGGTTTGAGAAAGAAAAGTAGACTTCTAAAACCCACAAGAAAGCAATCCCACTTCCCCTACCTATAGTAGAGTTTTCAAAATAGCACTTTCAGGTTCCAAAGACCAGAATCCTTATTCTCAGACTGAGCCTGTGGTACCCTCCTTTCGGCTTGGTTACCTATAGCGTTTAGAATCCATGGGCACCACATCCATGGCCACATAGTACTGCTTCCCTGGGTCCAGCCCTTTCACCTTGACCCGAACAGAGGGGAACATCCGCCTGTGGAAGAGAAATAGTGACTGACCGGGTGCATTTAAAGACATTTCAAGCATGGGAGGGTTGGGGTCAAATGAGAAGTGAAGGAATTCACAATACTCTTCCCATTCTAGGACAGGTTTAGGGAATAACATTTGTTACATGAAGAAAGACTGTTGGTTATATACTTGATTGAATAAGTTCAGAATTTCTGACTGGAAGAGAATATCCTTAAAGCAAGGCTTTTTTCACCCCACTCCCCACTACCACCATAAAAAAGCTATAGAAGAGAAAGTAAGAGAGAAATAACTATGCTCCTTTCTCAAGTTTTCAGTGGAACTTTTTGCGAGGCAGATTTGAGAAAGACTGAAATTAGGAGGATTGATACACACAAAGTTGCCTAGCTGCCCCTGAAATGTTGCCTCACAGCAGAAGGTCAAAGCAGGAAAGCACCTCTAACTGGCCTGGGCTAGGGATGGTGTTTTGGGAAGTTTCTAGGTGGGATATTGTCCTCTGATAACTGTGAGGCTTTAATGGAGTGCCCTGGTGACACCTTAAGATGTGGGGTTGGAATCTGGCACCTACCTTGGCAGGTCTAATTTTTGTCATATATCACACCAGGAGAATGAGTTCTTGGGGTCCCAGTGTACAGAAAAGAAACACAAAGCCCAGCTGGGAGTGGCTCAGCAGTTGAGCATCGACCTAGGATCAAGGAGATCGTAGTTCGATTCCCTGTCAGAGCACATGCCCGGGTTTTAGCTTGATCCTCTCTCGGGAGCAGCCGATCAATGACAACTCTCTTATCATTCATGTTTCTGTCTCTCTCTCTCCCTCTTCCTTCCTCTCTCTGAAATCAACAAAGGTATATTTAAAAAAAAAAAAGAAAGAAACACAGAGCCATTAACATGGGCCAGACACATCTTAGTCTGGTCAGTTGAGAGGCAGTGGCTTTCTAATGCCTGTAGGAGTGGAGACCTGGGGGTGGGGGGAGGGAGGAATGGGTGTTAGAGCTCAAAACTGGAGGCATCACTTCTTATAAGAGCGGTACAATACGGGCCTACTGTGTGTGGCCTTTAAACAGCTTGGGTGGACCCGAACCTGCCAGCCTTGGTAATAATCATCTCAGTCCCAATGGCATGGAATCTGTTCCACAGCTCGGATCCTTGAAGCTCCACTTGGATAGCATCTTTTTCTTCCAGATTTTCACTGTCGTTGAGGCCGCCGCCGCCGCCGCCGCCGCCGCCGCCGCCGCCGCCGCCGCCGCCGCCGCCGCCTCCAGAGCCTCCACAGCTTGAGAAAGTTGCTGAGGGCTCGGTCTTGGGTCCCTTTTCTGCTGAATACAGAGACGCTTAGAGTTTTTGAGAGAGCTTCGTGGTTCGCACGCTCCCTTCTCGCTAATGCCTGTCTCGGAGCAGACCCACCTTGTGTCTTCCCCCAGAACTTTGGAGGCTGATCCCCAAGCTCCCAACAACACCCCGAAGGAGATAAATGGGTCCACGACACGCTCTGTTAAAGGCATGGTCCTTCTTCAGATTTGCCCATCCTTACTCTTTCGGAAATTTTTGGTCCCCGAGGCTTATTGTCCTTGGCGTTTGGGTGTGTATCCTGCGTCCTACCCTGAGAAACAGCCACCCTACCGCTCTCAGGGCTTCAGGGAGGTTGGAGAGTCTCACTTCTCCACAAACATGTGGGGACCTTCCCGTTCACCTTAAATGAACCAAAAAATTACAGGCTGAACTTGGAGGCTCTGAAACTTCCCCTACAGCCAAATGGACGAGGTGTCCCAGCGGGCCCTGATACTGGCCATCTGGCTGGGCCAGGACGTCCAAGGGGAATACTAGCCTCCCTTCTGCACAGTCCTAGGTTAAGCTGGGACTTTCAGATCCAGCAAGCGCGAGGAGCCAGCTCAGAGCTTTGGGGTGAGGCAGGGGTACTTACCCGGCTGCTTGCTCTTCTTCCCAGCGGCGCGGCTCTTTCTCTCCTCCTCCCTTCCGCCCTCTTTCTCATGCAGCTCAGGCTGCACCTCCTCTCTTGGGTCTTGCAGTTTTCTTTTGCTCGGTCTCCCCACCAAGGCTTCCACGGAGAAAGCGTGCGCCCGAGAGCTCAGAGCCATCCCTGGAGGCGGCGAAAGGAATGTGCACTGCAAAGTTTCAACCTGAGCTGGTTTAGGGAGGAGAGGGAGGGAAAGTGCAGAGGACTAAAGAAAGAGAGAAAGCGAAAATAATCCGCAAATCAGAAAAACAATTTCTAGATCAATATCCAAAGAAAGCGTGTGTGTAAAATTTTATATATACGTATATATTGCTCTTTGAATAGGATGAAAGGAAAAGAAGATCAAACTGGAGTCAAAGTCCTTTGGAGTCTAGTTCCCTTTCCCTCTACAGTCTCCTCCCTGCCAATGGACATGTGCGGACCACCAGTCCTTAACTCCCTGATTCCAGGACGTGGCAGAGCGCAGGGATTGGCAAGCGAGGGCCTCTTAGGGAACTGACCTGCCGCCAATGGTGGCTCAGGCAACTCAGATTGGGAGATACTGTTGCATCCAACTGAGTGAATACCTCCACTGTTTGTTTTAGAAACTATTGGAACACAAAAAATCCACCCTGAGTGACACTTCAGAGTCTGACAGGGAGCAGGGATGAAGTGAGTTTAAGGGGTTGGCTGGAAAGGAGCTCAGGATAGTGGGAAGGTGGGATACACAAAGTTACTGTTTTACATTAAATTGTGAAACTCAAAGACATGCGAAATAATTGCCCACAAGGGGCCAGTTTTCCAACAAAAGTGAAAATATTTAACCAAATCCAGAGAAGTGTACCAGCATCTTTTGTTCTCCAGTGAGGGCACTGAAGAAACCATAGAGGAGCGCAAGCTTTCCAGTGATGTTTGTTTTTCAGTTTGGATCTCAAACTGGGTGGGCAGCATGCTAGTCTGTCCTTTCTATCCAGGTGGGGAGACAAGGGGCAGGCGGGAGGCTCCCAGATGCCTATTGTCAATAATCAGATAATTTGAGTTCCTCAAGTCCTGCCTGTACAGAAATCCAGCATTCTCACTCACAGCCTCTTCTTTCTCATATGACTTAATTAGCAAACACAGCTTAAAGACTTCAGGGCCACCAGCAGAGCACCAATGGGAATTTTGTTCCCAAAGATGAGACACTTCAAAATGTTGGGTTCAAATAATTGATTCCAGCATTGCCTGTAATATTTTCCTGGGCTGGGTTTTACTTTTCTTTAAATTAGATAAAGCCACCTTCTTTGTGTCAGGAAGGGACTTGTCTACCACTTCAAAGGAACATGTTTAGGCATGCAGATGTAAGATTCTGCCTGTGTGTGTGGAATTTTGTCATCCACTTTTCATCAAAAATAAGAAGCCAGGCACCCTTGGACTGTTGCAGGTTGCATCCTAAGTAATGACATTTGCACCTTTTCAGAAAATTCCTTCTGTTCTCTGACACATTTGTTCAAAGGACATTTCAAGTCAATCCAGCTCTTTTAAAATAGGATGGAATTTGGATGTACTGATAGTATTTCAGTACTGGAGTTTCACAGTAAAAACTTTTTATGACCTTTTCATTTTCAGCTTCTTAAGTACAAGTGTGCAGTGATAAATGTGGTGCTAGTGAAGAGGGGGAGTGTGCAGCTAGTCTATGTGAAGGAGATTTTCAAGCAACCAGGTATGACTTGAAGTATCTCATGTATTCAGGTAGTATGGCAAAGGGTTAATTACAGTTTGAATACTGCTGAAGGGTTTTGTTCAATAACCAGTTATCCACTGTTCACTATACAGGTCTGGAAAAGACGCTATACCCTAGAAGTGCAGAGTGAAGCTCACTGTGCAAGACCAGTGTACAAATCACTTGGGCTGGAAAATAACCAGGTTTAGCTATGATTTTGGCTACACCTTCATGGGCATTTTGCTTTCTGCAGCCATTGAAGGGAGGGGGAGGTTATTAATGCATTTACCCCTCCCTTCTTACTCAGAAGATATGTTTTTATGCATTGTATGTTCTTAACTAAAAGACACAGCTCAGAAACAAAAAATTCAAGAGTTCATTTGTTAAATTTAAGGTGATGATTACAATGTAGGGCTTGCACTAATATCTCCTAATATAGCCATTTTCTTGCTTTTGAATCCTGGCTCATATAGTTGCAAAAAGCAAGAAATTACCTTGTGTAGCAAGTGAAGTCTTTGCTTGGTAGGGTTTTGTTTTTTTAAAAACCAGGCTTCATAAAAATAACGCAAAATATGTTAGTTGCAATGTCTTCTATACTATTTCAAACTACTATATAATGTAATTTTTTAAATCAAGGAAATAGCATACCTTGGTATATAAGTTCCTTTCTTAGGAGAACTTCTTCAATATTTATTACATACATGTAATTTAGTCATCCAGTACTTTTTATTTTGTAATCTAACTTTTATATTCCCATTTCTGTAACTACCTAATTACATCACTGGCAGAAATTGAGCTCAGCAAGCCCTCATGTGTACTTGGCTAAGGTATAATTTATTCCTGTTATGCTTTATCTGAGAGAAAAATTATTTCAAACTTCAGAATGAGCTTTTCAATCTGTTCAGCTGCTGAAGTACTGGGGTCTCAGAAACTGGGGTATGAGGGACATATATTTATGCCAGCAATTCATTTTCCACAGCTGTAAGCCTCTTTGTTTGAGCAAGAAACACCCATAAACCTTTATAAGTGATTCTTCAATCCATGTGGAACTCATATAGAGAGGCCCATAGGAACCCACATTATAAGGAACCCTCTTTATAATGGGTTGTTTTTGAAAAATTTGACAATTGGAAAATCCTTACAGTAAAATGTTGATTTTTGAACTGACAAAAAAGTTACTACTGGGAACACACAGAGAATTTATCACTTGTAGGAAATATAAAATTTGTGGTTAATACAAATCAAAACTATTTTATATCTATGGGGATACAGAAGACATAGATATGCCTTAAGGGATATAAGGTTTACTAGATTTCTTATTGAAAATAAAATCTGAACCTGCTTTAAGGAAATGGGAAGAGATTTGTAACTCACTAATAAAAATTCCAATATTTCATTAATCACTATAAATAGGTATACAAATTAACACATACACAAAACATGGTTGTCTTGAAAATATTGCTTTTGGTGAACTGTATGTGCATTAAAGTAGATGTTCAGAATTAAGCTAATATATCAGAAAATATTACACTTTTCAGAAATTTATGACATGTTAAGGGCAAAGATTCATGGCCCCTCTAGTTTTCTATAGAGACAATATGGGCTATTTGAAGAAAAACTTATGAATGAAAGGAACTAAATCTGCCTGGAGAAAAAATATATCCCTTCTATTCTGCAGTATTTACTAACTAAAGAGATGATGTCAAACTCATATGGAGGGCTTCCAACTGCTACTGTTAATTTATAAAGGAAGGAATGAAATAGATGAAATAAAATAAATCAATAAATATTTCAAATATATGTCCATATTAAGTATAAATAAAGGCATTTTGAGACTGATTAGATACCTAGTTCCACACCTTGGCCAAAGCATAAGCATCTTCATAATAAAGATTGGTTCCTCAGACTGTTATTCTTCCTTCTCTCCCTTGATCCACATTCCCCATGGTCAGGATATTTTGGCACAGTTCAAAGCTTATAAAATGTGAGTATGAAATAAGTTTTTAAAAAATATATCTTTATTGATTTCAGAGAGAGGAAGAGAGAGAGAGAGAAACATCAGTGATAAGAGGGTCATTGATTGGCTGCCTCCTGCACACTCCCCACTGGGGATCAAGCCTGCAACCTGGGCATGTGCCCTGACTGGGAATCGATCTCCTGGATCCTAGGTCAATGCTCAACCACTGAGCCATGCCCGGCAGGGCGAAATAAGTTGTTAATGATCATTTTTAACATTACTTGTGAAAAGCCTACCTAGAATGAACCCCCAGGAAAGCATAGTCATGAAATGCAGAGTCAGTTTCCTTACAACATCCTTTTTAGTACCTGAATTCAACTTTGCTGAACTGGCTAAGTTACTTGAACAAATAAATTCTTTGTTTACTTAAGTAAGTTTCAGCTTAGTTTCCATCACTTGCAAACAGAATAATCCTGACAAATACACTCATCTTGATAAAAGTTTGGAAGATCACTTTCTTTTCTTCTAGTTTTTCTTCTCTTCCTTCCACTCCTTCTTCAACACTACTGGCTCTATGAGTAGGGAAATTATGTGCTATAGACTATCCCAGAATCATAAAATCTGAAAGTAAATTTTACTTTCAATACAAATTCCTAGGAATATGATAATTAACAAAAATGAATAAGGTTGAAGCAGTACAGAGTGTAGGAGAACAGACCTTGAATTCAGACTGACCTCATTCAAATTCCGAATTGCTACTTTCTGAGTGAATTTACACAAGTCTTTTAAAAATTTTATTTTATTTTTTACATTCAGTTTCTTTCTTCTAAACTTTTATGCTTTTACATTTAATATCTTCATCATAGGGTATGTTTTTGTAAGCTTGTGCACATATCTGGGGATTTAGGAAAATAATATATAAATACCACTTAGCATAATGCCTAGAACAAAGTAAGCACTCACAGCTGTTTTATCATTAAAGAGAAAATGTAAGTTAATTTCACGAATGTGTTCATCTTTAACATTTTAAACATGACAGAATTTATTTTTTTATTTTTATTAAAGTATAGTTGAAGTACAATATTATGAGTTTCACATGTACAATATAGTTATTCAACATTTATATACCATATGAAAGAATGTCTTGATCTTTATATTAACTATACAGCTATAAATCTTTGTGGCCAGACACTAGAAGGGGAAGAAATTTCACCAACTTTTGGTTAAATCTTAAAGCAGATTCAATAGTTCAGAAGGCTTTAGAGTAATCACCTTTCTTAAATTTGAGATCTATTTTAATAAATAGAAGTAGTGTATTAAATCAAAATATTGCATTTGAGTTTCAAAAGTCCATGAGAAATACATCTAATAGAATACATATTCTGATTTTATCAACTTGATACTTGGAAATATATTTTTGGTATTTTACCAATGTAATATATGTTCTTCTTATAGTAAGTAGATAAAATTTATTAATTACAGGCCCTTAACATACAGCTTTCTTCTAACTCCAGGAAATTAAGAGAACTTACTGGATTAATATTAAAAGTAATTCTATAATACATGACCTGTATATTGCATTATGTGCCTACCATCCAAAGTCAAATCATATTCTGTCACCATATAGTTGACCAATTTCTAGCTGTCTTTTTTTACTTTATTTTTATAATTGACATTATTACAGAAACCTATATAATCTTATTAACCAATATCACCCCAATAAATTCAATTAAAAATATAAATAAATAAAAAACCTTGAAAAAATATTAAAGTAATTCTCACACTGAATCCTTCAACTTCTGGTTAGCTTAATTCAATATAATCACTCAACAGTTCTGTGCTTTAATGCATCTAGCAACTGAGTTATGCATGTCAAACTTTGTAATCCTTATTCCTAAGTAGAGTTAGGGAAGAAAGAATAGGGAGACAAATTCTTGTCTTTGCTCATTGTGTTCTCATGGGGACAATTGGTAGCTAAATGCTTATGCTTGCCAAAACATTAGCTGAAGGAAGATTTATTCATTTGAATTTAATCATGTGTTCATACTGCTCTCAAATGATGAAGGCCTTCTTATGCTAATAATTTCACTATTCTTGGGTTCATTATATTTCTCATTCTTACTGAAGTATATCAAAGGCATGCAACTATTTTATCTACTTTTTCCATTTTCTCTATTCAATTCATAACTTATGGCTGGTGGATTTTTAAAAAATGTTTGGATCTAGGAACTTTGCTTCCAGAATTGTGAGGACTGTTTTGTCCTTTACTAATTTTGGACAGAGTAAATGAATTTAAAAATAGTAATAAATAATAAAGAGAACTAGCCCAGATGTGGCCCTGTTCTATAATGACCTGGGTAATTCCAAGAATAGGTATTGCCTGTCCACTTTTCAGCTGTCTTTGACTGCCTGGCACAGTGAAAGTAATCAATAATTGTAAATATATCCTGCATCTTTTCATCCTCAAACACTCCCCATTGAAATAATGAGCTTCAGTAAAACCTAGTCCTTACTAATGTAACCTCTCTGGTGCTCCCCTGGGATATGTACAGTCATATATTAACTGAAGACCGAATCAGGATTACTAAGAAGTAGTATTTTTTAATACGTTGAGTTTGTGGTATGTGAATTTTAATGTTGGGCCATTCTAACTTGGATTTTATACCTTATATATTTTGTATACTACCCCCACATTTAATCTTCCCTTTCTCTGTATTTTCTTTTCTACTGCTTTAAAAAAAAAAAAAAATGAGGATAAGAGCCAGAATTATCTTCAAACATGCTTTATAGATCAGCCCCAAAGAAAGTGGGCTAGTATTTGAGAACTGGCTACAAACTTGATAGTTTTAAATAAATAATTCTGATAATTATCAAAATACCACCAACACAGATCACTTAAACAAGGATATACCAAGTTTATTCCATCAATGAATTTTTGGAAAAAATGGTATTTAAGAATAATCAGTGTATCTTTCTAAAGCCAGGTAAAGGCCTGTTTTATACCCTTCCCCACACTCTCACCAAATGACTCTGCATGCAATCAACATAAGGCAAAAACCTAACTTGAGATCAGTGGGCCACCTTTCTCTGGCTCTATCTAATTTGGGCCCAATAAGCCATGATTAAGCCATGAGCCCAACAAAAGCAGATCCTGCCACTAAAAAGGAAATCCTGAACTCCATAGACTGGGCCTTCCAAATCTTACACCCATTTAATTTCTTTTTATTTCCTC
The DNA here is from genome assembly GCF_964146895.1 of Miniopterus schreibersii. Lineage (NCBI taxonomy): Eukaryota > Metazoa > Chordata > Mammalia > Chiroptera > Miniopteridae > Miniopterus > Miniopterus schreibersii. Next base: position 48,663,388 of record NC_138104.1, read on the forward strand.
CTTGTTATACATTTCCTTCCTTACTTTGGAACCATACTCCATCATGTTCAGGGAAAGTGAATAAAGTGTTAAAACTTCCTTACCTATTTTCATAATGATCTCTTTTTGATAAGGGCTTTTCAAAGTCAAGCTATGCCTACTTTCACCTACTATCCTCTTTCCCAGGGTTTATATATTAACATTACTAGACAAAAAGTTGCTCCTGAGTGAAATTAATGTTCCTACATTTAGGACGCCCTGATCAATACTTCCAAGGGGCAAAAGGGCAGACCATAGTAATGAAGCAATAAAGGTACACAAGGAACAATACAAAAAAGAAACAAATGAAAACAACAAGGAATTCACTATCTAAATTCATCACGTTTTAATTACTGGAGGAGAAGGAAAGAAAGAAAGAAAATCAAAGTCAATGGTTATGTGTATTGACAAGTGAATGCCAGCCTTTAATAAACTGGGTCCATAGGACCATGATATACACCCTGGAGGAAACTCATTCTGGTTACTTCTCAGTTAGGGGACTGACTAAACCATCTCAATGAAGGCAATTAAATAATTGCAAGTTCTCAAACTTTGGACTTTGTACCCCTAGTCTAAAACTTGACTCATCTGGCAATACTAAAAAAATTGATAGAAAGTTGGAATACATATCTACTTTTATATTTTATTATTGTGAATCCAAAGTCATTTAAATTGTGTGTATAAATATTTGTCATGGAAAGTGATTGCTAAATTTTTTCAAGGCAATATTGTCAGAGAGTCTTGGAAAAATAATTGGATTATGATGTTCATTATGCTAGCATTTTAATAAATACTGAAGCACTTGGCATCATTCTTCACAATTGATTTCCATTCTGATTTTGGTCCTAGTCTATTTTATTTCTTTATTTCTAAATTTTTCTTTACCGTTTAAAGTATTACAGATATCCCCCCTTTTTGTCCCCATTCATCCCCTTCACCCATCATTTGCCTCCCCCCACACTATTGTCTGTGTTCATGGGTTATGCATATATGCATATAATTTCTTTGATTAATCTCTCCCCACCTACTCTCCCACCCCCGCCATCCCACTGAGATTCATCAGTGTGTTCCATGCTTCTATATCTCTAGATCTATTTTGTTCCTCAGTCTATTTTGTTTATTAGATTCCACATATGAGTGAGATCCTGTAAAACTGAATCAGGAAGAATCAGAAAACTTGAATAGGCTAATAACAACTGATGAAATTGAAACAGTAATAAAAAAACTTCCAACTTACAAAAACCCTGGTCCCAAAGGCTTCACAGGGGAGCTTTCTAATTCTTTAAGTGGTAGGATTAGATAGTTTACTAAAAAATTTTCTTGCTTTTTGAGGTAGGCCTGCAGTGCTATGAACTTTCCTTTTAGGACTGCTTTTGCTATGTCCCATAGATTTTGAGTTGTGTGTTCATTTTTATTTGTTTCCAGGAAGTTTTTTATTTCTTTCTTGATCGTATTGTTAACCCATTCATTGTTTAATAACATGCTATTTAGCCTTCATGTGTTTGAATGTTTTTGAATGTGTTTAATGTAGTTGATTTCTAATTGCATGCCATTGTGATCTCAGATGCTTGACATGATTTCAAATTTCTTGAACTTGTAGAGACTTATTTTACATTTAAGGTTATTATTAATAGACGCTTATCCATTGCCATTTTAATTCTTTATGCCTATGTTTCTCTCTCTATTTCTACTTCTAATTACAGCAGTCCCTTTAACATTTCCTGCAATACTGGTTTGGTGGTGATAAACTCCTTTAGACTTTTTTTGTCTGGGACACTCTTTATTTCATCATCATTTTTGAATGATAGGCTTGCTGGATAGAGTAGTCTTGGTTTCAGATCCTTGTTTTGCATTACCTTGAATACTTCATGCCATTTCCTTCTGGCCTGTAGAGTTTCTGATGAAAAATCAGTTGACAGCCTTATGGGAGCTCCTTTGTAGGTAACAGATTGCTTTTCTCTAGCTACCTTTAAGATTCTCCCTTTGTCTTGAATTCTTGACATTTTAATTATGATGTGTCTGGGTGTGAGCCTCTTTGAATTCTTCTTGCTTGGGACTCTCTGTGCCTCCTGAACTTGTGTGACTTTTTCCTTGACCAGGTTAGGGAAGTTTCCTGCCATTATTTCTTCAAACAGGTCCTTTAATCCTTGCTTACTTTCAACCTCTTCTGGTACTCCTATAATGTGAATATTGTTAAGTTGCATGTTGTCCCACAGCTACTTTAAATTGACCTCCTGTTTTTTGTTTTTTCTTTTTGGATCTCCAATTGAGTGATTTTTTTCTACCTTGTCTTCTAATTCACTAATCCAATCCTCAGCTTCCTCTAATCTGCTGCTTATTCCTTCTAATGTATTCTTTATTTCTGCTATGTCATTCTTAATTTCCTTCATAGTTTCCATGTCTTTTTTCATGCTGTTGAGCATTCTTACAATCAATGTTCTAAGCTCTATATCTGATAATTTGCTTATCTCCATTTCATTTTTTTTTTTTTTTCTCGAGACTTGTCTTGTTCTTTCATTTGGGGCTTGTTTTTTGGTCTCCCCATTTGGGCTGTCTGTTTGGGTTTGTTTCTATGTATTAGGTAGATCTGCTAGAATTTGCAGTCTTTTTGGAAGGTCTCTGGTGCAGGTCAATGTTAGATGCAGTTTGTTACTGGCCCTGAGTACCCTGTTTGGAGCTATCAACAACCCTCCATTTGAGGTCTCCTCTGATGGGGCTGAGTGAGATTGGATAAGACTAAGATGCATACCAAAGTCTGCTTTTCCAAGGTTGGGGTCCAGAAGTAGTCAGGCAGAGATTTAAAGCACTCTGAGGTTAGCCTCTGCCTGCAAGCTGATTAATCTGATTCTCTTAATGAGCCGCAGGCTCTAGATACTCCACAGGGTGGAGCGGCAGATTGTTAACAGTCTCTTAAAGATCCTCTGGCTATAGAAACTCCTTGGGGTAGGAGGCGAGGTTTTCCAACAGGGTGGAGCAATTGTTTCCGCCCCCAGGCAAAAGTAGCAAAATGTCTGCCTGAGAAAGATGTCCTCTATAGTCTGGGGGAGTGATAGCACAGGAATCCAGAGGGGTGCCCTCTGAGTTCTATCTCCAGAGCCCACAACCCTAGATTGTCTTCACACTGCATCAGTCCACTCAGCCCTCCCACTCCTGGAGCCCAAGGAGAGTGGTTGCACACAAAACTTTGTGCATTGGCTCTTTAAGAGGGTGCCCAGATTTTAAGCCATCTCTCCCTGGCTGACAGAAATCCTGATGCTTTTCACAGCCAGATGTTATGTGGGCACCTTTCTCAGTTCTGGTGCTGTTGGCTGGGATCACCAGCCTGGGGTTAGGCCCCAGAGTCCTCAGTGAGAAGTCTCATAGCTGAGATATCCGTTTTGACCTTCAGCTGTTGCCTGTTGGAACCCAGCCAGCCCTCTTGTACCTCCACACTTCTTACCAGTCTTTATGCAGTCTCCACTTTTCCTCCTTGGTTATGAGGGTGTTCTTCAGGTCTTCAGTTGCATTTTATTATTCAGGATAGCTTTTTGTATTTTAGTTGTAATTCCAGTTTGGTCCCTGGAGAGTGTCAGTGTAGTTTCCACTCTGTCCACCGCCATGTTTAATCTCCTGGTCCTGGTCTATTTTATTACAAGGAGATGAATTTAGAAAACTCTATCCTAAACTGAAGCAGAGTCCTTACTTTCCATTTTGGCAAGCTTAAAATGTTACGCTTATTTTCTCTTACACACAAATATATCATCTTATCTTTCTCCTTATCTAAGAACTAGCTAGAATGTCTCTTACTGTTTTAGTAAGCTTTTGTGTTTGGAAGAAAATTTTCACAATAGGTATTTATTTGTGTGTATGTGTGTGTTTGTGTGTGTGTGCTGTGAAAATTACCACAGGTTTATACTTTCAGTAATAATGTCTGAGAACATGCAAGGAAAGTGATATGAAACATTTTCCTCAAGAGTCATTTCTTTTCTTTTTTTTTTAAACCAGAAGTTCCACTCTATATTCCTTATTATTTTGTTTAAGCATTGAAAAGATTTGAAAGTTCTAAATTGGTGTTTTTGGTGACAGTGAGTTTATACAGAGTGGATTCACTGTTCACTTTTCCTCTAGGAGATGGATTGATAAACTGGAGCCACCATACACTAGCTGGGCTGCCCAGGACACCAAAGCTGGCTTGGGTTGAGGATTTTGGTTTGAAAGAAATCATAGTGGATTTCAAATTGTGCAGAAACAACAAGCCAGACTAGATCAATCTGTTACAGAGGCATCTACCAATAGAATACAATGGGTCTCTGTTCCCATCCCCAAGTCTCAGTTTCAGTGTGTCTCTCTCTTTATGTCTCTCGCCTTTAGTCCCTTTGTTGTACTACTTGAACCTTTCCATCTTTCTCTCTCTCTCTTTCTTGGCCTCTGTATCTTTCAATTTGACTTTATCACTCTTTTTTCACTTCCTCTTTTTTTCTCTCTTTCTTCTGTTGAGTCCTTTTTTCCCTCTTCATATCTCTCTCTGTCTTTTATACCCGCCCCCCTTCCAATAACCTCAGAAGGCCTCCACAGGGAGGAGATAGTTGTACAGAAGCAACCATACCACCCTACAGCAAACTCCTTGAAATCTCTTGCACTGTCCCTTGTATAGTTTTCTTCTCTAGCTTGAAAACAGGTGTGCATAGTGAGTGTGTATGGGGCGGGGGCAATTTACAATGCAGTATCTTAATTAAAACCCTAGTGAGAAAAAGTAGGAATATGTAAAAGAAGAAATTGTCTTTTGACACCCTGTCGCTTTCTGCCCCCTCCCCTGGGGGTGGTCAGTGTCCCAAGTTTTCTGGCCTCAGACCCTCTCCTGAGAGTGAGGGACTGAAGTCAAGTGAGTGTAAGAAGAGCTCAGAAAAAGCATTCTGGCTGAATGATCTGAAGCTTCTTGGGGAAGAGCCTGGGGATAAAACATCACTGCTCAGAGCTTTCTGGTCACCTCTCAGTGCTAGAGACTTGCCGCTCAGCTTAGTATGCCTCTCTCAGATCTGGCCTCACCTCAGGCCACAGTTCTCACCTTCCAATGAGCCATGCCTCTTCCTTTATCTCCCTTGTTCTCTAAACCTGCTCAATGCACATTTCCTGGGCCTGGTGGCCTTCCAACACATCTCCTTGATCAAGAGAGGAACTATTACTGGATCTTTCAGGTATTATTGCATGCCCTCAAAAGAGAAGTCAAATTTAGCCTTTGTTAATTTTAAGGCACATTAACATTCCACTTTGGGTTGCCTCAGAAGTAGAAACTTCAAAAAATCCTGTAACAAAGCCCTCAGTTGAAGAAGATTAAACCAATAATTATGACTTCAACTGGACCTTTCTATCCTTATGCACTTGCCTAGTGATAGCTAACAGGAGAGGGAGATGCTGGGTAAAATTCTTTTGCCTGAGGCCCCCAAAGAAAACTCAAGCCTAACCTGTGAGACAAAGCCTTTTACCTGTGAAGCAAGAAGCAGTGGGTGGTTGTGTCAAGAGGCGAGGCCAACTGTGTCCAGAAAGCTGAGTCTCAAGCTGGGTTCATTCCCTCTGTAGATGCCAGCATGAACTAATCTCCAAAGTCTACAAGAGAGTGGCCTGGAGCCAGGATGCAAGATAACTTCATGTTATGGACCCCAGGGGCCAGAGTAGCACTTGCTACTTTCTGGGTTAGACCCATTATCCAACTTCTCCCACTCAGAAGACCTACCTTGACTCAAGGACAGCTGTGAAGGCACAATGACAGTCTGTGATTTTAGCTTTCAGGGCTGCAAAGCTGAGAGATCCTGGTCTCCTCCCTCAGTTTCCCTAGGCAGCTTGCAAGACTATACTGTGATCTGGGTTGCCAGCAAATGCTTCTTGGGAAAAATGCCTCTGAACCAGAAGTAGATTGACTTTACAAGTTGAACCCTTGTGTCTCCATCCCCAGCACTTGCAGTTAAAAAAACCCTTTCAACCCCAATCAATAGCAGTTTAACAGCTTTGCTGGTGGGCCCCAGCATGCACGTGCTGTGTTCTGCTTCCAGTGCCTACTAAGTGACCTTTTCAGTCTCAGTGATTCTATGCAGACGACAGGGCTGCTAAGTGCCCTGTGCATTTCAGAGACTCTTAGGAGCCCTGGCCCCTCCTGAGTCCCCAGGCATTACATATTCAAACCATACACCTCCTAAAGGAAAGAGTCAAAAGAAATATTAATTTTTGACCCATGGGGAAACCCAAAAATGCATTGGCTGAATGATTTCTTCAATACAGAATAAAATATGTTTGATTTTTACTTAATTTATTTCTCCAGGGTAACTCAGAGAGAACTGAAAAGGGCTAAGATTCTAAGCAGGAAGACTTGACTAGTACCAAGTAACCCATAGGGACTCAAAAATCAATGCTTGTTTTATCCTGGAGTGAGGTGCCCACCCCCACTCCCCACCCCCTCCACAGACAGATTTCAGATCTATGCGGTTTAATTGAATGAATACTCAGGCATTTCCATGGCCCCTCCCTCCCTGCCCTTCTTCCAAGAATGAAGGAAGTCTCTCGTCCCCACAGCCCAGCATTTGGCTGGCCTGCCTAGATGTATGCTTTATCTGAAAAACTAAAAACCTTTGGAATGAAACCTCTTAATCAGGTAAAGTGTGTATGGATCTTGAGTGGAAAACCAGTGGCTAAGGAGTGCCACAAGTTCTTTATTAAAATTGAACACTAAATTATGAGGGTGTAATGTGTGAAGGGTTTATAAATACATTTCTGAATTCCTGAGGTTTCCAATTCAGTCAACTACACATAAATCTAAGTAGTTGTTTTTTCTCTTGATTTCCTGTACAAGTTAAAATTGTGCAAAAAGAACTACTCTGAAGTGATTTCTCTGGAGAATATTTTTCCTTCTCTCAAGGAAAGTAAAAATAGGGATTTTATTTTTTCACTTACAACTTTCCCCTTCATTTTATTTTGATTTTTAAGCCCCCAAAATATTCATGTAATGACCATTTCCAGCCATTTTTAAAGAAAACTCAAACAGGATTTTCCAACTGTCCACTCCACATTTCCTAAAAAAAGAATTTTGAAATACAAGACAAATCTGTTTCTGGTCCTCGTTTCCTGTTGTAATTGGAGCTATTCACTTTTGGTGATACTCAAAACGAGCCCTATTGAGTTCAGTTGAGGTTTGGTTAACCATGAAGGGAATGGCACTTAATCAGGCAGGCAATTACCAAACAAATCTGATCACTCCCCAAGCAAAACAAAGGACATTATAGTTACTTTTCTTCTGCAGTAATGAGCACGCAGACATTTATGAAGTAAAGAGAGTTTTCCCAGTTGGTGAGCAGCGGTGGGACTGGAAGTCACATGGCATAACATCTTCCCTGAACTCAGGTCACCCTCCCCTTTTATTTCTCTGTGCTTGTGTATAAGGGGAAGAGGCTGGACTCAAGTGCAGGCAAGATCCTGAGTTGGCCAAGTCCAGGCAGTTGGAGGAGTAGAAGCCTGTGGCTACCCTGTCAACAATCCCACCCAGGCAACTCAGGAGACCTTCATCTTCCTTTCTCCTACCCCTGTTCACTGTGAGCTCTGTAGAGCATCTGGGTTTCAGGCCCCTAACATCCAGCTTATACTTTACTTCTAGCTATTCAGATGAGGGCTTCTGAGAGACCAGACTCTGACATTCTATGGACTGCGATAGTTAGCAAGTGTTTGCCAAAAACCCTATTTAGCATGCCTACAGGCAGAGGAAATGCTAAGTGTATGATACCTGAGTAGATGCTGGAGTGACAGTTAGGGACACATTTTGACATTAAAAAAAATTCCAATTTTCATATGACTTCAGCAGGCACACTCCTGGTGGCTCCTATCAAACTAGACTTGGGAAATAGAAGAGAAAAAGCTCTTGGTTTTCCACAGTTTAGGAGATGTTGGCAGGACCCCAGGGAGACACTGGGCATGGGTGCGAGGCCTCTAACCACTGCCATTTTTTTGAAGCTTCCTACATGTTAAATATTTATATACATTACCATAATCTTCACAGCAAAAACAAGAAATGAGATAGGTAATTTCTCCCCTCCCCCCCATTATCCAAATGAAGTAAGCAAGGCCTTGAATAATTACATTAATAGTAAAGCCAACTGCCAATCTCCAGCTCTACAGTGAGCTTGAAAAACCACCTCTCAAGGGCCATAAAGTAAGGAATTTCTAAACCTTATGCTATTATTACATAGCCTTTTCCCTCCCCAGATCCCTGAACTGAAACATTTCATGTCAGAGAGGCTGTGTAGGGCCTGGGGACAAAACCCAGCTGCCACCTCCCAACAGGGCAAATACACAGGTCTCACCAATTTCAAGAGCCAGTGCTTTGCAAGCTCCACAGACAAGTTTATGGCTGCCCTGGGCGCCAAAATGCAACCCAAAGTTCAAGCTGCTGACACTCCTCAGGGCCTTCAAAAGCTCCTTCCTATAATAGAAAAGCCTTGTCTGGGGCAAATAGGCCTCCTGAAAAACAATACTTTAGGAAGTAAAAACATAAAAGTCATTTCCTGCTGTGCACCTCTGAGTCTCAGTGATATCACCACACCTATGGTTCACCTTCCCACCATCTTCCTGGACCAGCATGACCTTTGAAAGATCACAATTTATTAAGAATTTGATTGTGAGAAACCAAGAACATTTCAGACTTAGTTGCTCTGACTGCAATGTATTGAAATGCCACTTGTATTTTTAAATTGGGAACTTTAAGAGATTTATTTTGATCATTCTCAGAAAAAAGTGACATTGAACATAGTTAATGGAAAATTGCATGCTAGATCTTCTCACAACATTCGATTTCTTACTTAGCACCATTACTTAACTATGTCTAGAGTAGCCACTACATCCATTTTTAAAAATACAAGTACTATTAGCACATAAGCACTTAGGAGGTCCAATGACTTGAAAATTAGGTGGCAAACAAGTTTTTGCTGCATTTGCATATACATGTTAGCACTTAATTACTATTTTACAGGGACCTTTGGATATTTATTGAAACTCGTTTGAAACTGGAAGTGATTATAAGACTTTTTTCACTGTAGTAAATCTTAAGCAACCACAACTTTGTGTAAATGCAATATACTTTCCCATTCAGCACTCTGAATGATACCAACTGTTGAGACAATGTGATGTTGAAAAGATGGCATTCTAATATATACGATTTTTGTGGTTCATGAAGTATATAGCACTATTGAAATGAATTTATTTTACTGTTGACAGTATTACAAATGTCTCCCATTTTTCCCCCTTTGCCCCCTTTCACCCAGGCCCTGCCCCATCCCAGGTCTTTACCACACTATTGTCTGTGTCTGTGGGCTATGTTTATATGCATAATTCAATTAATCTCTTTCCACCCCCAACCTCCCACACTCTTCTCCTCTGAGATCTTCAGTCTGTTCCATGCATCCATGCCTCTGGATCCATTTTGTTCTTCAGTTTATTTTGTTCATTAAATTAAACATATACATGAGCTCATGTGTTATTTATCTTTCTCTGACTTGCTTATTTAGCTTAGTATAATAATTTCCAGGTCCTTCCATGCTGTCCCAAAGTGTAAGAGATCCTTCTTTTATTACAGCTGCACAGTATTCCATTGTGTAAACATACCACAGTTTTTTAATTTTAATTTTTTTTTAAAATTATCTTTACTGTTGTATTACAGATGTCCCCATTTTCCCCCATTGATACCCTCCACCCCACTCCTGCCCACTTCCCAGGCCTTCACTGCGCCATTGTCTCTGTGCATGGGCAATGAATATACACATGTAAGTTCTTTGGTTAACCTCTTCCCCTGCCATTTCCTCAGATTCATCAGTCTGTTGCATGCTTCCAAGTCTGGATCTATTTTATTCATGAGTTTATTTTGTTCATTATATTTAACATATAAGTGAGATCATATGGTATTTGTCTTTCTTTAATTAGCTTATTTTGCTTAGCACAGTGCACTCCAGGTGTCTCCATGCTGTCTCAAAGGGTAAGAAATCTTTCTCATTTACAGCTTCATGGTATTCCATTGTGTAAGTATATCACAGCTTTTTATCCATTCATCTACTAATTGGCACTTGGGTTGTTTCCAGATCTTAGCTACTATAAATAACACTGCTATGAACATAAGGGTGCATATATTCTTTCTGGTTGGTATTTCAGATTCTTAGGATATATTCCTAAAAGTGATATCTCTGGGTCAAATGGCAGTTCCATTTTGAATTTTTTGAGTCAACTCCATAAGATAGTGGCTGCACCAGTCTGCATTCCAACCAGCAGTGTACAAGGTTTCCCTTTTCTCCACATCCTCACCAGCACTTGTTGTCATTTATTGATGGTAGCCATTCTGGCAGTTGTGAGGTGATACCTCATATAGTTTTAATTTGCATCTCTCTGATGACTAAAGACATTGAGCACTTTTCCATATGTCTATAAGTCATCTGTATGTCCTCTTCGGAGAAGTGTCTATTGAGGTCCTCTGCCCATTTATTTTTGGGGGATTATTTATTCATTCTACTTTTTTTTTTTTAACCTCACCAGAGGATATTTTTTACATTGCTTTTCAGAGAGAGTGGAAGGGAGAGAGAAATATCGATTGGTTGTCACCCTCATGCCAGGGTAGAGATCAAGCTTGGAACTGAAGTATGTGCCTTTGGCCTGAATCTAATCCTGGACCCTGCAGTCTGAGGACCAACTCTCCAATCATTGAGCTAAACTGGCCAGGGTTATTCATTCCACTTTTTATTTTATTTTTTAATTTACCTTTATTGTTGAAAGTATTACAGATGTCTTCTTTCCCTCCGACCATTGATCCCCTCCACCTCTCGTCCACCCTACCCCCAGGCCTTCCCCATACCATTGTCTGTGTTCCAGGGTTATGCACTTATGCATATAAGTTCTTTGATTAATCTCTCCCCACCCACTTCCCTACCTCTGCCTTTCCTCTGAGATTCCTCAGCCTGTTCCATGCTTCTATGTCTCTGTACCTATTTTGCTCATCAGTTTATTTTGTTCATTAGATTCCACATATGAGTGAGATCATGTGATACTTGTCTTTCTCTGACTGGCTTATTTCACTTAGCATAACAGTCTCTAGTTCCATCTATGTTGTTCTAAAGGGTAAGAGATCCTTCTTTTTTACACCTGCCTAGTATTCCGTGGTGTAAATGTACCACAGTTTTTTAATCCATTCATCTACTGATGCTCTGCCCATTTTTTAATTGGATTGTTTGTTTTCCTGGTGTTGAATTGTATTAACTCTTTATATATTTTGGAAAATAACCCCTTACCAGATGTATCACTGGCAAATATGTTTTCCCATACAGTGGGTTTCCTTTTCATTTTGATTATAGATTATTTTGCTGTGCAGAAGCATTTTAGTTTGATGTTGATATGTTTGTTTATTTTTCCTGTTTCTGATGCCTTAGCAGATGTATCTGCCAAAATTCTGCTATGTGAGATGTCTGAGATTTTACTGCCTGTTTTTCGATTTTCATGGTTTGGTGACTTACATTTAAGCCTTTTATTCATTTAGAGTCTATTCCTGTGTACTGTATAAGTTGCTGATCTTGTTTTAGTTTTTGCATGTACCTGTCCATTTCTTTTTTTAAGCATATCTCCATTGATCTAAGAGAGAGGAACAGAGCTGAAGAGAGAAACATAAACATCAATGATTTGAGATCACTGATCGGCTCCCTCTTGCATACCCCTGACCCCTGACCGGGGGCTGAGTCCGCAACCCGAGCATACACCCTGGCCAGGAATTGAACTGGATCCTAGGTTGATGCTCAGCCGCTGAGCCAAGCTTGGCTGGGCTGTACTTGTCCAGTTTTAACAACACCATTTATTGAAGAGGCTGTCTTTACTCCATTGTATGTTCTTGCCTCCTTTGTCAAATACAAAACATGGGTTATTTCTGGGCTCTCTGTTTTGTTGCAATGATTTATATGCCTGTTCTTGTGCCAGTACCTGACTGTTTTGATTATAAATGGCTTTGTAGTATACTTTGATATCTGCTATTGTGATGCCTCCAACTTTGTTCTTTTTTCTCAAGATTTCTGGTGCTATTCAAGGTTTTTTTTTATTGCATATAAATTTTAGGAATATTTGTTCCAGATCTGTGAAATATGTTGTTGGTATTTTAATTGGGATTGTGTTGAATCTGTAGATTGCTTTGTGTATTAGGGACATTTTAATAGTGTTAATTCCTCAAATCCATGAACAAAGTATATGTTTCCGCTTGATGGTATCTTTCTCTATTTATTTTTCAATGTTTTATAGTTTTCTGAGTACTGGTCTTTTATCTCTTTGGTTAAGTTTATCCATAGGAATCTTTTGTTGTTGTTGTTGCAATGATAAATGGTACTGTTTTCTTAGTTTCTCTTTATGATAGTTGGTTTAAAAATGCCACCAATTTCTGAATACTAATTTTGTATACTGCTACATTGCTGAATTCATATAGTAGATCTAATAATTTTTTTGTTGGAGCATTTAAGGATTTATATGTACAATATAATGTCATCTTCAAATAATGACAATTTTACATCCTACTTTTTTATCTCGATGCCTTTTATTTTTTCTTCTTTTATGATCCTTTGCTTGTACTTCCAGTACTTTGTTGAACAAGAATGTTGAAAGTGGACATCCTTGTCTTTTTCCTGATCTTAAAGGAAATGCTTTTAGATTTTTCCCCATAGATTATGATGTTGGGTGTAGATTTGTCATTTATGGCCTTTATTGTGTTGAGTATAATCCCTCTATCCTCACTTTGCTGAGTCTTTATCATAAATGGGTGCTTCATTTTGTCGAATTATTTTTCTGCCTGCAATGATGTCATCCTGTGATTTTTGTCCTACATTTTGTTTATGTGATGCATCACATTTATTGATTTGCAAATATTGTGCCAGCCTTGCATCTCTGAAATATATCCCATTTGGTCATGGTGTATGATCTTTTTAATGTATTGTTAGATGTAATTTGTTAATATTTTGTTGAGGGTTTTAACATCGATGTTCATCAGGCATATTGGCCTATAATTTTCTTTCTTTGTGGTTTTGGAATTAGGATAATGGTGACCTCCTAAAAAGGGCTTGGAATTCTTCTGTCCTCTTGAATTTTTTCTAATAATTTGAGGAAGATAGGTGTTAGTTCTTCTTCGAATGTTTCCTAAAACTCCCCTGTGAAGCCATCTGGTCCAGGACTTTTGTTAGGTGGGTTTTTTCTGATTAATGCTTCAATTTCATTAGTTGTTATCATTCTATTCTTGTTTTCTGATTCTTCCTGACTGAGTTTTGGCAGATTGCATGTTTCTAGGAATTTGTCCATTTTACCCAGGCTTTCCAATTCATTGACATATAATTTTTCATAGTATTTTCTTAAATCCTTTGCATTTCTGTGGTGTCAATTTTTACTTCAACTCTTTCATTTCTGATTTTGTTTATTTGGGTTCTATTTGTTTCTTGGTGAGTCTGGCTAAAGGTTCATCAATCTTTTATCTTTTGAAGAAACCAGCTCTTAGTTTCATTGATCTTTGGTATGTTGTTGTTGTTTTCATTCCTTCTACTTACTCTGAGATTTTCTTGTTTTTTTCTCTAGCTCTTTTGTTGTTGGTTTAGATCATTTGTTTGAGCTTTTTCTTGTTTCTAGAGGTAGGCCTGTAATGCTATGAACTTTCCTCTCAGGACTGCTTTTTCTAAGTCCCATAAATTTGTGTGTTCATTTTCATTTGTTTCCAGGATGTTTTCTCTTTCTTCCTTGATCTCATTGGTAACCCATTCATTGTTTAATAACATGCTATTTAGCCTCCATGTGTTTGAATGTTTTTTAGTGTTTTTTTTGTAGTTGATTTCCAATTTCCTGCCACTGTGATCTGAGAAGATGCTTGATAGGTTTTCAATCTTCTTGAACTTATAGAGACTTATTTTGTGTCTGAACATGTGGTCTACCTTTGAGAGTGTCCCATGTACAATTGAGAGGAATGTGTATTCTGCAGCTTTGGGATGAAATGTTCTTTAAATATCATTTAAATTCATTTGAAATATTGTGTTGATTATGGTTGCTTTTTCTTTGTTGATTTTTTTGTCTGTATCATATATCCAGGATGTCAGTAGGGTGTTAAAGTCCCCTACTATGACTGTATTGCTGTCTGTCTCCCCCTTAAAGTCCTCCAGGCATTGTTGTTTTTTTAAAAATAAATTTATGTGCTCTTATATTGGATACATATATGTTTATCAGTGTTAAATCTTCTTGTTGAATCAATCTCTTTAGTATTATATGTTGGCCTTCTTTGTCTCTTTTATGGCCTTTGATTTTTAAAAAATTTATCTTTATTTTTGAAATTATTACAGATGTTCCCCCCATTGATCCCCTCCACATGGCATCCACTACCGCCCCCTCAAAGCCTTCTCCATACTATTATCTGTGTCCATAGGTCATATGTATATATGTATAATTTCTTTGATTAATCTCTCCCTGCAACTCCCATCCCCACCATTCCTCTGAAACTTGTGAGACTGATTCATGGTTCTATATCTCTCTATCTATTTTGTTCATCAGTTTATTTTGTTCATTATATTCCACATATGAGTGAGATCATTTGGCACTTGTCTTTCTCTGAGTGGCTTATTTCACTTAGCCTAATACTCTCCGGGTCCCTCAATGCTGTCTGAAAGGTAAGGGATCCTGGCTTTTTAGAACTGCATAGTATTCCATGGTGTAAATATACCACAGCTTTCTTATTCATTCATCTACTGATGGGCACTTGGGTTGTTTCTAGATCTTAGCTAAAGTAAATTATGCTGCTATGAACATAGGGCTGTGTCAATTCTTTTTAATTGGTGTTTTGGGTTTATTAGAATATATTCCAAGAAATGGGATCACTGGGTCACATGGCAGTTCCATTTATAATTTTTTTAGGAAACTCCATACTGTTTCTCATAGTGGCTGCACGAATCTGGATTTCCACCAGCAGTGTACAAGGCTTCCCTTTTCTCCACATCCTGGCCAGCACTTGTCACTTCATAATTTGTTGATGGGAGCCATTCAGACAGATGTGAGGTGATATCTCATTGTTGTTTTAATTTGCATCTCTCTGATGATTAGTGGCTTTAAGCAGTTTTTCATATGTCTCTTGGTTATCCGTGTTTCCATTTTGGCCAATTTTTAAATTGGATTGTTTGTCTTCTTTTTGTTAAGTTGTATGATTTCTTTATATATTTTGGAAATTAACTGTTTATCAGATGTATAATTAGCAAATATGTTCTCCCATACAGTGGGTTCACTTCTCGTTTTGTTGATGATTTCTTTTCCTGTGCAGAAGCTTTTTAATTTGATGTAGTCCCACTTGTTTATTTTCTCCATTGTTACTCTTGCCCTAAGTGATGTATGGGCAAACATATTGCAATTAGAGATGTCTGAGCTTATGCTGCCTATGTTTTCTTCTAGGTTTTTTATGGTTTCAAGTCTTACATTTAAGTCTTTTATTCATTTTGAGTTCATTCTTGAGTATGGTCTGAGTTGGTGGTCTAGCTTGTTTTTTTTTGCTTGTACTTGTCAAATTTTTCCAGAACCATTTATTGAAGAGACTGTCTTTACTCAATTGTATGCTCTTGCCTTATTTGTCAAATTTTAATTGAGAATAAAACTTTTTTTCTGTTCCATTGATCTATATGTCTGTTCTTGTGCCAGTACCAGGCTGTTTTTGTTACAGTGGCTTTATAGTATAACCTGATATCTGGTATCCTTTTAACTTTGTTCTTCTTTCTCAAGATTGCTTTGGCTATTCAGGGTCTTTTTTGGTTCCATATAAATTTTTGGAGTGTTCGTTCTAGGTCTGTGAAATATGCCTTTGGTGCCCAGCCAGCATGGCTCAGTGGTTGAGTTTCGACCTATGAACCAGAAGGTCACTGGTTTGATTCCCAGTCAGGGTGCATGTCTGGGGTTGCAGGCTTGATCCCTAGTTGGGGGCATGCAGGAAGCAGCAGATCAGTGACTCTCTCATCACTGATGTTTCTGTCTCTCTCTCCCTCTCCCTTCCTCTCTCTGAAATCAATAAAAACCTTTAAAAAAAAAAAAAGAAATATGCCTTTGGTATTTTACTTGGGATTGCATTGAATCTATACATTGTTTTGGGTAGTATGGACATTTTAGTGGTATGAATTCTACCAATCCATGAACACGGTATATTCTTCCACTTGTTTATATCTTCCTCTATCTCTTTTTTTCAACGTCCTATGGTTTTTCTGGGTACAAGTATTTGACTTCCTTGGGTAGGTTTATTTCTAAATATCTTAATATTCTTGTTACGATGGTAAATGAGATTGCTTTTTTAGTTTCCCTTTCTGTGAGCTTACTATTGGTGTATAAAAATGCCATTGATTTCTGGGTGTTAATTTTGTCTCCTGCTACCTTGCTAAATTCATTTATTAAGTCTAGTCATCTTTTGGTGGAGTCTGTAGGGTTTTCTATGTACAATATCATGTCATCTGTTAATAATGACATTTTACTTTCTATTTTCCACTTTATTTGCCTTTTATTATTTCTTATTATTTGATGACTGTGGCAAGGAATTCCAGTACTACATTGAATAAGAGTGGTGAAAGAAGACATCCCTGCTTTGTTCCTGATTTTAGGGGAAATAGTTTTAGTTTTTGCTCACTGAGTATAATGTGGGCTGTAGATTTTTAATATATGATCATTATTATGTTGAGGTATGATCCCTCAATTTCCACTTTCCTTAGTTTATATATATTTTTAAAATAGGTGTTGGAATTTGTTGAATGTTTTTTTTTTATGTCTATTGATATGATCATGTGATTTTTGTCTTTCAATTTGTTTATGTGATATGTCATGTTTATTGACTTGCGAATATTGTACCAACCTCACATCCCTGGAATAAATCCCATTTCTTCACTGTGTATGATCTTTTTAATATATTGTTAGATCAGATTTGCTAATATTTTGTTGAGGATTTTAGCAATTATATTCATCAAGGATATTGGCTTGTAATTCTCTTTCTTTATAGTGTCTTCATCTAGTTTTGGAATTAGGATAATGCTGGCCTCTTAAAAATAGATTGGAAGTGTTCCTTCCTCTTGGAATTTTTGGAATAGTTTGAGGAGGATAGGTGTTAGTTCTCTTTTTACTATTTGGCAAAAGTACCCTGTGAAGCTGTCCAGCTCAGGGCTTTTGTATGCTGGGAGTTTTTTAATTACTGCTTCAGCTTCATCAGCAGTTATCATCCTATTCAGGTTTTCTGACTCTTCTTGATTGAGTTTTTGCAGGTTGTATTTTTCTAGGAATTTTTCCATCTCCTGCAGGTTGTCCAGCTTGTTGGCTTATAGTTGTTGATAGTACTTTCTTACAATTCTCTGTATTTCTGTTGGATCAGTTATTACTTCACTTCTTTCATTTCTGATTTTGTCTCTTTTAGTCTTCTCCCTTTGTTTTATGATGATTCTGGCTAAAGGTTCATCAATATTGTTTATCTTTACAAAGAATCAGCTCATGGTTTCAATGATTTTTTTTTTTTTTTGTCTCTATATCATTTATTTCCACTCTGATCTTTACTCTTTCTTTCCTTTTACTTATTTTTGGCTTTTTTTGTTCTAAGTCTTTTTTTTTTTTTTAATTTTTACATTTTATTTTTGTTTAAAATATTATAGATGTCCCTTTTTCTCCCCAATGACCCATTCCACCCCATGCCATCCCCCTCCCCAGCTCCTCTCCCCACCATTGTCCTTGTCCTTGGGTTGTGCATATATGCATATAAATTCTTTGGTTACTCTCTTCCCCTCCACCCACCCTCCCATCTCTGTACCTCTGACATTAGTCAGTCTGATATATACTTCCATGTAATTGAATCTATTCTGTTCATCAGTTTATTAAGTTCTGTAGATTGCACCTATAAGTGATATTATGTGATGTTTGTCTTTCTCTGCCTGGCTTATTTCACTTAGCATAATATTCTCCAGGTCCATCCATAATGTCCCAAAGGGCACGAGAATTTTCTTCTTTACAGCTGCATAGTATTCCATGGTGTAAATGTCCCACAGCTTTTTTATCCACTCATCTGCTGATGGGCACTTGGGCTGTTTCCAGATCTTAGCTATTATAAACTGTGCTGCTTGGAACATGGGGGTACATATATTCTTTCTGCTGAGTGTTTCAGGATTCTTAGGATACATTCCTAGGAGTGGAATCACTGGGTCAAAAGGCAGCTCCATTTCTAATTTTTTGAGGAAACTCCATACTGTTTTCCATACTGGTTGCACCAGCCTACAATCCCACCAGCAGTGTACTAGGGTTCCCCTTTCTCCACATCCTCGCCAGCACAAGTCGTTTGTTGATTTGTTGATGGTAGCCGTACTTACAAAAGTGAAGTGATACCTCATAGTGGTTTTAATTTATATCTCTCTGATGATTAGGGACGTTAAACATTTTCTCATGTGTCTCTTGGCCATCTGTACGTGCTCTTTGGAGAAATGTCTATTCAGGTCCTTTGCCCACTTCTTAATTGGGTTGTTTGTCTTCCTCTTGTTGAGTAATATGAGTTCTTTGTACACTTTGGAAATTAGCTCCTTCTCAGATACATTCTTGGCAAATATGTTTTCCCAGACCATGTGGCTCCTTTGTATTTTGAGACTGTTTTCTTTTGCTGTGCAGAAGCTTTTTTACTTGATGTAGTCCCATATGTTTATTTTTTTTCTTTTGTTTCTCTTCCCTTAGGAGATGTATCAGTGAAAATTCCACTACGTGGGATGTCTGTGACTTTACTACCTATGTTTTCTTCCAGGATTTTTATGGTTTCATGACTTACATTTAAATTTTTTACCCATTTTGAGTTTATTTTTGTGTATGGTGAAAGTTGGTGGTCTAGTTTCCTTTTTTTGAATGTACCTGTCCGGTTTTCCCAACACCACTTATTGAAGAGAACTGTCTTTACTCCATTGGACACTCTTGCCTCCTTTGTCAAATATTAACTGACCATAATGGTGTGGGTTTATTTCTGGGGTCTCCGTTCTGTTCCATTGATCTACATGCCTGTTGTTGTACCAATACCAGGCCTTTTTCATTACAATGGCGTTGTAACACAGCTTGAAATCCAGTAATGTGATCCCTCCCACTCTGTTCTTTTTTCTCAAGATAGCTGCAGCTATTCAGGGTCTTTTTCATTAAACATAAGTTTTCAAAATGTTTGTTCTAGGTCTGTGAAATATGCTGTTGGTATTTTACTAGGAATTACATTGAATTTATAGATTGTTTTAAGTAGTATGACATTTTAATCATATTAATTCTTCCAATCCATGAGCATGGTATATTCTTCCACTTGTTTACATCTTCCTTTATCTTTTTTCAGTGTCCCGTAGTTTTCTGAGTACAGATCTTCCTTATCCTTGGTTAAGTTTATTCCTACGTATCTTTTTTTTTTTAGTTGCAATGGTAAATAATATTATTTTTTTTAGTTTCTCTCTCTCAAAGTTTATTGATGGTGTATAAGAATGCCATTGATTTCCGGATGTTGATTTTGTATCCAGCTATGTTGCCAAATTAGTTTATCAAATCCAGTAGTACTTTGATGAAGTCTTTAGGGTTTTCTATGTACAATATCATGTCATCTGCAAATAATGACAGTTTTACTTCTTCCTTTCCAATTTGGATACCTTTTATGTTTTCTTCCTGTCTGATGACTATGGTGAACACTTCCAGTACTATTTTGAATAAGAGTGGTCAAAGTGGACATCCCTGTCTTGTTCTTGTTTTTAATAGAAATTGTTTTAGTTTTTGCCCATTGAGTATGATGTTGGCTGTAGGTCTGTCATATATGGCCTTTATTAGGTTGAGGTATGATCCCTCTATTCCCACTTTGCTGAGCGTTTTTATCAAAAATGGGTGCTGGATTTTGTTGAATGCTTTTTCTGCATCTATTGATATGATCATGTGATTTTTGTCCTTCATTTTGTTTATGTGATGTCTCACATTTATTGATTTGTGGATGTTGTACCAGCCTTGCATCCCTGGAATAAATCCCACTTGGTCATGATGAATGATCTTTTTAATGTATTGCTGGATCCAATTTGCTGGTATTTTAGTGAGGATTTTAGCATCTATGTTTATCATGGATATTGGCCTGTAATTTTCTTTCTTTGTAGTATCTTTATCTGGTTTTAGGATTAGGATATCCTGGCCTCATAAAAAGAGTTTGGGAGTTTTCGCTCCTCTTAAATTTTCTGGAATAGTTTAAAAAGAATAAGTGTTAATTCTTTGAATGCTTGGTAAAACTAGCCTGTAAATCCATCTGGTCCAGGACTTTTGTTTGCTGGGAGTGTTTTTATTACTGCTTCAGCTTCATTAGTTGTTATTGGCCTATTCAGGTTTTTTGCTTCTTCTTGATTCAGCTTCTAGGAATTTGTCCATTTCCCCTATGTTATCCAATTTGTTGGCATATAGTTGCGCATAGTATTTTCTTACAATCCTTTGTATTTCTGTTGGGTCATTTCTGATTTTATTTATTTGGGTCCTCTCTCTTTGTTTCTTAATGAGTCTGGCTAAAGGTGCATCAATCTTATTTACCTTTTCGGAGAACCAGCTCTTGGTTTCATTGTTTTTTTGTATTGTGTTTTTAGTCTCTATGTCATTAATTTCTGCTTTGATTTTTGTTATTGCCTTCCCTCTATTTCCTTGGGGTTTTTCTTGCTGTTCTCGTACTAGTTCTTTTAGTTGTTGTGTTAGATTGTTCATTAGATCTTTTTATTGTTTCTTGAGATAGGCCTGTAATGCTATGAATTTTCCTCTCAAGACTGCTTTCTCTGTGCCCCATAGATTTTGGGTTGTTGTCTGGTGATTTTTGTTTTTTCCAAAAAGTGTTTCATTTTATTCCATCTCTTCACTAGTAGCCCATGTGAGTCATTTGCTCCCAGGTGGGTCTCTTGTAGACAGCATATATTTGGGTCTTGTTTTCTTATCCATTCAGCTACCTTATGTCTTTTGATTCGACCATTTATTCTGTTTACATTTAAGGTTACTATTGATATAAACTTATTTAATACCATTTTCCCCCTTTATGGTGATGTACCTTTCTCTAACTATTCCTTCTTTTCCTTAAAGTAGTCCTCTTAGCATTTCTTGCAATGCTGTTTTGGTGGTAGTGAACTCCTTTAGCCTTTTTTTTTTTTTTTTTTTTCTGTCTCAGAAGCTCTTTATTTTACCTTCAATTTAAAATGATAGCCTTGCTGGATAAAGCAATCTTGGTTGCATGTTCTTGCTTTTCATTACTTGGAGAACTTCATGCCACTCCCTTCTGGCCTGAAGGGTTTCTTTTGAGAGCTGATATCAGCCTTTTGGGGGTTCTTTTGTAGGTCACTGCTTGTCTCTCTCTTGCAGCTCTTAATATTTTCTCTTTGTCCTTGACATTTGCCCTTTTAATTATAATGTGTCTTGGAGTGGGTCTCTTTGGGTCTCTCTTGTTTGGAATCCTCTGTCCTTCCTGAACTTGTGTGGCTTTCCCCCTCCCTAGCATAAAGAAGTTTTCTGTCATTATTTCCTCCACCAATTTCTCTATCCCTTGCTCTCTTTCCTCCCTCTCTGGCTTTCTTATAATGCGAATGTTGTTTCGCTTCATGTTGTCTCAAAGCTCTCTTACACTGTCCTCATGCTTTTTAAGTGCTTTTTCTTTATTTCTGCTCTGATTGAGTGATTTTTTCCACCTTGTCCTCTAAGTCACTTAGTCTATCCTCTGCTTCATTGAGCCTGCTTTTAATTCCTTCCAGTGCATTCTTGATATCAGATATAGCATTCTTTACCTTTGTCTGAGTTTTGTTTATGGTATGTATCTCTTTTTTCATGTTTTTCACTAAGGTCCTCAATCTTATCATCTAGTGCCTTCTTAAATTCCTTGAACATCTTCATTATCAATACTCTGGACTCCATTTCTGATAACTTGCTTAACTCCATCTCATCAAAGTCTTTTTCTGGCAATTTTTCCTTTTCTTTAATTTGGGGGTTGTTTCTCTGTCTCCCCATTTTGGTTGGTCTTAGTGTTTGTATCTATATATTACATATATTTGCTTCCTCCCAGTCTTGTGGGATGGGATTTTTGTCTTGTGGGACCAGTGGAGCCCAGAGGTGTGTTTTCCTTATATTTCTGAGCTCTTTGCTCCAGGAGTGTCCCTCTTGTTGGTGTCACTTTTTTGGTTTCTTTATGTTCTCCTGTTGTGGTTGGGTCTAGATTGTCCTTGATCAGTCCTTGGGAGGACCCTCCTCTCAGGTTGGCTAACTGTGTCTCAACCCCAACCTCGTGTAAGCTGTTGTACGGGTGATGACAAGGCAGTACAATATGCAACTAAACTTCCAAGAAACAAGAAGTATCTTACAAAATATCTTGACTGTCACAATGAAAACAACCCAAGTGAAAATAGAACTGGGAGAGTGAAGGGAGAACACACACACAAAAAAAAATGCTTAAAAAAAAAGAAAGAGACAAAGAAAAGTAATGCTTACAAAGAGAGATGTATATTGTTGTTAATAGTGGTGAAAATTTAGAAAATAATAATAAACTAAAATGTAAAAAATAGATTAGCTACTGGGAGATAACAGAAGCAGAGAAAAGGTTCTGAAAGAAGGGCTAGCAAAAAATTAAGGAAGAGAATAGGAATAGGATAATAGTTGAAAGTGAGAAAGCAAAAATACAATAAAGAGAATAATAGAAACTAACAATCGAACAAAAAGACAGGAAGACAGAAGGGAAGATAACAAAAGAACAAAAGAAAAGTAGAAAAAGAAAAAAGAAAAAGAAAAACAGGTTATTCCAATGGATCGAGAAGAGAGAGAGATATAACCCACGCAGGGAGGGAGTTTGGTTAGAGATTTGTTGGAAACTATAGAGGAAAGCAGTAAACCTGGTTATAATGAAAAAGTCCCAGCCATTAAGCAGGGATATCAAGAAAGTCTTGAGAGTAGAACCAAGGATAAAACAAAACAAAGCAAATAAACGAAACAAAACTAAAAACAAGCTAAGAAAGACAAAATTATAAAAAAGACAAAAAAGTTATTAAAAAAATGTTTTTTAAAGAAATTTAAAAAAAATTATAACATTTAAAAAAGAAAAAACAAATTTTCTCCCCTTTCTCTTCTTCCTAAGGAAAAAAGAGAAAAAACAAACAAACACACATACAAAAAACAAACAAACAAACAACAAGAAAAAAAACAAAACAAAACAATAGAAGAAAAAACGACAGTCAATCAGGTGAGTTTCTTCTGGGCAGCTCATGTTGTCTTAGGCTCACTGTTTTGTATGTTGATTTCAGTTCTTCTAGGACATACTTGTGTATCACCCAGTGTGAAGAGCCGTTTAGGTTTGGCTCTGGTTTTCTTATGTAGATAGTTGATCTGAGGCTCTTCGTGGACCACCTCCTCTTGTCAACTATTTTGCAACCTTGTAATTGCCTGGTATTACTCCAGAGTCTTTTGTAGAGTCTTTAGGGTGCAGGATGGCAAGTGTGGCTCAGGGTATCACTCTCCTTAGCAGTTTTGCTACCAGGCACTCACTCTGTGGGAGTTAGTCTCTGCTCCACAGCCAGCTCCTCAGTCCCTACCCTGTCCTCTGATTCTAGTTCCCCATGCACTGGCCTGCTGCAGTTTCAGGTAGATTTCAGCCTGTTGCCTTTTCTGTATGGGCCATTTCAGCAGCCTGGGCTCAGTGGGTTTGATTAAAAAAACATTCTGGTGAGCCTTTCACCTACCCAGCCCCCAGCAGGGGTTTTCAGCTTTTCCTCCAGTTTCCAAACAACAGCCCTTGAGAGTTTTATTCTTGTAGTGTCCTCCTGTGAGCTGTTCTCCTTTCCCCCTCAGGACTGTGCCTTGTGGGTGTGTCTGGGGATTCAGTGAGCTGGACCCGCCCCTTTCCTATTGAGGGCAGTGCTACTGGCTGCAGGAGAGGCAGGGGGCTCTGCCCTTCCCTGCTCAGCTCCAGTTGGCTGGTCGCATCAGGCCTGCCCCTCAGACCATCTACTGTGCAGACCCCATTCCCAGCCTCTGCTGGTCTGTCCTGGCAGTGCGAGCTGGGAAGGTGGGAGCCACTTCTGCATCAAACTTGCAAAGGCACAAAGTAATACACAGGCAGAAAGTCCTCCCTGCAAGGTCCTGCCACCTGCGCACCCAGGCATCCAGCAGGAGGGGACCCAAAGTCAGCTCCCCACAGCTCCCCGCACCGCTAGTCTCAGCAAACCTGGGGCGGCTTCATGCACCACCACGGCACCCGTCAGGGCTGGTCACAGATCCAAGCCTCTCTGCACTGGGAGCTCAAAGCTGGGAGGGCTCCTCCCTTCCCCCGCGCCACGCAGATTCAGTGCTTTTTGGGGCTCAACACAATGCCCCACAGGGAGGCAGAGAGTCCCTGTGTGCAGCTGCTCAGCGCAGTCCTCTGGTCCCTTAACACTCCGGTGCCACACACTTTGGAACAGCCTTCCCTATGGTCGGCACCCCAAGCACTAGAAGCTGGCCGCAGCCGCCACTAGAAGCTTTGTTTCACTAGGAAGGTGCCATCTGCCATTAGAGGCGTTGTTTCCTAGGAAGAACCATCCCCTCCTCCCGGACTTATGGCTTCCCTGCAGCCCTCTGCCCTGTGCTCAGGGCACTCCTTCCCCTCTCGTTGCTCCAGGTTTGAGATCCCCGCTTTTGGATGTTGTTCCACACTCCCAAGGGGAGGGGCTTTGCAGCCTCCAAGCCTCTGTGCTCGGAGCCCAGCACAAGCTTCAGGGGGGATTCCCCCTTCCTACGCTCCCCTCTCTTACTGGACTCCTTGATGTTTCTTCAGTGGTCCCCACTCACACTCTGTCCACTCACGTATGTTTCTCTGTTTTTTCCAAGCTGGCTACATAGGATTTTAGGAGTAAATCGAGTCCATAGCTGGGAGCGGGGGCGCTCTGCTGCTTCTCAGAGTGCTGCCTTCTTCCCCTCTCTAAGTCTTTAAATTGTAGGGTTAAATAGTTTATTAGACGTTTTTCCTGTTTTTTTTTGAGGTAAGCCTGCAGTTGTATGAACTTCCCTCTCAGTACTGCTTTCATTGTGACCCGTAGGTTTTGGGTTGTTCTGTGTTCATTTTTATTTCTTTCCAAGAAGTTTTTTATTTCTTCCTGATCTCTTTGGTAACCCAGTCATTGTTGAATAACATGTTATTTATCCTCCATGTATTTGAATGTTTTTTAGTGTTTTTATTGTAGTTGATTTCTAATTTCATGCCATTGTGATCCAAGAGGATGGTTGATATGATTTTAATCTTCTTGAAGTTGTAGAGACTTATATCCTAACATGTGGTCTATATTTGAGAATGTCCCATGTGCACTTGAGAAGAACGTGTATTATGTATCTTTGGTGTGGAATGTTCTGTAAATGCCAGTTCATTTCATCTGATCTATTGTGTCATTTAGGATAGCTGTGTCCCTGTTGATTTTTTGTCTAGAAGGTCTATCTAAACTCACTCTGTCAAGGTGGCAGGCCAGGCAAGCAGGCAAGCCTTTCTTGCTTGGTCAGAATGGCCCAGCTGGCAGTGAGACAGGGAGACAGGCATGCAGGCAGACACACAGTCTGGACTGGGGTGCCCCCCTTCAAGGAGGCAGGCAGGCAGGTAGGCAAGATATGACTTTTGTTTGGAATTCTATTTTGTCAGATGTATGTATTGCTAACCCCATTTTTTTTCATTTCCATTTGTATGGAACATTTTATTCCATTTCTTCATTTACATCCTGTGTGAATATTTTGTCATGAAGTGGTTCTTTTGTATACAGCATATATATGGATTCTGTTTTCTTAACCATTCAGCTACCCTATGACTTTTGTTGTTAATCCTCACCTGAGGACATTTTTTACACTGATATTTAGAGAGAATAGAGTGGATGGAGGGAGGAGGAGAGAGAGGGAGAAAAAGACAGAGTGAGAGAGTGACAAATAGAAAGAGAGAGAAACATTGATGTTACAGAGACACATAAAATTTTTGCCTCCCATATGTGCCCCGACCAGAGCTGGGGTTTGAACCTGCAACCCAGGTACATGCCCTTGACTAAGAATGGAACCCAAGACCTTTTGGTGCATGAGTTGATGCTGTAACCACTGAACCACACTCACCAGGGACCTATGAATTTTGATTGAAGCACTTAATCCATTTACATTTAAGATTGTTATTGATATGTAGTTATAGCCATTTTAATTATTTATGCCTATGTTCCTCTCTCTGTCTCTCTGTCTCTGTCTCTCTTTCTTGCTCTCTCAT
Source organism: Miniopterus schreibersii (assembly GCF_964146895.1). Taxonomy (NCBI): domain Eukaryota; kingdom Metazoa; phylum Chordata; class Mammalia; order Chiroptera; family Miniopteridae; genus Miniopterus; species Miniopterus schreibersii. The sequence goes on from NC_138104.1 coordinate 48,689,663, forward strand.
TTCTTCTTCTTACAGAAGTACCCTTAACATTTCTTGCAATCCTCTTTAGATGGTAATAAACTGCTTTAGCTTTTTTTTTTTTTTTCTGGTCTGGAAAGCTCTTTACTTCACCTTCAGTTTTGAATGATAACCTTGCTGGATAGAGTAGTCTTAGTTTCGGATCGTTGCTTTTCATTACTTTAAAAATTTCCCTTCTGGCCTGTAGTGTTTCTGTTCAGTTAACAGCCTTATGGGAGCTCTCTTGTAGATAACTGACTGTCTCCTTCTTGCTGCCCTCAAGTTTCTCTCTTTGTCTTTAATATTTGCCATTTTAATTATGTTGTGTTGTGGTGTGGGTCTCTTTGATTTCATCTTGATTGGGACTCTGTGATTCCTGAACTTGTAAAATTTTTCTTTCACCAGGTTAGGGTAATTTTCTATGATTATTACTTCAAAGGGATTCTCTATACCTTGTTCAATTACTTCTCCCTCTTTCACCCCTATGATGCGTATGTTGTTCCATTCATTTGGGCTCAAAATTACCTTAAACTGTCCTCAAGCTTTACTTGTTTTTTTGTTTAATTGAATAATAATGGAACACTTTAATATGATTGCCTCTTCAATGGGGGATTAAGAGATATGCTCACAAACTTTAATAAGTGATAATTATCAACATTACATTTCAAGTTTTGCTTTTAAAATATTTTACAAAGCTTTTTTTTTGTCTTTTATTTTTGTCCTCATGCTTTTTAATTGTTTTTTCTCTTTGCTCCTCTGATTGAGTGATTTTTTTCTGCCTTGTCTTCTAATTCACCAATTTTATCCTCTGCTTCCTCTACAGTCCAGTTAATTCCTTCCATTTGTATTCATTATTTCTACTATGTCATTCTTCACTTCTGACTGGTTGTTTTACATGATTTTTATCTCCTTTCTCATGATGTTTAGCATTCTAAAAACCATTATTTTATATTCTGTTTCTGATAAACTGCTTCTTTCCATTTCATTTAGCTCTTTTTCTGGAGATTCTGCTTTTTTTTTTTCATTTGGAGCCTGTTCTTTTTTTCCCTTTTTTGGTGTTTCTTTGTGTGTGTTTTTCATTGTATTGGATAAGACTGCAATGCCTCTCAGTCTTGGTGAAGTGGCCTTCTTGTGGCACCCAGTGACGTAGTCTACTTGGTCATCTGAGCTGGGTGCTCTAGAAATGTCCTTTGTGTGGGTTATGTGAGCACTTTTGTTGAATTTGGGTCTTTATTGATGTTTTTGCATATGTTGGTGGGCTCATCCCTCAGAGTTGCTGACTTTGAGGTTCAACCTTAACCACATTGTGCTAGCTGTTATACAGGTGCTGACAGAACAAAATAAGACAAAACAAGCCTGAACCAAAAATAACACTAAAAGCAAAACAAAATAACGACAAAAAACCACTACCAACAAGAAAGGTTAAAAAAGAAAAAGAAAAGAAAAGAAAGAACACTAAATTACAAATGAGATAAAGAATAGAGGAGAAAAGAAAAAATCAGTAAGGAGAATATGGAAAGAAGGAGAAGAAAAGAACTAGAATCAGAATAAAAAAAAAAGAAATGAAATAATAATAATGATTTTTAAAAATAATAAAATGAATAAAATATAGAATAGGAAAAGAAAAATGGGAACAGAAAAGAGAGAAGAAAGAATAAAATAATGTGGAAAATTAAAAATAAAACTAAAAATGAAAAGTGAAAGAAAACAAAAGAATAAAATAAAAGGAAAAAGAGAAATATATATAAAAAAAGAGAAAAAAGAAAAAAACACACAACTTTGGATTTCGTATTTGTTAGGCTCATTGGATTTTGCTGAATCTGGCACCTTGGTGTTTTAGTCCCAGGCCTCCCAAGAGTTTTGGTGATGCTAGACAGTGTGAGTCACTGTCCCTTCCTGGCCATGGGAAACCTGACTGAAGCATGGCAGAATGAAGCCCCAAGTAGTCTGGTGGACAGGGCCTCTGTAGCCCAGAGGCTAGATCTGCCCTGGTTCTCCCAGCTTGAATGTCCTTGTTCTGAGCTGCTCTCCCTTCCTGCCTGGAACTGGGCTCTGCAGGGGTATCTGTGTCTTGACCATGATCTGAAATGAATTTTTTAAAGTTACATATTCCAATTTGTTTTGAACAATTTTATTTCTTAATACTTAAATAGAATCTAATGTGTGAGTTAAAATATTTATATTTTAATAAATTTTAGACTGTTTTTTGTACAATCTTAATACACATACCTTGGATTAAAATTTTTAATGAAAAATTTTAACATAATGATGTAACTATATATTTCACATTGGTGGGTTTATGTTTAATATTTAACAGCCATGTTTATTTGATGAAATCCACAGATTGAAAAAATTAACTGATCCCTTGCTTAGTTAGGGTCATCCCAACAACTGAAGGGGATTAAACAGAAGATCTAATTGATTGAGGAGAGGTTGAACAACTGCCACAATAGTACTTTATCAAAAGAAAAAAATAAAATAAACCTTGTTACTGTAGTAAAGAAGATTTTATTGAAACTTAATAGAGGGATTGCAGGGATTATAAAATTCAGAAAACTTTAAAATAAAAAAATAGACAAATATACAAAAGCTAACCATGCTTCAAAGGTCTTATTATAGGGTGCTTATTTGCCTCTCATAAAAGTGTACAGGACTTTCTTAGATAGCAGGATGTATTTGATGTTTAATATAAAGTGTATGCTACTAATTAATATTGCTGTACACTTTCTTGGTTTCTAATCTTTCCCTAATTCTTAATTTCCTGTTATTTGGTGAGTTTTTATTTAGTTTCATTGTTATTACTTGGTTTTACTTTTGTAATTGTGTTCAATATGAAAATAAAACAAGTGAAGAATATTTTCAGTATATAATACCAATGTCATTCTTTGTTACATTTTCCAAATTAATGAGTTTCCCCCTCCCCACAGGTATAATTAAAGCACATATAACAAATATAGCTGTCATTATAGTGGTATGCAATTACAAATTTAATGTTAAGTTGAACTATGTGGTCTTCTGTATTTTATATATAAATATATATTTTTTTCTTTTTTTATTGATTCTGATAGAACACAGGTGAGAAACTTTTATCTCTAATTGGATGACATATTTTAAAGTATGTCAAATAATGTTTTTATTACAACACATTTCAGAAACTTGGGTAATGATCAACCAAATCATATTTGATTTTCTATGGCAAAAAATGAAAAGAATAAAAAAGTGACAATTGGGATAATATAATCAGGACCATTTTTCAAGTGGATGTTGCTTTATATGTTATGTTGAACACATTTTTTGTTGAATTGGGGTAAAGTTTATCTGTTATATATTGGCTCTGATCATTATTGTATTTTGTAATCTTACTGAGTCTCAAGAAATTAGTTTTATGCTATATAATACACTCTGGTCAGTAAGCAAAATAAAGGAAATATAAACTTAATTAAATTTATTTTAAATTGATCTATATACATTTAAAGGAAACATCTAATTTTCATACTTGTGAATATAAACAATATTTTAATTACTTATTAAGTTTTCAAAAGCCCAAGTGTTAATATCACAGCATAACAAAACTCAGCTGGTGGGAGATAGAATTTTTCTGTGGTTCTAATATTTCATTCTTGCAATAACAAAAGATTGATGTCTAGCTTTCAGGTAATAGTTCAGCTTGACAAATCATCTGAGTTCAATTTGGTAACTGATATAGTTATTCATTATGTTTTTCTCTAATTATCTTAAAAGCTATGGCTTTATGCAGTGTTATAGTTATAAATTTGATACTAACACATTTTCCATTATAAAATTTACTCTCATTAACCCACTTATATATAATAAATTATCTTATATAACTTGTCAGATGATCACAAGTCCCCCCCCCCCCACTGCATCAATTTAGTCTTATACTTAATCATAGAAATGAACAATGTGTTTTCTTAGAAAGTCTTCCAATGGATAAAGTATAACATTGACATTAAAGCATAGTAATTAAGATACCTGGATTGAATCAGATAGACCTAGGTTAGAATTTTAAATCTACCACTAATTATCTGAACTTCAGACAAATTCTTCCACATTTTAGAGCCTTAATGTCTTCATTTATTCACTCTGGACAAGACTGATTACTATCTCATAAGGTTCTTATAAGAATAAGATAATTATTATGAATGCCTCACACTTAGCTAACATTTATTGAACACTTATTAACAACAAAAACAATTGTGCTCATTGACACATATCACAACCAGAATTTTGATGTTGATATGATGTTGATATGATTTTGTTTGGCTTTCACCAATTTTATACAAGTTCATGTGTTTGTGTGTGCTCCCATGTGTTTATTTAATTCTACGAGATTTAATCCTAATATAGGTTTGTGTGATTAGCAGAATAGTCAAAATATAGAGCAGTTCAATTTACACAAAGACTCCTTATGCTGCCTTATAACCATACCCAACCCTCTTCATTCCACACAACCATAAATTGAATATACAATATGTAATCTTTTGGTATTCACTTTTTTCATTCAGCATACTTACTTGAAGATTAACCAAAATGTTTGTGTGTATAGATAGGTTGTTCCTTTTTAATGTGTTATACCCATGGTATGAATGTACACAAGTTATTTAACTATTCACTTATTGAAAGACATTCAACTGTTTCCACTTTTTGGTGATTAAAATTAAATCTGTTATGAACATGAGTACAGGTTTTTAAATATTGTTTCTTTCTTTCATCACCATCCTTATTGTTTTTATTTCCCCCACTTGCCCACACTCTTGGATTGTTAAAGATTCAACTGCAGTTTTGTCAATGCTTAACTGGCTGTTTATTGCATTGAAATTAATAAGAAGCATGGAAGAAGGATCAAATTCTCTCTGAGTTCTGATTCATCTGATCAATGTGGTGAAAAAGGATTATTCTGGTTACAAGTTAAAAATAAATGGAAGTTTGCTAGATTCCTGTGGAAAGTAATATTCAGTCTTTAGCCATCCTTTGGTAAAACTGCTGAGAGGGAGAAAGCAAGAAAATACATTTAAGAAGCAGGAAGATCATGTCTCAAGTGGACATACAGTAAAAGAGTATTTTATACAAGTTTTTGTTGTTGAGTTGTGTGAGTTCATTATATACTTTGGATGTTAACTCCTCACTGGGACTATCATTTGCAATTATCTTCAGTTGGTTGCCTTTTAGTTTTGTGATGTTTTAATTTGCTGTGCAAAACTTTTTAGTTTGATGTAGTACCATTTGTTTTTGTGTTTGTTTCACATCAAATTCACAAAAACGTCACTGAGACCAATGTGCTTAGTGATTTTCCCCCTATGCATTTTATTGTTTCAGGTCTTACATTCAAGTCTTTAGTCAATTTTGAGTTATTTTTTGTGTATGATGTAAAATAGTGTTCTAGTTACACTCTATGTATGGCTGTCTAGTTATCCCAATACCATTTATTGAAAAGATTTTCCTTTCTCCATTGTATATTCTTGGAGACTTTGTCATAAATTGTTGCCCATATAAGTGTGGATTTATTTCTTGGCTCTCAATTCTGTTACATTGGTCTGTTTTTCTACCAATACCATAATATTTTGATCACTATTGCTTTGCAGTTTAGTTTGAAATCTGGGTGTTGGATACATCACTATTGCTTTGTAGTTTAGTTTGAAATCTGGGTGTTGGATACATTCTTTATTCTCATGATTACTTTAACTATTTGGTGTTTTTTGTGGGTCCATGCAAATTTGAGGATTTTTAATTCTATTTCTGTGAAAAAAGCCATTGGGGTGTTAATAAGGACTGCATTAAATTGTAGACTGCTTTAGGTATTATGCACATTTTAACAATGTTCATTCTTTCAATCTATGAACACGGAATATATTTCCATTTCTTTGTATTTTCTTCAGTTTCTTTCAACCATTTCTTATAGTTTGCAGTGTAGAAGTTTTCATGTCCTTTGATAAGTTTATTCCTAGAGATTTTATTCTTTTTGTTGCAATTGCAAATGGGACTGTTTTCTTCAGTTCTGTTTCTGATAGTTTGTGTTAGTGTATAGAAATGCAACAAATTTTTGTATAGTGATTGTGCATTACGTAACTTTACATATTCCTTTATTATTTCTAATGTTTTTTTTATTTTAATTTTTATTTATGTATTTATTTTTTAATCTTCACCTGAGGATATTTTTTCCAGTGGAAAGAAGAAAGAGAGGGAGAGAAACATCAATGTGAGAGAGACACATCGATTGGTTGCCTCCCTCATGCTCCTCAAGCATGCAACCAAGGTATGTGCCTTTGGCCAGAATCAAATCCAGAACCCTTCAGTCCACAGGCTGATGCTCTTTGTACTGAGCCAAACTCAGTACAAAGGTGCTAGGGTTTTAATGGTGTTTTAGAGCAGTCTTTAAGGTTTTCTGCATATAATATCATGTTATCTGCAAATATGACAGTTTAATTTTATCCTTTCCAATTTTGATGCCTTTTTTCTTGCCTGTTAGTTCTGCCTATGGCTTTTAGTACTATATTGATTGAAAGAGGCAAGAGTAAACATCTTGTCTTGTTCTTGATCTTGAAGGAAAAGCTTTCAGCTTTTACTGCTAAGTATGATGTTAGCTTAGGGTTTGCATACAGCTTTTGTTATGTTAAGGTACTTTCCTTCTATACTCATTTATTGAGATGTGTTATTATAAATGGATGTTGGATCTTGTTATATGATTTGTCTGTATATATTGCAAAGATGATAAGATTTTTCTTTCATTTGATTAATGTGGTGTATCACATTGATTGATTTGTGGAAGTTCAACCATCCTTGCATCCCTGGAATGAATCTCACTTGACCATGGTGTACAATCTTTTTACTGTATTATTGTATTTTATTTGCTAGTATATCATTGAGGATTTTTGTGTCTATGTTTATCAGAGTTATAGGCCTGTAATTTTCTTTTGTAGTGATATCTTTACCTGGCTTAGGTATCAGGGTAATGTAGGTTTCATAAAATGATTTATGAAACATTCTTTCATCTTCAGTTTTCTTTGGAAGACTTTGAGGAGGGTAGATATTAAATTTCCTTTCAATATTTCCTAGAATTCACTAGTGAAGCCATCCAATACTATATTTTCTTTTGGGGCAGATTTTTTTATTTTTTATTACTGTTTCAATTTTCTTCCTAGTGACTGATTTATTCAAGTTTTCTAATTCTTCATAATTCAGTCTAAGATGTATGCTTCAAATAATTTGTCCATGTACTCTAGGTTGTCCATTTTGTCACAGTACATCCTTTCATAGTATTCTTTTATAATTCTTTGAATGTTTGTGGTATCCATTGTAACTTATCTTCTTTCATTTCTGATTTTATTTGATTCTTCTCTCATTTTTCCTTAATGAGTCTAAGGTTTGTTAGTTTGGTTTATTTTTTGAAAAAGCCTGCTTTTCATTTTATCAGTCTTTATTATTGCTGTTTTTATTCTCAATTTGATTTGTTTCTGCTATGATTTTTATTATTATTTTCCTTCTACTGACTTTGGAATTCATATATTTTTTATTTTTCTAACTAGTTAATGTGTAACATTAAATTGTTTCTTTGATATTTTTCTTATTTCTTCAGGTAAACTTGTATTGCTATAGACTTATCTCTCAGTACCATTCACTTTTGCTGCATCACAATGATTTTTATGTCATATTTTCATTTGTCTATTTACAACTTTTGATTTCTTATTTTATTTTATTGTTTTGAACCAACTGTTGTTCAGTGGAATGTTAATTTTCACATATTTGAGATTTTTTTCAGGTTTTTTCTTGTAGTTGATGTCTAGTTTCATACTGTTGTGGTCTGAAAAGATGAAAAGATTCTTGATATGATTTCAAACTTCTTATATTTATTGAAACTTGATTTGTGTCCAATAAATAGTCTATCACTTGAAAATATTCTATGCACACTTGAGAAAAATATGTATTCTGTCATTATGGAATAGAAGGTTTAATAATATCTGTTAAGTCCATCTGGTCTAATGTGTAATTTAAGATCAATGTTTCCTTGTTTTACTGTTTGGATGATAATTCCATTGGTGCAAGTAGTGTGTTAAAGTCCCAGCTTTTAATACGGTGCTTTCTATTTCTCCCTTTAAGTTTGTTAATAATTACTCTATATATTTTGGTGCTCCTATATTGGATACATATATATTAATAATATTATGTTTTCTTGATGGGTTGTTCAGTTTATCATTATAAAATGTCTATCTTTGTCTCTTGTTACCTTTTTTGTCTTGAAAGCTATTTTGTCTGATAAAAGTTTAGTTACAACAGTTTTCTCTGGATAACTTCTACTGGAGTATCATCTTCTACCCATTAAAATTGAGCCTATGTTTGTCTTTGGAAGTGAGATGGATCTCCAAAAAGCAGCATGGAATAGGTCTTGCTTTTAATCCATTTAGCTACTCTGTACCTTTTTTTCTGTTTTTGGTAAAGTCAGTACATTTATATTTAGGGAGGTTGTTGATATATGAAGACTTACTACAGCCATGTTATCTTTTGTTTTCTGTTTTCTCTACATCTCTATTATTTCTTCCTTTTTAAAAAATTTTTTGTCAACAGTATTACAGATGTCCCCCATTATTCCTCGACTCACCAGGCCTTCACCACTTTACTGTCTGTGTCCATGAGCTATGCATATATGTATATAATTTTCTTGGCTAATTTCTTCTTACCCCCACTCCCGAGGTCTGTCAAACTTTTACACACATCCATGCTTCTGGATATATTCTTTCTTCAGTTTACTTTGATCATTAGATTTTATATATAAGTGAGAACATGTGATATTTGTCTTTCTCTGGCACATTTCACTTAGTGTAGCAATCTCCATGTCTATCCATGCTGCTGTAAAGGGTAAGAGACTTACATTTAAGTCTTCTACACATTTTTAGTTCATTCTGGTGTGTGGTGTAAGTTGAAGGTCTAGTTTCATTTTTTTGCATGTACCTGCCCAATTTTAACAACACCATCTATTGAAGAGACCATCTTTATTCCATTTTATGCTTTTGCTTCCTTTGTCAAATATTAATTGAACATATAACATGGGTCCATTTATGGGGCCTCTGTTCTGTTCTATTTCTCAATATGCCTGTTCTTGTGCTAGTATCAGGTGATTTTGATTACCACGGATTTGTAGAATAGTTTGATATCCACTATTTTGATCCCTCCATCTTTGTTCTTCTTTCTCAAGATTTCTGTGGCTATAGTTTTCTGAGTACCTCCTTGGTAAAGTTTATTCTTAGGTATCTTATTGTTTACTTGCAATGGGAAATGGAATTTTTTTTTTTTAGTTTCCCTTTGTAAGAGTTCAATATTGGTATATAAAAATGCCATCAAGAGGTAGGGAAGATGGCAGAACTGTGAGAAGAAGCAGAATGCCCTTACCCCCAGACTTGATTTACTGCTAAAATACTGCAAAAACAGCTTGGAAAACCTAGAAAAATATACCGAATGGGCATATTTCGAATAGGGAACACTAAAGAAACATCATAGAGTCCGCACCTATACAACAGTTCACATGATGTAGTTGGGATTGAGACATACTGTTAGCCAACCTGAGAGGAGAGTACTCCCAAGGATGGGTCAACAACAATCTAGATGCAATCACAATGGGACAGCCCAAAGAACCCACAAAAGGGACACACCTAGAGCAAATAACTAAGAAGTATAATGAAAACACACCTCTGGGTTCTATTGGACACACACTACAAAATTTCACCCCACAAGACTGGGAGACAACAAATAAGTCTAATATATAGATACAAACCCTAAGAGCCACCAAAATGGGGAGACAAAGAAACAACCCCCAAACTAAAGGAAAAGAAAAATTGTCAGAAAAAGACTTTGATGAGATGAAGTTAAGCAAGTTATCAGAAATAAAATTCAGAGTAATGTTTATAAAGATGCTCAAGGAAATGAATGAGAACAACAAGATACTAAAAGGTAAGATAGAGGAACTTAGTGAGAACAGGAAAAAAGAAATAAATATCATAAATAAGAATCAGGCAGAAATGAAGAATACTATATCTAATATCAACAATACCCTGAAAGGAATTAAAAGCAGGCTCAATGAAGCAGAGGATAAAATAAGCAACTTAGAAGATAAGGTAGAAAAGAGCACTCAATCAGAGCAACAACAAAAAAACACTTAAAAAGCATGACAGACTGAGGGAGCTTTGGGACAACGTGAAACAATATTTGCAACATAGGGGTAACAAATGGTGAGGAAAAAGAGCAAGGGACAGAGAACTTGGTGGAGGAAATAATGACAGAAAACTTCCCTATGCTGGCAAGAGAGAAAGCCACACAAGATCAAGAAGCACAGAGGGTTCCAAACAAGAGGGACTCAAAGAGACCCACTCCAAAACACATCATAATTAAAACAGCAAATGCTAAAGACAAAGAGAGAATAGTAAGGGCTGAAAGAGAGAGAAAAGCAGTGATGTACAAGGGAAACCCCATAAGACTGACAGCAAATTTCTCAACAGAAACTCTTCAGACCAGAAGACAGTGGCATGAAGTTTTCAAAGTAATGAAAAGCAAGAACATGCAATCAAGATTGCTCTTTCCAGCAAGGCTATCATTTAAAATGGGAGGTGAAATAAAGAGCCTCCCAGAAAAAAAAAAAAGAAAAAAAGGCTAAAGGAGTTCAGTACCACCAAACCAGCATTGCGAGAAATGATAAAGAGACTGCTCTAAGAAGACGAAGAAATACTGAGAGAAGGCTACATTAGTATAAAGGGGGGAAATGGCATTAAAAAAGTATTTATCAATAGTAACCTTAAATGTAAATGGAATAAATGCTCCAGTCAAAAGACATAAGGTAGCTGAATGGATAAGGAATCAGAACCCAAATATATGCTGTCTACAAGAGACCCACCTATGAGAAAAAGATTCACATTGGCTAAAAGTGAAGGAATGGAATAAAATATTCCATGCAAATGGAAACCAAAAAGAGGCTGGAGTAGCAATACTTATCTCTGACAAAATAGACATCAAAATAAAGACAATAAACAGAGATAAAGATGGTCACTACATAATGCTAAAGGATTCAATCCAACAGGCAGAAATAACGCTTATAAATATATATGCACCCAATTGAGGATCACCTAAACATATAATCAATATCTTGGTGGACTTTAAGGGGAAGATCAACAGCAACACAATCATAGTGAGGAACTTTAACACTCCACTGTCATCACTGGACAGATCATCAAGACAATTAAGGAAACAGACCTTAAAAGACACACTAGATCTAATGGATTTAATGGACATTTACAGAACATTTCATCCCAAAGCAGCAGAATACACATTATTCTCAAGTGCACATGGGACATTCTCAAAAATAGACCACATTTTAGGACACAAAACAAGTCTCTAAAGTTCAAAAGACTGAAATCATATCAAGCATCTACTCGAATCAAAATGTCATGAAACTAGAAATCAACCACTATAAAAAAAACCTCAAATAGATTCAAACACATGGAAAATAAATAGCATGTTGTTAAACAATGAATGGGTTACCAATGAGATCAAGGAAGAAATCAAACACTTCTTGGAAAAAAACAAAAATGAACAGACAGCAACTCAAAATCTATAGGACACAGGGAGAGCAGTCCTGAGAGGAAATTTCATAGCAGTATATGCATACCTCAAGAAACAAGAAAAAGCTCTACTAAACCATCTAACACAACAACTAAAAGAACTACAAAGAGAGTAGCAAAAAAATCTCCGAGGAAATAGAAGGAGGGAAATAATAAAGATCAGAGCAGAAATTAATCACATAGAGACTAAAAAAAATACAAAAAATCAATGAAACTAAAAGCTGGTTCTTTGAAAAGATAAATAAGATTGATGATCCTTTAACCAGACTCACCAAGAAACAAAGAGAGAGGACCCAAATAAATAGAATCAAATATGAAAGAGGCAATATAACGACTGACATCACAAAAATACAAAGGATTATTAAAAAAAATACTATGAGCAACTATATGCCAACAAACTGGACAACATGGGTGAAATCGAAAAATTCCTAGAAGCATAGTCTTCTAAAGCTGAATCAGGAAGAGGCAGAAAACCTGAATAGGCCCATAACAACTAATGAAATTGAAGCAATAATAAAAAAACTCCCAGCAAACAAATGTCCTGGACCAGATGGATTTACAAGAGAGTTTTACCAAACATTCAAAGAAGAATTAACACCTATTCTATTCAAACTATTCCAGAAAATTCAAGAGGGAAAGCTCCCAAATTCTTCTTATGAGGTCAGCATTATCCTTATCCCAAAACCAGATAAAGACACTACAAAGAAAGAAAATTCCAGGCCAATATCCCTGATGAACATAGATGCTAAAATCCTCACTAAAATACTAGCAAACTAGTTCTAAAAATGCATTAAAAAGATCATACACCAGGACCAAGTGGGATTTATTCCAGGGATACAAAGCTATATAACATCCACAAATCAATGAATGTGATTCACCACATAAAATGAAGGACAAAAATCACATGATCATATCAATAGATGCAGAAAAAGCATTCAAAAAAGTACAGCACCCATTTCTGATAAAAACTCTCATTACAGTGGGAATAGAGGGATCATAACTGAACACAATAAAGGCTATATACGACAAACCTACTGCCAACATCATACTCAATGGTCAAAAACTAAAACCATTTCCCTTAAAACCAGGAACAAGACAGGGATGTCCATTTTCACCAATCTTATTGAACATAGTATTGGAAGTCCTTGCCACAGCCATCAGACAGAAAAAACACACAAAAGACATCCAAATTGGAAAGGAGGATGTAAAAGTGTCATTATTTGCAGATGACATGATATTGTACATAAAAAACCCTAAAGACTCCATCAAAGTACTACTAACTTTGATAAGTAAATTTGGCAAAGGAGCTGGATACAAAATCAACATCTGGAAATCCATGGCATTTTTCTTCACCAACAATGAACTTTCAGAGAGAGAAACTTAGAAAACAATACCATTTACCATTGCAACTAAAAAAATAAGATTCCTAGGAATAAACTTAACCAAGGATGTAAAAGACCTATACTCAAAAAACAACAGTTCATTAATAAAAAAAAGTGAAATGCCGGAAGCCGTTCCATCCTTGCTACCTGACACAGTCCTTCAAGGAGGAGACATCTGCACAGCAAATGCTCCATGGGACTTGGTGTATGGCATATTCCTCTTTCTATGCTTGTTCCCCTTTCTAATGCTCTGTGTCCTTACCTGAGTCACTTCACCAGAAAAGGGTTTTGCCCTAGCTAGAAACTTTTCCCTAGCAGTGGAGTCGGATAGAACTGGAAAAGACAATGATTCAGTAAAAGCCCCAAGGAGTAGGGGAAAATCATGTGCCACTTATGAGGAACTCAGACTACCAACAGAAAGTTTAGGACTTGTTAGGCCCACTACCACAGGAAGTTCCCCATCAGGGCAAAGGCCTGGGTCTGGGCACCTGCTGATTCTCTGGAGAAGGGCAATCCACAGGGAGTCCACCAGTGAGTTCCCACTAAGGAATGTATTACTGGGGGATGTTTATATTAATGGAAAACTCTGGAAATCCACACAAAGAGCAGTCTAGGAAAGAGGTTATTTCAATCTACACCTGAACGCTTATCATACACAGAATATTACAATGAGGACGGACTGCTGCAGGGAATGTAAACGGAGAGACTAAGGCTAGGTCCCAGACAGGCGGTCAATCACCATAGCTAAAAACAATCACGTGCAAGCTACATAACCCTAACTTAGGACTTGCATAACCTTTATGGAAGAAAAGCTGACTTAATTATTCTCCTTTTAGCTATGTGGTAGAGCAATAAAATAGTAACTTCAGAATATAAATAACAAACTAGAGATTAACCTGTAGAATAGCCTATAGAAATATAAACAATAGATAAGACTAAAATTAACATACCTAAACAGATGTAAATTCTTTAGCAAAGGTCAGATAAGAAGGTATATTCATTAACTGTGAAAGGCCAAAACAGAAACCACAACAAAGCATGCTGTCATGTTGTTTAACAGGCAATAAAATCAAATAGTATAAATACAGTCGTAACAAGGCAATAAAAAAGAAGCTGATTGTCCTGATGCTCTGAATGCTGTCTCCCTGTGCTTCATTCTTCCCCAACGCTGTCCATACCTTTGGGGACCCCTGGACCATTGGGGCTGGACCCTGGCAGAGAAAGATATAAACAAGTGGAAAAATATACCATGTTCATGGACTGGAAGAATTAATATCATTAAAATGTCCATACTACCCAAAGCAATTTATAGATTGACTGCAATTTCTACTAAAATACCAACAGCATATTTCACAGAGCTAGAACAAGTATTCCAAAAATTTATATGGAACCAAAAATGATCCCAAATAGCTGCAGCCATCTTGAGAAAGAAGAATAGAGTGGGAGAATAGAGATCACTTTACCAGATATCAAACTGTACTCCAAAGCCATTGTAATCAAAACAGCCTGGTATTGTTACAAAAATAGGCATATAGTTCAATGGAAAAGAATTGAGCCCCAAAAATAAAATGAAGCCATTATGGTCCCATAATATTTGACAAAGGAGGCAAAAGCATAAAATGGAGTAAAGACAGTGTCTTCAATAAATAGTGTTGGGAAAATTGGATAGCTACATGCAAAAAAATGAAACTAGAACACCAACTTTCAACATACACAAAAATAAATTCAAAATCATAAAAGGCTTAAATGTAAGACTTGAAACTATAAAAATCCTGGGAGAAAACATAGGCAGTAAAGTCACAGATATCCCATGTAGTTGAATTTTTACTGATACATCCCCTAGTTCAAGAGAAACAAAAGAAAAAATAAACATATGGGACTACATCAAATTAAAAAGCTTCTGCACAGCAAAAGAAAACAGCCTCAAAGTACAAAGGAACCCCAGAGTTTGGGAGAACGTATTTGCCAAGGATGTGTCTGATAAGGGGCTAATTTCCAAAGTGTACAAAGAACTCATACAACTCAACAAGAGGAAGACAAACTTCAATTAAAAAGTCGACAAAGGAGCTGAATAGACACTTCTCCAAAGAGGACATATAGATGGCCATGAAACATATGAAAAAATGCTCAACATCCTTAATCATCAGAGAGATGCAAATTATATCCACAATGAAGTATCACTTCATACCTGTCAGAATGGCTACCATCAACAAATCAACAAATGACATGTGCTGGTGAGAATGTGGAGAAAGTGGAACCCTAGTACACTGCTGGTGAGAATGCAGACTGGTGCAACCACTATGGAAAACAATATAGAGCTGCTTTTTGACCCAATGATCCTACTTCTAGGAATATATCCTAAGTATCCTGAAACACTAATCAGAAAAAAATACATGCACTCCTATGTTCATAGCAGTACAATTTCCAACAGCTAACATCTGGAAATAGCCCATGTGCCCATCAATAGATGAGTGGGTCAAAAACTGTGGACCATTTACACCATGGAATAATATACAGCTGTAAAGAAGAAGGGTCCCGTACTGTTTGGGACAGTATGGATGAATCTGGAGAATATTATGCTAAGTGAAATAAGCCAGTCAGAGAAAGACAAACATCACATCATCTCACTTATATGTGGAATCTAAAGAACTTAATAAACTGATGGATAGAAATGATTTAATGACATGGAAACATGGATCAGACTGATGAATCTTAGAGTGATGAATGGGGGTAGATGGTGGAGGGGGAGAGATTAACCAAACAACTTTTATGCATATATGCACAATCCAAGGACACAGAAAATGGTTTGGTAAGGGCCTGGGGAGGGAGGTGGTTCAGGGTGGAATAGGCCCATGGGGAGAAAAAGCAACATCTGTAATATTTTGAACAAAAATAAAATAAAAAAGAAATAAAGAATAAAAAATAAAATAAATAAATATTCCATCTCACCCGGCTGGCATGACTCAGTGGTTGAGCATTCACCTATGATCCAGGAGATCTTGGTTTGATTCCTGGTCAGGGCACATGCCCGGGTTGCAGGCTCAGTCCTCAGTAGGGGACATGCAGGAGGCAGCTGATCAATGACTCTCTCATTACTGATGTTTCTATCTCTCTCTCTCCCTTTCTCTCACTGCAATCAATAAATACATATATATTTTTTAAATGCCATCCATTTCTGGATGTTAATTTTGTATCCTCCTACTTTGCCAAATTCATTTTTTAAATCTAGCAGTTTTTTGGTGGAGTCTTTAGGGTTTTCTACGTACAATATCATGTCATCTGTGAATAATGACAGTTTTACTTCCTCCTTTTCAATTTAGACGGCTTTTATATATTCTTCTGTCTGACGACATTGGCCAGGACTTCCAGTACTATGTTCAATAAGAGTGGTGAAAGTTGACATCCTTGTCTTATTCCTGATCTTAAGGGAAATGCTTTCAGGTTTTTTTCTCCACTGAGTGTGATATTTGCTGTAGGTTTGTCATATATAGCCTGAACTGGATTGAGGTATGATCCTTCTGTTCCCATTTTGCTGAGAGTCTTTATCATAAATGGGTGCTGCATTTTGTTGAAAGTTTTTGGGGTTTTTTGCATCTATTGATATAATCATGTGATTTTTATCCTTTGTGTTTTGTTTTGTTTTTATGTGATGTATCAAGTTTATTTATTTGGGAGTATTTTACCAGTCTTGCATTCCTGGAATAAATCCCACTTGGTCATATGTTTGATCTTTTTTATGTATTGCTGGTTCCAATTTGCTAATATTTTGTTGAGGACTTTAGTAGCATCTATGTTCATCAGGGATACTGGCCTGAAATTTTCTTTCTTTGTAGTGTCTTTATTTGGTTTTGGAATTAGGATAATGCTGTCCTCACTGGCCCCGGCCCTTCCTGCTTATTATTGATGTGAGACATGGTATTCTTCATTGGCGACTCATTCTTGTTCATGGTGCCTATTTCCTTTTACATGCTGTTGTAATTCCCACTAAGTTTCTTGTAATTCTCACTATGTTCCCTCAACATCCTTATAACAATTACTTTGAACTTTGTGTCTGATAAATTGCTTGCCCCCCTTTCATTTGGCTCTTTTCCTGGAGATTCTTCCTATTCTTTCATTTGAGTATTGTTTCTTTGTCTCATCATTTTAGCTGTCTCTTTGTGTTTGTTTCTATGTATTGGGTAGAACTTCTGTGCTTCCCAGTCTTCATGGAGTGATTTTATTTAGTAAGTGTCTTGTGGGGCCCTGTGGCAGTCTTCTTGATCTCCTGATCTGAATGCTCTGTGTATGTTTCTTGTGTGGATTATGTGGGCCTTGTTCTTGTTCTTGTAATTGGGTCTTGATTGTTGTTGGCCCATTGGAAAGTGGGATCTACCTTCAGGCTGGCTGACCGTTAGGCTTTACTCTGACCACATCATGCAAGTTGTTGTACTGGTTCTAACAGAACAAAACAAGACAAAACAAAGCAAAACCAAAAATGAGACAAGTAAAAACCTATCAACAACATCAACAAAAGAGTAAGAAAGAAAGAAAATTAACAATAACAAAAGTCAAAAGTAAAAAAAAAAAAGAAAAAGGGTAAACATATAAAGGTAAGGGGAAAAAAGAAGAAAATAAGGAAAAGAAAAAGAAAACAATTAGCAAAGAAAACCAGAAAAAAATATATAAGCTAATAAAAAGGGAAGATAATAGAATTAGAAAAAGAAAGAGAAATATGAAATGTTAAGAAAAAAAAAGAGAATAAAAAAGAAAAAACCACCACCATGAAAGTAAAATCAAGAAAAGAACTGAAGCTTGTTAGATTCTGCTCTGATGTTGTATAAAGCCTGCCACTTGGTTTTCAGCTTGCTGGCCTCCTGGCAACCTGTCCACAACTACAAGTCATCCACAGTATGTGGCTGCCTGTGCTGGGCTTGGCTGTGCCTGGGAAGAGACCAAGCTGCACTCAAAGGCTTCCTGGGATCCATCTTTGCCTGCCTCCTCTTGCTGGCTGCCTGCCAGTCTTAGACACTAAAAAGGCTTAGTCTTTGAAAGAGATTTGTGTAGAATGAAGATGTAGTTACTGGATTTCCCTTGATGGGAAGATCCTGTTTAGACTTCAGGGAAGATTGTGAATGTGTTTCCCTGCTCATGAGCCACAGTCTGAGTCTAGGCAGGTGGAGCCTATGAAGCCCAGAGGTTGGGTCTGCCAGACACTGGGGTTGGGGTGTTTCTGTCAGATCTCCCTTGAGGTTCCCTGTAAAGTGGGGTGAATGGCCTGGTCCCAAAGGAAGTCACTGACAACCCCTGAGACTGTCCAGCCTTCTAAACCTCAGCCTATGCTGCTGATTCCCTAGCAGGGCTTAAAATGCAGGGTGGGCCTAGGAGGATTCCAGAGGGTTGGGCAAGCCAAATGCCTAAGGCTGGGTGTAATTACCTTTCCCCAGGCAGATGCCTCTTGGAGTGGATTGATTGTTCCTGCCAAGCAAAAAGGCTGCTGTGGTATCAGAGGATGATCTAGCACTGGGCTCCTGGTGGGCACTCTTCCATGCCCCTCCCCAATGCCAGCCACCCTAGACACTTCTCCAGTGACTCCAATCCTCATCACCCTCCCTCCACCAGCTTCCCCTGGTGAGTGTCTGTGAACAAAATTTTGCATGTTGGCCCTTTAAACAGATTGCTTAGACTCCAGTGGCTCCACCTCTTCTTAGCAGACAGTAACCCAGCTGCCTTTCCTAGCTGGTTATGTGGGAGCCTGTCCTGCTCTGGTTGATACCTGCTCAAGAGCCTCGCCTGGGGACTAGCTTCTTGCCTCTCAAGGGGAACCTCCCACAGCCAAGGTATCCCTCCTTAGCTTGGGCTACTAGCCTGGGGGTGGGGCTAGCCCCTTTCATGCCTCTACCCTTGCTACTGGTTTCAATGTGGCTGCTGCAGTCCTTGGTTAAAAGTCTCCTCTTGAGATACTCTTCAGTTAGTATTTCAGGGTGATCCCCAATTTAGCTGTAACTTTCAGTTTGTTTCTGGGAGGTGTTGTGAGCAAGATCCCACTGCTTCCAGGACACCTTGAACCCATCCATTGTTTTTTCCCCCTTTTGATTTTGTCTGCTATTAAAGTTTGATAGTTTTCTATGATGTTTTTCTTTGCTTCCCCTTTTTTTATGTTTCGTGTCTCAGCCCTGAATTTTTTGTGGTTACCGTGACGTTTGTATAAAATGTCTCACACTTAAAAGTAGTCCTTTTCCTTTTGATAACATCTTCTCTTCATTCACCAGTGTAAGTTCAGTACTTTTCCTCCTCCCCTTTTATGTTTTTGTTGTCACCAGTTATCCCTTTTCATGCTGTGCATTCATTACCAAATTGCAGTAGCTGAAATTAGTTTTAGTACTTTTTCCGCTTTAAACTTTATATTATAATTAAAAATTCTAAAATAGAGTTGCAATTTCTTACTTCAGTCAGATTGTAACCTTACTTAAATTATTTTATGCTTTCTTTGGTATTTTTAGTTCAGATAGAAGAGCTCCTCTCAACTTTGTGTGTGTGTGTGTGTGTGTGTGTGTGTGTGTGTGTGTGTGTGTGAGAGAGAGATTCAGGTCTTGTGATAAATTCCCTCAGTTTTGTTTGTCTAGGAAAAACTTCATGTCTCTTTCATATCTAAAAGATAACTTTGCTGGATATCTTATACTTGGCTGGTAGTTTCACTCTTTCAAAATTTTGAATATATCATTCCTCTCTCCTTTAGCCTGTATATTTTCTTCTGAGAAAGCTGATGATAACTTGATGGGGTTTCCTTTGTAAGTTATTGTCTTCTTTTTTCCGCCCCAGGCTGCTTTGAGAATTCTTTCTTTATCATTAACTATTTACATTTACTTTTTAATATAATGTGTCCGGGAGAAGGTCTTTGAGCATTGAAATAATTAGGTATTCTGTTAGCTTCTTATACTTGGATGTCCTGTTCTTTGCCTAGCTTTGTGGCAGGTTTGGGAAGTTCTCATCAATTATTTGTTTGAATAGGCTCTCTGGTCTCTTCTCCCTCTTATTAGTTTTTAAAAATATATACTTATTGTTGAAAGTATTACAATATCCCCTTTTTTATTCCCCATTGATCTCCTCCACCCCACTTCAGCCCCCCACCCAGGCATTCACCACACTATTTTCTGTGTCCATTGGTAATGCATATATGCATATAAGTTCTCTGATGAATCTCTCCCCACACCGTCCCCCACACCTGCCTCCCCACTGAGATTCATCAGTCTGTTCCATGCTTCTATGTTTCTGGATCTATTTTGGTCCTCGGTCTATTTTGTTTATTAAATTCCACGTATGAGTGAGATCCTGTAAAGCTGAATTGAGAATTAGAAAACCTGAATAGGCTAATAACAATTAATGAAATTGAAACAGTAATAAATAAAAACTCCCAGCAACCAAAAAGCGTGGTCTGGAAGGCTTCACAGAAGAGCTTTCTAATTCTTTAAGTTGTAGCGTTAGACAGTTTACTAAAAATTTTTCTGGCTTTTTGAGGTAGGCCTGCAGTGCTATGAACTTACTCTTAGGACTGCTTTTGCTGTGTCCCATAGATTTTTGGTTGTTGTTCATTCATTTTTATTTGTTTCCAGGGAGTTTTTGATTCCTTTCTTGATCTTTACAACCCATTCATTGTTTAATAACATGTTATTTATCCTCCATGTGTTTGAATGTTTTTGAGTGTTTTTACTATAATTGATTTCTAATTTCATACCATTGTGATCTGAGATGCTTGATGTGATTTCAGTCTTCTTGAATTTGTAGAGACTGGTTTTGTGTCCTAACATGTGGTCTAACTTTGAGAATGACCCATGTTCACTTGAGAGGAATATATATTCTGCATCTTTAGGGTGAAATGTTCTTTAAATATCAATTAAACCCATCTGATCTAGTTTTCAATTAAGAGTCACTGTTTCTGTATTGCCTTTTATGTGGAGGATCTATCCAGTAAAGTCAGTGGGGTGTTAAAGTCCACGACTATAAATGTATTGCCGTTTATCTCTCCCTTAAAGTCTTAAAGGTTATAATTGATAGGTCCTTATTTATTGCCAATTTAATTCTTTATGCCTATGTTTCTCTCTCTATTTCTTCTTCTTATTACAGCAGTCCCTTCAACATTTCCTGCAATGCTAGTTTGGTGGTGATAGACTCCTTTAGCCTTATTTTATTTATTTATTTTTGGTCTGGGAAGCTCTTTATTTCACTTTTTATTTTGAATGATAGTTTTGCTGGATAAAGTAATCTTGGTTTCAGATCCTTGTTTTCCATTATCTTGAATACTTCATGCCATTCCCTTATGGCCTGTAAAGTTTCTGATGAGAAGTCAGCTGACAGCCTTATGGGAGCTCCTTTGTAGGTAACAGATTACTTTTCTCTTGCTGCCTTTAAGATTCTCTCTTTGTCTAAAATTTTTGGCATCTTAATTATGATGTGTCTTGGCATGGGCCTCTTTGGATTCTTCTTGCTTGGGACTCGCTGTGCCTCCTGAACTTGTGTGACTTTTTCCTTGACCAAGTTAGGGAAATTTTCTGCCATTATTTCTTCAAACAGTTTCTCTAACCCTTGCTTACTTTCAACCTCTTCTGGCACACCTATGATGTGAATGTTGTTATGTTTCATGTTGTCCCACAGCTCCCTTAAACTGTCTTCTTGTTTTTTAATTGTTTTTTGTTTTTGGATCTCCGATTGAGTGATTTTTTTTTCTACCCTGTCTTCTAATTCACTAATCCAATTCTCAGCTTCCTCTAATCTGCTGTTTATTCCTTCCAATGTATTCTTTATTTCTGCTATGTCATTCTTCATTTCTTTCATAGTTTCCCTTTTTTCATGCTGTTGGGCATTCTTACAATCAGTATTCTGAATTCTATATCTGATATATTGCTTATCTCCATTTCATTTAGCTCTTTTTCTGGAGAGTTCTCTTGACCTTTCATTTGGGGCTTGTTTTTTTGTCTCCCCATTTTGGCTGCCTATTTGTGTTTGTTTCTATGTATTAGGTAGTCCTGCTAGGACTCTCTGTCTTTTTTGAAGATCTCTGATGTAAGCCAATGTCAGATTCTGTTTGTGACTGGCCCTGAGTACCCTGTTTGGAGCTATCAACAACCCAGGGCTTGATGTTTCCCCTGTTGGGGCTGGGTGATTTGGACAGGACTAAGATGCACTCCAAAGCCTGCTTTTCCAAGGCCCAGATCCAGAATCAGATCAGGCAAAGACTCAAAACACTCTGAAGTCTGCATTTGCCTGCAGGCTGATGAATCTGATTCTCTTAATGGGCCTCAGGCTGTAGGGTGAGAGATCTTCCAGCAGGGTGGGCCAATTCCTTCTCCCCTCAGGCAAAAGCTGCTTGGAAGGTAAATATCTACCTCTGTAGTATGGGGGAATGACTCAATACACGAATGTAGAAGTGTGCCCTCTGAGCTTTATCTCCAGATCCCACTATCCCAGATTCTCCTCACACAGTTCCAGTCCAATCTGCCATCCCAGAGTGAGTGGCTGCATGCTAAACTTTATCTGTTGTCTCTTTAAGAGGGTGCCTGCATTTCCAGCCATTTTTCCGTGGCAGACAGAAACCCAGCTGCTTTTCACAGCCAGATATTATGTGGGCACCTTTCTTAGTTCTGGTGCTCTTGGCTGGGAAGTCCAGCCTGGGGTTTAGGTCCCAGAGTCCTCAGTGGAAACCCCCCACAGCTGAGATGTCCCTCCAAACCTTCAGCTGTTACCTGTGGGAACCCAGCCAGCCCTCTCTAGCATCTACACTTCCTACCAGTCTCTATGTTGTCTCCACTTTTCCTCCTTGGTTATGAGGGTGCTCTCCAGCTCATCCTCAGTTGCATTTAATTATTCAGGATGGTTTTTCTATATTTTAGTTGTAATTTCAGTTTGGTCCCAGGAGAGTGTCAGTGTAGTTTCCACTCAGTCTGCCCCCATCTTTAATCTCCTCCCTCTCTTCTCTTTCTGGGGTACCCATTATCCTTAAGTTGCCCTTTCTTATGGAGGCTGATAGCTCTTGTAGAGTTCTTTCATTTAAAAAATATTAGTTCTCTCTATACTTCCTCCTGAATTATTTCTAAATTTCTATCTTTGAGTTCACTAATTCTCTCTTACATATGGTCTACTCCATTTCCTATGCTTTCTAATGCACTATTCATCTTATTTATTAAGTTCTTCAAATACAGAATTTTAATAATTTTAATATTTTTGGTAAATTATTCATTCTGCTCATTAATTTTATTTCTGGGTTCATGGAACTGCTTTTCTGCGTTTTCTTTGCTTTTTTTCATGACTGCTGTTTTGAATTCTCTGCCATTTTGACCAAAATCTTCCTTGACTTTGAATTTATTTTCTGGTGAATTGTCATTTTCTTTCTGTATTTCAATGTCACCTTGGTTGTTCATGGTGCTTGATAGATTGTTTCCCTGCTGATGCATTTGAAGTAGTCAACTACAGTCAAACCTTTGTTCTCAAATGTCTCCCATTTTGAAAAATTTGTTTCTAGACCAAGTTGTTCACAGAAAAAATGTCTCAGTTGTCAAAAAAAATTCACTTTTCAACTTGACAACACTTTCATGCTGAAAACACAGGAGAGAATGTATTAGTGTGAGTCAGGTTACCACTAAACCTTGCCTTGTTAACATCCTAAGAAATTTTGCTGTGAATATTTTTGTGTTTTTTTTGCTTTTGTTGCAGGTTAAATGGATAATTAGCACAATTTTAAAAACATAAAGAGGCCATCAAGTGTGTTGATGTTTCTAAAGGTGTGAAAGTGTTCATGAAACAATTATCACAGGCAATTGAAGAAATAGAAAAATAGGTGGTGATTTGGATAAACAAAAAGTGGTTAGACGGTGACAGCATTTAGAGGCAATAATATGTGAAAAAGTGAAGATGCTGCATGCTGACCTCCTGAAAATCACCACGGGAATGAGTGCTGAAAGTGATTCCATTAAGGCTAGTAGGGGTTGGTTCAATAAATTATGGAAAGAAGTGCTTGCTTATATATTAAACAGTACACTAGACATGTATTGTATATAAGAAAGGTTAAAACAAGGAATAATTTGGAGATCTTGTATGAATTAATTCAGTACGCATTATTTCTAATGGGAAAAATGATTTGGTTTTCAAACAAATCTAGAACAGCCTTCCGCTACCAATTAAAATCAAGATCTGAGGTTCCACTGTGCTTTCTTATTTAGGGATTGTTTTGATTTTAACAATTCAATAGGTTGGTAATTAGAGGTTCTTTTTTTATTTTACAGAAGATGGTGTTATAGCTCAAGATTTTGTTTTCTCTTACCTGTGCTACTTGCTCCTACAGGGGAAAAGTGGAGGGGCATTACTGTGGTTGTGGAAGTTGCAGCCTTGGTGACCAACATCGTGGGTGCCCTTTTGTTTCCAGGTTTCCTCAGCCTTGGAACACCTCAGTCATGGTTGGGAGATGTGGCAGGTGATGAGGAGCTGGGTTTCATTAGTCCACTGTGCTACTATCTTGTTCCCTATGGCTGCTGGTTTCATTGTATTGTAGCTGGGGAGGCACCAAGACATCTTTGCTGTTGCTACTGCTACAAGCAACCAGGATAGGGAGCTGTATTCTCAGGTGCCAATGTTGCTTCTGCCCTTCTTACTCTCCACCAGGCCTTAGCTTGTGGGCACACCTTGACTCCTCCATTGCTACAGCATTATCTGGAGTTCCAAGTTCAGCCATGGTGGCTAGGAAAGTGCACCTGTGGGGACTGTCTCTTTCCTTCCCCTCATCCTGCCTACCTTACACATTTTAATATGTTCACCTTCAGATATACTAATGTGTGGATTTCTCAGACATGCTAGTGTGCTTACCAGAGGGACCTCTGTTGGATTAGAAATGACTAGTTATATATTTAAGGGGAGATACAAAGGGGTCCTCTTACTTTATGGTGATCTGAATTGGATTACTTTGGATATTAAAAGAGTACCCTAGCTACTTGATATAAACAGTATTGGGATTTTATTTTCATTTGGAGTTCTCAAAAGACATTTGTAATATACAAAGAAAATTTCAGAAGCTTTATCAATTTTAACTCAATACACAGACACAATTATTATTTTTATAAATTTAACTTAAATTTTCCATCACCATTTATCCTCTGTATGCCCTCTTCCACCTCCACCCACTCCCACCCTCCACAATCACCACACTGTTGTCCATGTCCATGAGTTCTTTTTATTTTCTTTTTTGCTCCATTATTTTTAAGATCTTGGATAACATAGGAAGATGACATATTTTGCTTAGATAACCATTCTTCTCATTAGTCAACTAATTTCAATGCTTTCCAGTTTACTTTGAAGGAAAACACCACAAACATATTATTTTGTTATGATAATTTTACATTGGGTTGAAATCTGTGCTATTTTAAAATTTTATTTTTATTAAATTTCTTAAGGTGACATTGCTTAGCAAGATCATATATGTTTCAAGCCTACATTTTTATGATACATAAACTGTATATTGCATTGTGTGCCCACTACCCAAAGTCAAATAATCTTCCATCACCATATACAGGGTATTTCCTGAAATGTATACAAACTGTAACAGCTGATAGCTCAATTTTGAAAATGAAATGTATTTCAATAAACACTGCCTTTATCATTATTCAAAGTATGTGTATACTTTTTGTGACACCCTATATTTGGCCCCCTTTACAAACTTTTACTCCCCCACACCTCCATTCCCTCTGGTAACCACCATACTGCTCATGTCCGTGTCTATGAGCTTTAGTTTTATATACCATATAAGAGTAAAATTATATGATTCTTAGCTTTATCTAACTGACATTTTTCACTTAGCATGATATTCTCTTGGTCCATCCATGTTGCCACAAATGGCAGTATTTCATCTTTTCTTATGACTGAGTAGTATTTCATTGAATATGTGTGGCACATCTTCTTTATCCAGTCCTCTATGAAAGGATAGTTTGGTTGTTTCCATGCCTTGGTCATGGTGAATAATGCTGCAATGAACATAAGGGTGCATATATCTTTGTGGATAAAAGTTTTCAAAATTTTTTGTGTAGATACCCAAAAGAGGGGTTGCTGGGTCATACAGTAACTCTATTATCAATTTTTTGAGGACTCTCCATACTTTTTTCCACAGTGCTTGTACTAGTCTACATTCCCACCAGCAGTGAAAGAGTTCCTTTTTCTCTATAACCTCTCCAACACTTGTTATTACTTGTTTTGTTGATAATATCCATTCTAACAGGTGTGAGGTGGTATCTCATAGCTTTGATTTGCATTTCCCTAATAGCTAGTGAAGTTGAGCATCTATTTATCTGTCTGTTGGCTATTTGTATGTCTTCTTGGGAGAAGGGTCTGTTCAGGTCCTTTTACCATTTTTTAATTGTGTTGTTTGTTTGTTTGGTGTTGAGTTGTATGCATTCGTTACATATTTTGGCTATTAACCTCTTGTCCGGGCTATTGTTTGCAAATATTCTTTTCCATTTGTTGGTTTCATTTCTTTGTTGAAGGTTTCTTTTGCTGTGCAGAAGAAGCCTTTTAGTTTGATATAGTCCCATTGATTTGTTTTTGCCTTTACTTCCCTTGCCTTTGGGGTCAAATTCATTACAACATCATTTTTTTAAGAAAATATGACAAAAGTTATTATATTTGTATGGAACTACAAAAGACCTCTAATAGCCAAAGCAATCCTGAGAAAAAAGAATGAAGCTGGAGGTATCACACTGCCTGACTTCAAATTGTACTGCAGAGCTATGATAATCAGAATAGCATGGTATTGGCAGAAAAACAGGCACACAGATCGATGGAACAGAATTGAGACCTCAGAAATAAAACCACATGTATATGTGCAAATAATTTTAAACAAAGGAGCCAAAAGCACACCAAGGAGAAAAGAAAGTCTCTTCAATAAATGGTGTTGGAAAAGTGGAAAGCCCCATGCAGCAGAATGAAACTAGATTATAGTTTGTCCTTATGTACAAAATTAATTAGAAATGTCCCTAGCTGGTTTAGTTCAGTCATTAGTGTGTTGGCCTGGCAGACTGAAGGGTCCCAGGTTCAGTTCCAGCCAGGGGCATGTACCTCGATTGCAGGCTCAATCCTTGGCCCCAGTCTAATGGTGTGTGGGAGAAAACCAATCGATGTTTCTCTCTCTCCCTTCCACTCTCTGTGAAAAACAATGGAAAAAAATATCTTCAGGTGAGGATTAAAAAAAAAATTCAAAATATATAAAAGACCAAAATGTGAGATCTGAAATAATAAATTACATAGAAGAAAACATTTGTATTATACTTATGGACCTTGGTCTTAGAAAAGATTTTATGAATTTGACCTCAAAGGCAAGCAAATTCTGTGCTCTTTTGAGTATTAGTTTCTCTTTGTCCATTTTTCATATCACAAAGTAAGATATTGAATAGTTTTGTGGTTTTATTTTTTTTTAATCTTAGGAGATGATGACTTGAAACGCATGGATTAGCAATTTTTTATTTACTTTACTCTCTAATCTTTATATAGAAAATCTGGCCTGGCCAGGTGTGGCTCAGCAGTTATCAACCTAGGATCCAGGAGATCACGGTACAGTTCCCTGTCAGGGCACATGCCTGGATTGTGGATTTGAGCCCCAGTCAGGGGTGTGTAGGAGGAAGCTGTCAATGATGACTCTCTCATCATTGATATTTCTATCTCTCTTTCCTTCTCCTTTCCTCTCTCTGAAATCAGTAAATATATATTTAAAAACAAAAATGAAAATTTTGATGTAACCAGATCAACAAATCACTATGTCTATATACCATCATGTGTACTTAGAGATTTTTTTAACAGTGTATTTAAAAAATTGTAAAAAGCACTTGTTATAACAAAATTTTATTAAATTAGTCAGTTTTTGCCCCGTATTTTTAGAACTCATCACAGTTGACTTAGCATGTGAACTTTGTAGATAAATTCAACTCCCAGAATCTTGAGTGTCTGAGAATTTCTCATCACCATAAATACTGAGGTCCTTGCCTTTTGTCAGTTTTATATAATCACAGGGGAATTATCCCAGTTTAATGGTCAAAATAGTCTCTCTTCCCACAGTAATGTAGCCTATTATGCTCCAGTTGCCACCTGGATACATAATTCCACTTTGAGAAAGCTGCCTTTCATTTTGGTACAAAGTATATTCAGTGAACTCTGAATAAAAGTATTGTTAAGAAAAGGGTATTGATCATTAGGAAATAAAAAAGTTTTGGAATTCAACAAAAATTTCTGCTAAGTATGACAAATACTTGTTTTAGAATATGATGATTTCAAAATATATGTAAAATATGGAATAAATAAATTATAAATAAATCGAGTTGATTTGATAGGACATTTTTGAATATGTATTTCTGGAATTTATAGAATGGAAAACAATTGAAGTTAATAAATCATAAGAATATGAAGTAATATTCTAAGTCTCATATTTTATAATATTAAATACTTTAAACTAAAAAATAACTTTATAAAAAAAGTTTACTTTGATATTGCTTCTATTAATTACTTGAAACAAAATGTATTACAACTAATATCCTTCTGTTCAATACATAACATCAATAAGGAGAGTATAAAATTTTAAGCAATGAATTTATGATATCATGCAGTAGTAATAGTCTAAAGCAATATGAGTGTAAACTTGTATTTGACAACAAATGCATTAGTAAGAAGATTTTATATTGAATAATTTGATCATAATTCAGTAAAATACAATGGGTTATTTTAACACATTTTAAAGCTGTCATTGATATATACACCCTTAAGATGCTTCACAAAATATAGTTTGAATATTTAAATTTAATTATTTCCCATTATCAAATTAAACCATTAGAACATTTTAAGGACAAATATTTCAATTCAAAATATCTCAAAAATTAGGTAAACATTGGCAAAATCATCTGGTAGCTTATTCTGATTCTTGTGACAATTTTTTTCTGTGTTCTCAAATGTTGCTACTCTAAGCACAGCTTTAATTTCACCTTTGAGTTTATTTTTCCCTAATGATTTTTTTATAAACTTTGCTCTTTTATGTATATATAATGTATTCTTTAGTGCAAGAGACTATGGCTCTTAAAAGGCAAGATTAAATCTGAAATGAATGCTACCCAGAAAAGCCAGGGAAAGACATATGCTAATATGCATACAATAAAAACAGATTCCTGAATATTTCTAGTTTGCCTTTTATGTTTTAGTTATTCTCTTCTCATTGTGCCATCTTGTGGGGAAAATCCTTTCATTAAACATGCATTCTTTTTACCTTTTTATTCTATTACACAAATGTCTACTAAACTCATAAGATTTTCGTTTATACTTCTGCTGTTATTTTCAAGTGCTGGTTTATATTCCTTTGGATTAGTGAATAATTATTTGAGTGAGAAGTTTTGCTTATTTGTTATAGTTGCCTACTTAGAATTAATATGTAGTTAGTGATTAATTATTTTAAAAGGTTGGCCTCTCATTTTTGCTCATTTTTTTTTTCTTTTTTGGAGCTGAACCATCAATCAAACTTCAGAGCAATATATGCCTTGGCATATACTTCTACTAACCAAATTTATTCATAATGTATGACATGAACAGAGAGTGACTATATCTCTTCTCTTATTGACAAAAGTAAAACAAAACAAAAAATATGCTTCAATCTTGTAATTAGAGAGCAGAATATTCAAAACCTGTGAAAGATAACTTAGAAGTAATGTTAGGGATTGTGGGTATTTTATGTACATATTCCTTCTTTTTATGGTCCATTGGATATATCAGGTGATCTCTATGTATTTTTGGATCTGTGTCAATAATTTTAGTGATCTAAAATTATTTAGTGAAGTCAATAAAAAAAATGTTTTTTTATTGACTTCAAAGAGAAGAAGGGAGAGGGGGAGAGAGAGATAGAAACATCAATGATGAGAGGCATTGATTAGCTGCCTCCCACACCCCCCCGACTGGGGATAGAGCCCCAACCCAGGCATGTGCCTTGACTGGGAAGGGAGACTCAGTCTCATGGATCATAGGTGGATGCTTAATTGCTGAGCCCCACTGGCTGGGCTAAGATAATGGACTTTTAATGAAGTTATCTAGTTTAATTTCAGAGAAAAATTTAAAGATTTTTCTACTTTTCTAGATATCAGATTAACAGTTTTATTTTGTTCACATGTGAAGCTTTATTTAATAAGGATAAGAGTTCAATTTCTATGAAAGTGTAACCTGAAAGACCTATCTATGGACAGTAATTTTTTTTATCATTGTTGAAAGTATTACAGATGTCTCCCTATTTTTCTCCCCATTGATCCCCTCCACTGGCGTCCACCCACCCCCAGGCCTTCCCCATACTATTGTCTCTGTCCACGGGTTGCGCATTTAGATCCAGAGACAAAAAAGCATGGAACAGACTGAAGAATCTCAGAGGGAAGGCAGGGGTGGGTGGGTGGAGAAAGATTAACCTAGGAACTTATATGCATAAATGCATAACAATATATATATTTTTTATGTTTTATAAAGTCCATACATTTGTGCATGTATTTATTCTCATACATATGTGCAGGTTTGTGTGTGTGTGTGTGTATATAATTGTTTTCAATTTATGTGTGTGTGATATCAGCTAAGTGCTCAATATTTTCTGTTTTTCTTAGGAACATTGATAGAGTCACTATACTTTATAATTTTTAGAAACAATATTTTTGGAAGCTATATTACACCCAAATATTATCTGATTATATATTAAATACTTTTTATTTTATAAGTTCAACAGAACTATAAAAATCTTTAATCCTTAAGGCAATACACAGTTTTATTTTGGGGAGATTTCTGATATAGGGTTTTTTTCTAAATATATCTGATTTTATGCCAACATTTTCAAGTCCTAATAGAGGTTTGGAATGCAACTGAAATATTTAATGAACATAACAATGATATTTTACTTTTTATTATTTATTTTATTTTATTTTATTATTTTATTTTATTTATTTTACACTCTAACAAATAAAAAATTTTGCACTACCATTTGTTATTTGTTAATCCTGACTGCTCACTCTCCACTGTTGTTTATTTCCATAATTCAAGATTAATACTCCTTGCAGACACTCTGTCAGTTCAAAAGCACTGAACAAATATCTCCTATATGACAGACTTAGTGATAGGAATATAAAGTTTAGAGTCAGTTTAACCTATGTTTGAATTTTGACTCTCGCACTTTCTAGGAGAGTGTCTGTAGGCAAATTCCTTATTGACTCTGAGCTTCAATTACTAATCTGTAGAATGTGGTTAATAATAGTACCTACCTTTTAGGCTGTAAAGGACTTAGCTACTAATCCCCTCCTGTTTCTTCACATCTCTCTTAAGAATGGCATTCTAAAAAGAAACAAATACAGTCTACTCCAAGTTTTTGTGCTTGAGATAAATATTAGACTTGACTATAGTTTAACAATCTTATTTTACATGCCTCATCTTCTCACTAGCTCATTTTTCACAATGACCATCAACTTTCCTCCATTAAATCCCATGTCATTCTGTGGTCCTTCAAGCTGATAACTTTGAATATTTCTTTATTAATAAAAAAAATTTGCTTTTATTTACCTCATCTTCACTTAAAATGTCATTTGTCTTTACCAATTTTCACAAGTTTTCTTCTTGTACCTCTTTTTAAACCTGTGTACTTGTCTTTATCTTCTTTGGAGAACTAAGAGAACATCTTTCTCCTTTTATCTCCTGACTCTTCATCCAGATTGAACATTACCTTCTTTCCTTAGCTCCTTTTTTCTATTCTAATTTTATATAAGCATATATTTTTCTATTTCAAAGATACTGTGTTTGATTTTGTTATCCTTTTTAATTACTGTTTTACTATTTGTCATCTTTTTAAAAGCCCAACATGGTTGAATGAGTTATCTGTACACAACACCTTTTTTTCATTGCTACTGACTACATTTTAATCAATCTAGTTTATTTCTGTTTTTTCACAGATGTGTTCCTCCTTCTAGCCAAAACTAATAGTTATTTATTTTTTCTTAACTTAATGTTTTAGTAGATAATGGAATCATGTATTCCCAAAATCAAAATGTTAAAAAAATGTATATACACTATGTAGAGAGTTCTGGCTCCCAATCCCAACATGTTTTCATACTCACCAGGTTTTATCGTTCACACACACACAACATAGGACATTTCCCCCCAGCTTCACTGAGGTATAATTGATAATTAAATATTGTATATATTTAAATATATAATACAATTTGATATATGTATACATTATAAAATATTCACTACAATTAACATAGTACCTTTGTGTGTGTAATGATAACATTTGAGATCTACCCTCCTAACAAATTTCAAGTATACTATACAATACTATTAACACATTGTTGTATATTAAGTCTCCAGAACTTATTCATCTTGCACAAATGAAACTTTCTGCACCTTGAAAACACCACCCCATTTCTCCATATTCTAAGCCTTTGGTAAATATCACTCTACTCTTCATTTTAATGAGCTTAACAAATTTAGATTCCATATTTAAGTAAGATCATGCAGTACTTGGATTTCTGTGTTTGGCTTATTTCACTTAGCATAAAGTCTTCCAGGTTCATGCATGTTGTTGCAAATGGCAGAATTTCCTTCTATCTTTCTATTTAAAGGCTGAATAATATTTCATTGTATATATTCATTCATTTACTGACATTTAGGTTGTTTACTTATCTTGGCTATTGTGAAAATGCTGAAATAAATATGGGAGTGCAGATATATTTTTAGTATTATGATTTCATTTCCTTTGGATATATACACAGAAGTAGGGTTGTTGGATTCTAAGGTAGTTCAATTTTTTAGGAACTTTCATACTATTTTCCATAATGACTGTAACCATTACATTCTCATTAACAATATACAAGGGTTCCTTTTTCTCCAAATCCTTAACAATATTTATCTTTTGTCTTTCTGATAATAGCCATTCTAACAGGTATGAAGTGATATCTCATTATAGTTCTGATTTTTATTTTGCTGATTTTTAGTTCAGTTAAGCACATTTTCTTATACCTATTGGACATCTGAATGTCTTCTTTTGAGAAATATCTATTTAGGTGCTTTGATTTGTATTAGTTCCTTATATATATTTTGAATATTAATCCCTTAACAAATACATGGTTTGCAAAAATTTTCTCAAGGTTGTCTTTTCACTCTACTGATTGTTTCCTGTGCTGTGCACAAACTTTTCAGTTTGAGGTAGTTCCACTTGTTTATTCTTGCTTTAATTACTTATGCCTTTGATATCATATCCAAAAAATCATTGCCTTTACCAATATCAAGATCTTTCCCTGTTTTCTTCTAGTATTTATACAGTTTCTGGTCTTACATTCAAGTATTTGATCAGCTTATGATAGATATGTGAATTTATTTCTGAGCTTTCTATTCTGTTTCATTGTTCTATGTGTCAGTTTTTATACCAGTACCCTACTGTTTTGGTTACTGTAACATTGTAATATAATTTGAATTCAGGAAGTGTAAAGCCCCCAGCTTTGTTCTCTTGTTCAAGATTACCTTTGCTTTTCAGTATCTTTTGTGGTTCTACATGAATTTTAGAATTTTTTTATTTCTATGAAAACATGCTGTTAAAATTTTGATAAGGATTGCATAGAATATGTAGATCACATTGAGTAATACAAAATTTTTAACCATATTAAAACTTCTCATCCATGAACAAAGATGTTTTTCCATATATCTGTGTCTTTTTAAGTTACCTTCATCACTGTTTTATAATTTTCAGTGTACAAGTCTTTCACTTCTTTGTTTAAATAGTTTCTTCCTAAGAATATTTTTTTATTTTTATCTTTTTTGTCATCATGACTGAAATGGTTTTCTTAATTTCTTTTTCAGATAGTTTGTTGTTTGTATCCTAAAATGTGACTGATTTTATGTTTTTTTTTTTGTATCCTGATAATTTACAGAATTAGTTTATTGCTTCTAACAAATTTCTTGTTCAATATTTAGGATTTCTACATATGATTATGCCGTCAGCAAACAGAGATACATTTACATTTTCCTTTGTGTTTTGGGTGTCTTTTATTTTTTTCTTGTCTAATTGCTCTGCCTGGTACTTCTAGTACTATGTTAAATAGGAATGATAAAAGTGGACATGATTTTCTTGTCTCCCACCTTAGAGGTAAAGAGTTCAACATTTCACCATAGAGTTTGTTATCAGGAGCTTGTCCTATGTAGTCTTTATTATGTTAAAGTGTGTTCCTTCTATACCCAATTTATTGAGAGATTTTATCATGAACAGATGTTTAATTTTGTCAAATGCTTTTTCTGCATCTATTGAAATAATTGGGTTTTTAATTTCTTTCGTTAAAATGTGTAACACATTAATTGATTTGTGTGGTTGTACAATACTTGCATCTCAACAATAGATTAAACTTGGTCCTTGAATAAGATCCTTTTAATATGCTTTTGAATTTGGAGTTCTGGTATTTTATCAGGGAGTTTTGCATCTATATTCACCAGCAATATTGGCCTTTATCCTTTTTTTCTTCTATTTTCTTTGTATGGTTTTCATATCAGGGTGATGTGGGCCTTGTTAAATAAGTGTGGAAGTGTTCCTTCTATTTTTTTAAAGAAGTTTAAGAAGTACTGGTATTCTTTCTTTTTTGAATGTTTGTGTAATTCACTTGTAAAGCCATGTGGTCCTGGGCTTTTTTGCATCAAGAGGTTTTTGATTACTGTCAATCACCTGAATTGTTTACTAGTTCAGAATTTTCTTTTTAATTGGTTTAATTTTGGCAGGTTGTATGTTTCTAGAAATTTATCAGTTTCTTCTAAGCCATAAAATTTGCTGCCACGTAATTTTTCATAATAATTTGTAATGATACTTTTTATTTCTGAGGTATCCATTCTAATGGCTTTTCTTTTATTTCTGATTTTATTTCATTTTTCTATTTTTTCTCAGTTAATTTAGCTAAGGGTTTCTATATATTGTTAATCTTTTCAAAATGCCAGCACTTAGTTTTGAGGAATTAAACAATATTTTCTTTTTAATCTATTTCTGCTCTAATTTTTATTATTATCTTCATTCTGATAACTGCATTGTCTTTTTTATTTTAAATTATTATGTCAAATTAAATAAATAAATAAATAAATAAATAAATAAATAAATAAATAAATAAAATTCTTTGAGGTTTTTATTGTAGGCATTTATTTATAGGCATTCCTATTAGTACTACTTTTGCTATATTCCATAGGTTTTATTATGTTGTGTTTTGTTTTTTATTTGTCTAAAGATACACTTTGAATTTCTTTTAAAATTTATCTTTATTGTTGAAAGTATGACAGATATCCCTCCTTTTTTCCCTTATTGATCTCTTCCTCCCCACATCGGCCCCCTCCTCCCCCAGGTCTTCACCACACTATTGTCTGTGTCCATGGGTTATGCATATAGGCATATGAGTTCTTTGATTACTCTCTCCCCACCTACTCCTCCACCCCTGTCTTCCCACTGAGATTCATCAGTCTGTTCTATGCTTCTATGTTTATGGATTTATTTTGTTCCTCAGTCTATTTTGTTTATTAGATTCCACATATGAGTGAGATTCTATAAAACTGAATGAGGAAGAATCAGAAAACCTGAGTAGGCTAATAACAACTGATGAAATCGAAGCAGTAATAAATAAATAAAAAAACTCCCAGCAAACAAAAGCCCTGGTCTGTAGGCTTCACAGGGAAACTTTCTAATTCTTTAAATTGTAAGGTTAGATAGTATTGACTTTTTATCTGGAAGATCTATCTAGTGAAGTCATTGGGGTGTTAAAGTCCACGACTATTACTGTATTGCTGTTGATCTCTCCCTTAAAGTCCTTAAGGTTACTATTGATAAGTCCTTATTTATTGCCATTTTAATTCTTTTTTGCTTATGTTTTTCTCTATTTCTTATTATTATTACAGCAGTCCCTTTCACATTTCCTGCAATGCTGGTTTGGTGGTGATAAACTCCTTTAGCCTTTCTTTGCCTGGGGAGCTCTTTATTTCACCATCTATTTTGAATGATAGCTTTGCTGGATAGAGTAGTCTTGGTTTCAGATCCTTGTTTTGCATTACCTTGAATACTTCATGACATTACCGTTTGGCCTGTAGAGTTTCTGATGAGAAGTCAGTTGACAGCCTTATGAGAGCTCCTTTGTAGGTAACACATTACTCTTTTCTTGCTGCCTTTAGGATTCTCACTTTGTCTTGAATTTTTGGCATTTTAATTATGATGTGTCTTGGCATGAGCCTCTTTGGATTCTTCTTGCTTGGGACTCTCTGTGCCTCCTGAACTTGTGTGACATTTGCCTTGACCAGGTTAGGGAAGTTTTCTGCCATTATTTCTTCAAACAGGTTCTCTAACACTTGCGAACTTTCGACCTCCTCTGGCATTCCAATTATGTGAATATTATGTTCCATGTTGTCCTACAGCTCCCTTAAACTGTCCACCTGTTATTTATTTATTTATTTATTTATTTATTTATTTATTTATTTATTTTGTATCTCTGACTATTTTTTTCTACCCTGTCTTCTAATTCACTGTTCCAATCCTCAACTTCCTCTAATCTGCTGTTTATTCCTTCCAATGTATTTGTCATTTCTGCTATGTCATTCATCATTTCCTTCAAAGGTTCTGTATCTTTTTTCATGATATTGAGCATCCTTACAATCAGTATTCTGAATTCTATACCTGAGAGATTGCTTACTTCCATTTCATTTAGCTCTTTTTCTGGAGGCTTGTCTTGTTCTTTCACTTGGGGCTTGTTTTTTTGTCTCCTCATTTTGGCTGTCTATTTGTGTTTGTTTCTATGTATTAGGTAGGCATGCTGGGACACTTAGTCTTTTTGGAAGGTCTCTGGTGAAGGCCAGTGTCAGATTCTGTTTGTGACTGGCCTTGAGTACCCTGTTTGGAATTACCAACAACCCATGGCTTGAGGTCACCTCTGTTGAGACTGGTGCATTTGGGCACAACCAAGATGCCTACCAAAGTCTGCTTTTCCAGTGTCTGGGTCCAGAAGCAGATCAGGCAAAGACTTTAAAGCACTCTGAAGTCTGCCTCTGCCTTAAGGCTGATGAATCTAATTCTCTTAATGAGCCTCAGGCTATAGAAACTTCACAAGGTAGGGTGGCTGATTGTTATAAGTCTCAGGCTGTAGAAACTCCTTTGAGTAACAGGAGTAACAGGAGAGGTTTTCCAGCAAGGTGGGGGTAATTGCTTCCCCCTCGGGAAAAATCTGTTTGGAACCTAAATGTCTGCCTCTGCAGTGTGGGGGAATGACTTGTCATGGGAGTCCAGAGGGGTACCCTCTGAGCTCTATATCCAGAGCCCACTACCCTAGATTCTCCTTCCACAGCTCCAGTCCACCCTGCCCTCCCTCTGCTGATCCCCAAGGTGAGTGCCTGCACATGAAACTTTAAGTGTTGGCTGTTTAAGAGGGTGCCTGCAGTTCCAGCCATCTCTCTCCATCTTTATGCAGTCTCCACTTTTCCTCTTTGGTTATGAGTGTGCTCTCCAGCTCATCTTCAGTTGCAGTTGATTATTCAGGATGGTTTTTCTATATTTTAGTTGTAATTCCAGTTTGGTCCCGGGAGAGTGTCAGTGTAGCTTCCACTCAGTCCCCTGCCATCTATAATCTCCAAATTTCTTTTTTATTTCTTCTTTGATGCAGTGGTTGTTCAAAGGGTTTTGTTTAGTTTCTATGTGTTTGTGCATTTTCCAGGTTTCTTTCTATTATTCATTTCTGGTTTATCTTGTGGTTTATCTGGTTTGTGTTGTGGTCTAAAAAGATGCTTGGAGTGTTTTTAGTGTTCTTAAATTTTTAAAAACTGTTTTGTAATCTAACATGTGATCTATACTTAAGAATGTTCCATGTGTGCTTGAGAAGATGTGTATTTTACAGTTGGGTAGTAAGTTCTGCATATGTCTCTTGGGTCTATTTGATATATAGTGTTATTCAAACCACCTATTTCTTTATTGATTTTTTATTTGCATGTTCCCTCCATTATTGTAAGTGGGGTATTGAGGTCGCTTACTCTTCTTATTGTATTGCTGTTAACTTCTACCATCAAATATATCAATATATGCTTCATATATTTAGGTGTTCTGATATAGGTTGCATATATATTTATAACTTGAAATTCTTCTGGCAAATTGATCCTTTTATCTTTATATAATGAACTCCTTTGTCTGTAGAGAGAGTTTTATAGTTAAAGTTTATTTTATCTCATATAAATCTAGCCACCTCTGTTTTCTTCTGGTTACCATTTGTGTTTTCAGAAAATATCTATTTATGTCTCTTTACAGTCAGCCTGTGTTTTTAAACATAAGGTGAGTCTTTTGTAGACAGCACATTGCTGGATCTTGTTTTATT
The DNA here is from genome assembly GCF_964146895.1 of Miniopterus schreibersii. Classification (NCBI taxonomy): domain Eukaryota; kingdom Metazoa; phylum Chordata; class Mammalia; order Chiroptera; family Miniopteridae; genus Miniopterus; species Miniopterus schreibersii. Next base: position 48,728,030 of record NC_138104.1, read on the forward strand.
TTTCCTTTTTTTATTCATCCAGTCACTCTGTGTCTTTTGAATGGTGAGTTAAGTTACTTTACATTGTAAATGATTATTAAATGAAGATTCACTATTGTTATTTTTTTGTTTTCTTATTTGGAATTATTTTGTCCTCCTCTCATTGTTTTCTTTGATTGTTTTATGTAGTGATTTGCTTTGATTCTTTTCTCATTCTCTTTTGGGTATCTAGTATATGTTTTTTCTAAGTGGTTGACACAAGGTCTGCATAAAGTTATTGTCGCATTATAACCTTCTATTTTAAGTTGATAACAGCTTAACTTTAATGCCATACAAAACACTACACTTTTATTACACTCAACACTTTTTCTTTTAGAATTTGTTTCACTTTATATTTTGTATACATTAACAAAATTTATTTTTTTAACTTTTATAGTAAGGTTAAAAATAATTTACACACCACCATTACTATATTAGTTTAATCTGTATATATCTCTATATTTATCTTCACCAGTGAGATGTATGCTTATAAATCCATTCATGTTGCTGTTTGGCATGTTTTTGTTTCCATTTGAAGAACACCCTTAAGCATTTGTTATAAAGCAGATCTCATTGGACCAAATGTGGTCAGTTTTTGTTTGTCTAAAAAAGACTTTATTTCTTCTACATTTTAAATGATAATTTTGCTGAGTATAGCATTTCTGGTTGGGAACATTTTTATTTCAGTACTTTGAATATACCATCTTATTATTTCATAATCTAGAAGGTTTCTGTTGAGAATTGTTCTGATAGCCTTATGGGGGTCCCCATATATATATATATATATGTGTGTGTGTGTGTGTGTGTGTGTGTATTTTGTGCTACAAAATTTTATCACATGTGCATGTGATTACATCCACAATCAATATACAGAACACTTCATTACCACAAGGGTCCCTCATGCTGCTTTTTTATAACTACAGACATATCCTCTATGTCCCATAAATGAAATCATGTAAACTTTAGGAATTGGCTTTTTATCTTTACTTTTGAAAGGATTACAGATGTCTTCTTTTGGTCCCCACTGACACCTTCTACCCTGTACCCACTCATGCCTTCACCAAACTACTGTTTGTGTCCACAGGTTATGCATATATGCATGTAAGTTCTTTGGTTAATCACTCCCCACCCACCAACCAATGCTTAACTTCCTTCTGAGATTCGTCAGTCTGTTCCATTCTTCTATGTAACTGCATCTATTTTGTTCATCAGTTTATTTTGTTCTTTAAATTCCACATATAAGTGAGATCATGTGATATTTGTCTTTCTCCACCTGGCTTATTTCGCTTAGCATGGTATTCTCCAGGACAATCCATGATGTCCCCAAGTGTAAGAGATCCTCCTTCCTTACAGCTGCATGGTATTCTATAGTGTAAATGTCCCACAGCTTTTTTTTTATCTGTTCGTCTACTGATGGGCACTTGGGATGTTTCCACATCTTAGCTATCATACACTGCACTGCTATGAATGTAGGGGTGCATATATTCTTTCTGATTGGTGTTTCAGGTTTCTTAGGATATATTCCCAGAAGTAGGATCACTGGGTCAGCAGGCAATTTCATTTTTAATTGTTTGAGAAAAATCCATACTGTTTTCCATGGTGGCTGCACCAGTTTACATTACCACCAGCAGAGTACCAGGGATCCCCTTTCTCCACATCCTCACCAGCACTTGTCATTTGTTGATTTCTTGATGGTAGCCATTCTGACAGGTATGAAGTGATACCTCATTGTGGTTTTAATTTGCATCTCTCTGATGATTAGTGACTGAGCATTTTTTCATATGTCTCATGGCCATCTGTATGTCCTCTTTGGAGAAGTGTCTATGAGGTCCACTGCCGATATTTTAATTGGATTATTTGTCTTCTTCTTGTTGAGTTTTATGAATACTTTGTATTTTTTGGAAAATAGCCTCTTCTCAGATGTATCTTAGGTAAATATATTCTCCCATACCATGGGATGGTGTTTCCTTGTATTTTAAGGATGATTTTTTATGCTGTCCAGAAGCTTTTTAGCTTGATGTAGTCCCATTTGTTTATTTTTTCCTTTGTTTCTCTTGCCCTAGGAGATGTATTGGTGAAAATTCCACTACATGAGATGTCCGTGACTGTGCTGCCTATGTTTTCTTCTAGGATTTCTATGGTTTCATGCCTTAAATTTAAATCTTTTATCCATTTTAAATTTATTCTTGTGTATGGAGTAAGTTGTTGATCTAGTTTCATTTTTTTGCATGTGTCTGTCCAATTTTCCCAGCACCATTTATTGAAGAGACTGTCTTTACTCCATTGTATGCTCTTTTCTCCTTTGTCAAATATTAATTGACCATAATGATGTGGATCGATTTCTGGGGTCTCTTTCCTATTCTGTTGATATATTTGCCTGTTGTTTTACCAAAACCAGGCTGTTTTGATTGTAATGGCTTTGTAGTATAGTTTGATATCTGGTATACTAGTCCCTCAAACTCTTTCCTTCTTTCTTAAGATTGCTGGGGCTATTCAGGGTCGTTTTTTGTTCCATATAAATTTTGGGGGGGCAATTTTTTCCTTTTCTTTAGTTTGGATGTTGTTTCTTTGTCTTCCCATTTTCTTCTCTCTTTATGTTTGTATCTGTATATTCAATATATTTGCTGTCTTCCAGTGTTATGGGGTGGGCTTTTGTACTGAATGTCTAGTGGGGCCCACAGGTGTGTTTTCTCATACTTCTGATCTGTGTGCTCTAGGTGTGTACCTTTTTTTGTTTCTTTAGGCTCTTTTGTTGTGATTGGGTCTCAATTGTTATTGACCTGTTTGTAGGAGGACTCTCTTCTCAGGCTTGCTAACTATGATGCTCAGCCACAACCACATCTGTGAGCTGTTTTATAGGTGCATTCTCTACAATGTTTCTTCAGTGTTCCTTAGTTGAAATATGTCCAATAAGCTATATTTCTCTTGTTTTTCTAACCTGGCTATGCAGTATTTTAGCTGTAAATCCAGTCCATGGCTGGAAGTAAGGGCATTTCACTTCTTGTTAGAGTGCCTCCATCTTGCCAATCCTTTTGGAATTGTTTGTTTTTTTTTGTTTTTTTTAATTCACCATAATTTACTGCATATTTATCCAAGTTGTTGCAACTGTTCATTCTTTTTTATTGCTGAGTAGTATTCCATAACATGATTGCACCAGTTTATTTAACATTTACCCATTGAAAGATGTTTGGGTTGTTTCTACTTTGAGAGAAATAAAAAGTGAAGCTGATATAGAATAACATTACTAAGATGGCAATCTAGGAAGATCAGTCCCATTATTGCTTCATAGAAACAATGAGTAAACAATACAGATGAGTAAAGTAGTTTTGTGGGCACTTTGAAAACCTGTCAAGGATCAGCAGCAGCCAAGCAAATTAAATGCTCACTTAAGAAAAAGACATACTCTAAATGGCAGTAGATTTTATGGAATTTTGCTCACCCTTGCCCCTCTTTTCCTTAGTAGGGCATGGTGGCAAGGGGAGCTAATTTATTGTTCCTTACTTTAGTATAGAAATAAAAGAATCAAACTTATTTTTTAAAAATATATCTTTATTGATCTCAGAGAGAGGAAAGGAGAGGGAGAGAGAGACAGAAACATCAATGATAAGAGAGTCATTGATCAGCTGCTTCCTGCATGCCCCTGACTGGGGATCGAGACTGCAACCCAGGCATGTGCCCTGACTGGGAATTGAACCCTGATTGCCTGGATCCTAGGTCGATGCTCAACTACTGTGCCATGTCCTGCCGGTCCAAACTTATTTTTATTGTTGACTTATTTTTATTGTCTGTTGGCTCCCTGAGTGACTGGCTCTCTATCACCTGACTCATAGCTTAAATGAGATCAGCAGCATAGTTTGTAATTCATGTTTTAAATGTAGAAGGCAGTGGCAGATATTGTGGCATGTAAAAATGACAAGAAGACTACAGATGTGTGGATACCTTGGCAAGAAATTTTGGGAAGAAGGATGCAATAGAAAATCTAAGGCCCTGAGAGGAAGCAAGGATGATAATCTAAGGGAAATTAAGACATCAAAAAGCAGCCACATATAGGAGAGAATTGGCAAAAAACATATGTAAGCCCAAGGAAGATGCTTGCAGAGAAAATATCTGAGAGGACTTTCAGCCTTCATGTCCAGTGGGTTAGTGAAGGTATTCACCTACATAGAGCCCATCTACAAAGACTAGGAGATGTGGCTATTTTTTCCCCAATACCCAGTTTTTAACAAAAGATCACAAAACATTATAAAACACAAGAAAATATAGCTTATTTAATGAACAAAATTAATTTCTGGAAACAGACCCTAAAAAAACCACAGGCTTCAATCTTACTAAATATTTTAAAACAAGTGTTTAAATATACTCAAAGAGCTAAAAGAAAACACAGGACTAAGAGAATCAAGAAGGGAAAATATGAACAAAATGAAAGTATCAACAAAAAGATAGAAATAATTTAAAAGAGTCAAACAGAAATTTTGAATCTAGACATTATAACTGAATTGAAAAATTTTCTACATGGATTCAACATTGGACTCAAAGAAACAGAAGAAAAAGATACTTGAACTTTAAGACAGGTCAATTGAAATTATAGTGTTTAAGAAGCAAAATCTAAAAGGAATGAAGAAAATTGAATACGGAAGGCTAATGTAAGCACATGATCTTACTTATATGTAGAATCTAATGAGCAAAATAAACCGATGAACAAAATAAACCCAGAGCATGGAAGTATGCAACAGTCTCCTGAATCTCAGAGGGAAGGGGGGTGGCAGAAAGAGTTTAACTAAGGAATTTATATGTATATATGCATAACACATGGACACACACAATAGTGTGTTGAAAGCCTGGAGGGAGTGGAGTAAGATGGAGGGTGTAAATCAAGGGGAAAAAAGGAGATATATGTAATAATTTCAACAATAAATTAAAAAATAAAAAATAAATAAATTTTTGGTTTCTGAATTTGAATACCTAAAAATAAATAATAAATAAATAAATAAATAAATATAAGAAGAATGAAGAAAACTGAGCAGAGCACAAGAGACTTAAAAGGCACCACACAGAAGACTAATTTAAGCAAGCATTGTGGGCATCCAAAAGGTGAAAAGAAGAAGGAACTGATAATATTTGAATAAATAAAGACCCCAAACTTCTCTTTTGTGGAGAGCTGAAAATATGGATATGCACATATAAAAAGCTTAAGAAACTCAATATCGGTTTAATTCAGCAATAATATTGCAAACCAGAAGTGAGTGATATAAAATATTTAAACTGCTGAAAGATAATAGAAGTCAAAAAAAGATTTCATATACTCTAAAACAATTCTTTAAAAAATAAAGGAAAAGTTAAGACATTCCCAGATTAAAAAAAAAAAAACTGAAGAAATTCATTACCACTAGACTATCACTAGAAATGTTAAATGCTAAAGGGAATTCTTTACATTGTAATTAAAGGACAAAAGATAGTAACTTGAAGCCATTCAAAAACATAGTTATCTGATAAAGATAAGTACGTAGAGTTGAAAATGTTAATAATGTATTGTTGCAGAAGGTATTGGGAAAATCTCTGTACCTTCTCTGCTCAATTTTGCTGTGAACATGAAACTGTTCTTTGAAAAGTATATTAAAATAGGATTATTGGAGAGAATATAGACAAATTAGAACACTGCACTGCTACAGGGAATGTAAAATGGTGCAGCTTAGTGGATCCTCAAAAAATTAAACATAGAATTAACATATGATCAAGCAATTCTACTTCTGGGCATATACCCCAAATAATTAAAAGTAGGGTATTGAACAGATATTTGTATACCAACATTCATGGAACTTTATTCACATTAGGCAAAAGGTAGAAACAACCCTATATCCATCAACAGATGCATGGATAAACAAACTGTAGTATATACATACATAGGCAAATTATTCAACCTTGAAAAGAAAGAAAATTTTGATACATTCTACATTATAAGTGAAGTACCTGGAATAGTCAAATTCATTAGGGACAGAAAGTAGAATGGTGGTTGCCAAGGTCTGGGAGGAAAGGGGAATTGGAAATGATTGTTTAAAGTGTGCAATGGTTTGATTTTCCAAGATGAAAAAATTATTGGAGATAAGTGGTGCTGATGCTTGTAAAATAATGTAAATGCACATAATGCCTCTGAACTGTACACTTGAAAATACTTAAAATGATAAATTTTTTTATAAACATTTTACAATTTAAAAAAGAATAAAGCTATGCCATTTATGTAGAATTTCTTAAATAAACATCATTTTTCTCAGAGAAATGCCCTAGTCCAATTGCTTAGTTTTTTTTATTTTTTGACAATCACATGTTTAGTTTTGTTGGAAAGTCACAAAATGTTTACAGAGTGGATGTTTTATCTTACATTCCCACTAACAATAATTTAGTTACCTAATTTCTCTAAATCCTTGCCAGCATTTTGTGTTGTCACTATTTTAACCCATTTGGATAGATGCATAATGGTATCCTTTTGTGGTTTTATTTTGTATTCCTCTAATGGTTAGTGAACTTGACCATCTTTTTATACGTTCATTTGCCATCTGTATATTTTCTTTGGTGAAATGTTGTTTCATGTCTTTCCCCATATTATATTTGGATTGTTTACTTTTTTGCAGTAGAGTGTTGATAGTTTTTAAAAATTAGCTAATAGTCTCTTGTCATATATGTGGTATATAAATATTTTCTTCCAGATTGTAGCTTATCTTTTAATTCCATTCAAATAGGATTTCACAGAGCAAATTAAAAATTTCACTGAAGTCCAATCTTATTAATTATTCCCTTTATTATCATGCTTTTGGGTCTCAAGTCAAACATTTCATTACCTAGCCCTAGTTTTTTCCTATTTTTGAGAGACAGTCATTGATTGGCTGCCTCCTATACACCTCCTACTGGGGATCACTGCCACAACCCAGGTGGGCATGTACCCTGACCGGGAGTCGAACCTCCAATTCCTGGTTCATGGGTGTATGCTCAACCATTGAGCCACTCCAGCCAGGCTCTATAATTCACTTTCAGTTATGTTTTGTATATAGTGTGAGGTTTAGGTCTAATTTGTTTTTCTTTTGCTATGTATGACTGTCCAGTTGATTTAGTACCATTTGCTGAAAAGGTTATCATTTTTCCACTAAATTGGTTTTGTACTTTTGTGAAAAATCAACTGGGTGTTTCTTTATAATTCTACTTCTGGATGTGTCTATTCCATTCCATTGTTCCCTGTGTTTGTTCTTCAATCAATTACTACATCTTGATTAATGTAACTATATAGTAAGCCTTAATATCAGATAGAATGTTTTCTCCCATTTTAATCTAGTTTTTTCCTGATTATTTCACCATTTTAAGACATGCCATTTCATTTAATTTTAGAATAAACTAATTTATGTAAACAAATAAAAGCCTTTCTAAGATTTTGGTAGGAATTAAATTTATAGGTCAATTTGTGAGAATTTGCATCTTTACTATGTCAAGTATTCCAATCCATGAAAAATATTTATTTTTCCACATTCTTGGACCTTCTGTAATTTATTTTATTAGCTTTTTGTAAGTTTCAGGATACAGATTTTATATGTTTTATTAAATTTATACTTAACTATTTAATTTTCTCAAAACATATTTAAAAATGGTATATTTTAAATTGTGGTTTCCATGTGTTGTTACTAAATAGAAATGTGATTGATTTTGCATGTTGAAATTGTATCCTGCAACCTCAGAGAGCTCACTGAATTATGTACAGCATGCTTTGGTATGCTCTTTGGGATTTTCTAGGTAAACAATGATGTTATCATTGATGTTATCTGTGAATAATGATTATTTTATGTCTTTCTTTGCAACCTGCTTCACATTTTTTTCCTGGTCTTATTGTAGTGGATAAGACTCCTATTGCCACATAAAATATGAGCAGTTATAGTGAATATTTGTACTTTGTTCCCATACTAAAAGTAGTCATTTTCAACTGGCCAGGTGTGGCTCAGTGATTGAGCATCAACGTAGGATCCAGGAGATTGCGGTTCAATTCCTGTTTAGTTGTTATCAGCCTATTCAGGCTTTCTGATTCTTCCTAATTCAGCTTTGGAAGATTGTATGCTTCTAGGAATTTGTCCATTTCACCCAGGTTGTCCAGTTTGTTGGCATATAGTTGCTCATAGTATTTCTGTTGGGTCAGTTGTCATGTTGCCTCTTTCATTTCTGGTTTTACTTATTTGCTCACTACCTGTTTCTTTGTGAGTCTGGGTAAATGTTCATCAATTTTCTATATTTTTTCAAAGAACCAACTCTTGGTTTCATTGATTTTTTGTATTTTTTTTTAGTCTTTATGTCATTAATATCTGCTTTGATCTTTATTATTTCCTTCCATCTACTTCCTTGGGGCTTTTCTTGTTCTCATTCTAGTTCTTTTCGTTGTTGTGTTAGATGGTTTAGTAGATCTTTTTCTTGTTTCTTGAGGTATGCATATACTGGTATGAACTTTCTTCTCCGGACTGCTATAGCTGTGTCAAGAGATTTTGGGTTATTGTCTGTTCATTTTTGTTTTTTTCTAGGAAGTTTTTGATTTCTTCTTTGATCTCATGGGTAACCCATTCATTGTTTAACAACATGTGATTTAGCCTCCATGTGTTTGAATATTTTTGAGATTTTTATAGTGGTTGATTTCTAGTTTTATGCTATCGTGATCTGTGAAGATGCTTGATATGATTTCAATCTTCTTGAATTTGTAAAGACTTGCCTTGTGCCCTAACATGTGGTCTATTTTTGAGAATGTTCCATGTGCACTTGAGAATGTGTATTCTGCTGCTTCGGGATGAAGTGTTCTGTAATTGTCATTCAAATCCATTAGATCTAGTGTGTCATTTAAGATCTGTGTTTCTCTGTTGATTTTTTTCTTGATGATCTGTCCAAAGATGACAGTAGATGTTAAAGTCCCCAACTTTGATCTTGTTGCTGTCCATCGCCCTCTGAAAGTCCACCAAAAAATTTTTACATATTTAGGTGCTCTTGTATTGGGTGCATATATATTTATAAGGGTTATATTCTCCTGTTGGATTGATCCCTTAAGTATTATGTAGTGACCGTCTTTATCTCTTATTATGGTCTTTATTTTGAAGTCTTTTTGTCATAAATAAATATTGCTACTTCAGTTTCATTTAAGGTTAATATTGATATATACTTATTTAACACCATTTTCCCCTTTATGCTCATGTACCTTTCTCTCAATATTTCTTCTGCTTAAAGCAGTCCTTTTAGCATTTCTTGCAATTCTGGTTTGGTGATACTGAAGTCCTTTAGCCTTTTTTTTGCCTGGGAATCTCTTTATTTCACCTTCAATTTTAAATGCTAGTGTTGCTGGATAAAGCATTCTTGGTTGCAGGTTCTTGCTTTTCATTACTTCTTCCCTGCAGAGTTTCTGCTGAGAAATCTGTTGTTAGCCTTATGGGGATTCCCTTGTACATCACTGCTTTTCTCTCTTTTGCAGCCCTTAATATTCTCTCTTTGTCCTCAACATTTACCATTTTAATTACGATGTGTCTTGGAGTGGGTCTCTTTGGGTTTCTCTTGCTTGGAACCTTCTGTGCTTCCTGAACTTCTGTGGCTTTCTCCATCACCAGCATAGGGAAGTTTTCTGTCATTATTTCCTCCACCAAGTTTTCTATCCCTTGCTTATTTCTCCCTCTCTGGCACCCCTGTGATACAAATGTTATTTCGCCTCATGTCCCAAAGCTCCCTTAGATTGTCCTCATGTTTTTTAAGTGTTTTTCTTTTTGCTGCTCTGATTGAGTGCTTTTTCTGTTTTATCTTCTAAGTCACTTATTCAATCCTCTGCTTCATTGAGCCTGCTTTTAATACATTCCAGAGTATTGTTGATATCAGGTATAGTATTCTTCATTTCTACCTGGTTCTTATTTATGATATCTAGTACTTTTTTCATGTTTTCACTAAGTTCCGGGACCATTCCATTAAGTGTGTTTTGGTTCTTATTAATTTTCTTGAGCATCTTTATAACTATTACTCTGAACTCTATTTCTAATAACTTGCTTTATTCCATCTTATCAAGGTCTTTTTCCGGTGATTTTTCCTTTTCTTTAGTTTGGGGGTTGTTTCTTTGTCTCTTCATTTTGGTGGCTCTTACTGTTTGTATCTGTATATATTTCTTGGATATATTTGCTGTTTCCCAGTGTTCTGGAGTGGGATTTTGTAGTGTATGTCCAGTGGAGCCCAGAGGTGTGTTTTCCATATGCTTCTGAGCTATTTGCTCTAGGTGTGTCCCTTTTGTGGGTGTCCCTTTTGTGTGTTCTTTGGGCTTTCCTGTTGTTAGTGGATCTAGATTGTTGTTGACCTGTTCTTGGGAGGACTCTCCTCTCAGGTTGGCTAACTGTGTGGCTTAGCCTTAGCCATGTCTTGTGAGCTGTTGTATGGGTACTAGCAAGGCAAGACAATACACAACCAAACTGTCAGGATACAAGCAGTATCTTACATAATATACATACACTCACAATGGAAACAACCCAAGTAAAAATAGGACTGGGAGAGTGAAATGAGAATGCAAATGCTGTAGCAAAAAGAAAGAAAAAAAGGAAGAGAATAAAAGAGAGAAAAGGATATTGTTGCTAATAGTTATGATAAGAAATAACAAAATTAAATGAAAATTAAAATTTAGAGAATCTACTGGGAGATAATAGGGGCAGCGAAAAGATTCTGAAAGCAGGGCAAGCAAAAAATTAAGGGTAGAATATAGGAATTGGAAAATAGTTGGAAAATAAAAATAAAATAAAGAGCAAACAGAAGCAAACCAACAAACAAAAAGACTGGAAGACAGAAGGAAAAAAAGAAAAGAAAGGAAATATAAATATAAAATAAATAAATAAATAAATAAATAAATAAATAAATAAATAAATAAATAAAATTTATGCCAATGGAATGAGAAGAGAGAGATATAAAGCAAGGGCAGAGAGGGAGTCCAATAAAAGATAGGGAGGAAACGTTAGAGAAAAATGGTAATTTTATTGGTTATAATGATAATGTCCCAGCAATTAAGCAGAAAATACTATGAGATCTTGATAATAGAACAAAAGAGAAAACAAAACAAAGCAAAAAAACCAAGCAAATCAAAACAAAATTTTAAAAAATTAATTAAAAATTTAAAAACTTAAATAGAAAATTTTTTTCTTTTCTCTCTTTTTTCTAAAAAAAAAAGTCAGCTGAGTTTGATCTGAGCTGCTTATGTTGTCTGAGGCTCACCGTTTTTTCTGCTGACTTCAGTTCTCCTGAGAGATACTTGTGTATCAGCCAGTATGAGGAACTCTTGATTTGTCTCTGGTGTCCTTAGGTAGTTGGCTGATCTGAGACTCTCTGTGGACCACCTCCATTTCTCAGCTATTTTCCCTCCCCCTTGTGTTTTCCTTATCTTACTCCAGAGTCTTCTGAAGAGTCTTTAGGGTACTGGTCAGCCAGTGTAGCTCGGGATATTTCTCCCCTTACTTAGAGGATTTACTGTCACGCACTGACTGTGGGGAAGTTACTCTCTGCTTCAAAGCCAACTCCTCAGTCTCTACCCTGTTGTCCAATTCTAGTTCCCCATACAATGGCCTGCTGCAAATTCAGATTGACTTTAGTCTTTTGCCTTTTATGTATGGGCAGTTTCAGCAGCCTGGGCTCAATGAGTTCAATTTAAAAAAAATCTAATGAGCATTTTGCTGCCCAGCCCCCAGCAGGGATTTTGGCCTTTTCCTCCAGTTCCCAAACAATAGTCCCTGAAAGTCTTATTTTTGTAATGTCCTTCTGTGAGCTCTTCTCTCTTCCTCCTCAGGACTGTGCCCTGTGGGTGTATCTGGGGCTTCACTGACCTGAACCAGTTCCTTTTTTGTTGGGGGTGGTGCTCCTAGCCTGCTGGAGAGGTAAGCATGCTCCACCCCTCCTTTCCTGAATTTGGTTGGCTGGAAACCTGAACAGCCCCACCAGCAGCTCAGGTCCCTCTATGCTGACAGGAGGGCTTTCTTCCCCTTCCTCACACCACCTAGATCAAATACTTTCTGAGGTTCTATACAGTGCCTTACAGGAGGGCAGAGGGTCCCTGTATGTGCCTCCTCAGTGAAGTCCTCCAGCCCCTCTGTATTTGGGAGCCACACACTGTGGCTCAGCCTTTCCTATGGGCAGCATCCTGTGTGAGAGACTCCTGTCCCAGCTGCCATTAGAAGATTTGTTTAACTGGAAAGGCAAGGTCCCCTCCTCGCAGGCACACTGTTCCCCTGTGTCCCTGTGCCCTCTGTGCACAGGCTCTCTTTCCTTTCTTCTCTACTCTGGGTTTGAGATCCCAGCTTTTGGATGGCAGTTCACACTCCCAAGGGGAGGGAGCTTTGCAACATCTAACCCTCAGGGCATGGGGCCCAGTACAGGCTTCAAGGGGGACTCCCTCTTTCCTCTTCCCCCATCTTTTACCAGACTCTATGATGTTTCTTTAGTGCTCTCTACTTGAAATGTGTCCACTCAGGTATATTTCTCAGTTTTTTCCAAGCTGGTTATGCAGTATTTCAGCAGTAAATCAGGTCCACTGCTGAGAGCAAGGATGCTCTGCTTTTTGTCACAGTGCCACCATCTTCTCAGATCGATTTGCTGGTATTAAGCATCCTTGCATTCCTGAAAGAAATCCCACTTGGTCATGGTGTGTGATCTTTTTAATGTGTTGCTGGGTCCTATTTGCTAATAGTTTGTTCAGGGTTTTAGCATCTTTGTTTATCAGGGATAGTGGCTTATAATTTTTTTGTAGTGTCTCTTTCTGATTTTGGAATTAGGTTAATTCTGGCCATGTAAAAAGAGCTTGGAAGTCTTCCTTCCTTTTGCATTTTTTGGAATAGTTTGAGGAGGACTGATGTTAATTTTTCTTCGAATGTTCTATAAAATTTGCCTATGAAGCCATCTTTTCTAAGACTTTTGTTTACAGGGTGTTTTTTGATTACTGCTTCAATTTCTTAAGTTGTTATCAGCCTATTCAGGTTTTCTCATTCTTCTTGATTGAGTTTTGGCAGATTGTATATTTCTAGTAATTTGTTCAGTTTGTTGGCATATAGATTTTCAAAGTATTTTTGTACAATCTTTACATTTTTGTGATGTCAGTTGTTACTTTGCCTCTTTAATTTTTAAATTTTATTTATTTGTGTCTTCTTCCTTTGTTTTTTGATAAGTCTGGCTAAAGGTTCATCAGTCTTGTTTATCTTTCCAAAGAACCAGCTCTTGGCTTCATTGATGTTTTATAATTTTTTTTTTTTTAGTTTCTATTTTGTTTGTTTCTGCTCCAATCTTTAATATTTTCTTCCTTTTATTTTGAGTTTTTCTTGTTGCCGTCTTTCTAATTCTTTTAGTTCTAGGATTAGTTAGTTTCTTAGAGATTTTTCTTGGTTCTTGAGGTACACCTATAATGCTATGACCTTCTCTCTCATAACTGCTTTCACTGTGTCCCATAGATTTTGTATTGCTCCATGTTCATTTTCATTTGGTTCCAGGAAGTTTTTATTTCTGCCTTGATTTCATTCATAGTCCATTCACTGTTTAATAGCAAGCTATTTAGTCTGTATGTTTGAATATTTTTGAGTTTTTTATAGTAGTTGATTTCTAGTTTTATGCCATTGTGACCTGAGAAGATGCTTGACATGGTTTCAATCTTCTTGAATTTGTTAAGACTTATTTTTTGTCTTTATCCATGTTGTCTTAGAATTATCCATGTACACTTGAGAGAAATGCGCAGTCTGCTGCTTTGCAATTAAATGTTCTGTAAATAGCAATTAAATCCATTATATCTAGTGTGTCATTTAAGGCTGCTGTTCCATTGTTGATTTTTTGTCTGAAAGATCTATCCAATGATGTCTTGAGATGTTAAAGTCCCCTTCTATAACGATATTGCTGTCTATCTTACCCTTAATGTCTTCCAAGAGGTTTTTAAAAAATATATATTTAGGTGCTCCTATGTTGGGTTTATATATGTTTACCAGGTTTATATCTTCTTTTGGGAATTATCCTTTTAGTATTATGTAATATCTTTCCTTGTAAATTTCTGTGGCCTTTATTTTGAAGCCTATTTTGTCTGATATGAGTATTGCTACACCAGATTTTTTTCTCATTTGCATTTGCATGGAATATTTTTTTCCAGTCTCTTCAAGTTCGTTCTGTGTGAATATTTCATTCTGAGATGGCTATCTTGTAGACAGCATATATATGGGTCATGTTTTCATACCCATTCAGCTACCCTATGTCTTTGATTAAAACATTTAGTGCATTTACATTTAAGGTTAATAGTTACAGGTACTTATTTTTGCCTTTTTTTTTTTCATTTATAACTATGTCCCTCACTCTCTCTTTTTTTTTTTTAATTTTATTTTTGTTTAAAATATTACAGATGTCCCTTTTTCTCCCCAATGACCCATTTCACCCTGTTCCTTGCCCCTCCCCAGTGCCTCTCCCCACCATTGTCCATGTCCTTGGGTTGTGCATATATGCATATAAATTCTTTGGTTACTCTCTCCCCCTCCACCCACCCACCCTCCTCCATCCCTCTTGATTTATTCTTCTTCTTAAAACACTCCCTTTTTCAATCCCGCAATGCCTTTTGGTGGTAATGTAATTCTTTAGCTTTTTTTTCCCCCCCAGGGAAGCTCTTTATTTTACCTTAAATTCTAAATGATAGCCTTGATGGATAGTGTAGCGTTAGTTTCAGGTCTTTGCTTTTCATTACTTTGAGTACTTCATTCCAATTACTTCAGGCCTGAAGTGTTTCTTTTGAGAAATCACCTGCATTCTAATGGATACTGCCTTGCAGGTAACTTTCTCTTTCTCTCTTGCTGCCTCTAAGAGTCTTTCTTTGTTTTTAACATTTATCATTTTAATTATGATATGCCTTGGAATTAGTCTCTTTGGGTTCATCATGATTGAAACTCTGTGCTTCCTGAACTTGAGTGAATTTTTCCTTCACCAGGGTAGGGAAGTTTTTTTGTCATTAATTGTTTTAAATACTTTCTCAATTCCTTGCTCACTTTCTTTTCCTTATCCTTCTGATGCAAGTGTTTTTAAATTTCATATAGTCCTAAAGTTTCCTTAAACTATCCTCCTGCTTTTTAATTCTTTTTTCTTTTTACTGCCCTAATTGGTATCTTTTACTACCTTGTCTTTCAAGTCACTGATTCTATCTTCTGCTTCATTCAATCTACTTTTGTTTCCTTTCCGTGTATTCTTGATATCAGGTATGTTATTCTTCATTTTGAACTGATTCTTATTTTTGGTTTATATTTCTAGTTTCATGCTGTTGTAGTTCCCACTAAGTTTCTTGAAATTCTCATTAAGTTCTGTGAGCATCCTTATAACCATTACTTTGAACTTTATCTCTGATAAATTGCTTGCCTCCATTTCATTTAGCTCTCTTTTCGGAGTTTCCTTCTTTTTTTATATTTGGGGATTTTTCTTTGTCTCCCCATTTTTCCATCCCTTTTGATTTGTTTCTATGTATTAGATCAAACTGCAGTACCTCCAAGTCTTTATGGGTAGCCTTGTGTAGTGTTTTGTGGGACTCAATAGTGCAGTCTCTTAGATTTCCTGAACTGGGTGCTCTCAAAATGTTCCTTGTGTGGGGTATTTGGGCTCTTTTGTTGTAATTGCGTCTTGATTGTTATTTTTCACTTCATTCATGGGATCTCCTCTCAGGCCCATTTACTATGAGGCTCACCTTTGACCACATCATGTTAGCTGTGGTACAGGTGCTGACACAACAAAGCAAAACATAACACAACAAATAAATAAAACAAAACATACAAAATTTTCTTATAAAACAACAACAAAAGCAACCAAAATAGAAGAGAGAACTAGGAAAGGGAAACAAAAATTAGAATAATGGAAGAAAAGAAAAAATACAAGGAGAAAAATGGGGAAGCAAAAGGAATATGAAAGAGCAGATAAGAAAGAAAGAAAATAAGAATAAAGAATAGGGGAAGGAAAATGGTATAAAAGAAAAGGGAAAAAATATTATGAAAAGGAAAATACAGGCAAAAGCTGAAAGACAAAAAATAAGAAAAGGAAAAGAAGAGAAAGCACAAGAAAGAAAAATTAGAGTAAGCAAAAGGATGAGAAAAATTAGAGATATGAAAGAAAAAAGAGAAACTAAAATAGTAACACATCAATAAAGACAAAAAATAACAAAGATAATGCAAAAAAAAAAAAAATAGTGAAGTGGCATCCATCTCAGCAGTGTTTAGTGCCTCTGAGGATCTTTCTTTGGATTCTGTTCTTTTGATGACTAAGGCTATTTTGTCTGCCAATTCTGGACCTCCTGGGAGATACTTAGGTGCTAGCAACAATCCGAAACTGTCTTCATTTGGTTCTCAGAAGCCTGTTTGGAGCTTCAAGTGATCCACAGTTTGTTTCTGTTTCCACGGAACTTAGCTGCGCATGGGAGGGGCCAAATTGAACTTTAAGGCCTGTTTGTTAGCAGCACAGGACCCAGGAATGGATAGACAAATTTCCCTAGGTTCCTCAGTCTCTGCCTCTACCTGCCTTAGCCTGCCAGCCAGCTGTCAGTCATAATCACTGAAAAGTCTGTTTCTCAAGAGGCTTTAGGCAGAATTGAAGGCATAAAACTCCTGGATCTCCTGTGATGGACAGTTGCCATTCAGATTTCAGGGATAGTGGTGTGTGTGTTTCCCCTTCCCCAGCCACTCAATTGATAGCATCCCAGAATATTTCCCTCCCCTCTGCTGGGTGAAGGTCCTCATATGTAGTAAAGTGGGATAAGCTGGAAACTGGGAGTTTCTATCAGCTGTCTTCTGAGGGGGAAGCACCAGTCAGGTTGCTTGGATAGTGGGGTGTTTTCCCCACCCTCAAGCCAATCACTGATGCTCCATGAGGCAGTTCAAATCTGTAAGGTTGGCTTCTACTGCTGCCTCCTCTGCAGGGATCAAAAACACAGTGTGTGGTAGGCAGGACTCCTGAGGAAGGGGAAAACTGTAGGGCATAGGACAGAGTATTTGCCTTTGCCTGAGCCTTGGCTGCTGGGCGGGGCCTGTGCCTCTCAGGAAAAATGGCCACTTTAGTTTGGGTGGATGCACAACTGATCATATTTCTCTCTGCTGCTGCTTTTCCATGTCTACCCTCAGTACTTCCCACCCCATCCTCTCCTCAGGCAACTCCAGTCTGCATTGCCCTCCCTCCACTGAAACCTCAGGCAAATAGCTGCAAATGAAAATCCTGTGCTGTGTTTAAATAAACAAACAAAAAACCAAAACAAATAAACAAACAAAAACTGTGGCTTTTTCTCTGACCAGGTCCAGTCTCCCCTGCAGCCAGAAGAACTGCCACTTTTCATAGTTGGATGCTATGTGGGCTGCTGTCCTTGGCTCTGGTACTCCAGACTGGGAAGCCCAGTCTGGGTTCCAGGACTCAATCCTTTCTTGAACTACCACCTTCGCCCCAAGAGATCCCTCCTTATTTTCGGACTGCTGTGCATGGAATCTCGACCAGCCCCTCTCTCCACCTTGCCCTTCCTACCACTCTCCAGGAAGTTTCTCCCCTTCCTTGTTATTTGTCTTCTCCTCAACTGGAACAAAGTTAGTAATTCAGGGTGAATATTCCCCAATTTAGTTATATTTTCAGTCTGGCCCTGGGAGGAGGTGAAAGAAAGGTCTGCTTATTAGACTGCCATCTTCTCCTCCCTTTATTTTTCTATTCAGCTTATTCCATTTTTTCTTCATATATCCTGGAGCTCTGTTGTTAGGCGCATGTATGTTTATAATTGATATTCTTTTGATGGAGTGACCTTTCTATCAATATGTAATGTGCTTATTTTTCTCTTATAAAATTTTCTGACTTACTTACTGCCTACTTTTAGTATAGCTCCCTTAACTCTCTTTTGCTTACTATTAGCATGGGATAAATTTTTCCAATATTTCAATCTTGACTTATTTGTCTTTGGATCAATATTTTATCTCTTTGGTCAGCACATAGTTGTATCATGTTTTCAAAAATAAAATTTGCCTACATGTCCCCTTTTAAATGAAGAGTTTTATTTATCATTTACATTTACAGTAATTACTCATAAACCAGATTTCTATCATTTTGCTATTTTTTTATATATCTAATTTTATTTTGGTTTTTCAGTTCCTCCATTCCTGTCATTCTTTTTGATGATTTTTTTCTAGTGTGATGAAAGAGTCTCCTCATTTTTTGAATGTTTATATCTTAGTTGTTTCCTTACTGGTTACACTGGAGGTTTCAATGAACATTTTAATGTTATATCTATTAAGTTAGAATTGATACCAGTTTATATTCAATAATAAAACTCTGCTGTTTACAGCTATCTTCCCCTGCTTTATGTTGAGACAAATTACATCTTTATACATGTGTGCCCACAAACATGTATTTATAATCTTCTTTAAAAATATATCTTTATTGATTTCAGAGAGAAGAAGGGAGAGAGAGAGAGATAGAAATATCAATGATGATTCATTGATCGGCTGCCTCCTGCACAACTCCCACTTGGGTTTGAGCCCACAACCTGGGCATGTGCCTTTACCAGAAATCTAACCACAATCTCCTGGATCATAGGTCGATGTTCAACCACTGAACCACACTGGCTGCACTATTTATAATCATTTTAATGTATTTGTCTTTTATATTATATACAAAAAAATGAGCAATTTAAATCCAAAAAGCATACTAATGGAGCTTAAGTTTACCTTGGTAACCACCTTTATTCATGTTTTTTATTTATTTATATGGCCTTAAGTTCCTGGTGTCCTGTAGGGAACTCCCTTTAGCTTTTAATGTAGGGGAGGTCTGCAAGTGACAAACTTTGTCATAGTTTGTTTATCTAGGAATTTCTTAATTTTTTCTTGTGCAGACTGCCAAATATAGAATTCTCATTGCCTTATTTTTTTTTTTTTTACAGAAGCCTAAATAAAGAATTCTCGTTGCTTTTTTTTTTTTTTTTCTTCTTTTTTTTAACAGAAGTCTAAAAATGTCACATTGGCTTCTATCTTCCATGACTTTTTAAGAGAAATTAGTTGTCAATCTTTTTTGTGGATCCCTTGTATGCAATGAGTCACTTCTCCCTTGCTGCTTTCAGGGTTCTTTCTTTATCTATCAATAATTTGGTTATACTGTGTCTTGGTGTGAATTTATTTAATTTCACCCTCCCTGGAGTTCTTTGATTTAGGAATGTGTAATCTTATATCTTTAAACAAATGTGAAATATTTTTAGTTGTTATTTCTTGAAATAATTCTTCCCATACACTCCCCTCACACAGGGCCTCCCATTAAGTATATTTTTGATATGCTTGATAGAGACTCGCAGGTTTCTTAGGCTCTCTTAAATTTTTTTTAATATTTACATTTTTACTCTTCACAATGAATTATCTCAAATGAAATATTTTCATATTTTCTGATTCTTCTATTTGTTTAAATCTACTGTGGTACTTCTGGAGTAAATATTTTCATTTTTATTTTTGTATTTTTCTGCTCCAAAATTTCTATTTAGTTCATCTTTATAATTTCTATTTTTTCTTAATTATCTATATTTGGTGAGATCATTTCTCCTTCTGTTTTCTTTTTAGAATGTCCTTTAGGTATTTGAGCATATTAAAGATAGTTGATAAGTGGATAAAAAAGCCATGGTACATTTACACAATGGAATACTATGCTGCTCTAAAAAAGAAGGATCTGTAACCCTTTGAGACAACATGGAGGGACCTGGAAAGCATTATTGTAAGTGAAATAAGCCAATCAGAGAAAGATAAATATCACATGATCTCACTTATATGTGGAATTAATGAACAAAATAAACTGACAAACAAAATAGATGTAGAGACATGGAAGCATGCAATAGACTGAAGATTCTCAGAGGGAAGGGGGATGAGAAGGGATTAACCAAAGAACTTATATGCATCTATTCAAAACCCATGGACACAAGCAATGGTGCAGTAAAGGCCTGGGGAAGGGGAGGGAGTGGGGAAGAAGGGGTCAGTGTGAAAAAAAGGGACATCTGCAACACTTTCAACAATAAAGATAAATTTAAAAAAATAATGATAATTGATATCAGATCTTTGTTCAATAAATTCAGTGCCTAACCTTTTCCTGTGAATGGGTCATATTTTCATGGTTTGGTTTTGTTTTTTACCATGGCTTAAATATGTATTTTCACTTTGTATATTTTGATTATAATGTGGCAACTCTTGACATCAATTTGTCTTCCATACCTATGTTTTATTATTGGTACTTGATATGGGTCATTTTTGTTTGCTTGTTTATGTATTTTTCTAACTTATTTTTAAGAAGACTAAATACATAGTAATATATGGTGACAGAAGTCTTGTTTCATTTGTGTAGTGTTCAGATAGTGTTGGACATAATGATCTTAATCTGCAGCCCAAAATAGAAAAGAAGAGAAAAATGTGCTTTCCAAGCCTTTGCAGATTTGCCCTGAATTGAGGCACATCTTCATGAATAAACATTAAATTTACAGTGCTGCCTTAGTCTTTACTTTTTGCTGGTAATCTAAAATTAAAAAGCTGAAATAAGAGGAAATAAGCATTTATTTGAGATAAAAGAATTGCCACTTGAAGAGAATAGATTCAGGCAGAAACCCAAGCAGTTACCAATTACATGGTAAGGGCAATAGATTTTTATGAGAAAAGTAAAGGAATAATTTCATAGATGGAAGAAATAAATTCCTATTGGTGCAAACAATATGTTATACTTTAGCTATACATAGTTGGTTACTGATCCTATCTTTTGATAGATAGTCCATAATCATCAGTTTTTCTGGTCAGAATGTTCACTCTCCTTCTGGTTTAACAAAGAATTGTTTGGAAGACAATGTTGGTTTGGTTGAGTCCAAACAATGGTCCCAGTTCAAACACTGCAAAAATTCTAATAGCAAGATGTGCAAGTCAGTTTTTCTAGAATGGCTGCTCTGATTTCATTTTGAAATGTCTCCACTTATGTTAACTCTTGCATTCACCTCCTTTTATCAATATCTTTCCTTGAAAGTGTTGATGGTCAACTACTGGAAAACAATTATGGTCAGTTTTTAAAAGCATCATTTATCTTCTGTCACCAGGAAGGCTCATTCCTGGTATGTCATGTCCTACATAAGAGGAAAAGTGGTGATTTTCTTAGGAGATGTGGTCAACATTTAAGTAACAAGTGTGCCAGAACAGAAGAGAGCTTTATCTTCAAGTTCCTCTAAGGGCAAATATCTTCTTCAGTTCCTTGGGGTTTTTCATATAAAGTCTCATAAGGCTTAGTGATCATTTCAAAGTGCTGAGCAATTATTATCCCAGTGTTGTTGTTTTTTTATAATATCAAATTATGCCAAACTTATAAAATTTTATAACAAGAATTTCTATGATATCAAACAAAACCCTAAATTCAATTTGGAGAACAGAAGTGAACCAGGACGCGATGCCTGAGGGCGACCTGCTGCCAACCTAGATCAATGAACTATGGAGTGTCAGTAGGCACTTCATTTAACCATTTGGCTTGTACCTGGGTTTTGTCTAGTTTTGTATCTCTATGCCAGAGGCCCTCATCCAAGAACAGCAAGAAGTATTTACAACAGAACAAACCGCACCTTGTTCAAGTGAAATGCTATTGTCCAAAACAACTCATGAGAAAGAATACAGATTTTCCTTGAGTGACTTTTGATTGATAGAATCAGCAATATATCTCTAGGTTTTGGATAGATTTCTAATCATGTATTTATTCCATGCAGTGACTACACAAAGAAAAAGAATAATTCGTATAGGTCTGGCACCTTTATTGGCTTTTATACTGCAAGGAAATGAACACACTTGGCTAAGTATACAACCAATTTTATGTTTTAATCTGTGACATACACATAAGGGTGATGTCTAATGCTGAGTTTCTGATTGACCATATGATAAAATAGAATGACCAATAATCTAATTGCACAATAACCTACAGGGTTGATAGGGGTGTAAACAGTGTGTTTACAATAGGGTTTTTTGTTTGTTTTTTGTTTTTTTGGCAAGTGTAAGTGAAAATATATCCTAAAGGAACACAGATCATAGAGTTAGTATAATGAAATTGATTGAAGCAATGATCTGAAGGACTTGGATAATTATGGGAGTTACCTGCAGGTAAAGTATAATTAGATTGAAATATGGAAATTGCAGACGAGAGACAGATTGCTGGTACCAAGGATGTTTTGGCAGTCTTAATTTCCCACTTTTACAAATATCTGTCAAGTTTCTGGATATTCAGTTGGTTTGTCAAAGAATCAAAATGAATAAGAAACAAAGTAAATTTATAGATTATATAGGCCTGATTATACAGGTCTTGGGTTAGCTATCTGCATCAGATGTCATCTGATTCACATTCTAGTCATTTTTTAATTTTAAATCTTATGTTGATAGGGCAGTCTAGTTAGGCACAAAAGCTTTCATTAAAATGGAGAACAAATCCAATAGTCAACATATTTGAGTTTGGTAGCATGTGGGTTATTTAAGAGTACCTGACATGGTCCTTTTCTTCTTGGTTGTAAAGATTCTTTTTGGAGATGTCATTTCCAACACGTTTAATCACCTTGTTATAGGTTGTGGTGTTTAATTTCTTTGTCTTCTGAAGAGATGTAATAAAAAGACTGTTCTACTAAAGCATGGTTATTTTCAACATCAGCCATTAGGTATTTACAATATAAAATCATATATCTTTTTATTAGTTGTGGATCAAAACATGCAGTAGTCAGACACATTGGGAATTGAATTATTATTTCAAAGGGTGACAGTTCATTGGATCCAAAATGAGTAGACTTAAGACTTAGAAGGTTAATCACAATGCCTTTGGCCAAAGTTATTTCTGTAACATACAATAATTTAAGATAATAATAATTATGACTGATAGCATTATATCAAGATATATCATATTTCTATAAATTTCATATAATTCATGATCACTTTGGAATGCAATACTTATTCTTTTAACTATAATGACACTTGAGGACTTCACTGGCAAATACAGAAAGTTAAATAGTTGTAAGCAAAGTTCAACCCTATTAAAACCTGATGAATGCAGTTAAAGAACATGTGATAAAACATAAATTATTTGTTTTCTAGGAAGATTACTTTAAAAGGTAAAGTAAAACATTTTACAATCTGTTAAAAAGACAAACCAAAGTCCAAGAAAATTTAGTTCTTTAGCAAATATACAAAAATTAAATTGCATTTTTACATAAGTACATCATTGTTATAAAAGCTCATTTTTAATACCCGTATAATAAATGTATTCCATTATATCCAGCTAGATCACACATAAACTTTTTTTCTCAGTATTTATCTTTCATAAACCATCTAAAACTTTCTATATCCATTTATTTTTAAAAATTTATCTTTATTGTTGAAAGTATTAGAAATGTCCCTTATTTCCCCTATTGATTCCCTACACCTGACAACCCTCTCCCAAGGCCTTCACCACACTATTGTCTGTGTCCAAGGGTTATGCATATGTGCATTTAAGTTCTTAGGTTAACCACCTAACCACCCCTGCCTTCTGTCTGAGATTTCGTCAGTCTGTTCCATGCTTCTATGTCTCTGGATCTATTTTGTTGACTAGTTTATTTTGTTCATTAGATTCCACATATGAGTAAGATCATAACATACTTTTCTTTCTCTGATTGGCTTATTTCATTTAGCGTAATACTTTCCAGGTCCCACCATCCTGTGTCAAAGGGTAAGGGGTTCTTTGTTTTTTATGGCTGCATAGTATTCCATTGTGTAAATGACCAAGAAGATGCTTGATATGATTTCATTCTTCTCGAACTTGTAGAAACTTGTGTCCTAACATGTGGTCTATCTTTGAAAATGCCCCATGTGCACTTGAGAAGAATGCATATTCTACAAGTTTCGGGTGAAAGGTTCTATAAATGTAAATTAAATCCATCTGCTCTAGTGGATTATTTACAGTAACTGTGTCCTTGGTGATTTTTTTGTCTAGAAGATCTATCCAGTGAAGTCAGTGGAGTGTTAAAGTCCCCTACTGTGACTGTATTGCTGTCGATCTCTCCTTTAAAGTACTCTAGAAGCGTGTTTTATTTTTTCAACCTGTGTGAGACTTTTGTTCTGAGTTGGATCTCTTGTAGACAGCATATATTTGGGACTTGTTTTCTTATGAATTCAGCTACCCTATGTACTTGGATTGGAGCATTTAATCCATTAATATTTAAGGTTATTATTGATAGGTACTTATTTTTTGCCATTTTATTTCCTTTTGCCCATGTTTCTCATTCTCTCTATTTTAACTTATTATTACAGCAGTCCCATTAACATTTCCTGCAATGCTGGTTTGGTGGTGATAAACTCCTTTAGCCTTTCTTTGTCTGGGAAGCTTTTTTTCACCATCAATTTTGAGTGATAATCTTCCTGGACAGAGTATTCTTGGTTTCAGTTCCTTATTTTGCATTACCTTGAATACTTCATGCTATTCCCTTCTGGCCTGTAGAGTTTCTGATGAGAAATCCCCTGACAGTCTTAAGGGAGCTCCTTTGTAGGTAACAGACTGCTTTTCTTTAGCTGATTTTAAGATTCTCTCTTTGTCTTGAATTCTTGGCATTTTAATTATGATGTATCTGGGCATGGGCCTCTTTGGATTCTTCTTGCTTGGGACTTTCTGTGCCTCCTGAACTTGTGTGACTTTTTCCTTGACCAGGTTAGGGAAGTTTTCTGCCATTATTTCTTCAAACAGGTTCTCTAAACCTTACTTGCTTTCTACATCTTCTGTTACTCTTATGATGTGAATATTGTTACATTTCATGTTCCACAGCTCCTTTAAACTGTCCTCCTGCTTTTTAATTTTTTGTCTTTTTGGTTCTCTGATTGAGTAATTTTTCTACCCTTTCTTCTAATTTGCTGATTCAATCCTCGCCTTCCCCTAATCTGCAGTTTATTCCTTACAATGATTGATTTATTTATTTCTTCTATGTCACTCTTAATTTCCTTCATTGTTTCCATTTCTTTTCTCATGCTTTTCAGCATTTTTAAAAATAAATATATCTTTATTGATTTCAGAGAGAGTAATGGAGAGGGAGAGAGAGAGAGACAGACAGGTAGAAACATCAATGATGAGTCATTGATCAGCTGCCTCCTGCATGCCCCCTACTGGAGATTGAGCCCACAACTCAAGCTTGTGCCCTGACCAGGAATCGAACCAGGATCTCCTGGATCATAGGTAGATGCTCAACCACTGATCCACGCAGGCCAGGTGCTTTGCAGCATCTTTGTGATCAATATTTTCAGTTCAATATCTGAGAGATTGTTTATCTTCATTTCATTTAGCTCTTCTTCTGGAAAATTCTCTTTTTCTTTCATTTGGGGCTTTTTTTTTTTTTTTGTCTCCCCATTTTGGCTTCCTGTTAGGATTTGTTTCTATGTATTAGGTAGATCAGCTAGGATTATCAGTCTTTTGAGTGGTCTCTGGTGCAGGCCAATGTCAGATGCTGTTTGTGACTGGCCTTGAGAACCCTGTTTGAAGTTTTGCACACTTCACAGATTCTGGTTTCCTCTACTGGGGCTGGGTGTGTTTGGAGAGGACCAAGGCGTGCACCAAGTTCTGCTTTTCCAAGCCCTGTGCCCAGAAGCAAATCAGAGAAATACTTTAAAGCACCCAGAGGCTATTATTCAGTCTCTTAATGAGCCTCAGGCTGTAGAAACTCCACAGGGTGCGGCAAGAGGTTTTTCAGCAGGATGGGGCAATTTCTCCCCCCTAGGCAAAAACTTCTTGGAAGGTAAATGTCTTTCTGAGAAAGATGTCCTCTTCTGTATGGGGGAAGGACTCAGCAATCCTGGTCTCTCCTCACACAGTTCTAGTTCACTCTGCCCTCTTTGTAGGAGCCCAAGTAGAGTGGCTGCGCACAAAACTTTGTGCATTGGCCCTTTAAGAGTGTGCTTGCATTTCCAGCCATCTCTCCCTGGCAGACAGAACCCCTGTGGCTATTCACACCAGAAATTATGTGGGCACCATTCTCATTTCTGGTGCTTAGGCTGGGAAGCCCATTTTGGGGTTTAGACCCCAGAGATCTCAGTGGGAACTCTCCACAGCTGAGATATTCCTCCAGAATTTCAGCTGCTGCTTGTGGGAGCCCAGCCAGCCCTCTTGTGCCTCCACACTTCCTACCAGTCTCTGTGCAGTCTCCACTTTTCCTCCTTGGTCATGAGGGTGTTCTGCAGCTATTCTTCAGTTACTGTTGATTATGCATGATGGTTTTTCTATATTTTAGTTGTAATTCCAGTTTGGTCTTGGGAGAGTATCAGTGTAGCTTCTGCTCAGTCCACCGCCATCTTGGAATCTCCTCTATATCCATTTAGATTGTCCTTGTTTTCCGCCCATGGAGAAATAACCAGCTGTACGTTAGGACAAAATTTTCATTTTCCTCAGTAAAATGGATCTTCATACTTAATACCTTCTTTAACCAAAAAGATATATTGTTTTTCTTATATTGTAATTAGAATTGTTAACTCTTAGAAACTTTAATTTCTAGTGAGAACTAAGAAGTAAGCAATTATAAACTGTCTTTACATTAGTATTTTTGGGATGTTTCATAATTTTTAGAAACATTCTTCATCATAGGAAAATTTTCAAATTATTTTTCAATTACAGTTTACATTCAATATTATTCTTTATCAATTTTAGATGTACAGGATAGTGGCTAGACAATCATGTAGTTTACAGAGTGTTCTTCCTATTTCAAGTACCCACATTGTTTCCTATATTGTTATTCCAATATTGTTGAATATATTTTCTGTGCTGTAATTTAGATCGCTGTGACTATTCTGTAACTATCAATTTGAACTCTTTAATACTTTCACCTTTCTGCTCAGTCCCCAACCCCAAATAGATGTGAAATCATGATATTTGTCTTTCTCTAACTTATTTCACTTGGCATAGTACGCTCTAGGTCCATCCATGCTGTCATAAAAGGTAAGGTTTTATTCTTTTTATGACTGAGTAGTATTCCATTGTGTAAATGTAGAATAGTATTTTTCCACTCATTTATTGATGAGCAATTGAATTGCTTCCATTTCTTGGCTATTGTAAATAATCCTGCAATAGACATGGGACTGCATATATTCTTTCCAATTAGCGTTTTGGGTTTCTTTGGTTATATTACAGAAGCGGAATTGCTGGGTTATAAGATAATTCCATTATCACTTTTTGAGGAACCTCCATATTTTTTTCTATAGTCATTACAATAATCTGCATTCCAGCCAACAGAGTGAAAGGGTTTCCCTTTCTCCACATCTCACCAACGCTTGTTCACAGCACAAGTTTAAAATAAAGAACATGATATGTTTACTAGCAAATACAAATTTCTTAGTTTCTCTGTAACAGTGAGCCAAAAAGTTCAGCAATTAATGCTTCATTATTATATTTTACGAGAAAATGATCTAGATATTTTAAATAATTCCTTCACTTTACTTAATTTAGTAAATCTCTAAGGTTTCAAGTTACTAAAAATATTATCAAACTATTTTTAACTATTATATCATAACATATAATTAATGAAAAATATTTTTTTTACTTTTCTAAGCACTTTATATTTTTATTTATTTATTTATTTATTTATTTTAATTTTTACTTTTTAAATTTATCTTTATTGTTGAGAGTATTACAGGTATATCATTCTCCCCCCCAACTGATCCCCTCCACTTCCCTCACACCCTCTTCCCAGGCCTTCACCCTCTTATGAACTGTGTCCATGGGTTATACACATAACTTCTTTGGTTAATCTCTTCCCACCCTCCACCCCCTTCCCTCTTTCCTCTGAAATATGATCGTCTGTTGCCTGCGTCAGTGTCTCTGGATCTATTTAGTTCATCAGATTCTTTTGTTCATTAACTTCTTCTTAAAGAAGACCCTTCAACTTTTCCTGTAGTGCTGGTTTGGTCGTGATGAACTCCTTTAGCTTTTCCTTGTCTGAGAAGCTCTTTATCTGACCTTCAATTCTAAATGATAGCTTTGCTGGGTAGAGCAATCTTGGTTGTAGTTCCATATTTTTCATCACTTTGAATATTTCTTGCCACTCCCTTCTGGCCTGCGAAGTTTCTGTTGAGAAATCAGCTGACAGTCATATGGGTGCTCTCTTGTAGGTAACTAACTGCTTTTCTCTTTCTGCTTTTAAGATTCTCTCTTTGTCTTTAACCTTTGGCATTTTAATTATGATGTGCCTTGCTGTGGGCCTCTTTGTGTTCCTCTTTTTTGGGACCCTCTGTGCTTCCTGGACTTGTAAGTCAATTTCTTTCCCCAGGTAGGGGAAGTTTTCTGTCATTATTTTTTCAAATAGGTTTTCAATTCTTTGGTCTCTTTCTTCCCTTTCTGGCACCCCAATAATATGAATGTTGGGGCTCTTGAAGTTGTCCCAGAGGCTCCTTATACTATTTTCATATTTCTGGATTCTTTTTTCTTTTTGCTCTTCTGGTTGGGTGTTTTTTGTTTCTTCATGTTCCAAACTGCTGATTTGATTCTCAGCGTCCTCTACTCTGCTGTTGATTCCCTGTAAATTATTCTTCATTTCAGTTCGTGTAGCCTTCATTTCAAATTGGTACTTTATTATGTTATCGATTTTCTCAGTTATTTCCCTTACAGTCTGCTTAAACATCCTTATAACCAAAATTATGAACTCTCTATCTGTTAGCTTGCTTGGGTCTATTTCATTGAGTTCCTCTTCTAGAGATTTTTTTCTGTTATTTCCTTTGTGACATGTTTCCTTGCCTCCACATTTTGTCTGCTTTCAGGTGTTTGTTTCTATGTAGTAGGTAGAGCTGCTATGTCTCCTGGAATTGGTAGAGTGGCTTTGCATAGTAGGTGTCCTCTAGGGACCAGTGGCTCAGCCTTCCCAGTCACCTGAGCAGGGCCTTCTAGGTACTCCCCTGTGTGGGCTGTGTGCACTGTCCTGTTGTAGTTGAGCCTTGGTTGCTGTTGGCATCCCTGGGAGGAACTTACCCCCAGGACAATCAGCTGTGAGGACCAGCTGCAACTACAGCCAGAGAGCTGCTGTGCTGGAGACACCCTTATGGATCAGGATTTACTTCAGTGGAGCTTTGATGTTCACCAAGTGTGCCCTTGAGTGTCACTAGTGGATGTGGTAGGGTTGTAATCCAGCATGGTAGAGTCTGATCACCAGGTGCACTGTCTCTGGGGCCTCCTGGAAGGTGCAAAGTCAGCCTGTGCCAGTGCCTTGCCCAGGGCCACCCAGCATGAGCTACACAGCAAACCGTAGTTGGCTGCTACTTGTGCTGGGCTTGGAGGTGTCCAGGAGAGGCCAAGCTATGAGCCAATGCAGGCTGCCGCTAGTGCCAGGCCCAGGGCCACTTATCAAGCTGTATGGGCCATGCTGTTGCTTGTTTGAGATATTTTAGGAAAGTCCTAAGCATGGGGCTTGAGAGGCCACTTGCATAGAAAAGTCCCTGGAAATGTCCTGGATGAGCTGCAGGTGGGGAGGGGCAGGGCCTCTGGGAATCACAGGGCGGGGCCAATGGTGTGAGTCAGGTGCTGGCGATTCAAATATGGCGCCTGCCTGCAGGCTCTGTGTGGGGAGGACTCACCAAAGGAGCAATGGCCTCTGCCAGTACTTCTGCCTGGGAGGAAGCTGCCCCTCCACCTCTCGCCCCGATTCCAGGCAGGTTAGTTCCTCCCCAAGTGTTCCAGGTCTTTTCAGGCTGCTGCCCGGCGCTGGGCTCAGAGGGAGCACATCCAGGTGAGTCCATTCGTGGGCCCTTTAAGAGGAGCTGCCTGGGGCTCCTGAAGCCTCTGCAACCCTCAGGGACAGTCCCCGCTGGTTTTACAATCCGGAGTTGTGGGGACGTCTTCCCGGCCTAGAGCCCTGGGCTGGGGGCTTGCAGTGGGGCTGGGACCCCTCCCTCCTCTGGGAAAACTCCACCGCCGAGATTCCCTTCTGGGTTTCAACTATGGCACCAGGTGTGGGCCCGTGGCCGCGTCTCTGCTATTCAGCCCCTATCTGCCCGCTTTTGCACCCCTCCTACCGGTCTCAGTGCTTCTTCAGGTCCCTGGTTGTGGGGCTTCTGTTCAGCCAGATTTCAGAAGGCTCAGAGTGATGGTGGTTCTGTATTGTAGTTGTAATTTTGATGTGGTTGTGGGAGGTGGCGGGTGCAGCTGTTACCTACGCTGCCATCTTGTTTTTCCTTTCTATCTTTATTTTTAAAAATTTATCTTTGTTGTTGAAAGTATTTCATATGTCCGCTTTTTCCCCATTGATGGGCTCCACCCCACCTCCACCCAACCCAGGCCTTCACCACCCAGTTATCTGTGTCCAAAGGTTATGCATATATGCATATAAGTTCTTTGGTTAATATCTTCTACCCATTTCTCCCTCCTTCCCTCTGATATTGATCAGTCTGTTCCATGCTTCTATATGCCTGCATCTATTTTGCTAATCAGATTATTTTGTTCACTGGAATCCACATATGAATGAGATCATGTGATATTTATCTTCTCTTACTCGCTTATTTTGCTTAGCATAATACAATCCAGGTACCTCCATTCAGTCTCAAAGGGTAAGAGATCCTAGTTTTGTTTTTATTTTGCAGCTGCATAGAATTCCATTGAATGCATATTTTATATCCACTCATCTACTGATGGGAAATTGGGCTGTTTCCAGATCTTAGCTATTGTAAATAGTGCTGCTATGAATATAAGCGTGCATATTTTATTTCTGATTGGTGTTTTGGAATTATCAGGATACATTCCTAGAAGGGGGATCACTGAGTCAAATGGCAGTTCTACTTTTAATTTTTTGAGGAAACGCCATACTGTTTTCCATAGTGGCTGCACAGTATGCATTCCCACCAGCACTGTACTAGGGTTTCCTTATCTCCCATCCCTGCCAGCACTTGTCATTTGGTGACTTGTTGATGGTAGCCATTTTGGCAGGTGTGAAGTGATACTTCTGTCATTTTAACTTGCATCTCTCTGATGATTAGTAATTTTGTGCATTATTTCTTATGTCTCTTGGCCAACGGTATGTCATCTTTGAAGAAGTGTCTATTTAAGAGTTGTGCCCATTTTTTTCATTGGATTGTCTTCCTTTTGTTAAGTTGTATGAATTTTTTATATATTTTGGAAATTAACCCTTTATCAGATGTATCATTGCAAAATATGTTATCAGATATAGTGGTTTCACTTTTCATTTTGTTGATGGCTCCTTTTGCTGTGCAGAAGTTTTTTAATTGATGTAATTCCATTTGTTTATTTTTTCCTCTGTTTCTCTTTCCCTCGGAGATATATTGGCAAACATATTTGAACGAGATGTCAGATGTTGCTGCCTATGATTTTGTGTAGGATTTTTATGGTTTCATGACTTACACTTAAATTTTTTATCCATTTTGAGTTTATTCTTGTGTATGGTGTAAGTAACTTGTCTAGTTTCATTTTTTTGCATGTACCTGTCCAATATTCCCAGCACCACTTATTGAAGAGACTTTCCTTACTCTATTGTAAGCTCTTGCCTCCTTTGTCAAATATTAATTGAGCATGATGGCTTAGGTCAATTTCTAGATTTTCTGTTCTGTTCTGTTGATCTATATGCCTGTTCTTGTGTCAGTACCATATACCATACTGTTTTGATTAGAGTGGTTTTGTAGTATAATATATCTGGTATTGAAATCCCTCCTACTTTGTCCTTCTTTCTCAAGATTGCTAGGACTATTCGGGGTCTTTTTTGCTTTAATATAAATTTTTCAAAGAAACCAAGAGTTGGTTCTTTGAAAAGATAAATAAGATTGATGAACCTTTAGCCAAACTCACCAAAAAACAAAGAGAGATGGCCCAAATAAATAAAATCAGAAATGAAAAAGCGATATAACTGACCCAACAGAATACAAAGGATCCTAAAAATACTATGAGCAACTATATGCCAACAAATTGGACAACTTGGGTGAAATGGACAAATTCCTAGAAACATATAATCTTCCAAAGCTGAATCAAGAAGAATCAGAAAACCTGAACAGGCAAATCACAACTAATGAAATTGAAGCACTAA
Source organism: Miniopterus schreibersii (assembly GCF_964146895.1). Lineage (NCBI taxonomy): Eukaryota > Metazoa > Chordata > Mammalia > Chiroptera > Miniopteridae > Miniopterus > Miniopterus schreibersii. The sequence goes on from NC_138104.1 coordinate 48,760,089, forward strand.
TCTATATAAATTTGGGGGTATTTTTTCTTTATCTGTGAAATATGCCACTGGTATTTTAATAGGAATTGGGTTGAATCTACAGATTGCTTTTGGTAGTATGGACATACTGATGATGTTAATTCTTCCAATCCATGAACACTCTATATTCTTCCATTTCTTTATATCTTCCTCTATTTCTTTTTCAATATCTTGTAGTTTTCCGAATACAGGTCATTGACCTTCTTGGTTAAGTTTATTCCAATGTATCATATTTTTTGTTTTTGTTTTGCAATCGTAAATAGAGTTGTTTAATTAGTTTCTATTTCTGAGAGTTTATGATTGGTGTATAAAATTGCCAAAGATTTCTGGATGTTACTGCTACTTTGCTGAATTCATTTATTAAATCTAGTAGGGTTTTTGTGTGTGGAGTCTTTAGGGTTTTCTATGTATAATATTATGTTATCAGAAAATAAGAGAGCTTCATTTCTTCCCTCCTTTTACTTTTTCTTCTTGCCTGATTGCTCTAAGTAAGACTCCCTGTACTATGTTCAATACAAGTGGTGAAAGTGGACACCCTTTTCTTGTTCCTGGTCTTAAGGTTAATATGTCTAGTTTTTGCCCATTGAATACGATGTTGGCTGTTGGTTTGTCATAAATGACCCTTTATTATCTTGAGGCATGATTCTTCTATTACCACTTTGCTGAGTGATTTTACCAAATATGGGTGCTGGATTTTGTCAAATGTTTTCCTGTATCTATTGATATGATCACATGATTTTTATGTTTCATTTTGTTTATCTGATGTATCACATTTATTGATTTGCAAGTATTGTGCCAATTTTGCATCCCTGGGATAAATCTCACTTGGTCATGGTGTATGATCATTTTAATATATTGCTGCATGTGATTTGCTAATATATTGTTGAGGATTATGGCATCTATGTTCATCAGGGATATTGGCCTGTAATTTTGTTTATTTGTATTGTCTTTATCTGATTTTGGAATTAGGCTAATGCTGGCCTCATAAAAAGAGCTTGGGAGCCTTCCTTCCTCTATTTTTTTGGAATAGTTTGAGGAGGATAGGTTTTAGTTCTTCTCTGAATGATTGGTAAAACTCCCCTGTGAAGTTTTGTGGTCCAAAAGTTTTGCTAGCTATGATTTTATACATTACAACTCAATTTCTTTAGTTGTCATTGCTCTTCTCAGAATTTCTGATTCTTCCTGAAATCATGTTTGGAAGATGGTATGTTTCTAGGAATTTTTCATTTCACCCAGGTTTTCCAATTTGTTGGCATATACTTATTTGTAATATTTTCTTGCAATCCTTAGTATTTATGTGGTGTCAGTTGTTACTTTACCTCTTTTCTTTCTGATTTTATTTATTTGGGTCCTCTCTCTGTTTCTTGATGAGTCTGGGTAGTGGTTCATCAACCTTGTTCGTCTTTTCAAAGAACCAACTCTTTGTTTCAGTGATCTTTTGTGTTGGTTTTTAGTCTCTCTGTCATTTATTTCCCTTCTTATCGTTATCAGTTCTTAACTTCTACTTATTCTGGGCTTTTCTTGTTGTTCTATTTCTAATACTTTTAGTTTTATGTTTAAATAGTATATTAGAGATTTTTCTTGTTTTTTGCATGTAGGCCTGTAGTACTATGAACATCCCTCTCAAAACTACTTTTGTTGTGTTCCATAGATTTTGAATTGTTATGTCTTCATTTTCATTTTTTCTTGGTATTTTTTTATTTTTTATTTTTTAAATATATCTTTATTGATTTCAGAGAGAGGAAAGGAGAGGGAGAGACAGAGATAGAATCATCAATGATGAGAGAGTCATTGATAGAGCCCACAACCCGGGCATGTGCCCTGACTGGGAATCAAACCCCGATCGCCTGGATCCTAGGTCAACACTCAACCGCTGAACCACGCCCGGCAGAGCGTTTCTTGGTATTTTTTTATTTCCTGCTTGATCTCATGGGTAGCCCATTCATTGTTTAATGACATGCAATTAACTTCCATGTGTTTAAGTGTTTTTGAGTGGTTTCATTGTAGTTGATTTGTAGTTTCATGCCATTATGATCCAAGAAAATGCTTGATATTATTTCAATCTTCTTGTATTTGTAGAGACTTATTTTGTGTCCTAACATGTGTTACATCTCTGAGAATGTCCCACATGCACTTGAGAGAAATATTATATTCTGCAGCTTTGGGTGAAATGTTTTGTAAATGTCAATTAAGTCCATCTGCTCTAGTGTGTGTCATTTAATGTTTTTGTTTCCTTGTTAATTTTTTGTCTGGAAGATCTATCCAGTGAATTGAGTGGAGTGTTAAAGTCCCCTACTATGACTGTATTGCTATTATTCTCTTCCTTAAAGTTATTCTGAAGTTTTTTGTTTTTTGTTTTTTTAGTATATATTTAGATGTTCCAATACTGGTTGCATAAATGTTTAACAGGTTTATGTACTCTTCTTGGATGGATCTCTTTGTATTATGCAGTGACCTTTATTATCTCTTGTTATGGCCTTCATTTTGAAGTCTATTTTTTTTAGATATGAGTACTGCGACCCCAGATTTTTAAAATTTCCATTTACCTGCAAAATTATTTTCCATCCCTTCACTTTTGTCCTGTGTGAGTCATTTCTGTGATGTGTGTCTCTTTTAGACAGCATATATATGGCTCATGTTTTCTTATCCAATCAACTACCCTATATCTTTTTATTGGAGCTTTTAATCAATTTACATTTAAGGTTATTACTGATGGGTACTATTTATTGCCATTTTTATTCTGTATGCCTATGTTTCTCTTTATATATATTTCTTCTTATTATTACAGCAGTCCCTTTAACATTTCTTGCAATGCTGCTTTGGTGGTGATAAACTCCTTTAGCCTTTTTTTTTTTTTTTTTTTTTTTTAATCTGGGAAACTCTTTATTTCACCACTTATTTTGAATAATAACCTTGCTGAATAGAGTGTTCTTGATTTCAGACTCTTGCTTTTCATTACCTTGAATACATCATGTCATTCCCTTCTGGCCTGTAGAGTTTCTGTTGAGAAATCAGCTGGTAACCTTATAGGAGATCCTTTGTAAGTAACAAATTGCTTTCCTCTTGTTACTTTTTAAAAAATATATCTTTATTGATTAGAGAGAGGAAGGGAGAGGGAGAGAGAGAGTTGAAACATCAACGATGAGAGAGTGGTCATTGATCGACTGTCTCCTGCATGCCCCCGGCTGGGGATTGAGCCTGCAACCCAGGCATAGGCCCTTACCAGGAATCAAACCACAGTCTCCAGAATCCTAGTTCAGTGCTCAACCACTGAGCTGTGGCCTGCTAGGCTCTTGCTTGTTTAAGATTCTCTCTTGGTGTTTAACAAATGGCATTTTAATTATGATGTGTCTGGGCATAGACCTCTTTGGATTCCTCTTGCTCAGAACTCTCTGTGCCTCCTGAACTTGTGTGACTTTTTCCTTCACCAGAGGGCAGTTTTCTGCCATTATTTCTTCAAACAAATTCTCTATCCCATGCTCACTTCCTTCTCTTTCTGGAACACCTATGATGCCACTATCATTACATTTTCTGTTGTCCCACAGCTCCCTTAAACTGTCCTGTTTTTTTAATTGTTTGTCTTTTTGGTTCTCTGATTGAGCGTTTTTTTCTATCCTGTTTTCTAATTAGCTGGTCCAATCCTCAGCTTCCTCTAATCTGCTCTTTATTCCTTCCAATTCTTTATTTCTGCTATGTGATTCTTCATTTCTGACTGGTTGTTTTTCATAGTTTCTATATATTTTTTCATGCTCTTGAGCATTCTTATAATCATTTCTCTGCACTCTATACCTGTTAAATTGCTTTTCTTTAATTCATTTCACTCTTCTTCTGGAGAATGCTCTTGTTCTCTCACTTGGGGCTTGTTTTTTTATCTCCCCATTTTGGCTGCCTGTTTGTGTTTGTATGTCTGAGGTAGATCTGCTAAGACTTACAGACTTGGTAAGGTCATCTTATGAATTGTTGGACCATGGGACCCACTGGAACAGTCTCTTTTATCACTGGAACTGGGTGCTCTAATAATGTCCCTTGTGTTTGTTGTGCGGGCACTCTTGTATTGTGTCTTGATTGCTATTGGCTCCTTCATGGATAAACTTGACCCTCAGGCTCTCTGACAGTGACGCTCAATACCCAACACTGCATGCTGGCTGCTATGCAGCTGTTTATCACATGAAGCAGAATTTTCTGCAGTGTTTTGATCTTGCCAATATCTCACTGTGGATATACTGCTTGTGCAGTTTTTGGGTCTTGCTCTGTTTTTATCTGTAACTGGTCACTTGGATAAATGGTTTGGGGCTTCTTCAAAGGGTCTCTGGTGCAGGTCAATGTCACATGCTATTTGTGACTGGCCCTGAGTACCCTGTTTAGAGCTACCAGCCATCCATAGCTTGTGGCACCCTCTGTTGGGGCTGGATGCCTGTGGGAAGGTCCAAGCTGTGCACCAAGGTCTGCTTTCCTTAACCCAAAGCCCAGAGACAGGTCTGGCATAGAGTTGAAGCACTCAGAGATTCACCTCCTCCAGGTTGATTGTTAGTCTTAGTCACTTAATGAGCCTCAGGCTGTAGGACTCAGCCAGATATAAACTACACAGGTTGGGGTGAGAAGGTTTCCAACTGATGGGGCAATTTTTTCACCCCAGGCTAATGCTGCATTGACTGAGAAGGCACTGACTGAGAAAGGTGGCTTCTACAGCAGTGGGGAATGACTCAGCACAGGGATACTGTCATCTGACCTCTATGCTCTCTCCAGCCGATCCACCAACCCAAACTCTCCTCCTGCAGCTCTAGCCCACTCTGCCCTCCCACTGCCAGAGCCCAAAGTGAGTAGCTGCAAACAAAATTTAGTGTGTTGGCCCTTTTAGGGAGTGTCTTCATTTCTAGCCATCTCTTCCTGATGGACAGAACTGGTGATTTTTCACAGTCAGATGTTATGTGGGCACCTTTCCCAGTTTTTGGTGCTCTGGGCTGCAGATTTCAGTTTATAGCTTAGACCCCAAATTTGTCAGGGGGAAACCCCCACATCTGAGATATCCCTCTGGAAATTCAGCTGCTGCCTGTGGGAGCCTGTCCAGTCCTCTCTTACCTCTACACTTCCTATCAGTCTCAATGTGATCTCCTCTTTAAATCCTTGGATATAAGGGTTCTCTCCAGCTAGTCTTTAGTGGGTTATTCAGGATGATTTGTCTACATTTTATTTGTAATTTCAGTTTGGTCCTAGGAGAATGTCAGTGTAGCTTCCACTTAATCCACAACCATCTTGGAATTCCTATTGCTAAATATTTAACTTAAAAACATTTTATTCTAGTCACATGTACTTAATATATTAGTTCTTAAAAATTATGTTTAGACTACATATAAAAACATTTTGAAGCATCATGCAGAGTCAATTATTATTCCAAGATATTTTTCTGCTGACAAGTGAACTTATTTTACTATTAGTACACCTAGGGAGAATAAAAGTATCATATTAAATGTAGTTGACTCTAAAGACATGGCTGTTTTAATAAACCAGTAATCCAAAACAGCTTTAGTATTAAATATAGGGTGTCCCAAAAAATATATACACACATAGAAAGTCAGTGTTTATCAACATACACTTCATTTTCAAAATTTGAAAGAACCAGAAATGAATAACTTGTTTTTTGTCAACACCTGTTTTCAAACTGATGACCGTTCTGGTCCCGGTACTGCTGACAACTGTAAGCAATGGAATCGCAAACATCAAGAATCATTATGTTTGGTATTTTTGCACCCTGAATTTGTCAGCTGCTGCCAGTTTTGTACTATAAACTTTATCTTTTATGTATCCACATTAAAAAGTCTAGTGGATAAGTTTTCTTTGTTCAAATCTTAGCCTGGCTTCACTTACTAGTTCAAATCAGTTAAACCTGAAAAGGAGTGAAAATTAAGTGAGCTATCAATTGTTAATAAGTGTATAAATTTTTGGGGTGCCCTATAAAGTTGGTAATACAAATTAATTTACAGATTAAGTGCAATATCTAGCAAAATCCCAGTTGATAATTCTGCCCAAATGGCTAGGATGACCATAAAATCCATGTAGAAAACACCAGAATAGAAAAAGAAATGTATACACACTTTGGATAATTATAAGGGCAGTGTTTGTACTTCAACTGCCTTTTCAAACTTCCAGTAGCATTTTAGAATGAATTTCCTTTGTTCAAAGCTTTGTCTGACTGAAAATAAAGAAACATAAATTTAACTATCAGCTGTTAAAGTGTGTACACATGTTTTCGGGATGTGCTGTATTTTCCCAGATTACATGGACTTGAAATTCATTTGGGTTAGTTTTTTTGTTTTGTTTTTAATATGTTTTCTTGATTTCATAGTTGAGAAGGGAGAGGGAGAGAAAGATGAAAACATCAGTGATGAGAAAGAGTCATTGATCAGCTGCTTCCTGCACACCTCGTACTGAGGATCAAGCCCAAAACTTTGGCAAGTGCCCTGACCTGGAATTGAACCATGATTTCCTTATTCATAGGTCAATGCCAAGCCCCTGAGCCATACCAGGCAGTTTGCTAATTTATCTTAACTTATGAAAGTGCTTAATTTTAAGCCAATTAAATAGAGCTCTTTATAAATTAATTTGGATAATACCATCCAAAGTAAAATATACCATAATTTTACAACAAACACATATATAGACATGCATACAAATATATACATATGCTACCAGAAACCTGATCATTTTGTTTTAAATTTTTAGACAAGATGATAATGTAAAACTCACTAGTATATAAATAATAGTTGGAATAAGTTAAAGCTATATACTCAGATAGCTATTTGTGCAGAAAGCTTTTAAGATTTATATTTGTCCTTGACAAACAATTTTTAGGAAGCTGGGGTCTCAAGGTCGGGGAATCTTTTCAGCAGGTTGTACTTTTAAAAGCAATGCCCCTTTTTACTTTTTCCCCATTTGTTTCAGCTTATATGGATTGAATTAATTGGGCTTAGTCTCAGGTGACTGTGGCATGTGTTTACATCCCTGCCTGATTATTTATAGGAGGGCCTGGGGAATTTCAGTGAAGGCATAAAAATTTCTATCAGACTTTGAATATCTTTTTTCAATTTGGTCAATTTATAATTTTATAGTTGTAAAATCCTTTTAAACATTCTGTCAGGTTCAAACAAACAGCAAATGTTTCTGGCAGTATTAAACAATTTTGTGAACCTAAAATAGTGCAAACTTTATTACTTTCCCAAGATCAAGAGTCACTCTAAAATACAGCAAAAAGAAAGTACTGACATCCTGCATGTCCAAAGAAGGTAGAAGGCCAAGTTCTTAGAACACAAAACAAGACAAGAAAGAAGGCAATAATTCCCAGCCAGCATGGCACAGCACTTGAGCATTGACCTATGGTCCAGGAGATCACAGTTCAGTTCCTAGTCAGGGCACATGCCTGGGTTGTGGGCTTGATCCCCAACAGGGGGCGGCATGCAGGAGACAGCTGATCAGTGACTCTTTTTCATTGCTGATGTTTCTATCTCTCTCTCACTTTCCCTTCCTCTCTCTGAAAGCAATAAAAAATCTTAAAAAAAGAGAAAGAATGCAATATTTATCCCTGGGAGATAAAAGATCAATAACTAATTGGTCTAGAGTTTGAAAGGGAGGAATTATGTGGTTTTATTTTTCTCTACCATTAGGCTCAGAAAATATTTCATTTATGAAAACTTTTGAAGATCTTTCCTGGGATTAAGAAATCTATAATTGGTCTTTATTTCGGTCTCTTAAAAAAGGGTAAAGGATACCAGAGGGGGTTTTCTGCCAACTCAGGTAGTTTCAGTTTAAATAGTGTTTAATACTCTCATCAGAGTGAAAAATCAATTTCGATGAAAATTAACTAGAATGAGTACTCAAATAATGGTGAATAGAAAGGAGTAGCAGGCCCTGGCTGGTTTGGCCTAGTGGCTAGAGCATAGGCCTGCAGACTGAAGGATCCCAGGTTCAATTTCAGCCAAGGGCACTTACCTCAGTTGCAGGCTCGATCCCCGGCTTAGGTTGGGAGGCAACCAATCAATGTGTCTCTCTCTTATCAGCGTTTCTCTCTCTTTCCCTCTCTGAAAAGCAATGAAAAAATACCCTCAGGGAAAAATACCCTCAGGGGAGGATTAAAGAAATAAAAGGAGGAGCCTGGCCAGGTGTGGCTCAGCGGTTGAGCATTGACCTAGGATCCAGGAGATTGAGGTTTGATTCCTGGTCAGGGCACATGCCCAGGTTGTGGGCTTGATCCCTAGTGGGGGGCGTGCAGGAGGCAGCTGATCAATGACTCTCTCATTATTGATGTTTCTCTCTCTCTCTCTCCTTTCCTCTCTCTGAAATCAAGTATAATTAAAACAAAGTCTATAGATGAGTTACATTATTTAAAAACGTTTACCTTGTATATTTTTGATTTGTGATTCCATGTGCTTCATATATACCAGGCTATGTTTATACTAGCTTATTTCAAGTTGATGGTTGGTTAAGTTAAAACACATTCTATAATCAGTACAATTTTTAATCACCTCATCCATGTTTATGTTTTCATCATTTTTTTTTAAATATATCTTTATTGATTTCAGAGAGAGGAAAGGAGAGGGAGAGAGAGATAGAAACATCAATGATGAGTGAGTCATTGATCGGCTGCCTCCTGCACGCCCCCAACTGGGGATCAAGCCTGCAACCCGGGCATGTGCCCTGACCAGGAATCAAACCCTGATTGCCTGGATCCTAGGTCGATGCTCAACTGCTGAGCCACGCCCAGTCAGGCTTCATCATTTTTTTAAATGATGCATGTGCATGTGTGTTTGTGTGTATCCTTTCTTTTGTGCATGTGTGTTTGTATGTATCCTTTAATTTCCTATTATAGTTACATATGATCATGCTACTTTCCTACATGGTAACTACAAACAAGAAATATATGAGGTAAATAAGAAACAAAGAGAAAGAAGTCCAAATACAATATTACAATGAGACGAGAAAACAATATACAAAAGAAGAGAACAAGATAATAAAGAAAAGAACTACAAAAACAATCAGAAAACAATTGATAAAATAACAATAATTACATACCTATCAATAATTTCTTTAAATGTAAGTGAATCAAATAATTCAATCAAAAATGAATGGGGAAAGATGGTGGCAAACTGAGTTGAAGCTACACTGCCACTCTCCCAGGTCCAAACTAAAATCACAACTAAAGTATAGAAAAACCATCCTGAATAATTAACTACAACTGAAGATGAGCTGAAGAGCACCCTCATAACCAAGGAGGAAAAGTGGAGACTGCATAGGGATTGGCAAAGTGTGCGAAGGCACAAGATGGCTGGCTTGGCTCCCACAGGCAGCAGCTGAAGTTCTGGAAGGATATCTCAGCTGTGGGGTTTCCCACTGAGGACCGTGATAACTAAACCCCAGGTTGAGCTTCCTAGCTAAGAGCACCAGAACTGAGAAAGGAGCCCACATAACATCTGGCTTTGAAAGCAGCAGGGTTTCTGTCTGCCAGGGAGAGAAGGCTGGAAATGCAGGCACCCTCTTAAAGAGCCAATGCACAAGGTTCCATGTGCAGCCGCTCACCTTGGGCTCCAGCAGAAGGAGGGAAGAGTGAAGTGGTGTGAAGAGAATCTATGATTGTGGGCTCTGGAGATGGAGTTCAGAGGGCACCCCTCTGGATTTCTGTGCTGAGTCATTCCCCCATACTGCAAAGGACACCTTTCTCAGGCAGACAATTACCTTCCAAGCAGCTTTTCCTGAGGGGGAAGCAATTACCCCACCCTGCTGGAAAACCTCTCCCCTAACCTAAGGAGTTTCTACTGCCTGAGGCTCATTAAGAGAATCAGATTAATCAGCCTGCAGGGAGATGCAAACCTGAGTGTTTTGAGTCTTTGCCTGACCAGCTTCTGGCCCTGGGCCTTGTAAAAGGAGACTTTAGTGTGCATGTTGGTCCTGTCCAAATGCACCCAGCCCCAACAGAGGGGACCTCAAGCTATGAGTTGTTGGTAGCACCAAGCAGGGTACCCAAGGCCAGTCATGAACAGTGTCTGACATTGGCCTGCACCGGGGACTATCCAAGAAGGTTGAGAGTCCCAGCAAGCCTCTCTAATACATAGAAACAGAACAAAATAGGCAACCAAAATTGGGAGACAAAAAAACAAACCCCAAATGAAAGAACAAGAGAAGTCTCTGTAAAAAAGAGCTAAATGAAATAGAGGTAAGCAATCTATCAGATAGAGTTCAAAATACTGATGGTAAGGATGCTCAACAGCATGAAAAAAGATATGGAAACTGAAAAATGACCAGTCAGAAATGAAGAATGACATAGCATAAATAAAGTATACATTGGAAAGAATAAACAGCACATTAGAGGAAGCTGAGGATTGGATCAGCCAATTAGAAGACAGGTTAGAGAAAAACCACTCACAGAACCAAAAAGAAAAAACAATTTAAAAACAGGAGGACAGTTTAAGGGAGCTGTGGGACTACAGGAAACATAACAATATTTGATTCATAGGAATTCCAGAAGAGGCCAAAGTTAAGCAACAGAGAACCTATTTGAAGGAATAATGGCATAAAACTTCCCTAACCTGGTGAAGGAAAGAGTCACACAAGTTCAGGAGGCACAGAAAATCCCCAAGCAAGAAGAATCCAAAAAGGCCCATGACCAGACACATCATATTAAAATGTCAAATATTCACGACAAAGAATATTAAAGCAGCAAGAGAAAAGCAATGTGTTACCTATAAAGGAGCTCCCATAAGGCTGTCAGCTGACTTCTCATCAGAAACTCTACAGGCCAGAAGGAATGGCATCAATTATTCAAGGTAATGCAAAACAAGTATTTGAAGCCAAGACTATTCTATCCAGCAAGATTACCATCCAAAATACTTCGTGAAATAAAGAGCTTCCCAGATTTAAAAAAAAAAAAAAAAGGCTAAAGGAGTTTATCACCACCAAATCAGCATTGCAGGAAATGTTAAAGGGACTGCTTCCTTTTCTGGGAATTTATATGAAGAAACCTGAAGCACTAATTTGAAAGAATATATGTACCCCTATGTTCATTGCAGTTGTTTTTCAATAGCCAAGATTTGGAAACAGCCCAAGTATCCATCAGCAGATGAGTGGATAAAAATCTGTGGTACATTTAAACCATGGAATGCTATTCTCCTGTAAAAAGGAATAACATTTTACTCCTTTTGACAGTATGGATGGACCTGGAGAACATTATGCTAAATGAAAAAAGCTAGTCAGAGAAAGACAAGTACCATATTATTTCACTTGTGTGTGGAATTTAATGAACAAACTGAACTACCAAACAGAATATAGAGAAAGTCATAGATAGCCTGGCCGGGCGTGGCGCAGCGGTTGAGCGTTGACCTAGGATCCAGGCGATCGAGGTTCGATTCCCGGTCAGGGCACATGCCCGGGTTGTGGGCTTGATCAATGACTCTCTCATCGTTGATGTTTCTGTCTCTCTCTCTCCCTCTCCTTTCCTCTCTCTGAAATCAATAAAGATATATTTAAAAAAAAAAAAAAAAAGAAAGTCATAGATAGAGAGCAGGCAGACAGGTCTAGGTGGGGGTGGGATGGTGGGGTGGAGCGATTGAACAGAAAAGGGAGAAAAAAAGAGAAAACTCATGAGCATGGACAACAGTGTGGTGATTAGGGGGTTGAGGAGGATGGGTGGAGGTGGTAGAGGGCATAAAGGGGTAAATGGTGATTGAAAAAATTAAGTATAAAAAACGGAACCCTACTATTCACCCATTAAAATGGAAAAATCAGATACTGCCATGCCAAATTCTGGCAAGGATGTTAAATTCCTTAAGGATGTTAAGGAACTCTCATTCATTGTTTGTAAGAATGCAAAATAGTACAGCCACTTTAAGAAAGTTTGGTTGTTTCTTACAAAATTAAACATCCTCTTACCATAAATCCCAGCAATGTTACTCCTTGGTATTTACACAAAGGAACTGAAAATTTATGTAACCAAAAATGTGCACATAGATATTTATAACAGTTTTGTTTATAATTGCCTAGACTTAGAAGTAACAAAGATATTCTTCAGTAGGTGAATGGATAAATAAACTGTAGTATATCTAGACAATAAGTATTGTTCAGTATGTACTGAATGTCTTAGTACAATAACACAAGAAAAGGAACTAAATTTTATACATATTATGAAGAAAGAAATAAAGTGATCTTTGTTCACTAATTACATAATGGTCTAAGTAACAAATCATTAAATCATTGGAAGAAAAATCTTCTGGAAGTATTTATGAGCTTAACAATAACCCACAACCTTCGGACCAACTTCCTGGAAGTATTTAGAGATAATAGCAATATCACAGAATACACAGTTGACATACAAATTCAATGGCCTTTCATATACTAGTGATGAACAGTTGGATTTTCAAATTTAAGATACGATGCCATTTAGACTAACAACAAAAATGAATACTTAAGTGTAAATCTAAGAAAATATTTATGAGATCAATTTACAAAAAGCCACAACCCTCTGGAGAAAGAAATATATCAATTAATGAAGAGCTATTTTATTTTATGCTTTAGGAAAATCAACACTGCTAAGATTAATTATTTCCAACATGATCTATAGACTGAGTATAATCCCTACAAAATTCCAGCAAGATAATTTGTTGATATCAAGAAAGTGATTACAAAGATCACATGGAAAGGTCAAATGCATCAAAAAGCCCACACAATGCCGATGTACAATGTCTATGGACTATAGTACCTGATTTGAAGAATAACTATAAAGCTTTCTCAGTGAAGACAGCATGGTATTGGCAAGAGAATAGTAACATAGATCAATGAAAACAGATGGAAGAATTTGTATCAATTAAATATAAACTGTTATAACTTTAGTGTGATATATATAATCCTAAATAAATATCTAAGAATATATTCTATTTATATCTATTGAATAAAAACAAGAGGAAATGAGAAGGGAATCAAAACCTGTCACTAAAAATACTTCAATTAACACAAAAGAAGCAGTAAATAAAGAAACGAGGGACAAAATATTATTACATACAGAAAAAAAGAAAATGTCAGAAGTAAGTCTTTCATTGTTAGTAATTACTTTACATAGAAATGGATTATACTCTAAAATTAAAGGCATAGATTGGTAAAATGAATAAAAATTTATGAAACAACTGTTTTCTGCCTATAAGAAACTCAATTTATGTCTAATGATTCAAATTAACTGAAAACAAAATGGACAAATATATTCCATCTAAATATTAATGAAAACAGCCTCAAAATATGAAGGAATCCCACGGTCTGGGAAAACATATTTGCCAAGGGTGTATCTGATAAGGAGCTAATTTTCAAAGTGTACAAAGAACTCATACTACTCAGCAAGAGGAAGACAAACAACCCAATTAAGAAATGGGCAAAGGACCTGAATAGACACTTCTCCAAAGAGGACATCTGGATGGCCAAGATACACATGAGAAAATGCTCAACGTTGCTAATCATCAGAGAGATGCAAATTAAAACCACAATGAGGTATCACTTCACAACTGTCAAAACGGCTACCATCAACAAATCAACAAATGACTCCTGCTGTCGAGGATGTGGAGAAAGGGGCACCCTAGTACACTGCTGGTGGGAATGCAGACTGGTGCAACCACTATGGAAAACAGTATGGAGGGTCCTCAAAATATTAGAAATTGAGCTGTCTTTTGACCCAGTGATTCCACTCCTAAGAATATATCCTAAGAATCCTGAAACACTAATCAGAAAGAATATATGTACTTCTATGTTCATAGTAGCATAGTTTACAATAGCTAAGATCTGGAAACAGCCCAAGTGCCCATTAGTAGATGAGTGGATAAAAAAGCTGTGGGACATATACAGCATGGAATACTATGCAGCTTGTAAAGAAGAAGGTTCTTGTACATTTTTGGACAGTATGGATGGACTTGGAGAAAATTATGCTAAGTGAAATAAGCCAGGCAGAGAAAGACAAACATCGCATGATCTCGCTTATATGAGGAATTTAAAGAACTTAATAAACTGATGAACAGAATAGATTCAATGACATGGAAGCATAGATCAGACTGATGAATGTCAGAAAGATGGGGGAGGGTGGGGGGGGTGGAGGGGGAGAGAGTAACCAAAGAATTTATATGCATATATGCACAACCCAAGGACACTGACAATGGTGGGTAGAGGGACTGGGGAGGGGGAGGGGACAGGGTGGAATGGGTCATTGGGGAGAAAAAGGGACATCTGTAATATTTTAAACAAAAATAAAATTTAAAAAATATTAATGAAAAGGAGTTGGAGTGCATACACTAATATCAGAGTAAATTACACTTTAAGTAAAAAACTGTTACAATAGACAAAGAAGGAAAGTATATATTGATAAAGATATAAATGCTCTTGAAGATGCAATTATAAACATATATATACCAAAGGTGATAGCCCCAATATGCATAAAGCAGACATAAACATAAGTGAAGAGATGGAGAGTGCTACAGTAAAAGTTAAAAATTTTATTACATAACTTTCAATAATGGATAGAATAACCAGACAGTAGATTAGTAAATTAATAGAACACTTGTGCAATATTATGGACCTATTAGACTTAATATATATATATATATATATACAAATCACTCACCTTATGACAGCAGAGAACACATTTTCTCAAGTGCTAATGGAACATTCAACAAGATACACAATATTTAAGGCTTCAAAAAAACCTTAATAAATTTTTGAAGATTGAAATAATGAAAAAGAGAAATATTTTTTATAACAATGAATTGAAGCTTGAAAATTAACAACAGAAGGAAAAGTGGAATTTTCAGAGTTGCACAACTTAAACTACATTTGTTCTTAAAAATTGCATTGAAAAAGGTATCATGAAGCAACTTCTTGAAAATATCTTGAGACAAATGAAAATGAAAATACAACAAACAAGACTTGTTGGGATGCTGAAAAAGCAGTATAATAAGGAAATTTATAGCTGTAATTGTAAACGCTCCCTAAAATTAAAGTTATTTAGAATCAACACAGAAATAATAACAGTAACTGCAGCTTATCAAGCATTCTGACTTCAAAGCACTTTACTTTTGCAATTAAGGTAGTAAGAAACAGCTAACCTACAGCTCAATTGAATGTGAAAGACAGGATAATAATGAATATTTGTAAAATGCAAATGATAGAGGTAAAATTTATCCTGGACTCTAGGAAGAGGAAAGTTAGATGACATTTGTCCAAATTGGGGTTTTACTGTATCTGACTGAATCAAATGCCTCACTCATCAGAAAGATACATTTTTACACTGCAGCAAACATTACCATAGTAAGGAAGAAATATCCCCTAAATCAACAGGACATTATTTTCACTATACTCTCCAAATTTTTTTTCTGTTTAGTGAGTATATTTTCTCTTTCTTAACAACATACCTATATTTCCTCCTGGTGGATTTATTTTTAGGGTAGAATATATTTTCTAGGAATTCTTTATTCTTCAGAGAGAGTCTGTAAATGGTGAACATTCAGATTTCTTTTGTGTTTTAAAAAGGTCTTTAGTTTGTCTTCACACTTTGCTGATTTTTTAGCTGATGTATCAGTTTAACAAAGGACCAATTTTAGAGTAAACCTGATTATTTTCCCTTTATATATGTTGACCTTTACATGTAGACACACACTTCTTGTATAAACACTCAGGAAAGGTTTTATACTGGATCCTATTCTCTCAAGGTCAAAGAAGAAAGGTGATAACCATGAGCTAGAGAAGATAGCAAAGTTCAGTAACTAATCACATCAGGTAAGCTGCCTGCAGAATAAGCTGACATTGGAGAAGAGTACCAGCTGTCAGGTGGAAAATTTTGGTTCCAACAGCAGCATCATAGTCTGGGTAAGTATAATGTTGATTCAGGCCATTTCAGAGAGCAAGTCTTCAGGCCCTCCTTCTTAAGAGTACAGCTGAGATCCCCTTTCATTTTCTGGATGATTTATTTGCTGTACAGAAGCTTTTTATTTTGATATAAACTCATTTGTTTATTTTTTCCTTTGTTTCTCTTGTCCTAGGCAATGTATCAGTGCAAATTATGCTACATGAGAAGTCTGAGATTTTGCTACCTATGGTTTCTACTAGGATTTTTATGGTACCCTTCAGTAGATGAGTAGATAAAAAGCTGTGGTACATTTACACAATGGAATACTAGGAAGCTGTGAAAAAGAAGAATCTCTTACCCATTGAAACAGCATGGAGGGACCTGAAGAGTATTATGCTTAGCAAAATAAGCCAGTCAGAGAAAGACAAGTATCACATGATGTCACTCATATGTGGAATATAATGAACAAAATAAACTGAAGAATAAAATAGATCCAGAGACAGAAGAATGGAACAGACTGATGAATCTCAGAGGAAAGGGTGAGGAGAAATTAATGGGGGAACATATATATACATATATATACATATGTATACATACACATGTATATATACATATATATACATATGTACACACACACACACACACACACACACACACACATATATATATGCATGCATAGCCCATGGGCACAGACAATAGTATCGTGAAGGCCTGGGGTTTGGGAGGAACGAGGTGGAGGAGGTCCATGGCGGAAAAGGGGTGGGCATCTGTAATACTTTCAACAATAAAGATACATTTGAAAAATTATACCAAAAAAAAAGTAAAGCTGTGTATATTCCTCATACCTACTACAAATAGTGAGACACAACATTCATTTTTCTAGTCTTTTTGTTTCATTTTTATTTTAAATTTATCTTCATTGTTGAAAGTATTACAGATATCTCTCCCCCCCCCCGATTTCTTCCAACATGAATTCATCCCACCCATAGACCTTCCCCATACTATTATTTGTGTCCATGGGTTATGCATTTATAAATATAAGTTCTTGATAAATCTCTCCCCATTCACTTCCCCAGACCCACCTTCCCTCTGAGATTCATAAGTCTGCTCCCTGCTTCTATGTCTCTGGATTTATTTTGTTCATTAGGTTATTTTGTTCAATATATTCCACATATGAGTGAGATCATGTGATACTTGTTTTGCTCAGACTGGCTTATTTTGATTAGCATAATAGTCTCCAGTTCCATCCATGCTGTCCCAAAGGGTAAGAGATCTTTCTTTTTTTACAGCTGCATAGTATTTCATAGATAAATGAATAGCTGCATAGCATTCCATGGTTTATATGTCCCACAGCTTTTTTATCCACTCATCTACTGATGGGAACTTGGACTGTTTCCAGATCTAAGCAATTATAAATTGCACTGCTATGAACATATGGATGCATAGCACTTTCTTTTAGTGTTTTTGGGTTTCTTATGATATATTCTTAGAAGTGAAGTCACTGGGTCAAATGGCAGTTCAATTTTTAACTTTTTGAGGAAATTCCATACTGTTTTTCATAGTGGCTGCACCAGTCTGCATTCCCACCAGCAGTGTACTCAGGTTCCCTTTTCTCCACACCCTCGCCAGCACAAGTTGTTTGTTGATTTGTTGATGGCAGCCATTCTGACAGGTGTGAAGTGATATCTCATTGTCATTTTAATTTGCATCTCTCTGATGATTAGTGACTTTGAACATTTTTTCATATGTCTCTTGGCCATTTGTATGTCCTCTTTGGAGAAGTGTCTATTTAGGTCCTTTGCCCATTTTTTAATTGGATTGTCTGTCTTCCTTTTGTTAAGTTGTGTGAGTTCCTTATATATTATGGATATTAACCCTTTATTAGATGTGTCATCTGCAAATATGTTCTCCCATAAAATGGGCTCCATTTTTGTTTAGTTGATGGTTTCTTTTGCTATGCAGAAGCTTTTTATTTTGATTTAGTCACATTTTTTTTTATTTTCTCCTCTGTTTCTCTTGCCCTGTGAGATGTAACGTCAAACATATTACTACAAAATTCATCTGAGAATTTACTGCCTATGTTTTCTTCTAGGATTTTTATGGCTTCACATCTTACATTTAAATGTTTTAACCAATTAGACTTTATTCTTGTGTATGGTGTAAGTTGGTGATCTAGTTTCATTTTTTTTTGCACGTACCTGTCCAATTTTCCCAACACCATTTATTGAAGTGACTGTCTTTACTCCATTGTAAGTTCTTGCCTCCTTCATCAAATATTAATTGACCATAATGGCGTGGATCAATTTCTGGGTTCTCTGTTCTGTTCCACCAATCTAGATGTCTGTTCTTGTGCCAGTGCCAGTCTGTTTTGTTTACAGTGGCTCTGTAGTATAACTTGATATCTGGTATTTTGATCCCTCAAACTTTCTTCTTTCTCAAGATTGCAGTGGCTATTTGGGGTCCTTTTTGGTTCCATATAAATTTTCAAAATGTTTGTTCTAGATCTGTGAAATATGCTGCTACTATTTTAATAGAGATTGCATTGAATTTATAGATTGTTTTGGGTATTATGGTCATTTTAATGATGTTGATTCTTCCTATCCATGAACACCATATATTTTTCCACTTGTTTATATCTTCTTGTATCTCTTCTTGCAACGTCCTGTAGTTTTCCGAGTACAGGTCTTTTACATACTTGGTTAAGTTTATTCCTAAGTATCTTAATTTTTTCGTTGCAATGTTAAACAAGATTGTTTTTTAGTTTCTCTGTCTGAGAGTTCATTACTTATGTTTAACAATACCATCAAATTCTGGGTTCAATTTTGTATCCTGATACCTTGCCAAATTCATTTATTAAATCTAGTAGTTTTTTGGTGGAGTCTTTAGGGTTTTCTATGTACAATATCATGTGATCTACAAATAATGACAGTTTTACTTCTTTTCCAATTTGAATGAATTCTATTGTTTTTTCTTGTCTGACCCTTGTGGATAGGACTTCCAGTACTATGTTGAATAAGAGTAGTGAAATTGGACATGCCTTTCTTGTTCCTGTACTTAAGGGAAATGGTTTTAGTTTTACCCCATTGAGTATGATGTGGGCTGTAGCTTTGTCATATATGGCCTTTATTATGTTGAGGTATGATCCCTCTATTCCCACTTTGCAGGTAGTTTTTATCAAAAATGTATGTTGGATTTTGTCAAATGCTTATTCTGCATCTATATGATCATTTGATTTTTGTCTTTGAATATTTTTATTTGCTGTGTCACAGTTATTCATTTGAGAATAATGTACCAGCCTTGCATCCCTAGAATAAAAAACATTTCCTTAACGTGTATAATCTTTTTAACATATTACTGGATCTGATTTACTAATATTTGGTTGAGGATTTTCGCATCTGTGGTCATCAGGGATATTGGCCTGTAATTTTCTTTCTTTGTAGTGTCTTTATATATATATATATATATATATATATATATATATATATATATATATATATATATATATATATCTTTATTGATTTCAGAGAGAGGAAGGGAGAAGGAGAGAGAGATAGAAACATCAATGATGAGAGAGTCACTGATCGGCTTCTTCCCGCACACCCCCAACTGGAGATCGAGCCCGCAACCTGGGTATGTGCCCTGACCGGGAATCGTACTGCGATCTCCTGGATCCTAGGCCGATGCTCAACTGCTGAGACATGCCATGCCGGGCTCTTTGTAGTGTCTTTATCTAGTTTTGGAATTAGGTTAATGCTGACCTCATAAAAAGATCTTGGAGGTATTCTTTCCTCTTGGAGTTTTTGGAATAGTTTGCGGTGGATAGGTGATAGTTCTTCTTTGAATGTTTGGAAAACTCCCCAGTGAAGCCATCAGTCCCAGGGCTTTTGTGTATTGGGAGTTTTTTGATCACTGCTTCAACTTTATCAGTAGTTATCAGCCTATTCAGGTTATCTGACTCTTCCTGATTGAGTTTTGGAATGTATTTTTCTAAGAATTTGTCCATTTCATCCAGGTTGTCTAGCTTGGTGGCATATAGTTGTTAATAGTAATTTTTTACACTCCTTTGTATTTCTGTTGAGTCAGCTGCTACTTCATCGCTTTCATTTCTGATTTAGTTTAGCGGGATTCTCTCTCTTTTTTTATTGATGAGTCTGACTAAAGATTTATCAATCTTGTTTATCTTTTCAAAGAACGAGCTGTTGGTTTCATTGATCTTTTGTATTGCTTTTTTTAGTCTCTATATCATTTATTTCCTCTCTGATCTTTATTATTTCCTTCCTTCTACTTACTCTGGGCTTTTCTTGTTTTTCTCTTTCTAAGTTTTTAAGTTGTAGGATTAGATAATTTAGTAGAGATTTTTCTTGTTTTTTGATATAGACCTGTAATGCTATGAACTTCTGTCTCAGGACTGCTTTCATTGTATCCCACAGATTTTGGGTTGTTTTGTGTCCATTTTCATTTGTTTCCAGGAGGTTTTTCATTTGTTCCTCGATCTCTTTTGTAATCCATTCATTTTTTAATAACATGCTATTTAGTCTTCATGTGTTTGAATGTTTTTAGTGTTTTTATTTTAGTTGATTTCTCTTTTAATGCCCTTGTATTCCAAGAGGAAGCTTGATAATATTTCAATCTTCTAGAATTTGTAGAGACTGTTTTATTTTCTAACATGTGGTCTATCTTTGAGAATGTGCCATGTGCACTTCAGAAGAATGTATATTCTGCAGCTTTGGGGTGTAATGTTCTGTAAATGTCAATTAAATACATCTGATCTAGTTTGTCATTTAAGGTCACTGTTTCGTTGTTGATTTTTTGTCTGTGAGACTTGTCCAGGGAAGTCAGTGGGGTGTTAAATTCCACTACTATAACTGTATTATTGTCGATTTCTCCCTTAAAGTCCTCAAGAAGTTTTTTTAAATAAATTTAGGTGCTCCTATAATAGGTGCATATATGTTTATCAGGGTAATATCCTCTTGTTGGTTTTATCCCTTTAGTATTATGTTGTGACCATTCTTGTCTGTCATTATGGTCTTTATTTTGAAGGTTATTTTGTCAGATATGAGTATTGATACCCTAGCTTTTTTATTCATTTCCATTTGCATGGAAAATTTTTTCCCATCCTTTCACTCTCATCCTGTGTATGTCTTTTGTTCTCAGGTGG
The DNA here is from genome assembly GCF_964146895.1 of Miniopterus schreibersii. Taxonomy (NCBI): domain Eukaryota; kingdom Metazoa; phylum Chordata; class Mammalia; order Chiroptera; family Miniopteridae; genus Miniopterus; species Miniopterus schreibersii. The sequence goes on from NC_138104.1 coordinate 48,781,121, forward strand.
GTCTCTTGTAGACAGCATATATATGGGTCATGTGTTCTTATCCACTCATCTACCCTATGCCTTTTAATTGGAGCATTTAATCCATTTACATTAAAGTTTATTATTGATACTTATCTAAAGTTTATTAATGGTACTTATCTATTGCTGTTTTGATTCCTTATGCCTATGTTTCTATCTATATATTTCTACTTCTTATTATAGTGGTTCCTTTAACATTTCTTGCAATGCTGGTTTGGTGGTTATAAACCCCTTTTGCCTTCTTTTGACAGGGAGGCTCTTTATTTCACCATCTATTTTGAATGATAGCCTTGGTGGATAGAGTAGTCTTTGTTTCATATCCTTTTTTTTTTTTTCTTTTCATTACTTTCAGTACTTCATGCCATTCTCTTCTGGCCTGTAGAGTTCTTTATGAGAAATCAGCTACACCCTAATGGAAGCTCCTTTGTAGGTAAAGGATTGCTTTTCTCTAGCTGCCTTTAAGAGTCTCTCTTTGTCTAGAAATTTTGCCATTTTAATTATGACGTGTCGGGGTGTGGATCTTTTTATGTTCTTGCTTGGGATTCTCTGTGCCTCCTGAACCTGTGTGACTTTTTTCTTCACCAGGTTAGGGAAGTTTTTTGTCATTATTTCTTCAAACAAATCATCTACCCACAACTTATTCTCTTTTGGTACTCCAAGGAGGTGCATATGGTTATGTTTCATGTTGTCCCACAGCTCCCGTAAACTGTCCTCCTGTTTCTTGTTTTTTTGTTTTTTTGAGGGGGAAAGGTGTCTGATTGAATGTTATTTTCTGCCCTGTTTTCTAATTCATTGATCTGATCTTCAGCCTTCTCTCATCTGCTATTTATTCCATCCATTTTTTATTTCTGCTACTTCATTCTTAATTTCCTTCACAGTTTCCATATATTTTTTCATCCTGTTGAGAGTCCTTATTATCAGTATTCTGAACTGTATATCTGATAGACTGCTTATCTCCATTTCATTTAGCTCTTTTTCTGGAGACTTCTCTTGTTCTTTCATTTGGGGCATGTTTTTTGTTGTTTTTTTTTTTCTCCTCATTTTGGCTGAATATTTGGGTTTTTCCCCCCCCCCTATGTATTAGATAGGCCTTCTAGGGCTCTCAGTCTTTTTGCAAGGTCTGTGATGCAGGCCAATGTCAGTCACTGTTTGTGACTGGCCTTGAGTACAGTGTTTGGAGCTATCAACAACCCATGGCTTGTGGTTCCCTTTGCTGGGCTTGTTTGTTTTTCCCTCTGCTGGTGTTGAGTGTGTTTATGGGACCAATATGCACACCAAAGTCTGCTTTTCCAAGGCTCGGTTCCAGAAGCAGATCAGGGAAAGTTGCAAAGCACCAAGATGTCTGCCCTTGCCTACAGGCTGATTGATCTGTGTCTCTTAATAAGCCTCAGTCTGTAGACTATAGAGTTGGGTGAGACACTTTCCAGTGGGTGAGGCAGTTGCTTCCCTCCTGGCAAAGGATGCCTGGCTAGCAAAGATCTACCTGAGAAAGATGAACTCTGCAGTATGGGAGAATGACTCAGCACAAGGATTCAGATGCCATTCTCTGAGCTCCATCTCCAGTGCCCACAACCCAAGATTCTTCTCATACCACTCTAGTCCACTCTGCCTTCCTTTCACAGGAGCCCAATTTGAGTGGCTGCACACAAAACTTTGTGTTGGACCTTTAAAAGTGTGCCTGTATTTCCAGCCATCTCTCCCTGGAAGACAAAAACGCACCTGTTTTCACAGCTTGATGTTATGTGGTCACCTTTCTTAGTTCTGGTGCTCTGGGCTGGGGAGCCCATCTTGGGGTTTAGACCACAGAGTTCTCAGTGGGAACCCCTACAGATGAGATATCCCTCCAGAACTTCAGTTGCTACCTGTGGCAGCCCAGCCAGCCTTCTCGTGCCTCTGCACTTCCTACCACTCTCTATGCAGTCTCCACTTTTGGTCCTGGGTTATGAGGATTCTCTCCAGCTAGTCTTCAGTTGATTATTCAGGATGGTTTTTCTATATTTTATTTGTAATTCCAGTTTCATCCTTGGAGAGTGTCAGTGTAGCTTCCACTTAATCTGCTGCTCTCCTGGAACCCTGAGACACAACATTCTAATAAAAAAATTCATAAAAGGCATCTGAAAATACAGAAAAATAATTTAAATGGCTCTTAAACTTACAAAAATGTGCTCAACCACTCTCACAGTAAGAAAAGTGCAGAAATTGTACTATTACCAAAAAATCTCACTTATTAGATTGGCAAAAGATCTCAAAATTTGACAACATATTCTGTTCACATATTTATGGGGAGGGAATTCTCATACAGTGTAATGGGAGAATGTAATGACACAATTCATAAGGGGAATACTTTGGCAATGTTTGTCAAAATTCAAAATTTATGTTTCTTTTTATTTAGAAAGTTCTCTTCTGGAAATTTATCACACATACATTTGTACACAAATGCAATATATATTTAAAAGTTTGCTCATTGGTCATGGCTAGTAATAGCAAAAAATATGGAAATCCTTTTGCCCATATATAGGTAGCTCTCTATGTACTTATTTGGAAAGTTTTCTTAGATATCCATATTAACTGAAAGACAGCAAGGCTGGAATAGTATATATAGCACACAAACTTTAGTGTAATATAGGGGAAGGATGAGAATATAATATATTTATATTTATTTGTATTTGCATAAATAAACACTGGAAGGTGATATTTGAAATCAACAAAATGTTTTGCCACCTATGTGGTCATTGTGGAAAATGGTAGATAGGAATGTGGAGAAGAAAGTGGTGGTTAATCACATATATGCATAAGCCATGGACAGACAATAGTGCAGTGAATGTCTGGGGAGGGGGCAGGACTGAAGTGTATGTGGTCAACGGAGGAAAAATTGAGACATCTGTAAAACTTTCAACAATCAAAATAAATTTTTTAAAAGTGGTAAGGCAAAGCAGAGGTCAAGTAGCCTATTTAAACTGAGGTTGAGATTGGGCTATATATATACATTCAGGGTTTGGAACAGCTTGGGCAAAAATGACTTGTCAATACTTTAAAATACAACCATAAAAATAAATCACAAATTTCAAACAGCATTGCAACCTACATTAAAACTTCTGTTACAGTGAAACTAATCTACTGTCTTTATAACAATGGATACAATATTTAATTAATTTATGGGGCAGTTTGACCAAAAAAATAACATTTCATTCAAAATGATTTTGCTTCGAAGGAATTATTCCCCAAGATGGCAACTGTTGCAAGGATTCATTACCAAGACAAGAAGTTAGTGGAAAGAAGAAAGAAAATTTAAAAAGTTATAATAAAATAATGTTTATGGAGAATCCACCATTAACTCTGTTCTATAACTGGACATTTGTAAATAAAGTGGATATAATTTTTAAATAATTTTAACTTCTGTTACAAATATAAACACACTAATATTTATCCATATCTCCAGCCTTCTAAAAATTACTCTGATCTTATTTTGCAGATAAGGCGAATATGAGGTTGATGCTGCATATACTCTGGACATCAGAACAACATATTTAATTTTGTATGACTGCCACATATTCCCTTGCAGAGAAATTAAGATTCAAGTGTGCTATAGACAGAATAGTGATTGGGGCTTGTATTTATAAGCCTGCACTTTGCCACTGAAGTGAACTGGCAAGTTTTGATGTAAATGCAGTTTCTTTTCTATTTAAAATAATTTTATATTTTTTATTCAGATTAAAAAATACTTGCAAAACACCTCAATATATTTTTTGGTCGTGAGTGGGGTGCTGGTCCTCGAAATATCTGGAAAAATATTTTGTGTAATTATTATTGTATTATCAAAATGCTGCATTGGAGTGGGTTTAGTAGTGTCAGTCTTTTAGTAGGAGTAACTGGTTTCATTATACAGCTAGATTACTGTGAGTAGGCATTATAATTTTCTTTAATTAAGGGAAATATCTGGTTTGGATCAATTTGAATAGATTAATTGGAGAGAACTGGTATGCTGTTCTCTTTGAAGTTTTCCACTGCCTTTCATTGATAATTAGTTTGAGATAATGCACCAGTATTTTTAGTGCAAACTATTTTGCTTTCTGTTTAAATTGGAAGTTTCTTTTTACTTTCTTGGTTTCATAGAGTTTTCATGCTTCTTGTTGCCTAAGCCATTTTGTTACTTAGCACTTTAAAGACATGACTTGCTCTATCAAAACAGTCAGTAAATTAAGCTGACGTAGTAGGTGCTCGATATGCTTACTGATTTTGATTGTTACAAATAATTATTTCCAGATCAAGTCAAAGAAACTCTAAACCTTGATTATTTTCATTTAGCTAATAGACTCACCACACTATGAGCACCAAAGATAAGTTTCACCTCATCGACTTTTGCAAGTCACATGTCCACAAGTCTGGTGCAGCACTATTTAAAATAAGAACAAATGAACAACACTAAAATGGCACTGTTAAAAACACAGGCTAGTGAATATAAACAAAACAATCATGACATAAAACAAAAAACAAAAAAATACATAAGTCAGTTATCTAGAGTGGGGAGTAAGAAGGTGGCAGAACAGAGAATAGAATAAAAGATTGAAATTATGCTCTGGAGCAAGAATTACAGCATGAAGATTGAAAAATAATTTCTACTAACATTTTAAAAGACCTGGTCTCTTGGTGTGTTGTGTTGTGTGTGTGTGTGTGTGTGTGCATGTCTTGTGAAAACCACTTTTTTCCAGTTTTGTTGAGATATAATTGTCAAATAAAATTGCATATATTTAAAGGTTACAATGTGGTGTGTTGATGTATGTACAGCTTGTAAAATGATTACCACAGTCAAGCTTATAAACATATCCATCACCTCCCATAATTACAATGTGTGTGTGTGTGTGTGTGTGTGTGTGTGTGTGTGTGTGGTGAGAAAAATTAAGATGAAATCTCTTGGCAAATTTCAAGGATACAATACAGTATTATTAATGATGGTCACCAAGTTGTACATTATATATACAGAATTTATTCATCCCATACAACTGGGCCTTTTCAATTTTGAACAATATGTGTTCATTTTTCCACCTCACAAACCCCTGACAACTACCATTCTATTCTTCACTTTTATTAGTTAGGATTATTTAAATCCCACATATAAGTGAGATTATGCTGTGTTTGTCTTTCTTTGTCAGGCTTATCTCACTTAGCATAATATTCTCCAGTGTCCTTCATGTTAAAAATAGAAGGATTCATCAGTGTGTTCCATGCTTCTATGTCACTGAATCTACTTTGTTCATCAGTTTACTATGTTCTTATATGCCACATATAAGTGAGATCATGTCATGTTTGTCTTTCTCTGCCTGGCTTATTTAGCTTAGTATAATATTCTCCAGGTCCATCAATGCTGTCCCAAAGGCTAAGAGATCCTTCTTCCTTAGAGGTGCATAGTATTTCATAGTGAAAATGTCCCACAGCTTTTTTATCCACTCATCTACTGATGGGTACCTGGACTATTTCCAGATCATAGCTACTGTAAATAGTACTGCTAAGAACATAAGGGTGCATATATCTGTTATGATTGATGTTTCAGGATTCTTAGGATACATTCTTAGAAGTGGGATCACTGGCTCAAAAGAAAGTTCCATTTTTAATTTCTTGAGGAACCTACATGCTGTTTTCCACAGTGGCTGCACCAGTAAGTCTGCATTCCCACCAGCATTGAATCAGAGATTCCCCTCCTCCACAGCCTAGCCAGAACTTGTCATTTGTTGATTTGTTGATGGCAGCCATTCTGACAGGTGTGAAGTGATACCTCATTGTGGTTTTAATTGCATGTCTCTGATGATTAATGACCTTGAGCATTTTTTCATATGTCTCTTGGCCATCTGTATGTCCGCTTTGGAGAAGTGTCTGTTTAGGTCATTTGGCCATTTTTTAATTGGATTGTTTGTCTTCCTCTGTTGAGTTTTCTGAGTTCTTTTTACATTTTGGAAATCAGTCCCTTATTAGATACATCTTTGGCAAATATGTTTTCCCATACCGTGGGGTTCTTTTGTATTCTCAGAATGATTTCTTTTGCTGTGCAGAAGTTTTTAGTTTGATTTAGTTTCATTTGTTTATATTTTCCTTTCTGTTTCTTGCCCTAGAAGATGTATCAATGAAAACTCTGCTATGTGAAATGTCTGATTTTACTGCATATGTTTTCTTCCAGGATTTTTATGGTTTTGAGAATTACATTTAATTCTTTCATCCATTTTGAATTTATTCTTGTGTATGGAGTAAGTTGGTGGTCTAGTTTCATTTTTTTTGCATGTAACTGTCCAATTTTCCCAGCACCAAATATTAAAGAGTCTGTCTTTACTCCATTGTATGCTCTTGCCTCCTTTGTCAACTGTTAATTGACCAGAATGGCATGTGTCAATTTCTAGGGTCTCTGTTCTGTTTCATTGATCTATATGTCTGTTCCACCAATACCAGACTGTTTTGATTACAATGGCTTTGTAGTATTGTTTGACATCCAATAAAGTGATCCCTCCAACTCTGTTCTTCTTTCTCAAGATTGCTGCAGCTATTCAGAGTCTTTTTTGTTTCCATACAAATTTTTGGAATATTTGTTCTGTTTCTGTGAAATATGCTGTAGGTATTTTAATTGGAATTACTTTGAATCTATAAATTGCTTTTGGTATTATGGACATTTTGATGTTAGTTCTTCCAATACATGGACATGGTGTATTCTTCCACTTGTTTATATCATCCTTGATTTCTTTTTTCAGTGTCCTGCAGTTTTCCGAGTACAGGTCTTTTTCATCTTTGGTTACCTTTATTCCTAGTTATCATTTTTTTAGTTGCAATGGTAAATGCTATACTTTTTTAGCTCGTCTTTCTGAGAGTTCATTATTGGTGTTTAAAAATGCCATCGATTCCATATAAATTTTTGAAATGTTTGTTCTAGGTCTGTGAAATATGCTGTTGGTATTTTCATAGGAATTGCATTAAATTTATAAATTGCTTTGGGTAGTATAGACATTATAATGATATTAATTCTTCCAAACCATGAGCATGGTATCGTCTTCCACTTGTTTAAATCTTCCTCTATTTCTTTTTTCAGTGTCACGTAGTTTTTTGAGTACAGGTCTTTTACATCCTTGGTTAAGTTTATTCCTAGGTATCTTATTTTTTTAGTTGCAATGGTAAATGGTATTGCTTTTTTAGTTTCTCTCTCTGAAAGTTCATTGTTGGTGTATAAGAATGCCATTGATTTCCGGATGTTGATTTTGTATCCAGCTACCTTGCCAAATTCGTTTATCAAATCTAGTAATACTTTGATGGAGTCTTTAAGGTTTTCTATGTACAGTATCATGTCATCTGCAAATAATGACAGTTTTACTTCCTCCTTTCCAATTTGGATACCTTTTATGGTTTCTTCCTGTCTGATGGCTATGGCAAGGACTTCCAGGACTATGTGGAATAAGAGTGGTGAAAGTGGACATCCCTGTCTTGTTCCGGTATTTAATGGAAGTGGTTTTAGTTTTTGCCCATTGAGTATGATGTTGGCTGTAGGTCTTTATTATGTTAAGGTATGATCCCTCTATTCCCACTTTGCTGAGAGTTTTAATCAGAAATGGGTGCTGGATTTTGTCGAATGCTTTTTCTGTGTCTACTGATATGATCATATGATTTTTGTCCTTCATTTTGTTTATGTGATGTATCACATTTATTGATTTGCAGATGTTGTATCAGCCTTGCATCCCCAGAATAAATCCCACTTGGTCATGATGTATGATCTTTTTAATGTATTGCTGGATCTGGTTTGCTAGTATTTTAGTAAGGATTTTAGCATCTATGTTCATCATGGATATTGGCCTGTAATTTTCTTTCTTTGTAGTATCTTTATGTGGTTTTGGGATTAGGGTGATGCTGGCCTCATAAAAAGAGTTTGGGAGTTTTCCCTCCTCTTGAATTTTCTGGAATAGCTTTAATAGAATAGGTGTTAATTCTTCTTTGAATATTTGGTAAAACTCGCCTGTAAATCCATCTGGTCCAGGACGTTTGTTTGCTGGGAGTTTTTTGATTACTGTTTCAATTTCATTAGTTGTTATCAGCCTATTCAGGTTTTCTGCCTCTTATAGATTCAGCTTTGGAAGGTTGTATGCTTCTAGGAATTTGTCCATTTCCCCTATGTTGTCCAATTTGTTGGCATATAGTTGCTCATAATATTTTCTTACAATCCTTTGTATTTCTGTTGGATCAGTTGGTATATCGCCTCTTTCATTTCTGATTTTATTTATTTGGGTCCTCTCTCTTTGTTTCTTAGTGAGTCTGGCTAAAGGTGCATCAATCTTTTTAACCTTTTCAAAGAACCAGCTCTTGGTTTCGTTGATTTTTTTGTATTGTTTGTTTATACCCCAAAAGCTGCAGCCATCTTGAGAAAAAAGAACAGAGTGGGAGGGATCACATTACCAGACTTCAAACTATATTAAAAAGCCACTGTAATCAAAATGGCCTGGTATTGGTACAACAACAGGCATATAGATCAAGGGAACAGAACAGAGACCCCAGAAATAGACCCACGCCATTATGGTCAGCTAATATTTGACAAAGGAGGCAAGAGTATCCAGTGGAGTAAGGACAGTCTCTTCAATAAGTGGTGCTGGGAAAATTGGACAGATACATGCAAAAGAATGAAACTAGACCACCAACTTTCACCATACACAAAAATAAACTCAAAATGGGTAAAAGACTTAAATGTAAGTCATGAAACCATAAAAATCCTGGAAGAAAACATAGGCAGTAAAGTCACAGACATCCCATGTAGTGGACTTTTCACTGATACATCTCCTAGGGCAAGAGAAACAAAGGAAAAAATAAACATATGGGACTACATCAAGCTAAAAAGCTTCTGCACAGCAAAAGAAAACAGCCTCAAAATACAAAGGAACCCTACCGTCTGGGAAAACATATTTGCCAAGGATGAATCTGATAAGGGGCTAATTTCCAAAGTGTACAAAGAACTCATATTACTCAGCAAGAGAAAGACAAACAACCCAATTAAGAAATGGGCAAAGGACTTAAATAGACACTTCTCCAAAGAGGACATACTGGTGGCCAAGAGACACATGAGAAAATGCTCGATGTCGCTAATCATCAGAGAGATGCAAATTAAAACCACAATGAGGTATCACTTCACACCTGTCAGAATGGCTGCCATCAACAAATCAACAAACAACTTGTGCTGGGGAGGGTGTGGAGACAGGGGAACCCTAGTACACTGCTGGTGGGAATGCAGACTGGTGCAACCAGTATGGAAAACAGTATGGAGGTTCCTCAAAAAATTAAAAATGGAGCTGCTGTTTGACCCAGTGATTCCACTCCTAAGAATGTATCCTAAGAATCCTGAAACATTCATCAGAAGGGGTATATGTACCCCGATGTTCATAGCAGCACAGTTTACAATAGCTAAGATCTGGAAACAGCCCAAGTGCCCATCAGTAGATGAGTGGATAAAAAAGCTGTGAGACATTTACACCTTGGAATGCTATGCAGCTGTAAAGAGGAATAATCTCGTACACTTTGGGACAGTATGGATGGACCTGGAGAATATTATGCTAAGTGAAATAAGCCAGGCAGCGAAAGACAAATATCACATGATTTCGCTTATACGTGGAATCTAAAGAACTTAACAAACTGATAAACAGGATATATTCAATGACATGGAAGCATAGATGAGACTGATGAATGTCAGAGGGATGGAGGAGGGCGGGTGGGTGGAGGGGGAGAGAGTAACCAAAGAATTTTTGTGCATATATACACAACCCAAGGACATGGACAATGTTGGGGAGAGGGACTGGGGAGAGGGAAGGAAGGCGGTGGAACGGGTCATTGAGGAGAAAAAGGGACATCTGTAATATTTTAAACAATAATAAAAATTAAATTAAATTAAATTTAAAAAAATTAAAAAAATAAAATGCCATCGAATTTTGGATGTTAATTTTGTATCCTGCTACCTTGTTGAATTCATATATTAAATCTAGTAGTTTTCTGGTGGAGTCTTCAGTATTTTCTATGTACAATATCATATCGTTTGTGAATAAAGACAGTTTTACTTCCTTCTTTCCCATTTGAATGCTTTTTATGTTTTCTTTTTGTCTGGTCGCTGTGGCTAGAACTTCCAGTAATCTGTTTAATAAGAGTGTTGAAAGCAGACAACCATGTCTTGTTCCCATTCTTAGGGGAAACGGTTTTAGTTTTTGCCCATTGAGTATGATGTTGGCTGTAGGTTAGTCATATATGGCCTTTATTATGTTGAAGTATGATCCCTCTATTTTCACTTTGCTGAGAGTTTTTATCAAAAATAGGTGTGGATTTTGTCGAATCCTTTTTCTGCACCTATTGTGGTGTATGATATATTATATTGCTGGATCTGATTTGCTAATATTTGCTTGAGGATTACTGCATCTAAGTTTATCAGGGTTATTGGTTTGTAATTTTCTTTCTTTTAGAGTCCTTATCTGGTTTTGGAATTAGGCTAATGCTAGACTGGTAAAGAGAGCTTGGAAATGATTGTCCTTCTTATATTTTTTTGAATAGTTGGAGGAGGGCAGGTGTTAGTTCCTCATTGAATGTTGAGACCTCCCCGTGAAGGTCTCCAGACCAGGGCTTTTGTTTGCGAGGAGATTTTTCATTACTACATCAGTTTCTTCAGTAGTTATAGGCCTATTCCAATTTTCTGATTTCTCCTGATTGAGTTTTGAAACATTGTATTTTTTTAGGAATTTGTCCATTTAGTCCAGGTTTTCCAGTTTCTTGGGATATAATTCTTCATAGTATTTTCTTACAAATCTTTGTATTTCCATTGGGTCAGTTGTTACTTCACCTCTTTCCTTTCTGATTTTGCTTATTTGTTTCTCTCTTTGTTTCTTCCTGAATCTGGCTAAAGGTACATCAATCTTGTCTTTCTTTTCAAAGAACCAGCTCTTGGTTTCATTGATCTTTTGTAATTTTTTTTCTCTGTTATTTATTTTTGTGCTGATCTTTATTATTTCTTTCTTTCTACTTAATCTGGGCTTTTCTTGTTGTTCTCTTTCTAGTTCTTTAAGACATAAAGTTATATAGTTTATTAGAAGTTTTTCTTCTTTTTGAGGTAGGCCTGTAATGCTATAAACTTTTCTCTCTGGAATACTCTCACTGTGTTCCATAGATTTGGGGTTGTTTTGTGTTCATTTTCATTTGTTTCCAGGAAGTTTTTGATTTTTTCTTTGATATAATTGGTAACCCATTCATTGTTAATAACATGCTATTTGGCCTCCGTGTGTTTGAATATTTTTATTGTTGATTTCTAAGTTTTTTTCATTGTAATCTGAGATGATGCTTGATATGATTTCAATCTTCTTGAGTATGTAGAAATTTAGTTTGTGACCTAACATGTGGTCTATCTTTGAGAACCACCATTGTGCACTTGAGAAGAAAGTATATTCTGTAGCTCTGGGGTATAATTTTCTGTAAATGTCAATTAATTCCCTCTGATCTAGTGTGCTATTTAAGATCACTGTTTCCTTGATGATTTTTTGTCTGGAAGGTCTATCCAGTCATGTCAGTGGGGTATTAAGTCCCCTAATATGATTGTATGCTGATGATCATTCCCTTAAAGTCCTCCAGAATTTTTTTTTTTAATATATACACGTGTGCTCCTATATTGGGTGCGTATATGTTTACTTGGGTTATATCCTCTTGTTGTATCGAGCCCTTTAGTATTATGTAATGTCCTTCATTATCTTTTGTTATGGCTTTCATTTTGAAATTTATTTTGTCAGATATGGGTATTCCTACCCAGCTTTTAATTTCCATTTGCATTGAAAATTTTATTCCATCTCTTCACTTTCATCCTTTGTGAGACCTTTGTTCTGAGGTGGGTGCCTTGTAGGCAGTATATACATAGGTCATGATTTTTTTATCCATTCAGCCACCCTATTTCTTTTGATTGGAGCATCTAATCCATTTACATTCAAAGTTATTATTAATAGGAACTTATGTGCTGCTATTATTATTCTGTATGCCTGTGTTCCTCCCTGTCTCTCTATTTCTTATTCTTACAAAAGTCCCTTTAGCACTTCTGGCAGTACTGCTTTGTTACTAATAATCTCTTTTAGCCTTTTTTTTTTTGTCTTTTTTTTTTTTTTTTGTCTAGGAAGCTATCTATTTCACCTCCAATATTTAATTATTTCCTCGCTGAATAGAGTCCCTTGCTTTTTATTAGTTTGTGTACTTCATGCCACTTCCTTCTAGCCTGGAGTGGTTCTATTGAGAATTTATCTTAGAGCCTAATGGGAGCTCCCTTGTGGTTACTTTCTGTCTCATTCTTGCTGTATTTAAGACTCTTCCTTTATCTTTAATGTTTGCCATTTTAATTATGATGTGTCTAAGTGTGGGTCTTTTTGAGTTCGTTTTGATTGGGACTCTCTGTTTCCTTAAATTGAGTGACTTTTTCCTTCACCAGGTTACGGAAATTTTCTGTCATTATTTCTTCAAACAGGTTCTCTATTCCTTGCTCAGATTCTTATTCTTCTGGTACCCCTATGATGTGAATGTTGTTATGCTTCATTTTTCCCCAAAGCTCCCTTAAACTATCCTGCTTTTTAATTTTTTCTAATTGTTGCTCTGATTGGGTGTTTTATTACACCTCATCTTCTTATTTTTTGATTCATTCCTCAGCTTCTTCTAATCTACTGTTGATTCCTTTCAAGGTAGTCTTTGTTTTAGCTATGTCATTCTCCATTTCAGATTAATTCTTATTTGTGTTTTCTACATATTTTTTCATGCTTATGAAGTTCCCACTAAGTTTCTTATAGTTCTTATTAAGTTATTTGTATTTCTCACTAAATTGTTCATTCAAAAACTATTATTTTGAATTCTATATCTGATAAATTGCTTGCTTCCATTTAATTTACTCCTTTTTCTGGTGGTTCCTCCTTTTCTTTCATTTGTATTTTATTTCTTCATCTCCCCATTATAGGGAATCTGTCACCCAGGGGCACTGGGTCAGTGCTGAAGGTTGGGCTCAAGGCTGTGTGGCTGATGGTCCAGGGGTGCTGGGTCAGGGAGCCAGGTCGTAATGCTAGGTTTGTGCATCTCTGGGAACTTTGGGTCATGATGGCAGGGTCGGGCATGCTAAGTCAAGGTGGCAAGGCAGGCAGGCATGCAGGTTGGGCACATAGTGTGAAGGAGGCAGGACTGTCATTCATGCTGGGTACACTGCAACAAGGAAGAGAGCCAGGCAGGCAGGAATTCCAGCTGTGCCATGTCAAAGCTGTGGGCCAGGAAAGCAGGCAGGCAGGCCAGATGCAACAAGTAAAGTAGGTGGCTGGCAGCTCCTCTGCCAGGAGTGCCCAAACTGCCCACCTGGAGTTCCTGCACTGACTAACAGATGCCCTCCACACACACACCCATGCACACTCTCCCTTGCACTTTCACCCACTCACATTTTCACTCTCACTCAGGTCCTGTCTGTCTTGTTCTTTTTCCCTCATGATGTTTCTTATCTCCCACTACTTTCATCATATTGTTGTCTACTTAATTGAGGTCTGTCAGTGTTTGCTTTATATATTTAAGCACTTTGCTTCTGAGTTCATATATATATATATCATTATCATATTTTCCATTTGAATTGGTCTTTTCATCAATCTATATTAGCTTTTTTGTGTTTATGACAGAATTTTGCTTAAAGTATATTTTTTCTGATATTAGTATAGCTACTACTTTTATCTATTTGTTACCTTTTACATACAATATCTTTTTCATCACTTCACTTTTAGCTTATGTGTGTCCTTAAAGCTAAAGTGAGTCTCTTCAAGGTAGCCTATTATTGCATCATTTTTTATCCATCAGTGACTCTCTATATATTTATTAGAGTACTTTATCCATTTACATTTAAAGTAATTATTAATAAAGATTACCTAAAATCTCTTACAGTTATAAATATCTATTTTAAGCTGATAAAAACTTAATTTTTATCATACAAAACTCTACTGTTTTAATTCTCCCCCCACATTTTTTGTTATTGAAGTCACAATTTGTCTTTTATATTTTGCATAATTTTTAAAGTATTGTATATATAGGTATTTTTAATATTTTTAACTTTTGTACTAGAGTTAAAGTAATTTATGCCCCATTATTACAGTATTAAAGTATTCTGGGTTTTACTATATACTTATCTATCCCAGTGAATTTTATACTGTCAAATATTTTCATTTTACTAATTAAAATACTTTGTTTAATTTTGAAAAAATCTTTTTAGCATTTATTGTAAGTCAGGTATAGTAGTGACCAACTCCCTTACATTTTGTTTGAAAAATTCATTCTCTCTCCTTTATTAAGGAAAGCTTTTTCAGGTAAAGTATTCTTGGTCAGTAAGTTTTTTCTTTAAGCACTTTTAATATATTGTCACACTTTATCTTGGCCTACAAGCTTTCTGGTGATAAATATATTCATAGCCTATGGGATTCCCCTTGTATGAGATGAGTCATTTTATTCTTTCTTCTCAAAGTTCTTTTTTCTTATATGGTTTTGGGAAATTAATTAAAATGTGTCTGTGTAATATTCCTTGGGTTTTTCTTGTCTGAAGACCTTTGAGTTTCATAAACCTGGGAGTCCAAGACACTCTCAAGAATTACAAAATTTTCAACCATTATATTTTTAAATATGCTTTGTGCTCTTTTTTCTCACAGTTCTCCTTCTGGGACTTCCTTAATGTGAATATTGTTTTTTAAATATTATTCCAGTTGTCATATAAGCTTTTTTTCACTTTTTTTCCCCATTGTTTTCTCCTCTGACTAAATTATTTGAAATTATATGTCTTTGAGTTTACATATCTTTCTTCTGTGTGATTAATTCTGCTGTTGAAGATCTCTTTTGCATATTTTAGTCATCGTATTCATTCATGCTGTCTATGTTTAGTTCCAATATTTCTTTTTTTCTAATTAAAAAATCATTGATATACAATTTACATTGAACATTTATTAGTTTCAGATGTACAATATAATAATTTGATATTTGCATATATTGTGAAAGGATTATCATCATAAGTATAGTAACATTCAGCACTATACATAATTACAAAAATGTGTTTTCTTTTTTTAAAAATATATCTTTATTGTTGAACATATTAAAAGATGTCTTCCTTTTTCCCCCATTGACTTACCTGCTTCCACCTTGTCCTGAGGCTTTCACTGCACTGCTGTCTGTATCCATAGGTTATGCACATATGCATATAAGTTCATCAGTTAATCTCTTCCCACCCCTTTTCCCTCTGATATACATCAGTTTGTTACATGTTTCAATGAATCTGGGTCTATTTTGTTTGTCAATTTACTATGTTCATTAGATTCCACCTATAAGTGACATCAAGTGATACTGGTCTTTCTCTGACTGGCTTATTTCACTTGGCATAACATTATCTATGTCCCTCCAAGCTTTCAAAGGGTAAGAGATCCTTCTTTTTTGCAGCTGCATATTATTCCATTGTGTAAATGTATCACTATTTTTTTAATCCATTCATCTACTAATGGACACTTGGGCTATTTCCAGCTCTTGACTAATGTAAATCTTAACTGTTGTGAACATAGGGGTGCATATATTCTTTCTAATTGGTGTTTCCAACTTCTTAGCATATATAACAAGAAATGGGATAACTGGGAGTAATGGCAGTTCCATTTTTATTTTTTATGAAGAAACTCCACACTGTTTTTCATAGTGGTTGTACAAGCCTCAATACCCACCAACAGTGTACTAGGATTTCTTTTCCTCCACATTGTCACCAGCACTTATTGTTTGTTGATTTATTGATGTTAGCAATTCTGATAGGTGTGAGATGGTAATTCATTGTCATTTTAATTTGCATTTTTCTGATGATTAGTAACATTGAGCATTTTTACATATGTCTCTTGGCCATTTGTATATCCCCTTTGGAGAAGTGTCTATTCAGGTCTTGTGGACATTTTTTAATTAGATTATTTATCTTCCTTTTGTTGAGCTATATTAGTACATTATATATTTTCGAAATTAACCCCTTATCAGATGTATTGTTAATTATATTCTCCCATAGAGTGGACTCCCTTTTCATTTTGATGCTGGATTCCTTTGCTGTGCAGAGGCTTTTAATTTCAATTTAATCCCATTTGTTTATTTTCTCCTTTGTTTCTCTTGCACTAGGAGATGTATCTGTAAAAATTCTGCAACATAAGATATCTGATATTTTATTGCCTATGTTTTCTTCTGGGATTTTTATGGTTTCATGACTTACATTTAAGTCTTTTATTTATTTTGTGTCTGTTCTTATGTATGGTGTAAGGTGGTGATCTAGTTTCTTTTTTTTTTTTTTTAAATATATCTTTATTGATTTTAGAGAGAGGAAAGGAGAGGGAGAGAGAGAAATAGAAACATCAACAACAAGAGAGTCATTGATTGAGCCTGCAACCCAGGCATGTGCCCTGACCGGTAATCGAACCCCGATCGCCTGGATCCTAGGTCGATGCTCAACCGCTGAGCCACGCCCAGCCAGGCTAGGTTCATTTGTTTTTTACATATACATGTACAATTTCCCCAATGCCATTCACTCCACTGTATGCTTTTCCCATCTTTGTCAAATATTAATTGAGTGTGATGGTTTGGCTCAATTTCTGGGTTCTCTGTTCTATACATTGATCTATATACCCATTCTCATGCCAGTACCAGGCTGTTTTGATTACAGAGGCCTTCTAATATAACTTGATATCTGGTATTGTGATCACTCCAATATTGTTCTTCTTTTCAAAAAAGCTGTGGGACATTTACATCATGAAATACTACGTAGCTATAAAGAAGAAGAATCTCGTACCCTTTGGACAGTATGGATGGAATTGGAGAAAATTATGCTAAGTGAAATAAGCCAGGCAGCAAAAGACAAGTATCACATGACCTCGCTTATATGTGGAATCTAAATAACTTAATAAACTGATGAACAGAATAGATTGAATGACATGGAAGCATATATCAGACTGATGAATGTCAGAGGGATGGAGGAGGGTGGGTGGGTGGAGGGGGAGAGAGTAACCAAAGAATTTATATGCATATATGCACAACCCAAGGACACGGACAATGGTGGGGAGAGGGACTGGGGAGGGGGAAGGGATGGGGTGGAGCGGGTCATTGGAGAGAAAAAGGGACATCTGTAATAATTTTAGCAAAAATAAAATTAAAAAAAAAAGAAAAATAGAAAAAATATCCTTGGTGAGGATTAACCCAAAGAAGTTAACATGTTTAGGTGGTAGGGACATAGGAGTCTATAACTTTTTCTATTTTGTAGAACATTTCTGTATGCTAGAAATGTTTCAAAAATAAAATAACAATGAATAAAAAAAAAATTTCTACAGCTATTCCAAATCTTTTTTGGTTCCATATAAATTTTTGGAGTGTGTGTTCTAGATCTGTGAAATACGTCGTTGGTATTTCAATAGTGATTGCTTTAAGTAGTATAGATATTTTAATATACTACCAGTCTAGTAATCCATGAACATGGTATATTCTTCCATTTGTTTATATCTTTCTCTATTTCTTTTTTCAGTGTCCTATAGCTTACTGAGTACATCTCTTTTACTGCCTTGGTTAAGTTTATTCTTAAGTATCTTAATTTTTTTTGTTGCAGTGGTAAATGGGATTGACTTAAATTTCTTTTTCTGAGAAGTCATTTTTGTTGTATAAATAGCCATCAATTTCTAGGTGTTAATTTTGTATTCTGCTACATTGCCAAACTTATATATTAAATCTTGTCATTTTTTGGTGGAGTCTTTAGAATTTTCTATGTACAATATCATGTCATCAGCAGATAATCACAGTTTTACTACCTCCTTTCCAATAGGGATGCCTTTTCTTTTTTCTTCTTGTCTGATTTCCTTGGCTAAGACTTCCAGTATTATGTTGAATAAGAGTGATGAAAGCAGAAAACCCTGTCTTGTTCCTTTCTTACGGAGAATGCTTTTAGTTATTGTCCATTGAGCATGATGTTGGATATGGGTTTGTCATACATGGACTTTGGTATGTTGAGGTTTGATACCTTTATTTCCATTTTGCTGAGAATTTTTATATAAAAAAATGGTTGTTGGACTTTGTTGAATGCTTTTTATGTTTATCGATATGATCATGTGATTTCTGTCTTTCAATTTTTTTATGTGATGTCTTACATTTATTGATTTGTGAATATTGTACCCACCTTGCATCCCTGGAAGAAATCGCACTTGGTCATGGTTTATGATATTTTTCATATATTGCTGAATCTTATTTGCTAATATTTTGTAGAGGACTTTAGCAAATATGTTCATCAGTGACATTAGCTTGTAGTTCTCTTTCTTTGTGGTGTCTTTGTCCAGTTTTGGGATTAAGATAATGCTGGTTTCATAAAAAGAGCTTGGAAGTGTTCCTCCTATTGGATTTTTTTGCAATGGTTTGAAGAGGATAGGTGTTAGGTCTTCATTGAATGTTTGGCAAAACTATCCTGTGAAGCCGTCTAGACCAAGGCTTTTGTTTGCTGGGAGTTTTTAAATTACTGCTTTAATTTCATTAGTTT
Source organism: Miniopterus schreibersii (assembly GCF_964146895.1). Classification (NCBI taxonomy): domain Eukaryota; kingdom Metazoa; phylum Chordata; class Mammalia; order Chiroptera; family Miniopteridae; genus Miniopterus; species Miniopterus schreibersii. The sequence continues at coordinate 48,799,689 of NC_138104.1, forward strand.
TTATTCAGCCTACTCAGATTTTCTCATTTTTCGTGGTTCAGTTTTGGAAGGCTGTATTTTTCTAGGAATTCATCCATTTTATCCAGGTTGTCCAGTTTGTTGGTATATACTTGTTCATAGCATTTGCTTATAATCCTTTGTATTTATGTGATGTCAGTTGTTACTTTACCTCTTTTATTTCTGATTTTTTAAATTTGGTTTCTCTCTGTTTCTTCGTGAGTCTATCTAAAGATGCATTGGTCTTGTTTAGCTTTTCAAAGAACTAGCTCTTGGTTTCATTCATCTTTGGTTGTTGTTGTTTTTTGTCTCTGTCATTCATTTCTGCTCTGATATTTCTTATTTCTGTCCTTCTACTTACTATTAGCTTTTCTTTTTGTTCTCTTTCTAATCCTCTAAGTCATAGAGCTACATAATTTATTAGAAGTTTTTCTCTTTTTTGCGGTAAGTCTGTAATGCTATAAACTTTTCTCTCAGGAATGCTTTTTCTGTGTCCCATAGATTTGGGGTTGTTGTGTGTTCATTTTAGTTTGTTTCCAGGAAATTTTTGATTTCTTTTTTGTTCTCATTGGTAACCCATTCATTGTTCATTACCATGATATTTGATATGTGTTTGAATATTTTGTGGCGTTTTATTGTAGTTGGTTTCTAGTTCCAAGACACTATGATCTTAGAAATTGCATGATAATAATTTCAACCTTTGTGAACTTATAAAGACTTATTTTGTGACTTAACATATGGTCTGTCTTTGAGAATGTCCCTTGTGTGCTTGAGAAGAATTTATATTTCCTGCTTTGTGGTGGAATGTTCTGTAAATGTCAATTAATCCATCTGATCTAGTTTGCTATTTAATGTATCTGTTTCCTTGTTGGTTTTTTGTCTGGAAGATTGAACCAGTGATGTTATCGGGGTGGTAAGATCCCATATTTTGACTGTATTGCTGTTGATCCGTCCCTTAAAGTCCTCCAAGAGCTTTTTTATATACTTAGGTGCTACTATATTGGGTGCATATATTTTTACTTGGGTTATATTCCCTTGTTGTATTGAGCCCTTTAGGGTTACTTAGTGGTTTCCTTTGCTTTGAAGTCTATTTTGTCAAATATAAATATTGCTACTCCTGTTTATTTCCCTTTTCATGGTAAATTTTATTTCCATCCCTTCCTTTTCATTCTGTGTGAGTCTTTTACTATGAAATGAGTCTACTGTAAATAAGATATATATGGGTCATGTTTTCTTATCCATTCAGCTACCTTATGCCTTTTTTTTTAAATGAGATATTTTATTTATTTATTTATTTTAAATATATCTTTATTGATTTCAGAGAGAGGAAAGGAGAGGGAGAGAGAGAGAGAGAAACATCAATGATGAGAGAGTCATTGATCAAGCCTGCAACCTGGGCATGTACCCTGACTGGGAGTCACACCCTGATTGCCTGGATCCCAGGTAGACACTCAACCACTGAGCCACATCCGGCAGGGCTACCCTATGCCTTTTAATTGGAGCATTTAAGCCATTTACATTTAAGGTTATTGATAGGTACTTTTTTGCCATTTTAATTCTTTATGCTTTTGTTGCTCTCTCTCTCTCTCTCTCTCTCTCTCAATTCTTCTTACAACTGTCCCTTTAGCATTACGTGAAGTGCTGGTTTGGTGATAACAAATTCTTTAGCTTTTTTTTCTTTCTGGGAAGCTCTTTATTTCACCATTTTAAATGATAGCTTTGCTGGGTAGAGTAGTCTTGGTTTCAGTCCCGGGCCTTTCATTACTTTGTATACTTCATTTCACTCCCTCATGGCTTGAAGTCCTTCTATTGAGAAATCAGCTGACAGTCTAATGGGATCTTGCTTGTAGGTAACTTTCTGTCTCTCTCTTGCAGCCTTTAAAAGTATTTTTTTGTCTTTAATGTTTGCCATTTTAAGCCTGATGTTTCTATCTGTGGGTCTTTTTGGGTTCATTTTTATTCAGACTTACTGTTTTTCCTGATGATGACTTTTTCCTTCACACATTAGGGAAATTTCCTGTCATTATTTCTTCAATCGGGTTCTCTATTCTTTGCTCTGATTCTTCTCCTCCTATCATATGAATGTTATGTTTCATGTTACTCCAAAGATCCCTTAAGCTCTCCTCCTGCCTTTTTTTCCCCTGTTGCTGTTCTGAATGGGTGTTTTTCTCTATCTTGTATTCTAAATCACTGATTTGTTATTTCTCTTCTTCCAGTGTGCTGTTGATTCCTTCCAAAGTATTTTTTATTTCTGCTATGCCATTCTCCATTTTCACTTGATTTACCTTCATGGGTTCTACCTCTTTTTCGATGCTGGTGTAGTTATTATTACGTTCCACAAATTTCTTATTAAGTCACTTGTAGTTCTCACTAAATTGTTTGAGCACCTTTATAACCATTACATCAAATTCTTTATCTGACAAATTGGTTGCTTCCATTTCACTTATTTCCTTTTCTGGCAATTCCTCCTTTTTTTTTTTCATTTGGGGGTGTTTCTTTGTCTCTCTATCTTTGCTGTCCCTTTGTATTTATTTCTATGTACTAGATCAAACTGCTATGCCTTCAAGTTTGAAGTCTCTTAGTTCATCTGAGCTGGGTGCTCTAAGAATGCCACTTTTTTTGAGTTATTTTGGTTCTCCTGTTGTAACTGGTTCTTGCATATTGTTGTCCCATTCGTGGATGCAATGTCCACTCACACTGGCTGACTGTGAGACTCACCTTAGACTATGTTGTGGGAGCTGTTGTGGAGGTGCTGACAGAACAGAACAAATTGAACAAAAGAAAAGAAAAGAAAAGAAAGAAATAAAACAAAAATATGCATAAGACCCCTGCTACAACAACAGGAAGTAAAAAAGAAGAGGGAATTAGTGACTGCTTCCCGACCAGCAGTACCTTCTTGACATGTTGTGCATAACCTCCCTGCTGGCTTGCCTGCAGTGCCTCTTCAACAAGACCTGTAAGGCCTGCCAGCCTGCCTTTCTGACTCCTTTATGCAGAGTGACCAGCTTGCCTGCTTACCTGGCCTACAGCCCTGACATAGTGCACATGTCCCTGCCATCGTGACCCCACACCTCCAAAAAACGGGCCTGCCATCAGGACCTGGCTGATGGATCCATGAGACTACCCGAAATGAGGCCATGTTCACACCCTGCAGCCTTGACTTGTACTCCAGACAACTGGCACAATAAAATGAGGAGACAAGGAAATAATACCTAAATAAAAGAAAAGGAGAAATTGCCAAAGATGAAATGGAGGCAAGCAATTTATCAGATATATAATACAAAATAATAGTTATAAGAATATTCAATCAACTTAATAAAAATCAATTGGAAATGAAGAATGAGCCCGGCCGGGTGTGGCTCAGCGGTTGAGCGTCGACCTAAGATCCAGGCGATCAGGGTTCGATTCCCGGTCAGGACACATCCCAGGTTGCAGGCTTGATCAATGACTCCCTCATTATTGATGTTTCTGTCTCTCTCTCTCCCTCTCCTTTCCTCTCTCTGAAATCAATAAAGATATTTAAAAAGAAAAAAAAAAGGAAATGAAGAATGAAATAGCTGAAGTAAAGAATACACTGGAAGGAATCAACAGTAGATTAGAAGTAGCTGAGGGCCAAATCAGTGAATTAGAAGACAGGGTAGAAAAAAACACCAAATCAGAGCAGCAATTAGAAAAAACAAAAATTTAAGGGCACTGAGGACAACATGAAAAATAATAATATCAGCATTATAAGGGTGTCAAAAGGAGAAGAATACAAGAAAAGTTTTGAGATCGTGTTTGAAGAAATAGTGACAGAAAACTTCCCTAACCTGGTGAAGGAAAAAGTTACTCAATTTCAGGAAACACAGAGTGTCCCAATCAAAATGAACTCAAAAAGGCCCATGCCAAGACACAACATAATTAAAATGGCAAACATTAAAGATAAAAAATAAAATCTTAAAAGCTGCAAGAAACAGACAGAAAACTATCTACAAGAGAGCATCCATCAGACTGACAGCTGATTTCTCAATAGAAACATTTCAAGATGAAGGGAGTGGCACAAAGTATTCAAATTTATAAAAAATATGGGATTGAACCTAAGAATATTCTATCAAGCAAGACTATCATTCAAAATTGAAGGTGAAATAAAGAGCTCTGCAGATAAAAATGGCTAAAGAAGTTCATTAGTACCAAAATAGCACTGCAAGAAATGTTAAAGGGGCTGGTGAAAGAAAGAAAAAGGAAGGAAGGAAGGAAGGAAGGCAGGAAGGAAGGAAGGAAGGGAGGGAGGGAGGGAGGGAGGGAGGGAGGGAGGGAGGGAGGGAGGGAGGGAGGGAGGGAGGAAGGAAAGAAGAAGAAGAAGAAGAAGAAGAAGAAGAAGAAGAAGAAGAAGAAAAGGAGGAGGAGGAGGAGGAGGAAGAGGAGGAGGAGGAGGAAGAGGAGGAAGAAGAAATGTAAAGAGAGGAACACAGACATAAACAAAGAATGGCAATAAATAAGTACCTATCAATAATAACCTTAAATGTAAACAGCTTAAATGCTCCAATCAAAAGACATAGGGTAGCTGAATGGATAAAAAAACACGACCTATATATATGCTGTTTACAAAAGACCCACCTCAGAACAAAAGACTCACACAGGATAAAAGTGAAGGGACGGTAAAAAAATTTTCCATGGAAATGGAAATGAAAAAAATCTGGGGAAGCAATACTCATATCTGACAAAATAGACTTCAAAATGAAGACTGTAATGACAAACAATGAAGGTTACTACATAATCCTAAAGGGGTTGATCCAACAAGATGATATAACTCTGATAAACATATATGCACCCAATATAAGAGCACACAAATATATAAAAAAGACTTCTGGAGGACTTTAAGGGAGATACTGACAGCAATACAATCATAGTAAGAGACTTTAACACCCCACTCACATCACTGGATAGGTCTTCCAGACAAAAAATCAGCAAGGACACTATGATCTAATTGACACACTAGATCAGATGGAATTAACATTTACAGAACATTCCACCACAAAGATACAGAATATATATTCTTTTAAAGTGCACACCATATGTTCCCAAAGATAGACCATATGTTAGGACACAAAGCAAGTCTCTACAAGTTCAAGAAGCTTAAAATCATATCAAGCATCTTCTCAGCAAGGACATGAAATTAGAAATCAACTACAATAAAAAGACTAAAAAACATTCAAACACGTGGAAGCTATATAACATGCTATTAAACAATGAATGGGTTACCAAAGGCATCAAGGAAGAAATAAAAACTTCTTAGAGAAAAATGAAAATGAACACACAACAACCAAAAATCTTTGGGACACAATGAAAGCAGTCTTGAGAGGGAAATTCATAACACTAAAGGCTTACCTCAAAAAAAAAATAAAAATAAAATCTTTTAATAAATTATCTAACCCTATAACTTGAAAACTTAGAAAGAAAACAAGAAAAGCCAAAGTAAGTAGGAAGAGGGAAATAGTAAAGATCAGAGTGGAAATAAATGGAGACTAAAAAGCAATACAAAAGATTAATGAAACAAAAATTGGTTCTTTGAACCTTTAGCCATACTTATCACGAAACAAAGATAAAGGACCTGAACAAACAAAATCATAAATGAAAGATGTCAAGTAACAACTGACCCAACAGAAATACCAAGGAATATAAGAAAATACTATGAAAAACTATACACCATCAAGCTGGGTAACCTGGACAAAATGGACAAATTCCTAGAAAAATACAACCTTCCAAAACTCAATCAGGAAGAGTAAGAAAACCTGAATAGCCTGATAACTGCTGATGAAGTTAAAGAGGTAATCAAAAGGCTCATAAAAGATTATGGGACCAGACGACTTCACAGGGGAGTTTTACCATACATTCAAAGATAAACGGACAGCTAACTTCCTCAAACTTTTCCAAAAAAATCCAAGAGGAAGGAACACTTCCAAGCCCTTTTTATGAGGCCAGCATGAGCTTAATTCTAAAATCAGATAAAGGCACTACAAAGAAATAGAATTACAAGCTAATATCACTGATGAACATATTTGCTAAAATCCTCAACAAAATATTAGCAAATCGGATCCAGCAATGCATTAAAAAGATCATACACCATGACCAAGTGGGATTTATTCAAGGGATGCAAGACTGGTACAATATTTGCAAATCAATAAATGTCACTTGATTTGTTTACTTCACATAAACTAATTGAAAGACAAAAATCACATGATTATATAATAGATGCAGCAAAAGCATTCAACAAAATCCAACACCCATTTTTGATAAAAAACTCTCAGCAAAGCAGGAATTGAGGGAATATACCTCAACATAATAAAGGCCACATATGACAAATCTATAGCCAACATCATACTCAATGATCAAAAACTAAATACATTTCCCCTTAGAATAGGAAAAAGACAGGGATGTGCAATTTTACCACACTTATTCAACATAGTACTGAAAGTCCTTGCCACAGCCATCAGACAGGAAGAAACTAAAAGGCATTCAAATTGGAAAAGAGGAAGTAAAACTGTCATTATTTGCAGATGACATGATATTGTATATAGAAAACCCTAAAGACTGCACACACACACACAAAAAAAACTACTAGATTTAATAAATGAATTCGGCAATGTAGCAGGATACAAAATTACACACAGAAATCCCTATAAATCCCTCACCAATAGTAAGGTCACAGAAAGGGAAACTAAAATAGCAATACAATTTACCACTGAAAAAAAATTAAGATAATTAGGAATAAACCTAACCAATGAGATAAAAGACCTGTACTCAGAAAACTACAGAACATTGACAAAAGAGATAAAGGAAAATACAAACAATTGGAAGAATATACCATGTTCATGCATTGGTAGAATTAACATCATAAATATGTCCATACTGCCCAAAGCAATCTACACTATAAATGCAATGCAATACCAATTAAAATACCAATAGCATACTTCACAGACCTAGAGCAAACACTCCAAAAATTTATATGAAACCAAAAAATAACCCAAATAGCCATGGCAATCTTGAAAAAGAAGAACAAAGTTGGAGGGATCACAATACCAGATATCAAGTTATACTACAAAGCCACTGTAATCAAAACAGCCTGGTACTTGCACAGTAACATTCATGTAGGTCAATGGAACATAACAGTACCCAGAAATCAAAGCAAACCTTTATGCTCCATTAATATTTGACAAAAGAGCATACAATGGCATAAAGACAGTCTCCTCAACAAATGGTGTTGGGAAAATTGGATAGGTACGTGCAAAAAAATGAAGCTAGACCACCAACTCACACCATACACAAGAATAAACTCAAAAATAGATAAAAGACTTAACTGTAAGACGTGAAACCAGAAAAAATGCTAGAAGAAAACATAGCCCACAACATCTCAGACATCTCTCACATCAATATATTTGCCAATACATCTCCTAGGGCAAAAGAGACAAAGGGGAAAATAAACAAGTGGCACTACATCAAAATAAAAAGCTTCTGCATAGCAAAAGAAAGCATCAACTAAATGAAAAGGGGGCCCACTGTATGGGAAAACATATTTGACAGTGATGCAGCTGATAAAGGGTTAATATCCAAAATATATAAGGAACTCATACAACTTAACAAAAAGATGAAAAACCATCCAATTAAAAAATAGGCAAAAGACCTAAATAGACACTTCAAAATCGAATACAAATGGGCCAAGAGGCATATGAAAAAACGCTTAAAATCACTAATCATCAGAAAGATGCAAATTAAAACAACAGTGAGATATCACCTCACACCTGTCAGAATGGCTACCATCAACAAATCATCAAATGACAACTGCTGGTGAAGATGTGGAAAAAAGAGAAGCTTGGTTCACTGCTGGTGGGAATGCAGACTGTTACAGCCACCAGGAAAACAGTATGGTGGTTCCTCAAAAAATTAAAAATGGAACTGCCTTTTGACCCAGTGATCCCACTTCTAAGAATATATCCTAATAAACCCAAAACACCAATTGAAAGAACTTATGCACCGCTATGTTCATAGCAGCACAATTTACATTAGCTAAGATCTGGAAACAACCCAAGTACCAATCAGTAGATGAGTGGATAAAAAAAAGCTGTGGTACATTTACACCATGGAATACGATGCAGTTGTAAAAAAGAAGGATCTCTTACCCTTTGGGACAGCATGGATGGACCTGGAGAGGATTATGCTAAGTGAAATAAGCTGGTCAGAGAAAGACAATTCCCACAAGATCTCACTCATACACGGAATCTCATGAACAAAATAAACTGATGAACAAGATAAATACAGAGATAGAACTGTGAAGCCATCAGATGAATTTCAGAGGGAAGGGGGGTTTGGGGAGTGTGTGGGGGAGAGTAATCAAGTGCTTAGTTGCATATATACATGACCTATGGACACATACAATAGTGTGTAGAAGACATGGGGTATGCAGGGGTGGATGCTTGGTGAGGGGGGATCAATGGAGTGAAAAATGGAACATCTGTAATACTTTCAACAGTAATAAAAAAAAGAAGAGAGAATTAGGAGAGAATTATAGAAGAAAAGAAAGAAGAAAGAAAATACAGGGAGTAAAAAAGGGAAAAAAACATGAATATGAAGGGTCAGAGATGAAATAAAGAAAATAAGAATAAAGGATAGGGGAAGGAAAATGGTATAAAATAAAAGAGGAAGAAAGAAATCTGAGGAAGAGAATAGAGGAGAAAACAGACCCAAAATAAGAAAAGGACAAAAGATGAGAAAGTAGTAGAAGAAGAAAAAAAAATAGAGTAAGAAAGAGAAAAATTAGTTATATGAAGAAATAATAGAGTAAAATAATAACCAATCGACAAAGAAGTTGATTATAAAACAAACAAACAAAAAGTTTTAAAACGGGGAAAAAAAAGAAAATTGAAAAGAAAAAGAAAAAGTGGTGTTCATCTCAACAGTTTAGTGCCTTCTGAGAGCTCCCTTTGGTTCCTACTCTTCAGATGACTGTGGCTGACTGGTCTCTCTGCCAATGCTGGACATCCCGGAAGATACTTAGGAGCTAACCACAGTCGGAAACTGTCCTCCTTTAGCTTTCAGCAGCCTGTTTGAAGCCCCAAGCAATCCACAGTCTGTGTCTGTCACCTCATAGCTTGATTGTGCCTGGTCAGGGCCAAGCTGCACTCTAAGGCAAGTTTCTTAGCAGCAGGGAACACAGGGCTGGGTCAGCAAACTTCCCCAGGTTTCCTGGGCTCCACCTCCTCCTGCCTTCTCCTGACTGCCAGCAGTCAATTTTAATCATTCAAAAGTCTGTTTCTGAAAGGGCTCCAGGTGGAATAGGGAGTACAGACCTCTGGGTCTCCCACGAGTGGGAGGTGCTGTTCAGATTTCAGGGAAAGTGGTGGGTGGATTTCTCCATCCCAGAGCTACTCCTCTGAGAGTGTACCAGAATATTACTCTCCCCTGCGCTGGGTGGAGAGCCTCCTATGCAGTCTAGTGGGATAAGCTTGATACCTCGTTTCTATCAGCTTTCTCATGCTGGGGAAGAACCAGTCAGGTTCCGGGGATAGTGGGGTGGATGGCCCCACTCCCTATCCTTTCTGTGAGCTTCCTGAGACTGCTCAAATCCATAGGCTTGAGCTCCGGTGCTATCTCCTCAGTAAGGGTCCAAATGTAGGGTGTGACAGGCAGGGCTTCTGAGGGTGTGGCAGGCTGTATCACCTAGGGTGGAGTGACTTTTGGGAGGGGCTAGTGCCCCTCAGGAAAAATGGCCATTTTGGTTTGGGGGGCGTATGACTCCTGGCTGCTGCTTTTCCATGTCTCCCCCTAATCTTCCCTCCCCAGCCTCTCCTTAGGCACCTCAAGGCACCTCGAGACCACACTGCCCTCCCTCCTCCAAAGCCTAGGTGTAATGCAAGAGATCAAGTCCAGGAAGGTTCACACTGGATCTGGACAGACTGAAGAAAAATTGAGGAACTTAAGGAGACATGCCTTTATTCAGCAGTGGCTGGCTGAGTGAGCATACACAGGAGACAGACCATACCTCGGAAAGTCCTGGGCCGGGTTTATAGGAACAAGAACAAAAGTGACTCTCAGGCAAGGATGACGTCAGACATTACCTCAGCTAACATGGCGTCTGCTATAACTATGCTATATCATGCTTATATAACTGGCAATTTCTGCTGGCAGGTGGCAAGGGAGCCTAAGTGTTTCCATTTTCCCCAGCTAGGGTAAGTAGCTGCAGATGAAACTCCTGTGCTCTGGGTTTAAAAAAACACACTAAAGAACTGTGGCTTTAACTCTGACCTGCTCTGGATTCCCTTTCATGGCTGGACGTTAGGTGGGCTGCTTGGTCTTGGATCTGGTGTTTGTGGCTGTGGAGCCCAGCCTGGGTTCCGAGGCTGGAGATTTTCAAGGAAATAACCCTCCCATAGATGAGAGATCCCTCCTCATTCTTGGCCTCCCACCTGTGGAAGCTGGGTCACCCACTCTCCAGACCTTGCCCTTCCTAACAATCTCCAGGTGTTTTATGTCTTTCCTTGATACAGGTCTCCTCCTTAGCTGGACCTAAGTTGGTAATTCCGGGTGAATGTTCCCCAATTTTGTCTGGCCCTGGGAGGAGGTGCAAGAAGGATATGCCTATGTGGCTGCCATCTTCTCTCTCCCAAAAATGTGTTTTATTATGATGAAAACTTTTAAGATATACATTTTTAAGCAAATTTTAAATATGTAAAACTGCATTGCTAACCATTGTTACCATGTTTTATATTACATTCCAATGACTTATTTATTTTATAATGGAAAGTTTGTACCTTTTGACTTCCTTTGCCATTTAGCCCAAACCCCACCTCCTGCATCTGGCAATAAGACATTTATTCTCTGTGTCTATGACCTTTTTCTTTTGTTGTTTTGTTAATTCTATATATATACACACACACACACATATATATTCACATCTTCTTTACCTCTACATCCATCAGCGAACAATGATGTTTTTTTCCATATCTTGGCTATTGTAAATAGTGGTGCAGTGAGCACGAGGGTGACTATATAATTTTAAATCAGATTTTTTTTGAATAAATGCCCAGAAGTGGCATTGCTCAATCATATGGCAATTAAATTTTTAGTTTTTTGGGACCTTCATATTGTTTTCCATAGTGGCTACACCAACTATATTCCCACCAACATGGCACAAATGTTCCCTTTTCTCCTCATCCTTTCTAACACTTGTTATTTGTTGTCTTTTTGATAATAGCCAATCTATAATGTGTGAGGTGATATCTCATTGTGGTTTTATTTTGCATTTCCCTGATGATTAGTAATGTTGAGCATCTTTCTGTGTACTTGTTGGCCATTTGTATGTTTTTATTTTAATTTGGAAAAATGTCTATATATCTTCTGTTTATTTTTAATGGAATTATTCTTTTGATATTTAGCTATATTACACTTTTGGATACATTTTGGATATTAACCCTTTATCATACATAAGATGTGCAAATACTTTCTTGTTCAATAGATTGTCTTTTCATTTTGTTGATAAATTTCTTTGCTGTGTAGAAACTTTTTAGTTCTATGTAGTCTCATTTGCTTAATTTTTGCATTTGTTCCCTTTGCTTTTGGAGTCATGTCTAAAAAATCATTGCCAAGACTTATGCAAAAAACAAGCTTACTGCTGTGAAAAATAGTAAAGAAAACCTCAACTAAAATTATACTTGGGAAGACCTGTAGAGGGAGCACTCATGACTTACCACCTGATGTCAATTACCCCAAACAGTAAGTTCAATTACCCTAAACAGAAAAATGACAACGACAGACCTCAACAGCAAGAAGCCTCAGTTACAGACCCCAACAGGAAGAGATATACCTTGTACTCCCAAACAGAAAGTTCAAGAACTTTACTACTCCAGCATGAGGAAGGAATATTTTCCTCTTGCCCAGAAACAAGCTCAGCCAATTGAAATACCACAGCTCATCCAAGGAGAAGAAACCATCACCTGAACTCCTACTTTTCTCCAATTAACTTTTATTTCTTTATTGCTTATGACTTTGTTGCTCCACCTTGCTTTAAAAGGTAGATGAGATACTGCTTGATATTTGAATCATTGATTCCAGGATAGTATGAGACTAATTCCAGTCCATCAGTCCATTGCATGTGTGGTCCACATGAATGTGCACCATGTGGGTGAGTGCAGAGAGTGAGAGTCCACCCCCTGCAACAAGAGTCCCAAGAGGGCAAGAGGGCCAAGAGAGGGAAGTGTCTTTGTTCAGAAGCATATGTATCTTAGATTTCCTGCCCTTTCAGTGGCCACTCTTATTCTGGCGAATGACCTGCTCCAAGGTGTGACTGACAGGTAATCCCCTATCCTGCATCATTCAGACCTTACTGGGTGTACATCTATTCTTTATTTGTACAGTCCCTTCCCCCACGATCTGCAGGAAACAGACCTGGAGAGTGTTAAACTGCAGCTTTCTAGCAAAGCTATACAAATGACATGATTATATCATCTGGCCTTCCCTTTGCTCCTTTCCTGTTAATAAACTATTAACTGGGTTAATTATAACACTATCAATTTGGCTCTGAAAAAAACCAAAGTCTAGCTAAATGAAATGGAACTTTTATATTGAAAGAATTGAGCATGCTACTTTTCAATACAACTGCTTATTTTATACTTAAGAACTATAGGATTGGAAGCTGCAGATATCTAAAAAGATGGCAAAGTTTTATTTAAAATGGCATAGAATTACAGTGGCCATTATGGGGAACATTCAAATTAGATAATATTACTCATTTAAAAAATGAACTTAAGAACAAAGAGTCCCAAGTAGAACAGACAGAATGAGATGTTTACTTTAAATGGTATGCAGATTACAAAAAGCTTCCAGATTCCAAAATAGCTTCATTAAAGGACTTATTATGAAAAGCTAATAAAACTTAAAAAGACAAAAGCTATACAAAACAAAAGAAAATAGGATGTGACTTCTACTGCTCCCCTATTATCCTTTTTATCTAAGTACTCACCTTATTAATACCCTGCTGGAACTGCTAATTTATCCCCTTATATAGACAAAAGGATGCTAAAATAAAAGTGTAATATTTCCAGAAATATTTAGTTTGCCCTGGCTGAAACTTGGTAAAATATTTTAAAGGATTTAATAACACTATGATCATAAATTTGGCCAAGTTGGAAGATAATATTTAGAGCCAGATGGGATTATTTTTGGCTGTCTTCCCTAAGCTAAAATGAAACTATGTACCTAGAAGGAAAGAAATAAATTAGAGAAAATGTAGTTAGAAGGGTGAGGCAGACTTTCTCACTGGGCTGCAATCTAGTTCATAAGGGAACCAAAAACAACTGTATTTGTCTGTCAAATTTCTGCAGGACCAAGGTGTGGCTATAGAAGTTCAAAATTCATCTGCTTTTTTGGCCAATTCCCTAAAATTAGGCCAAAATTTTATTTTTCAATGTCCTTGCATGTACTGTAAAGCATCAGGACATTGGAAATAAAATTCTCTTGCTCTTAAAATTTTAAATTAAATGGTGGCTAGTCTTTAAATATCTATATCATTTCCAAATAAGATAAAATATTGAAGAATTAATTAATTATTATATTGGTTCATCCACTTTTGGTTTGTGCTGCAGAGAAACTAAAAATGTTAGTAAAAATGTCTTGTGCCATACTAAGAAGTTTTCTATGAGGAAACATGTTTCTAGGAACTATAAAAGTTTTTGTAAGACTGTCAATCCACAAAAATGTTAATGTAAAAGACAGTTTACAATTGCTTACGTCTTAGTTTTCACTAGAAACTAAGACTTCTAAAAGTTAATAATTATAACTAACGTATCTAATTAAAGCAACTAGAAATAATAAAGGACACAGCTTTGTATTCCAGGAAGGTAGAATGTGCTTTGGCTAAGAAAAGTTATAAGGTATGGATATGTATTTTTGTTAAGGGAAATGAGAGTACTTTTGTGTAAATTAGAATTTCTGGTTATGAAAGACAAGCTAAATGTATACCAAATGTGGAAGAAACAAAGATAATTTTATTTTGCATAGCCAAGTGGGTAAAACGGAATTTTTATTTTAAAGGTTTTAAAATAAACACTGATATCAATAATGGACTTAGGTTTAAATAAAATGAAAACTTAGTTTTTAAAATATTTTTTTATTGTTGACAGTATTACAGAAGTCCCTCATTTTGCCATTTGCCTCCTCCACCCACCCCTGCCCTACCCCAGGCATTCACTACACTTAAGCCTGTGTCAATGGGCTATGCATATATGTATATAAGTTCTTTGGTTAATCTCTTCCCATCTCCCCACCCACCTCCCCTCTGAGATCTGTCGGTCTCTACCATGCATCCATGCCTCTGGACCTATTTGTTGGTCAGTTTATGTTCATTAGTTTCCACATATACGTGAGATCATGTGATATTTGCCTTTCTCTGAGTGGCTTATTTCACTTAGGATAATACTCTCCAGGTTCATCCAGGCTATCACAAAGGGTAAGAGATCCTTCTTTTTTAGAGCTGCACAGTATTCCATTGTGTAAATGTACAACAACTTTTTTATTCACTGATCTACTGATAGGCATTTTGGTCTATTTCCTGATCTTAGCTATTATAAATAGTGCTTCTATGAACAGAGGGGTGCATATATTCTTTCTGATTGATGTTTCAGGATTCTTAGGACATATTCTTAAAAGTGGGATTGCTGGGAAAAAGGAGAGTTGCATTTTTAAATTTTTTTAGTGAATTCAATAGTGTTTTCTATAGTGACTGCACCAATCTGCATTCCCACCAGCAGTGTGCTAGGGTTTCCATATATGCATATATGCATAATCCATGGACACAGACAAGTGTGGAGACCTGTGGTTGGACATGGGCTGGATGGAGGAGTACAAAGTGGGGGAGGAAGTGGGGGACATTTGTAATACTGTCAAGAAAAAAGTTGTGCTTTACATATTTAGTACCACTATACTGTGTGCATAAATGTTTACAAGGGTTATATATATTTGTTGGATTGTTCCCCTTATCATTATGTAGTGTCCTTCTTAATCTCTTACTGTATGCTTGGTTTTAAAGTCTATTTTTACAGATATAAGTATTGCTACCTCAGCTTTGTTCTTATTTACATTTACATGAAATATATATTTTTTATCCCTTTACTTTTAGTCTGTGTGTATCTTTTGTTCTGACATGGGTATCATGTAGACAATATATATGGGTCACGTTTTCTTATCTATTCAGCTATCTTATGTCTTTTGATTAGAACATTTAAGCCATTTACATTTAAAATAATTGTTGCTAGGTTCATATTTATTGTTATCTTATTCTTTCAATTATGGTCCTCTGTTCTTTTTTTCTTTATCTTCTTCTATTTTGTAGAGAAGGTCCTTAAATGTTTCTTGTAATAGTGGTTTTGTGGTAATAAACTCCTTTAGTTTTTTCCTGTTTTGACGCTCTTTATTTCTCTTTAAATTTTAAATGATAGCCTTGTTGGCTAAAGTAGTCTTTGTAGGTCCTTGCTTATCATCACTTTGAATATTTCATGCCACTTCTAGAGTGAAATGTGTCTGTTGAGAAATCTGACAGTCCTATTTGTTTTAAAATTTACCTTTATTGTTGAAAGTATTACAAATCTCACCTGTTTCCCCCCATTGATTCTTTCCACCCTTCACTCCTCCCACCAGGCCTTCATCACACTATTGTTTGTGTCCAAGGGTTATGCATATATGCATTTAAATTCTTAAGTTACTCTCTCCCCACACACCCAGTCACCCCTCTGAGATTCGTCAGTCTGTTCCATGCTTCTTTGTCTCTGGATCTATTTTGTTCATTGGTTTATTTTGTTCCTTAGATTCCACATATGAGTAAGATCATGTGATACTTCTGTTTCTCTAACTGGTTTATTTCACTTAGTGTAATACTCTCCAGGTCCCATCATGCTATCTCATAAGGTAAGGGGTACTTCATTTTTACAGCTGCATAGTGTTCTATGGTGTAAATATCCGAGAAGATGCTTGATATAATTTCAATCTTCTTGAAGTTGTAAAGACTTGTTTTTTGTCCTAACATGTGGTCTATCTTTGAGAATATCCTATGTGCACTTGAGGAAAATGCATATTCTGCAGCTTTGGGGTGAAATGTTCTGTAAATGTCAATTAAATACATCTGATCTAGTGTGTCATTTAGAATCACTGTTTCCTTGTTGATTTTTTTGTCTGGAAGATGTATCCAGTAATGAAAATGGGGTGTTAAAGCCCCCTACTATGACTGTATTGCTGTTGATCTCTCCTTTAAAGTCCACTAGAAGATTTTGGTGGTGTGTTGTTTTTAGCCTGTGTGAGGCTTTTGTTGAGGTGAGTATCTTGGAAACAGCACATATTTGAGTCATGTTTTCTTCTCTATTCAGCTATTCTATGTTTTGATTGGAACATTTAATCCATTTATATTTAAGATTATTATTGATAGGTTCTTATCTATTGCCATTTTATTTCTTTATGCCTGTTTCTCATTCTATCTATTTCAACTTTTTATTACAACAGTCCTTTAACATTTCTTGCAATGCTAGTTTGGTGGTAATAAACTATTTTTTTGTTGTTGTTGTCCTGGAAAACTCTTTGTTTCACCATCTATTTTGAATTATATCCTTCCTGGATAGAGTAATCTTGGTTTCAGATCCTTGTTTTGCATTACCTTGAATACTCCATGTCATTCCCTTCTGACCTGTAGAGTTTCTGATGAAAAATCAGCTGACAGCCTTATGGGAGCTCCTTTGTAGGTAACAGATTGCTTTTCTCTTGCTGCCTTTAAGATTCTCTCTTCGTCTTCAATTTTTGGCATTTTAATTATGATTTGTCTGAGTGTCAGCCTCTTTGGGTTCTTCTTGCTTAGGACTCTCTTTGCCTCCTGAATTTGTGTGACTTTTTCCTTGACCAGTTTAGGGAAGTTTTCTGCCGTTTTTCTTCAAACAGCTTCTCTAACCCTTGCTTACTTTCTACATCTTCACGTACTCCTAAGATGTGAATATTATGTTTTATGTTGTCCCAAAGCTCCCTTATACTTTTCTGTTTTTTAACTGTTTTTTCTTTGTAGTTCACTGATTGAGTGATTTTTTTTCTACTCTGTCTTCTAATTTGCTAATATGATTCTCAGCTTCCATTACCCTACTCTTTATTCCTTCCAATGCATTTTTAATTTCTATTATGCCATTCTTAATTTCCTTCATAGTTTCCATTTTTTTTCCTCATGGTGTTGAGCATCCTTACAATCAGTATTCTGAACTCTATGTCTGATAGATTGCTTATCTCCTTTTCATTTATTTCTTCTTCTGGAGAATTCTTTTATTCTTTCATTTGGGGCTTGTTTTTTGGTCTCCCCATTTTGGCTGCCTGTTTGGATTTGTTTCTATGTATTAGGTAGATCTGCTAGGACTCCCAGTCTTTTGGATAGTCTCTCTTGCAGGCCAATGTCAGACACTGTTTGTGACTGGCCTTGAGTATCCTGTTTGAAGCCTTTGGCACTTCACAATTTGTAGTTCCCTCTGCTAGGGCTGGGGGTGTTTGGACAGGACCAAGATGTGCACCAACGTCTGATTTTACAAGCCCTGGGTCCAGAAGCAAATCAGGCAAAGACTCAATGTACCAACAAGTAATTTGTCACTCAGACTCTTAATGAGCCTCAGGCTATAGAAACTCCATGGGGGGTGGCTTATTAATATTCAGCCTCTCAATGAACCTCAGGCTGTAGATACTCCACAGGGTGTGGCTAGAGGTTTTCCAGCAGGGTGTGGCAATTGCTTCCCTGCCCTCGCCCCTGGGGCAAAAGCTGTTTGGAAGGTAAATAGCTACCTGAGAAATCTGTCCTCTGCTGTATGTGGGAATGACTCAGCACTGAGATCCAGAAGGCTGCCCTCTGAACTCTGTCCTTCAAGCCAGTGTCCCTGGATTCTCCTTATACTGCTCTTGTCCACTCTGCCCTCCCTCTGCCATAGCCCAAGGTGAGTGGCTACACACAAAACTTTTTGAGTTGGCCCTATAAGCGGGTGCGTATATTTTCAGTCATCTCTCCCTGTTAGACAGAAACTATGTTGCTTTTCACAGCCAGATTAACAACTGTGAGCAACTTTCTCAGTTCTGGTGCTCTGGGCTGGGGAGCCCAGCTTGTGGTTTAGACCCCAGAGTTCTTAGTGGGAACCCCTCACAACTGAAATATCCCTCCAGAACTTCAGCTGCTGACTGTGCGTGCCCAGCCAGAACTCTTGCACCTCTGCACTTCCTATCACTATATGCAGTCTCCATTTTTCTTCTTTGGTTATGAGGGTGCTATCCATCTAGTATTCAGTTGCAGTTGTTTATTCAGGATGGTTTTTCTATATTTTAGTTGTAGTTACAGGTTGGTCCTGGGAGAGTGTCAGTGTAGCTGCTGCTCAGTGCACCGCCATCTTGGAATCTAGAAAGCTGACAGTCTTATGAGAGCGTACCTGAAGGTAAATAACTCTTTTTTTTTGTAGCTTTTAAGATTCTCTCTTTGTCTTTAACCTTTGCCATTTTAATGATGATGTGTTTTGGAGTGGGCCTTTTTGACTCCACCTTGTTTGGGACTCTCTGCACTTCCAGGACTTGTGTATCTTTTCCCTTCACACGGTTAGGGAAATTTTTGATGATTATTTCTTCAAATTGGTTCCTGTTCCCTTGCTCTTACTCTTCTCCTTCTGGCACCACTATGATGTGAGTATTGTTGTGATTCATGTTATCCATCAGATACCTTAAACTATTTTCATTTTTTAAAATTATTTTTCTTTTTGGTGCTTTGATTGTGTGTTTTAATCTACCTTGTTTGCAAAATCACTGATTTGAACCTCTGCTTCATTCAACCTACTGTTTATTCCTTCAGGGTATTCTTTTTTTTTTTTTAAACATATCTTTACTGATTTCAGAGAGAGGAAAAGAAGGGGATAGAAAGAGATAGAAACATCAGTGATGAGAGAGTCATTGATTGGCTGCCCAGCCCGCAACCCGGGCACGTGCCCTGACCGGGAATTGAACCCCGATCTCCTGGATCCTAGGTCAATGCTCAACCGCTGAGCCACACCCAGCCGGGCCCTTCAGGGTATTCTTGATGTCAGATATTGTATGCTTCATTTCTGTGTGTTTTTTTAAAATTTATTTAATGTTTTCCATGTCCTTTTATATGCTATTGTAGTTCTCACTAAGTTCCTTTAGCATTGCTATAACCATTGCTTTGAGCTTGGTACCTGATAAATTGCTTATCTTCATTTCACTTAGGTCTTTTTGGAAAGTTCTCCTGTTCTTTCATTTGGGTTTGTTACTTTGTCTCCCCATTTCGGCTGCCTCTTTGTATTTGTTTCTATGTGTTAGATAGATCTTCTATGACTCCCAGTCTTTGTGGGTCGCCCTTACGTACTAGATGCCATGTGATTCTTAGTAGTGCAGTCTTTTTGATCAACTGAACTTGGTGGTGTAGGAATGTCTCTTGTATGGGTTATGTGGGCTCTCTTGTTGTAATTGATTCTAGATTGCTATTAGTCCATTCTTGCATGGGGTCGACCCTCAGCATAGCTGATTGTGAAGCTCAACCCCAACCATGGCATGCAAGTTGCTATTCAGGTCTGACCATACAAAGTGGAATTCACCAATGCAGGGATTGGTGTTTGCTGAGATCTTTCAATATGCTTTTTGTGAAGCTTATTTGATCCTGCTCTGATATTTTCTGTATTTGGCCACTGGGCTTGTTGGTTCTGGGTCACTTGGAAGGGACCCTGGTGCAGGCCATTGTCAGATTTCATCAATACCTGGACCTTGGCAAGCTGTTTGGAGCTTCATGATAATATATCCACCATTTGTTGCTGCTTCTGCTGGGATTATGTGCATGTAAGAAGGACCAAGCTGCACACCAAGGCTGGCATTTTACAGCCCCAGGTTCTTGGGAAGGTAAGCAAATGTCCCAAGGTGCACAAAGATTTGCCTCTGCCTGCTGGCTGCCTGATAGGCTCGGTTACTAAAAGAGCCTCTGGCAGAGTTGGGGTACGGGGTTAGTGGATCTCTCATGAGAAGGAGGTGCCAGTCAGGCTTCAGGGAAGGTGGTGAGTCTATCCTTGCCTCACAGTCACAGGACACAGTCTTTTTCAGATTTTGCCCAACCTTGGAAGGGCAGAGCCACTAAGAGTCAGGTGGATGAGGTCTCTGGAACCAAGAAGTTTTGTCTACTAAAAGTTGGTAGGGTGGTTCTGTCAGATCTCCCATGAGAGGGAAGTGCTAATCAGGTTCACAGGGAATTGGGGGTACTGACCCCTGTCTTAAAGCCAGACAACTCAGTCACTGACAGCCCCTGACAGCCTCTGAGCTTGCTCAGACTTTTACACTTTGGCTAAGGCAGCTGACTCAGCAGCAGGGGATGGTGAGGGCGTGAGAGGGTGTCTAGAATGCTGGACAATTGCTTTCCCCGAGTCTTATGCCACATGGGGGGAAGTGCTCCACCCAAGAGAAATGGTGTTTCTGCTATGGAAGAGTAACTGAGCACAGGGATTCTGGTGGTTATCCCCCCAGATTTCTTCCCAGAGTCAGAAACTGCAATTTCTTCTCACAGGACTCTAGACAGCTCTGCCATTCTTCTGCTTGAACCCAGGGTGAGTAGCTGCAAACAAAAGTTCATGTGTTGGCCCTTTATGAGGATGCCTATGTCTCTAGTGGACTCTATCTCTCTCTGTTGGTCAGAATTCCTGCTGCTTTTCACAGCCAGATGTTATGTGGGTATATCTTACCACTCTGGTGCTCTGGGCACAGTATCCTGATTTTGGGTTTAGCCCTCATGCTTCTCATGGGTAAACTTTGCAGCTAAGATATCCCTCTGAAACACAACCCCCGCCCATGGGAACAGAGCCAGCCCTTTTCAAGTCTCCACCATTTTACCAGTCTAGATGTGGCTTCTTCTGTAAATCTTTGGTTACAAGAAACATCTTCAGCTAGTTTTCAGTGGGTTATTCAGGATGGTTGTTCTTTAATTTACTTGTAATTGCAGTTTGGTCCTGGGAGGCGGTGATTGAAGCTTGCACCTAAACTTGTACCTTCTTGAAATACCTTAATATCCTAAATTTGATTTATTGGTGACATATTTTAGATTTTCAGAAGAGTTTCAGTTTTACAATGTCAAACCTAAATAAGAGCATGTAAGTCTCAGCTGTACAAATACATTTCTTTTGTAATATCCATAAGCAACAACATTCCCAAGTATCTCCTATAGTATTTTTTTATACCAGAGGCCAAATCAAAATGGCCAGTAAGAAAAGTAAATAAATGTATTTTTATTGTATGATCTTAAATATAAAAAACTTTCCATATTACCTTAAACATTAAAAAGAAAACAATATTCAAGTTCTTTTCCAACATGAAAAGTTGAGAGGAAAAGACCATACAATATGATGGAAAATGATCAGCCTTTGTGTATTAAAACCTTGTCATTGAACAATAACTGTAAGAATGCAGTCATTTTTCAAGAGTCTACTCTATGAAACTGCTTTGGAATGATGTGTTTCTATGCAAAGACTTGTAGATAATCTAACTTACTGAATTTGAAAAATTTCTTTGTGTTCCAGTGCAAAAAATATATAGTATTTTTAGCTTGCTCCTAATATAATAATATGAATTAGTTACTACTAGTCTTCTCATTTTATCAATGAGAAAAATAAAATTTAGCATTTAATGAACTTGACTAAAGTTAAATTGCTGAAAATAGAAATCTCAGTATACAAAACAAGCATGTTTTACTTAACCACTACATTAGAGAAATTATTTACACATTTGTGGATTGTGTACCTTGCCAACATGTTTCATATAATTATCATCCTGGGAAAACAGTTATTTTCTCTTTAATCATAGTAAATCTTAATTTATTTTATAGTTGAAAGGGGCATATACAAGAGAACATGAATATGATGACTAATCTACATAATGCTTTGATTATGCTAAAATTATTTGCAAATCTCTAAATTTGGGCAGTCAACTAATTTCTAGGAGCTATGGTTTCTGTATCCTTAATGAGAATATTAATACTTATCCACATTTATGTTGCTGGATGAAACTCAATGCTCTTGCAATCAGTTAACCAAATTTCAAAATTGATTATGTGATTGCTTAAAAATTGCTTGGACAAGCAATGAATATTTAGTAAACATCTATTATGTGTAGTACATTGTTATAGTTAAGTGCAAAATACAATGACAGAAGAGTTGGAATCATACTCCTGAAGAGTATATATGGTACTAAAATAGAGGTATAGAATATTATTTGAGTTAAGAAAATAGAGATTAGATTTAGATGGTATGAAAGAGTTCATGAAGAGGTGACATTTGAGCTGAATGTTCAAGAATTGCTAGGATTGAGAAACAAAACTAGAGAAGAAAACCATTCCATTTGAAGTAAGCAACACAAGAAAAGTCATAGAAGCAAAATTACTTTAAAATTTGTAGAAATGAAAGTAATCTGATCAAATTAGGATAGTCTATGTGTTAATGGGCAATAGAAAAATTACATTGGAAAGGTAGGTTGGGCCTTGAATTTCATCCTAAGAAAATGGAACAATATCTTTAAAATTTTTTTTATTTAATTTATTGGGGTGGCATTGGTTAATAAAATTACATAGGTTTCAAGTGTACAATTCTATAACAAATCATCTGTATATTGTACTGTGTGTTCACTATCCCAAGTCAAGTCTCTGTCCATGACCAGTTATCCCCCCTATACCCTCTTTGACCTATCCCACCTCTTCATTCTGGTAATCACAATACTGTCTTCTGTGTCTATGAAGATTTTTTTTTTGCTTAATTTTCAGATCAAACCAAAAAGTTTTCGCACAGCAAATGAAACCATCAACAAAATGAAAAGACAACCCATTGAATGGGAGAACATATTTGCCAATGATACATCTGATAAGTGGTTAATATCCAAAATTTATAAAGAACTTACAGAACTCAACACCAAAAACAAACAATCCAATAAAATATGGGAAAAGGACCTGAATAGACACTTTTCCAAAGAAGACATTTAGGTGGCCAACAGACCTATGAAAAGATGCTCAACCTCACTATTCATCAGAGGAATCCAAATTATAACCACAATGAGATATTACCTCACACCTGTCAGAATGGCTATCAACAATAAATTAACAAATGCAAGTGTCGATGAGGATGTGGAGAAAAGGGAAGCCTTGTGCACTTGTTTTTGGGACTGCAGACTGATGCAACTACTATGGAAAGCAGTGTGGAGTTTTCTCAAAAAATTAAAAGTGGAACTGCTTTATGACCCAGCAATTCTACTTCTGGGAATATATCTGAAGAAACCCAAAACATTAATCAGAAAAAATGTATGTGCATCTCTATGCTGATAGCAGCATTATTTACAATAGCTAAGATCTGGAAACAGCCCAAGTGCCCATCAGTAAATGAGTACATAAAAAATTGTGGTACATTTACATAATGGAATAGTACTCAGCTGTACAAAAGAAGGGAATCTTCCTTTTTGTGACACCATAGATGGACCTGGAGATTATTATGCTAAGTTAAATAAGCCAGAGAAAGAAAAATACCATATGAGCTCACTTATATGTGGAATCTAATTTTAAAAACAAGCAAAATGGAAATGGACTCATAGATACAGAGAACAGACTGACAGCAGTTAGAGAGGAGGGGTGTTGGAGGAATGGGTGAAAAATGTTGGAAATATGTTTTAATCTGTAAAGTTTATTAAAGAGTCTTGAGCAAAGAAGTTATATTTAAGCTATGCTTTAAGAACTAGGTATTATTTTAAACAATAGTAAAATTAAAAATAAAATAATAAAAAAGAATTAGGTATCAGTTTGATTATCAAAGTGACTGAAATAACTGAACTACATATTTTTATTGTAGCTAATAATGTTATTGGATGGAATTGACCAATCTTCAATTGAGCCATTGATTATTATTAAACTGTAATAAAAAAGCACTAAGATTCTTGGAGGAAAACTAGTAGCACAAGTATGAAATTTACCATGTCTTTCAAATACAAAGTTGAAGGGTTGTATAGTCAATATTGTGATAGACTTGGTGCAGTGATTACATTGTAAGGTATATAAATGTCTAATCACTATGTTGTATACCTGGAGCTAATATAATATTGTATGCCAACTATATACTTTAATAGAAATTGAAGCAATCCAAACTCACTTTAGATATAAAATCTATTTTTGAAGTTTTTCTACTTATGCATACCCATGCAGAACTTGCCTGTATGTGTATTTGCCTGTGCACTTTTCTCAAATAATAGGTTGTATCAGTATAATTCTAAAAAAAATATGAGAATCCCATGCTAAGCATCACATTCCACTTTTCAAAATGGTTTTGTATCTATAGCCATATTGGATGACTACAATATCTTTATACGGTAATTAGGCAGCCTAAGGTAAAAAAATTGAGACTCAAATAGGTTAAGGGGGCTTGTCAAAAGCCATTCAATTTATTACTATTAAGGCTGGGGCTGCACAAAAATGCTGGTTTCCTAAGAAGAAAAGCACACAATCTTGAGTACATTTACAAACATAAAAAACCCAAATACAAACCAATTCCCTAATGTTTAATGTAGCACAAACAAAATTATTTCAATGAATGTTTCTCTCTTAACCTGGATGTTTAGATATTGTTATGACAGCTTTAGTATGTACTTTCCATAGTTAGTTTCAGAGCATTATTTGAGGGTTTAACTACCTACTGAAATCACCATAGCAAAATAACCATGACAGGTTAAGGTTAATCAACATCATGCACAATGAAGTAGATATTGGGCAATTTTATAGTTATCTCAATTGGATTAAATAATCATTTTCAAGTGTTTTATCTAAATTATCAGTGTTAGCTATCTTCATTAATTAAGGGGTCTGTATAATTGTCAAATCTTCAGCTAACTTTGTACTATATAGACAAGTTCAAAGCTGTAGTTTATACTCTGCATGTAGAAAAATGTGACTTTGAGTAAGATAACTGGCATACACTAGGTAGAATTTGTGTAAAAATTTAAACATGGAACATTCTTTCTCTTAAAGGGCTGTGTCTATATACTGATTAGAAAATAATCATTAACCTCTTTCATTGGCAGTGGCTTCAAACAACTGGTTTGATTGTACAGTGATACCTATGATCAGCAATCATAATTGTAAGAGTTGAGTTTATCTTTACCATTTCTGCTTTCTTTGCTATATCATTTGCCCATTCTCTTTATGAGTTTCTTTCTCCCAGAGACTAATTAAGCTCAAGTTATTTCAATCCAAACCAGCCTTAGAAATTAATTTCCTCACAGTTAAGAACTGATTGTTTTTATTATTATAAACATGTATTCTAAAACCAGAACCTAGAATTTAAGTCATCAGTAAAAGTAATATTTTTGAGTCTGGGGTGGATTTTCTGCTACATCTCAATCATTACAATGCATATATGGTCCAGCAATTAATTGCTGTGGTACTGGTGACTGAAATGGCAAATTAAACATTTCTTAAGTATTGCATTAATTTCTATCTAAGAAAACACTCATCTTAGTCTAATGTGATTTTGGCTGTGTTTTAGAATCATGTTGCGTATATTTGCTTTCTGGTGTCTATGCCCAATGTTGAAAACAACTGGCCAAATAAAAGCCATACAAAGTCATCAAGTAAGCAATTAAATAGAATTCACAAGAACCTGGGCTCTTTCTCTTTATATTTATACATAGTCAACATTTCTTATATCAAGCTCACCTTTACTCCATCCATGGACTTATGATTTCTGTTCCTCTTTCAACTTGGTACCTACTAATTTATCTATTTAAATAAAATTTTGGGGGTAAATTAGTTAATAAGATTATATAAGTTTCAAGTGTAAAATTCTATGATACATTATCTGAATATTGCATTGTGTGCCCACCAAAAAAAGTCAAATCTTCCATCGCTACATACTTGACCCCCTTAATCCTTTACTAGTCCCACTCCCTTCCTTCTGGTAACTACCATACTGTTGTCTGTGTCTAAAATTATTGTTTGTTTTTCTTTTTTGTTCATTTGTTGCTTTCAGTTTTATATCCCACATATGAGTGAAATCATATGGTTCTCAGCCTTTTCCATCTGACTTATTTTGCTTAGCATGATATTCTCAAGGTCTAGCTATGTTGTCACAAATCTTTCCTTATGGTTAACATTCCATTGTATATATGTACTACACCTTCTTTATCCAATCATCTATCCAAGGACACTTTGTTGTTGTTTTTCATGTCTTGGCCACTGTAAATGAAGCTGCAATGGACATAGAGGTACATATACCTTTGCAAATAAATGCTTTTGATTTTTGGGAGTAAATACTCAGAAGAGGGGTCATTGGTAACTTTATTCTTAATTTTTTGAGGAGCCTCCATACTGTTTTGCATAGTGGCTGTACTAGTTTACATTCCCACCAGCAGTATATGGGAGTTCCTTTATCTCCACAACCTCTCCAACACTTGTTATTACCTGTCTTGTTGATAATAGCCATTCTAACAGATATGAGATGGTATCTCATTGTAGTTTTGATTTGTACTTTCCTAATAGTGAAGTTGAGCATCTTTTGTATATCTATTGGCCATTTGTATGTCTTCTTGGGAGAAGTGTCTCTTCAAGTACTGTGCCATTTTTTTAAATTGAATTGATTGTTAGGTGTTAAGTTGTATGAATTCTTTAGATATTTGGTATATTAACAAAGTTTTCAAATGTCTTCTTCCATTTGATTATTTGCTTTTTTGTTTTGTTGGTGATTTCTTTTGCTGTGCAGAATTTTTTGTTAGATATAGTTCCTTTCATTAATTTTCCTTTTACTTCCCTTGTTTTTGGGGTCAAATTCTTAAAATTCTCTCTAATACCAATGTCCATAAGTTTAGTACCTGTGCTTTCTTCTATGTAATTTATTGTGTTAAGTTTTTGATTTGGGTCTTTGATGCGTTTTCAGTTTATTTTTGTATATGGAGACAAAAAGTAGTCTAGTTTCATTCTTTTGGACATGGCTTTTCAATGTTTTGCAGTTCCATTTAATGAAAAGGCTTTCTTTTCTTCATTGTAATATACAGATTTAATGCAATCCTCATCAAAATCCCAAAGACATTTTTTAAAGAGACAGAACAAAAATATCATCAGATTTGTATGGAACCACAAAAGACCTCAAATAGCTAAATAATCCTTAGAAAAAAGAACAAAGCCAGAGATGTCACACCACCTGACATCAAATTGTACTACAGAGTTATTATATTCAAAACAACATGGTACTGGCAGAAAAACAGACACACAGACAAAAAGAACAGAATTGAAAGCCCAGAAATAAACCCACATGTGTATGGTCAAATAAGTTTTGACAGAGGAGTAAAAAAGATACAATGAAGAAAATGTACCTACTAATTTATTTATTATTTATTTAATCTCTTTATTTTTTGTTTATCTCTTCAGACTTTTTTTGGCCTTTTAATTTTTTATTTTTTAGAATTAAATTTACTGAGATGAGAATGCTTAATATGAACATATATAGCTCAGGTGTGGGTTTCTATGTTACAAGATCTGTGTATTGCTCTGTGTGCCCACCACCCAAAGCCATATCTTCTCCCATCACCATATATTAAGACCCCCTTCACCCCACTCCCTTCCCACTGGCAACTACCACACTGCTGTTTGTGTCCATGAGTTTCAGTTTTATATCCCACATATGAGTAAAATCATATTGTTCTTAGCTTTTTCTCACTGACTTATTTCACTTAGCATAATTTTCTCAAGGTCCATCCATGTATACTATGGTTTCTCTTCAGACTGCATAAGTCTTTTGCCTTTTACTAATTTAAAAACCCATTTCTGACCTGGATGCTCACTCAAAACAATGCCTACTGGACTCTATATAGAACTTCATTCCCAGTTGTTTTTCCCATTACCTATTTAGCTTATACTCTGATTTTGCTTCTTCCAAGACACAGAACACTTGCAACAAATCTGTTTGTAGACACTCATTTTATTGAATTCAGAAAGCTGCTTTGGAGCCTGAGAAATCTGTAGCATAGTACACAGTGAGATAATGTACATGGGTTTTTGTTTAATTATATGTTGTATGGTGATAAATTGTTGTGCTGGTTTAAGGATCCATATTTCTTGTGTAATTTTGGCCCATTTCAAAAAGTTCCTTGGTAGGAGAGTAACTTGAGCCACTCTGCTTTGTTTCCAGAGAGTTACAGCATTTGCTGCAGCTCAACTATGGTCAGTTTTTGGTACTAACCCAATTAGTAATCCATTTTGACTATGTATTACTGAGGAAACCCATACCATTATCTCATATTTGCCCTACCCTAGCCAAGAATATCTGTGAAAGAACTTTGGTAGACAAGGAAAACATATATTAGAGTATTTGAGTATTCAATACTTGAGGCAATAGAGTTTTGTGTGTCAGAAGGCAGCTCCATGAACAGTGTTAAATTAATACATGTATTTGAATAATCTAAGTGAGTCAGTAACATACTATATTGCAAAAAGATAGCATGATTGCACTATAAAACAATTCTATATTAATACAATAAAGCTTTTGTGCCAACTCAAATTTTCTGTTATGTATTAGGTTGAGTTTGGGAGTGCAGGTGAGTTTTTAAATTTATTTTTATTAATTATTTGATGTTGTAATATAGAATACATATATATTTTATTCATTTTTATATTACTGTCACCTATTTTCATGTTTTCTGATTGTGGAAGAAACTACTACTTATCTCCCACTATTTAGTCTCCTATAACTTTACTACAACTTCTTCTATTCTGAATGTTGAGATTAAAAATGATATTTCCAAATCCTCTTTGCAGGTAGATGTGGTCATTTGACTAGTATCTGGCAAAAATGATTATAAGTGGAAATTTTGGGTGGCGGCTTTTTCTGATAGAGCCTTCATTATTTTTTCCTTTTTACCTTCATCCTTGCCCCTGGTTTGAATGCAGACATGATGGCCCGAGGATGGAGGTAATACACAATGAAGTATTAGGATGGAAAAACCTTGGGTCCTGATGACTTTATGAGTCAAAGCTTTCATGCCAACCCTGAACTGCCTATAGTCACACTTTTACATGAGAGAAAAATAAGACTCTAACTTATTTAAGCAATTATTTTTCAATTCCCTATTACTCATTCAACTTAATACTAATTTAACATAATAGTTCTTGGACTGTATCTTATACAGGGTTAGAACAAACCAACTGTTTTCACCATAACATTGGGAAGTAGAATCTACTGTTTGATAGCAAATGTATTGAAGTTAAACCAGCTGGAGTAAAATCCTAGCTATGGTTTTGTAAGCAAGCTATTTACCTTTTATGATCCTGTTTCCTCATTTATGAAAAACAAACACACATTTTAATAGTAACTCCCCCTGTAAGCTCATTGTGGGAAATAAATGAGAACATTAATATAAAAGGATTACATATAGTAAGCTTGATAAACTTTATATACTAGTATTACTGGCTTTATAGATTGCTGCTTGATCTATAAACTTAATACTTCTGGTACTCTTACCATCATACAGACGAATCACTGTAATTGCTTTACCTGAAAGTTACAGTTGAAATATATTAGAAATATTCTTGCAGCATATCTTGTGAAAAGCTCTCATATGTGTGGAAATTAACTTTTTTTAAAATTTATAGCTGACAATCATTATTATTTTATATTAGTTTCAAGTGTACAGAATAATATTTAGACACTTAAATAATTTACAAAGTAGTTTTCTCAATAAGCTTAGTACCCACCTGGCACTATACATAGATATTACAATATTATTGACTTTATTTTCTATGCTTCACTTTACATACTTTTGATTATTTTGTAAATACCAGTGTGTACTTCTTAATTTCTTCAACTTTTTCACCCAGCTGCCTTAGCTCCCCTCCCATCCGGCAACCACCAGTATGTTCTCCGTATCTATGAGTCTGTTTCCACTTTATTTATTTCATTCTATAGATTGCACATATAAGTGGAATTGTATGGTAATTTTCTTTCTCTGTCTGTATTACTTCATTTACCATGATACACTCTAAGTCCATTCATGTTGTTTCAAATGATGAGATTTCATTCTTTTTTATGGCTGATGAATATACCATTGTATACACGTACTACATCTTTTAAAAAAGTCATTTAATTTATCCACATGTTTTCACTTTTAAGTAGCTGACATTTTTTTATTGTTGAGAGTATTACAGATGTCCCCTATTTCCCCCTTCACCCTTCCACCCATCTCCCACCTCACCCCAGGCTCCTACCTGTTTATTGTCTGTGTCCCTGGGCTATTCATATACACTTATAAATTCTTTGGTTAATCTTTTCCCACCCTCTTTCCTGCCTTTCCTTTGAGATCTGTTGGTCTGTTCTATGTTTCCATGTCTGTGGTCCTATCTTGTTCGTAAATCTATTCTGTTCCTTAGATTTCACATATGAGTGAGATCATGTGGTACTTGCTGACATGTTTTAATAGACATTGCAGAAATTACCTCAAGTTTTAGCTTTTAATTGAGAGTTGTTTTGATATTATTTTTCAATCTCAGAGTGTTCAATTAATATTTTATGTAACAACACATTTATTTTAATATAATAGAAATAATTTCTTAAGTCAATTGCCATTGAGTGCCACTATATATCATTTAGTAATTGCTGTGCCACCAAACTTCAGTAGGGTAAGATAACAAGAGGCTTTCAGATATCATTCTGAATTTACTTAATGTTAGTTAGATTCAATGGTATTTTAATAGATTTTTCAGTTTCTATAAAATAAATAAATATAGGATAAAAAATAAATGGTGTTAGAAAAATTGGACAGGCACATGCAAAAAAATGAAGCTAGACCACCAACTCACACCATACCCAAGAATAAGCTCAAAATAAACTCAAAATGGATAAAAGATTTAACTGTAAGACATGAAACCATAAAAATCCTAGAAGAAAACAACTAGCAACATCTCAGACATCTCTCGTAACAATATGGTTGCCAATATATCTCTGAGGGCAAGGGAAACAAAGGAGAAAATAAACAAGTGGGACTACATCAAAATAAAAAGCCTCTGCACAGCTAAAGAAACCACCAACAAAATGAAAATGGAGCCCACTGTATGGGAGAACATATTTGACAATGATACATCTGATAAAAGGTTAATTTCCAAAATATATAGGTACTCATACAACTTAACAAAAAGAAGACAAACAATCTAATTAAAAAATGGGCAGAGGATTTAAATAAACACTTCTCCAAAATGGAAATACAGATGGCCAAGAGACATGAAAAATGCTCAAAGTGACATCATCAGAATGATACAAATTAAAACAACAGTGAGATACCACCTCACACCTGTCAGAATGGCTACCATCAAAAAATCATCAAATGAGAAGTGCTATCGAGGATATGGAGAAAAGGGAAGCCTAGTATACTGCTGGTGGGAATGCAGACTTGCACAGCTGCTATGGATAACAGTATGGAATTTACTCAAAAAATTAAAAATGAAACTGCCTTTTGACCCTGTGATCCCACTTCTAGGTATATCTCCTAAAAAACCCAAAACAGCAATTAGAAAGATCTTATGAATCCCTATGTTCATATCAGTGCAATTTATAATAGCTAACATCTGGAAACAACCCAAGTGCCAATTAGTAGATGAGTGGGTAAAAAAAAACCTATGGTGCATTTACTCCATGGATTACTATGGAGCTGTAAAAAATAAGGATCTCTTACCCTTTGGGACAGCATGGATGGACCTGAAGAGGTTTATACTAAGTGAAATAAGCCACTCAGAGAAAGACAAGTCCTACATGATCTCACTCATATGTAGAATCTAATGAACAAAATAAAATGATGAGCATGATAGATATAGAGGTACAGAACCCTGAAGGAATTGGATGAATTTCAGAGGGAAGGTGGGGGTTGGGGAAGAGATTAATCAAATAACTTAGATGCATATATACATGACCTATGGACACAGACAATAGTGTGGAGAAGACCTGGGGAAACACGGGTTGATGCCGGGTGAAGATCAATGGGGGGAAAAAGGGGATATCTGTAATACTTTCAACAACAAAAAAAATTAAATTAAAAAAGAAATATGCTAAAGATCATGGGGAAAAACACACAAATATTAGACCAGAGATTATTCCCAAATAACTCTGTTGAGTTATCTAAAAGATGTATTACATGTTGCTCATGACTACTCTACTCCATTGTCTTTATTTTTCATGCAGAATTAATTGATTTAAATATTTTTAGATCTAGTACTTAAATGCAAATAGTATTTTAGGAAAAGGAAAATGCACCACTACTTTTACTACAAGTTATCAGGCTTCATCATTACTTATGTGATACAGCCTAACTGCATAGTGGTTCTATATTTCACTGGTTAAGAACAGAACTTCCAATTTTGGTCTGTGTATCTCTTTTTCTGCCAATATTATGCTGTTTTGATTATTGTTGCTCTGTAGTATAATTTGAAGTTAGGTAGTGTGATAACTTCGGCTTTCTCCTTTTTCTGAAAATAGCTTTGTCATTTAGGGTCTTTCATGGTTCCATTAAAATCTGATGATTTTCTGTTCTATTTCTTTAAAAAATGTAATTCAGATTTTGTTGGGGATTGCATTAAATCTGCATATTGCTTTGGGTATATGTTGGGAGCCGGTGACGTGTCTGGACGTGGTCCATGACACCTGAGGGTCTGGAGTCTGGGACACAACCCTCCCCACAATTACCCTTGATATTGAGAGCCCGCTATGTGTCTGGACATGGTCCACGTAGCCTGAGGGCCTAGAGCCAAGGTCTCAACCCTCCCCACAAGTTCCCGTTAGGAGCCCAAATAAAGATAATTACCAAGGTCTGGGCTCATGCAGGAGGCAGGGTGTTTACTCTGAAAGAGTGTTCATGCAGCCTTGAAGGAACTACTTTGTATCACCCTCACCTCATTACTAATTGTTTGTTACTTACTATATAATAAAGGCTTTGAAGCCATTTGGTGCTGCACCTCATTGGAGGGCAGTCCTCCTGATCCCATAACTTTGTTTGTCTCTTTAATTCCCACCGCTTGAACTCAGGTTTGTTCGTCTTTCAGGCTGGTTCCTGAGAGGTATAATCTTCCTTAAGGTTTCTGCTTGATGGCTCTTACTCATCTTAAACTTAGCACATTCAAAAATGAACTTTTGACCCTCTCCCATACCAAAAAATTTGATCTACCTGAGATCTTTGTTTTGGTTAATGAAAACAAAGTTGCTCATGCCTTGATTTTTTTATTAATCCTTGATTCATTTCTTGTTCTCATACCCCATACCCCACATTCAGTTCATCTTCAAGATATATGTAGTCTGACTACTTCTCAGCACCTCCTTGGTATGTATCATTATTTTCTTACCTTAAATATTGTAAAAGCCTGAAAATTGGTCTTCTTGTTTTGTCATTGCATATCTGAATCAGCAGTTGGAGTGATCCTTGAAAAATAAAAGTAAACAACATCACTTCACTGTTCAAAACCATACAATGACTCAGCATTTCACCAAAAGTAAAACCCAAGTCTTTATGGTGTCCTACAAGATCCTCCATTGTGGATGCACCTCTCATTGACAATTCTTATGCCACAATTATCTCCTTAGGATTCCTTGAACATATTAGGCCTGTTCCCACACCAACTCACTTATACTGATTGTGTCTTCTGATGTGAAAGTCTTTTAAACTATATCTACATACATCACTACATCATATTTACCAAACTTTTGTTTAAATGTTACCTTTTCATTTAGATGGTTCATGATAATATTACTAAAAATTTCAATCCCCCCTCTTTATTTTTTTCTTTCTGATTTTTCTTATTTATTTATTTAATTATTTATTTTTATTTTTGTTTATCTTTGTTGTTGAAAGTATTACAGGTGTCCCATTTCCCTCCCCCCAATTAACCCCCTCCACCTTGCTCCCACCCCCTCCCCAGGCCTTCACCAAACTATTGTCTGTGTCCATAGGTTATGCATATATGCATATATATTCTTTGGTTAATCTCTCCTCAACCACGTACCCACCCCCGCATTCCCTCTGAAATTTCTCAGTCTGTTCCATGCCTCTATGTCACTGAATCTCTTTTGTTCATCAATTTACTATATTCTTTAGATTCCACAAATAGGTTAGATCATATGATATTTGTCTTTCTCTGCCTGGCTTATTTTGATTAACATAATATTCTCCAGGTCCATCCATACTGTCCCAAAGGGTAAAATATCCTGCTTCTTTACAACTGCATAGTATTCCATGGTATAAATGTCCCACAGCTTTGTATCCACTATCAACTGATGGGCACTTAGGCTGTTTCCAGATCTTAGCTACTATACATTGTGCTGCTATGGACATAGGGGTGCATATACTCTTTCTGATTAGTGTTTCAGGATTCTTAGGATATATTCCTAGAAGTGGTAACACTGGGTCAGCATCCAGTTTCATTTTTAATTTTTTGAGTAAATTCCACACTATTTTCCATAGTGGCTGCACCAGGTTACATTCCCACCAGCAGTGTACCAAGATTCCCCCTGTATCCACATCCTCATTAGCACTTGTCATTTGATGATTTGTTGATGGTAGCCAATCTGACAGGTGTGAAGTGGTACCTCATTGTGGTTTTAATTTCCATCTCTCTGATGGTTAGTGACATTAAGCATTTTTCATGTGTCTCTTGGGCATCTGTATGTCCTCTTTGGAGAAGTGTTTATTCAGGTACTTTGCCCAGTTTTTAATTGGATTGTTTGTCTTCCTCTTGTTGAGTTGTATGTGTTCTTTTTACACTTTGGAAATTAGCCCCTTATCAGATACATCCTTGGAAAATATATTCTCCCATACCATGGGTTTCCTTTGTATTTTGAAAAACATTTCTTTTGCTGTACAGAAGATTTTCGTTTGATGTAGTCCCATTTGTTTATTTTTTTCCTTTGTTTCTCTTACCCTAGGAGATGTATCTGTGAAAATTCCACAATGTGTAATGTCTGTGACTTTACTGCCTACATTTTCTTCCAGGACTTTTATGGTTTTGTGACTTATATATTTAAGTCTTTTATCCATTTTGAATTTATTATTGTGTATGGCGTAAGGTGGTGATCTAGTTTCATTTTTTTTGCATGTACCTGACCAATTTCCCAACATCATTTATTGAAGAGACTGTCTTTACTCCATTGTATGCTCTTGCCTCCTTTGTCAAATGCTGACTGTAATGCCATGTGTCAATTTCTGACATCCCTGTTTTGTTCCACTGGTCTATATGCATGCTGTTGTACCAATAGTGGACTGTTTGATTATAATGGCTTTATATCCAGTAAAGTGATATCCAGTAAAGTGATCCTTCAACTCTGTTCTTCTTTCTCAAGATTGCATACTGCTACATGGGGTCTTTTTTGGTTCCATATAAATTTTTGAAATATTTGTTCTACCTCTGTGAAATACCCTATTGGTATTTTAATAAGAATTGCATTGAATCTATAGATTGCTTTGGGTTGTATGAATATTTTAATGATGTTAAGTTTTCCAAACCATGAACATGGTATATTCTTCCACTTGTTTATATCTTTCTCTATTTCTTTTTTAGTATCCTTTAGTTTTCTGAGTACAGGTCCTTTACATCCTCAGTTAAGTTTATTCCTAGGTATCTTATTTTTTTAGTTGCAATGGTAAGTGGTATTGTTTTTCCAGTGTCCCTTTCTGAGAGTTCATTATTCTTGTATAAAAATGCCATCAATTTTTGGATGTTAATTTTGTATACAGCTACCTTGCTGAAATTCATTTATCAAATCTAGCACTACTTTAATGGAGTCTTTAGTGTACTGTATGAACAATATCATGTCATCTGTGAATAATGACAGTTTTACTTCTTCTTTTCCAATGTTGATGCTTTTTATGTTTTCTTCTTGCCCAATGGCTGTGGCAAGATCTTCCAGTACTATGTAGAATAATAGTGGTGAAAGCGGACAACCCTGTCACGTTCTATTTTTAAGGGAAATGGTTTTAGTTTTTGACCCTTGAGTATAATGTTTGCTGTAGGTTTGTTATATATGGCTTTTATTTTTTTAGAATTTTAAATATATCTTTATTGATTTCAGAGAGAGGAAAGGAGAGGGAGAGAGAGAGACAGAAACATCAATGATGAGCGAGCCATTGATCAAGCCCGCAACCGGGCATGTGCCCTGACTGGGAATCGAACCCCGATCACCTGGATCCTAGGTCAATACTCAACCGCTGAGCCACGCCCGGCCAGGCTTATATATGGCTTTTATTATGTTGAGATATGTTCCCTCTATTCCCACTTTGCTGAGAGTTTTCATCAAAAATCGATGCTGGATTTTGTTGAACGCTATTTCTGCATCTGTTGATATGATCATATGGTTTTTGTCCATTTTGTTTATGTACTCTACCTCATTTATTGATTTGCTAATATTAAACCAGCCTTGCATCCCCAGAACAAATCCTACTTGGTCATGGTGTATGATATTTTTAATGAATTGCTGGATCTGACTTGCTAATATTTTGTTGAGCATTTAACACCTATTTTCATTGAGGATATTGGCCTATAATTTTCTTTCTTTGTAGTGTCTTTATCTGGTTTTGGGATTAGAATGCTGCTGTCCTTATCAAAATAGCTTTGGAGTCTTCTGTCCTCTTGAATTTTCTGGAATAGTTTGAAAAGGTGTTAACTTTTTTTGAACGTTTTGTAAAAGTTGCCTGTAAATCAATATGGTTCCTAACTCTTATTTTCTCGGAGTTTTTTTTATTACTGCTTCAATTTCATTAGTTGTTTTTGGCCTATTCAGATTTTCTAATTCTTCCTGATTCAATTTTGGCAGCTTGAATGCTTCTAGGAATTTTTCCATTTCACCTATATTGTCCAGTTGCTTAGCATTTAGTTGCTCTTAGTATTTTCTTACAATTCTTTGTATTTCTGTGGTGTCAGTTGATATAGCGCCTTTTTCATTTCTGATTTTATCTCTTTGGGTTTTCTCTCTTTGTTTCTCAGTGAGTCTACGTAAAGGTTCAATTTTATTTATCTTTTCAAAGAAGCACCTTTTTGTTTCATTAATCTTTTGTACTTTTTTTTTTTTTTGTGTGTGTGTGTCGCTATGTCATTTATTTCTTCTCTGATTATTATTTTGTTCCTTCTACTTCCTCTGGGTTTTTCTTGCTGCTCTCTTTCTAATTCTTTTGGTTGTAGTGTTAGATAGTTTATTAGGGCTTTTTAAAATGAAATATGTCTTCATTTATATCAGAGAGAAAAATGCAGTGGGTGAGGGAGAGACAAATAGAAACATCAATAATGAGATAGTCATTGATCAGCTACTTCCTGCACAGAGCAAGCTTGCAATCCATTCATGTGCCCTGACTGAGACTCAAACCACAGTCTCCTGAATCATAGTTCAGTGTTCAACTGCTGAACCATGTGTGCTGGGCTATTAGGGCTTTTTCTTGGTTTTTGAGGTAGGCCAGTAATGCTATAAACTTTCCTTTCAGGACTTTTTTCACTGTGTCCCATAGATTTTGGGTTGTTATGTGTTCACTTTCATTTGTTTCCAGGAAGTTTTTCATTTCTTCATTGATCTTGTTGGTTACACATTCATTGTTTAATAACATGCTATTTAGACTCCATGTGTTTGAAGGTTTTTGAGTATTTTTATTTTGGTTGATTCCTAGTTTCATGTCATTGTGATCTGAGAAGATGCTTGATATGATTTCAATCTTCTTGAATTTGGAAGGACTTGCTTTGTGCCCTAACATGTGGTCTGTTTTTGGGAATGTTCCATGTGCACTTGGGAAGAATGTGTATTCTGCTTCTTCGAGATGAAATATTCTGTAAATATCAATTAAGTCCATTAGATCAAGTGTGTCACTGAAGATTTGTGTTTCTCTGTTGATTTTTTGTCTTGATGATCTGTCCAGTGATGACAGTGGAGTGTTAATGTCCCCCGCTGCGATTGTGTTGCTGTTGATCTCCCCGTTAAAGTCCATCAAAATTTTTTTATATATTTAAGTGCTCCTATATTGAGTGCATATATATTAATAAGGGTCATTTCCTCCTGTTGGCTCAATGCCTTTATTGTTATGTATTGCCCTTCTTTGTCTCTTTTTATGGTCTTTATGGTAGAATCTATTTTGTCAGAAATAGGTATTGCTACATCAACTTTTTTTTTGGTTTCCATTTGCATGAAATATTTTTTCCATCCCTTCACTTTCAGCCTCTGTGAATCTTTTGCTTTGAGGTAGGTCTCCATAGACAGCATATATATGGGTCATGTTGTCCTGTCCATTTAGCTACCCTATATCTTTTGATTGGAGCACTTATTAGGATTACATTTAAGGTTGTTATTGATATATATTTATTTAATGCTATTTTTTCTCTTTATGCTGATGTACCTGTCTCATTATTTCATATTCTTCTTAATGGAGTCCTTTTAGCATTTCTTGCAATGCTTGTTTGGTGGTACTGAACTCCTTTAGCCTTCTTTTGTCTGGGAAGCTCTTTATTTCACCATTTATTTTGAGTAATAACATTGATGGATAAAGCATTCTTGGATGCAAGTTTTTGTGTTTCATTACTTTGAGAACTCCACATCAATCCCTTCTGCTCTGAAGTGTTTCTGTTCAGAAATCTGCTGTCAGCTTTATGGGAGCTCCTTTTTTAGGTCACTGCTTGTCTCTCTCTTGCAGGCCTTAATATTCTCTTTGTCCTTAAAATTTGCCATTTTAATTTTGTTGTGTCTTGGAGTGGGTCTCTGGGTTTCTCTTGTTTGGAACCTTCTGTGCTTCCTGAACCTGTGTAGCTTTCTCCTTCACCTACTTAGGGAAGTGTTTTGTCATTATTTCTTTCACTAAGTTCTCTATCTCTTGCTCACTTTCCACCCCTCTGGAACCCCTGTGATGCGAATGTTTTTGTGCTTCACATTGTCTCAAAGTTCTCTTAAACTGCCCTCATGCTTTTTAAGTGTTTTTTTTTTTTTCTTTTTGTTGCTCTAATTGAATGATTTTTTTACCTTATCTTCTAATTCACTAATTCTGTCCTCTGCTTCATGGAGCCTGCTTTTAACTCCTTCCAGTGTATTCTTGATATCCAATATAGTATTCTTCTTTAATGCCTGGTTCTTATTTATAATACTTATCTCTTTTTTCATGCTGATGAAGCTTTCACTGAGTTCCTGCACCTTCCCTTTAAGTGTTTTGTGGTTCTCATTAATTTCCTTGAGAATCTTTATAACCATTAATCTAAACTCTATTTCTGATAACGTGTTTACCTCCATCTCATCAAGGGCTTTTCCTGGAGATTTTTTCTTTTCATTAGTTTGGGAGTTGTTTCTTTGTCTTTCCATTTTAGTGACTCTTAGTGTCTGTATCTGTATATTAGATATATTTGCTGTCTCCCAGTCTTGTGGGGTGGGATCTTGTACTGTATATCCAGTGGAGCCCAAAGGTGTGTCTTCCTTATACTTCTGAGCTATTTGCTCTATGCATGTCCCTTTTGTGGGTGTCCCTCTGGTGGGTTCTTTGTGCTCTCCTATTGTGATTGGGTTTAGATTGTTGTTGACCCACTCATGTGAGGACTCTCCTCTCAGGTTGGCTAATTTTGAGGCTCAGACACAACCATGTTATAGGAGCTATTGTACAAGTGCTCACAAACAAAACAAAACACCACCAAACTGACAGGAAACAAACAAAAACTCACAAAATATCCTGACAATCACAATGAAATCAACTCAAGAGAAAGTTGAATTGAGAGAGCAAAGAAAGAACACGTATACTAAAGCAAAAAGAAAGAGAGAAGAGGATATTATTACTAGTAGTAAAGAAAATAAAAGTAAAAAATAGAGACTCTACTGGGAGATAAAAGGGGCAGAGAAAAAAATCTGAAAGGAAAGAAGGGTGAGCAAAAATGTAGGGGTAGAGAGTAGGAATGGGAAAATGATTAGAAAAAAAGAAAAAAAGAAGAAAAAAAAACAAGAAAGAAAGAAAGAAACAAAAAGTCAGGAAGATGGAGAATGACAAAGGGAGAAGAAAAAAAAAGAAAGTTATGCCAATGGAACAAGAAGAGAAAGCTAAAACAAGGGAAGCCAATGAGGCCAATAAGAGATATGGAGGAAACAATAGATAAAAGCAATAAACTTAATAATTATAACGATAATATCCCAACAATAAAGCAGAGAATATCAAGAAAATTTTGATAATAGAACAGAAACAAAACAAAACAAAAATAAGCAATGCAAAACATTACAAATCTTAAAAAAAAAATTAATTGAAAAATTAAAAAAATAAAAACATTAAAAAATTTTCCCCCACTTTTTTCTAAAAATTAAAAAATTCAAGCAAGTGGGTTTCATCTGGGTAGCTTATGCTGTCTGAGGCTCAATGTTTGATTTTGGGTCTCCTGGGA
This sequence comes from Miniopterus schreibersii, assembly GCF_964146895.1. Taxonomy (NCBI): domain Eukaryota; kingdom Metazoa; phylum Chordata; class Mammalia; order Chiroptera; family Miniopteridae; genus Miniopterus; species Miniopterus schreibersii. The sequence goes on from NC_138104.1 coordinate 48,840,121, forward strand.
GGTACTTGTGTGTCAGCCAATGTCAGGAGCTGTCTAGGTTTGGCTCTCAGTGTCCTTATGTAGGTGGTTGGTCTGAGCCTCTCTGTAAACCACCTCCACCTGTCAGCTATTTTGCCTCCCCGTTGTGGTTGCCTGGTCTTACTCCAGTATCTTCTGAAGGGAGTCTTTTGGGTTCAGGCTGGCTAGTGTAGCTTGGGATATTTCTCCTCTTACTCAGAGATCTCACTGTCAGGCATTCACCGTGGGGAAGTTAGTCTCTGCTTCAGTGCAGGCTCCTCAGTTTCTACCATATCCTCCAAATTTAGTTTCCCATAAAATGACCCACTACAGGTTCAGATTGAACTCAGTCTGTTGCCTTTTCTGTATGAGCATTTTTTTTTTTTTAATGTATCTTTATTGATTTCAGGGAGAGGAAAGGAGAGGGAGAGAGAAAGACAAAAACATCAATGATGAGAGAGTCATTGATCAAGCCCGCAACCCGGGCATGTGCCCTGACCAGGAATCGAACCCTGATCGCCTGGATCCTAGGTTGACGCTCAACTACTGAGCCACGCCCAGCCGGGCTTTATGAGCATTTTCAGTTGGCCTTGGCTCGGTGACATTGATCAAAAGAGATTCTGATTAGCACTTTGCCTACCCAGCCCCCAAAGGGTTTTAAGCATTTCCTCCAGTTCCCAAACAATAGTCCCTGAGAGTCTTCATCTTGTAATGTCTTCCTGTAAGCTGTTCTCCCTTCCCACACTGACTTGGGGGCTATGTGGGTCTTCAGTGAGCTGAACCAGCCCCTTTCCTGTTGGGGGTGGTGCCCCTAGCCTGCAGGAGAAGTAGGTGTGCTCCATCCCTCCTCTCCCAGTTCTGTTTGGCTGATCTCACAAAGCACTCAGTTCAAACTCTCCACCATGCAGACAAAAAATTCCAGCTTTTTCTGGTCTGTCTCCCAATGTAAGCCAGGAAGCTGGATGCCCATTCAGTAATCAAAAACATATAAAGTAACAAACAAGCAGAGAATCTGCTTTGCAAGGACCTGGCACCCTTGCTCCTCAGTTCCAAGCAAGAGGTGTTACAAAGTAAGTCCCATGCAGATCTGCACAGCCAATCTCAGTAAAGATGGGTCAGCTCTGTGCGCAGTATCTTGGCACTGTTCAGAGCAGGTCAAAATCTCCAAACTGACCCACCAGCAGCTGAGGTCCCTCTCTCTGGTGGCAGATGAGCCCTCTTCCCCTTCCCCATACCACACAGTTCAAATGCTTTCTGGGGCTATGCACAATTGCTTAAAAGAAATCAGAGGGTCTCTTTAGGTCGCTGCTGAGTGCAGCCCTCTGGCCCCTTTCTATTCTGAAGCTACACACTGCAGGAAAGCCTTTCTTGAGGTTAGCACCCAGGGTGAATCTTTCCTGCTCAGGCTGCTGCCACTAGGCACCTTCTTTCACTGGGAAAGTGTGGCTCCATTCTCACAGGCAGACTGTTCCCTGGGTTTGCATGGGCTGTCCTTCCCTTCTCCACTGCTCAGGGTTTGAGATATTTGTTTTTGGATGCCAGTCCACACTCTCAAGGGGAGGGAGCTTTGCAGCCTCTAACGCTTGGGCCTTGCAGCCAAGCACTGGCTTCAGGGGGTACCCCCCTTTCTACACTTCCTCCCTTACCAGGCTCTATGATGTTTCTTCAGTGTTCCTTAGTTGAAATATCCTGATTTTTTCTTTATTGATGTATATTTGACATATAACACTTTGTAAGTTTAAGGTATACAATATGTTTGAGATATATATATATATATATATATATATAATTACCATAATCGTGTTAGCTAACACCTTTATTATGTCACATAAATATTACTTATTAATAGGGAAAACAATTAAGATCTTGTATCTTAGTATCTGAAGTTTACAATATAGTATGTTTGTATATAATCACTATCCTGTGCATTAGATCTTCAGGACATATTTATATAATAGTTGAAAATTTGTACCTTTAACAATAATTTCCCAATTACCTCATCCTTCAGAATGTGGTAACCATCATTCTGTTCTCTGATTTTATTAGATTGGCTTTTTGAATTCCACTATAATTGATATCATGAAATATTTGTCTTTTTCTGTATGACTTAACGTAATGCCTATATACAGCCAAGTTGTCTCAAATGGCAAATTTTTCTTCATAGTCTTTGGTAATTAGTATCCACTTAGTCCAAGAATTTTGGTTTGGTCTGTGTAAAATAAACCTTAAGAATTTTATCATCTAAAAAGTAAATTAAATCAAAGGAAGAAATCATTGTATCTCTTCATAATATAAAAAGAGCCAAAGGAAGGTACAAAACAATCTGATGAGTGTTCAACTGAGGGAGGTAAATAAAAACTGTATATGTGAGGAATAGGAACAAAATCATAGATAAAGTACAATTTGAGATGTGCTTTGAAAGGTTAAGTAGAATATCAATAGACAGAAATGACAAAGAGGGGGTTGTAGATACAGGGAACAGTGTTGAACAAAGGTATGAATACAGAAACAAATAAGGCTGTGCTTAGGGAATTAGAAGTAGTTTATTTAGCTTGAAACATAGGACATATGTATGAAAGCTAAGAAATAAGCATGGAAAGCAACACTGAAACAAGATTATTGAACACCGAGAATGTCAAGGTGAATAGTTTGGACTTAATTGTGAAAGTAGTGGTAATATTTAAGAACAGTGTCCTAATTTTAACTGTAGACTAAGAAGATGTCTTTGGTAGCGGTATGTAGCATAGCATAGTCTTGGAGATAATTGGACACAGAGAGAGGTAGTAATAGTCTAGAGTGATAGGAGAGCAGGGCTTGAATTATTATGGTAGCAGAGATAATGGAATTAGTCATTGCAGAGGTAGAATTTGCAGGTATTGACAAGTGATTCCTCTTGAAGAGTGAATGAGAGGTAGATGTAAGATGACTTTATTTGTTTATGCTAAGGAGAGTAGAAGAATGGTGGTGCCATTCTTAAAAATAAAAAAAGGAAGGGCTTGTTTTCTTTGGATAGTGATTAACAAACCATCATGCTAGACTGGTTTCTTAATTAATAAACAATATAAAGTAGTGGCTAATAATATAGACTAAAATCAGATTGTCTGAGTTAGAATCCTCATTCCACTGCTCTTTAGTTTTCTGATCATGGGAAAGTGGTGTGAACACACTAAGCTTCAGTTTGTTCAGTATGAATATTGAGAGTGTTAGTAATAATAGTACCTACCTCAGAATGTTGCTGCATGGATTGCTATAATCTATAAACTGCTTGTTATGAACTGACATTTAAAAAGTTATTTTAAGAAAGTGAGAAATGTTTTATTAAGAAATATATTTATGTGCTACATCTGAACCAATAGCATATGAATATGTGTTCATGTAGTAAAATACTTAGAAGATAATAAAAATCTGCTTTTGCCCACATAAAAGAGAACAAACATAATATATCATTAAGAATCTTTTTTTTTTAATCTTCACCTGAAAATATTTTTTCTTTTACTTTTCAGAGAGAGTGGAAGGGAGAGAGAAACATTGATGTGAGAGACACACATCAAGTGACTGCCTCCCACACTCGGCCCGACCAAGCCAGAAATAGAGCCTGCAACCGAGATATGTGTCCTTGGCTGGAATTGAACCCGGGACACTTCAGTCCTTGGGCCAGTGCTCTAACCATTGAGCCAAACTGGCTAGGGCAAGAATCTTTTTTATGAAAAAAATACAAAAATAAGTGAGGAACAATAAATAATAGTTTAATGAAGGTACATTAATGTTGTCCTTGAAACTTTTCTATAGCCCAAACCCTTTCCCATGGTATAGAATGTTATGAGCTCTTACTGACCAATTTGCATATTAAAAACTCCCCCTAAAATTGTTTCCAGCCTACCATTGAGCTTCAAAAATCTGAAGTGCAAGGGTTAACAAACTTAGACTTTTAGAGTCATGAAATATATTGTTTCTGCTTTCCATCTGGCTTTTATCAATTGTGTCAGTTTCAGCAGAACAGCTACACAATCAAAACACACAATCTCTCTAGTCAGATAATTCAATTTTATAAATGAATTACTTATGTGCCTATAAGTAAATACATTCCTATGCATGAGAATATCGACTGCTGTCAATGAGATAATCAAATCCAGGGAAAAAGGATATCCTTGTAAAAACTTTAAACTCAAAAAGGCCCCAAGTTTCTGGACTATGATAAATTCAATCAGAAACATTTAGTTTTACAGAAAGGGCAAGTTAGAAAAGATTTTCAGTACAGAAACATAAGGTCAACAGAACAGAACCATTTATATTGTTAGAGAAAGCAAGTGAATTTTTTAAAACTTCTGTTCTGTACCAGTTCAATGTCTACAAAACACATATGCATGTCAAAAGAAGGCGAACATTGCCCCAGCATGGGACTCTTGTCTGAAAGATAACCCAAAATAAAGAAAAAAGCTTTGAAGACTGACAACCTGGCTCTGCTACTTACCAGCTGTGTAACCTTGAGCAGTTTACTTAATGTCTCTAATATCTGTCTCCTCTATCTATCATCTATCTATATCTATCTATCATCTATCTATCTATCTATCTATCTATCTATCTATCTATCTATCTATCTATCATCTATCTATCATCTATCTATCTATCATCTATCATCTATCTATCTATCTATCTAATCTATCTATCTATCTATCATCTATCATCTATCTATCATCTATCTATCTATCTATCATCATCTATCTATCTATATCTCTATCTATCTATCTATCTATCTATCTATCTATCTATCTATCTATCTATCATCTATCTATCTCTACCTATCATCTATCTACCTATCTATCGTCTATCTATCTATCATCTATCTATCTATCATCTATCTATCTATCATCTATCTATCTATCATCTATCATCTATCTATCTATCTATCATCTATCATCTATCTATCTATCATCTATCTATCTATCTATCTATCTATCTATCTATCTATCTATCTATCTATCTATCTATCTATCATCTATCTATCTATATCTATCTATCTATCTATCTATCTATCTATCTATCTATCTATCTATATCTCTATCTATCTATCTATCTATCTATATCTATCTATCTATCTATCTATCTATCTATCTATCTATCTATCTATCTATCTATCTATATCTCTATCTATCTATCATCTATCTATCTCTACCTATCATCTATCTATCTATCTATCATCTATCTATCTATCATCTATCTATCTGATCTATCTATCTATCAATCATCTATCTATCTATCTATCATCTATCTATCTATATCTATCTATCATCTATCTATATCTATCTATCATCTATCTATCTCTGTCTATCTCTATCTGTCTATCTAATCTATCTATCTATTATCTATCTATCTATATCTATCTATCATCTATCATCTATATCTATCTATCATCTATCTATATCTATCATCTATCTATATATAATCTATCATCTATCTATATCTATCATCTATCTATACCTATCATCTATCTGTATCTATCATCTATCTATCATCTATCTATGATCTATGATCTATCTATATCTATCATCTATCTTTCTATCTATAACTATCTATCGTCTATCATCTATCTATACCTATATATATATTATCTATCTATCATCTATATCTATCTATCTATCTATCTATCTATCTATCTATCTATCTATCTATCTATCTATCTATCATCTATCATCTATCTATCTATCTATCATCTATCTATCTATCTATCTATCTATCTATCTATCTATCTATCTATCTATCATCTATCATCTATCTATCTATCTATCTATCTATCATCTATCTATCTATCTATCTATCTATCTATCTATCTATCTATATCTATCTATCTATCTATCTATCTATCTATCTATCTATCTATCTATCATCTATCATCTATCTATCTATCTATCTATCATCTATCTATCTATCTATATCTATCTATCTATCTATCTATCATCTATCTATCTATCTATCTATATCTATCTATCTCTATCTATCTATCTATCTATCTATCTATCTATCTATCTATCTATCTATCATCTATCTATCTCTACCTATCATCTATCTATCTATCTATCTATCTATCTATCTATCTATCTATCTATCTATCTATCTATCTATCTATCATCTATCTATCATCTATCTATCTATCTATCTATCATCTATCTATCTATCATCTATCTATCTGATCTATCTATCTATCAATCATCTATCTATCTATCATCTATCTATATCTATCTATCATCTATCTATATCTATCTATCATCTATCTATCTCTGTCTATCTCTATCTGTCTATCTAATCTATCTATCTATTATCTATCTATCATCTATCTATATCTATCATCTATCATCTATATCTATCTATCTATCATCTATCTATATCTATCATCTATCTATATATAATCTATCATCTATCTATACCTATCATCTATCTGTATCTATCATCTATCTATCATCTATCTATCATCTATGATCTATCTATATCTATCATCTATCTTTCTATCTATAACTATCTATCATCTATCATCTATCTATACCTATATATATATTATCTATCTATCATCTATATCTATCTATCTATCTATCTATCTATCTATCTATCTATCTATCATCTATCTATCATCTATCTATCATCTATCTATCATCTATCATCTATCTATATCTATCATCTATCTATCTATCTATCATCTATCTTTATCTATCATCTATCTATCTATATCTAATCTATCTATATCTATCATCTATCTGTCTATCATCTACCTATCTATCTATCATCTATCATCTATATATCTATCATCTGTCATCTATCTATATCTATCATTTATCTATATTTATAAATCCTACCTAGTAGAGTTAGACAAGGGATGAAGGAATAACATACATGTAAACTACCTAGAGTAATGCCTGGCACATAGTCACATAAAAGGCACCCAAAAAATAATAGCTCCTAAAATTAGTCTGGCTTTCACTATAGAACTTAGTACAAGTAATCTAACTTTTTGGCTTTTGTCTGCTTTCTGTGAAGTGAACAAAAGAGCAAAATATGGAGTAGGGAAAATGTTGGAATAAGTATACTGATACATATGAAGGGAATATTACTTTATGATAATAGTACACAAAATCATACCTTAAATTTATAAATCAATTTTTATTTTTTCCCTAAAGATTTCACGTACATTAAATTATGTAATTTATATAACAAACCTGTGTTGTTTAGAGGGAAGGCATTTTTAGCCCTATTTGACAAATAAAAAATATTGTCATGACTATTTCCTGCTTGCCCAAATTCATACAACTAAAACAATAATTCAGATCTTCTACTTCCCTGTTAGACCAAAGTGACACATATTAAACACATAGCCTCTCTTTTTGGTTTGGCATGAAATTACTTTTTGTCCTTGTAAACCAGGAAAGATAATTGAAATCACTAGGTAAAACATTTTAAACACATATAAACTACTAATGTGTTTTAAAATCTTTTGACTTTTTTATTTTGCATGGGTGGAACTGAAGAGTATTATGCTAAGTGAAATATGCCAGTCAGAGAAAGACAAGTACCATATGATTTCACTTATATGTGGAATCTGATGAACAAATAAACTAACAAACAAAATAGAAACAGACTCATAGATAGAGAATAGGCTGAGAGCTGTCAAAGAGGAAGGAGGTTAGGGTGCTGGGTGAAAAAGGTGAAGGGATTAAGCAAAAAACAACTCATAGATACAAGGCAGGTAGAAGAAAGTAAAGGGTGATAAATTGTGATGGAAGGAGACTTGATTCGGGGTGGTGAACACAAAATACAACATACAGATAGAATTGTACACCTGAAATCTACATACTTTTATTAACCAATGTCACCCCAATGAATTCAATAAAAATAAAAAATAATAAAAAAGCCAGTCATGCTCATTGTATAAGTAACATGGTACAAAGATATATGTAAACATTGCTATACCACTCCAGTGAATAGGTTACTAATTAATGATGCATATATTCTAGCCATGTTTCTATATCTTGTTTTTCTATACTTGTTTTGAGTAGATCCTTAGCTATTTTCTGGTAATCAATAACAATTATTCAATATAATTATTCTAGGCTATGATTTATAAATATGTGAATAGAAATGTATTACTTTACCTAATGCAAACATTTATAGTGTTTTAAGAGAGTTTGATTTTAAAATTCCAGGAACTAGATTTTATAAATATTACTATTATTTTGAATTAGATTGAGAATTCCTAGAGGCCTATGTTCTCACCTCTGTTTTGTCTCTATTTGCCTGATTGTGAATAAATAACTTCTCTCATACTCCTTATTGGCAAAATGAGAGAGATAGCTTTCTGTCCCCAAATTAAATGAGTCTGTGAGACATTAGTCAGATGCTATTTAATAAAATGTATCTATTAAACCAATATTTTCCATATTAGCTATAGTTCTATGAGGGTTTTAAATCTCATTTCATAAAAATTATCTGGATTTTCAGGAATAAGTGAATTTCTTGATAATTGAGTTTTAGAGAAGCAAGGCTATCTAAAAGCTTTTATTTTAAACTTTTGTAGAAAATAATCATTTCATATATATCTGAGATGGCCTCTCTTTAATGCCAAGTATAGTTTCATGACCATAGTTGTAAATAGCCACAAAAGGAAATGTCTTACAACAGGCATATCCCGAATTATTAAGACTATCATTGGGCCCTTACAAGAAGATTCAAGGCAGATAATAGGCATTGTTTTATATTTAAGGAAGGCCTACTAATAAGGATTACTGGTATGTATTGGATCAACAGTAAGCAGGCTCAAACAATTAAATACCTTTATTGGCTGGCTTATAGGTCCTCCAACAGAAAAGATAGTACTATCGTGAGAAAAAAGAAAAACATACAACTAAAGGGGTTTCTTTATCATTCTTTCACCTGCCTTCTCTCAGTCAATATACTTCATATATTTAAAATGAAAATAAAAGTGGAACTAGAAGTCAAGTGTGAGAGGGAGTAAGTGAAAGCTATAGCTCACTCAAACAAAAGATTTCAAGATGGCTAAAGGGAAGACATATGAAAGGCATTTGGACTTAATAAATTAACTAGCAGTTGGCTCTAGAATCAGAATGGTCTGAGTTAAAATCTTGGCTCTGCCATTTACCATCTGTGAAATCTTGTGCAGATTATCATTCTCAAACTAAGTTTTCTTCTCAGTATAACTGTTATATTTATAGTATAAGACTATAGTAAAGATCAAATGAGACAATGACACAATGTGCTTATCTCAGTGCCTGACAAATCTTAAAAGCTCAATAAATATTAACTCTCATGGCAGGGACATTTAGTGCTCACCAAACATCCATGCATTCCTTTATATTTCCCGACCCTTTTTTAGTTAGATGAAAATATGTTGTATTACCTGTTCTGGCCCATAGACTGTAAGTAAAAGTAATGTGTGTCACTTCTGGATCAAAACTTAGAATAGAGTATATGAATTATTCATTTATTTTGCTCCTCTGCCCTGTTGACCAAAGATGTCCTGCCTTTCAGATAGTACAGTTACAAGATGGTATAACCTCTGCATGTCTGGTCACTGAAAGAACTAAATAAGAAGCAAAGCCCCTACTGGTCTATGTTAGATATATAGCATGAGTGAGAAATAAACTTAGCTTGTTGTAAGCCACTGGGATTTGGGGGTTGTTGGAAAGTATTGCATAACCCATCCTGACTGATTTAGTTATCAATATCAGCCACAGCATTATCAATGGTCAAGACTGAGTAACGATATAGTGAAAAGTACAAAGACATAGAAATGAACCGACCTCAGTTCCAGACATATTTATCACGTTAACTATGTGATTGGAGCAAAGTCATTAAATGGCTCTGTGCTTATAAAATTCACACATCTGCTAAATAGAGATAGTATTATTAGTCCTTCCTCAACAGATTTATTGTTGTGCCCAGCCAGATGTGGCTCAACAGTTGAGCATTGACCTAAGATCCAGGAGATCAAGGTTTGATTCCAGGTCAGAGGCATGCAAGAGGCGGCTAATCAATGAAAATTCTCTCATCATTGATGTTTCTATCTTTCTCTCTCCCTCTCCCTTCCTCTCTCTGAAATCAATAAAGATATATTTTTTAAAAAAAATTAAAAAACAACATTGATTGTTGTGAAGATAACATATAAGTAAATAAATGTCCTTTGAAAAGTTAAAACCATGTGGAAATACTAAGGATTGTTATTGCTGTCTGGATTGAGGGTAGTAATTATTTATGAGAGCCTTTAGAGGGAGCTAAAGGAGGGAATAGATCTAAGAATATATATCAAATTTTATCCTTTCCTGGATCAAGGTGAATACTCTCTTCATGGGTAGGGGAAGCTCTACTTTTTTAAAATATAAATGAATCATTTATATGATAAAGGAAGGATCACAGTAAGAGTTGACTTACTAAATGATACTAAGAAAATAAAAATAATCCTGTATAAGACTTAATTTATGTATTTATTTTTAATATTTTAGCAAACAAACTGTAATGACTTTAGATATTATCTAATCTAGTGCAATAACCTCTATTTTATAGATGACTAAATTTTGGCTAAATGTTAGATTTTTAATAACTAATAGATAATACTGCTTCTGTCAAAACATCACTATCATTTAAGCTCATCAGCCTTTTAAAATTTATGATTTATTTTTATATTATCATTTATTTTTTAATTGCAGTTAAGTTATCTACTCTTTGAAGAGACTGAAACATGTTCTGTAAATGTCAATTAAATCCATTAGGTCTAGTGATTCATTTAAGGTCTGTGTTTCCCTGTTGATTTTTTGTCTTGATGATCTGTCCAATGCCTTCAGTGGGGTGTTAAAAGTCCCCCACTATGATTGTGTTGCTGTCAATCTCCCCTTTAAAGTCCCCCAAGAAATTTTTTATATATTTAGGTGCTCCTATATTGGGTGCATAAATGTTTATAAGGGTTATTTCCTCCAGCTGGATTGATCCCTTTAGTAATATGTAGTGACCATCTTTGTCTCTTGTTATGGTCTTTATTTTGAAGTCTGTTTTGTCAGAAATAAGAATCGCTACCCCAGCTTTCTTTTCCTTTCCATTTGCTTGGAATATTTTACGCCATCCCTTCACTTTTAGCCTGTGTGAGTCTTTTGCTCTCGGGTGGGTCTCTTGTAGTCAGCATATATTTGCGTCCTGTTTTCTTATCCATTCAGCTAACCTTTGTCTTTTGATTGGACCATTTATTCTGTTTACATTTGTTACTATTGATATCAACTTCTTTAATGCCATTTTTCCCCTTTATGCTGATGTACCATTCTCTCACTATTCTTTCTTTTTCTTAAAGCAGTCCTTTTAGCATTTCTTGCAATGCTGGTTTAGTGGAACTGAACTCCTTTAGCCTTTTTTTGTCTGGAAGCTCTTTATTTCACCTTCAAATTTAAATGATAGCCTTGCTGGATAAAGCAGTCTTGGTTGCATGTTCTTGCTTTTCATTACTTGCAGAACTTCATGCCACCCCCTTCTGGCCTGAAGAGTCTCTGTTGAGAAATCAGCTGTCAGCCTTATGGGGGTTCCCTTGTAAGTCACTGCTTGTCTCTCTCTTGCAGCCCTTAATATTTTCTCTTTGTCCTTGCCATTTGCCATTTTAATTATGATGTGTCTTGGAGTGGGTTTCTTTGGATCCCTCTTGTTTGGAACCCTCTGTGCTTCCTGAACTTGTGTGGCTTTCTCCTTTGCCAGACTAGGGAAGTTTTCTATAATTATTTCCTCCACCAAGTTCTCTATCCCTTGTTCTCCTTCCTCCCCCTCTGGCATTCCTATAATGTGAATGTTGTTTTGCTTAATGTTGTCCCAAAGCTCCCTTAGACTGTCTGCATGCTTTTAAAGTGCTTTTTCTTTTTGTTGCTCTGATTGTGTGATTTGTTCTACCTTGTCTTCTGAGTCACTTATTGTATCCTCTGCTTCATTGAGCCTGCTTTTAATTCCTTTCAGTGTATTCTTGATATCAGATACAGCATTCTTTATCTTTGAGTTTTGTTTATGGTATGTATCTCTTTTTTCATGTTTTCACTAAGGTCCTCGATCTTATCATCTAGTGTCTTCTTAAGTTCCTTGAACATCTTCATCATCCATACTCTGAGCTCTGTTTCTGATAACTTGCTTAACTCAATCTTATCAAAGTCTTTTTCTGGTGATGTTTCCTTTTCTTTAATTTGGGGGTTGTTTCTTTGTCTCCCCATTTTGGTAGGTCTTAGTGTTTGTATCTATATATTAGATATATTTGCTGTCTCCCAGCCTTGTGGGATGGGATTTTGTCTTGTCAGACCAGTGGAGCCCAGAGGTGTGTTTTCCTTATACTTCTGAGCTCTTTGCTCTAAGCGTGTCCCTCTTGTTGGTGTCTCTTTTGTGGTTTCTTTATGTTCTCCTGTTGTGGCTGAGTCTAGATTGTTGTTGATCAGTCCTTGGGAGGACCCTCCTCTCAGGTTGGCTAATTGTGTCTCAGCCCCAACCTCGTTGTGTAAGCTGTTGTACGGGTGTTGGCAAGGCAGGACAATACACAACTAAACTTCTATGAAACAAGAGGTATCTTACAAAATATCTTGACAGTCACAGTGAAAGCAACCCCCGTAAAAATAAACCTAGGAGAGTGAAGGGAGAACACACACACACACACACACACACACACACACACATGCTTAAAAAAAAAGAGAGAAAGAAAAGTAATGCTTAGAGAGAGAGATGTATATTGTTGTAAATACTGGTGAAAATTTAGAAAACAATAATAAACTAAAATCTAAAAAATAGAGAAGCTACTGGGAGATAACAGAAGCAGAGAAAAGATTCTGAAAGAAGGGTCAGCAAACAATAAAGGGAGAGAATAAGAATAGGATAATAGTTGAAAATGAGAAAACAAAAATAGGATAAAAAGAATAAGAGAAACTAACAATCGAACAAAAAGACAGAAAGACAGAAAGGAGGATAACGAAAGAATGAAAGAAAAGTAGAAAAAGAAAAAAGAAAAAGAAAGTTATGCCAATGGATCAAGAGGAGAGAGAGAGATAAAGCCCAGGCAGAGAGGGAGTCCAGTAAGAGATATGGGGGAAACTAGAGAGGAAAGCTGTAAACCTGATTATAATGATACAGTCCCAGTCATTAAGCAGGGATATCAAGAAAGTCTTGATAATAGAAGCAAGGATAAAACAAAACAAAGCAAAAAACCAAAACAAAACTAAAAAGCTAAGCAAGACAAAATTCTTTTATAAAAAAGAGGGGGGGAAATTTAGTTAAAAAATGTTTAAAAAAATTAAAAAGCAAAAACAAAAATTATAAAATTTATAAAAGAAGAAAAAACAAATTTTCTCCCCTTTTTCTTCTTCCTAAGGAAAAACAAGAAAAAATAAAGAAACCCACAACCAAAAAAAACTTAAAAAACAAAAAAACAAACAAAACCAAACAAAAAAAAAACAGAAGAAAAAGACAATCAGGTGAGTTTCTTCTGAGCAACTTATGTTGTCTGCAGCTCTCTGTTTTGTGTGCTGATTTCAGTTCTCCTCAGAGGTAGTTGTTTATCAGCCAATGTGAGGAGCTGTCTAGGTTTGGCTCTGGTGTCCTTAGGTAGATGGTTGATCTGAGGCTCTCCATGGACCACCTCCTCTTGTCAACTATTTTGCAACCTTGTGGTTACCTGGTCTTACTTCAGAGTCTTCTGTAGGGTCTTTAGGGTGCAGGGTGAGCTGGTGTAACTCAGGGTATCACTCCCCTTAGAGGTGTCACTGTCAGGAGCTCACTCTGTGGGAGTTAGTCTCTGCTCCACAGCCAGCTGCTCAGTCCCTACCTTGTCCTCTGATTCTAGTTCCCCATGCATTGGCCTGCTGCAGTTTCAGATTGATTTCAGCCTGTTGCCATTTCAGTATGGGTTATTTCAGCAGCCTGGTCTCAGTGGGTTCAATTAAAAACACATTCTTGTGAGCCCTTTGCCTGCCCAGACCCCAGCAGGGGTTTTCAGCTTTCCCTCCAGTTCCCAAACAACAGTCCCTGAGAGTCTTATTCTTATAATGTCCTCCAGTGAGCTGCTCTCTTCCCCCTCAGGACTATGCCCTACAGGTGTGTCTGGGGCTTCAGTGAGCGAGATGGCCCTTTTCCTGTTGGGGGGTGATTCTCCTGGCTGCAGGAGAGGTAGGCGGGCTCCTCCCCTCCCTTCCCAGCTCTGATTGGCTGGCCGCACCAGTCCCGCCCCTCAGATGTCTTCTGTGCAGACCCCAATCCCAGGAAGAGGCTGAAACATGTAAGTCACGTTTAGGAACATTAATTCATTGATGAAAGCCATTGAGATTTATAAAGAGATAAACCTGGTGATGAGAAATCTTGGTTGATAAGCTATATTTATGGGTAATAATTAACTTGTATTTTAGATTAGCAAATATACACAGGTTCAACTAGATTAAATGCCTGTGTAATACATTCGGCAGCAGACTGGTAAAATATCCTGTTAAAATGATTGATGTTTCATAAGTAGTGGCCAGTTTTCAAGAAATTCCACATAGAGTGGAATCTAATTGAGACTATAAACAGATACCATGTCTTTAAAAGACTAAATATGAATCTCTTGCAAACTAATGTGACCAATCTCTTTTGCCTGGATAACTTCCATTCTAGAAAAGGGGTAGGCTAATGGAAATAAATTGATTGGTGTGACAAAAGTATACTTACAACATAGTATCACCGCTGCCCCAAATAGTTACCATGGTCTTTAAAAATTATTTGTGGAAGCTTATTTTAATACTATGTTGTTTATGCAGAAAACCATGCCAAAATAGAAACAACCTCAGGTCTTGAGAAACAAAACTGTTTGAAATAGACCTTAACACAATGGCCTTCCAAGGTCACCATTTTAAACAGACTCAAAGGACAGCTGTAATAAAATAGGATTTAATGATTTATTTTAATTTGCTAAAAGCTATGTTTACACCTCTATTTATTTCCTTATCCACAAAGCAATAAAGGCTCATATATCTTATTCCAGTTCTTCATAGTAGTTCAGAATGGCAGTATTCCATGATATCTGGATCTGTTACACCTATGTAGACTAGGGTTAATATAGTGTGTGACTATTGATTACCATGTTCAGTCCCACAGTCTGATATATTTTGGATTCCCATATCAAAAAGAAAGAGATAAAAATATTGAGGATTTTTTTGTGTTTTTTCCCTTATTTTTGTCATTACTGAATGTCTGCATCGAAAAGAGGCAGACTTATGTAGTTTAAAGAATGCTGAGTCCAGACATCTTCCCTCCTTTGCTGCCCCCAGTAGCAACTGTGTAATTTCAACAAATCATCCACATCTGTGGGTTTTATTTTCTTCCCCTGTTCTATCTCTATGTGCTCTTTTTCTATTCTATAAGTCAATGAATGTTAGAATACATGTAAACTTAATTTAGCAGATAAATATGATCTACCCCACTTCTGTTGACATTTAAATTTGGTCCATATAATTCTCTAATAGTGCAAAACTGATTTCAAAATGCTGTTTGAAAGCAGGAGCAAAGAGAAAAGAAAGCACTTAGGTTTGGCAGATGTATGAAGGCCTTGAATGAAGAGAAAAGATTATGCAGAATATTGACTTGCTATTATTCCCCACCAGCAGCCAGATTTTTGTGTGACATAGAGCTAAGAAAAAATTAGCCTCTTTGCAAGTAATTGTCCAAATTATTTAAACTGGGATATGGTCTTCCAAGATCTGCTCATCCTCTCTTTTGGGTCATGTTGCCCATGACATTCCCATTTAGGCTTTTTCTCCAACCAAGCTGGGTCTTCAATGCATAGTCTTCATTCATTACCTTTGTCCTTACTATTCCCACAACCTAGGATGCCTTCATATCCAAATATCACTAGTTCTTCCTAACTTCTAGTGGCTAAGGAACATTTAAGAGTATCAATTTCTATTTTTATACAAGCTGAATTATAGATCTGTAGTTCTCAGAAGCTGTCTGAAGTTTGCCTTCTTCTCTGAGTTGTTGTTTGCTGTATATACTCTCACACCAGTGAAATGAGAAGATTGGAGGTTGCCTGCTTTTCTGATATCCTTTTTTACTTCAGCTGTTTTATCTGTAGAAGCAGAAGGTTTGAACTACTTGTTGTTTTTTTTTTTTACTAAGTTAACATTATTGCATAACGTGAATGGCAGAAACAATGTCACATAATAACTGGTCATGTGGAGTAGAATAGAATGATAACTTGGCAGTTAAGTTTGACATCAAAACCTATTGACTGAAAAATCTGTAATGTACTGTTCATATTCAGAAACAAATATTCAGTTTTAGGCCATGTTTTAAAAGGGGCATTGAGAAATGAGTACATGTTAGGGATGATCAGGATCACAAGTTGCCTGGAATTAAAGTCACATGAGAAAAGTTTAAAAGAACCTGGGATATATAAACTAAAGAAGAATGGACTTTTAGGGACAAAATAATTGTCTTCAAATATTTAGAAAACTGTCATGTTGAAGAAGGAAGAGGGTTGTTCTGAGTCCAAACATTTGTATCAATTGGGTGAAAGTTACCAGGAAACAAATTTAGTTTGTTTCAAGATGAACTTCTGATGAAAATGTCATCCAATCAAATTGATTGTTTTAGAGAATGAGCTATTCATTTAATTAATGTTCAAGTATATCTACTATCATCTGTTAGAGATGTCATGGAAAAAATAGGAAGGTGGATTGTACTTTTAGAGTCCCTTCCAAAACTAAACTTCTATGAGTCTGAGTTTTATTTTTCTTGTCCTGGAGAGGCACAGGCTTTTTACTATCTCATGGTGGAAATAAAATACTCCTAGAATCTTCTTAAACTCTTTTTCCAATAGGATCATGCTTGGTTCAAATACTGAATTGCTTAGTTAGCTCTAGTAGCATTATGTACACTATTAGTTGCATGTTCCAAAGTAACTTTCAAAATATTTTTGAAATCTCCCATGGCAACTGCCAATGTGAAAGAGCATCCTGGGGTGTAGTGCCACTCCTGATCCTGTATTGTTCATCAAGAATGAATTTACACAAGAATATTTTTAACTTATTGAGGATCTGGAATCTATAACAACTATGATCTATTTAAATAGTATTATAGTGTCCATACTCTGTATACCAAATTTTTACAAAAGAAGAAATTGATATTTACATTTATTAATTAAACTTGATGAGGGTGGTGTAGAGCTTTCAATTTTCAAGAAAGAACATGGTGGAAAATGATATAATTATTATTGAAATAAAAAATTTTCCTGTCACTCATGCCAGATGCTTAAATTAAAGAAAGCAATGCAAATACAGGTTTGAACCATGGTGGAACAGTTTAAAATAACTCCAGGCATTACAAATGTTTATTTTCCTGTATTTTCATTGCCCTCTAAAGCAAAGAGGAGACATTTTCAATCAAATGAAGTGAATTCAGGTCATTTCAGAATTGAGAACTGCAATAGACTAACATTTTTGTGTCACATGGAAAGCAATAAATTTGCAATACTGGGTTAATATTCGAAGCTACTGCTTTATGTAGTAAAGATGGTTAGTCATGAAAACAATAGAAATTGCAAGTAATCTAATTTTCACAAATTTCTCCCAGTTCTTATGTTTAAAATTATTAAGTAGAGCAAAGGAATCCACCAGATTTCTAACGATGACTAAAAACTATGCTTCTTTTAAGTAAACAGTAAATCTTCTGTGATCCTCCAAGTTCTTTTTTTTTTACATGGAAAACTTCATTGGTGATGACAGCTGACAGGCATTCCTTACAACCATCACGGTTTTGGAAATTAGTTTGCATATTTTGGCACTTCATTTTAGAGAGAAACGGAAGTGAGTCACTGCCAACATTCCACTAAATTACACCTTTAAAATTCTTTTGATGTCTCCATTATTTCACTTTGATATTCCTGGAAAACCCTAGAATAAGTACAGTTATGCATTCCCCAAAGAACAGCCTCCCATAATCAGCCCTCACAAAGTTCAGGAGGTTCTATTTTCATGGGGGAAGTGCTTTAATCAAGATTAATTTTTTCCAATTTTCAGTAATTGGAGCTCTTCCTGAGTTTTCTTCAACCCTCCTTTAGGATGAAATTATCAAATTTCCTTGGCAATTAAATAAAAAAGTTCAAGTTTATGGATCATTTTGTACAATAGTCACCAAGATACAAGTGAAATTAAGGGAGAACAAAGTGCAGGATTTAGCATCAAGGGCATAGGCTCACAAAATGCAAGTCTGTGACTGAGGTTCTCTGCTGTGAAAGGTTTGCCTTCTCACCAGGTTCATTTCTCTGGACTTGTTTTATCCATAGCTCCATCCAGACAAAAGTTCTATAATTAAGTAAAAAATTAACAGCATAAAATTATTTTTCTATTATACAGAAAACAAATTTAGATCATATGGAAGCAACCACTATCTGAAAGAATTTATTTTTTATTTTTAAATGTATCTTTATTGTTGAAAGTATTACAGATGTCCCCTTTTTGTTTTTTAATGATTTTCTAAGTTGCATCCCTTACATGTTATTTCCAACTATTGTTTGAACAATTATGAAGTGACTTTATATAAGAAGAGAATTATATAATTACCTGTATGCCTCTTCCAGTTTCTTGAGACAGAAAAAGAACCTACAGCCATTTAGGTACCTTTTATTGGCATTCACTTCTCCTTAACTTTATACTCCTAAGGAAAATGAATATCCCTGCCACTCAGCTGATTGTATCTCTCACCCTGCTGTGTTGGCATCTTTTAAACACTTTAAGAATGCATGGGGATGCTCATGAAAGGAAGACATGTAAGTTGAAAAAAAAACACACTGAATCAGAAGTCGTCTATTATACCTTTATCAGAATTACATATGGACCTTACAAAAATATTCCTGACCTTACCTCAACTTTAATTCAATCATTGCATAGGGTGTATCTGAGGCAGCTTGTTTATAGGCTAAATGGCCCAAATAGTTATTACTTCTCTCATATTTGTTCTGATTTATGTGTTCTTTTATCCCACATAATTTCAGGTGCATGAAGACATATAGCAACATACAGTTTTCAATATATTTAATATGCAAACAAACTGAGGTGATACACATCCTCTTGTCTTTGGTCCTGTTTACTGTACTAACTTCATCTCTCACTACTTTCCATCTCAATTTACAATGACCCAACCACAATGGGTTTCTTTATTTAATCATGCCAAGGTCTTCCCTGTCTTTTGTAACCTCACACAGTTCCTACCACATATCATTTAAAAATTCCAAATGAGTTAAACTCAATAAATAAAACCATAAAAGCATTACAATAAAATATGGGAGTATATTTATAACCTTATGATAGGGAAAGCATTTAAATATGTTAAAACACCAAACCTATTAAGCAAAAGCTTGATAAATTTCAGTATGTTAAAAAAAAATTGTACATAACAGAAAACACCATCAAAATTTAAAATACAGTGACAGATTACAAGAAATTATGTAGAAAGTATAGTATAACAAAAGTCTCTTTTTCAGATTGTTCCATCTTTGGTTATTATGAGCCCTTTCAGTTGACTCCTTTGTTTCTTTGAAATACCCTTACTATTGTAGTATTTTTTTTTTGTCTCTTTCTTACTTTTTAGATCTACAAGATGCTCTAGGATCATCTTGTACATTCTGTACCTCAGTATACATACATATACATGTGTATGTATGAGTATGTGTGTATATTTAATTTACAAATAATCATTTGCATCTATATTAAGATAAACATGCATTCATATTTGTTTATCTCATATCTCCAGCTCTAAAATAGTACCACATGGTTCATTTCAGCTTTTACTTCTTGCTTATCTATAACCTTCTGCTCCTAAAGTGAGAAACCTTTCTTTTATTGTTTTGTATCCATTTACATATTTGTTCAATTCCCATGGCATGTATCAGAGCGTATCAGAGTTTCGTAATTGTTAACTTGTACCTTTATCAACTTTATCAATTGCTTTTGTGCAGTTCCTTTTGTTTTTAGTCTTACAAATGCATCATTTTCACAGTTCATTAAATCAGCACCACTTTCATCCCACCAATTTCGGAGAGGTTATGCCTTACATTTTCAATATACATACATGAGGTTGTCAAAGTCTTCATTCCATCTTGGGTACCCAAGACTTCTGAGTCAATTCTTTAAAAGAATCATTCATTTATGTTGATTTATTTTGTTATAAATTTCCAAGGGTTTAATACATGTGTAGTGCAATGTATCTAGTATTAAGTAACATACAAAATAGTTTCACAGCCCAAACATATTCCCTTTGTTTATTCTAGTCAAATGCTCTTTTTTCCACAAATCTCTGGCAATCACTAATATTTTTTCATTATCCCATCTTTATCTGTTCATATATTAATGACATGGGTTGCTTCCATATATTGGGTATCATAAATAATGTTGCAGTGAATACAGGGGTGTGCATCTCTTTTTATAATTCATGTTTTCATTTTCTATGGATAGATATCCAGAAATAGAATTCCTGGGTCATAAGGTAGATCTACTTTTAATTTTTTGAGGAACCTCCATACTGTTTTCCTAGTGGCTGTTACAATTTACAATCCCACCAATAGTGCATGAATATTCTCTTTCCTCCACATACTCTCCAATAATTATTTTTTTTCTTTTTGATAATGGCCAATCTGATAAGTGTCAAGTGATATCTCATTGTGGTTTTGAATTGCATTTCTCTGAAGATTAGTGGTGCTGAGCATCTTTTTTTGTATCTGTTGGCCATATGTATGTCTTCCTTGGAAAAAAGAGTCTATTCAAGACCTCTACCCATTTTTACATCTAATAGTTTGTTGTTGTTATTGTCTTGGTGTTGAGTTGTATGAGTTCTTTATATTTTTTTGGATATTAACCCCTTATCATATGTGTCATTTGGAAATATCTTCTCCCATTAAGTAGGTTGCCCTTTCATTTTGTTGATTGTTTCTTTTACTGTGAAAAAGTTATTTAGTTTAATTCAATTCTGTTTGTTTATTTTTGCCTTTGTTTCCCTTGCCTGGGGAAACATATCCAAAAAATATATTGCTAAGATAGATATCAGTGAATTTACTGTCTATGTTTTCTTATAGGAGTTTTGTGGTTTAAAGTCTTAAATATAAGTATTTTATCACTTTTGAGTTTATTATTGAAAATGATATAAGATAGTGGTCCAGTTTATTTTATTTTTTATTTGTGTGTAGCTGTCCAGTTTTCCCAACAATGCTTCTTGAAGAGACTCTTTTCCCCATTGTATATTCTTACCTCCTTTGTCAGAGATTAATTAATCATATAATTGTAAGTTTATTTCTGGGTTCTCTACTCTCTTCCATTGATCTGTGTTTCTGCTTTTGAGCCAGTACTGTACTATTTTGATTATTATAGTTTTGTAGTACAGTTTGAAATCAGGGAGCATGATACCTCCAACTTTGTTCTTCTTTCTCAAGATTGCTTTGGCTATTCCAGGTTTCGGTGGTTCCATGCAATTTTAAGATTATTTGTTCTAGTTCTCTGAAAAATGCCATTGGTATTTTGATAGAGACTTCATTGATCTATTGCTTTCAATAGCATGGACATTTTAATGATATTGATTCTCCCAATCTATGAGGACTGTGGTATATCGTTCCATCTAATTGTGTTATATTGAATTTTTTCATCATTGTCTTATACGTTTCAGAGTACAGGTCTGTCATCACCTTGATTAAATTTATTTCTAGGTACCATTTCTGATAGTTTATTAGTGTATAAAAACACAACCAATTTCTTTACATTTTTTCTAATAATTTTTTGTACAGTCTTTAGGGTTTTATATATACTATCATGTCATTGGCAAATAGAATTTTAGTTTCTCTTTTCTTAATACATGCCTATTCTTTTTCTTGCCTGGTTACTATGGCTAGGACTTCCAATACCATGTTGAATAAAAGTGGTGAGAGTGGACAACCTTGTCTTGTTCTTGATCTTAGAGGAAAAACTACCAGCTTTTGCCTGGCGGGCATAGCTCAGCAGTTGAGCATTGACCTAGGATACAGGAATTTGAGGTTCAATTCCCAGTCAGAGCACATGCCTGGGTTGAAGGCTCTATCCCCAGCAGGGGGCATGCAGGAGGCAACCAATCAATGATGACTCTCTAATCATTGATGTTTCTATCTCTCTCTCCTTCTCCCTTCCTCTCTTTGAAATCAATAAAGATATATTAAAAAAAAAAAAGGAAAAAAGAAACTACCAGCTTTTTACCATTGAGTATGATTTTAGCTGTGGGTTTATTATATATGGCTTTTATTAAAGTGATATATGTTCCCTTTATATAAATGCTTTGTTGAGTGTTTTCATCATTAATGGATGCTAAATTTTTTCAAATGCTTTTTCTGCATCGATTGAGATTATCATATGATTCTTACCTTTAGTTTTGTTGATGTGGTGTATCATGTAGATTGATTTGCAAATATTAAACCATCTTCCAATCCTGGTATAAATCTACTTGGTCATGGTGTATGATCCTTGTAATGTAATGTTGAATTTGTTTTCATCATTTTTCTGAAGATTTTTGTGTCTATGTGTATCAGGGTATCAGGGTTACTGGCCCCAAATTTTTTTTAGTTTTTTTTTCTGATTTTAGTATCAGGGTAATGCTGGCCTTGTAGAATAAGCTTGGAGGCATTCTTTCATCTTCAATTTATTGGGAGAGTTTGAAAAGGGTAAGTATTAATTCTTCTTTAAATTTTTGGTAGAATTTACCCATGAAGCATTCTGGTCCTGGACTTTTATTTGTTGAGAGGTTTTTCATTTTTATTTTTATTACCCATTTCTTTGTGTTACTAGTAATCTATTAGTTCAGATATTCTGTTTCTTCCTGATTCAATCTTGGAAGATTGTATGTTTCTAAGAATTAATCCTTTTCTTTTAGGTTGTTCAATTTGTAGGCATATGATTTTTCTGCTGTTGTATTCTTAAAATCTTTTGTATTTCCATGGTGTCAGTTGTAACTTTCCTTCTTTCATTTCTAATTTTATTTATTTGTTGTCTCTTTTCCTCTTGATGTCAAGCTAAAGGTTTATTTATATTTTTTCAAAGAACAAGCTCTTAGTTTTGTTAATATTTTCTTTTTTTAAAATTGCTATTGTTTATTTCCACTCTGATATTCACTATTTTCTTCTTTCTACTATCTTTGGGCTTTATTTGTTCATCATTTTCTAGTTCTTTTGGGTGTGAAGTTAAAGTATTGAGATTTTTGTTTGTTTATTTTCTGAGGTAATCCTGTATCTGTGAAATTCCTTCTTAGAACTGCTTTGGCTGTGTCCCATAGATATTGGAACACTGCATTTCTATTCTTATTTGTTTCAAGAGTTTTAAAAGTTTATCTTAAGTTTCTTCATTAACCCATTGATTGTTTAGTATCATGTTGTTTAGCCTCCAAGCATTTGTTTTTTTCTAGTTTTCTTCCTGTTATTATTTTCTAGTTTTATGCCATTGTAATAATAGAAAATGCTTGCTATGATCTCAACCTTCTTAAATTTATTAAGAATTGTTTTGTGACCTAATGTGATCTATCTTAGAGAATGTTCCATGTACACTGGAACAGAATGTGTATTCTAATTTTTTTGTATGGAGTGTTCTAAAAATATTAAGTCAGTCTAATCTAATGTACCATTAAAGGCAAATGTTTTCTTGTTGATTTTCTGTCTGGATGCTTTATCTGTTGATATAACTGGTGTGTTAAAGTCTCCTACTATTATTGTTTAATTATCAATCTCTCCATTTATGTGTGAATATTTGTTTTACATGGTTAGATGTTCCTACGTTGGGTGTGTAGATGTCTATAAGTGGTATATCTTTTTTTTCGATTGATCCTTTTATCCCTATGTAATATTCTTTTTTGTCTCTTGTTACAGTCGTATTAAAGTTATTTTGTGTGATATAAGTACTTATACCCCAGCTTCCTTCTGGTTATCATTTGATTTAAATATCTTTTTCTATCCTTGCACTTTCAGGCTGTATTTGTCTTTAGATTTGAAGTGAGTCTCCTGTAAGCAGCATATGTATTTTTTTATCCATTCAGCCATTTTATGTCTTTTGATATGAAGATTTAGTTTATTTACATTTAAAGTAATTATTGATAAATACTTTTTGTTTCCTTCTTTTGTTCTCTTCCTTTTTTAAAAAAAAAAAATATTTTTTTATTGATTTCAGAGAGAGGAAAGGAGAGGGAGAGAGAGAAATAGAAACATCAATGATGAAAGAGTTGTCATTGATTGGCTGCCTCCTCCACACCCCCGACTGGAGGTCCAGCCCACAACCTGGGCATGTGACCTGACTGGGAATTGAACCTTGATCTCCTGGATCCTATGTTGATACTCAACTGCTGACCCATGCATGGTCAGGCCTTTTGTTCTCTTCTGTTTTATATTATCTTTATAAGTGGCTGTTCCACTAGGTTTACTATGTTTGGCTTTACCAGAATGATTTTTCTTTCATATATTTTCTTATTTCTAGTTTTGATATTTTCCTTTCACTCAAAGACATCCCTTTTTTATTTATTATAATGCTGGTTTAGTGATGATGGACTCTTTAAGCTTTTGCTTGTCTGAGAAACTCTATTTCTCTTTCAATTCTGAATGATATCTTGATGAGTAAATTATCCTTGATTGTAGAGTTTTCGTCTGCCATCACTTTGAATATATCATGCCACCTTGTTCTGACCAACAAATGTTCTGCTGAAAAATCAGCTGATAGTCTTATATGAAAGTCCTTTTGTATACAACTATTTGATTTCCTCTTGCTGATTTTAAGGTTCTATGTTTGTGGTTAACTTTTGACATTTTGATTATGATGTGTCTTGATGTGGGTCTCTTTGGGTTTACCTTGTTTTGAACTTTCTATGCTTCCTGGACTTGGATGTCTGTGTTCTTCGCCAGGTTAGGGAAGTTTTCACTCTTTTTATTTTCAAATAAATCTTTGTCACTTTCTATTCTTTGTTTTGGACCCCTATGATGCAAATTTTAATATGCTTGGTGTTATCTCAGAGGCCCCTTAACTATCCTCCTTTCCTTTACTATTCCAATTAATGATTTCCATGACCTTGTCTTTCTTTTTATTTTATTTTTTATTGATTTCAGAGAGAGGAAAGGAGAGGGAGAGAGAAATAGAAACATCAACGATGAGAGAGTCATTGATCAGCTGCCTCCTGCACCCCTCCTACTGGGGATTGAGACCACAACCCATGCATGTGTCCTAACAGAATCGAACCATGACTTGCTGGTTCATTGGTCAATGCTTAACCACTGAGCAACACCACACCAGCTGGGCATCATGACCTTGTCTTTCAAATTGTTCAATCATTATTCTGTGTTATTTAATCTGCTGTTAATTCCCCTCTAGTATATTTTTTATTTTGTTGTTGTATTATTTAGTTCTGATTGATTCTTTTTAAATATATGTTCAATCTCTTTATTTAAATTATCACTGAGTTCCTCCATTCTTCTCTTGAGTTTATTGAACATTTTTTAAATTATTGCTTTGAACTCTTTTTTTTTCTGGTAAATTACTTGTCTCCATCATGTTTCCATTTGATTTAACACTTTTGTGGCTATTTTGTCCTGTTGTTTTGAACATATTTTTTGTCTCCTCTTTTTCTTATCTTTCTGGGTTTTTTTGTATGTATTATGTAGATCAGCTGTTTCTTATGGCATTAAAAGAGTGGCTTTATATAGGTGTTCTGTGGAGCCCAGTTTCATAATACCCCCTGGTTACTAGAGTCAGATGCTCCTGGTGTTTCCTCTTTGTTGGCTGTGTGCATCCTCCTGTTGTTAATGGGCCAGAGCTGTTATGGAAATACTATTGGACTGGGCAGCCACAAGGTCTACTTATGACTATTGTAGGTGTGCTGATGTGTAGAGCAAATCCTCAGCATGGCTTGCTGTGGGGTTTGGCTATAATTGCTGCTGGTTCTTTGGTGTATGGGGCAGATCTACAGTGTGGATGACTGTGATGCTCAGCTTCTACTGTTGCAGGTGCATTGATTAAAGTGCAGAGGGTGGCACTTTTAACCTACTTTTGGAGTGCTTTGTTGCCACCCACAGGGTGCTAGCAGGTTGATAACAGCTTTTAAGGGGCTCCAGTGGCTCTTGGGACTGCAAACCTGGTGTTCAGGGGCATTGTGCCACTTTAGATGTCCAGCAGGGTAACTCATTAAGTGCTGTGGGACACCAATTTTGTGGGGATCTAGAGCCTCCTAAGGCCACACACCAGGTCCTCAGGGGTGGGTCACAGTTTTTGAGGCCCATTTAGACATCAGGAGAAGGGATGCTGCTTTGGATTCTTTCTGGGGCTACCAGTGGAAGCTGGGGAACAAGTTCCCTCTTTGAAGATCCCCTAACAGGTTCTGGGGTGGTGATGATAAAGCTTAGGAGGGTGGCTGCAGTGAGCATGTCCTCAGGGGAACACTGGGCAGGTAAAATGGTTATCAAGTTAATGGAGAATATCAGACTTGGTCCCCACAAGCATGGACCAGCTATGTGGAATGAAAGCAACAAAGCAAACAAAGAATTAATGGCACCTGCTAGTGCCTCTTTCTCCAGAGACAGCCCCTACAAAACTTTATGACACATTTTTAAAAATTAGTCAATGTTTCTTCTTCATATATGATGCAGTGCCTTTCAAATTTCTCTCTTAGGGCTGTGACTGTGTGCTAGTCTATACATGAACACTTTAAGGGAAAATTTACAGTTTCCCACTGCTCTTACATTTTCAATATCCTCTGCTCTTTGAATGTAAGCTTTGCTGGTTCTCTCAACCATGTATTTTGTGGGTTTTTCTTCTTGGTTCAGTTTTCCTGGGCTGGGGAGCCCAACATTGGTATCAATTGCCTTGATCTTCAAGGGAGTTTCTCTTCTTCATGATATCCCTCCTGATGATGAGACACAGATCCACTACCCCTGTTACCTTCCTCAACTTTGTTTTTTATATGTTCAGTTGTAAACAATCTGTTCTGTTAGTCATCGGGGGTCATTCTCAGAGATATTTTCTCCATACATGTCTATAGTTGTAGTATCTTTGTGGAAGGAAGTAAGCCCTTCCTACTGCAGAGTCTTCCTACTCTGAAATCTTAATCTCATCTCTCTATATTAACTAGTTCATGATAGTTTATATTAAAGTAATAATTTAATATATTGACTTTATGTCAAGGAATATTCATTAATTCTTATAAGTTCTAATAGTTCAAAATTGTTCAGAATATTTTCTCACATTTTCCAAGTAGACAGCCATACCATCTGCAAATAATGACTATCTTTTTCTTTCAAAGATGTATGACACTTACTCAATTTTCTTTCGGGGTCTCAAAACTAGTAAAATTTTATACTAATTTTAATAGGATTATCAGAGGTATTCTATCAGGACACGTAATATTCATAAAATAATTAAGTTGAGGAGCAGAAGCACTATGAGTAATCTGTGATAAAGTCTTTATTTATTGACTAAACATAATGCAATCATGAGAAGAAGTAAAAACTCTATGTAAGGTTATTACGTCTTCATGCAGAGGTGGTCCAAAGTCACAATAGTTCAGTAGTGTTGGCAATTGAAAAGAAAAGCTGGAGGTAAAGTGAGGAAAAGCAAAGTTGAATAGAAACCCATGAGAAAAAATATATAATTTTGAGCACAAACTAAAAATTATGTCTGTCTCTTTCATTCTCCAAACTTGATAATCTGGGGATCTTATCATGAAGTTGTACATTCCCTTAGCTAGTGACTCAGATAATCTGAAGAAGATAGTTCACTACATGGAGGAGCTGTTTACCTGGCTGCTTCCCTGCAGAAACAATGTGAAACAGCAGGTGAGTAATGATATTTGCAGGTGTCAGCATGACCTGGTGCTAGGCTCTGCCTTCCAAATCTCATTCAGTTTTCTCTTGTGGATCATTTTAACCTGGAAGCATTCAAAGATGGAAATTGAAGAAGAATAATTAACATTTAGCTAAATTGACACAAGCAACCAATTTGAAAATTTTTTTTAAGAATGCTTAACTTCCAAGTAAAGACAATACACATTTTTGCCTAACATGATGCAAATATCCTTGGTACAGTTGAAAACATGTTAATCTTTCTCTCAAAAAGCACTATGAATCAACTTACCCCAGCTTTGGCTGATGTTTATTCCAGCTCTTGCTGATTTATACTTTTTTGACATATTATAACAAAAATAATTAACATAAACAAATTATGTTATATGATGGGAGACATGGAAGAAAGTAAAATAATTGGTTAATATACCTACAAAATTTTATGCCTATCAAAATAATGAAGAAATACAAATAACTATTAAAGTCATTATAATTAAATAAAAAGGCATAAGAATACCAAGAACATTCCCAGGGAATCTATATTCCAGATATACTCCCCTTTTTCTCCATTGTAGGGTAACAGTTTTCTCTTCGTAGTTAAGGTCAGCTGGGCCAAACAGTAACACCTTTATTTTGCCTGTATATTCACTGATAGGAGGATTGCAAAGTGGCCAATTAGAAGTATTAAATTCCAGCTTAGTAAAAGTATTGTTGTATCCCCTGGTGGATATATTATTCCCTTAGTAACCAGGGTCTCTACACTGTAAAAGTCATAGTAACAGAGACATAAAGTGAATACTTTGCTAGTGGATCACTAAAGCTAATAGTGAGAAAAGCCATGCTCATTTCCATATCTCTATTATCAGACAGTGAATCCTAGCTATAGAAGAGATGTCACTATGGATTGTTTGCTGGTTCAGAGCATACACCACATACTAGAGGCCTTCACCATAGTCCTCTGAGATGTTGTGACATGGATGGCATTTTATATGAACCTTTGAAAGGCCATACTGTCATTACATTAACCCTAATGCTTTAGGGTGATAGAAAAAATGATAAAACCAATGAACTCCTTGAGAATGAGTCCATTCATGCACTTTTTAATTGGTGTAACATGTGTTTATAGATAGGAAGTAATGATGTATGGGATGAAATGCTTTTATGGAATAATGTAATGATGTATAAGGCATTGTACAAAACCATGGATGGTGATTTTGGCAGAACATTTCAGTTAATAAAGGCAATTCCATATCCACACTAAGGGTCTGTTCTAGTGGGAATAAAGCACTGCATATTCCATGATGGAATAGTTTAATGTAATCAACTAGCCATAGGAAATATTAACATATTGAGGGTTCAGTGTTATTTTCTTTTGTTGGCAAGTCATTCAGCAATGCTCTTGATGAGATTGGGCTGTGTAGAGTTGGGGTCCAAGGTGCTGAGCCCATGCATAACTTCCATAGCTGCCACCACAGTGATGACTTTTTTCACAAGACTAGATATTTCCTTCTTTTACAAATCAAGTAGGTCTCTATTAGGTGGTTGATCTATTTCAGTTTTAAGGATTCCATTATCAGTTAGGCATTGCCAAAGATCTCTGTGAGTCAAACATTCTAATCACACCTTGGACTTTGCTACCAATTTTGGTAACCAGGACCACCTTTTCTTTGCAAATTAAGTGATGCTGTTTAGACACTACAACGCCAAGATTCCATTATACCCAATGATTTCAGGAATATTAGTTAAATAGCAGCAGTCCTCACTGTTATTTTTGACCTGCAGAATCTCCAAAGAGCTTTACAAGAAGGCTGGAGCTCTCTCTATAGAAATTAGTTCATTACAGCCTTGGTGAAGGGGGTGTCCTCTAAACACTTCCAAGGAAAATAGTAGAGAATGATTGAGCAACTCTTACATGATGAATTCATTCTTATCTTTTTAGTCCTCTCAATACTTCCAAAAAGTATAGTCCCTGGACCCGTAGTGTCAGTGTCACCTGGGAACTTGCTAAAAATGTAAAATCTTGTTCTCTCCAGACATATAGAAGCAAACTCCATACTATAATCTGAGTTGAGTCCAGACATATATATTTTAGCAAGCTATCCATGTGATTATGGTGCATGCTAAAGATTAAGAACTAGTGATCTGAAATATACAAAATATGTTCTGGCATTTTCACTTATTTAGTGTAGGCCATTTTAAGGTCCAGGTGTCCATGAAACAGCCATACTTGTAGAGCTGCTATCAACTGATAACACATTGAATTTAGAACCTTTTCTTAATATGTCCACATCAACATATTTTTACCTGATTCAACATTATAACTTTTACACTGAGCAAAGACCTTTGGAAAACATTTATGTATAGTTTACCCATTTTTCTGTAGATGTAAATTGGCAAAACATTAACATTGTTTTGAAATATGTTGCAAATCTTTATGGGTGACATTTTGGACCTAAGACTCTGAGACTTGACATGAGTGAATTATAGGGAATGAGAGGTGGAGGGATTGAGGCCTTTGGAGGATCAGTAGTTCTTTAGAGGGCAACTACTTAAGAAACAGTCATTGCTAATTTTTCAAAAACCGGAGAAAGTGCTACTTCCACTAGCAATGAAGACTCAGCAGAATTTAAGGGTTCAACAATTTTAGGTTAACAAGAATTTGTGCATTTGTCACTCTCCCAATTTTCAATGTATACTCCTTCCCAAAGAGTGCCTCCAATTTTATCATAAAAAAATATAAAATTCCAGAAATTCAAATTGTTTGTTAATTTAGAAGCCCTCAGGATTAAACCATTGGTTTGATTTCCAAAATTCTTAGTTCTGCAGTTATATTAGATAATGGTATATAATATAGTGCAGCCATAAAAGCTTTATGATTCCTTAAACACACCTGAACTGGGAAATTAAAGCACTAAGATTATACTTCACTAAATTTTCCAGCACACTCAGAATTAAACAAAAAGCCCACCACTTTTTATTCATTATTTTATGTGAAGTGGTATATGATGGCAACTCTTTGATCACCCCTAGCCTTGGCTTATATAGGACTACTACATAGGCTTCAACAGATAATGTTAAAATAATTATTGAATAGTAATTGACAAAAATATGCATTTCAAGTGTAATATATGATGATTTATTAATTTTACATATATATTGACAATCATTACCAAGATCAAAGAAATTAGCACATCCAACATCTTACATAGTTATCTGATTTTTGAGGGGGTGAGAATGCTTAAGATTTACTCTCAGCAACTTCCAAGTACGTAATACAGTATTATTAACTATAGTCACCATACAGTATATTAGATCCCCAGAACTTATACAGCTTATAACAAATACATGTATACCCTTTGACATATATCACCCTATTTTTCGCTTCCTCAGATCTGTACAACCCCCATTCTATTCTTTGTTTATATAAAAATTTGTTTTGTTTATATTCCATATATAAATAATACCATACAGTATTTGTCTTTCTCTGCTTGGCTTATTTCACTTAGTATAATGCCTACCAGTTTTATCCTTGCCGTCAAAAATGGAAGAATATTATTCTTTTTATGGCTGAGCAATATTTATATATATCAGATATTCTTTATTTATTTATCTACAAATAGACACTTAGATTGTTAACATATCTTGACTATTGTGAATAATGCTAATTATTGGTGTGCAAATATTTTTTGAGATAATAATTTTAATTCCTTTGAATAAATAACCAGTAGTTCAACTGCTGAATTACATGATCATTAAATTGTTAATGTTTTTAGGTACCACCATACTAGTTTCCAAAATTAATGTACCAACTTACATTCCCATCTAGAATGTATAAGTGTTTCATTTTCTTCATATTCTTGCCAACAAGTTTTTTTTTTAATTTTAAATTTAATTTAATTTTATTTTATTGTTGACAGTATTAAAGATGGCCCCCAAATTGTCCCCCCTTTACTGCCCACCCTCCTCTGAGCCCCTCCCCACCCCAGACTTTCACCACACTATTGTCTGTGTCCACTGGTTATACATATATGTGTATGAGTTGTCTGCTTAATCTTTTCCCATATCACTCTCCTCTCCTCTGATATGTCAGTCTGTCCCATGCCACCATGTCTCTGGACCTATTTTGTTAGTAAGTTTATTATGTTCATTAGATTCCACTTATAACTAAGATCATGTGGTATTTGTGTTTTTCTGACTGGCTTACTTCACTTGGCATAATACTCTCCAGATCCATCCATGCTATCCCAAAGGGTAAGAGATCCTTCTCTTTTACAGCTGCATAGTATTCCATGGTGTAAAAGTACCATAGCTTTTTTATCCACTCATGAACTGAAAGGCAATTGGGCTGTTTCTAGATCATAGCTATTGTAAATATCACTGCTATGAACAAAGTTTGCTTATAATATATACTTTCTGATTGGTGTTTCTGGCTTCTAAGGTTATATTCCTAGAAGTGGAATTGCTGGGTCAAATGGGAGTTCCATTTTTAATTTTTTGAGTAAATTCCATACTGTTTTCCACAGTGACTGCACCAATCTGAATTCCCACTAGCAGTGTCCTGGGGTTCCCTTTTCTCCACATCCTCCCCAGCACTTGTTGTTTGTTGATTTTATGATGGTAGCCATTCTGATAGGTGTGAGGTGATATTTCATTATGATTTTAATTTGCAGCTCATTGATTATTGTTGACATTGAGCATTTTTTCATCTGTCTCTTGGCCATCTGTATGTCCTCTTTGAAGAAGTGCCTAGACTGGTTCTGTACCCATTTTTTTTTTTTTAAATTGGCTTATTTGTCTTGCTATTGTTGAGCTGTATAAGTTCTGTATATATTTTAGAAATTAATGCCTTCTCAGATGTGTCATTGGCAAATATGTTCTTCCATACAGGCAGATCCTTCATTTTGAGGCTGTCTTCTTTTGCTGTTCAGAAGCTTTTTAGTTTGATGTAGTCACATTTGTTTATTTTTTCCTTTGTTTCTCTTACCCTAGGAGATGTATCTGTGAAAATTCTACTACATGAGATGTCTGGTGATCTAGCTTCACTTTTTTGCATCTACCTATCCAATTTTCCCAGCACCATTGATTGGAGGGACTGTCTTTACTCCAGTGTATTCTCTTGCCTCCTTTGTCAAATATTGACAATAATGGCTTGGGTTGATTTCTGTGTTCTCTGTTCTGTTCCATTGAGCTATATGCCTATTCTTGTACCAATAGCAGGCTGTTTTGATAACAATGAATTTGTAGTATAACTGATATCCAATATAGTGATCCCTCCAACTCTGTTCTTTCTCAAGACTGCTGAGGCTATTCTTTCTCAAGACTGCTGAGGCTAAAATATTCCAAATTTTTGGAATATTTATTATTGTTCTGTGAAATATGCTGCTGATATTTCAATAGGAATTGCATTGAATCCATAGATTACTTTGGGTAGTATGGACATTTTAATGATGTCAATTCTTCCTATCCATGAACATGGTATATTCTTCCCCTTATTTGTATCTTCCTTTATTTCTTTTTTCAACTTCCTGTAGTTTTCTGAGTGCAAGTCTTTTACATCCTTGGTTAAGTTTATTCCTAGGTATCTTATTTATTTAGTTGCGATCATAAGTGGTACTGTTCTTTTAGTTACTCTTTCTGAGAGTTCGTTATTGGGGCATAAAAATACCATATATTTTCAGATATTAATTTTGTATCTTGCTATCTGCCGAATTCATTAATTAAATCTAGTAGTACTTTGGTGGAGTCTTTAGGGTTTTCTATGTACAATATCATGTAATATGTGAATAATGACAGTTTTATTTCCTCCTTTCCAATTTGGATGCCTTTTATGTTTTCTTCTTGTTTGATCACTGTGGCAAGGACTTCCAGTACTATGTTGAATAATAGCAGTGAAAGAGGACAACCTTGTCCTGTTCCTGTTTTTAAAGAAAATGGTTTAAGATTTTGCCAATTGAGTGTGATGTTGGCTGTAGGTTTGTCATATATCACCTTTATTATGTTGAGGTACGATCCCTCTATTCCCACTTTGCTGAGAGTTTTTATCAAAAAATGGGCACTGAATTTTGTCAAATGCTTTTTCTGCATCTACTGATATGTTCATATGATTTTTGTCCTTCATTTTGTTTATGTGATGTATCACATTTATTAATTTGCAGATGTTATACCAGCCTTGAATTCCTGGAATAAATCCCACTTGGTCATAATGTATAATTTTTGTAATGTATTGTCAATTAGATTTGCTATTATTATGTTGAGGATTTCAGCATCTATTTCATCAGGGATATTGGTCTGTAATTTCCTTTCTTTGTAGTGTATTCATCTAGTTTTGGGGCTAGACTAATGCTGGCCTCATAAAAAGAGTTTGGGAGTCTTCCCTCATCTTGTATTTTCTGGCACAGTTTGAAGGGAATAGGAGTTAATTCTTTTTGAATGTTTGGTAAAATTCCCGTGTAAATCCATCTGTATGGACTTATATTTGCTGGGAGTTTTTTGATTTCTGCTTCAATTTCACCAGTTGTTATTGGCTTATTCAGGTTTCCTGATTCTTCCTGATTCAGTTTTGAAGGACTGTATGTTTCTCGGAAATTGTCCATTTCACACAAGTTGTCCAGTTTATTGGTCTATAGTTGCTTATAGTATTTTCTTACAATCCTTTTTATTTCTGTGGTGTCAGTTGTTACTTCACCTCTTTTGTTTCTGATTTTATTTATTTGAGTTCTCTCACTTTGTTTCTTGATGAGTCTTGATTAAGGTTCATCAATCTTTATCTTTTGGAATAATCACCCCTTGGTTTCATTGATCTTTTGAATTGATTTTTCAGTTTCTATGGCATTTATTTCTGCTATGATCTTCATTATTTCATAATTTATACTTCCTTTGGGATTTTCTTGCTGTTCTCTAGTTCTTTTAGTTGTAGTGTTAGATAGTTTTTAAGAGCTTTTCTTGATCCTTCAGGCATGCTTTTAATGCTATAAACTTTCCTCTCAGGACTGCTTTTACTGTGTCCCATGGATTTTGGGTTTTTTGTTCATTTTAATTTATTTCCAAGAAGTTTTTGATTTCTTCCTTGATTTCATTGTTAACCCATTCATTTGTTAATAGCGTACTGTCTAGCCTTTATATATTTGAATATTTTTGAGTTTTTTTACAGTGGTTGATTTCTAGTTTCATGCCACTGTGATATGAGATGATGCTTGATATAATTTCAGTTTTCTTGAACTTGTAGAGGCTTGTTTTTTGCCCTAACATGTGGTCTATTTTTGAGAATGTTCCATGTGCACTTGGGAAGAATGTATATTGTGCTGCTTCAGGATGAAATGTTCTGTAATTGTCAATTAAAACCATTAGATCTAGTGTGTCATTTAAGTTCTCTGTTCCCTTGTTGATTTCTTGTCTGGGTGATCTATCCAATGGTAACAGTGGGGTGTTAAAATTCACCACTCTGATTATACTTCTGTCAATCTCTACCTTAAAGTTCACCTAGAACTTTTTTTTCTATATTTGGGTGCTCTTATATTGTGTGCATATATGTTTATAAGAGTTATATACTCCTGTTTGATTGATCCCTTTAGTATTATGTAGTGACTATCTTTGTTTCTTGTTATGGTCTTTATTTTGAAGACTATTTTGTCAGGAATAAGTATTGCTACCCAAGCATTTTTTTCATTTCCATTTGCATGGAATATTTCTTTTCATCCCTTCACTCTCAGCCTGTGTAAATCTTTTGCTCTGAGGTGGATCTCTTGTAGACAGCATATATATGGGTCATGTTTTCTTATCCATTCAGCTACTCTGTGTCTTTTGATTGGAACATTTATTCCAATTTCATTTAAGGTTCTTTTGATAAATACTTATTTAGCCATTTTTCCCTTTATGCCTATTTTCCATTCTGTCATTATTTCCTGTATTTCTTAAAGCAGTCCCTTTAACATTTCTTGCAATTCTGGTTTGGTGGTAGCACCTTTAGCCTTCTTTTGTCTGAGAAGCTCTTTATTTAACCATCTATTTTGAATAATAGCCTTGCTGGATAGAGCAGTCTTAGTTGCAGGTTCTTGCTTTTCATTACTTTGAAAACTTCGTGACAATCCATTCTGGCCTGAAGTGTTTCTATTGAGAAGTTTGTTGACAGCCTTATGGGGTCTCCCTTGTAGTCACTGATTGTCTCTCTCTTGTAGCCCTTAAAATTCTCTTTTTGCAGCAAGAGAAAAGCAATTAGTTACCTACAAGGGAGCACCCATATGACTGTCAGCTGATTTCTCAACAGAAACCTTGCAGGCCAGAAGGGAGTGGCAAGAAATATTCAAAGTGATGAAAAGTGAGGACCTACAACCAAGATTACTCTATCCAGCAAAGCTATCGTTTTCACAGATAATAAAAAGCTAAAGGAGTTCATCACCACCAAACCAGTACTACATGAAATGTTGAAGGGTCTTTTTTAAGAAAAGGTTAATGAACAAAAGAAACTTACAAACAAAATAGACCCAGAGTCATTGAAGCAAGCAACAGAAGGTCATATCTCAGAGGGAAGAGGGAAAGGGGGTGGAAGGTAGGAAGAGATTAACCAAAGAAGTTATATGCATGTATGCATAACCCATGGACACAGATAATAATGGGGTGAAGGCCTGGGGAGGCGGTGGGAGGGTAGTGGAGATGGTCAATGGGAGAAAAATGAGATATGTGTAATGCTTATAACAATAAAGATAAATTTTTTAAAAAAGTAAATTACATAAGATGTCTAAGGAATTGGAGGAAAATTTACCCCATAACTTTAATTGTTAATGTAAATATAAAATATTAAAATAAATATTCAGTTATAAAAAATTTCATTTTGTTCTTAACATTTGCCATTTTAATTATGAGTTGTCTTGGAGTCGGCCTCTTGGGTTCCTCTTCTTTGGTACCCTTTGTTCTTCTTGATCATTTTTTTTTTTTAATATATCTTTATTGATTTCAGAGAGAGGAAAGGAGAGGGAGGGAGAGATAGAAACATCAATGAGAGAATCACTGATCGAGCCCTCGACCCAGGCATGTGCCCTGACCGGGAATCGAACCCTGATTGCCTGGATCCTAGGTCGATGCTCAACCGCTGAGCCATGCCCGGCTGGGCTGTTCTTCTTGATCTTGTATGGTTTTCTCCTTCACCATGTTAGGGAAGATTTTTGTCATTTTTTCTTCCAAAAAATTCTCTATTCCTTGCTATGTTAATCCTCTTTTGGAACCCCCATGATGCAGATGTTGTTTCATTTCATGTTGTCACAAATTTCCCTTAAAATATCCTTACACTATATAAGTATTCTTTCCTTTTGCTATGCTTATCAAATAGCTGTTTCTACCTTATCTTCTAATTCACTTACTTGATCTTCACTGATCTTGCTTTTAACTCCTTCCAGCATATTCTTGATGTCAGATAAAATATTCTTCATTTCTGCCTGGATCTTATTTATATTATCTATATCTTTTTTTATGCTAATGTAGCTTTCACCAAGTTCTTTGTATTTCCCACTTAATTCCTGGAAGTTCCCATTAAGTTTCTTGTGGTTCTCACTAATTTCCTTGAACATCTTTATAGCCATTACTCTGTACTCTATTTCTGATAACTTGCTACCACTATCTCATCAAGGTCTTTTACTGGCAATTTTTCCTTTAGTTTGGGGGTTGTTCTTTGTCTCCTCATTTTAGTTTTCTCTTTGTGTTTGTATATGAGTATTAGATATGTTTGCACTCTTCCAGTCTTGTGGGGTGGGCTTTTGTAGTAAATGTTCAGTGGGACTCAGAGGTATGTTTTCATTATACTTCTGAGCTGTATGCTTTAGTTGTGTCCCTTTTGTGGATTCTTTTGGCTCTCTTATTGTGATTGGGTCTATACTGTTATTGACCCATTCATGGAAGGACTTTCCTCTCTGGCTGGCTAACTGTGAAATCAGCCACTAACACACCATGTGAGCTGTAGTACAAGCTTTTACAGGGAAAAACTAAACATGTCCAAACCCACAGGAAGGAAAAAGGAATTTACAAACTATCCTGACAACCACAATGAAAACAACCCAAGAGAAAGTAGAATTAGGAAAGTGAAGAGAGAATACACATACTAAGGCAAATAAGAAAGAGAGAAAAGGATATTATTGCTTATAGTAGAAAATAAGAAATAAAATGAAGCTACTGAAAGATAAAAGGGACGGGGAAAAGATTGTGAAAAGAGAGAAGAGTGTGCTAAAAAATAAGGGTAGAGAGTAGGAATAAGAAAATCATTTTTAAAAGACCTGAAGACAGAATGAAAGGGGAAAAAAGTTATGACAAGGGAACTAGTAGAGAGAGAAAGTTAAAGCAAGGGTAATGAAGGATGCCAATAAGAAGTATGGAAGAAACA
Organism: Miniopterus schreibersii; assembly: GCF_964146895.1. Classification (NCBI taxonomy): domain Eukaryota; kingdom Metazoa; phylum Chordata; class Mammalia; order Chiroptera; family Miniopteridae; genus Miniopterus; species Miniopterus schreibersii. The sequence continues at coordinate 48,878,331 of NC_138104.1, forward strand.
TTAGAGAAAAGCAATAGACTTCATTATAATAATAATATCCAAGCGATGAAGCAGAGAATATCAATAAAATCTGGGTAAAAGAACCAAAAAAAAGGCAGATTGAAACAAAACAAATCCAAAAATATAAGAAATAAAAAAATAAATAATAATTTGAAAAAATTTTTTTTAGAAAACCAGCCAAGTGAGGTTCCTCTGGGAAGGTTATGTGGTCCAAAGCTCACTGTTTTGTACACTGATTTTGGGTCTCCTGGGAGATACTTTTGTGTCAGCCAATGTCAGTTGCTGTCTAGGTTTGTCTCCTGGTGTTCTTATGTAGCTGGTTGGTCTGAGGGTTTCTGTGAATCACCTCCATGTGTCAACTATTTTGCCTCCTCCTTGTGGTTGCCTGGTCTTACTCCAGCATCTTCTGAAGAGAAAAGAGTGTTTCCTGTGCAAGCAGGCTAGTGTAACTAGTTCTATTGGGCTTCTTACTTAGAGATTTCACCATCAGGCACTCACTGTGTGGAAAAGTCAACTCCTCAGTTTCTACCATATACTCCAACTTTAGTTCCCCCTAAAATGTTCTGATGCACGTTTAGATTAAATTCAGTCTGTTGCCTTTTCTGTATGGGGGAGTTTCAGCTGGCCAGGGCTCAGTGGGATTGATGAAAAGAGACTTCAGTGAGCACACTGCCTGCCCAGCCCCCAGAAGGGGTTTTAAGCATTTCCTTCAGTTCCCAAACAATAGTCCTTGAGATTCTTACTCTTGTAATGTCATCCTCTGAGCTGTTCTCCCTCCCCCACTGAACTGTACCCAGCGAGGGGGGATCTGGGTCTTCAGTGAGCTGAACCAGTCCCTTTTCTGTTGGAGTGTGGTGCTCCTAGCCTGAGGGAGATGTAGGTGTGCCCTTCCCCTCCTTCCCAAGTTCTGGTTGGCTGATCTCACAAAGAGGCCAGTTCAAACTCATCACAATGCAGGCTTAAAACCCAGCTTTCACTGATCTGTCTCCCCAACGTAAGCCAGGAAGTTGGATGCCATGGAGTGCCATCCAATAATAAAAAACGTAGACAGTAACAAATAAACAGAAAAGCTGCTTTGCCAGGATCTGGCACCCTTGCTCCTCAGGTCTAAGAAGGAGGGATTACAAAGTCAGCTCAATACAGGTCTCTTATACAGCTGATCTCAGTAAAGCTCCTCATGCTATCCAAGCTCTCTTCAGAACAGGTCAAAAATCCAGGACTTGCCCCACTGGCAGCTCCAGCCCTCTCTCTGGCAGCAGGAGGGCTCTCTTCCCTTTCGCCATGCTATGCGGTTTAAATGCTTTCTGGGACCTGTGGCTTCCTTGCTAGGAGTGCCTGAACAGCTTTCCCTGAGTCTCCACACCTACATACAGAGGCCCTTCCACACTCATATTCATGCATGCCCTTTCTCTCACATGCTCATCCATTCACATTCACCCTCACTTCAGTCCTGCCTACCACAATGTTGGATCTACGTTGCCCAAAGTTTCTATCTCTTGTTTTTTTATGATAGATATTCTAGCAGGTGTGAAGTGATATCTTATTATAGATTTGGTTTACATTTTTCTAATAATTACTGATGTTAAGTATATTTGCAAATACTTATTGAAGATTTGTGTGTTTTCTTTGGAAAAATAATCATGGTCCTTTGTCCATTTCTTAAATTGTATTATTGTTTTTTTGCTATTGAGTTGTATGTGTTCTTTATATACTTGATATATTAACCCCTTATCAGATATATTTTTTACAAATATTTACTTCTATCCAGCAGGTCACCTTTTTTTTTTTTTTTTTTTTTTTAATAAATTTATCTTTATTGATTTCAGAGAGAGGAAAGGAGAAGGAGAGAGAGAGATAGAAACATCAATGATTTGCCCGGCCGGGTGTGGCTCAGCAGTTGAGTGTCGACCTAGGATCCAGGCGATCGGGGTTCTATTCCCGCTCAGGGCACATGCTCGGTTGTGGGCTTGATCAGTGACTCTCTCATCATTGATGTTTCTATATCTCTCTCTCGCTCTTCTTTCCTTTCTCTGAAATCAATAAAGATATATTAAAAAAAATAATAAGAAACATCAATGATGAAAGAGTCATTGATTAGCTGCCTCCTGCACGCCCCCTACTGGGGATTGAGACCACAACCCTGGCATGTGCCCTGACGGAATCTAACCCCGATCGCCTGGATCCTAGGTCGATGCTCAACTGCTGAGCCACGCCTGGAAGGACACAGGTCACCTTTTTCATCTATTGCTTTTCTTAGTGTACAGAAAATCTTTAGTTTGATGTAGTATCATTTATATTAGCAGCTATTGACTTTGCTTTTGGGGTCCAATACAAACAATATAGTAATTGTAAAGACCAGTGTCAAGGAGTTTATTGCCTTCAGTTTCTTTTAAGAGTTTTATTGTTTCAGGTATTATGTGCAAGTCTTTAATACATTTTGAGTTAATTTTTGTGTATGGTTAAAATAGTGGCCCATTTTTAATCTTTTGATTATGAAGATGCTCAAGGAACATAATGAGAAAAACAAGGCAATAGAGGATCAGACTGAAGACTTTAATGAAAATATGAAAAAAGAGATACATAACATAAAGAAAAATGAGAAATAAAGAATGCTGTATCCGGTATCAACAATACCCTGGAAGGATTTAAAAGCAGGCTCAATGAAGCAGAGGATAGAATAAGTGACTTAGAGGACAAGGTAAAAAAGATCACTCAATCAGGGCAACAAAAAGAAAAAAACACTTAAAAAACTTAAGGACAATCTAAGGGAGCTTTGGGACAACATGAAGTGAAACAACATTCGCATTATAAGAGTGCCAGAGGGGGAGGAAAGGAACAAGGGATAGAGAACTTGGTGGGGGAAATAATGACAGAAAACTTCCCTAGGCTGGTGATGGAGAAAGCCACAGAGGGTTCCAAACAAGAGGGACCCAAAGAGACCCACTCCAAGACACATAATAATTAAAATGGCAAATGGCAAGGACAAAGAGAAAATATTAAGGGCTGCAAGAGAGAGATAAGTAGTGACCTACAAGTGACCCCATAAGGCTGACAGCTGACTTCTCAACAGAGACTCTTCAGGCCAGAAAGGATGGCATGAAGTTCTCCAAGTAATGAAAAGCAAAAACATGCAACCAAGATTGCTTTATCCAGCAAGGCTATCATTTAAAATTGAAGGTGAAATAAAGAGCCTCCCACACAAAAAAAGGCTAAAGGAGTTCAGTACCACCAAACCACCATTGCAAGAAATGCTAAAAGGAGTGCTCTAAGAAAAAGAAAGAAGAGAGAAAGGTACATCAGCATAAAGAGGAAAAATGGCATTAAATAAGTTTATATCAATAGCAACCTTAAATGTAAATGGAATAAATGGTTCAATCAAGAGACATAGACTAGCTGAATAGATAAATAAACAGGACTCAAATATATGCTGTCTACAGGAGACCCACCTGAGAGCAAAAGACTCACACAGTCTAAAAGCGAAGGGATGGAATAAAATATTCCATGCAAATGGAAAGGAAAAGAAAGCTGGAGTAGCAATTCTTATTTCTGACAAAATAGACTTCAAAATAAAGACCATAACAAGAGACAAAGATGGTCACTACATAATACTAAAGAGATCAATCCAACAGGAGGAAATAACCCTTATAAACATTTATGCACCCAATATAGGATAGCCTAAATATATAAAATATTTCCTTGGTGGACTTTAAAGGGGAGATTGACAGCAACACAATCATAGTGGGGGACTTTAACACCCCAGTGTCAGCACTGGTCAGATCATTCAGACAAAAAATCAACAGGAAAACACAAAACTTAAAAGACTCACTAGATCTAATGGATTTAATTGACATTTACAGAACGTTTCATCCCAAAGCAGCATAATATACATTCTTCTCAAGTGCGCATGGAACATTCTCAAAAATAGACCACATGTTAGGACACAAAGCAAGTCTCTACAAATACAAGAAGACTGAAATCATATGAAGCATGTAATCGGATCACAATTTTATGAAACTAGAAATCAACCACTATAAAAAAACTCAAAAATATTCAAACACATGGAGGCTAAATAGCATGTTATTAAACAATGAATGGGTTACCAATGAGATCAAGGAAGAAATCAAACAATTCATGGAAAGAAACGGAAATGAACAGACAACAACCCAAAATCTATGGGACATGGTGAAAGCAGTCCTGAGAGGAAAATTTATAGCATTACAAGCCTATCTTAAGAAACAATAAAAAGATCTAATGAACCATTTAACACAACAACTAAAAAAACTAGAACGAGAACAATATGAAAAGCCCCCGAGTAAGTAGAAGGAAGGAAATAATAAAGATCAGAGCAGAAATTAATGACAAAGAGACTAAAGAAACAATACAAAAAAATCAATGAAATCAAGAGCTGGTTATTTGAAAAGGTAAATAAGATTGATGCACCTTTAACCGGACTCACTAAGAAACAAAGAGAGGACCCAAATAAATAAAATCAGAAACGAAAGAGGTGATGTAACAACTGACTCAACAGAAATATAAAGGATTGTAAGAAAATACTATGAGCAACTATATGCCAACAAATTGGACAACATGGGTGATATGGACAAATTCCTAAAAGCATACAACATTCCAAAGCTGAATCAAGAAGAGGCAGAAACCTGAATAGGCTGATAACAACTAATGAAATTGAAGCAGTAATCAAGAAACTCCCAGCAAACAAAAGTCCTGGACCAGATGGATTTACAGGTGAGTTTTACCAGACATTCAAAGAAGAATTAGCACCTACGCTATTCAAACTATTCCAGAAAATTCAAGAAGAAGGAACACTCTCAAACTCTTCTTATGAGGCCAGCATCATCCTAATCCCAAAACCAGATAAAAACACTACAAAGAAAGAAAATTACAGGCCAATATTCCCGATGAACATAGATGCTTAAATCCTCACTAAAATACTAGCAAAGAAGATCCAGCAATACATTAAAAAGATCATACACCATGACCAAGTGGGATTTATTCCGAGGATACAAGGCTGGTACAACATCCACAAATCAATAAATGTGATACATCTCATAAACAAAATGAAGGACAAAAATCATATGATCATATCAATAGATGCAGAAAAAACATTCGACAAAATCCAGCACCCATTTCTGATAAATACTCTCAGCAAAGTGGGAATAGAGGGATCATACCTCAACATAATAAAGGCCATATATGACAGACCTACAGCCAACATCATACTCAATGGGCAAAAACTAAAACCATTTCTATTAAAAACAAGAACAAGGCAGGGATTTCCACTTTCACCACTCTTATTCAACATAGTACTGGAAGTCCTTGCCCCAGCCACCAGACAGGAAGAAAACATAAAAGGTATCCAAATTTGAAAAGAGGATGTAAAGCTGTCATTATTTGCAGATGACATGATATTGTATATAGAAAACTCTAAAGACCCCACCGAAGTACTATTAGATTTGATAAATGAATTCTGCAAGGTAGCTGGATATAAAATCAACATCCAGAAATCAATGGCATTCTTATACACCAACAATGAACTTTCAGAGAGAGAAACTAAAAAAACAATACCATTTACTATTGCAACTAAAAATTAAGATACCTAGGTATAAAGTTAACCAAGGATGTAAAAGACCTGTACTCGGGAAACTATGGGACACTGAAAAAAGAAATAGAGGAAGATTTAAGTAAGTGGAAGGATATACCATGCCCACGGTTTAGAAGAATTAATATCATTAAAATGTCCATACTACCCAAAGCAATTTATAGGTTCCATGCAATTCCTAGTAAAATACCAACAGCATATTTCGCAGATCTAGAACAAACATTTCAAAAATTTATATGAAACCAAAAAAGACTCCATATAGCTGCAGCCATCTTGAGAAAAAAGAACAGAGTGGTAGTGATCACATTACTGGACTTCAAATTGTACTACAAAGCCATTGTAATAAAAATGGCCTGGTATTGGTACAACCACAGGCATATAGATCAATGGGACAGGACAGAGACACAAGAAACAGACCTACGCCATTATGGTCAGTTAATATTTGACAAAGGAAGCAAGCGCATCCAATTGAGTAAAGACAGTCTCTTCAATAATTGGTGCTAAGAAAATTGGACAGACACATGCAAAAAAATATGAAACTAGACAATCAACTTTCACCATACACAAAAATAAACTGAACATAGATAAAAGACTTAAATGTAAGTCAGAAAACCATAAAAATCCTGGAAGAAAACATACGCAGTAAAGTCACAGACATCCCATGTAGTGGAATTTTCACTGATACATCTCCTAGAGCAAGAGAAACAAAAGAAAAAATAAACATAAGGGACTACATCAAATTAGAAAGCTTTTGCACAGCAATAGAAAAAAGCCTCAAAATACAAAGGAACCCCGCAGTCTGGAAAAACATATTTGCCAAAGATGTATCTGATAAGGGGCTAATTTCCCAAGTATACAACGAACTCATACTACTCAGCAAGAGGAAGATAAACAACTCAAATAAGAAATGGGCAAAGGACTTAAATAGACAGTTCACCAAAGAGGACATAGGGATGGCCAAGAGACACATGAGAAAATGCTCAAGGTCGCTAATCATCAGAGAGATGCAAATTAAAACCACAATGCGGTGTCACTTCACACCTGTAAGAATGGCTACCATCAACAAATCAACAAACAACTCCTGCTGGCGAGGATTGTGGAGAAAGGGGAACCTTAGTACACTGCTGGTGGGAATGCAGACTGGTGCAACCACTATGGAAAACAGTATGGAGGTTTCTCAAAAAATTAAAAATTGAGCTGTCTTTTCACCCAGTGATCCCACTTCTCGGAATATATTCTAAGAATCCTGAAACACTAATCAGAAAGAATATAGCCCAGCCAGGCATGGCTGAGCGGTTGAGCACCGGCCTAGGATCCAGGAGATCAGGGTTCAATTCCCGGTCAGGGCACATGCCCCGGTTGGGGCTGCAGCAGATCAATGACTCTCTCATCATTGATGTTTCTATCTCTCTCTCTCCCTCTCCCTTCCTCTCTCTGAAATCAATAAAGATATATTAAAAAAAAAAAAAAAGAAAGAATATATGCACCCTTAAGTTCATAGCAGCACAATTTACAATAGCTAAGATCTAGAAACAACCCAAGTGCCCATTAGTAGATGAGTGGATAAAAAAGCTGTGGGACATATACACCATGGAATACTACGCAGCTGTAAAGAAGAAGGACCTCATACCATTTGGGACAGTATGGATGGACCTGGAGAATATTATGCTAAGTGAAATAAGCAAGGCAGAGAAAGACAAAATTCACATGATCTCACTTATACATGGAATCTAAAGAACATAGTAAATTGATGAACAGAATAGATTCAATGACATGGAAGCCTAGATCAGACTGACAAATGTCAGAAAGATGGAGGAAGGAAGAGGTGGAGGGGGAGAAAGTAACCAAAGAATTTATATGCATATATGCACAACCCAAGGACCCAGACAATGGTGAGGAGAGGGACTGGGGAGGGGGATGGGACCGGGTGGAATGGTTCATTGGGGAGAAAAGGGGACATCTGTAATATTTTAAACAAAAATAGAATTAAGAAAAAATAAAAAGTATAAAAAATATAAAAATAAAATAAAATCAATAAAAACATATTTAAAAAATGAGTCAGAAAATAAGAATACAGTAACTGAAATGAAGAATACACTAGAAAAAATCAACAACAGATTAGATGAAACAGGGGACCAATTAGTAATCTGAAAGATGTGTTAGCTGAAAACATGAAATCTGAGCAGAGAGAAGAAAAAAGAAGAAATATGAGAATAGTGTAAGGGACCTCTGGGACTATATCAAACATAATTTTTACATCACAGGTGCAACTGGAAGAGAAGAGAGAGAGTAAGAGATTGAGAATCTATTTGATGGAAAATTCCCTAATGGGGTGGAGGAAAAAGAAATGCAAGAACAGGAATTTCAGAGTCCCAAACAAGATAAACCCAAAGAGGCCCACACCAAGACTCATTATAATTAAAATGGAAAATGTTAATCACAAAGAGAGATGCTTAAAAGCAGCAAAATAAAGATAGTTACCTAAAAAGGAGCTCCCATTAGAATGTCAGGTGATTTCTCAACAGAAACTTTTCAGACCAGAAGGGACTGTCAAAAAATATTTAAAGTGATGAAAAACAAAGACCTACAACAAGGACTACTCTACTAAGCAAGGAGATCATTTAAAATTGAAGGCAAAATACAGAACTTGTGGGACAAGAAAAAGGTAAAGAAGCTTATCACCAACAAACCAATATTATAAGATGTGCTATAAAGGCTTTTTTTTAAGAAGAAGAAAGAAAGAAAAAAGGAACATAAATATTAATAATAAAATGTCAATAAATTTACACTTATCAATAACCACTGTAAATGTAAAGGATTAAATACTACAAACGAAAGGCATATGATAGATGAATGAATATGAAAACAAGACATGTATGTACTGTCTACTGGAGACCGATTTCAGATAAAAAAACAAAGACTGAAAGTAATGGGATAGGAAAAGATATTACTTGCAAATACAAATGAAAAATATAGCTAGGGAAGCAATACTTATATCACACAAAATAGACTTGAAAACAAATAGTGACATTACATAATGATTGTGGGATCAGTCAAACAAGAGGACACACCTCCTGTAAACATTTATGAACACAACATAGGAGAACCTAAATATATAAAAAAAATCTAGATGAACATAAAGGGAGAGATCAACACTAATACAGTAATAGTAGGGGACTTAACACACTAATGACTTCAATGAATAGATCTTCAAGACAGAAAATCAGCAAGGAAACAGTGGCCTTCTCTGACACATTATACTAAAGGAATTTAATTAATATTTTTAGAGGATTTCACTGCAAAGCAGCAGAATATAGCTTCTTTCAAAAGGACATGTGATATTTTCCAGGATAGACCATATGTTAAGACACAAAACAAGTTTCAATAAATTTTAGAAGATTGAAATCACAAAGACATGAAACTACAAATTGACTACAAGAGAAAAAACAACTGAAAAACACACAAACATATAGAGGCTAAATAACAAGTTACTAAGCAATGAATTGATTAAACAGTGACATCAAGTAATAAATCTAAAGATACATTGAGACAAATAAAAATGAAAACACAACAAAATCTATGGGACACAGTGAAAGCAGTTCTAAGAGGGAAATTTATAGCAGCGCAAGCCTATCTTCAGAAACAAGAAAAATCTTAAATAAGCAATCTAACGTTTTAGCTAAGAGAACTAGTAAAAGAACAACAAACAAAGTCCAAAGTTTGTAGAGGGTAGAAAATAAAAAATATCAAAGTGTAAATAAATGACTCTTAAAACAATACAAAAGATTAGCAAAACAAAGTGCTTGTTCTTTGAAAAGAAACAAATTTGATAAACCTCTAACAAAACTCAATGAAAAGAGTGGACACAAATAAATATAATCAGAAATGAAACAGAAGCAACAAATGACACAAAATAAGTACAAAGGATTATAAGGAAATAGTATGAAAATTATATGCCAAAAAATTAGATGATCCAGAAGAAATGGATACATTTCTAGAATTATACAATCTTCTGATACTGAATCAAGAAAAAACACAAAAATCTAAATAGACTGATCATTACCAACAAAATAAAATCAGTACTTAAAAAACTCCCAACAAACAAAAGTCTGGGGCCAGATGGCTTCTCAGGTGATTTTTACCAAATGTTCAAAGAATTAACACCTAAGCTCTTCAAAAAATTCCAAAAAATTCAAGAGGAGGTAATACTCACAAGTACATTTTATGAGCTCAGCATTAACCTGATTACAAAACCAGAAAAATACATTACAAAGAAATAAAATTATAAGTCAATAGCCCCAGTGAACACAGATGCAAAAATCCTCAAGAAAGTATTAGCAAATTAAAGTCAGCAATATATGAAAAAGATCATACATTATGATCAAGTAGAATCTAATCATGGAATGCAAATTTGGTTCAATATCTACAAATCAATTAATATGATATGCCACATAAAAATTAAGCATACAAATTATGTGATCATGTCAATAGAGGTAGAAACAACATTCAGCAAAATCCAACATCTGCTTATGGTAAAAACTCTCAGCAAAATGAGATTAGAGGGAGCATACCTCAACATAATAAAGGCCAAATGTGACATACCCACTGTTAACATCATAGACAATAAGGAAAAGCTAAAAATGTTTTTCTTAAGATCAGAAACAGGCAAGGTTTCCCACTTTTACCACTTTTATTTAACATAGTATTGGAAGTACAAGCCACAACAATCATACAGGGGGAAAAAAGCATCAAATTGGAAAGAGGTAAAACTATCATTATTTGCAGATAACAGGTTACTATTTAAAGATAACCCTAAAGATTCCACCAAAAATCTAGTAAGACTAATAAATGAATTAAAGTATCAAGATAAAAAATAACTATTCAGATTAATGTGGCATTTTTGTACACCAATAATAAATTATGAAAGAGAGAAATTAAGAAATCAATCCCAGAGTTGATGTCAGAGGAATGGTGGCATGAGACATCCCCTTGGTCATCCCCTTGAAGTTTCAACAATTTGAGCAGCTATAATTCAACAAAGAATTCCCTTCACAATGCACAAACACATCTGAGAAATCAGCACATTGAATATTCTGAGGTGGGCAAGAGGGAGTGAAAAAGAAAGGTAGGAAAGGAGAAGAGTTGAGATGAGCCAGGGATGCAACCTTAGCACCCAGAGCTCTCTGTGGGGCTTATCCCAGAAAAAGGAGGAATCAATTTGCTGCTGGCACTTTTTTCAACCAGGAAAAGCAAAGAGATTCGCTGAGCGTTCTGGCAAGAGTGGGCTGTATTGACTACACCTGAGTCCAGAGACATGGGCATGGGCAAAGCACAAAGGTTGTCTGACAATCATTCCAGAAAGAGAAACAAAATCATAGAGCCTTGCTGCTTTTTCCCACCCTACAAAAGCTCCCCTCCCCTTACCCTTTCTGTCGGACTGCAGAGCACATTATCTGCAAACTTGAGAACAGGTACTACAGAAACACTTTATCCCCAAGCCTCAGCCTCACTCTGCAACTAATCTCAGGGTCAGATGGAGGTGCAGTGAGGATGCTGCAAAGGTCTTCCAGTTATCAATGCTTGGAGGGCAAAGCAACAATGGAGGGGCAGGGTTCCCTCAGCTCACCCCATTATCATGCACTGTTAGTGGCATCTGGCTGCAGCACTGGGATTTTACAAATTTGGAGCCCCATCATTCAACATGTATCCACACAGGTTGGTACCAAGGGGCAGAGGCAACAGGATCACAGGAAAGATGCACACCTTTCGAGGGAACACAGGCCAATTTCCAAAACTGCAAAGATCTGAAAATCTAGTTAAGTGCAAGAAAGCTAAATAAAAAACTTGTGATTCAGTTCCACCTACTGGAAAACAATAAAAATATTTCTTCTTCATTTACTAGAGAGGAGCCAATAATACATAGATTCCTAGAAAGAGAAGGAATCCATCAAATATAATGAATAACCAAGGTAACAAGGCAGTTCAAAAAGAAAATTTTTAAATCTCAATAAAATAAACAGAACATGTGGAAATGTGTGATTGAAGTGACAGAATTCAAGATCAGTTGTGAAAAAATTCAGTGAGAATTAAGAAAACACAGATAAGCAGTTTAATGAACTCAATAAAAAAACCAATGAACAAAATGAATACTTTACCAAAGAGAATGAAATTTTAAAAAGGAACCAAACAGAAATTTAGGAGAGGAAGAACTTAATCAAAGAGATAAAGAATGAAATATCCCAACAACCAAAAATCTATGGGACACAGAAAAAGCAATCCTTAGAGGGGAGTTCATAGCATTACAGGCCTTCCTCAAGAAACAAGAAAAAGCTCTAATAAATTATCTAACACTACAATAAAAGAATTAGAAAAAGAACAACAAGAAAAGCCCAGAGGAAGTAGAAGGAAGGAAATAATAAAAATCAGAGTGGAAATAAATGACATAGAGGCTAAAAATATAATACAAAGTATCAATGTATCCAAGAGCTGGGTCTTTGAAAAGATAAACGAGATTGATGAATCTTTAGCCAGACTCATCAACAAACAAAGAGAGAGGACTCAAATAAATAAAATCAGAAATGAAAGAGTTGAAGTAACAACTGACACCACAGAAATACAAAGGATTGTAAGAAAATACTATAAATAACTATATGCCAACAAGCTGGACAACCTGGAAGAAATGGACAATTTCCCAGAAAAATACAATCTTCCAAAACTGAATCAGAAAGAATCAGAAAAACTGAATAAGCCAAAAACAACTAATGAAATTGAAGCAGAATTAAAAACAACTCCCACCAAACAAAAGCCCTTGTCTGGAAGGCTTCACAGAGGAGTTTTACTAAACATTCAAGAACACCTATCCTCCTCAAACTATTCCGAGAAATCCAAGAGGAAGGAACACTTCTAAGCTCTTTTTATGAGGATTATCCTAATCTCAAAACTAGATAAAGACACTACAAATAAAGAGAATTACAGGCCAATATCCCTGATGAACATAGATGCTAAAATCCTCAAGAAAATATTAACAAATTGGCTCCAGAAGTATATTGAAAAGATAATACATTTTTTTAGTTTTCAAAAAATTTTAAATGGAGCTACCATTTGACCCAGTGATCCTTTTTCTAGGAATATATCTTAAGAAACCAGAAACACCAATCAGAAAGAATACATGCACCCCTACATTCATTGCAGTGCTATTTAAAATAGCTAAGATCTGGAAAGAACCCAAGTACCCATTAGTAGACTGAAAGGATTTTAAAAATCTGGTACATTTACACAATGGAATACTATGCAGCTGTAAAAAAGATGGTTCTCTTACCTTTTGGAACAGCATGGAGAGTATTATATTAAGTGAAATAAGCTAGTCAGAGAAAGACAAACATCACATGATATCACTTATATGTGGAAACTAAATAACTTGAAAAACTGATGAACAGAATAGATTCAATGACATGGAAGCACAGGTCAGGCTGACGAATCTCGGGTGGAAGGAGGGGGGCAGGTGTGGGGAGAGATATTAACTAAAGAATTTATATGCATATATGCATAACCCAAGGACACAGACAATGGTGTGGTGAGAGATTGGAGAGGGGCGTGGGGCGTGGTGGAATGGGTCAACAGGGAGGAAAAGGGACAACTGTAATATTTTGAGCAATAAAAAAAAAGGAGGGAGAGAAAAAGTGAAGGGAAGAAAAAAAGTATTCCATACATATATAAACCAAAAAAAAGTTGGGGTAATTATATTTATTTTTAAAAATGAACTTTTAAAAAGGAGTATATTAAAAAAGAAAGGATTTTCATAATAATAATAAGATCAATCCAATAAGATGCTTTAATATTTGTAAATATTTATGCACAAAAAATGGGAACACCTAAACATGTAAAGCAAATATTAACAGACTTCAGGGTGAAAATGGTAGCAAAACAATTACTTTAAGGGACAGGAAGTTTACTCCTGCTCACCATTCTATTGGAAGTCCTAGCCAGAGAAATTAGGCAAGAAAAGGAAATAAAAGGCATTCCAGCTGGGGAAATAAGGAGTAAAACTATCACTATTTGTGGATGAAATGATTTTATATATAAAAACCCTTAAGACTCCATCAAAAAACTGTTGGGACTAATAGATAAATGCAGTAAAGTTGCAGTGTAAAAAATCAACATACACAAACCTGTGTATTTTTATACACTAACAATGAACTATCAAAAAAAAAAAAGAAATTTAAAAAAATCTATTATAGTTACATTAAAAAATAATATACCTAGGATTAAATTTAACCAAGAAGATGAAAAACCTGTGTTTAAATTTTATTGATAAAAAAATGAAGAAACAAGTTAATGAAAATATAGCCCAAGCTTATGAAATGGAATAATTAATATTTTTAAATTTCTGTATTACCCAAAGCAATCTACAGGTTTAATGCAACTTCTATCATAATTCCTATGGCATTTTTCACATAAATAGAAAAAATAATCCTGAAATCAGTATGGAACCACAAAAGACTGAATAGCCAAAGCAGTCTAGAGAAAAAAAGAACAAAGATGAAAGCATCACACTCCTGACTTCAAACTATATTACAAAGCTTGACTAATTAAAACAGTATTGTATTGCCATAAAACAGACTCCTGGATAAATGGAACAAAAGAGAGAGCCTGCCAATGAACCCTTATGGTATGGTCAATTAAGTTACAATAAAATAAATAAAAATATAAAATGTGGAAAAGACAGTCTGTTCAATAAATGGTGTTGGAAACACTGGAGAGCCACCTAAAAAATGAAACTAGATTGCTATCTTAAACAATACACACAAATTATCCCCAAAGGGATTAATGACTTGGATGTAAGACATAAAAACACAAAAGTTCTAGAAGAAAATGTAGGTAGTATATTCTTTCACATTGGTCTTGGGATGATTTTTATGACCTGACTTCAAAAGCAAAGGCATTAAAACTAAATATAAAGAAGTATAATGCATCAAACTAAAATGCTTTTGCACAGCAAAAAACAAAAACACAAAATGTTAACAAAATAAAAGACAACCTACTGATTGGAAGAAAATATTTATATATCATACATATCTGATAAGGAGTTAATATCCAAAATATATAAATAACTCTTATTAATAGCAATAAACAAATAATTTAATTAAAATATGGACAGATCTGAATAGACATTTTTCCAAAGAAGACATACAAATTAGCAATAACACATGAAAAGATGCTCAATATCATTAATAATCAGGAAATCACAAACCAAACTCACAATAAAATACCACCTCATAGCTGTTATAATGGCTATGAACAAAATGACAAGAAATAAGTGTTGGTGAGGATGTGGAGAAAAGGGTTCACTCATTCTCTGTTACTGGGATTGTAAATAGGTACAACCACTATGAAAATTAGTATGAAGCTTTCTCAAAAAATAAAACTACCATATGATCCATCCATTTCACTTCTAGGTATTTATTCAAATAAAATGAAAACACTAGCTTAAACAAATATATACACTCATGTTTTTTCAGCATTATTTACAATAGCGAAGACATGAAAGTGACTTAAGTGTGTATCAGTGGATGAATGGATAAAGAAAATGTGATATATACTTATACATTCATATATATACATATATTCATATATATTCATATATAAAATATGTATACATATAAATATTCTATAACAATATAAAAGAATAAAGTCTTGTTATTTATGAATGCCGTATAATTTCATTTATGTCATATCTGAAAAAGAAAAAAATAATACCATGCTCAGAAATACTGAGGAGAGATTGTGGTTGCAGAGATGAGGAGTAGGGGGTGTTCAAAACTGATGAAAGTTGTAAAAAGGTACAAATCTCCAGTTATAAAATAAATAACTCATGAGGATCTAAAGTATAGCATGGTGACTATAGCTAATAATATTTTATTGCATATTTGAAAGTTGCTATGAGAGTAAACCCTAAAAGCTCTCACCACACACACACAAAAATTTGTAACTGTGTATGGTGACAAATGTTACCACATACAGGATTTGTTCTGTTTGGCCAAATTTTAGCAGATTGGTAGATACACAGCTATGATCCAATGACTAAGGAATTGGTTTTCTATTGTAACACTGTTTGGCCTATGTATACTTTAAACTATGGGAAAAAAATGACCCTTAAATAATTTCTTAAATTACTACACCATTATACAGTTGGAATTGTTTTGCCAACTGTCAGGGAAATGGGTCTAAATCCCTTATGCCCAGGCATTTATGTCTTTACACAATAAGGATTTGTCAAAGAAGGGGAACAAACTAAAGACAGAAAAGGGAATTGGCTTCAAAACATCTCCCTTATATTAAGACACAAGAAGAAGAGAAAAATGAGGAGATGGATTTCTCTTTAATACCCTGAACCTAAGGAACCCAGTATTAGCAACATGAAGATTTCCTCCAGCACAACCCCTGCTGGTAGATATCCCTGAAATAGATCCCAGAAGGATAATGGACTCACTCCTGTATGATGAAAGAATCCTCCCCCCAAAGACCTGTCAGGACACCCAACTGTCAAGGTAGCGTCCCTATTTGGAGCAGGACAATTCCCTTTGAATCAATAGCTTATAGGCAGAATAAACCAGGAAGGCCACCCTGCTAGCTACTTTTGGGCTCATATTTTATTTTCCACTTCAGATTTACTGAATTGGAAGAATTCTAACCCCTCATATAGGGAAGATCCTCAGAAAATGGAAGATCTTATTACCTCCATTTTTGTGACTCACCATCCAAAGCCGGCAGAAGTATAGACTCTCCTTAACATCCTGCTAACGGTAGGTAAAATGTGGCTAATTATAAATAAGGCTAATGAAAAGACCCCTCGCCTCCATCAAGAGAATACTAACAGGACCCCCAACTCTGTCTGGGTGATTCTCTTGACAGAGCCAAATTGAGACATGAGTAGCAGGGACCTAGCTTTCCTAGAACATTACAAAAGGTACATATTGGAAGGGCTTAAGAAAGGATTTCCTAAACAAAAGGGCATTAATATGATACAGGCCATTTAGCAGAAACTGAGCAAAGATCCTTCTGAATTTTTAGAAAGGATCTACCAGGCCTATCGAAAATGCACTGATTCTGAATCACAGGCACCAGAAAATATACAGATAGTAAACATGACTTTTATTGGGCAAATTTCCCCAGATTTCAGAGGAAGCTCAAACATTTTGAGGGAACATTGGAAATGAATCCTTCCCAGCTGGTGGATATAGCCTTTATAGTTTACCATGCCAAGGAAACACATTTAAAATAGGACCAAGCAAACCTTATTGCTTTGCTCTGGATTGAGGTAGCACCATGAAATGGGCTTAAATTAATATCTTTTGAAATATCACATGGGAGACCCTTCTAAGATTCTGTTTTAGGAACACCCCCATTAGATTTAAAACAAGAATAAAAAATCAAGAAATATGTACAACATTTAGGGCAAACACTAACAACTCTGCACAGGTTTGTTCATTGCAGGTCTATCTACCCATCTGATGAGCTCTCATACCGGTTCCAGCCAGGAAAGTGAGTTTTACTAAAGATCTGGAGAACTCAAGATCCTGAACAGGAGTTAGCCAAGCAATGTATTGATCCATATGACATCCTGCTGACAACTCACTCTTTCTTAAATCTCATAGGAATCAAGCCTTGGATCTACCACACACAGAAAAAGTGGGTGCCACTTGATGAAGACTCAGATCTTGCTGCTGTTGTTGATACTGCAAGGGAAACCTGGACCTACACTCTTAAAAGAGATTTAAAATTCACCTTTTGGAAAGGAAAAGTGCCTCCCAAAGCTAAGTAACTATGTTATATTTTATTTTATCCTTCATTTCCCAGATAGTGGTGTCCTTGGCAAAATTATTTCGCTTTTGGGTGTGGCACCCAAAGCCCCCTCAGGATTAAATCATGAAGATTTTTTAGTTTCTATGATTTCTCATTTGACTACAATCCCCCCAGCACCACTAGGAATATACCTCACTAAAATACATCATTGCTTGTCTACATAATAAGTCTCAGTTTGGATGAACATCTGCAACACTGCCTCCTAAAATATGAAGCAGTCTACCAGTTTTCCTTGTTTAGCAGTGTCCTCATCTAGACACCACATATACTGCCTTCCAAAAACAGCAATACTTCTTCCTCACATAAAGTGTTACCTCCATTTTTGACACCCTTCTTCCTTTAGTAGATAGTGAGAATCTCTGGGGAGATTTCAAGATGATGGCAGATTGAGGAAACTATGCTGACACTCTCCCAGGACCAAACTGGAATTAAAACTAAAATATAGAAAAAACATCCTTAATAAATTTCCACAACTGAAGACTAGCTGGAAAGCACACTCATAAAGAAGGATAAAAAGTGTAGACTGCAGAGAAACTGGTAAGAAGTGTGAAGGTGCAAGAGGGCTGGATGGGCTCCCACAGGCAACAGCTGAGGTTCTGGAGGGATATCTCAGCTGTGAGTGATTCTCACTGATAACACTAGGATCTAAACCCCAAGATGGGTTCTCCAGCTCAGAGCAGCATAACTGAGAAAGCTGCCACATAATATCTGGTTGTGAAAAACAGCAGGGTTTCTGTCTGCCAGGGAGAGATAACTGGAAATGCAGGCATCCTTTTTGAGGACCAACACACCAAGTTTTGTGTGCAGCCACTCACCTTGGGCTCCAGCAGAGGGAAGGGAGAGTGAACTAGAGCTGTGTGAGGAGAATCTAGGGATGCTGGCTTGGAGAACAGAGTTCAGAGGGCAGCCTCATGGATTCCAGTGCTGAGTCATTCCTCCATATGGCAGAGGACATCTTTCTAAGGCAGAAATTTACAATCTAAGCTTTAGCATGGTGGAGGGGGAATCAATTTTCCCACCCTGCTGGAAAACTTCTCACCCAGTGGAATTCCTACAGCTTGAGACTCATTAAGAGACTGAATAGCAATCAGTCTCTGGGTGCTTTGAGTCTTTGCCTGATTTGCACCTGGACCCAGGGCTTGGAAAAGCAGACCTTGGTGCTTTCCAAATGCACCCAGCCCCAAAAGTGGAAGCCACAAGTTGTGGAGTGCGGAAAGCTTCACACAAGGCACTCAAGGCCAGTAACAAACAGTGTCTGGCATTGGCCTGCACCAGAAACCATCCAAAGGACTGGGAGTCCTAGCAGATCTACCTCATATATAGAAACACATCCAAACAGGCAACCAAAATGGGGGGACCAAAAGACAAGCCCCAAATGAAAGATCAAGAGAATTCTCCAGAAGAAGAAATAAATGAAATGAAGATAAGCATTTGATCAGATGTAGAGTTTAGAATACTGATCATAAAGATGCTCAACACCATGAGAAAAGATATGGAAACTATGAAGAAAATGAAGAATGACATAGTAGAAATAAAAAAATACATTGGAAGGAATAAACAGTAGATTAGAGGACGCTGAGGATCACATCAGAAAGTAGAAGACGGGGTAGGAAAAAATCAATCAGGGATCCAAAAAGAAAAATCAATTAAACAGGAGTCTAAGGGAGCTGTGGGACAACATGAAACGTAGCAATATTTGAATCATAAGAGTGCCAGAAGATGTAGAATGTAAGCAAGGGTTAGAGAAGCTGTTTGAAGAAATAATAGCATAAATCTTCTCTAACCTGGGGAAGGAAAAAGTCACACAAATTCAAGATGCATAGAGAGTCCCAAGAAAGAAAAAACCAAAGAGGCCCATACTCAGACACATCATCATTAAAATGCCAAAAATTCAAGACAAAGAGGAAATATTAAAGGCAGCATGAGAAAAGTAATCTATTACCTACAAAGGAGCTCCCATAAGGTTGTCAGCTGGTTTATCATCAGAAACTCTACAGGCCAGAAGGGAATGGCATGAAGGATTCAAGGTAATGGAAAGCAGGGATCTGAAACCAACACTGCTCTATCCAGCAAGGCTAGCATTCAAAATAGATAGTGAAATAAAGAACTTTCATGACCAGAAAAAAGGCTAAAGGAGTTTTCACCACCAAACTAGCATTGCAGGAAATGTTAAAGGATCTGCTGTAATAAGAAGTAGAAATAGAGAGAAAGAAACAGGCATAGAGAAATAAAACGGCAATAGATAAGGTTATCAATAATAACCTTAAATATAAATGGATTAAATGTCTAATCAAAAGACATAAGGTAGCTGAATGGATAAGAAAACATGACCCAAATATATGCTGTCTACCAGAGACCCAGCTCAGAACAAAAGATTCACACAGGCTGAACAAAAACTTCTGGGGGACTTTAAGGTAGAGATTGACAGCCATATAGTAATAGTAGGGGACTTTAATACCACATTGCCTTTACTAGATAGATCTTCCAGACCCATAATCGACAAGGAAACAGTGACTCAAATAGACAAACTAGATCAGATGGATTAATTGACAAACTAGATCAGGCAGATTTAATTGACATTTACAGAACATTTCACCCCAAAGCTGCAGAATATACTTTCTCCTCAAGTGCACATGGGACATTCTCAAAGATAGACCACATGTTAGGACACAAAACAAGTCCATACAAGTTCAAGAAGATTGAAATCATACCAACCGTCTGTTTTGACATTTATACCATGGAATACTATGCAGTTGTAAAAAAGAAAGTTCCCTTACTCTTTGAGACTGCATGTTGGGACCTGGAGAGCATTATGCTAAGCGAAATAATCCAGTCAGATAAAGCAAGTATCACATGATCTTACTCATATATAGAATCTAATGAACAAAATAAACCAATAAACAAAATAGATCCAGAAACATAGAAGCATAGAACAGACTAACGTGTCTTAGATGGAAGTCAGGGGTGGGTGAGTGGGTGGGGTGTGATTAACCTAAGAACTTATATATGTATATTCATAACCCATGGACACAGACAATAGTGTGGTGAAGGCCTGGAGGGGGGGCTCAGGGTGAGGGCGATCAATGGAGGGAAATAAGGATCTCTGGACCTGGAGATATGTAAGACAACACCCCTTGACAAGAGGAAGAAACTGCAGGAGATGACATCTCCATCCATTTACCCTTGTAAAATTAAAAGGGTCTAGTAGAAAGTCATTCAGAGGGGCAAGCCATATGGGGCTGCACAGGGGACACAAGCACGCTGGGATCCAGGGGTGCCCTGTGCACTCCAAACTTTCAGGGAAGCCTGAATATGTGGGTGCCATGTCCAGCATTGGGAAGTGAGCTGAAGGCTGCAGCATTTCCAGGCTTCCTGAAGGTGGGTCCTGCAGCCCACAACTCCCCTCTGACCTGATACTGTTGACAGGGAGCATTGGGCAGTCTCTCCATTGGTCAAGATGGTACATGAGGAGATTCTTACACTAAGCATGCCAAAGATTGGAAAGATGATTGGATACAACTGGAATACCTCAAGAACTAGCAAGATATTTTGATAGAAAAAGATTCTCTCCTCTTTGTACCTATCAGAACTGCAGGCTTGAGCAAAAACATGAAATGGTCTTTGAGACAAGAGTCCACCATTCTCCCAGGTCCCAGAACCTGAATAAACCTGTTTGTTTTTGCATCAGCACCTATCTCACAAATTTGGCTTTCATGGCAAAAGGCAGCCAAAACCATTTGTTTTGTTTTAGGTCCTTTACTTGGGGGCCTCACAGTCACTCATTGAGGGGAAAATAACCCTATTCCAGAACCAAATCACTCAGTCTCTGTCAGAGTTTCCAACTCTAGCTTTGCCAGGAGGAACAAGCTGCAGGTTCAGGTTGTGTGCAGCCAACTGTCTTCTCTGATCAACAGGGTGGAGCTACCTGGGCTCAGGAGGATATATCGAGTTTCCCATTGGGGGTGGTGTCAACTAACCCTGCAGGGTGGGCCAAACACTTTGTGTTGGACCCAGAAATAGCCTCTGAGGGAGACACACACTGTGAATGTCCTAGCTCCCAGCAGCATACCCTTAACCCATGGAAATGATCTCTGTTGAGCTAGGCCACTGGGACTTGGGAGGGCCAATCCAAAAAATTCCCTTCTTGGGTGTTGCCGGCAAGTTGGAGGAAGGTGTGTGCACTTCTTTCCCTTCCCTGAATAGCACAGCCTGAGCTACAATGGGACATTGAAGTACCCCCCAAGCACTATATAGCCACACAACCCAGCACCCGCCATTCTGATACCCTTACTAAAGCTTCCTCAGAAAACACTCTGAAAGTTTCACCTCTGCGTGGCACACTGATCCTCCTGAGAGATTGAACTCAACAGGGTGGGGCCACAGAGTGACAGGATAGGTCCATTGATTAAACAGGTGTGTGTGTTTTGGGGGTGCTTGCTGTGTGCTCAAGGTCTGGAAGAATGGTCCTTTTTCCCAAAGCTATACAGTTCAATCACTGTCTGAGTCTCTACCAAGAGCTTCTCCGGAAAAAATAAAAAGAGCATCCCAACAATCTCTGCTGGATTCAGCCAGCAGACCTTTCTACAGTACCCAAGCATGCCAGAGTGGTGTGGCTAATAGATGGAAGACCAAGCAGTTCTCCACCCAGACTAGTGCTGTAACAATAAGAGTGCTCATCCCTGGGAAGATGGCATTTGTGTCTCTAGCAAACTCCATCTCTCCCAGGTGGACTGAATGCCCACTGGTTTTCACCCCCAGATGCAAGTTCTTCTTCCCATATCTGTTGCTCTGGGTTGGGGATCCTTGCATGGCGTTGACAACCCTTGCTCCTGGGGGCAAGGAGTTTTTCAGCTGAGCTATGCCCCCTGCCTCTCAGCTACTGCACATTGGAAAGAGTGCCAGCCCTTTCCATATTTCCACTCTTCCTACCAGTCTCTATGTGGCTTCTTCTATAAATCCTTGGTTGTAGTATTTCAGTTCAGCTAGCCTTTGGTTATTCAGATTGATTGCTCTATGATTTAGCTATAAATTCAGTTTGGTGCTGGGAGTAGGTGAGAGTAGCTTCCACCTACTCTATAGCCATCTTGGAATCTAAGATGATAACTTTTAAAAAAAGAAAACGAATTTCACTTATGATTATAGAAGTCAAAATACAGTTAGTTTTAAAATCAACAAATATATATTATTATTTTACTGTACACCAGACATTGTTCAAAATGTTAGTAAACCAATTATGAACAATGGAGGAAAACTTAGTTCTAACTAAAATATTTACAAGTTGATTTTTAAAAAATCATTAACAACTCTATTTTTATCTAAGAATAGAATAGTGGTTCCATATTTAATTCAACATAAATTGTATCAATTTATTAGAAAAACAATAGATACTAAGGCAAGCAATTTCTTAAAATTCAACAAGTTTGTAAATAAAAATTCTAAATATAGAGAAATAGAGGTAAACTCTAAATACAAGATTAATTTATTATAAGTTTTAATTACATGATGCACAGTAGGATAAAAGCCCATGTACTTTAATTCCTTTGCCACTGGTACCCTACTACCTTATTCATGCTTCCTGGAATAATGTATTAAGTAAAGATACTTGGACACAAATCCTAGTTTTGTACTTTCATTCTGGGTTAACTTGTTAGGTTTGGAGAAAAACTTAATGTTCCTGAGGACTCACCCTTCCCCTGCATGAGAAAGTAACTTTTAGATAAATGCAAACAAAAATCTGTTCTTTAAGCTTGGTAACTCTACTCCTGCTGACAAAAACTGTGCGCACACCAAAAAGTTCCCTCCCTACACCCTATAAAGAAACTTCCTCCTCAACCACTTGGTGCTGATGCCATTTGGAGCTCAGCCCATCTGTATTCAGATGCATTAACTATCTGTATTAAGATGCCTTAATAAAATTCCCTTTACCTTCTCATCAGGCCTTGCGTGTTCTTCCTCGGCAAGCCTAACATTTGATGCTCTAACCCGGGAGGGTTTGGTGAGAATGGGTGGCTGTCGTCCAGGGCATGGGCCATCCCAAACTTGCAGCTCAGAGAGCAATAAGCAATGGAAGCTCGCCCTGAGCTTACCTCCAAATCCTGTTTGGGACTCCAGCCCTGGCAGTGCAAACCCCCTTCACCAACCCTCCTGAGCCAGCCGAGGACACCTGATCAGGGATTTCACTTTCCTTTACTGATTTCCACACTCCACACTGGCAGATCATTTTAGCATGAGTGACCCCCCTCCACCTCTCCAGTCTTCTGACCCTCTCTCTTCTCTTCACTCTTGAAAGACCTAGTGCTAGGTCAGAAGACTCCTCGGCCTCTGGGCCAGGGTCCTCCAAGACTGAGAACGTCTAGTCTAGAGGAACCCTCTCTTCTCTCAGGGTGATCTGTTTATCGGTGGGGATGCTTGCCCTAAACAGTCACCCCTAGTGGGGGCTTAGTCACTTACCCTCTTAATTCCCCCTCACCACGGGCAATAATTTCCTGCCCCCCCAAAGACCATCCCTCAGCTTCCACCTCTCTTAGCAGCTTTGCCTCTCAAAAGATATTGGGCCCAAGTGCCTTATATTCTATTTCAACACTGCTTGGTCCCAATACAAATTAGATAATGAGTCCCAGTTGCCAGAAAATGGCACTTTTGATTTTAAAACTTTCAGGGACCTTGATGACTTCTGTCACTATAATGGAAAATGGTCAGAAGTCCCTTACGTCCAGGCCTTCTTTACTCTCCACTCTTGACCTTCCCTCTGCCAGTTCTATTCCACCTATCAAATTCTCCTCCTCCACTCTAAACAGCCTCCCCAAACTCACCTTGAGAGTACTGACTCCAAGTCATCTTGACCCAGCCAACCACAGACCTCCTCCACCCTATGTGCTTCCCCCAGCTGCCCCAGCCATTGATCCCCCAGATCAGGCCTAAGCAACCCTTCCTCCCTCTGCTCCTGAGGACTCAAATCCCATATCCACCTCTTTCCCCCGAATACCCATTCTAAATCCTCCCAGAACCTCCCTTCAAAAAATTTAACTTCTGCCTTAAGGCTGGCCCTCCCTTTATTGGAGGTAGCCAGATCCAAGGGCATAGTTCAGGTTCATGTTCCTTCCTCTATGTCTGACCTGTCTCAGATTGAGAAATGCCTAAGGTCCTTTTCTTCTGACTTCACAAGATACATTAAAGAGTTAGAAAACCTCACCCAGTCCTATGACATCACTTGGCACAACATTTACATTATTCTAACATCTGCCCTGAGAAGAAAGAGAAGGTCTGGGTAGATGTACAGGCTCATACTGATGAGTTACATTGCCAAGACAATGACAAACCTGTAAGACAGACAGCTCTTCCCCGGGAGGACCTCAATTGGAGCTATCAGGCAAATGGCCCCAGCTATACAAATTGTGTCTACATGGTTACGTGCCTCCTGGCAGGGCTCTGAAAGACAGCCTATAAAGCCTTCAATTATGACAAACTTAAAGAAATCAGCCAGGGCCCAGATGAAAACCTAGCTTTGTTCCTCTTCTGCCTAAGGGAGGCTCTCCAAAAATTCACCTCTCTTGATCCCACCTCTCTGGAGGATCTTTTATTACTAAAAATGCATTTTGTATCCCAGTCTACACCTTGCATGAGGGACAAATTACAGAAATTAGAGGAGGGCCCTCATACCCCACAAAAGGATCTCTTAAATATTGCCTTCAAGGTCTTTAACAGTAGAGGTGAGGAGGCCTGAGAAGAAAAAAAAGGAGAGATCAAGCTAAATACCAAATGCTAGCAGTAGCCATACAGGGTTCCAAAGGAGATAAACAGCAGCGACCACGGGGCAAGGGAGCCAAGGCATCCCCCAGCCCCTGTTTCAAATGCAATAAATAAAGCCATTGGGCAAAGGCTTGTCCTAACCCATGTCTCCCTCCATGCCCTTATCCTCGCCGTGGCAAAAAGGACCACTGGCAGGTTGACTGTGACCAGCCCCCTCAAAGGAAGGCCTCACCCATTCCCTCTGGATAGCTGGAGCAGTTGGATCTCACCCTGCCTAGCTTCATAGACCTGGCCAGAAAGACAGGGTGCCCGGGCCCCACTGCCCCCATGCTGATCACTCCATTGGAGCCCTGGATAACTCTAATCTTACAAGGTAAGCCTATCTCTTTTTCTTTTTGACACAGGGACCACTTACTCAGCTTTACCTGAATTTACAGGCCCCTCTAATCCCTCTCAGATCTCTATTGTGGGGGTTGACAGCTTTATCTCCAAACCCCTAACAATACCCCTTCTTAATGTCTCCTCCTCGGGACCCCCTTTAGCAACTCCTACCTCATTCTCCCCAATTGTCCCACCCCAATCCTAGGAAGAGACATTAAGTCTAAATTTAGAGCCACCCTTATGCTTTTTCCCCATACCTCCAACTATGACTCTTCCCTTATCCTACTTCTTACTATTCCTGAGTCAAATACTCGTTCACTCCCCACAGAACTAGTTACACCCAAAGTCTGGAACACAATAAC
Source organism: Miniopterus schreibersii (assembly GCF_964146895.1). Lineage (NCBI taxonomy): Eukaryota > Metazoa > Chordata > Mammalia > Chiroptera > Miniopteridae > Miniopterus > Miniopterus schreibersii. The sequence continues at coordinate 48,904,302 of NC_138104.1, forward strand.
CCCATCTGTAGTTCAACACCATCAACCTGTCTAGATAAAACTAAGAGACCCCTCCTCAATACCCGAGTCACCAACAATGCTCCATTTCTATAGACTAGAAACGGATTTCAACCCATACTCATTCAACTCCCCTCCCAGAATCTCTTTGGAAAATGGGTCCCTAACTTCAGGTCTTGGCCAAGCCCCTCTACCAGGTCACACTGGGACCTCTAATGGAACCTTTAGATTCAACCATTAATATCAAACCACACTTCCGAAAACTCCAACAGGTCCTTATATTGTCCCAGGCTCTCTCCCTACTCAATCTCTCTAAACCTTTTAAGTTGTACACAGATGAAAAGGAGGGCATGGCTATCAGCCTTATAGGACAGGATCAGGGTCCAGACTTCCAAGTAGTAGCATATCTCTCAAAACAACTAGAGACCACATTACAGGGTTGGCCAGCCTGTCTAAAGGCACTGGCAGTGACTACTCTTCTAATGCAGGAAAGCAAGAAACTTACTTTGGGGCTGCTGACCACTGTTTTCTCCTCACACAATCTCTCTGATCTTCTTTTGCAGAAAGCTACCCAATCTTTACCCCCGTCCAGGTTACAGACTTTCCATATAGTGTTCATCGCCACATTACACATCACCCTAGTGAAATGCCAAATGCTCAGCCCAGCTACTCTCTTACCCCTCCCGGACAAGGAAACATCTCATTTATGCAGTGAAATTCTAGATCACAAAGGACCCCACTTTCCACACATCACAGACCCACCACTAACAGATGCTGACTGTACTTCGTTTATAGATGGGAGTTCCTACTCACACCAAAGGGAAAAGGTAAGCAGGTTATGCTGTGGTATCACTGACAGAAGTTGTTGAGGCAGAGCCCCTCCTTATAAGGACTGCTTCTCAAAAGGCAGAATTAATTGCTCTCACCTGTGCCTAACCTAACCACTAATCAAATGGCTAATATCTACACAGATTCTAAATATGCATTCCACATCTTACACTCACATGCCCCCATTTGTGAAGAAAGGGAATTCCTAACAACAAAAGGCTCTCCCATCACTAATGCTCCCTTAATTCTCAAACTCTTACAAGCAGCACACCTTCCTAGAGTGGTGGCTGTTATACACTGTAAAGGGCATCAAATTGGAAACTGCCTCATAATACTGAGCAACAACAGGGAAGGCCACGAAGCTAGAACAGTGGAACAAAGGGAGCCCCTGAGACTCAGCTCTTAGCCATCCCTGACCTCACGCTGTGATACAACCCTCAGGAGCAGGAATTACTCCTCGCTCAAGGGTCTGTCCAAGAAAAACCTTAGCAAAAACTTCAAGGAAAATATACCCTTCCTCAGGATCAGGCCCTCCAAATCTTAAAAACTATTAATTCTCTACATATAGGCTACAAACCTCTTTTACAACTACTAAAGCCCCTACTTACCTGTCCTGAAATGTCCAATCTTACCTACTTTCTCTCTTACTCCCTCTTGCAACTCCCACAATCATTCTATTAATTTCTTTAATGTATGGCCTCTATATTCTGTGCCAAGTCTCTTCATTTATCCAGGATCGTCTACAAGCCTTCAGGAACCAGTGTTTTGGAGAAATGATGTTACTGCAAACCCCAGCATGATATTAGACCCTTGCCCAGACTTCAAGGGATCCATACCTCATACCAACCACTACCAAAGTCTGTCTCCCTCCGAACATCCCTTTCCAGCAGGAAGCAGCTACAGAAGAAACGACCTCCTTAAAATAAAAAGGCTGGAATGTTAGGTTTGGACAAAAACTTAATATTCCTGAGGGCTCACTCTTCCCCTGCATGAGAAAGTAACTTTTAGATGAACTCAAACAAAAACCTGTTCTTTATGCTTGGTAACTCTCTACTCCTGCTCAGGAAAACCATACGCGTGCCAAAAAGTTCCCTCCCTACGTGCTATAAGGAGACCTTCTCCCCAACGACTTGGTGCTGATGCCATTTGGAGCTTAGCCCATCTGTATTCAGATGCTTTAAACATCTGTATTCAGATGCCCTAATAAAATTCCCTTTACCTTCTCCTTGGTAAGCCTAATGTAACCCAAATTAGATAATTATCCTCCTCAATTTCTTTATTTCTCTCCCTTTCCAATTTAAAATTAATATTTTCTTCTAATCACTTTGTTGCAAATATCTACAGCTTTTCTATCCTTGTCTCCTTGCATAGTACTTTCTGGGGAAAAAATCAGTTATCAATCCCTTTAAAGCCTCATTAATCTCATCTTCTTCGTGTGATAACCTAAGCCAAAAAACAGTGGTAAATCAAAATCACATAATTAGGTGACAAATTTCACTTTATAATTCATGATCTCAAACTTCAGTGTAGCAACTTTTTTTAAAATAACCATTGGTGAAAAAAGACCCCCAAAACAAACAATTCTAATAAGTATGAGACTCCCAAAGACCTCAAATAACCAATGGCAATCTTGAGTAAGAACAACAAAGCTGGAGACATCATACTTCTTGATTTCAAAATATATTGCAGTGTAGCCCTAACAGTTTTTGTTCAGTGGTTAGAGCCTCAGACCTCAGACTGAAAGGTCTCGGGTTAAATTTTGGTCAAGGGTACATATCTTGGTCTTTGGTTGCAGGCTCGATCCTTGGCCCCACTCTGGGCCCCAGAGGCAACCAATCAATGTGTCTCTCTCACATCAATGTTTCTCTCTCTCTCTCTTTCTGTCTCTCTCTCTTTCTCTTCCTTCTTCTACTAGATCTGAAAAGCAATGGAAAAAATATCCTTGGGTGATTATTAAATATATATATATTGCAATGTAGAGTAATTAAAACAGCATGATACTATCATAAAAGCAGACACATAGGCCAATGGAACAAAATAGAGAATCAAGAAATAAACACATGCATATAATTTAACTAACCTTTGACAAAATTTTCAAGAATACAGAATTGGGGAAAGACTAGTCTCTGCAATAAATAGTGTTTGGAAAATTATATATATACATTAAAAACAAAAAAATTAGACAAATTTGTCTTGTACCATACACAAAAATATCAACTCAAAATGAATTAAATACTTAAATTTAAGATCTGACACTAAAAATGTTCTTAGAAGAAAACATTGGGGAAAATCTCAACATTGGTCTTGACTATGATTTTGTAGATATGACATCGAAACATCAGAGAACAAAAGTAAAAATAAACAAGTGGGCTTATATCAAACTAAAAAAATCTGCCTAACAATAGAAAGAATCAACAAAATAAAAAGGGAAACTACTGGAGAAAATATTTGCAAACCATCATTCTGATGAGTTGATATCCAAAATATACAAGAGATTCATAAAATTCAATCGCAAAAGTAAAATACAACCCAAATTACTCAAATAAAAATATAAATAACCAGTATGCATATAAAATGTGTTTAACATCATTAATCGTCAAGTAATGCAAATGAAAACCACAATGAGATATCATCACACATCTCTTAGAAAGGCTATTGTGAAAATACACATATATGCATAACCCATGGACACAGACAATAGTGTGGTGAAGGTCTGGGGGTGGGTGCATGTGGGATGGAGGGGGTCAATGGGGAAAAAAACTGGACATTTGTAATACTTTCAATAATAAAGATAAATTTTTAAAAATCAAAGAAAAAAAAAAAAGATGAAGTAACAAGTATTCGCAAGAGTGTGGAGAAAAGGGAACCCTGTACATTGCTGGTGGGAACGTGAATTGGCATAAGTATCATTGAAAACAGTGTGGATGTTCCTCAAACCGTTACGAATGAAACTACCATATGTTCCAGATATTTCACTTATGAGTATTTATCCAGAGGAATTAAAATCAGGATCTGGAAAGTAGTCCTATAATCCCATGTTTGTTGCTGTATTATTCATAATAGCCAAGATATAGAAACAACCTAAATTTTCATCAACAGATAAATGGATTAGGAAACTTGGTATATACAAAACAATGGAATATTATTCAGCTTTTAAAAATAATGAAATTATGCCTTATGTGATAACATGGATAGACTTGGAGGAAATTATTTTAAGTTAAATAAGACACAGAAGGACAAATATGGTATGATCTCAATTATATGGGGAATCAAATTCAGAAAACCAGAGTGTGCAAAATAGTTTAATCATAGCTGAAGGAAGAGGGAAATTAAGAGATGATGATTAAATGCATACAAAGTTTTAGCTGTGCACAGTAAGTGAATTCTGGAGATCTATTATATAGCCTACTTCATATAGCTACCAATAGTGCATAATATACTTTAAATTTGCTAAAAGTATAAATTTTGTTTTATGTGTTCTTAACACATACACACACACACACACAAATAATAACAATCATGAATGTGGTGGGAGGAAACATTGGGAGGTGATGGGTATGTCTTTGGCCGTGAGGGTAGTGATAGTTTCATGGTATTTACTTATCCCCAACCATATAAAGTTGTATACATTAAATATGTACAGGTTTTTATCTGTAAAACATATCTCAAAAAACTGAATTGAAAATAAAATTTACAATGAGAAGAGCAGAGGAAGATATGGGTAAAATTAAAATGAAATTCATACACTGTTGGTTGATACAATCTCTTTATAAAACAATTTGCCATTATTCAAAGTTAAAGGTATAAAGATACCTTATAATCCAGAAACCTGTGTTTAATATATCAATGAGTATACACCCTGAAGCAGTGGTTTGCAAACTTCAGCATGCATCAGTAATGCTTAGAGTGCTTGTTAAAACACAAATGGCTGAATCTCACCATTAGCATATATGATTCAGTAGGTCAGCAGTGCAGCTCAAGAATTTGCAATTATTACAAGTTCCCAGGTGCTGCTGCTGCTGTTGGTCCAGGAACCAACCACACTTTGAGAATCACTTCACTAAAACAATTGTTGTACTTATTCACTAAAATAAATATCTAAACATCTTCAAGAAACATTGTTCAAAAAGTAAACATTTGAAAAGAAGCCCAATATCCACTAATGAAAATTATATAATGCTTATTACTATATTCACACTTTAAAATATTAATCAGCAGTAAAAATAGACCACAATAAAGAACAACTTGGATGATTATTAACAACAATATACTGTGTTTAAAAAAGTTGCAGATGGTTATGTGCAGTGTGATGCTGTTTTTATAATGCTTGAAAACAAACCAAAGTAAACAATGCATATTTAAGATATATATATATATATATTAAAGCATAAACAAAAGATAGAGAGATGATAGATGCAAGACTGAGAATAGTGGTTGCCATCTGGCAGGGAATGGGGAGGGTAGAAGCCCAGAAATATATAGGGAAGTAGTATCCAGATAGACACAGTAGTATTGATAATGTTCTCAAACTTTGATTAATGGACTAGCAGGTGTTTGTTTATTGTGGCTTAAAATGTATATATCTTATGTTAAATTAGTTATTACATAATATTTTCTTAATTTTAGAGGTATTAATCATATCTCAATGAAGCTGGATAAATTAAATTAAAATTTTAAATAAAAGATTGAAGATTTACTAGAAAAAAATTTCTTAGAGGTAACAAATAAGTATTTACTTTGTCCCCAACTGGGTCACAAAATGCAAATAAATTGTAGATTTTCATTGCTTTACGAAATAATGTTTAGTGGTAATATTTTTACTTATAGGAATGCAAAATTTCCTAAAATCAGAAATTCTGCTTTTAGTTTTTTCCAAACTTTGACTCATGTTGTGTGTACTTTTTGACTGAGGGAACAAAAATATTCTGGTCTTATTTAATTAATATATATTTTCTTTAAAAATAGCTAATTTTTTAAATATAACTTTATTGATTTCAGAGAGGAAAGGAGAGGGATAGAGAGATAAAAACATCAATGATGACAGAGTCATTGATCGGCTGCCTCCTGCATGCCCCCGACTGGGGATCGAGCCCACAACCCAGGCATGTGGCCTGACCGGGAATCGAACCCTGATCGCCTGGATTCTAGGTCGACACTCAACCACTGAGCCACACCTGGCCAGGCTAAAAATACCTAATTTTAACATAGGCATTAATTCCATCAGATTCTCATAGTGTGGCTATTGTAACTTGGAGCCAGGAGACTGAAGTAAATAACAACACAGGTGGGGTCCCTGTACAGTTTCAGTGGTGGAAAGTCTATGGATTCACTGAAAAAAGCTCAGAAATAATGCAGTCAGGCTACTCATGAATTAGAAGGCTACATTTTGTTGTTGTTGGTATTCCTCACAGATTCTAGGGATTTAATAGTATTTCGTATTATCTTTGAATACTTGAAAATCAAAATTGTAAACAAGAAAGTAAAGGCTAAAAATGTTAAGGGCAATGTAATTTATTCACTTATGTATATTTTAAAGGCATAATAATAATATTGATTACATTTTAAAAAGTAATCTATTAACAAAATCCTGAAAATTTAGAATATGCCAAACAAGGAAATTAAAGATGGTGGCAGACTGAGTGGAAGCTATACTGGCACACTCCCAGGACCAAACTGGAATTAAAACTAAAATATACAAAAAAAATCCTGAATAATCAACCGCAACCAAAGACAAGCTGGAGAGCATTTTCATAACCAAGGAGGAAAAGTGGAATCCACATAGAGACTTGGAGAGACTGATGGAAATGTGGGCAAACTCTTAAAAAGCCAATGCACAAAGTTTCATGTGCAGTCACTCACCTTGAGCTCCAGCAGAGAGAGGACAGTGGACTGGAGCTGTGTGAGGAGAATCTAAGGCTATGGGTTCTGAAGGTAGAGCTCAGAAGGCACCCCACTGCATTCCTGTGTCGAGTCATTCTCCCAAACTGCAGAAGACATCTTTCACAGGCAGACATTAGCTTTCCAAGCAGCTTTTGCCTGAGGGGGAAGCAATTGCCCCACCTGGCTGGAAAACCTCTCACCCTACCTCCTGGAGTTTCTACAGCATGAGGCTCATTAAGAGATTTGGATTAATCAGCCTGCAGGCAGAGTGCTTTGAGCAGACCTCAGAGTGCTTTGAGTGCCTGATCTACTTCTGGACCCAAGCTTTGGAAAAGCAGACTTTGGTGTGCATCTTAGTCTTGTCCAAACACACCCAGCCCCAAAAGAGGGGACCTCAAGCCATGGGTTGTTGATAGCTCCAAAAAGGATACTCAAAGCCAGTCAAAAACAGTGTCTGACAATGACCTGCACCAGAGACCTTCCCAAAAGATTGAAAGTCCTATCATGCCTACATAATACATAGAAACAAACCCGAATAGGCAGCCAAAATGGGGAGACACAAAAACAAACCCCAAATGAAAGAACAAGAGAAGCCTCCAGAAAAAGAGCTAAATGAAATGGAGATAAGCAATCTCTCAGATATAAAGTTCAGAATACTGATTGTAAGGATGCTCAACAGCATGAAAAAAGATATGGAAACTATGAAAAATGACCAGTCATAAATGAAGAATGACAGCAGAAATAAAGAATACATTGGAAGGAATAAACAGCAGATTAGAAGAAGCTGAGGATCAAATCAGCAAATTAGAAGAAAGGGTAGAAAAAAAAAATCACTCAATCAGAGACCTAAAAAGAAAAAACAATTAAAAAACAAGAGAACAGATTAAGGGATCTGTGGGACAACATGAAACATAACAATATTTGATCCATAGGAGTGCCAGAAGAGGTCGAAAGTAAGCAAGAATTAGAGAACATGTTTGAAGAAATAATGGCAGAAAACTTCCTTAACTTGGTGAAGGAAAAAAGTCACACAAGTTCAGGAAGGACATAGTGTCCTAAGCAAGAAGAATCCAAAGAGGCTCATGCCCAGACACATCATAATTAAAATTCCAAGAATTCAAGACAAAGAGAGTATCTTAAAGTCAGCTAGAGAAAAGCAATCTGTTACCTACAAAGGAGCTCCCATAAGGTTGTCAGCTGATTTCTCATCAGAAACTCTACAATACAGAAGGGAATGGCAGAATTATTCAGGGTAATGCAAAACAAGGATCTGAAACGAAGACTAATCTATCCAGCAAGGCTATCATTCAAAATAGATGGTGAAATAAAGACCTTCTCAGACAAAAAAAAAAAAAAGCTAAAGGAATTTATCACCACCAAACCAGCATTGCAAGAAATGTTAAAAGGCCTGCTGTAATACTGAGAAGAAATAGAGGGAGAAACAGAGACATAAAGAATTAATATGGCAATAAATAAGTACCTATCAATAATAACCTTGAGGACTTTAAGGGAGATATACACAGCAATACAGTCATAGTCATGGACTTTAACACCCCACTGACTTCACTGGAGAGATCTTCCAGTCAAAAAGTTAACACAGAAAAAGTGACTCTTAATAACACACTAGATTAGATGGATTTAATTAATATATACAGAACATTTCACCCCAAAGTTGCAGAATATACATTCCTCTCAAGTGAACATGGTTCATTCTCAAAGATAGACCACATGTTAGGACACAAAACAAGTCTCTACAACTTCAAGAGTGTTGAAATCATATCAAGCTCCTCAGATCACAGGGCGTGAAATTAGAAATCAATTACAGTAAAAACACTCAAAAACATTCAAACACATGAAGGCTAAATAGCATGTTATTAAACAATGAATGGGTTACCAATAAGATCAAGAAGGTAATCAAAAACTTCCTGGAAATGAATAAAAATGAAGAGACAACAATCCAAAATCTATGGGACACAGCAAAAGCAGCCCTGAGAGAAAAGTTCATAGCACTACAGGCTTACCTCAAAAAGCAAGAAAATTTTTTAGTAAACTATCTAATCCTACAACTTAAGAATTAGAAAGCTCCCCTGTGAAGCTGTCTCAACCAGGGCTTTTGTTTGCTGGGAGTTTTTCAAATTGCTGCTTCAATTTCATTAGTTGTTATTAGCCTATTCAGGTTTTCTGATTCTTCCTGATTCAATTTTACATGATATCACTCATATGTGGAATCTAATAAACAGAATAGACTGAGGAAAAAAGTACATTCAGAGACATAGAAGCACGAAACAGACTGATGAATCCCAGTGGGAAGGCGGGGTTGGGAGAGTGGGTGGGGAGAGATTAAGCAAAGAACTTATATGCATATATGCATAACCCATAGACACAGACAATAGTGTGGTAAAGATCTGGGGTGGGGTGGGTGTGGGGTGGAGAGGATCAATGGGAAATAAAATGGGACATATCTGTAATACTTTCAACAATAAAGATAAATTTTTAAAAATAAGATAAAATGAAAATAAAATAAAATATGCCAAACAATTATGCTCAAAAATGTTGAAAGATGTCATTTGAAAAAATTTTGAAATCTTGAATTGAAAAAGTTGAATTAGTAAACATTTTTAGTATATGTTATAAAATGTATTTGAAACTACAGTTTCATGGGAACAATCTTTAAAGTAAAGTGTAAAAGAGAGAAAAAGAAAGAAAATTAAATGAGCTTTAAAACTCATAATAAGTCTATATTGCAAAGACTTTAAATTTATTACTATTTATTTATTTATTTATTTATTTATTTATTTATTTATTTTAATATACCTTTATTGATTTCAGAGAGAGGGAGAGAGAGGGAGAGAGATAGAAACATCAATGATGAGAAAGTTGTCATTGATTGGCTGCCTCCTGCACTGCCTCAACTGGGGATCGAACCCACAACCCGGGCATGTGCCTTGACCAGGAATTGAACTGTGATCTCCTGGACCCTAAGTCAATGCTCAACTGCTGACTTATCCCTGTCTGGGTGACCTTAAATTTAAACATTTGTATAATGATTTAGAATTTTTGTAGGATATTAAAAATCTTCAAAAGTATTAATTCAATAGGACAAATGAGACTCGATTTAAATAGTTTGGCTAAGAAGGTAATGAACAAATTTGAGAAAAGTGGTGTCAGGGTTGTTTGTTTCCAAGATAGTATAGAAAAATAGTTTTGGAAAATATCTTTCTCTACATTGAGAGGAAAAAATAGCTGAATGTGTATTTTTCGTAATATAGAATATAAAGTCGTATGTAGGATAAAATCATAATTGTTAATATGCTAAGAAGATGCTATAAAGATATACACCCCTAAAAAAATTCTTGCTTCATGTCTAGGATAGTGTAGGTAGTAGAAATAATCACCAAGATCAAAAGCAGAAACTATGTAAAGAAATGAGACAAAGTCAATAAATACTGTAAATATCAAATGTGGGGATTAAAAGAAGAGTTGAAAGAATGCTTCAACTAGAAAAATAACTTTAAGAACTCGGAAACCCAAATATGAGGAATGTTGTATCTTATGTTGCAATGGCATTTTGAGCCTTTGACTAGGTCTCAACAACATCATTCTTGTTCTTGAACCCTAGCCACATTGAGAAACATTGTGAATACTGATAGTTTCAGATGTCTTCAAAGTTTTTTAACTTCCCCAGATGGCCACAAATTGTCTCTCTTTTCTAAGAACATTTCATTCAGGGAATTTGTTAGGAATTCATGTCATAAAGGGAAAAAAAAAACCCACAGGCTTCCTTATTCAGATATACTTGCATTGCCCTAGCACCTCTCAACCTGCCTTGATACTCAGAAAATAAGAGAATGTCTTGTATACTTTATTAAGATTTGCTCTTTAAATGGAGTTTATAGATCATTAAACTGAGATCTCTTAGCCACCAGAAGACACCATGTTTAATAGTGATGTGGTATGAATGGATATGTCCAATTTCTAAAGATTTTATTCCATATATTTTATATAGAGGATGATAGATAGATGATAGCTATATCCATAGACAGATCTGTGCCACCTACCAAGAAAATCAGCTATTTCATCTCCAAAGATCATATCTCCGGATTCACAGCCACTCCTGCCTATAACACCTGCAATTAATTACCCTCATGGTCACTGTTCCTTCTCAAGAAGTTTATTCAAATAAACAGAGAACAAAAATTATTTTTAGTATGAGATTTTAATACTACTTTTTCGTCAATGTGATGTACTAAAATCCTTTTTATGAAAAATTTCCTAATTTCAATATCATGCCTTATAGGATGGCAACATGTTGATCAGGCTTAATCAAACTTGCCTATGCCCTGAGTTCATCATTCTGAGATAATTCTGATTAAAACCAAATTCTAAAAGTTATACTAGCTTCACTATTGTGGCTTCCTTGAATTCTGACCACTGGATGAAGCTTCTTTATTTTTGAGCTTTCCTCTTTTGAAATTAATTTTTTCTTAAAAACACAGGGGAAAAATTGCCCTTCTCCACATCCTCACACTAATTATTGTCCTTTTCATAATAGTAAAAAGTGACAAAATGTTAAGTTTTTCATATATTTTTTTTCCATGTTTACCATTAAAGCATAATTTTCTTTTTTTATTTTTAAAAAAGTTGGTAACATATTTTATTTTATTTTTTATTAAAATTATTGGGGTGACATTGGTTAATAAGATCATATGGGTTTCAAATGTACATTTCTATGATACATGATCTGTATATTGCACTGTGTGCTCAAGATCCAAAGTCAAATCATCTTCTATCACCATATATTTGGGCCATTTTACCTTTTAGTACCCTGAATTCTTTCCCTCTGGTAATCACCATACTGTTGTCTGTGTCTATGAGTTTCAGTTTTGTATCCCATATGTTAGTAAAATCATATGATTCTTGACTTCTCTGACTGACTTATTTCAGTTAGCATAATATTCTCAAGGTCCATCCATGTTGCAAATAACAGTATTTCATTTTTTTCTTATGGCTGGGTAGTATTCCACTGTGTACATGTACCACATCTTCTATATCCAATCCTCTATCAAAGGAAACTTGGTTGTCTTGATGTTTTCACCTCTATTTGCTGCAATAAACAGAGGGGTGCATATATTTTTGCAAATATATGTTTCTGAGTTTTTTGGGTAGATACACAGAATAAGAGCTGTTGGGACATATGGTAACTCTATTTTATTTTTTTAATATTTTTTTATTGATTTCAGAGAGAGGAAGGGAGAGGGAAATGAGAGTCATTGATCAGCTGCCTCTTACCTGCCCCCTACTAGAAATCAAACCCACAACCTGGGCATGTGCCCTGACCGGGAGTCAAACTGTGACCTCCTGGTTCATAGGTAGATGCTCAACTGCTAAGCTGTGCCAGCTGGGCAGTAACATTATTCTTAAGTTTTGAGGAACTGTTACTCTGTTTTCCATAGTGGTTGTACCAGTTTACATTCCCACCAGCAATGAATGAGGGTTCCTTTTCCTCCACAACTTCTCCAACTCTTGTATTACCTGTCTTTTTGATAAAAGCATTCTAACAAATGTGAGGTGGTATCTCATTGTAGGTTTGATTTGCATTTCCCTAATAGCTAGTGAAATTGAACATATTTTCATATATATATTTCCCATTTGCATGTCTTCTTGGGAGAGGTATCTGTTCAAGTCCTCTGCCCATTTTTAATTGGATTGTTTGTTTGTTTGGTGTTGAGTTGTATGAGTTCTTCATATATTTTGGATATTAACACATTGTTGGAGTTATTTGTAAATATCCTCTCCAATTCAGATGGTTACCTTTTTGTTTTGTTGGTGGTTTCTTTTGCTGTGCAGAAGGTTTTATTTTGATGTGTTGCCATTCACATTGATGTTTCTCTCCCTCTCTCTCTCCTCTCTCTCTCCCTTCCATTCTCTCTGTAAAGCAATGGAAAAAATATCCCCTGGTTAGGATTAAAAAAACACATTTGCCCTTATATATGTGGCTTTATTTCTGGACTCATAGTTCTGTTCCTTTGATCTGTGTGTCTGTTTTTCTGGCAATACCATGCTGTTTTAAATATCATACCTCTGTAATGTAACTTGAAGTTAGGGAATGTGATAACTCTGGCTTCATTCTTTTTACTCAAAGTTACTTTGGTTACTTAGATTCTTTTGTTGTTCTATACAAATCTAATGATTTTTTGGTTCTATTTCTTTAAAAAATGGCATTGGTTATTTTGATGAAGTTCGCACTAAATCTGTATATTGCTTTAGGTAATATGGCAATTTTAATTATGTTGAGCCTTCCAATTCATGAATATAGGTTATCTTCCCATTTTATTTTGTCATTTCAATCTCTTTCATTTATTTTTTCCAATGGCTTTAACTTTGTAATTGAATTTATTGTTCCTTTGTAGTTTCTTCACATCCTTTGTTAAATTTATTCCTGAGTTTTGTTGTTGTTGCAATTGCAAAAGGAATTGCTTTTTTCAATTATTTTTCTGGAACTTTATAGTTAGTATATAGGAAAGCAGTAGATTTTTTATACTTTGATTTTGTAACCATAAACTTTACTGCATTTGTTTATTGTTTCTAATAGTTTTTTGATAAAGTCTTTAGGGTTTTCTATACACAGAGTCATGTCATCTACAAAAAGTGACACTTTAGCTACTTTATTCCCAAAATAGATGCCTTTTTTTTCCCCCTCTTGCTTGATTTCTCTGTCTAGGGTTTCCAGAACTTTGTGGAATAAGAGTGTGAGAGTGATGGATGGTGATGTCCCAAATCTATAAAATCCCAGTGCTGTTTGCTGCTGCATGATGTGGTCAGTGTAACCAGTATAAGGGTGGGGGTTGAGTAAACTGTGGTAAGCTGATTGGTGTCTTTGTTTTTTCAGTAACAGTGACTGGCAGCCCTCCACGGGTCTTCCTCTGCATCTCTATCTTTACTTAGAATTAGTTGTAGAGCGCACCTGTCACTCACAGAAAAAAATGTTTCTGTAGTTCCAGTTCTTAGGTTTGCAGATAATGTGCTCTGCAAAGGGACACTGACTCCTTTAGCTTCTTCTGTGGGCACTGATACCTCTGAGAGTGTGAAGGGAGGAGGCCAGGTTCTGTGGTTTTTGTTTTCTGTCTTGTGATGGTGAATCCTAGACAACTTTGAATGCACCTCTATGCTTGTTCCCTACCCAGGTCACTGGGTTTAGCTGCAGCACTTACTGACCACTTGCCACAAGACTGGTCACTGTATCTTTCTGCTTCACCTGGCAAAAGGGAGTGCCAGTGGCAATCTTATTTCTCCATTCTCTGGGCTGAGACTGTCAGTTAGCCCCAGGGTGCAAGCTCTACATTGTATCCTGGCACCGCCTTAACTTTTCTCCATTCCCCCATCCCCAGTTCAGTTCCACTAGCCCACCTTCAGATGTTTCAACACACAGATATCTCAGATGTGTTTTTGTGTTGAGCACAAAATCCTTTGTTGAATTATTGCTTTCAAATTCTTGAAAATTTCAATGAGATAGACCAATGGGACCCCTCATGCTGCCATTCCTCTGCCATCACTATCTCTTTTTTGACCCAGAAAAGACTTTCTAATGGTATTTACTAATTTGTAAGGTTTTAAACCTTTCATTATTTAAAAATTGTTTATTAAAAATTGTCTTAAATTGTGATTACAGAGTGTTATATGTTAAACCTCCGTTTTTTGTTATTGTTATGATGAATTTTGTGGCTAAATACATAATTAGTTTTTGTAAATTATTCAAGGACATAAAAACTATGTAAATATGTTTATGAGAAAAAAGTTCTCTGTGCATTCAATAGAGATTTTGGTTTATTATTTACATATTTGCTTATTTATTTCTTGGATTCTTGATCTGTTAAATTCTGAAATAATAATAGAATAAAATATTTTATTAAAATAGTGAAATAAAAACTTTGAAATACTATAGTTAAATATCTTTAATTAAAACCAAGTGTTTTAAATTCTGTTAGGGAGTCATACATAGTCAACTTTAATCTAACTAATGGTTATATTATTTTTATTCCTTCTATATTATTTTCATTTTTACTATTGAACATTCTTTGCTGTTTCTCCTCCCTTTATTGTTGCTGATTTGATCTTATTTCTTTTTCCCCCTTAGTAAATTGTAAGTTTTACTATGCAAAGCATGCTAAAGTTCTTGTTTTATTTTAGGGAGTATGTATGTAGATAATAATTAAAGCTATACCAATTAACAAAAGTAAAAACTTATCCAGTCACTCAATGTGTGCTCAAAGACAAGGCTTGAGCTGTTCAAACAAAAGTGGGACCAGTTTTTGGAAGATAGCAGCACTGAGAGAAGAAGCAGAACACCCTTGCTCCCAGCCATAGACTCAATTTATTCCTAAAATACTGAATAACCAGCTTGGGAAAAACCAGAGAAATATACCTGAGTGGACATATTTTGAGCAGGGAGCACTGAAGAAATATCATAGAGTCTGGTAAGAGAGCTGATGGAGTAGAAAAGAGGAGTCCTCCCTGAAGCTTGTGATGGGCTCTGAGTCCTTAGGGCTACAGTCTGCAAAGCTCCTTCCCCTTGGGAGTATGGACTGGGATCCAAAAGTTGGGATTTCAAACCCCAAGTGGAGAGAAGGGAAGGAGTGTCCTGCATAGAAGGTGACCCAGGGGAATAGTGTGCTTGAGAGGAAGGGACCACTCCTTCCTAGTAAAACACTGTTTCTAATGGTAGCCACAACAGGCGTCTTATGCGCAGGGTAGTGACCATAGGAAAAGCAGTCCCAAAGTGTGTGGCACCACATACAGGGACCCGCTGCCTTCTTGTAAGGCATTGTGTTGAGCCCCAGAAAGCACTTAATCTCTGTGGTACGGGGAATGGGAAGAGAGCCCTCCCATCGCCAGACAGACTAGAGTTACCTGTGGGAAGGAGTTTTACTTCAGCCCACTGAACTCTTGTTGGGGAGATTCTAGGATAACTGACCAGCCCTGAGGGATGCAGTGGAAGTGAGCATGGAGCTTCCCCAGCTTTACTGACATCAGTGGTGCAGGGGAGCTGTGTGGTGCTGACTTTGTGTCCTCTCCTGCTTGGTGACTTGGCGCCTGGGCAGCCAGAACTTGCAGGGCAAAATCCCTGCTTGTGTGTTGTTTTATGCATTTTTGAGTTTTTGATTGCTAAACTGGGTTCCACTTTCTTGGCTTGCATTGGACAGACAGAGTAGTGAAAGCTGGAACATGTGCCTGCATAGTGGAGAGTTTGAAATAGAAGGCCCCTGTGACCAGTCAACCAGATCTGGGAAAGGAAGGGCAGAGCATGCCTATCTCTCCTGCAAGTTAAGAACATCACTCTCAATAGGAAAAGGGACTGATTCAGCTCACTGAAACCCCAGATATCCCCTGCAGGGCACAGCCCTGAGGAAGAAGGTAAAATAGCTCATAGGAAGACATTACCAAATTAAGATTTTATTAAGAATCTTAATTAAGACTCTATTAAAAGTCCCTCAAGATTAAGGGACTATTATTTGGGAACTGGAGGAAAAACTTAAAACCCCTGCTGGGGGCTGGGCAGGCAAAGTGCTCATTGGAATGTTTTTTAATCAAACCCACTGATTCCAGGCTGCTGAACCAGCCCATACAAAAAAGGCAACAGATAGAAGTCAATCTGAAACTACAGTAGACTATTGTAGTAGACTAGAATTGGAGGATAGGGTAGAGACTGAAGAGCTGGCTATGAAGCAGAGACTAAGTCCTTCACAGTGAGCACTTGACAGTGAAACCTCTAAGTAAGGGGAGTGATATCCTGAGCTACACTAGCCATTTTGCACCCTAAACACTCTTCAGAAAACTCTATAGTAAGACCAGGCAACCACAAGGTTGCAAAATAGCTGACAAGTGGAGGTGGTCAACAGAGAGCCTTGGATCAATCAACTACCCAAGGACACCAGAGCTAAACCTAGACAGCTCCTGACATTGGCTGATACACAAGTATCTCCCAAGAGAACTGAGATCATTATACAAAACAGTGAGCTGCAGAAAACATAAGCTGCACAGATGAAACTCATTTAATTGACTTTTTTTTTCCTTAGGAAAAAAAGAAAGGAAAAAAAATGTTCTTATTAAATTTTATAATTTTTTTGAATTTTTGAATTTTTAATTATTTTTTTAAAATAAAATTTTGTTTTGCTTAGCTTGTTTTTTGTTTTTGTTTTGTTTTATTGCTTTGCTTTGTTTTATCTTTTGTTCTACTATCAAGATTTTCTTGATATTCTCTGCATAATTGCAGGGAAATTATCGTTATAACCAATAAGTTTACTGCTTTTCTCTATAGTTTCCCCCATATCTCTTATGGAATCCCTCCCTGACCTTGTTTTATCTCTCTCTCTCTCTCCTCTTGATTCATTCGCATAATTTTTTTTCTTTCTTTTCTTTTTCTCCCTTCTGTGTTCCTATCTTTTTGTTTGATTGTTAGTTTCTGTTTGTTTCTTTATTGTATTTTTTTTTAATTTTCACCTATTATCCTATTCCTAATATCCTATCCTATTCCTCTTAATTTTTTGCTCACCCTTCTTTCAGAATCTTTTTTTCACCCCTTTTATCTCCCAGTACCTTCTCTATTTTTTACATGTTACTTTACTTTATTATTTGTTAAAATTTTCATCACTATTAACAATATACTTTCTCTAGCTTCACTTTTCTTTTTTCTTTCTTTCTTTTTTTTTTCTTTAGCATTTGTGTTATCCCTTGACTCTCTAAGTTCTATCTTCACTTAGGTTGTTTTCGCTGTGATTGCCAAATATTTTGTAAGATACCCTTTTTTTCCTAGAAGCTTAGTTGTGTATCGTCCAGCCTTGCCAGCACCCTTACAACAGCTCACACAATATGGTTGGAGCTGAGATACACAGTTAGCCAACCTGAGAAAAGAGTCCTCCCAAGGACAGGTCAACAACAATCTAAACTGAATCACAATAGGGGAGCCCAAAGAACCCACAAAAGGAACACTCACAAAAGAGACACACTTAGAGCAAAGAGGTCAGAAGTATAAGGATAATACAACTCTGGGCTTTACTGGACTCACACTACAAAATACCACCACACAAGACTGGAAGACAGCAAATATATCTAATAAACAGATGCAAACACTAAAATCCACCAAAATAGGGAAACACACCACCCCCAAACTAAAGAAAAGGAAAAATTGCAAGCAAAGACCTTTATGTGATGGATTACAGAAGTTATCAGAAGTAGAGTTCAGAGTAATGGTTATAAAGATGCTCAAGGAAATTAACGAGAATAACAAGACACCTAATGGTAGGGTGGAGGAACTTAGTGAAAACATGAAAAAAGAGCTAAGTATCATAAATAAGAATCAGGCAGAAATGAACAATACTATATCTGATATCAAGAATACACTGGAAGAAATTAAAAGCAGGTTCAATGAAGCAGAGGGTAAAATAAGTGACTTAGAAGATAAGGTAGAAAAAAACAGTCAGAGCAGCAAAAAGAAAAAACACTTTAAAAGTATGAGGACAGACTAAGGGAGTTTTGGGACAACATGAAGGAAAACAACATTCACATCATAGGGGTATTATAGAGGGAGGAAAGAGAGCAAGGGATAGAGAACTTGGTGGAGGAAATAATAACAAAAAAATTCACTACACTGGTGAGGCAGAAAGCCACATAAGTCCAGGGAGCACAGAGGGTTACAAATGAGAGGGACCGAAAGAGACCCACTCCAAAACACATCATAATTAAAATGGCAAATGTTGAGAACAGAGAGAGAATATTAAGGGCTGCAAGAGAAAGACAAGCAGTAACCTACAATTGAATCCTCATAAGGCTGATATTATATCTCTCAGCAGAAACTCTTCAGGCCAGAAGGGAGTGGCATGAAGTTCTCAAAGTAATGAAAAGCAAGAACATACAACCAAGATTTCTTTATCCAGCAAGGCTATCATTTAAAATTGAAGGTGAAAAAAAGAGCTTCCCAGACAAAATAAAAAAGGATAAAGGAGTTCTGTACCATGAAACCAGCATTGCAAGAAATGCTAAAATAACTGCTCTAAGAAGAAATAATGAGAGAAAGCTATATTATCATAAGGGGGGAAATAGTATTAAATAAGTATATATTAATAGTAACCTCAAATGTAAATGGAATAAATGGTCCAATCAAAAGACATAGGGTAGCTGAATGGATGAGAAAACAGGATCCAAATATATGCTGTCTATAAGAGACCCACTTGAGAACAAAAGTCACACAGGTTAAAAGTGAAGGAATGGAATAAAATATTCAATGCAAATGGAAAGAAAGAAAAAACAAACAAACCTGAAGTAACAATACTTATTTCTGACAAAATAGACTCCAAAATAAAGACCATAAAAAGAGACAAAGATAGTCACTATATAATACTAAAGGGACCAATTCAACAGGAGGAAATAAAGCTTATAAATGTATATACACCCAATATAGAAACACCTAAATATATCAAAAATTTATTAGTAGAGTTTAAGGGGGAGATCAACAGCAACAAAATCATAGTGTGGAAGTTTAACACCTCACTATCATCATTGGACAGATCATCAAGACAAAAAATCAAAAAGGAAAAAGAGTTTAAATGACACACTAGATCTAGTGGATTTAATTGACATTTACACAACATTTCATCCCAAACCAGCAGAATACACGTTCTTCTCAAGTGCACATGGAATATTCTCAAAAGTAGACCACATGTTAGGGCACAAGGCAAGTCTCTACAAATTCAAGAAGATTGAAATCATACCAAGCATCTTCTTGGATCACAATGCCATGAAACTAGAAATCAACCACTATAAAAAGACTCAAAAATATTCAAACACATGCAGACTAAATAGCATGTTATTAAACAATGAATGGGTTACCAATGAGATCAAGGAAGAAATCAAACACTTCTTGGAAAAAATACAAAAATGAACAGACAACAACCCAAAATTTACGGGACACAGAGAAAAAAGTCCTGAGAGGAAATTTCGTAGCATTACAGGCATGCCTCAAGAAACAAGAAAAAACTCTACTAAGGCTTCTAACACAACAGCTAAAAAACTAGAATGAGAGCAGCAAGAAATGCCCTGAGGAGGTAGAAGGAAGGAAATAATAAAGGTCAGAGCAGAAATTTATAATATAGAGATTTAAAATTTTGCAAAGAAACAATGAAACCAAGAGCTAGTTCTTTGAAAAGATAACTAAGATTAATAAACTTTTACCCAGACCTGCCAAGAAACTAAGAGAGAGGACACAAATAAATAAAACCAGAAATGAAAGGGATGATATAACAACTGACCCAACAGAACTACAAATGATTGTAAGAAAATATGATGAGGAACTATATGCCAACAAACTGGACACCCTGGGTGAAATGGAAAAATTGCTAGAAGCATACAATCTTCCAAAGCTGAATCAGGAAGAGGCAGAAAACCTGAATGGGCCAATAACAACTAATGATACTGAAGCAGTAATCAAAAATCTCCCAGCAAACAGAAGGCTGGGACAGGATGGATTTACAGGCAAGTTTTACCAAACATTCAAAAAAGAATTAACACTTATTCTACTCAATCTATTCCAGAAAATTCAAGAGGAGGGAAATCTCCAAAACTCTTTTTATGAGGCCAGCATCATTCTAATCTTAAAACCAGATGAAGACACTACAAAGAAAAAAAATTACAAGCCAATATTCCTGATGAACCTAGATGGTAAAATCCTCAACAAAATACTAGCAAATCAGATCCAGCAATACTTTAAAAAGATAATGCACTATGATCAAGTGGGATTTAACCTGAAAATGCAGGGTAGGTACAAGATTTGGAAATCAATAAATGTGATACATCACATAAACAAAATGAAATATAAAAATCATATCAAATAAATAGATGCAGAAAAAACATTTGACAGAATACACCACTAATATATAATAAAAATTCTTAGTAAAGTTGGAATAGAGAAATTATATCTCAACATAGTAAAGGCCATATATGAAAAACCTTCAGCCAACATCATACTAAATGGGCAAAAACTAAAAGTATTTCCCTGAATATCAGAAACAAGACAGGCATGTCCACTTTCACCACTCTTATTCAACATAATACTGGAAGTCTTAGCCACAGCGATCAGACAAGGAGGATAAATAAAATATATTCAAATTGGAAAGGAAGAAGTAAAACACTCATTATTTGCAGATGCCATGATATTGTATATGGAAAACCCTAAAGACACCATTCCAAAATTACTAAACCTAGTAAATGAATTCAGCAAAGTAGCAGAATACAAATTTAATATCCAGAAATTGATGGCATTTTTATACACCAATAAGGAACTATCAAGAAGACAAACAAAGAAAACAATCCCATTTACTATTGCAACAAAACTAAGGTACCTAGGAATAAATTTAACCAAGGATGTAAAAGAACTGTCCCTGTAAAAATATAAGACATTGAAGAAAAAAATGAGAAACAAATAAGTGAAAGCATACACAGTGTTAATGTACTGGAAGAATTAACATCATTAAAATGTCCATATTACCCAAAGCATGCTATAGATTTAATGCAATTCCTATTAAAATACCAATGACATAATGCACATATCTACAACAAATATTCTAAAAATCTGTATGAAAATATGGAACCAAAAAAGACCCTGAATAGCCTCGGCAATCTTGAAAAAGAAGATCAAATTTGGAGCTATTACAATATCGGATATCAAACTATGCTACAAGGCCTTTGTAATGAAAAGAGTCTTGTACTGGCATAAGAACAGCCATATAGATCAATCAAAAACAACATAGAACTCAGAAATCAACCTATATCTTTTTGGCCAATGAATATTTGACAAAAGAAGCAAGAACATACAATGGAGTAAAGACTGTATCTTCAATAAATGGTGTTGAGAAAATTGGACAGGTACATGCAAAAACATAAAAGTAGACCATCAACTTATACCATACACAAAATAAACTCAAAATGTATAAAAAACTTAAATGTTAGTCATGAACACATAAAAACTCTAGAAGAAAACATAGGCAATAAAATCTGACACCTCTCCTACAATATGATTCACGACTTATATCTTAGGCAAAGGGAAACAAAGTTAAAAATAAACAAATGGGAGTACACCAAACTAAGAAGCTTTTGCCCAGCAAAAGAAACCATCCTCAAAATGAAAAGGAAACTCACTGAATGAGAGCACATATTTGCAAATCATGCATCTGTTAAGGGATTAATTTCCAAAATATATAAAAAACTCATAAAACTCAACACCAGGAAGGCAAACAATCCAATCAAAAAAGGGCAAAGGACTGAATAGACACTCCTTAAAGAGTATATACATATAGTCAGTAGACATTAAAAAAATCTCAGTGTCACTAATTATCAGAGAGATGCAAATTAAATCCTCAATGAGATATCACCTGACACATGCCAGAATGGCTACCATCAATAAATCAGAAAAAAACAAGTGCTGGAAAGGATGTGGAGCAAAGGGAATCTTCATGTCATTGCAGACTGATGCTGTCACTGTGGAAAATAGTATGGAGTATTAAAATTGGAATTTCCTTTTGACTCACTTCTGGGAATATATCCTATGAATCCCAAAACACCAATCGGAAAAAAATATGCAGTCCTATGTTCATATCAACACTATTTACAATAGTTATAATCTAGAAATAGCCCAAGTGACCATCAGTAGATGAATGAATAAAAATGTTGTGGTATATTTGCACAATGGAATATTATGTTACTGTAAAAAAACACATGGAGCTCTTACCTCTTGCAACAGCATGGATGGACCTGGAGATTATGCTAACTCAAAGAAGCAGCCAGAGAAAGACAAATATCATATGATCTCACTTATATGTGGAACATAATGAACAAAATAAACTGATGAACAAAATAGAAACAGAGTCATGGACACATGAAACAGACTCACAGATGTCAGAGAGGAGGGTGAGGGGGAACTGCATGAGAGAAGGTGAAGATGTTAGGGGAAGGGTGCATAACAGAAATACAATCACAGTTGTTTAATAGCTACTCACTATAAAGGAAAGATTTTTCTTACAGACACAGGGAAACTGGAGGATGTGTTTCAAGCATAAGAATATCCTTGAAGATAAGGCAGCCCTGGAGCCCAGATGAGCCTGTCACTCAAAACAAAATACATTTTAAGTGCAAATCAAGGATAGAACCTATATGAAGTGAGAGACCATTCCGGGCAAATCTTTTACAATCTAATCTTTGCAAGGATAGTGATAGAATTCAGACCCTGGAAACTCACTAACTTTAGATTTTTTCCCCCACCCACTAACCTTATATAAAAGCTTGTTTGAAATTAAATATCAGAGCGGTCCTCTCAAGGTGTTACACCTGTTGCTCTCTCAGACTGCTGGCTATCTGATTAATAAACACACCACAAAGATTCTACCTCCTCTCTACTTATTTGACTCCAGTAATGGTGGAGAGAAGGACCCATTTAGTGTCCAGTTTCAAATAAATTAGCCAAAGAATGTATATGCTTAACCCATAGACACAGACAACAGTGTGGTGATGGTCAGAGAGAAGTGGGTGTGGGGATTGGGTGGAAGTGGGCAATGGTGGAGAGATACGGGAACATTTGTAATAGTGTCAACAATAAAAATTAAGTTAAGGAGCCTTAGCTGGTGTTTCTCAGTCATTAGAGGGTGGGTCCACAGTCAAGGCACATAAGTCATACCTGGCATGATGGGGGCACATGCAGGAGGCAACCAATCAATATGTTTCTCTCACATAGATGTTTCAACCTCTCTCTCCCTCTCTCCCTTCCACACTCTCTGAAAAGCAATGGAAAAAATATCCTTGAGTGAGGACTAAAATAATAATAATAATAATAAAGTTAAAGAAAAGGATGAAACAATTAAAAAGATAAATGGTATTTAATTAAGTAGTCAAAAATAGTACAGCTGATTTATTAAGCTGTATCTTTGATAAAAATAACATAATAAGAAAGAAGGTAAAATGATAGTTACAATGAAAAGCAGAGTGAATGAAAAGCACAAAAGACAGTGGTAATGAACTTAAATATTTCAATAGTCATAATACACTGGACACATTTATGAGGCTAGAAAAACTTAAAAATCAAACTGGATAAAGAAAATACTAAAAAAAGAAAATTATATATCTCAATTATTAAATAAGTACAGACTTCCTAAATAAAATATTAGCATTCTGAATTCACTGGTATGGTAAACAATTATAAATTATGACCAAATAATGTTTAACTTGAGAATTCAAAGGAGAATTAACATTAGATTATTATTTAGTATAATTTATATCATCACTATATTCATATGATCCATTCAATAGTAATCTTTCAAAACAATTTCTAAATATCAACATTCATATTAAAAGCTGTGACAAATTTAGACAAGTATAGTATTTATTTAACATGTTCAAGACCATATATATACATGAAACAAAAGAAATATCATAATTATAGTAAAATAATCACAGTATTCCTATTAGTGTCACATATAAAGTAAAGCATTCACTAAAATTCAATATTGGAATATTGAACTTTATACTGAGTTAGGGAATGATAAGGAAAAGTAAAATATTATTATAAAGTTATAAAAACTCATTATTAGTACAAAATGTGATTATGCAGGAAACCCAAAAGAATAAATGGACTTGCATTTAGAACAAATATAAGATTATATTTAGGAGTATTATACAAGGTTGACACAAGTAAATCAATAGAATTATAGATTATTAACAGCAATGACCTATTGGGAAGTAAAATACACAATTCATATTAGCCTCATCAATTATAAAATATGTAAGAATTAAACTAATGGTAATGTAGTAAGAAAATTTGAGAAAAAACAAACAAACATGGTGATGGAAGAAGAGATGACTTTGAGTGGTGGGCATGCAATGTAATATACAGATGATGTATCATAGTATTGTAAATTTGAAACCTATAAAATTTTGTTAACTTATGTCACCCCAATAAATTTAATTAAAACAAACAAAACCAGTGCATAATAAAAAATTCAAATAATTTGGGAGATATACCATGTTCATGTGTGGAAGGAAACATAGTCTTAAACTCTGATATAATTACATTCAATTTTTTTTAATTGAGGTGTTACTGACATATAACATATTAGTTTCAGATGTGCAAAATAATAATTCAATATTTATATGTATATTGCTAAATTATCACCACCATAAGTCTAATTAACATATGTCACCATACATACTTACAAATGACTTTTTTTTGTAGTGAGGTTTTAAGATCTATTCTCTTAGCAACTTTCAAATATGCCATACAGTATTATTAATTATAGTCAACATACTGTACCTTACATCCTCAGTACATTCAGTTTATAACTGGACATTTGTAACTTTTGACTCTTTTCACCCATTTTAGCCACACTTACCCTCCACCATTATTCTCTGTTTTTATGAGCTTGGTGTGTTTTTTAATTCTACATGTAAGTGGGATTATATAGTATTTGTTTTTCTCTGTCTAACTTCACTTTGCATGATGCTTTCAAATCTATCTTTATTTATGTCAATGACAAGGTATTATTCTTTTTATGGTTGAATAATGTTCATATACATAAATATATATATATACACCTTTTCTTTATCCAGTCATCCATTATCAATGGTCACTTAAGTTATTTCATATCTTGACTATTGTAAATAATGCTGCAACAAACAGCAGAGTGCATATATGTTTTTGAATTTCTGTTTTATTTTCTTTGGATAAGTAACCAGAAGTGGAACTGCTAGATCATATGGTAGTTGTATTTTTAATTTTTTGAGAAGCCTCCATACTGTTTTCCATGGTGGCTGTACCAATTTACATTATCACCAACCATGTACACATATTTCCTTTTTTCCATATCCTCACCAATGATTTTATTTCTTCCCCCTTTTTATAATAGCCATTCTAACAGCTTTGAAGTGGTATTTCACTGTGGCTTTCATTTATACATTCAAAATATTCATGAGATTTTTTATGAAACTTAACACACTGTTTCTAAAATTCATAAGGAAATTCAAAAGTGCAGCATTATATAATATAATTTAGAAAGAAATTTGGGGTAAGAGTGATTTTTTTTTTTTACTAGTTTCAAAACATATTACACAGACTACATTACAGCAGTGTGCTATCAGTGGAAGAATATAGACTTACTTAATTACTTTTCATCACAGGTTTGAAAAGCTATATTACATTTTGTGTGACTATTTTTTCCGTTATAATGACTTATTTACCCCAAAACAAATTGTATTAATATGTTTAAGAAAAGATGATTAATAGAAAGACTGACATCAGAGGAATGGAAGTATGAGAAATCACCTTGGCCTCTCCCCCTGAAATTAAATTAACCAACTATAATTAAACAGAGAATTCCCTACTCAATATAGAGGCACACCTGAGAGACCCTCACACTGAAACATCTAAAGGTGGGCAACTAGGAAAAAGCAAGGAGACAAGAAGGGAGGAAAGCTTAGACTGCCCTTAGACAGCCCTACAACCAGGAGCTCATGGAGAAGCCAGGAGAGGAAAGGAAGCCAGCTGTCCCAGGCACTTCCTTCAGTTGAGATGAACAGAGAGCTACAAAGGGATGTCCAGCAGGACAAGTGGAGTGAACACTGACTAAGCCAGCAGATGCCTGATAGCTGGGGGTTGTGCCACATAACTGTTCACTGTAAGGCAAGGGTGTTTCTAACAAAGAAACAGAACCACAGAGCACTGCCACCCCTTGGACTCCCAAAACTTGCCTCCCATTGCCCTCGGTGTTGGGTGGAGGAACATTTTATCTGTAAACCAAGAGCTATTGCAATGGAACAGTTGTTTCCCTCTGTGACTCATCCTGAGGTTTGGAGCTTGGAGTTGGACCTCAGGGAGGTCAGTGTCACCATTTCAGTGAGGACAAAATAAACACCACCCCCAAGCAGCATAGCTGTACTGTCTTACAGAAACCTGTGGAGGTAAAGTCTGGGAGATCACAGAAATAAAAACATCTTGCAATTCAGTGCCATCTACTGGAAAACTATAAATAACTCTTTAGAGAATGCTGCTAAAGAAGGGACGTTTATGCTTAGACAAAGGAGAGTAGAAAATAGCACGAATAACCAAAGTAAAGAGGATAATCAAAAATAAAGTGGAAAATCCCCAGAAAGCAAGCTGGAACACATGGAAATATGTGATATAAATGACAGAGTTTTAAAGATTGCAGTTCTGAAATACTCAACAAGGTGTGAAAAAATACAGACAGGCAATTTAGTTCACCCAGAAAATAAATCAATGAACAAAATGAGTACTTTACCAGAGATTGAAACTTTAAAAAAGAACTGATCAGAAATCCTGGAAATGAAGCATGCAATTAAGGAAATTAGGAATGAGCTACTGAGCATAGAAAACAGAGCCAACCAGATGGAGGAAAGAATTAGTGGTATCTAAGATAGAAATCTAGAAATGATGCAGAGGGAAGATAAGAGAAACCTGAGCATAAATAAAAATAAAAGAGCTCTACGAGAACTATCTGACTCCATCAGAAAATGCAACATTAGAAAAATAGGCATTCTGAAAGAAGAAGAGAGGGAGAAGGGAATGGAGAACCTATTCAAACAAATAGTGGCGACAACTTCCCAAACCTATGGAGAGAACTAGATCCTCGAATCCAAAGAGCAAACAGATCACCTAGTTACCTCAATCCAAAGACGCTCTCTCCAAGGCACATTGTATTAAAACTGTCAAAATTTAATGAAAAAGAAAAAATTCCCATAGCAGCCTGCGAAAAGAAAGAAGTGACCTACAAAACAAAACTCATCAGAATTTCATTTGACTTCCCAGCAGAAACTTTATAAGCCAGAAGAGAGTGGAACCAAATATTCAAATGTCCAAAAGAGAGAAATTACCAGCCATGAATAATATATCCAGCAAAATTATCTAAATATGAAAGAGAAATACAGACATTCTCAGATATACAGAAGCTGAGATATTTTATCACCAGAAAACCTCCATTACAAAAACATTCAAGGGAGTTATTCTCCCTGAAACAAAGAACATAAGGTCACAACACTATGAGTAAGGTCACCAAAACTTACAGCCTAAAGAGGGATAATTTGTGACAACAAAACCATAAAAGGGGAAGGGGTAAGTGTCAGAACCTGCAAAGGAGGATGAACATCAGATGCACCAAAAAAACACACAAAACTATTTTATATATGCAACTTTATTTTTTATAAACCTAAATCTAACCACACACAAAAATCCCCAAACCAGGACATATAGGTTAAAAAAAGAAGACACAGAGGAAAGAAATATGAAAAACCACCAAACAAAAACTACAGACATAAGTACAAAGGAAAAGAACAAATGGAGGCACAGAGTAGCAAACAAAAAAAAAAAATGGCTATAGGAAATCCTCATACATCAATAATTACCCTAAATGTAAATGGTCTGAGTTCAGCAATAAAGAGGCACAGAGTAGCAGAGTGGAAAAAAAAACAAAACCCAACCATATGCTGCCTACAAAAAACACATCTATGATTCAGACCAAAGGTAGATTCAAAGTAAAAGGGTGGAAAATGATTCTCCAAGCAAATAACACACACAGAAAAGCAAGTGTAGCCATACATAAATCTGACAAATTACATTTCAAGACAACAAAGATAACAAGAGAAAAAGATAGACAATATATATTGATAAAGGGACACTACATCAGGAAAATATAACACTTCTTAATATATATGCACCTAACCAGGGAGCACCAAAATATATAAAGCAACTATTCACATAACTAAAGGGAGAAACAGATAAAAAACAATCATAGGCCTGGGGGTGGGGTGGATGCAGGGTGGAGGGGATCAATGTGGGTAAAAAGGGGACATCTGTAATATTTTCAACAATAAAGATAAAGAAACTTAAAACACACAAACAAAACAAAGATAAAATCATAATTGGGGAACTTAATATCCATTGACAGCTCTAGAGGGATTAACCAAATAGAAAATTAATAAATAAATATTGGCCTTGCTCAGCCTGCATGGCTCAGCAGGTGAGAATTGACCTATGATACAAGAGATCACTGTTCGATCCTAGGACAGGGAACATGCCTGGGTTGTAGGCTCAATCCCCAGTGAGGGGCGTGCAGGAGGCAGCCTGTCACTGTCTCTCTCATCATTGATGTTTCTGGCCCTCTCCCCCTCCCTTCCCCTCTCTGAAATCAATAAAAGACTTGAAAAATAAAAAGAAAAAAGAAATAAATGTCAGCCTTAAATGAAACTCTAGACCAAATGGACATCATTGACATTTACAGAGCCTTACATCCCAGAACATCAGATTATACATTCTTCTTCATTGTACATGGGACATGCTCAAGAATAGACCATATGTCAGGTCACAGAACTAGCATCAAGTTCAAGAAGATTGAAATTATACCAAGCATATTCTCTGACCATGGTGCCTTGAAATTAGAAATCAAATGCAAAAAGGAAGTAAAGAAACCCACAAATACATGGAGATTAAACAACATACTACTAAAAATGACTGGATCAAAGAAGAAATAATAGATGAGATCAAAAGATATATAGAGACAAATGAGAATGACAGTACAGGCCTATCTCAAGAAATAAGAGAAATCCCAAGTAAACAACCTAACATCACATCTTAAAGAACTAGAAAAAGGAGAACAAAAGCAACCCAAAGTCAGCAGAAGAAAGGAAATCACAGAAATTAAAGCAAAAGTGGATGAAATAGAGAACAAAAATACCATACAAAACAATTAATAAAACAAAGAGCTGGTTCTTTGAAAAGATTAATAAAATTGACAAACCCCTGGCTAGACTAAGGAAAAAAAGGGGGGGAAAGACTCATATAAACAAAATCAGAAAGGAGACAGGAAAAATCACCACAGACATCACAAATCTACAAAGGATCATATTAGAATATTATAAAAGACTATATGCCACAAAATTCAATAACCTAGAAGAAATGAATAAATTCCTAGAAATATATAACCTTCCTAGACTAAATTATGAAGAATTGGAAAATCTAAATAGACAGACCAGCAGCAAGGAAATTGAAACAAGCATTAAAAACCTCTCAAAAAATAAAAGTCTAGGACCAGTTGGCTTTACTAGTGAATTCTACCAAATGTTCAAAGATTTAAAACCTATCCTTCTGAAAGTCTTCCAAAAATTGAAGCAGTAATAGTTCCTAACACATTTTACGAGGCCAATATTACCCTAACACAAAATCCTGGCAAGGATAACACCAAAAGGAAAAGTACCAACCAGTATCTCTGATGAATACAGATGAAAAAATCCTAAACAAAATACTAGCAAATCAAATACAGCAGAATGTCAAAATAATAATACATCGCAATTAAGTGGGGTTCATTAAAGGACCACAATGATGGTTCAACATATGTAAATGAATCAATATAATACACCACATTAACAAAAGAAAGGATAAGAACCATATGATCTTATCAATCAAAAAATAGAACTTGATAACAAACAACATCCACTTATGATTAAAAACTCAATAAAATAAGAATACAAGGAAAGTACCTCAACATAATAAAGGTGATATACGATGAACCCTTAGCCAATATCATACTGAATAGTGAAAAACTGAAAGCTTTTCCTCTAAGATCAGGAATAAGACAAGGATATCCACCCTCACCACTCTCGTTCAACGTAGTTTTGGAAGTCCTAGCCAGAGCAACAAAGCAAGAGAAAGAAATAAAAAGCATCCAAATAGGAAAGGAAGAAGTAAAACTGTCACTTTTTGCAAATGACCTGATTCTGTATATAGAAAACACAAGCGTACACCAAAAAGCTATTAGAAACAATAAGAAAAATACAGTCAAGTTGCAGGATACAAAATCAATGTACAAAAAATGCATTGCCTTCCTGTATACTAACAACAAAACTTCAGAAAAATAAGTGAAAAAATGATTCCTTTTGTAATTGCGAACAAAAGAATAAAATACCTAGGAATAAACTTAACAAAGAACCTGAAAGACTTATATACTGAAAATTACAAAGCATTATTAAAAGAGATTGAAAAAGATACAACAAAATGGAAAAATATCCCATGCTCATGTACTGAAACTATCAACAGTTAAAATGACCATATCACCTAAAGAAACACACAGATTTAATACAATCCCCATCAAAATACCAATGTCTCCCGGCCTGGCGTGGCTCAGTGGTTGAGCGTCGACCTAGGATCCAGGTGATCGGGGTTCGATTCCGGGTCAGGGCACATGCCCGGGTTTGGGCTCGATCAATGACTCTCTCATCATTGATGTTTCTATCTCTCTCTCCCTCTCCTTTCCTCTCTCTGAAATCAATAAAGATATATTTAAAAAACACACACACCAATGTCATTTTTAAAGAAATAGAATGAAAAAACCATCACATTTGTATGGAAGCACAAAATACCTTGAAGAGCCAAAGCAATCCTGAGAAAAAGAACTAAGCTGGAGGTATCAAGCTACCTGATTATACTACAGAACTACGATAATCAAAACAGCATGGTATTGGCACAGAAACAGACACACAGATCAGTGGAACATAATAGGGAGCCCAGATATAAAACCGCATGTATATGGACAGATAATTTTTGACAAAGAAGTCAGAAACACACAATGGAGCACAGATAGTCTCTTCAATAAACGGTGCTGGGAAAACTGGAAAACCACCTGCAAAAGAATGAAACTGGATTACAGTTTGTCTCCATGTATAAAAATTAACTCAAAATGGATCAAAGACTTAAATGTAAGACCTGAAACAGTAAGTTACATAGAAGAAAACATAGGTACCAACTTTATGGACCTTGGTCATAGAGAACATTTTATGAACTTGACCCCAAAGGCAAGGGAAGTAAAGGCAAAAATAAATGAATGGGACTATATCAAACTAAAAAGCTTCTGCACAGCAAAAGAAACTGACAACAAAACAAACAGGCAGCCAACCAGATGGGAGATAGTATTTGCAAACAGTAGCTCCATCAAAGGTTTAATTTTTAAAGAACTCATAAAACTCAACACCAAAAAGAACAAATGACCCAATCAAAAGTGGGCAGACAACCTGAACAGACACCTCTCCCAAGAAGACATGAATAGTCAATAGGTATATGAAAATATGTTCAATCTCACTATCAATTAAGGAAATGCAAATCAAAACTACAATGGATGTCACCTCACACCTGTTAGTGTCTATTATCAACAAGACAAGCAATAACAAGTGTTGGAGAGGTTGTGGAGAAAAGGGAACCCTCATTCACTGCTGGTGGAATGTAGATTAGTACAACCACTATGGAAAGCAGTCTGGAGATTCCTCAAAAAGTTAAGAATAGAGCTACCCAGCAATCCTCCTCCTGTATATATTCGAACAACTCAAAAACATGTATTTGCAAAGATATGTGCACCTCTATATTCATTGCAGCATTATTCACTGTAGCCAAGACATGGAAACAACCAAAGCATCCTGCAATAAATGTCTGGATAAAGAAGATATGGTACATGTGCACAACGGAATACTACTCAGCCATAAGAATGGATGAAATACTGCCATTTGTAACAACATGGATGGACCTTGAGAATATTATACTAAATGAAATAAGTCAGTCAGAAAAAGCTAAGAACCATACGATTTCACTAATATGTGGGGTATGAAACTGAAACTTGTGGACACAAACAGCAGTGTGGTGATTTCCAGAGGGAAGGGGGTGAGGGTGAAGGAGGGTGTTAATATATGTTAACAGGAGAAGATATGACTTTGAGTGGTGGGCACACAAAGCAATACACAGATTTTGTAAAGTAGAAACCCACACCTGAAACCTGTATGTTCATATTAACTATTGTCACCCCAATAAATTTAATAAAAAAATAAAAATGTGATGATTTTAAGCAATGACACATTCAATAGTTTACTAAACAGTTTCTACTCACAAAATTTTATATGGGGCAAATGTGAATTGCAAAACATTCCTGAATGTTTTGTGGAATGTTTTGCTTAGCATGCACACTCCAAGAGAAGGATGCATGACATTTCAAAGTATTTGGGGAATTTTCACTTATTTTGAAGTGTTTTCATATTTTCCCCCCAAAGGTATTTTTCTGTGATAATAAGTCTATGATTCAGAGCTTATACGGTGACAGATAACCAAAAATCTTTTCTGACTCTCTACACCCCTTCCCTCCCCCCACCTTCAAAGAATGACTTCCTTACATCTCTCTACCAGTAAGTACAACCTACTATTAAGTTCTTAATTTAGTTTTAGGGAGGTTACAATAAACTTTCATTTCATTACATCTATTAATGGTAAAATAATATCTTTATTGTTTCCCTTCTAATTTCTGTTTATTACTATGTATACTAATTTTTTTTGTGTGTGTGTTTTTTTAAATATATCTTTATTGATTTCAGAGAGAGGAAGGGAGAGGGAGAGACAGAGATAGAAACATCAATGATGAGAGAGTCATCGATGGAGCCCGCAACCTGGGCATGTGCCCTGACCGGGAATAGAACCCCGATCACCTGGATCCTAGGTCAACGCTCAACCGCTGAGCCATGCCCAGCTGGGCTGTTTTGGTATCTTTGATTGGGATGGAATGCATCAAAATTGTTAAATTAAAATTAATGAAACTTATTTTTTTTTTTTCTATTTTTTTTTCTATCTTTATTCATCTCAGAGAGAGGAAAGGAGAGGGAGAGAGAGATAGAAACATCAATGATGAGAGAGTCATTGGGGATCAAGCCCTCAACTCAGCCTGTGCTCTGACCAGGAATTGAACCTGGATCTCCTAGATCCTAGGTCGATGCTCAACTGCTGAGCCACGACTTGTCGGGCGAAGCTTATTTTTTTATTTTAGGACTTTTAACTCAGTGTAAAATTTTTCAAGAATAAATTAAATTGTTAAATCAGAATTAGGAATCTTCAGCAATTTAACAAAATACAGTACTAAGGAAAAGATTTATGTATGAATAGGAATTTACTATATGATTATGATTGTATTTCAAATCAATGGGAAAGCATGGCTTATATAATAAAGGATGTTAAGAGAATGGTTATCTAAATGGAAAAAAAGCAATTTATCACCCACACTTTAAAAAATATATATTATATTAGGTTTATAAATATTAACCAAACACAATATGTGAAATTATTAAAAGAGTATAAGGCACTGTGTTCATGATGTTATGACTGTGACAATCTCTTTTAAAGAGGCACAAAAATCAAAATATATAATTGAAGGATCATGAATTTGACTACATTCATATTTAGACCTATTGTATAATATAAAACTCAAAAAAATATGTTAAAATTTAAGCTACAAATCTACTCACATAAAGAATGTAGTCTCAGTTAGCCTTGGGCATACTGAGCAGCAAGGCAGTGATTCTCAAACTTAGTTGTACATTAAATGCCTTGAGAAGATTTTTTTTCCTCCAAATTTGATTTAATATATTTTTAATTTATTGTTTAATTTGCATAAAAATTCACAGTTGTAGGAAAAATTAAGAATAAGGTATAACTGCTTCTGAACTGTCTAAATAGAGGTGAGGTTTTATTGTTTGTTATATGTTAAAAATATAATATATAAAAGGGGATTCTTTGCAACATATATTCTTGCTGTTGTTCAAAATATTACAAAAGGCAAAATATGTGCCTTTTTCTCCCCATTGACCCATTCCACCTCACCTCACCCCCCTCCCCAGTCTCTCACCACATCATTGTCTGTGCCCTTGGGTTATGCATATATTCATATAAATTCTTTGGTTAATCTCTCCCCCTCCACGCACCAGCCTCCCTTCATTCCTCTGAGATTCTTCAGTCTTATCCATGCTTCCATGTCATTGAATCATTTCTATCCATCAGTTTATTAAGTACTTTACATTCCACATATAAGTGAGATCATGTGATGTTTGTCTTTCTCTGCCTGGCTTATTTTGCTTAGCATAATATTCTCTAGGCCCATCCATACTGTCCCAAAAGGTACAAGATCCTTTTGTTTTAATACTGATGTTCATGCCTCACAATTAGTAGGGGCTTGGCAATGGAATTTTCTCAGTAGTCTTCCTGTGATTCTAATGTTCATCCATAATTGAGAGAGGAGGGCTTTGCAGCAGTTCTGGAATAGGTAGTTGCTGCAGATTTGAAGAATAAATTAAACTCAAAGGAGTATTATTACTAGTATATTGGGTAATGGGAACATTGAAACAAATTGGTAGTGGAATATTGGGGAGAAAAACACATATTGACTAACTGAGAATTCTGATGTAGCCAGTAAAACTTTTTTTTTTTTTAAATATATCTTTATTGATTTCAGAGAGAAGAAAGGAGAGGGAGAGAGAGAGATAGAAACATCAATGATGAGAGAGTCATTGATCGAGCCCACAACCCGGGGATGTGCCCTGACTGGGAATCAAACCCTGATCGCCTGGATCCTAGGTCAACGCTCAACCGCTGAGCCACGCCCGGCCGGGCAATAGCCAGTAAAACTTTTAAAAAACGATATAAATATATCCAGTGAAAAGAACTGTTCTTGGTTCTGAAAATATGCATGCCTTAATTTTATTTTTAGAGTTAAAATATCTTTGGCTTATGAGATGAAGAAATATTGTGTTGGTTGTTGGTTTTTAATGTTCTTACTTCAAAACTAAGATAGTGGCAGACTCATTTGAGTATCCATATATATTTTAAAATAATATTATTAGTAAAAGCCAACAGCTAAAGAACAAATGCACTGGATTCTTTAACATGGGGACTTGTCACTTAATTCACTCTTTTTCTGTCATTCTCTCATAGTGCCTACGGGCATGGTAGTTGTTCAGCTGACAGTTTGCAGTGATCTACATTGTGAGGTGTAGTTGCTCCTTATA
The DNA here is from genome assembly GCF_964146895.1 of Miniopterus schreibersii. NCBI lineage: Eukaryota > Metazoa > Chordata > Mammalia > Chiroptera > Miniopteridae > Miniopterus > Miniopterus schreibersii. The sequence goes on from NC_138104.1 coordinate 48,939,909, forward strand.
TTTGTCTATTTTTTTTATTGGAGCACTCTGAGTGGGACAGCTTTTGGCCTTAAGTGCCTACTTCATGACATTTTGACTTGAGCTTTATATCATTTGCAGGAAAACAGCTGTTTTTATATAGGTATAAACCACTGAATCTTTGGCATAGTCATGGATCCTTGTTGGCTTCAAATTCTCAGGGACTATGTGAGATCAAAAGGGCACAGATCATGGAGTGTGTAGAAAAGTGCTCAGTCACCTACTGGATGTATAGGTCTAGCAGGCAAGAGCTGGACATTCCTGCTTTAGCAAAGGCATAACTCCAAAGACAGTTTTAGACAACTTGTTTGTGGCCTGAGAATGCAGGCTTCTCAAGCTTCCCCTTGAACTACAAGAATTTGGCTTAGCCTTGTATTGCAGACAGTTATGTAGTAAGTATACAGAATTAGCCATGAACCTAAATTACAGTGTCCAGAAAAATACAGACTCAGGACAGTAAGGGGAGTCACCATAAAAATTAGTTCTTTAAAAGAAGAGCAAGGCACAATAACAAATCAAATCTACATTTAGATGGATGTTAGTCTACTAGGACAATACCTTCTGACTGGGGTTATACAATTCAGGAAGGAGGACAAGATCTGATTTAACTGGGATATTTTTGAAGACTCTGGAATCATTTGTTCAGGAATATGTTAGGAAAACCTAAATATGGGCCAAAAAGTAAAGAAAAAGGAAAGATACAGAAAACAGAACTAACTTTATGCATCTGTGTTGGAGAGAAAGAGATCAACTTTATAAGTAGGTAAAGTTGTTATTAACTCAGCAAAACCTTTCTAAAAGAGAAACAATAGAAATATATACCATTATTGCAGACATAGGTGTCACATAAATATATTGTATCCTGAAACGTTTGAAGTGGAAAAATGATAGTGACTTGAGGAATGAATATCGTTACTGGTCTCCATTAGGACCCCAAGACTACAGGCTTCAGAAGTACCAAGAGAAGCTTCACTTCAGGAGTCAGCCAAGGACAATTTTTCAGGTGATAAAAATGTAGAAATAGTACCCACTCACAAGTCACAGTGAAGGCTATATTATTAAGCAGAGCCCACTCTGGATGCACCCCTGCTGTGCAAAAAATACTTGGCTCTATAAGAGGTTTCTGTGTAAGTTTGATGTAAAAGAAAATCACATGGACTAAGGCTTGGTGAGGCTGCTGCTACTGTGCATTTGTAAGAAGGGTGGAACTTCTCACATGTCACTATCTGAGATGAAACAGTCTTCATTGGTATATTTCTTAAAAATCTTTATGATAGAGAATATTACAGATGTCCCCTCTTTTTCACCCCATTGGCCGCCTCCACCCAGCTCCAATCCCACCCCAGACTTTTCACACAATGTCTGTGTCCATGGCTTATGCATTACATGCATATAAGTTTTTTGGTTATTCTCTCTCAGCCCTCACTTCCCCCTTCCCTCTGAGATCCTTCAGTCTGTGCCACACTTCCATGCTTCTGGACCTATTTTGTTCCTCAGTTTATTTTGTTCATTAGATTCCACATATAAGTGAGATTATGTGATACTTGTCTTTCTCTGACTGGTTTATTTTGCTTAGAATAATACTCTCCAGATTACTCCATGGGGTCTCAAAGGGTAAGAAATCCTTCTTTTTTACAGCTGCATAGTAGTCCATTGAGGAAATGTACCACAGATTTTTTAAAAATATATTTTTACTCATTTCAGAGAGAGGAAGGGAGAGGGAGAGAGATAGAAACATCAATGATTAGAGAGTCATTGATCAGCTGCCTCCTGCACGTCCCCAACTGGGGTTCGAGCCCACACAACCCAGGCATGTGCCTTGACTGGGAATCGAACCTTGATCACCTGGATCATAGGTCAATGCTCAACCACTGAACCATGCCTGGCCAAGCTTTTTAATACAGTCATCTACTGATGGGCACTTGGGCTCTTTCCAGATCTTAGCTATTGTAAATAGTGCTGATATGAACACAGGGGTGCATATATTCTTTCTGATTGGTGTTTCGGGATTCTTAAGACATATTTCTCTAAGTAGGATCACTGGGTCAAGTGGCAGTTCAATCTTTAATTTTTTGAGGAAATTCCATATCATGTTCCATAGTGACTGCACCACTCTGCATTCCCACCAGCAGTGTACTAACGTTTCCTTCTCTCCACACCATCACCAGCACTTGTCTGTTGATTTATTGATGATAGCTAATCTGGCAGGTGTGAGGTGATACTTCATTGTGGTTTGAATTTGCACCTTTTTGATAATTAGTGACTGAGCACTTTTTCATATGTCTCTTGGCTGTCTGTATGTACTCTTTGGAGAAGTATCTATTTAGGTCCTTTGGCTGTGTTTTAATTGGACTGTTTGTCTTCCTTTTGTTGAGTTGTATGAGTTCTTTATATATTTTGGAAATTAACCCCTTATCCAATGTATCATTGGCAAATATGTTCTCTCATACAGTGGGTTCCCTTTGTATTTTGAGGATGGTTTCTTTTTCTGTGCAGAAAATTTTTAGCTTAATGTAGTCCTACTTCTTTATTTTTTTCCTTTGTTTCTCTTGCTCTGGGAGATGTATGTGTAAAAATTCTGCTACATGACATATCTAACATTTTGCTGCCTGTATTTTCTTCTAAGATTTTTATGGCTTCACAACTTACAATTAAGTCTTTTATCGATTTTGAGTTTATTCTTGTGTTTGGTGTAAGTTGGTGGTCTAGTTTCATTTTTTTTTTTACTTGTACCTCTGCAAATTTCTCAACACCATATAATGAAGAAACTGTCTTTATTGTATGCTCTTGCCTCCTTGGTCAAATATTAAATGAGCTTAATGCCTTGGGTTGAATTTGGGGTTCTCTGTTCTGTTCCATTGACATATTATGCCTGTTCTTGTGCCAGTACCAGACTGGTTTGATTACAACAGCTTTGTACTATAATTTAATATCCAGTATTGTGAGCCCTCCTGCTTTGTTCTTTCTCCAGATTGCTGCTGCTATTCAATTCCATATAATTGTTTGGTTCCATATAAATTTTTGAATTATTTGTTCTAGATCTGTTAAATATGCCATGGGTATTTTAATAAGGATTATCTTGAATATATAGTTTGATTTGGGTAGTATGGACATTTTAATGATAATAATACTTACAATCCATGAACAAGAAATAAGCTTCCACTTTTTTGTATCTTCCTCTATTTCTTTTTGCAATGTCCTGTAGTTTTCCATGTACAGGCTTTTTACCTCCTTGGTTAAGTTTATTCATAGATATCTTATTTTGTTGTTGGTGGTGTTGCAATGGTAAAAGGGATTGTCTTTTTAGTTTCTGTTTTAGAGATATCATTATTGGTGTATAAAATGCCATGCAGTTCTTGATGTTAATTTTGTATCCAGCTACCTTGCAGAATTCATTTATCAAATCTAGTAGTACTTTGGTGGATTTTTTAAGGTTTTCTATGTACAATATTATGTCTTCTGCGAATAATGACAGTTTTATTTCTTCTTTTCCTATTTCAATGCCTTTTATGTTTTCTTCTTCTCTGATTGCTGTGGCTAGGGCTTCCAGGACTAAATTGAATAAGAGTGGTGACAGGAGACATCCCATCTTGTTTCTGTTCTTAAGGGAAATATTTTTAGTTTTTTGTCTATTGAGTATAATGTTGGCTTTAGGTTTGAAGTGTGTGTACTTCATTATTTTGATGGATGATCCTTCTATTCCCACTTTGTTGAGAGTTTTATAAAAAATGGGTGCTGGAATTTTTAAAAGGTTTAATTTTTATTGTTGAAAGTATTACAGATGTCCCCTTTTTGAATGCTTTTTCTGTAACTATTGATATGATCAAGTGATTTTTATGCATCATTTTGCTAATAGTATGTATCACATTTATTGATTTGTGAATATTATACCAGCCTTGCATCCCTGAAATATATCTCACTTGGACATGGTGTATGATTTGTTTAATGTATTGCTGGATTCTATTTGCTAATAAATTGTTGAGGATTTTACCATCTATGTTCATCAGGGATATTGGCCTGTAATTTTCTTTCTTTGTAGTGTCTTTTTTTTAAGTTTCTTTACTTTTATTGTTGACAACATTACAGATGTCCCCTTTTTATCCTCATTGATCCCCTCCACCCCACATCCATCCCACTCCCAGGCTTTTCCCATACCATCTGTGTCCATTGGTTATGCTTATAAGCATATAACTTCTTTGATTAATCTCTCACCACCCACCCACCCCACCTTGTCTTCCTCTGAGATCCCTCAGTCTGTTCCTGCTTCTATGTCTCTGGATCCACTTTGTTCATCAGTTTATTTTGTTTATTATGTTGCACATGTAAGTGAGATCATGTGTTACTTGTCTTTCTCTGACTGGCTTATTTCACTTAGCATAATACTTTCTAGTTCCCTCCATGCTGTGCCAAAGGATAAAAGACCCTTCCTCTTAACAGCTGCATTGTATTCCATGCTGTAAATGTGCCACTGCTTTTCATCCGCTCATCTACTGGTGGGCACTTGGGCTGTTTCCAGACCTTAGCTATGAATATAGGAGTGCATAAGTTCTTTGTGATTGGTGTTTCAGGTTTATTAGGATATATTCCTAGAAGTGGGATCACTGGATCAAATGACAGGTCCATTTTTAATCTTTTGAGGAAACTCCATATTGCTTTCCATAGTGGCTGCACTAGGGTTCCCTTTTCTCCACACTCTTGCCAGCACTTGTAGTTCATTGATTTTTTGAGGGTAGCCATTCTGACAGGTGTGAAGTGATACCTCACTGTGGTTTTAATTTGCATCTCTCTGATGATTAGTGACTGAGCATTTTTTCATATGTCTCTTAGCCATTTGTATGTCCTCTTTGGAGAAGTGTCTATTTAGGTCCTTTGCTCATTTTTTAATTGGATTGTTTGTCTTTCTTTAGATAAGTTGTATGAATTCCTTAAATATATATTTTGGATATTAACCCTTTATCAGATGTGATACTGGCCAATATGTTCCCCCATACAGTGGGCTCCGTTTTCGTTTTGTTGATGGCTTCTTTTGCTGTGCAGAAGCTTTTTATTTCGATGCAGTCCCATTTGTTTATTATCACCTTAGTTTCTCTTGCACTAGGAGATGTATCAGCAGACATTGTTACGTGAGATGTCTGAGATTTTGCTGTTTATGTATTCTTCTAGGATTTTTATGGTTTCATGTCTTACATTTAAGTCTTTTATCCATTTTGAACTTACTTTTGTGTATGGTGTAAGTTGGTGGTCTATTTTCATTTTTTTGCAGGTATCTGTCCAATTTTCCCAGCACCATTTATTGAAAAGACTGATTTTACTCCATTGTATGTTCTTGCCTCTTTTGTCATATATTAATTGACCGTAATGGCATGGGCCATTTTCTGGGTTCTCTGTTCTGTTCCACTGATCTATGTCTTTTCTTGTGCCAGTACCAGGCTGTTTTGATTGCAGTGGCTTTGTAGTATAACTTGATATCTGGTATTGTGATCCCTCCAACTTTGTTCTTCTTTCTCAAGATTGGGTGGCTATTCGAGGTGTTTTTTGATTCCATATAAATTTTCAAAGTGTTTGTTCTAGGTCTGTGAAATATGCTGTTGGTATTTTAATAAGGATTGCATTAAATTTATAGATTGCTTTGGGCAGTATGGGCATTTTAATGATAAGTCTTCCAATCCATGAGCATGGTATATTTTTCCATTTGTTTATATCTTCTTCTATTTCTTTTTTCAGTGTCCCGTAGTTTTCCTAGTACAGGTTTTTTACATCTTTCGTTAAGTTTATTCCTAGGTATTTTACTTTTTTAGTTGCAATGGTAAATGGAATTGTTTTTTAGTTTATCTTTCTGAGAGTTCGTTATTGGTGTATAAAAATGCCATCAATTTCTGGGTGTTAATTTTGTATCCTGCTACCTTGCTGAATTCATTTATTAAATCTAGTACTTTTTTGGTGGAGTCTTTAGGATTCTCTACATACAATATTATGTCATCTGCAAATAATGACAGCTTTGTTTCCTCCTTTCCAATTTGGATGCATTTTATACTTTCTTCTTGTCTGATTGCTGTGGCTAGGATTTCCATTATTCTGTTGAATAAAAGTGGTGAGAGTGGACACCTCTGTCTTGTTCCTGTTCTTAGGGGAAATGGTTTTAGTTTTGTCCATTGAGTATGGTGTTGGCTGTAGGTTTATCATATATGGCCTTTATTATGTTGAGGTATGATCCCTCTATTCCCACTTTGCTGAGAGTTTTTATCAAAAATAGGCATCGGATTTTATTGAATGTTTTTTCTGCATCTATTGATACGATCATGTGATTTTTATCTTTTAATTTGTTTATGTGATGTATCACATTTATTGATTTGTGAATATTATACCAGCCTTGCATCCCTGGAATATATCTCACTTGGACATGGTGTATGATTTGTTTAAAGTATTGCTGGATTCTATTTGCTAATATATTGTTGAGGATTTTACCATCTGTGTTCATCAGGGACATTGGCCCGCAATTCTCTTTCTTTGTAGTGTCTTTATCTGGTTTTGGAATTAGGCTAACGCTGTCCTCGTAAGAAGAATTTAGAAGTGTTCCTTCCTCTTCAATTTTTTTGAAATAGTTTGAGGAGGATAGGTGTTAATTCTTTATTGAATGTTTGGTAAAACTCCCCTGTGAAGCCATCCAGGCAAGGGCTCCTGCATGCTGGGAGCCCTTTGATTACTGCTTCAACTTCATAAGTAGTTATTGGCCTAATCAGGCTTTCTGACTCTTCCTGATTGAGTTTTGGAGGGTTGTATTTTTCTAGGAATTTATCCATTCCATGCAGGTTGTCCAGCTTGGTGGCATATAGTTATTCATAGTATTTTCTTACAATCCTTTGGTTTTCTGTTGAGTCAGTTGTTATTTTACCTCTTTTGTTTCTGATTTTGTTTATTTGGGTCCTCTCTCTTTGTTTCTTGATGAGTCTGGTAAAGGTTCATCAATCTTGTTTATCTTTTCAAAGAACCAGCTCTTGGTTTCATTGATTTTTGTATTGTTTTTTTTAGTCTGTATGTCATTTATTTCTGCTCTTTATTATTTCTTTCTTTCTACTTTCTCTGGACTTTTCTTGATGTTCTCTTCCTAAGTTTTTAAGTTGTAGGGTTAGAGAGTGTATTAGAAGTTTTTCTCTGTTTTTGAGGTAGGCTTGTAGTGCCATGAACTTCCTTCTGAAGACTGCTTTCACTGTGTCCCATAGATTTGGAGTATTTGTGTGTTCACTTTAATTTGTTTCCAGGAAGTTTTTTATTTCTTTCTCGATCTCTTTGGTAACTCATTCATTGTTTAAAAACATGCTTTTCAACCTCCATGTGTTTAAATGATTTTTAGCGTTTTTATTGTAGTTGATTTCTAATTTCGTGCCACTGAGATCCCGAGAAGATACTTGATATGATTTCAGTCTTCTTGAACTTGTAGAGACTTGTTTTGTGTCCTAACATGTGGTCTGTCTTTGAGAATGTTCCATGTGCACTTGAGAAGAATGTATATTCTGCAGCTTTGAGGCAGAATGTTCTGTAAATGTCAATTAAATCCATCTGATCTAGTGTTCTGCGTAGAGTTTTTATCTGTTTTTAGAATTAGAAAAAAACTGGCCTCGTTAAAAGAGCTTGGAAGTGTTCCTTCCTGTTGAATTTTTTGAAAAAATTTGAGAATGCTAGTTGTTACTTCTTTAAATGTTTGTTAAAATTCCCTTATGATGCCAGTGGGTCCAGGACTTTAGTTTGTTGGGAATTTTTTAAAATTCATGCTTCAATTTCATTCTTTGTTATTGGTCTATTCAGAGTTTCTGATTCTTCCTGATTAAATTTTGTATGATTGTATGTTCTAGGAATTTTTCCTTTTCTTCCAGTATATAGTTATTGATAGTATTTTCTTACAACCATTTGTATTTCTGTGGTGTCAGTTGTTACTTCACCTCTTTAATTTCTGATTTTATAATTTGTGGTCTCTCAGTTTCTTTCTTGATGAGTCTGGCGAAATATTCCCCTTATCATATTTTTCTTTTCAAAGAACCAGCTCTTGGTTTCATTGATCTTTTGTATTGTTTCTTTCTTAGGATCTATGTCATTTATTTCTGCTCTAATTTTTATTATTGCCTTCGTTGTACTTACTGGAGGCTTGTTTTTATCTTTCTAATTCTTTTAGTACTAAGGTTAAATAGTTTATTAGATATCATTTTTGTTTCTTGAGTTAGTCCTGCAATGCTGTGATCTTCCCTCTCAGGACTGCTTTCACTGTGTCCCATAGATTTGGGGTTGTTGTGTGTTCAATTTCATTTGTTTCCAGGATATTTTTTATTTCTTCCTTGATCTCATTGGTAACCCAGTCATTGTTTCATAAGATGCTAATTAACGTCTATGTGTTTGAATGTTTTTTAGTGTTTTTATTGTATTTGATTTCTAATTCCATGTCATTTTGATCAGAGAAGATCCTTAATATTATTTCAATCTTCTTGGATTTGTAGAGACTTATTTTATGTTCTAACATGTGGTGTACCTTTGAGAATGTCCCATATACACTTGAGAAGAATGAAAATATATTCTGCATCTTTGGTGTGAAATGTTCTGTAAATATCAATTAAATCCATCTGATATATTGTGTCTGTAAACTCACTGTTCCTTTGTTGTTTTTTGTCTGGAAAATCTATCAAGTCATGTCAGTGGGGAGTTAAAGTTTCCTATTATGGCTGTATTGCTGTTGATCTCTCCTTTAAAGTTTTCCAAGAGCTTTTTAATATATTTTGGTGCTCTTATATTGGGTTCATGTTTATCAGGACAATATCTTATTTTTGGATTGATCCCTTCAGTATAATGTAGTAGACTTCATTATCTCTTTTATGGCCTTTGCTTTGAAGTCTATTATGTCAGATATAAATATTGATACCCCTGTGCTGTTGTTTTTGGGCTTTTTTTTTTTCATTTCCATTGCTTAGAACATTTTTTTCCATCCCTTCACTTTCATCTTGTGTGAGTCTTTTTTTCTGAGATGGATCTCTGGTAGACAGAAAATATATGGCTCATATTTTCTTATCCATTCAGCTACCTTATGCTTTTTGATTGGATTGTTCAATCAATTTACATTTAAAGTTATTATTGATAGGTACTTATATATTGCATTTTTATTTATTATGGTTATTTTCCTCTCTCTATTTCTTCATCTTACAGTAGTCCCTTTAACATTGCTTGCATTGCAGGTTTGGTGGTGATAAACTCCCATATTTTTTGTTTGTTTTTTTGTTTGTTTGTCTGGGAATCTCTTCATTCCACCTTCAGTTTTTAATGATATCCTTGCTGGATAGAGTTATTTTGAATTTAGATGCTTACTTTTGATCACTTTAAGTACTTAATGCCATTCCCTTCTGGCCTATAGTGTTCCTGTTGAGAAATCAGCTGACAGCTTAATGAGAGTTCCCTATTGGTCCCTTACTGTTTCTATATTGCTGCCCTTAAGATTCTCTCTTTGTCTTAACATTTGCCATTTTAATTATGATGTGTTTTGGAGTGGGTCTCTTTGGGCTCATCTTGATTTGTATCCTCTGTGCTTCCTGAATTTGTGTGGTCTTTTCCTTCACCAGTTTAGGAAAGTTTTCTTTCATTATTTCTTTAAACAAGATCTCTATCCGTTGCTCACTTTCTTCTTTTTCTGGGACTTTTCTGATGTGGATGTTGTTCCATTTCATGTTGTCCCTAAGTCCCTTAAACTGCCCTTCTGATTTTTTAGGATTTTTTTTCTTTTTGCTCCTCTGATTGTTTTTTTCTACTGTGTCCTCCAATTCACTTATTCAGTTCTCTGCTTCATTGAGCTTGCTTTTGATTCCTTTCTGTGTATTCTTGGCATCAGAAATAGTATTCTTAATTTCTTTCTTGTTCCTATTGATAATTTCTATGTGTTTTTTCATGCTGATGTAATTCCCACTAAGTATCTTGTAGTTCCCATTTCATTTCTTCCAGTTCTCACCAAGTTCATTGAGCATCTTTATAATCATTACTCTGAACTCTGTATCTGATAACTTGCTTACCATCATCTCGTTTAGGTCTTTTTCCGACAATTCCTCCTTTTCTTTAATTTGTGGGTTCTTTCTTTGTCTCCCCATTTTAGTTGTCTCTTTGTGTTTGTATCTATGTATTAAACATACCTGCTATGACTCCTAGTCTTCCTGTGCTGGACTTTTGTAGTAAATGTCCTTTGGGGGTCAATGGTGTAGTCTTCTTGTACTACTGAGCTTTATGCTCTAAGAGTGACACTTTTGTCTGTTATTTGGGTTCTCTTGTTGTAGTTGGGTCTTGATTGTTGTTGTACCACTCATTGGTTGGCTCTCCTCTCAAGCTGGTGAAATGTAATGCTCAGCCACAACCATGTCATACAAGCTATTTTACAGGTACTGAAAGAGCAAAACCAAACAAAACCAAACAAACAAGAAACAAACAGGCACATACACTAGATTCTGACAACAACAGCAAAAACAACCTCAAAAGAAAGAGAATTAGGGGAAAAAAAGAACAAGAATAATAACCATAAAAAAAGAGAGAAAAAGATAATATTATTAATAGTAAAATAAAAGATAAAGAGAATACTGGAAGAGAAAGGGGCAGAATATAGATTCAGAAACAAAAGAACTAAGAGCAAAAAGAAGTGTAGAGAGTAAGAAAGGGGAAATGGGAGAAAAATTTAAAAGACTGAAATAAGAAAGAAAGAAGAAGAAAGAACGAAAGAACGAAAGAGGGAGGGAGGGAGGGGGGAGGGAGGGAGGAAGGAAGGAAGGAAGGAAGGAAGGAAGGAAGGAAGGAAAAGAAAGAAAGAAAGAAAGAAGAAGAAAGAGAGAAAGAAAGAAAGAAAGAAAGAAAGAAAGAAAGAAAGAAAGAAAGAAAGAAAGAAAGAAAGAAAGAAAAGAATCTGTTCAAAGGTAAAAATAAGAGAAAGGTAAAGTGAAAGTGAGAATGGAAAAGAAAAAAGGATATCAATGTCATTTTTTAAAGAAATAGAACGAGAAAGCATAAGATTTGTATAGAACCACAGAAGACCCTGAATAACCAAAGAAATCTTGAGAAAAAAGAGTAAAGCTGAGGGTATCACTACCTGACTTCAAATTATGCTACAGAACTACGATAACCAAAACAGCATAGTATTGGCACAGAAACAGACACACAGATCAATAAAACTGATATAAAACTGAATGTATATGGACTGATAATTTTTGACAAAGAAGCCAGAAATACACAATGGAGCAAAGATAGTGTCTTCTATAAATGGTGCTGGGAAAACTGGAAAACCACCTGCAAAAGAATGAAGGTGGATTTCAGTTTATCTCTATGTACAAAAATTAACTCAAATTGGATCAAAAACCTAAATGTGAGATCTGAAACAATAAACTACATTGAAGAAAACATAGGTGCCAAACATATGGACCTTGGTAGTAGAGAACATTTTATGAACTGGACCCCAAAAACAATGGAAGTAAAGGCAAAAATAAATGAATGGGACTATATCAAACTACAAAGCTTCTGCACAGCAAAAGACACTGACAACGAAACAGGCAACCAACCAGATAAGAGATGATATTTGCAAACAGTAGCTCCATCAAAGGTTTAGTTTCCAATATATATAAAGAACTCACAAAACTCAACACCAAACAAACAACTTAATCAAAAAGTGGGCACAGGACTTGAACAGACACCTCTCCCAAGAAGAGATATAAACAACCAATAGATATATGAAATTATTTTCAACCTCGCTAGCAAATAGGGAAATGCAAATCAAAACTACAATGAGATACCACTTCACACCTGTTAGAGTGTCTATTATCAACAAGACAAACAATAACAAGTGTTGGTGAGGAAAGGGAACCCTCATTCACTGCTGGTGGAATGTAGACTATTACAACCACTGTGGAAAGAAGTCTGGAGATTCCTCAAAAAATTAAGAATAAAGCTCCCATATGACCCAACAATCGCTCTGCTGGGTATATACCTGGAAAACTCAAAAACATGTATTCACAATGAGATATGCACCCTTATGTTCATTGCAGCATTATTCAAGGTAGGCAAGACATGGAAACAACCAAAGTGCCCTGCAATAGAGGACTGGATAAAGAAGATGTGGTACATGTACACAATGGAATACTACTAAGACATAAAAAAGATGAAATACTGCCATTTGTAAAAACTTGGATGGACCTTGAGAATATTATTCTAAGTGAAATAAGTCAGTCATAAAAAGCTAAAAACCATATAATTTCACCTATATGTGGGATATAAAACTGAAACTTGTAGACACAAACAGCAGTGTGGTGGTTGCCAGGGGAAAGGGGATGAGGGGGTTGGGGGTGAAGGAGGTCTTAATATATGTTAACAGGAGAAGATATGAACTTGGGTAGTGATCACACAAAGCAATATACAGATCTTGTAACATAGTAATCCACACTTGAAGCGTATATGTTCATGTTAACCATTATCACCTCAATAAATTTAATAAAATATTTAAAAAAGGAAAAAAGGAAGGATGCCGATCAGTAATATGACAGGTGCAAGAGAGGTAATAATATTTGCAAAGCAATATAGACAAAAATAATAAAATAAAGAACAACAAAAGGCCAGCCCAGTGAAGATCATCTAGGCAGAGTATTTGGCTGAGGTTTACTGCTTTTTATGCTGATTTCAGGCATCCCAAGAAGTACTTTTGTGTCAGCCAATGTCAGGGGCTGTCCAAGTTAGGTTCTCAGTGTCTTGTTGTAGCTGTGTTCGTTCGTTCGCTCTCTGAGGACCTCCTCCACCTGTCAGCTACTCAAACTCCCCCCTGAGGTTGCCTGGTCTTCCTCCAGTTTCTTCTGAAGAGAGTCTTTACGGTGGTGCCAGGCTAGCACAGCTATGGCTGTTGGGCCCTGCTTAGATATTAAGCTGTCAGGCACTCAGTGAGGGAAAATTAATCTCTGCTTCAAAGCCAAACTCCTCAGTCTCTACCATATCCTCCAATACTAGTTCCCCCTAAGGTGTTCTGGTGTAGATTCAGGTTAGATACAGCCTCCCACCTTTTCTGCATAAGTTTCATCTGCCCTGGGCTCAGTTGCATTTATCAAAAAAGATTCCAGTTGAGAGTGTTGCCTGCACAGCACATAGGAGGGAGTAAGCATTTCCTCCTGTTCCCAGACAATTGCCTCTGAGTGTCTTACTCTTGGAATATTCTGCTCTAAGGTGTTGTCCTGACCCTCACCTAACTGATACCAGTGGGGGTATCTGGGGCTTCAGAGAGCTGTTTCAAACCCTTTCCTGTCGGGGGTGGTGTTTACATTCTGCAGGAGAAGGAGACGTGTTCCATCCCTCCTTCCTGAGACTGGCTGGCTGAATGCACAGGTAGCTCAGATCAGCCTCCCCACAATGCAGACACAAAGCCCAGCTCTCACTCCTTCATCTGTCTCCACAGTATAAGTCTTCCTATGGAATGCAATGTGATGTCCTCCCAAAAACAAAAGCAAAAACAAAAAAACAACAATGAAAATCCCTGCTCTGCGAAGACCTGACACCCTTATGCCACAGGTCCAAGCAAAAAGGGTTACAATGTAACCCCTGACAGGACTCCAATCTCTCTGCATTGCTGCTCTCATTAAAGCTGGGGCCAAGAATCTTAGGTCTGCTCACACTGCCGACTCTCTTCAGTGTGGGTCAAAAATCTCCAATCTGCCATGCCACTAACTCCACAAGATGGAGTAGTCCATGGGGTTCCACAGGGGCAGGGGAGAGATTCCAATCCCTTACTCCAGGTGAGATAACCCTCTCCCCTCTCCCCAAGCTACACAGTTTAGTCACTCTCTGAGGCTCTGCACATTGACTTTCAGGAAAGCAAAAGGTCCTCCAAAGTCACTGCTGGGTGCAGCACTCAAGCCTTTTTTTTGGAGCCAAACACAGCAGCACAGCCATTCCATCAAAGTCTGCGGTGAACCTCTCTCACTGGGGCTGCAAACAGTAGGCATGCTCTTTCATTGGGAAGGGATGGACCCAGCCTCCCAGGCAGAGTTCTCCAGGATCTTTCTGCCACATGCTACGCATGATCTCCATCCAGTCTCAGCTGCTCCGGGTTTGGGATCCCTGTGTGGGGATGCAAGCTCACACTCCCAACGGGAGGGAGCTTTGCTGCCAATTATCAGGGGGGCCTCTCCATGGAGCACCAGTTCCAGGGAGCCACCCCTTTCCATGACTCCCTTTCTCTTACCAGTTTCTACGTTGTTTCTTCAGTGCTCCTTAGAGAAAATATATCCAATCAGCTACTTCTCTTGTTTTATCAAGCTGATCAAATAGTATTTTAGCTGTAAATCCAGTGTGTGACTCAGAGGAAGGGTATGCAGCTTCCTGTTATGCCATAGCCATCTTGTTCCCCACCCCTTGGTAAATTTTCCCCCCAGAAAAAATAACCATAACTATCTCCTAGCTCCCAATGGATTATAAATTCAAAGATCACAGATTCCAGATAACTGGCATACTGTTGAAACTAAAACCAAAATAACCTTATTTATCTTTCTGACACAGTTCACACTGAATCGTTGATATAGCTTGTGGTAATATTATCTTATAGATTATAATTTTTCTTGGATAAATGTTTTACAAGCTGGAGATTTACCTCTTTTATTGATTTAGTGGAAATAAATTCAATAAAAATGAAAAAAATAGTGGGAATGGGATCAAAGCTTTTAACTAAGAAAGGCTAAATATGTTAATCTGAGTATTTCGTTTGGATTTTTATCTTTGAATGTTAACTTGCAAAGATATTTAATTTTTGAACCTTAATTTTTCATTGCAAATTTGGTGAATTTGCATTATTTTAAAATTTTATTATTTTTATTGATGTATAATTGGCTGATAACTTCATATTAGTTTCAGGTCTAATATATAATGATTTTATATTTGTATATATTGTCAAATGATCACCATAATAAGCCTAGTTAATATCAATTAACACACATAGTTATAATTTTTTTCTTATGATGAGAACTTTTAATATCTACTGTCTTAGCAACTTTCAAATATGCAAAGCAATATTATGAGCAATCGTCCTCCCATATGTACCTTATATTCCCATGACTTATTTATTTTATAACTGTAATTTGTGCCTTTTCATCCCTTTACCTGTTTTTCCCACCCCTACCTCTAGCAATCCCACCAATCTGTGTATATAAGATATAAAACAGAAAGCAAGAAACCAACAAATTATGCAAATAAACAAAATCATACACACAGACAACAATATGGTGGTTACCAGAGGGGAAAAGTCTTGGTGGGGAGAAGATGAAGAGGGTAAAAGAGTCAAATGTATGGTGACAGAAAGAGAAGAGACTTTGGGTGGTGAGCACACAATGCAATACACAGATGATCTATTACTAAACTGTACTCAAATGACAAGATTTCCATTATATATATAAAGAAACTGCTATATATGTATCTAGCAATGGACACTGATGTTGTTTCCATGCCTTGGCTGTTGTAAAAATTTTTGTCATGAACATGGAGGTGAAAATAGCTACTCAACACAGTGTTTTTGTTTTCTTTGGAAAATACCTAGAAGTAAAATTCCTGAATATAGATTATTTCTAGTTTTAATTTTTGAGAAATCCAAAAAATTATTACTAATGTCAATCTCAAGGAGCCAGGTCTAACATTTAAATCTTTGATTTATTTTAAGTTAATTTTTGTACTTGGTGTAAGATAGTGATCTAGTTTCATTCTTTTGCATATGGCCATCCAGTTTTCCTAACACAATTTATTAAAGAGACTGTCCTTTTCCCATTGTACTTCCTTGGTTCCCTTGTCTTAAGTTAATTGACCACATAAGAGTGGGTTTATTTCTGGGGTCTCTATTCTGTTTTATTTACCTATGCATTTGTTATTATGCCAAATAGCATATTGTTTACTATAGCTTGTAATATAGTTTGAAATCAGGGATTGTGATGCCTCCAGCTTTATTCTTCCTTCCCAAAATTGCTTTGGTTATTTGGGATCTTTTGTGGCTCCATACAAATTTTAGGATTGTTTTTCCTATTTCTGTGAAAAAATGCGATTGGAATTTGATAAGGATTTCTCTGACTCTTTGCCTTTTTACATTTGGTAGATAGATATGTTTTATATTAAAAAATCTTAGACATTTTCATGTTAGCACTTCATTATTGGAGTATCTTAATATTGTCATTTTATCTTTTTCAGAATATCTAATAGTGTATGCTGGGCAACATAGCTAGACATTATTTGGAATGGGAAACGAAATAAAAAGAAAACTTTTGACCTTGAGTACAGAGTGGACTTAGAATGAATTTAACTGATGTATGGTACTAACTATTTAAAATCCATCTGAGAGCATCAGTGGTCCCAGAAAGAGGAATGATCTGTATTAGGGTATTAGAATATCACCAAGGTGGGAGCAGGACTTCCCCTGAACACTGCTGATCACTTTCCCTGAAGGAGGTCAGTCATACCACTGGTGAAATATAGGTTTAATAGTTAACCTCTATATACAAAAAGAAATTTAAAAATATGGAATTTTATGGTAAGGGTAATGTTTTTCAAGTTTGTTTTTTTCCCCCCCATGAGGACGGAGTGCTACCAGTATAATACTCTTGTACTTTCTCTGTTTTATTACATTTACCCTGAAGAGAAAAAGTGATTTAATCTGATTGGCAATTTGGAAGTTTAAACTTGACATGCATAGCTAAACCACTTATCTCTTTACTTGTGGAAAATGATTTGCCAACAGAAAGCATGTGCTCTGCTCTGCAACTCCATGCCTTAAGTTTTAACAAACTTGCCTCATATAGGGGACCTCGTGCTTGACCAGTAATGCCTGTCACAATATTGATGTTTATCTAAAATGTGGTCTGTTGTTAAGAAACCATTGTTCTCTACTAATAAAAAGGTGGTATTTTAGTCTCTCATCTACCTCTCTGAATAGAAGTCCAAGTCGTGTAACATCTCCCCTGTGAAGCATATTTCTCTAATAATATATTCCTCCTCTGAACTCCTGCAGGATTTATTTCTGTTCGTCCATACTTTGGTAATTAATCATATGTTTCTTATATCATTAATTTAGTGATTAAATAATTATTGAGGAACCACTGCATAAGATACAGAATAGAGATGCACAAGAGACAGATCTGCCCTGAAATGGTAGATAATTTAATGAGAAAATATAACATAGGGCAAAAACAAACAAATGGCATAAAAAGCATTAAAAGTGATAAAAGAATTCAACAGAGACCTGGTCCAGTTGGTGGGAAAGTTCGAGTCAAAGGAATCTGAATATGTTGTTATTTTGGGAGATATAAAAATTCCAGCTGAAAATCTAGAGTTGCAATCAAGAGGACTGAGGATAGAATAGGAAGAAACTAGATCAGCTGTTGCACAGTGTGTATACAATGAAAGGAGGTGAAAGGAAGGAGAAAGTAGGTTGTAACTAGATTGTCGATGGCCTAAAATGTTAAACTATACTAATATTTATATCTTCCAACTTTATTAAGATGTAATTAATATATAACATAGTGTAAATTTAAGATGTACATCATGATGATTTGCTACACATATATATTATAAAATGATTACCACCGTAAGATTATCTAACACCTCCATCACCTTACATAATTAACACTTCCGTGGTAAAAACATTTAAGATTTACTCTGTTAGCAATTTTCAAGTATTTAATATGGTTTTGTTAACTACAACCACCATATTATATGTTAGATCTCCAGAAATTATCCATATTATAACTGGAAGTTTGTATCCTTTGACCAACATCTCTCCATTTCCCCCACTGCCCCACCCCTGGTGACCACTATTCTACTCCCCATTTCTATGATTTCAGCATTTTTGGGGGGTTCTAAATGTGAGATCATACAGTATTAGTTTTCCTCTGTCTGACTTATTTCACTTAGCGTAATGTCCTTAAGGTTGAGTTATGTTGATGCAAATGGCAGGATTTTTTCTTTCTAATGGCTTAATAATATTGATATTTATATGCATATCATAGCTTTTTATTCATTCATTTGTAAATGGACACTCAGGTTGTTTCCATATCTTGGGTACTGCAATAACATAGGAGTGCATAGATCTCTTTGATATCTTGTTTTCTTTTTCTTTGGGTATCTACCAAAAAATGGGGTCATATGTTAGTTTTATTTTTTATTTTATGAAGAACTTCCATATTGTTTCCCATAGTGGCTGTACCAATTTACATTCCTGCTGATAGGTTACAAAGGCTTCCTTTTGTCCACATCTTCACATACCCTTGTTATCCACTGTCTTTTTAATAATAACCATTCTAATATGCATGAGGTGATATCTCATTGTGGTCTTGATTTGCATTTCCTTGATTATTGGTGATATTGAGCATCTTTTTCTGTACCTGTTAAACTTTTGTATGTCTTTTTTTCTTTAATTTATCTTTATTATTGAAAGTATTATAAGTATCTCATTTTTCCCCCACTGACCCCCTCCCTCCCACTTCCACCCCCTCCCCAGGCCTTCACCCCATTGTTGTTTGTGTCCATGGGTTATGCATATATGCATATAACTTCTTTGGTTAATCTTGTCCCACCCTCCACCTTCTTTCCCTGTTCCCTCTGAGATATGACTGTCTGTTGCATGTTTCAATGTCTCTGTATCTATTTAGTTTGTCAGATTCTTTTGTTCATTAGCTTCTTCTTAAAGAAGACCCTTCAACATTTCCTGTAGTATTGGTTTGGTGGTGATGAACTCCTTTAGCTTTTCCTTGTCTGAGAAGCTGTTTATCTGACCTTCAGTTCTAAATTATAGCTTTGTTGGGTAGAGCAATCTTGGTTGTAGTTCCATGTTTTTCATCACTTTGAATATTTCTTGCCACTCTCTTCTGGCCTGCAAAGTTTTTGTTGAGAAATCAGCTGACAGTCGTATGGGTGTTCCCTTGTAGGTAACTAACTGCTTTTCTGTTACTGCTTTTAAGATTCTCTCTTTGTCTTTAACTTGTATGTCTTTCTTAATTGAAAAATATTTATTTAGTTTCTCTGCTAACTTTTAATAAGATTGTTTGTTGTCTTGCTATTGAGGTATATGAATATGTTATATATTTTGGATATTAACCTATCAGTTATATGTTTTGCAAATATTTTCTTCTATTCTGTAGGTTCCTATTTCATTTTATTAACTCTTTTTGCTGTGCAGAAGTTTTAAAATGTGATTTAGTCCCATTTATTTATTTTTGTTTTTGATACTTCTCCTTTTGATGTCATATCCAAAATATTCTTGCTAAAATTAGTGTTAAGCTGATTTTCCTTTATGTTTTCTTCTTGGGGTTTTATGTTTATTTTTGTTCCTACATTCATTCACCACAATAGCTATGTAATGAAAACAAAGTGGTTGTTTTTAATCTCAGAATAATCTACGTGGATAGACACACCTAAGTGTTAGACTCTGGATGGAGTCACTAACTGATCTATTGTTGGATACTTTGGGCACATCTGAAGACTGAGAGATAAATAAAATTATCTCAAGAGAGTATATTCAACTTTGCAGTTCTATAACAGGTTCCAATGAAAGAAATAGTTATATTTATAGTCTAGCAAAGTTTCTGCTGCTTAATAAATATTTATGCTTAAAATAATAAGAAATACTAGTTGTTGATGAATTAAAAACAACAGAAAACATAGATGGTGATACCAAAGTCTTAGCTATTGTAAAACTTTTAAAAGATTACCTGGGGATTGTTTAAGGAGACAGCACTTCTTTTGCCTCTTGGTTCTGTATTCATTTGATTGAACTCAAAGAATATGCCCACCCAGCTGGCATGGCTTAGCAGTTGAGCATCGACCTATGATCCAAGAGGTAGAGGTTCAATTCCCAGTCAGGGGACATGCCCGGGTTACAAGCTTAATCCCCAGCAGGGAGTATGCAGGAAGCAACCCATCAATGACTCTCTCATCATTGATGTTTCTATCTCTCTCTCTCCCTCTCCCTTTCTCTCTCTTTAAAATCAATAAAAATATACTTAAGAAAAAAAGAAATATGCTCAAGTGGAGACTTATGAATATTGTTTAAGGAAGAAATGTTGACCGAAACATTTTTAAAAAAATCCAAACTCAGGAAGAGAACAAATCACCTTAAAATATTGCACCTGGTCTTGTATGTAAGAGCTACTAACAAAATTAGACAGGGTGTAGTCATATAGAACTGTAGGGAATTACTTCATTCATCAAAATAGTTAACATTTTATATATTCAAATCTCAAGATTTTAAAATAGATAAATATTTGATAGGTGACTCAAATCTCAGAGCAAAGAATCAAGATAGAAATGCAGTGAGAAGAGCAATGAAGCATTATAAGATCATGTCTTCAGGACAGGTGTCAATTTTGGGATTCCACAAAAAAATTAAATGCTGTAGTAGTGTGTTTTTTTTCCTGAATCAAAAGTCCTCTTTATTTTTATACATTAAATTCTTAATAATATGATAATAATATTATACAATTCCTTTTCATTTTACCAAACCTCTCATATACCTTATATCATTTAAGTCTCACTGTTATCCAGTAAAGTAGGCAGAAGAGATTTTAATAATATTTTACATGGGAGAATTTTAAAGTTGAAGCTAGAGATCTTATTATCACATACTTAATAATAAGTGCCAAAACTCTAAATAAGGTTTTATGACTCCAAATCTAGAAGGCTTCTGCTTCCTACCCTATTTTCAGATCTATAATTATATTATTTACAAATCTAAAAAATTCAAAATATAATAAAAAGTATTTAATGTTAAAATTATATTGATTATAATTTCTATGATGATTCAAAGGAAGTTTAGAATTTTTCAATATCTTATTATCAGGTTCCGTCACTTCAAATCCTTAAATGTTTTTTGAATTAACCTCATGTTCATCCCTACTGTTTGTTACTGCTCAAGTTAAGGACCTAGTCTGTTATAATCACCTCCTTACTAATACATGGTTCTCCAGTATCATATTTCAATACATTTTCCACACTGTAGTTAGAGTGTTCATTAGAGTGTTCTTGAATGATCAAGTTACTTCTCTAGTCATGGTTCCCTGAAACCTAAAGAATATAAAATGTACTCCTTGGTAAAACATACAAGAATCTTCAACATCTTGCCTTTTTCTCCATCACTGTTCTCATCTTCCTCTAGTTGTATTATACATCTTGTGGTCAATACATATTCAATTACTTGGAAATACCCTGAATATGTGATATTCTTTAAACCTCTGCACCCTTGCATATGAGACCATTATCATTATCTATCTGACTAATTCTTATTTCACATTCTCTTTCAATAACACATCCTTCTGGCAACATCAGAGGATAACATTTTATTGGGGTCTCAAATGTACTTTCATATACCTTTACTATATTATATTTTCATTATAATTTATTTTGTTTATAAGTCAGTTTCACCCACCAGAGGTTGAATTTTGTGAAGACAGCATCCTGAGATATTTGTCTTTGTGTTTCCAGGACTCACCATAATATCTGGCGTATAGAAGACTACAAGACAGAATAAGAACAGAATCTATGAGATAGGAACCAAGATTTTTAATAGAGCAATAGGATTTTTTCTGCATTTGTGTATATTTTAAGTTGATGGTCTAGTTTCATTTTATTTGCATGTACTTGTCCAATTTTCCCAACACCATTTTTGAAGAGACTGTCTTTACTCCATTGAATGCTTTTGCCTCCTTTGTCAAATATTAATTGACCATAAAGGTATGTGTTTAGTTCTGTGCTCCCTATTTTCTTCCATTGATCTATATGCCTGTTATTGTGCCAATACCATGCATTTTTTAAAATATTTTTTATTGATTTCAAAAAGAAGAAGGGAAAGGGAGAGATAGAAACATCAATGCTTCCTGCACTCCTCTTACTGAGCCTGCAACCTGGACATGTGCAATGACCAGAAATTGAACTGCAACCTCCAGGTTCAAGGGTCGATGCTCAACTACTTAGCCACATGGGCCAGGCAATATTGTGCTGTTTTAATTACTATGGTTTTGTAATATAGTTTGATATCAGGTAGTATGATACTTCCAACTTTGTTCTTCTTTCTCAAGATTGTTGAAGCTATTTGACCTCATTTGTGGTTTCATATAAATTTTTGGAATATTTGTTCTAGATCTGTGAGATATGAATTGTTATTTTAATAGAAATTGTGTTGAATCTGTGGATTTCTTAGGTTAGTATGAACATTTCAATGATGTTTATTCTTATCTATGAACATTGTATATATACTTCCACTTATTTTTATCTTTCTCAATTTATTTCTTCAGCATCTTATAATTTTTTGAGTACAGATCTTTTATTTACCTCCTTGGTTAAAATTATTCTTTGGCACATTATTTTTTTGTTGTAATGGTAAATGGGATTGTTTTCTTAATTTATCTTTCTGATAGTTCATTATTGGTGTATAAACATGCTGCCAATTTCTGAATATTAATTTTTTATCCTGTTACTTTGCCAAATTCATTTATTTGACCTAGTAATTTTTTCATGGAGTCTTTAGAGTTTTCTATATACAATGTCATGTCATCTGAGAATAATAACAGTTTATTTACTCCTTTCAAATATATCTTCTTTAGCAAGGGAAAAAAGGTGAAAATAAATAAAAGAGACTACATCAAACTGAAAACCTTTTACACAGCAAAAGAAACCATCAACAAAATGAAAAGGAAACCCTCTGAATGGGAGAACAAATATATTTGACAATGATACACCTGATAAGGAGTTAAATTTAAAATATATAAAGAACTTATACAACTGAACTTATATAAATAACCCAATTAAATAATGGACAAAGGACCTGAACAGACATTTCTCCAAAGAGGACATACAGATTGCCAATAGATATATATTAAAAAAATGCTCAATGTCACTAACCATTAGAAAGATGAAAATTTAGAAAACAATGAGATATCACCTCACACCTGTCAGAATAGCTATCATCAATAAATCAACAAACAACAAGTACTCAGGAGGGTGTAGAGAAAAAGCAACCCTCAACACTGTTGGTGGGAATGCAGACTGGTACAGTCACTGTGGAAGACACTGTGGAAGACACCGTGGAATTTCCTCAAAAAATTAAAAGTGGAACTGCCTTTTGACCCAGTAACCTTAATTCTTGGAATATATCAAAGAAATCTGAAACACTAGTTCTAGAGAATATATACACCCTTATGTTTATTGTAGCATTACTTACAATAACCAAGATCTGGAAAGAGCCCAAGTGCCCATCAGTAGATGAATGGATATAAAAATGTGATACATTTAGACAATGGTCATAAAAATAAGGATCTCTTACCATTTGTGACAGCATGGATGGACCTGGAGATTAATATGCTAAGGGAAATAATCCAGTCAGAGAAAGACAAATACCATATGACCTCATTAATATGTGGAATCTAATGAACAGCATAAACTCATAAACAAAATAAAAACAGAGGCATGGAACAGACTGACAGCTCTCAGATGGGAGGTTGGCTTTGGGACTAAATGAAAGAAAGTGAAAGTATTAAGTGAAAACATGTATATTATAAAGACACACACAGATATATAACACATAGACCCAGATAACAGTGTGGTGATAGTTAGAGGGAAAAGTTGGTGGGGGTAAGTGAAGGTTGGCAAAGGGTTATAAATGAGGATAGAAAGAGATTTTATTTTGGGAGATGGGTGCACGAAGCAATGTCCAGATCATGTTTTTTTTTTTTTGTTTTTTTTTTTTTACACATGAAACCTGTATGGTTTTGTGAACCAATGTCACCTTAATAAATTTTATTAAAAATATTTTTTTAGGTTATGTGGGGGCGTAGTCTAAAATAAATGTGATAAAAATATAATTGCCAGACACTAGAGACTTGTAATCAATATGAGGAGTGAGGACATAACATCAGGCATAGTTACCTGACAAAATAAGACAGTATATGCTTAAGAGCCAAAATGTATAGTACCAAATAAAATTATTGTAGGAGGTCAGAGGAGGGAGAATACACTGAAGAGTGGAAGGATCAGGGAAGGCATTAAAGCAAAATCCCTTTAAGAAAAATTAGAGGATTCAAGGACATTATAGGAAGTTGGAATGTTTCCCATTAATACAACAGTTTTGAAAATTAAGCATATCAAATTAAAATTTTTAAATATTTCTCTATTTGCCAAAAAAATAGACAGTATTTTAGTTCCTTTAAGAGATATGGGAAGTTGTCTGAATAGGTGTGTCAGGAAGTTTTGAAAAAAATGAGTTTTAACAGATTTTTGTTTTCAGACAAAGAAATGGAAGAATATGTCACCTTTCCTCTACTTTCTATTTTATCCACTTCACTGTAATGATATATTCTGTGTAAAAGTGAACTAAAAGGGTCACAGATTTTAATTTTCTCTATTATAAAATCCTAAATTTTTATACTGTTTAGCAATTCTTTCATCCATGACATTTTAAAAAAAGTATTGCAACTGAATTGATGGGTTATTATAACAGATCTGGTTATAAGAAAGGAATATTTTCAAATTTATTTTTATTCCAGTATAGTTACATATAATCTTACATTGGTTATGTTAGTTTTTGGTGTACAATATACTGATTCAACACTTTTATACCTTAAAACGTTATCACCTAACTAAGGGAGTATTTTTCAAATAGAAAATAATTTATATTTAGGATGAGGGTCAAGATGGTGGTGTAGGTAAATGCAGTACTTACATCCTCCCACAATCACATCAGAATTACACCTAAACTACAGAACAACCATCATTCAGAACCACATGAAATCCGGCTGAATGGAAGTTATACAACTGGAGATTTAAAGAAGGAACCACACTGAGACTGGTAGGAGGGGTGGAGGCTTGGAAGGGACTCATCCAACATCCACATTTGGCACTTTATAATTGAAGGGATATCATGATTGTGGAGGTCTACATGAGGAGAAAGGGGTCTCACCTCCACACCAGATCCATCAGCCTAGGGTTCCAGTGCTGGGAAGAGAAACCCTCATAACTTTGGGCTGAAAAAACCAGCTGGGATTGTGGCTGAATGACAGGGATAGTTGCTGGAGTCTCAGGTAGTTTCTCTTAACGGGTCAGCACACAGACTTACTTGAACTCACTCCTTCTGTTCTCCAGCACTAGGGCAACAGCTTTAAAAGATCCAAGGACATATGGGGAAGAACTAAAGTGTCTGGCATCAGGACAAGAACTGGAAGGCAGCTTTCCCCCAGACAAAAGTACTACCAGAGGTCATTGTTCCTTCAGTGAAACCTCCCCTCCACAGTGCTGACAGGCTGGTGCCATATCTGAGTTTCGATCAACCTGTCTCACACTGTTCCACTGTTCGTCTGGCCCAGTTGACTCCCTGAGACCCTGCCCAACCCAATTTGCAGCCCCACTTAATCTACTTGCATTGGCTTTTCCATATGAATGTCTTATCTTTGCTCAGGCTTCAGACTTTCCTGAAATCTCTCAAACAAGCAGCAGCTTGTATCAGCATGGCCCATATTTCTCCATAAGTGGCCCCAGGCCTAGCACTAACAGCAGCCTGCCTTGGCTCACAGCTTGGCTTCTCCTGGGCACCTTCAACCCCAACACAAGTAGAAGGCACCTGCAGATTGCTCTGTAGCTTGTGCTGGGTGGCCCCAGGCAAGGCACAAACAGCAGCTGACTTTGCACCTCCTGGGAGGCCATCGAGCCAGTGTACCCTGTGCTCAGCTTCAGACCACACCAGATTACAATCCTACCACATCCATGAGTGACACACTCAAGGGGCGGACTCAATGAGCACCAAAGCCCCATTGAAATAAGTCCTGTTCCATAGGGGTGTCTCCTGCACAACAACTCTTCCACTCTTGTCATAGCTGATCTGCACAGCCAATTGGCCTGGGAGTCTAGTCTTCCCAGTGACACCAACAACAATCAAGGCTCAACTACAATAAGAGAGTACACAAAGCCCACCACACAGGGATGCACTTAGAGTGCCCAGCTCAGGTGACTGGGGAGGCTGAGCCTCTGGGCCTTATAAGACACCTGCTACACAAAGCCATTCTACCAATTCCAGGAGACATAGCAGCTCTACTTAATACAAAGAAACAAACACAAGAAAGCAGCCAAAATGCAGAGACAAATAAAGATGTCTCAAATGAAAGAACAGAAGAAATTTCAAGAAAAAGAACTAAATGAAATGGAAGCAAGCAAGCTAACAGATTCAGAGTTCAAAACAATGGTTATAAGGATGCTCAATGAACTTAAGAGAATTTCAAGAAACTTAGTGAGAACATCAACAACATAAAAATGGACCAGTTAGAAATGAAGGATACACGATCTCCAATGAAAAATTTACAGGGAATCAACAGTAGTGCAGAGCATGCTGAGAATCAAATCAACAATTTGGATTATGAGGAAGCAAAAAACACCCAATCAGAACTGCAAAAAGAAAAAATAATACAAAAATATGAAGATGATGTAAGGAGCCTCTGGGTCAACTTACAAGGGTACCAACATTTGCATCATGGGGGTGCAGGAAAGAAGAGAGAACAAGAAATTGAAAACTTATTTGAAAAAATAATGACAGAAAACTTTCCTTACCAGGTGAAAGAAATTAACATACAAGTCTAGGAAGCACAAAGAATCCCAAACAAGGTGAACCTAAAGGGGCTTACAACAAAACACATCATAATTAAAATTTCAAAGGTTAAAGACAAAGAGAGAATCTTAAAAACAGCAAGAGAAAAGTAGTTAGTTACCTACAAGGGAGCACCCATACAACTGTCAGTTGATTTCTCAACAGAAACTTTGCAGGCCAGAAGGGAGTGACAAGAAATATTCAAAGTGATGAAAAGCAAGGACCTACAACCAAGATTACCTCACCCAGCAAAGTTATCTTTCAAAATTGAAGGTCAGATAAAGAGTTTCCCACACAAGAAAATGCTGAAGGAGTTCATCACCACCAATGTTAAAGGGTCTTCTGAAGAAAGAAGAAGAAGAAGAAGAAGAAGAAGAAGAAGAAGAAGAAGAAGAAGAAGAAGAAGAAGAAGAAGAAGGAGGAGGAGGAGGAGGAGGAGGAGGAGGAGGAGGAGGAGGAGGAGGAGGAGAAGGAGAAGAAGGGAAAAATATCAACAATAAAATGGCAATAAATACATATCTATCAACAATTAAATCTAAAAATCAAAATAAATGAACAAGAAATCTAATGAATAAAATAAACTGATGAATAAAATAAAACCATAGGCATGGAAATATGCAAAAGACTGATGAATCTCAGAGGGAAGAGGGGAGGGTGGGCCAGGAAGAGATTAACCAAAGAATTTATGTGCATATATGCAGAACCCATGAATACAGACAATAGTGTGGTGAAGGCCTGGGATGAGGTGGAATCTGGGTGGAGGGGTCAATGGGGGGAAAAAGCGGGGGAACATCAGTAATACTCTCAACAATAAATATTTTAAAAATTAAAAACATATTGACAAAAAAACCCCACAAAATTATCTATATTTAAAAAGTTATTTTTCTGAACTTTGGTCCTCTATGTTGGATTTATTGATTTGTTGACATACATTTGAACTCCTGGGTAATATTAGGGAAAAATAAGGCTAGGAGATATTAGTGAGAGAGTGTTTGTCTCACATGAAAGCAGATGAATTAGGAAGGCAGAAAGAAAGATGAAATGAATTAATTAAAAAACATAGTAGTTTTAAGAAAAACAAAGGCATTACACTTAAGAGGTAAGATTGTTGACAACAGAAAAACAAGAATTAGTAACCCTTTATCTTTGTGTTTAGGGACTTAATACATAAGGACTTGACAAATACAGCTGCAAGATTTCTGTTGCCCAATTCTTAGTAGAACCATAATACAAATGAAGTTTAAAACCATGAATTGACTCACATATCTCATTCAAACATTTTTTCCTTCCTTCCTTCCTTCCTTCCTTCCTTCCTTCCTTCCTTCCTTCCTTCCTTCCTTCCTTCCTTCCCTTCCTTCCTTCCTTTTCCTACCAAGAACATACACTACACAAGAGTCACTTTGTCTTCTTAACTAATAACTCCAAACATTTTTAAAATTAATATATATTTGGCATGCAATATTGTATTAATTTCAGGTATACAGCATTGTGATTCGACATTTATATACCTTATGGTGTAATAACTACGGTAATTATAGTAAGCATCTGTCATTGGGAAGTTATTACAATGATATTGACAATATTCCCTGTGCTATACACTACATTCCCACGGCTTATTTATATTATAACTGGAAGTCTGTACCTTATTAAAGATTTGTGTTGAAGTATAGGAACCAGTTGACACCACCTCTCAACTAGATAATCTCTAAATTGTAAAATGTATTTCTTTCTAATATTAATATTGGTAATAGAAGTGGTATTAACAACCTGCTATATCTTCAACATATACATGTAATATTGAGCACTTCCAGGTGGAGTCATCACTGAAAGCATTTGAATTACCCTTTTTAAAATTTCACTGCTACCTTTGCCATTGAAAATGCTGATGCTATTTTTAAGAATTTGTTTTGTTGTCTTTATAGAATTGTTTGAATAATTAGAAGTATCTTCTTCATGAAAAAAGTTCCCTTTTATCAACTACATATGGCTATCCTTTGAAAGGTAACAACTGTAATTAGTTTGATGCATAGCCTTCTGTGATGATGAACTTTACGTGTCAACTTGGCTAGGCTATGGCGTTCATCTGTTCAAACACCAGTTTAGATATTTCTGTGAGAGTACTTTGTAGGTCTGAATAACATAATTAATTGACTTTAAGAAAAGGAAATCATGCTCATTAATGAGGGTGGGCCTCATCTGAGCAGTTGAAAGCCTCATAAGCAAAAATTGAAGCTTCCTGAAAAGAAGAAATTCTCACTAAAGACCATAATAAAGAAATTTTGCCTGAGTTTCCAGGCTGCTAGTCTGCCCTATAAATTTTAGACTTGCCAGCCTAATCCACACTTTTCTGAGGTATTCCTACAAATATATTCCTACAAATATATATATGGATTTCTCTAGGGCATATATTAAATAAAAAATTAGAATGTTATTGGTATCCACAATTTTTATTTTTAATAAATAATGCTTTATTACTGCCTCAAGTGGTTTTAACAATTTATTGTACAAAGCAGTTTATGAAAGTACTTATAAGCCTGCACCTTCATCAATACTTGATATTGACACATCAATCAATATCAGTTAGATGGGTAAAAATTACATAAATTAAATACACATTTTCTGAATAACTAGTTAGAACATATTTTTGTTTATTCAATACTATTAATATTTCTTTTTTAAAAAACTATTTTATTACCTTTGCTAATTTAGCAAAAGGAGATGTAATTATTTTACTTACTGTTCTATAGGTATCCTTTGCATACTGTGACTAATAGCCTGAATCAGTATGTGTTTTTCTTGTAAAAAATGAGAACTTGACTCTGAGATACTTAAGCAAAATAGTAATTTATTGGGAGGATAGCATGGACAACTATCTACTGGATTACTAGGCCTTGAAAGTTGGCCAAAACCAAAGCAGCACTTGAAGTTTGGCCAGCAACAACCAGAGCAAAATTCAAGTATCAGGACAGACTGATCTTTCATTTTTTCCATTGCTGTTACAATAATTATGAACCCCTGCTATCCTTGCATCATTCACAATAGATTCAATTTTTTTTTTACAAAGTATGTACAAATGCCCACAACACAAAGAAAGAAGAACTTGCCTTCAGTTTCTACAGTTTAAATGAGAAATACTGAAGTTTCAGGCAGCTCACAAAGACTATAAATATTGTTGAATGTCTCTAACTAAAGATGTGAATCCCATCCAGAAGGTAAGGTGAAAGAAGATGCTGGAGAAATGAAAAACTGCCAAAAAATGGCCCTCTGTACCAATAAGAAAGAGAGAGAAATAGAGGGAGGGAGGGAGGGAGGGAGGGAGGGAGGGAGGGAGGGAGGGAGGAAGGAAGGAAGGAAGGAAGGAAGGAAGGAAGGAAGGAAGGAAGGAAGGAAGGAAGGAAGGGAGAGAAAGAGAGAGAGAAGGGGGAAGGCAAAGAGAAAGAGAGACAAATATATTTATTATTGAGTAAACATTAACAGATTTACATGCATGTAAGGGAGCATGAAAATAACAATATATAGACAATATTTCATACAAATTTATACATTGTAGTAGAAAGAAAAGCAATTATACAAATATATATAAATACACAATGAAATCTTGTCACTTGTGACACATGAATGAAGATAGAGGGAGTTATGCTAAGTGAAATAGGTAAAACAGAGAAAGACAAATATGATATATTTTCATTTATATGTTGAATATAAAAATAATTTAAAAACCAAACTCATAAAAATAGAGACAAAAGGGAAGTTTGCTAGAAGGAAGGGAGATAGAGAAATGGGTGAAAAAGGTGAAGGGAAATACAGTCAATGATATTATGGTAAGTTTGTATAGTAACAGATGATTACCAGAATTAATGAGGTGATCACATTAATATAAGGTATAAAAATGTTGAAACACTATGTTGTACACCTGAAACTAATATAACTAATATAATATTGTATGGCAACTATACTTTAATAAAAACAACAACAAAAAAAACAGTTCTTACTTTTTTATAAATAAATACATCTTGTGACTTATCTCCTGTGTACCTTGTGAGAAAATCTTGTATTAATTTCAGAAGTATGCATTTACAATTACAAAGGTAAAAAAGCCTATGATCGTGCATTATAAAATCAAATGTTTGAACCCCTTATAGGGTCTATTATGTTGAGTTTTGTTGTTGTTGTTGTTTTGTTAATCTTCACCTGATATTTATTCCTTTGATTTTCACACAGGGTGGAAGTGAGGCAGAGGGGGAGAGAGAGGGGGAGAGAGAGAGAGAGAGAGAGAGAGAGAGAGAGAGAGAGAAACATCAATGTTTCTCTCAACCAGACACATTGACTGGTTGCCTCCTGCACACGCCCCAACCAGGGGCAGGGAGTGAACCCCCAACCAAGGTACATACCCTTGACCAGGAATCGAACCTGCCACCTTTTGGTGTGCAAGTCAAACCTCTAACCACAGAGCAACATCAGCCAGGGCAAGGAGTCTGTTATGTTTTCAATGAGATTCCGTAAGGAAATGGGAGAAGGGCATCATTTGCCCTTTGTAGATAGAGGAAATCATTTTAATTTACTCTTACAGATGATAGCTAAAAATAACAAATACACACTATATAACCCTTTGTTTTCATGTTTGCATAGTGGTTAGATAATCATATACTTTACAAAGTGGTCCCCTCCATATTTCAAGTACTCATCTGTCACCATGCTTAGTTATTACAAAATTCATGTTTTTCTTGCATACAAAATTGATTAATTCCCTCCCAAAAGCTCCAAAAGTCTTAACTTGTTTCAGCATTAACTCAAGTGTCTAAAACACAAAGTCTTATCTAAATATCATCTATTATTATATATGGGTTCAGATCAAAGTACAATTAATCCTGGTCAAATTTGCTCCAGCTGCAAAACTCTAAAACTAGACAAGTTATGTGCTTCTCAAATACAATTGTAGGACAGGCATAGGATACACATTTACATTCCAGAAGGGATAAATAGAAAGTAAGAGTGACAGATCCCAGGTAAGTTCAACCCTAAGCAAACAAGCATTGACCTTAAGGTTCATGAATAATTCTCTTTGCTTCAATGCTCTGCCTTCTTAGGCACACTCAGATGACAACAAAATCCCCATGTCTCAGTGGGGTGTTCCTGCAGTAGCTTTCTTCCTGTGCCCTGACCCTGCAGTGGTTTTCTGCCAGGTCTTATGCCTCTCCTGGCTCTCCTTGGTGTTTTGGTCCCTTGAAATCTAGGAGATGGCAGCCATGCCCCCAGGTCTTTGCACTCTGGGTACCCTCTGTTTGCTGCCTATACCCTTCAGTGGGGTGGCTACAATGTCATGTGTTGCAGCTGTACCTCAGGTGAACAAGGATTAAAGTGCTGGAGTCTCCAGAGAGGAGCCTGTGATGTGATGTGATCTGGCACACACTAACACCACTCTGTTCAGAATTACTTAGGTATTTTCTTAAAAGACTGAAAATTTCTCTACAATTATCCTCTCTTCTTTCTTCACTTCCACCAGAATTTTCCAGCTCCAAAGCTACTTTCTCAGTTTTAGATATTTGTTTCAGCAGCAGTCTCCTTCTAAGCGCTAATTTC
Organism: Miniopterus schreibersii; assembly: GCF_964146895.1. NCBI lineage: Eukaryota > Metazoa > Chordata > Mammalia > Chiroptera > Miniopteridae > Miniopterus > Miniopterus schreibersii. The sequence goes on from NC_138104.1 coordinate 48,972,139, forward strand.
TATCTTAGCTTGAGCTGCTATAACAAAAATACCATAGTCCATGTGGCTGAAACAACAAAAATATTTTCTTACAATTCTGGACATTGGGAAGTTTAAGATCAAGGTGCAAGAAGATTCTATGTCTGGTGAGAACACACTTACTGGTTAATAGACAGATGTATTTTCACTGTGTCCTCACATGGTGGAAGAAATAAGGGAGCTCTCTGGAGTCTCTTTTTAAAATGTATTTTTATCACTGAGAGTATGACAGACTTCCCACATTCTCCCCTTTGTCCCTCCCCACCCAGCTCCCATCCCACCCCAGAACTTCACTGCGCTATTGTCTGACTCCATGGACTGTGCATATAAGTTCTTTAGTTAATCTGTTCTCTCGACCTCCTCTCTGAGATCTGTCAGTTAGTTTCATGTTTCCATAATTCTGGACCTATTTTGTTCATCAGTTTATTTTGTTTATTAGATTCTACATATAAATGAGAATGAGATAAACTGATATTTGTCTTTCTCTGAGTGGCTTATTTCACTTAGCATAATGATCTCCAAGTACATCCATTCTGTCTCAAAGAGTAAGAGATCCTTATTTTTTACAGCTGCATAGTATTCCATTGTGTAAATGTACCACAGATTTTTTATCCACTCATTTGCTGATAGGCACTTGGGCTGTATCCAGATCTTAGCTATTGTAAATAATGCTGCTATGAATGTAGGGGAGCATATGTTCTTTCTGATTGGTGTTTTGAGATTCTTGGAATATGTTACCAGAAATGAGATCACTGGGTAAAATGGAAGTTGCATTTTTAATTTTTTGATGAATCTCCATGTTGTTGATTTTTTAATCCTCATCTGAGGATATTTTTTTCATTACTTTTCAGAGAGAGTAGAAGGGGGAGAGAGAGAGAAACAAGGATTCGAGAGAGACACATCCACTGGTTGCCTCCTGAATGAGCCCTGACCAGGGCCAGGGATTGAGCCTGCAACCGAAGTACATGCTCTTGGCTGGAATTGAACCCAGGATGCTTCATTCCACAGGCCAATGCTCTAACCACTGAATCAAACCACCCAGCGCTCCATGCTGTTTTACACAGTGCCTGCACAAGTTTGCATTCCCACCAACAGTGCACTTGGGTTCCCTTTTTCTTACAATCTCACCAGCACTAGTTTGTTGATTTATTGATGGTAGCCATTCTGGTAGGTGTGAGGTGATACTTCATCGTATTTTAATTTGCATATCTCTGATGATTGGTGACTTTGAGCATTTTTTATACATCTCTTGGCCAGCTGTATGTCCTCTTTGGAGAAGTGTCTATCCAGGTTCTTTGCTTATTTTTAAATTGGATTGTTTATCTTCCTTTTGTTGAGTTGTATGAATTTTTTATATATTTCGGAAATTAGCCCCTTATCCTATGTATCATTAGTAAATATGTTCTCCCATACAGTGGGTTTCCTTTGCATTTTGAGGATGTTGTTGTTGTTGTTGTTGTGTAGAAACTGTTTAGCTTGATGTAGTCCTATTTGTTTATTTTTCCCTTGTTTCTCTTGCCGTAGGAAATGTATCACTGAAAATTCTGCTATGTAAGCTATTTAACCTTTTGCTGCCTGTTTTCTTTGAAGATTTTTATGGTTTCAGGACTTACATTTAAATCTGTTATCCATTTTGAGTTTATTCTTGTGTATGGTGTAAGTTGGTGGTTTAGTTTTCTTTTTTTTCCTTTTTGCATATACCTGTCCAATTTTCCCAACACTATTGAGGAGACTGTGTTTGCTCCATTGTATGCTCTTGCCCCCTTTTTCAAATATTGATTGTAAAGGCTTAAGTTGATTTCTGGGTTCTCTCTTCTGTTCCATTGATCTATATGCCTATTCTTGTGGCAGAATAATGGCAATTCTACTTCCCCATTTCCAATTAGGAGTTTCTTTTATAAGCGCATTAATCTCATTCATGAGGGTTCCACCTTCATGTCATAATCACCCACCAAAGGCCCAACATCCGAATACCATCATGTTAGGGATTAGATTTTAACATATGAATTTTTTGGAGTGGGCACAAATATTCAGACTATGGCATCTTCTGTCTCTTCTTTTGTAAAGTAAGAAGGTTAAGTAAAATAATATCCAGCATTTCATCCAGATAGAAATTTTATACTTCTTTGGCTCTGCACACATTTCCTATGTTTGAAAGAACACAGACCTCATTTGAAGAGAGTCTAATTCTACATCTCAGCACATATAAATAAGTTAATAACTTAAGCACTAATTTTAATGCAAATCTGCCTACCTCATACTTGAAGTTGTGACACTTTCATTTAAAATCTCTCATTTGCATCCAGAGCTAGGTGCTATATTCGGGGTCATTTTTTCTTCGACCAATTTCCATCATCTTAATACTAATCATCAAATTTAAATTTCCCCCCAAATTTGCATATTTTAAAAAATACAGAAATCCTAATTTGATGGGAACAACAACATAGGGACTAGGGGACAAACATACAAAAGACAATAGTTTTTCTTCCTGCGAATTGATTCTATTACCATTACAACATTCAGGTCTTGAACAGACACTTCTCCCAAGAAGACACAGAAATGGCAAACAGATATATGAAAAGATGCTCAACTTCATTAGCTATTAGGAAAATGTAAATCAAAAGTATAATGAGGTACCATCTCACACCTGTCAGAATGGTTATTATCAACAAGACAAGTATTGGAGAGGTTGTGGGAAAAAATGAACTCTCATTCACTACTGGTATAAATATAAATTGGTACAGCCACTAAGGAAAACAGTATGGAGGTTCCAAAACAATAGAGTTACCATATGTCCCAGCAACCCAACTTCTGGAATCTATCCAGAATTTTTGAAAACATTTACTTGCAAATATTTACAGACCTCTATGCTTATTACAGCATTATTCACAGTTGCCAAGACATGTAAACAACCAAAGGGTCCTCCGATAGGTCACTGGATAAAGGAGATGTGGTACATATATACAATGGAATACTATTCAGCCATAAGAAAATATGAAATACTGCCATTTGTGACAACATGGATGGATCTTGAGAATATTATGCTAAGCAAAATAAGTTTATTAGAAAAAGCTAAGAACCATATGATTTTACTCATATGTGGGATATAAAACTGAAACTCATAGACATAGACAACAGTATGGTGGTTACCAGAGGCAAGAGGTTGGGAAGGTAGTAAAGGGTAAAAGGGGTCAAATATTTGGTGATGGAAGATGATTTGAATTTGGGTGGCTTGTACACAATGCAGATCATGTATCATAAAAATATACACTTGAAATCTATATGATTTTATTAAACAATGCCACCCCAATAAATTTAATAAAAATATATGAATTATTTGATTAATTTTAATAGTCCAGCTAAAATAATTATTTTTAAATTTTGAAGAGAAATCAAAGGGCAAAAAATTAGAAGCCATGTGGTTCTTGCTTTCAGAGAGTTTATGATTTTTTAGAGGACAATGCAAGGAATATAACCAAATGCAAAATTTTGTGGTTAAAATATATGCTGTAAGTCTTTATAGATAGGAACATCAAAAAGAATGATGCATGAATGTAAGACTCTGCTGAATTTTGAAGAATGATTCAGATTGGGATTATTAAAGAAGAGGGTCATAGGTGAGTAAACACAAAAAGGTGAAGACCAAGAACAAATCAGATATCTGGCAATGAGCACTTTCTACACATGGAGACTGACAGTCTTTGTTTCTTGCTTTGTTAGTTTACTGTTGGAGCTTGGGAGCTGGCTAGGAGGAAGGAATGTAGGCAATTCTATCTCCAAGAATAACTGCTTATATTCTACAAATCATAAGGAGACTCACCTCTGGAGAACATAATTTGTTTAGGAAGCTTCAGGAAAACAGTGTTTGAAGTGGAATTCCCTTCTCTTCAGCTTTACAATCACATTGGAAAATTCTCAAAAACTACTTTTATTCTGGGTTCTTTCAAATTCACAATAGAGAAGTAAACTTTTCTATAAAGCCATTCATCAGAACACCTTCAGAGCTCTGAAAGGTATGACCACTAAACTAGTTTCTAAACAAAAGTTAATATGCAACATTGTAGACATGCTAATAGTATCCCATATGTTCTGAATGTAATCATTTTTTAGCTAAAGAATAAAAGTGTCCAAGCTGAAATCTGAGTTCTGAACTTTCCCTATATCAGTACAAAAGTTCTTATGTCATTCTAATTACATTTCTGGAATCAAACACTAGAATTAACAGCCTAAAGAAATATGAAGTTCTATATAGTGAATTTGGACAGCGTTTGGAAGCTCTTCAAAAAGTTAAACATAGAATTATCATATGAACCAGTAATCCCATTCATAAGTGTCTATCAAAAGAATTGAACACATGTTCTTGCATAATGACTCATAACAGCATTATTCATAATAGCCAAAAAGTAGGAATGACCAAAATGTCCATCAACTAAAATATGGGTACATAAAATGTAGTATATTTTTATAATGTGATATTAATTGGGAAGAAGAACAAATAAATTATTAATACAGCTACAACATAGGTTAACCTTGATAATAACACGCTAACTTTAAAAAGCCAGTTGCAAAATAGTACATATTATATTGAAACCATTTATATGAAATGGCCAAAATAAGCAAACCTTTAGAAAGAGAAAGTATATATGTTTTTTGTTTTTAAATATATCTTTATTGATTTCAGAAAGAGGAAGAGGGAGGGGGAGAGAGAGATAGAAACATCAATGATGAGAGAAAGTCATTGATTGGCTGCTTCCTGCATGCCCCTGACTGGGGATTGAGGCCACAACCCTGGCATGTGCCCTGACAGGGAACTGAACCCTGACTGCTCAACTGCTGAACCATGCCCAGCCAGGTGAGAAAGTATATTCTTGGTTGCCTAAAGCAGGAGTGTTGGGTGAGAGGGGAATAACTACTAATGGGTATGGGATATCTCTTTGAAGTGATGAAAATGTTCTAAAATTAAAAAGTTTTTGTAGTTTCACAACTTTGTAAATATATACTGTACTAAAAAACATTAAATAGTACACGTTAAACAAGCAAAATCTATGGTCTGGAAACTGTATTTCAATAGACCTGTTTTATAAACTACATTTGGGAAACAGGATAATAATGAGATCTCCCTTAGAATAACATATTCATATTTTAGAAGAATGTTTTAAAGGATATTGATGAAGATAACTAAATACATTTTGAAGAAAGATGCAAAGATGGTGAAGGCACACAAAAATACAGCATATGTTAATACATAATCCTGGAACTGAGGGAAAAAAATCTCTATAAATAGAATTGTTGGGTCAATGACATAATTGGAATAAGAGTGATAGAATAGATGAAGTTGTTGCACCAATGTTAAATTTCTTTATTATTATTATTATTTGTTGTTCAAAATATTCCTGATGTCCACTTTTTGACCCACTGGGATCTTCTAACCTGCATCCGCTCCATTCACCAGGCCTTGACCACATAATTGTCTGTGTCTATGGGTAATACATATATGCATATATATTCTTTGGTTAATCTCTCCCCCCACCACACACACACCTCAACTACACTCTGAGATTCACCAGTCTGATCCATGCCTCCATGTCACTGAATCTATTTTGTTCACCAGTTTATTATGTTCTTTAGATTCCACATATAAGTGAGAAAAAGTGGTGTTTGGCATTCTCTGACAGGCTAATTTTGCTTAAGGTAATATTCTTCTGGTCCATCCATACAGTCCCAAAGGGTAAGAGATCCTTCTTCTTTACAGCTGCATAGTATTCAGTGGTGTAAATGTCCCACAGCTTTTTTATCTACTCAACTACTGCTGGGCATTTGGGCTGTTTCCAGACTTTAGCTATTGTAAATTGTGCTCCTATGAACATTGGAATGTATACATTCATTCTGAAAAGTGTTTCAGGATTTTTAAGCTATACTCTTAAAAGAAGGATCACTGGGTGAAAAGGCAGTCCCATTTAAAAATGTTTGAGGAACCTCACCAGGCCGGGCATGGCTTAGTGGTTGAGCATCGACCTAGGATCCAGGCAATCGGGGTTCGATTCCCGGTCAGGGCACATGCCCGGGTTGTGGGCTTGATCAATGACTCTCTCATCATTGATGTTTCTATCTCTCTCTCTCCCTCTCCTTTCCTCTCTCTGAAATCAATAAAGATATATTTAAAAAAATAAATAAAATAAAATTTTTGAGGAACCTCTATACTGTTTTTCATAGTGGCAGCACAAGTCTGCATTCCCACAAGCAGTATATCAGGGTTCCCTTTTCTCCACATCCTTGCCAGCATGATAAATTGTTGAAAGTAGTCATTCTGACAGGTGTGAAGTGATACTTCATTGTGCTTTTAATTTGCATGTCTCTGATGATTAGCAAAGTTAAGCATTTTTCATATGTCTCTTGGTCATCTGTATTTCCTCTATGGAGAAGTGTCTATTCAGTTCCTTTGCCCATTTTTTAATTGGATTGTTTGTCTTCCACTTGTTGAGTTGTATGAGTTCTTTGTACACTTCAGAAATTACTCCTTTATCAGGTGCATCCTTGGAAAATATGTTCCTACATATGGTGGGGTTGCTTTGTATTTTGAGGCTGATTGCTTTTGCTGTGCAAAAGCTTTTTAGTTTGATGCAGTCCCATTTATTTATTTTTTCTTTTGTTTCTCTTGCCCTAAGACATGTATTGGTGAAAATTCCACTACGTGAGAAGTCTGTGACTTTATTGCCTATGTTTTCTTCCAGGATTTCTATGGTTTCATGATTTACACTTAAGTCTTTTATCCATTTTGAATTTATTCTTGTGTATGGAGTAAGTTGGTGATCTAGTTTCATCTTTTTGCATGTAGCTGTCCAATTTTCACAGAACTATTTATTGAAAATGCTGTCTTTACTCCATTGTATATTCTTGCCTCCTTTCTCAAATATTAATTGACCTTAATGGTGTGGGTCTATTTCTGAGGTCTCTGTTCTGTTCCATTGATCTATATGTCTGTTTTTGTACCAGTACCAGGCTGTTTTAATTAGAGTGGTTTTATAGTATAACTTGATATCTGGTATTGCGATCCCTCCAATTCTTTCTCAAGATTGCTGCGGCTATTTGGGGTCTTTTTTGATTCCATATACATTTTTTGTTCCATATAAAATATTTGTTCTAGCTCTGTGAAATATGCCGTTGGTATTTTAATAGGAATTGCATTGAAGCTATAGATTGTTTTGGCTAGTATGGACATTCAAATGATATTAATTCTTCCAATCCATGAACATGGTATATTCTTCCACTTGTTTATATCTTCCTTTATTTCTTTTTTCAGAGTCCTATAGTTTTCCAAGTACAGATCTTTTACAGCCTTGGTTGCATGCATTCCAAAATATCTTAATTTTTTAGATGCAGTGGTAAAAGGTATTGTTTTTTAGTTTCTCTTTCTGAGAATTCATTGATGGTATATAAAAATCCCACCAATTTTTGGATGTTAATTTTGTATCCATCTACCTTGCAGAATTCATTTATCAAATCTAGGAGTACTTTGGTGGAGTCTTTAGGGTTTTCTACGTACAATATCATGTCATCTACAAATAATGACAATTTTACTTCCTCCTTTCCAATTTGGATACCTTTTATGTTTTCTTCCTGTCTGATGGTTGTGACTAGGACTTCCAGTACTATGTTGAATGAATGGTGAAAGCAGACAACCCTGCCTCATTCCTGTTTTAAAGGGGCATAGTTTTAGTTTTTGAGTATTGAGTATGATGTTGGCTGTAGGTTTGTCATAGATAGCCTATATTATGTTGAGGTATGTTCCCTCTATTCTCACTTTGCTGAAAGTTTTTATTAAAAATGGGTGCTGGAGTTTGTCAAATATTTTTTCTGTGTCTATTGATATGATCATATGATTTTGGTTTTTTATTTTGTTCAAGTGATGTATCACATTTATTGATTTGTGACTATTATACCACATTTGCATTCCCAGAGTAAACTCCACTTGGTTGTGGTATATGATCTTTTTAATGTACTGCTGAATCTGGGTTGCTAGTATTTTGTTGAGGATTTTAGCGTCTATGTTCAGCAGGGATATTGGTCTATAATGTTCTTTGTTTGTAGTGTTTTTATCTGGTTTTGGGACTCGGATGATGCTGGCCTCAGAAAAAGGGCTTGGGGGTTTTTCCTCTTGAATTTTCTGGAATAGTTTGTGAGTAGGTGTTAATTCTTCTTTGAATGTTTTGTAAAACCCGCCTCTAAGTAGATCTGGTCCAGGACTTTTGTTTGCTGGGAGGTTTTTGATTGCTGCTTCAATTTCATTAGTTGTTATCAGCCTATTCAGGCTTTCTGACTCTTCCTGATTCAACTTTGGAAGAGTGTATGATTCTAGTAATTTGTCCATTTCACTCTGGATGTCCAGTTTGTTGACATACAGTTGCTCATAGTATTTTCTTACAATCCTTTGTATTTCTCTGGTGTCAGTTATTACTTCACATTTTTTGTTTCAGATTTTATTTATTTGGGTCCTCTCTCTGTGTTTCTTGGTGAGTTTGACTAAAGGTGCATCAAACTTATTTATCTTTTCAAAGAACCTACTCTTGGTTTCTCTGATATTTTGTATTTTTCTTTTAGTCTCTACGTCATTAAATTTTGCTCTGATCTTTATTTCCTTCCTTCTACTTTCTCATCTTTTCTTGTTCTTTTTCTAATTATTTTAGTTGTGTTAGATGGTTTAGTAGAGATTTTTGTTGTTTCTTGAGGTATGCCTGTAATCCTGTGAAATTTCCTCTCAGGACTGTTTTCACAGTGTCCCATAGATTTTGGGTAATTGTCTGTTCATTTTAGTTTTTTCCTGGAGGTTTTTTTATTTCTTCCTTGACATCATTGGTAACCCATTCAATGTTTAATAACATGCTATTTAGCCTCGATGTCTATCAATGTTTGTGAGGTTTTTTTTATAGTGGTTGATTTCTAGTTTCATACTATTGTGATCTGAGAAGATGCTTGATATGATTTCAATCTTCTTGAACTTATAGTGACTTGCTTTATGCCCTAATATGTGCTCTATTTTTGAGAATGTTCCATGTGCACTTGAGAAGAATGTGTATTCTGCAGGTTTGGGATGAAATATTCTGTAAATGATCTGGGAAGCTCGCTATTTCACCTTCAATTTTAAATGATAGCTTTGCTGGATAAAGCATTCTTGGTTGCAGGTTCTTGCTTTCCATTACTTTGAGAACTTCATACCACTCCTTTCTGTCCAGAAGTATTTCTGTTGAGAAATCTGCTGTCAGCCTTATGGGAGTCCCTTTGTAAGTCACTGCTTGCCTTTTTTCTTGCAGCCTTTAATATTCTCTTTGTCTTTAATTTTTGTCTTTTTAAGTATGATGTGTCTTGGAGTGGGTCTTTTAGGGTTCGTCTTGTTTGGAACCCTCTGTTCTTCCTTAACTTGTGTGACTTTCTCCTTCACCAAGTTAGGACTGTTTTTTGTCATTATTTCCTGCCCCAAGATCTCTATCCTTTGCTAACCTTCTTCCCCCTCTGGCACCTATATGACATGAATGTTGTTTAACTTCATGTTGTCCCAAAGTTCCCTTAAATTGTCTTCATGCTTTTTGTGTTTTTTTTCTTTTTGGTGCTCTGATTAAGTTTTTTTTCTGCATTATCTTCTAATTCACTTATTCTATCTTTTGCCTCATTGAGCCTGCCTTTAATTCCTTCCACCATATTCTTGATACCAGATATAGGATTCTTCATTTCTACCTGTTTCTATTTACCATATCTAGCCCTATTTTCATGTTTTCATTAAATTTCTGGACCTCCCATTAAGTGTCTTGTGGTTCTCATTAATTTCCTTGAGCATCTTTATAACCATTACTCTGAACTATATTTCTGATAACTTGCTTACCTCCATTTCATCAAGGTCTTTTTCTGGCTATTTTTTCCTTTTCTTTAGTTTGGGAGTTGTTTCTTTGTCTCCGCATTTTAGTGACTCTTAGTGTTTGTATCTGTATATTAGATATATATTTTTTTCTTCCAGTGTGGTAGGGTGGGATTTTGCAGTGTATGTCCAGTGGGACCCAGAGTCGTGTTTCCCTTATACTTCTGAATTATTTGCCATTGGCATGTCCTTTTTCTGGGTGCTTTTTTTTGTGTGTGTTCTTTTGGCTCTTCTGTTGTGGTTGGGTCTTGATTGTTGTTTACTCATTCTTGGGAGGACTCTCTTCTCAGTTTGGCTAACTGTGAATCTCAGCCACAACTACTTGATTTGAGCTGTTGTACAGGTGCATAGAGAGCAAAACAAAACACAACCAAACTGCCAGGAAACAAACAGTAACTTACAAAATTACTGGTAATCATAATGAAAACAACCCAAGAGAAAATAGAATTGAGAGAATAAAGTGAGAACACAAATGTTAAAGCAAAGAAAAGAAAGAGAGAGAGAGAGAGAGAGAGAGAGAGAGAGAAGAGGATATTTTTGCTCTAGTAAATAAAGAAAAGAAATGAAAAGAAAAGAGAAGAGAAAAGAAAAGAAGAGAAAAGAAGAGAAAAGAAAAGAAAAACTAAAAAATACAGAATCTACTGGTAGATAAAGAGGGAGAAGAAAGATTCTGAAAGAAAAGAAGGGCGGGGAGACCTGAAGATGGCGGCACTGTGAGAAGAGGCAGAGCACCCCTGCTCCCAGCCATGGACTCGATTTACTCCTAAAATCCTACATAACCAGCTTGAAAAAACCAGAGAAACACACCTGAGTGGACAGAGTGCGAGTGGGGAGCACTGAAGAAATATCACGGGGTCCGGTAAGAGAGGGGGGGGATGTAGGAAGGGGGAGACACCCTGAAGCCTCTGCTGGGCTCCGAGCCCAGAGGCTTGGAGGCTGCAAAGCTCCCTCCCCCTGGGAGTGTGTATGGCATCCAAAAGCAGGGACCCCACACCCAGAGCGATGAGGGGAAGGAGTGCCCAGGGCACAGGGCAGGGTATCCCAGGGGAGCAGTGAGTCCAGGAGGGGACGGCACCTTCCTAGGATACAAAGCCTCTAGTAGCGGCTGCAACCAGCGTCTGGTGCTTGGTGTGCCGACCATAATGAAGGCTGTCCAAAGGGCTGTGGCACCCAAGTGCTAAGGGACCAGAGGACTGCGCTGAGCAGCCGCACACGGGGACACTCTGCTTCCCTGAAGGGCATCGTGTTGAACCCCAAAAGCATGGAATCTGCGTGGAGCGGGGGAGGGGAGGAGCGCTCCCTGCCCTGAGCTCCAGGTGCTGGGAGGCTGGGACCTACGACCAGCCCTGAGGGGCACTGTGGTGGCATGTGAAGCCGCTCCAGCTTTGCTGAGACCACCGGTGCAGGGAGCTGCGTGGAGCTGACTTTGGGTCCCCTCCCACTGGGCACCTTGGAGCGAGGGCAGCGGGACCCTGCAGAGCGGACTCTCTGCCTGAGTGTTGCTTTGTGCATTTGCAAGTTTGATCCTTTTCAAGTTTGATAGTGGAACCGGTTTCCACCTTCCCGGCTGGAAAGGCACGGTCAGACCAGTGGAGGCTGGGGTTGGGGGCTGCACTTGAGATGGTTTGAGAGGCGGGACTGGTGCTACCAGCCACCCAGAGCTGAGCAGGGAGCGGTGGAGCCCACCAGCCTCTCCTGCAGCCGGGAGCACCCCTCCCAACAGGAAAGGGGAGAGTCCCGCTCACTGAAGCCCCAGGCATCCCCCAGGGCACAGTCTTGAGGGGGAAGGGAGAGCAGCTCACAGGAGGACTTTATAAGAATAAGACTCTCAGGGACTGTTGTTTGGGAACTGGAGGAAATGCTGAAAACCCCTGCCGGAGGGTGGGCAGGCAAAGGGCTGACCAGAAGATGTTTTTAATCGGACCCACTGAGCCCAGACTGCTGAAACGGCCCATACAGAAAAGGCAATAGGCTGAAATCAATCTGAAGCTGCAGCAGGACAGAGCCTGGGGAACTACAATCAGAGGACAAGGTAGGGACAGGGGAGCTGGCTGTGGAGCAGAGACTAACCCCCGCAGAGTGAGCTCCTGACAGTGACACCTCTAAGGGGAGTGATACCCTGAGCTACACTAGCCACCCTGCACCCTAAAGACTCTACAGAAGACTCTGGAGTAAGAGCAGGCAACTACAAGGTTGCAAAATAGTTGACAAGAAGAGGTGGCCCACGGAAAGCCCCAGATCAACCATCTACCTAAGGGCACCAGAACCAAACCTGGACAGTTCCTCACATTGGGGTGATACACAAACACCTCCCATGAGAACTGAAATCAGCACACAGAACAGTGACCCTCAGACAACATAACTTGCCCAGAAAAAACTCACCTGATCGACTACCTTTTTTTCTGCTGTTTTTTTTTTTTCTTTTGTATGGTTTTTGTGTTTTTTTCGGTTTTGGGGATTTTTTTGTTTGTTTTTTTGTTTGTGGGCTTGTTTATTTTTTCTCTTTTTTCCTTAAGAAGAATAGTAAGGGGAGAAAACTTGTTTTTTCTTCTTTTTTAAATTTTATAATAATTTTTTTTTCTACATTATTTTTGTAACTAATTTTTTTTTTCTTTTCTCCTCCTTTTTATAAAAGAATTTTGTTTTGCTTTGCTTGTTTTTCAGTTTTGTTTTGGATAGTTGCTTTGTTTTCTTGTATCCCTGCTTCTAATAGCAAGACTTCCTTGATATCCCTGCTCAAAGCATGGGACTTTATCATTATATCCAAGTTTACTGCTTCCCTCTATAGTTTCCCCTAAATCTCTTACTGGACTCCCTCCCTGCCGGGCTTTATCTCTCTCTCTCCTCTCAATCCATTGGCATAACTTTTTTCTTCTGTTTCTTTTTTCTTTTTCTACTTTTCTTTCATTTTTTCATTATGCTCCTTTCTGTCTTCCTGTCTGATTGTTAGTTTTTCTTATTCTCTTTATTATATTTTTGTTTTCTCATTTTCAACTACTATCCTATTTCTATTCTCTCCTTTAATTCTTTGCTGGCCCTTCTTTCAGAATCTTTTCTCTGCTTCTGTTACCTCTCAGTACCTTCTCTATTATTTACATTTTAGTTTATTATTAGTTTCTAAATTGTCACCAGTATCAAGTACTATATACATCTCTCTCTTTCTAAGCATTACTTTTCTTTTTCTCTTTTTGTTTGTTTGTTTGTTTTTGTTAATAATCTTTTTCTTTTCTTTTCTTTTTTTCTTTTCTTTTCTTTTCTTTTCTTTTCTTTTCTTTTCTTTTCTTTTCTTTTCTTTTCTTTTCTTTTCTTTTCTTTTTTTTCCCTCTGTATGTGTGTGTGTGTGTGTCTGTGTGTGTGTGTGTGATGTGTTCTCCCTTCACTCTCCCAGCTCTATTTTCACCTAAGTTGTTTTCATTGTCACTGTCAAGATATTTTGTAAAATACCTCCTGTTTCTTGGAATTTTAGTTGTACACTGGCCTGCCTTGCCAGCACCCATACAACAGCTTACACATCTAGGTTGGGGCTGAGACACAGTTAGCCAACCTGAGAGAAGGGTCCTCCCAAGGACTGATCAACAACAATCTAGAACCAATCACAACAGGAGAACATAAAGAAACCACAAAAGGGGCACACACAAGAGGGTCACAACTAGAGCAAAGAGCTCAGAGGTATAAGGAAAACACACCTCTGGGCTCCACTGGACTCACAAGACAAAATCCCATCCCACAAGACTGGGGGTCAGCAAATATATCTAATATATAGATACAAACACTAAGACCTACCAAAATGGGGAGACAAAGAAACAACCCCCAAATTAAAGAAAAGGAAACATCGCCAGAAAAAGACTTTGATGAGATGGAGTTAAGCAAGCTATCAGAAATGGATTTCAGAGTATGGATGATGAAGATGTTCAAGAAACTTAAGAAGACTTTAGATGATCAGATCGAAGACCTTAGTGAAAATACGAAAAAGGAGATACATACCATAAACAAAACTCAGAGAGATCAAGAATGCTGTATTTGATATCAAGAATGCACTAGAAGGAATTAAAAGTAGGCTCAATGAAGCAGAGGATATAATAAGTGACTTAGAAGACAAGGTAGAACAAATCACACAATCAGAGCAGCAAAAAGCAAAAACACTTAAAAAACATGAGGACAGTCAAAGGGAGCTTTGGGACAACATCAAGTGAAACAACATTCGCATTATAGGAGTGCCAGAGGGGGAAGAAAGAGAACAAGGGATAGAGAACTTGGTGGAGGAAATAATTATAGAAAACTTCCCTAGGCTGGCGAAGGAGAAAGCCACACAAATTCAGGAGGCATAGAGGGTTCCAAACAAGAGGTATCCAAAGAGACCCACTCCAAGACACATCGTAATTAAAATGGCAAGGACAAAGAGAAAATATTAAGGGCTGCAAGAGAGAGACAAGCAGTGACCTACAAGGGAACCCCCATAAGGCTGACAGCTGATTTCTCAACAGAGACTCTTCAGGCCAGAAAGGAGTGGCATGAAGTTCTGCAAGTAATGAACAGCAAGAACATGCAACCAAGATTGCTTTATCCAGCAAGGCTATCATTTAAATTTGAAAGTGAAATAAAAAGTTTCCCAGACAAAAAAAAGGCTAAAGGAGTTCAGTTCCACTAAACCAGCATTGCAAGAAATGCTAAAAGGACTGCTCTAAGAAAAAGAAAGAATGAGAGAAAGGTACATCAGCATAAAGGGGAAAAATGGCATTAAATAAGTTGATATCAATAGTAACCTGAAATGTAAACAGAATAAACGGTCCAATCAAAAGACATTGGCTAGTTGAATGGATTAGAAAACAGGACCCAAATATATGCTGTCTACAAGAGACCCATCTGAGAGCAAAAGACTCACACAGGCTAAAAGTGAAGGGATGGAATAAAATATTCCATGCAAATGGAAAGGAAAAGAAAGCTGGAGTAGCAATTCTTATTTCAGACAAAACAGACTTCAAAATAAAGACCATAACAAGAGACAAATGGTCACTACACAATACTAAAGGGATCAATCCATCAGGAGGAAATAACCCTTATAAACATTTATGCACCCAATATAAGAGCACCTAAATATATAAAAAATTTCTTGGGGGACTTTAAAGGGGAGACTGATAGCAACACAATCATAGTGGGGGACTTTAACACCCCACTGTCTGCATTGGATAGATCATCAAGACAAAAAATCAACAGGGAAACGCAGACCTTAAATGAATCACTAGGCCTAGTGGATTTAATTGACATTTACAGAACACTTGACCCCAAACCAACAGAATACACATTCTTCTCAAGCGCACAAGGAAAATTCTCAAAAATAGACCACATGTTAGGGCACTAGGCAAGTCTCTACAAATATAAGAAGGTTGAAATCATATCAAGCATCTTCACAGATCACAATGACATGAAACTAGAAATCAACCACTATAAAAAAACTCAAAAATATTCAAACACATGGAGGCTAAATAGCATGTTATTAAACAATGAATGGGTTACTAAGGAGATCAAGGAAGAAATCAGACACTTCATGGAAAGCAACGAAAATGAACAGACAACAACCCCAAACCTATGGGACACAGCAAAAGCAGTCCTGAGAGGAAAATTCATAGCATTACAGGCCCATCTCAAGAAACAAGAAAAAGATCTAATGAACCATCTAACACAACAACTAATAGAAATAGAACAAGAACAGCAAGAAAAGCCCCAAGGAAGTAGAAGGAAGGAAATAATAAAAATCAGAGCAGAAATTAATGACATAGAGACTAAAGAAACAATACAAAAAATCAATGAAATCAAGAGCTGGTTCTTTGAAAAGGTAAATAAGATTGATGCACGTTTGGCCGGACTCACTAAGAAACAAAAAGAGAAGACCCAAGTAAATAAAATAAGAAATGAAAGAGGCCATATAACAACTGACCCAACAGAAATACAAAGGATTGTAAGAAAATATTATGAGCAACTATATGCCGACAAATTACACAACATGGGGGAAATGGACAAATTCCTAGAAGCATACAACCTTCCAAAGCTGAATCAAGAAGAGGCAGAAAACCTGAATAGGCCAATAACAACTAATGAAATTGAAGCAGTAATCAAAAAACTCCCAGCAAACAAAAGTCCTGGACCAGATGGATTTACAGGCGAGTTCTACCAAACATTCAAAGAAGAATTAACACCTATTCTATTCAAACTATTCCAGAAAATTCAAAAGGAGGGAAAACTCCCAAACTCTTTTTATGAGGCCAGCATCATCCTAATCCCAAAACCAGATAAAGATACTACAAAGAAAGGAAATTACAGGCCTATATCCCTGATGAACATAGATACTAAAATCCTCACTCAGATATTAGCAAACCGGATCCAGCAATACATTGAAAAGATCATACATCATGACCAAGTGGGATTTATTCCAGGGATGCAAGGCTGGTACAACATCTGCAAATCAATAAATGTGATACACCACATAAAGAAAATGAGGGACAAAAATCATATGATCATATCAATAGACACAGAAAAAGCATTTGACAAAATCCAGCACCCATTTCGGATAAAAACTCTCAGCAAGGACCCATTTCGGATAAAAACTCTCAGCAAGGTGGGAATAGAGGGATCATACCTCAACATAATAAAGGCCATATACGACAGACCTACAGCCAACATCATAATCAATGGGCAAAAACTAAAACCATTTCCATTAAAAACCGGAACAAGACAGGGATGTCCACTTTCACCACTCTTATTCAACATAGTCCTGGAAGTCCTTTCCATAGCCATCAGACAGGAAGAAAACATAAAAGGTATCCAAATTGGAAAGGAGGAAGTAAAACGGTCATTATTTGCAGATGACATGATACTGTACATAGAAAACCCTAGAGACTCCACCAAAGTACTACTAGATTTGATAAACGAATTTGGCAAGGTAGCTGGATACACAATCAACATCCAGAAATCAATGGCATTCTTATACACCAACAATGAACTTTCAGAGAGAGAAACTAAAAAAGCAATACCATTTACCATTGCAACTAAAAAAATAAGATACTTAGGAATAAACTTAACCAAGGATGTAAAAGACGTGTACTCAGAAAACTATGTGACACTAACAAAAGAAATAGAGGAAGATTTAAACAAGTGGAAGAAGATACCATGCTCATGGATTGGAAGAATTAATATCATTAAAATGTCCATACTACCCAAAGCAATTTATAAATTTAATGCAATTCCTATGAAAATACCAACAGCATATTTTACAGACCTAGAACAAACATTTTGAAAATTTATATGGAACCAAAAAAGACCCCAAATAGCTGCAGCCATCTTGAGAAAAAAGAACAGAGTGGGAGGGATCACATTACCAGACTTCAAACTGTATTACAAGGCCACTGTAATCAAAACAGCCTGATACTGGTACAACAACAGGAATATAGATCAATGGAACAGAACAGAGACCCCAGAAATAGACCCACACCATTATGGTCAGTTAATATTTGACAAAGGAGGCAAGAGTATCCAGTGGAGTAAGGACAGTCGCTTCAATAAGTGGTGCTGGAAAAATTGGAAAGATACATGTAAAAGAATAAAACTAGACCACCAACTTTCACCATACAAAAAAATAAACTCAAAATGGATAAAAGAGTTAAATGTAAGTCACAAAACCATAAAAATCCTGGAAGAAAACATAGGCAGTAAAGTCACAGACATCCCACGTAGTGGACTTTTCACTGAAACATCTCCTAGGGCAAGAGAACCAAAGGAAAAAATAAACATATGGGACTACATCAAACTAAAAAGCTTCTGCACAGCAAAAGAAAACAGCCTCAAAATACAAAGGAACCCCAAGGTCTGGGAAAACATATTTGCCAAGGATGAATCTGATAAGGGGCTAATTTCCAAAGTGTACAAAGAACTCATAGCACTCAGCAAGAGGAAGACAAACAACCCAATTAAGAAATGTAGCAAAGGACTTAAATAGACAGTTCTCCAAAGAGGACATACTGATGGCCAAGAGACACATGAGAAAATGCTCGATGTCGCTAATCATCAGAGATATGCAAATTAAAACCACAATGAGGTATCACTTCACACCTGTCAGAATGGCTGCCATCAACAAATCAACAAACAACATGTGCTGGCGAGGGTGTGGAGAAGGGGGAACCCTAGTACACTGCTGGTGGGAATGCAGACTGGTGCAACCACTATGGAAAACAGTATGGAGGTTCCTCAAAAAATTAAAAATGGAGCTGCCATTTGACCCAGTGATTCCACTCCTAGGAATGTATCCTAAGAATCCTGAAACATTCATCAGAAAGGATATGTGTACCCCAATGTTCATAGCAGCACAGTTTACAATAGCTAAGATCTGGAAACAGCCCAAGTGCCCATCAGTAGATGAGTGGATTAAAAAGCTGTGGGACATTTACACCATGGAATACTATGCAGCTGTAAAGAAGAAGAATCTTGTACCCTTTAGGGCAGTATGAATGGTCCTGGAGAATATTAAGGTAAGTGAAATAAGCCAGGCAGCGAAAGACAAACATCACATGATCTCGCTTATAGGTGGAATCTAAAGAACTTAATAAGCTGATGGGCAGAATAGATTCAATGACATGGAAGCATAGTTGAGACTCACAAAATGTCAGAGGGATGGAGGGGGTGGGTGAGTGGAGGGGGAGAGAGTAACCAAAGAATTTATATGCATATATGCACAACCTAAGGACATGGACAATGGCAGGGAGAGTGACTGGGGAGGGGGAAGGAACAGGGGGAACGGGGCATTGGGGAGAAAAACGGACATCTGTAATACTTTAAACAAAAATAAAAATTAAATTAAAAAAAAAAAAAAAAGAAAAGAAGGGCGAACAAAAAAATAAGGGTAGGGGGTAGGAGTAAGAAAATGGTTCAAAATGAAAAAATAAATATAAAATAGACAAACACAAACAAACCAACAAAAAGACTTGGAGACAGGAAATAAAAGCAGAGAAAAAAAAGAAAAAAAAAAATTATGCCATGGAACAAGAAGAGAGACAGAAGTAAAGCAAAAACAAGGAAGAAATTCAATAAGAGAAATGGGGGAAAAAATAGGGAAAAGCAATAAACTTATGGGTTATGATGATAATATACCAGCAATAAAGCAGGGAATACCTCAAAAATTGTGGTAATAGAACAAAAACTAAACAAAGCAAAAAGCAAAGCAAAGCAAGAACAGAACAAATTTTTAAAAAATTAACTAAAAACAATTCAAAAATTTAAACAGACATGTTTCTTCCTTTTTCTTCTTTTTTCAAAAAATTAAAAAGTCAATCAACTGATTTTCCTCTGGGCAACTTATATTGTCTGAGGCTCACTCTTTTGTATGCTGATTTCAGATCTCCTAGGAGGTACTTTTGTGTCAGCCAATGTCAGGGGCTGTCTCGGTTTGGCTCTGGTATCCTTAGGTTGTTGTCTGGTGTGAGGCTCTCTCTGGACCTCCTTTACCTGCCTGCTATTTTGCTTCCTCCTTGTGGTTTTCTGGTCTTCCTCCAGAGTGTTCTGAAAAGAGTCTTTAGTGTGCAAGCCAGCTAGTGTAGCTCAGGATATTGCTCCCCTTACTTAGAAGTTTCGCTATCAAGCACTCACTGTAGGGAAGTTAGTCTGCTTCAAAGCCAACACCTCAGTCTCTACAATATCTTCCAGTTCTACTTCCTCATACACTGGCCTGCTGCAGTTTCAGACTGACTTCAGTCTGTTGCCTTTTCTGTATGGGCAGTTTCAGTGGCCTGGGCTCCGTGGGTTCAATTAAAAATGACTGGTGAGCACATTCCCTTCCCAGCCCCCAAAAGTTGTTTTAAGCCTTTACTTCAGTCCCCAAACAATTGTCCCTGAGAGTCTTATCCTTGTAATGTCATTGTGTGACATTACACTCAGGACTGTGCCCTGCTAGGGATATCTGGGGCTTAAGTGAAATGAACCAGCCCCTTTCCTGTTGAGGGTGGTACTCTTAGCCTGCGGGAGTGGTAGGCATGCTCCACTCCTCCTTTACCAGTTGTGGTTGGCTGATCTCCCAGGGTGCTCATTTCAAAATCTCCACAATGTAGACACAAATCCCAGCTTTCACTGTTCTGTCTCCCCAGTGCAAGCCAGGAAGGTGGCCACCCGTTCTGCAATCAAAAACTCACAAAAGAAGAAACAGGCAGAGAAACCACTCTATGGGGTCTGGGCGCTGCCACACCTTGGAACAAAGCAGGATTTGTCACAAAGTCAGCCTCAGGCAGGTTTCTTGCACAGCTGATATCAGTAGAGCAGGGGTAGCTCTTTGTGACCTATCCCTGTTTCCCTCAGAGCAAGTAAAAAATCTCCAATTCACCCCACCAACAGCTCTGGCAACTGGAGCCCCAATCTGCCCCATTGGCGGCTCCAGTCCCTTTCTCTGGTGTTGTGAGGGGTCCTTTCCCCTTCTCTGTTCAAATGCTTTATGGGTTTCTACACAATGCCTTACAGAAAAGCAAAGGGCCTTGTAGGTTAACCCTGAGTGAAGCCCTCTGGCCTCTTTCTACTCAGAAGCCACACCTTGGGGGACAGCCTTTCCTGCAGTCAACACCCAGGGTGAAAGTCTCCTGAACCGGTTGCCACCATTAGGCATGTTATTTCACTGGGAAGGTGCAGTCCTCTCCTCACAGGCACACTGTTCCCCTGGCTCCTTCTGCCTACCATTCATGGGCTCTCCTTACCTTCTCCTCCCACTGGGTTTGTGATCTCAGCTTTTGGATGCCAGTCCACACTCTCAAGGGGAGGGAGCTTTGCAGCCTCTAACCCTCAGGCCTTGCAGCCCTGCACTGGCTTCAGGGGGGACTCCCTTGTTCTTCATCTTCTCCTCTCTTACCAGACTATCTGATGTTTCTTCAGTGCTCCTTAATTGAAATATGTCCACTCAGGTATATTTCTCTTTTTTTTTTTCCAGCTGGTTAGGCAGTATTTTAGCTGTAAATCCAGTCAGTGTCTGCAAATAAGGGCAATCTGCTTCTTGTCAGAGTGCCACCATCTTCCCTGACTCCAATGTTAAACTTCTTGAAGTCAATAATTGTACTGTGATAATATAAAATAATGCACTAGTTCTTCATACATACACACTAAGTTATGTAGGGGTAGAAAAACATTATGTATGCAACTTTTCCTCAAAATGTTTAGAAAAATATATGGTGTGCACATGTATATGTGCTTATAATGTAAGAGAAAATTAATAAAAAAATTAAAATTTTTGAATTATGGCAATGGATATCCAGGTATTTTTAACACTATTCTTTCAAATGAAATTTGAAATTGGTATCAATGAACTCAATCAAGGGGTCAACAGGCAATATTCCTCTGGCAGCTGTAGAGATAGATAAATCTGTCCCTTGCCTCATCTAACTTTTGATAGTTTCCAGCATTCATTTTAGGTTCATACTTTAATACAGATTCTATGTTACACAACAAATCAAATTGTACATTAAAAGAACTGTTTCTTTTTTGTTTTGTTTTAAATATATCTTTACTGATTTCAGAGAGAGGAAAGGAGATGGAGAGAGGGAGATAGAAACATCAATGATGAGAGAGTCATTGATCAGCTGCAGCCCACAACCCGGGCATGTGCCCTGACTGGGAATCGAACACCGATCGACTGGATCCTAGGTCAACACTCGACCGCTGAGCCACGCCCGGCCAGGCAAAATAACTGTTTCTAATAATATCATTTCTTTAACTGATGATGTGTCATATCTTGTATACTCAAGAAATGACAATATGGACAGCAGTAAGTATTACTGAGAGTGCTAAAAAAAATTCTCTTTGGCCCCACTCAGTGGCTGAGTTGTGTAGCTTAGTGGTTGAGCATTGACCCATGAAACAAGAGGTCCTGGTTCCATTTCTCATCAGGTCATATGCCCAGTTGTGAGCTTGATCCACAGTGGAGAGGTGTGCAGAAGGCAGCCAATTAATGTTTCTCTCTCATTGATGTTTCTATCTCTCTCCTTCTCCTTTTCTAGAAAAATCAATAAAAACATATTAAAAGTCAATAAAAACATATTTTCAAAAAAATTAATTCTCTTTGTAATATTTGGCTAAAAAGAATGAAAACTCTTATGTACATTCCCTTTTTCATGTGCCAACCTTTTGTCAAGCTCAGTGGCAATCTTCTTGTCAAACATTTTTGTAGAACATAGAACATTTGTTTTCAGCAATCATAGGCCATCATAGTCATATGCTAGAAGTTTTTGAAGCAGCAATTGAGAAAATTAGGAGAACCAAATACAGAACAGGCATTCTGATTCAAGAGAATCAGAAGAATGTATGCTATTGACTACATTGCTTCAAATTTCCTCTAGCAATAATTTGGGTTTTTGTCTATTCTATTGTTTGAGTGTCCATAAGGAAACTGTTTTTCGTTTTAAAAGTAAATCAGGATGGTAGAAATAATATGCTGAATCATATGCATTTTTGCGTATGACTGGAATAACAAAGCTGAGACTATCTTAGACAAAAACAATGTATATAAAATTATATCAGACAAAGTTTTTATTAGTGAAGTGGGGTAAAAAAATTACTAGGAATCAGACTTGGGATCTAATAACAATTTTGCCAGTTACTGTTATTGTGACTTTGAGCAAGTCATTTCCCTTTCAAACCTCATTTTCCTCATCTGTAATATGAGACTCCTTTAACTCCAAAATAATCTGGTTTTATTAACCTAAGGTAATAGTGATAAACTTGATTTTTAGTATTTAAAATGTCTATCATGATTCCCTTATTTTGATTTGAGTCAGTATAAACATTGTACCAATAAATTTTGTTTAAAATGACAAATTTTGAAGTAAGAGATTTTGGTTCTAATCCCTGATATGCTATTTTCTAGTTGTATGACCCCCATTGGGCCAGTTAATTACCCATGCTTCAGTTATGTCATCCTTAATACTACTAATACTAATACCGACCTCATAAGGTTCTTTTAAGAGCTAAATGAGATTATGCAATATGTGCTATGTACAGTGCCTGGAGCATAGTAGGCACTCAGTAAATCTTATCTTTATATAGGGAAGATCTTTTCTTGACTGCACTCTGATCATATGTTTGTTCTGAGATGTGGATTCTTTTAGTTCAGTTTATTCTCCCAAAATATGCATTATTATTTTGTGTTCATGTTTTCTGCGCAATCAAGAAAATATTGTATCACATATATACACACATACAAACACACACACACAGACACATCTATCAAACTTGACTGTAGATTAGAATGTAGCTTTAATCTGATGCCCAACTTGTAGCCCATACAAAAAATCAGAATATGTGGGTGTAGAACCCAGACATTATAAGTTTTAAATTACCCTAGGTGATCCTAATGTAGCCAAATTAGATGATAGATAGATATACATATATATGTGTGTGTGTGTGTATATATATATATATATATTATTATATAAATATATATAATCTTGTTTCTTACTTTGTGTGTGTGTGTTTTTATTATTATTTTTATTTATTTTTGATACTATTACAGATGTCCCCCATTTTTCTCCCCTTTACCCACCTCCACCCAGCCTACAAGGCCCTGCCCCAGCCATCACCACACTGTTGTCTGTGTCCATGGGCTAAGCATATATATGCAAATGCAAATTGAATTTATTTCTTAGCAATTATATATGTTACTTGGTCAATTTCACATTTTTATATCATCTTAAGCTACTAAAATTCAAGAATAAAATATTTCTGCATGCTTTCTTTGCACAATAGCATAAGGCTTTGCATGAAAAATTTACTTAGATATTTGTTCTTGACATGCTAAGAAAGTGTAAAACTGAAAACAGAATTCTGTCTGCTTAATGTACCAGTAAGCTTTTCATAGAAAGACCCATGTAGCATATATCTGAAGGTGAATTTAGACTTCTGAATGATTCTTTATCAAGATTTAAAACTGGTCACAACTCCATCCAGAGTAAGGCTCTAAAAAGGTTATCTGGGGGTAGTGAACAATTTCAATAGAAAAATTTAAGCTCATATTTAATTGGGGAAGACCATTCCATGCCAATGAAATGCTGATTAACTTTAAATGAGAAAGTTTCTGGATTTAAGGAAATTGCAATTTTGTTTTACTGTGAAGATTTTTAAGTAACTTTGTTTACACACTTTAAAGCTGATGTGTGTGTGTGTGTGTGTGTGTGTGTGTGTGTGTTGGAAGAGTTGTGATTAACAGAGAATAAAGTATTGCTTGGTAGTGATAGAGGATGCTATCAACATTTTACCTAGAATATAAAGAAGATCATTGCCAATGTTGATATGGACATACTCCATTTCAAGTTTGTGGGGATTTTATCCATTTCAAAAAGCCACATAACTAGATATTTAGTTACCTATTTTTATAGACTCTATAAAATATAGACAGCCATGGCATCTCAGCTATTTTGCTACTATGGTCCCTTAAGCTGGTAGCAGTTTTTAGAGAACATGAAATCAAACTCTCTTATTTTATAGATGGAGAAACTGAGGCTTAGCAGAGTAATGATTCACAGATATGTCTCTCAGTTTAAACTGTATTCGCACACCGCTGATTGTGTTCTCATTGAGAGGCCCAGAACATCTATATCTCCTGGTAGTTTGAGGCAGGACAAATAGTTTTCAAAATATTTTATTGCATTAGTATCTATAGCCATTTTATAAACTGGCTATCACCCTAAGATTTCATTTTATACAAAATAATCAACATGTGTTAGTAGGATTCACTTCCCACAGGAAGAAGATTCAGGTAGGAAAAATAAGAATAAACATTTCCATTACTCTTGCATGAGGGAAAAACATCCATGTGTGAATTTCATCCTCTCACACATTAAATGACTCACTTCAGTAGCTAAAGAAATAAAAGGCCGTTCATAATATGATTAAAATTACTATGTTGGCAGTGAAGAGAGCTGTGACTAATGATTTGTTCTAACATCTTGTTACCTAATTTTTATTTCAAATTGCATTGGCATCACCAGGGTATTTGTTAAAATGCAGAATTTCAGGCCCAACACTAGACTTCGTAAATTAGAACTTGCCCTTTAACAAGATCTTTCTCCAGAGTATTTAAAACCATCCTGAGTTTGTTACCTAATCAGTTTGACCTAGATACAATTCAGGTGGCCAATCAAAAGGCAACATCTTTAGAAAACAGAATAAATGCTCCTCAAATCTGTGTTTGTCTCCTGTTGCTGCTGTAATAAACTGCCACAAAATTAATGGCTTAAAAAAGCACAAATATATTATCTTACAGAATGGAGATCATAAATATAAAATGTGTCTACAAGGATGCGTTCCTTATGGAGGCTCTAGGGTAGAATGAGTTTCCTTTATTTTTCCAGGTCATAAAGGCCACTTACTTTATTTGTCTTGTGGCCCCTTCCTCTGTCTTTAAAAGTCATCAGTGCAACAACTTGTCTCCTATGCTCCTCACTTCTTTCTGAGCATTCAGCAGCAACATGTTTAACATCCGCGCTCTCTCTCTCTCTCTCTCCATATATATATATATAAACAACAGTATGTTTATTGCTACATATTTAGTCTCTAAATTTATATAGATATTTCTATCATGTTCTTTCTTTCATTTTGAAACTTTCCCAACAGAGTTTTTATCATTCATATTTACACTAACAGAATATTTAAAGAAATCTAAGTTTTATCTAAAATGCTCTCCAGTTTTTCTCAGTCTCTGTATATTAATCAATCCCAAGGCCACCTCTGCATTTTAAGTATTTGTTACAGCAAATAAATATGACCCTTGACATTCAAAATTAAAAATCATTAAAGTATAATGAACTTCCAAATGACTAAATTTCTTATAAAACATTTTTTCTGATAAAATAAAGTATAACTGGAAACTATGATATGTAAATAAAGACTTTTAAATATTTTATTTAATTTATTTATTTGTTTGTTATTAAAAATATTACAGATATCCCCTTTTCTGCCCATTGACCTCTACAACCCCTACACATATCCCTCCCCAATCCCTCACCACACTATTGTCTGTGTCTTTGGGTTATGCATATATGCATATGTATTCTTTGGTTAATCTCTCCCCACCCACCCAACCCCAAAGTCCCTCTGAGATTGATCAGTCTGATGCATGCTTCCATGTAACTGAATCTATTTTGTTCATCAGTTTATCAAGTTCTTTAGATTCCACATATAAGTGAGATCATGTGATATTTGCCTTTTGCTGCCTGGCTTATTTCACTTAGCTTAATAATCCCCAGGTCTATCCATACTGTCCCAAAGGGTATGAGGTCCTTCTTCTTTACAGCTGAATAGTATTCCATAGTGTAAATGTCCCACAGCTTTTTGAGCCACTCAACTACTGATGGGTATTTGGGCTGTTTCCAGACCTTAGGTATCGTAAATTGCACTGCTACAAACATAGGGGTGCATGCGTTCTTGCTGATCAGTGCTTCAGGATTCTTAAAATATATGCCTAGAAGTGGGATCACTGGATCAAAAGGCAGTTCAATTTTTAATTTTTTGAGGAACTTCCATACTGTTTTCCATAGTGGCTGCACCAGTTTTCATTCCCACCAGCAGTGTACTAGGGTTCCTCTTTCTCCACATTCTCAACAGCATGTCATTTGTTGATTTGTTGATGGCAGCCATTTTGACAGGTGTGAAGTGATACCTCAGTGTGGATTTAATTAGCATCTCTCTGATGATTAGTGACCTTGACCATTTTTTCATATGCCTCTTGGCCATCTATCTGTATGTCCTCTTTGGAGAAGTGTCTATTTAGGTCCTTTGTCCATTTTTAAATTGGATTGTTTGTGTTCCCCCTGTTGCGTTGTATGAGTTCTTTGTATGCTTTGGAAGTTAGCCTCTTATAAAATACACCGTTGGCAAATATGTTCTCCCATACTGTGGAATTTGTTTGTATTTTGAAACTGATTTGTTTTGTTGTGCAGAAAATTTTTAGTTTGACATAGTCCAATTTGTTTATTTTTTCTTTTGTTTCTCTTGCCCTAAGAGATGTACCAGTGAAAATTCCACTACGTGGGATGTCTATGACTTTATTGCCTATGTTTTCTTCCAGGATTTTTTTTGGTTTTGTGACTTATATTTAAGTCTTTTATTCATTTTGAATTTATTCTTGTGTATGGGGTAAGTTGGTGATCTAGTTTCGTTTTTTTGCATGTAGCTGTTCAATTTCCCCAGCACCACTTATTGAAGAGACTGTCCTTACTCCATTGAATGCTCTTGCCTCCTTTGTCAAATATTACCTGACTATAATGGTGTGGGTCTATTTCTGGGGTCTCTGTTCTGTTCAATTGATTTATATATCTGTTCTTGTGACAGTAGCAGGCTGTTTTGATTAAAGTGGCTTTGTAGTATAACTTGATATCTGGTAAAGTGATCCCTCCGACTCAGTTATTCTTTCTTAAGACTGATGCTCCTGTTTGGGTTTTTGTTCCATATGAATTTTGGAATATTTGTTCTTGCTCTGTGAAATATGCTATCTGTATTTCAATAGGAATTTCATTGAATCTATAAATTGCTTTAGGTAGTATGGATATTTTAATTATCTTAATTCTTTCGATCCATGAATATGGTATATTCTTGGACATTTTATATCTTCCTCTATTTCTTTTTTCAGTGTCCTGTCGTTTTTTGAGTACAGGTCTTTTACTTCCTTGGTTAAGTTTATTCCTAGGTATTTTAATTTTTAGTTGCAATGATAAAAGGGATTGTTTTTACAGTTTCTCTTTCTGAGAGTTCATTGTTGGTGTATAAAAATGCCATCGATTTTCAGATGTTAATTTTGTATCCAGCTACCAGGCTGAATTCATTTATCAAATCTATTACTATTTTGATGTAGTCTTTAGGGTTTTCTGTGTACAATATCATGCCATGTTGAAATAATGACAGTTTTACTTCCTCCTTTCCAATTTGGATGCAGTTTTTGTTTTCTTCCTGGATGATCACTGTGGCAAGGGCTTCCAGAACTATGTTGAATTAATGTAGTGAAAGCGGACATCCCTGTCTTTTCCTGTTTTTAAGGGAAATGGTTTTAGTTTTTGACCACTGGGTATGTTTTTTGCCTGTAGTTTTGTCATATGTGGTCTTTTTTAAGTTGAGGTATGTTCCTTCTAGTCCCACTTTGTTGAGAGTTTTTATCAAAAAAAGTGTGCTGGATTTTGTTGAATGCTTTTTGTGTGTCTACTGATATGTGTGGGAGACCAGGGCTGCTGTGAGTAGGGGCAACGGCACACAATGGGTGTTCTTGAAAGAGATCTGCCTAGGAGTGCTGTGAGAAAGACCAGCTAAACGGTCAAATAGCCCCGAAGAATGGTGGCGCCTGCAATCCCACATACCTATGCCAAGTGATTGTGTGCCTGCCCTGGGGTGGTGGCTTGAGCGGGAGGCAGCTGTAGGGGAGAAGCGGGAAATAACTTGTAACCTGTAATCAGTAATTGTTTTACTGTCCTAACGTATGCCCCCTAGGAAGTTCCCATGCATACCTGTGTGTCAGTTATTAGAAGATAAAGGTCCATCTTGATCATTGACCTTTATGGCTAACTTATGTAACCTAGCTATTGTGTAGAATAGTATATAAGTGCTTGATGGCAGAAATAAAGTTGTCTGCCTTGCTCCAGAATCACTGGACCTGGAGGCCCCCCCAGCCCCTGCTGTCTCTCTCTCTTTGTTTCTTTCACTTCCAGCGTCGTCAGCTTACTCCACTTAGCGGCTGGTCCGCGGCAGATATGATCATATCGTTTTTGTCCTTCATTGTGTTTATGTGATGTATCACACTTATTCATTTGCAAATATTATACCAGCCTTGAATCCCCGGAATAAATCCCACTTTGTCGTGGAGTCTGATCTTTTTAATGTATTGCTGGAACAAATTTGCTAGTATTCCACTGAAGATTTCGCATCTATATTCATCTGGGATATTAGCTTGAGATTTTCTTTCATTACAGGGTCTTTATCTGCTTTGGGGATTAGGAAAATACTGGCCACAAAAAATAGAGCTTGGGAGTTTTCCCTCCCTTCAATTTTCTGGAATATTTTGAGTAGAATAGGTGTTAATTCTTCTTTGAATGTTTGGTACAACTTTTTTGTAAATCCATCTGGTCCTGGCCTTTGGTTTGCAGGGAGTTTTTTAAATTACAAGTTCAGTTTCATTAGTTGTTATTAGCCTATTCGGCTTTTCTGAATCATCCTGCTTCAGCTTTGGAACATTGTATACTTCTAGGAATTTGTCCATTTCACTCATCAACCTCATTTACCTTTTCAAAGAACCAGCTCTTGGTTTCATTGATTTTTTTTTTTTATTGCTTTTTAAGTCTCTATGTCATTAATTTCAGCTCTTATCTTTACTATGTTCTTCCTTCTACTTCCTCAGGGCTTTTTTTGCTGTTCACTTTCTAATTCCTTTAGTTGTTGTTTAGATGCTTTAGTAGAGCTTTATCTTGTGTTTTGAAGTATGCCTGTACTACTATGAACTTTCCTCTCAGGACTGCTTTCACTGTGTCCCATAGATTTTGGTTTGTTGTCTGTTCATTTTAGGTTTTTCCCCCAGGAAGTGTTTGATTTCTTCCTTTGTCTCATTGGTATCCATTCATTGTTTAATAACATTCTATTTAGTTTCCATGTGTTTGAATATTTTTGAGTTTTTTATAGTGTTGATTTCTAGTTTCATGATATTGTGATCTGAGGAAATGCTTGATATAATTGCAATCTTCTTGAATTTGTAGAGACTTGCTTTGTGCCCTAGCATGTGGTCTATTTTTGAGATTGTCCCATGTGCATTTGAGAAGAATGTGTATTCTGCTTTGGGATAAAATGTTCTGTAAATAAAAATTAAATCCATTAGACGTAGTGTGTCATTTAAGGTCTGTGTTTCCTTGTTGATTTTTTGTCTTGATGATCTGTCCAGTGCTAACAGTGGGGTGTTGAAGTCTCCCACTATGATTGTGTTTCTGTTGATTTCCTCTTTAAAGTCCACTAAGATTTTTTTTATGTGTTTAGATGCTTCTATAATTGGGTGCATATATATTTATAAAGGTTATTACCTACTGTTGGATTCCTCCCTTCAGTGTTTTGTAGCGACCTTCTTTTTCTCTTTTTATAGCTTTTATTTTTATTTTTTATTTATTTTTTTAAATATATCTTTATTGATTTCAGAGAGAGGAAAGGAGAGGGAGAGAGAGGGATAGAAACATTAATGATGAGAGAGTCATTGATGAGCTGCAGCCTGCAACGCGGGCATGTGCCCTGACAGGGAATCGAACCCTGATCGCCTGGATCCTAAGTCAATGCTCAACCCTTGAACCATGCCCGGCCGGGCTATAGTTTTTATTTTGAAGACTATTTTGTCAGAATTAAGTGTTGCTACTACAGCTTTTTTTTTTTTCCGTTTCCATTTGCAAAACAGAAACTTTCAGCCAGTGCAAATCTTTTGCTCTCAGGAGGGCCTCTTGTAGGCAGCATATATATGGGTCCTGTTTTCTTATCCATTCAGCTACCCTATGTCTTTTGATTGGAGAATTTATTCCTTTACATTTAAGATTACTATTGATATACAATTATTTAATGCCCTTTTCCTCCTTTACACTAATATACTTTTCTTTCAAAAATTGCTTTTTTGCCTTAAACCAGTCCTTTTAGCATTTCTTGCAATGCTTGTTTGGTGGTATTGAACTCCTTTAGTCTTCTTTTGTCTGGGAAACTATTTCACCTTCAATTTTAAGTGATAGCTTTGCTGGATAAAGCAGTCTTAGATGTAGGTTCTTGCTTTTCATTACACTGAGAACTTCATGCCACTCCCTTCAGGCTTGAAGTATTTCTGTTGAGAAATCTGCTGTCAGTCTTATGGGGGTCCTCTTGTAGGTCACTGTCTCTCTCTTGCAGTCCTTAATATTCTATCTTTGTCCTTAACATTTGCCAGTTTAAATATGATGTGTCTTGGAGTGGGTCTTTTTGAGTTCCACTTGTTAGGAATGCTCTGTGTTTCCTGAATGTGTGTTACTTTCTCCTTCACCAGTTTAGTGAAGTTTTTTGTCAATATTTCCTCCACCAATTTCTCAATCCCTTGATCACTTTCCTCACACTCTGCAACTCCTATGATGTGAATGTTCTTTTACTTGGTGTCGTTCCTAAGATTCCTTAGACTGTCCTCATCCTTTTTAAGTGTTTTTTCTTTATGCTGCTCTGAGTGGGGTTTTTTTACCTTACCTTCTAAATTACTTATTCTATCTTCAGTTTCACTGAGCCTGATTTTAATTCCTCCAGCATATTCTTTATACCTGATATAGTATTCTCCATTTATGCCTGGTTCTTATTTATGGTATCTGGCACTTTTTTTCGTGTTTTCACTAAGTTCTTGGGTCTTTCCATGATGTTTGTTGTTGTCTACATTAATTTCCTTGAACATCTCTATAACCATTACTCTGAACTTTATTTCTGATAACTTGATAACTGCATCTCATCAAAGTCTTGTTTTGATTTTTATTTTACTTTAGTTTAAGGGTTGTTTCTTTGCCTCCCCATTATAGTGACTTTTAGTGTTTTTATCTGTTTATTAGGTATATTTGCTGTCTCATAGTGCTGTTGGGTGGGATTTTGTAGTGTATGTCCAGTGGAGCCCAGAGGTGTATTTTCCTTATATTTCTGAGCTATTTGCTCTAGGCATGTTCTTTTTGAGGAGTCCCTTTTGTGGGTTCTTTAGGCTGTCCTTTCATGATTGGGTCTAGATTGTTTTTGACCTGTTATTGAGAGGACACTTCTCTCAGGTTAGATATCTCTGTGGCTCAGCCCCAACTATGTCCTGTGAGCTGTTGTACAGGTGCTGTCAAGGCAAAACAAAACACAACTTAACTGTCAGGAAACAAGCAGTATCTTACAAAATATCCTGACAATCACAATGAAAACATCTCAAGGGAAAGAGAACTGGGAGAGTGAAGGGAGAACACAAATGCCAAAGGAAAAAAAAAAGAGAGAGAGAGGAAAAATGATATTATTGCTAATAGTAAAAAAATATAAAAAAATATTTATGAAATAAAATAAAAAGTAAATAATAGAGAAGCTGCTGTGAGATAAAATAGGTAGAGAAAAAATTATGACAGAAGGGTGAACAAAAACTTAAGAGTAGAGAATAGGAATAGGAAAATAGTTACAAAATAAAAAAAATAAAAATAAAGAGACAAACAGAAGCAAACAAACAGACAAAAAGACTGGAAGATAGAGAATAAAAGGGAAGAAAAGGACAAGAAAGAAAAAAATGTTATGACAATGGAACAAGAAGAGAGAGACAGCTAAAGAAAGTGCAGGGAGAGAGTCCAATAAGAAATATGGGGGAAACAATACAAACAATCAGTAAACTTATTGGTCATAATTGTAATATCCCAGCAATTAAGCAGAGAATATAAAGAAAATCTTGCTAATAGAACAAAACAAAACAAAAAAGGGCAATAATAAAAGAAAAAAAGCAAAGTAGAACAATTTTTTTTTTAAATATATTAAAATTAAAAAAATTAAAAAGTAATTTTTTTCTTTTCTCTCTTTTTTCTGAAAAAAAAAAAAAAAGTGAATTAATTGGCTGAGTTTCGTCTGGGCACCATATGTTGTCTGAGGCTCACTGTTTTGTATGCTGATTTCATTTCTCCTAGGAGGTACTTGTGTATCAGCAAATGTCAGCAGCTATCTAGGTTTGGCTGTGGTGTTCTTAGGGAGTTGGCTGATTTCAGGCTCCCTGTGGACAACTTCCACTTGTCAGCTATTTTGCCTCCCCCTTGTGCTTGCCTGGTCTTCCTCCAGAGTCTTCTGAAGAGTCTTCAGTGTGCAGGCTGGCTAGTGTAGCTTGGGATATTGCTTCCCTTAGTGCTTTTGTTGTTAGGCACTAACTGTGGGGAGGTTAGTGTCTGCTTCAAAGCCAGCTCCTCAGTCTCTATCCTATCCTCCAATTCTAGTTCCCCATACAATGGCCTGCTGCAAGTTCAGATTGACTTCAGTCTTTTGCCTTTTCTGTATTGGCAGTTTCAGCATCCTGGGCTCAGTGGGTTTGATTTAAAAAAATTCTAATGAGTACTTTGCCTGCCCAGCCCCCACAGGGATTTTGGGCTTTGCCTCCAGTTCCCAAACAATAGTCCCTGAGAGTCTTATTTTTGTAATGTTCTTCTGTGAGCTATTTTCTCTTCCCCTTCAGGACTGTGCCCTGTAGGGGTATCTGGGGCTTCAGTGAGTTGAACCAGCCCCTTTCCTGCAGGAGAGGTAGGTTTGTTACACCTCTACTTTCCCACATCTGCTTGGCTGATCTCACTGGGCACTTATTTTGAACTCTTCACTATGCAGACATAAATATCAGCTTTTCCTGGTCTGTCTGCCCAGTGCAAGACAGGAAAATGGATGCCTGTTCAGCAATCAAAATCTCAAAAATGCACAAAGCAACACATAGGCAAAGAATCTTCACTGCGAGGTCCTGTTGCCCCAGCATCTAAGAACCAAGCAAGAGTCACAAAGTCAGCCCCACCGTAATCCCCTGCACAGCTGATATCAGTAAAACTGGGGCAGCTTCTTGCATGCATCCTGGCTCCCCTCAAAGTAGGTCAAAAATCCATAATTTACTGCACCAGCCAATCTGGCAGCTGGAAACCAGTACTGCCCCACTGGCAACTCTGGTGGCTGGTGATAGGATCTTCCCCTCTGGTGTCTCCAGTCCCTCTGTGGTGGTGGGAGGGCTCCTTTCTTCTTCCCCACACCACACAGTTCAAACACTTTCTGGAGTTCTACACAATGCCTTACAGGACAGCAGAGGGTCACTGTAGGTGGCTGCTCAGTGCAACCATCTGTTCCCTTTATATTGGGAAGTCACACACTGTGGAACAGCCTTTCCCATGGTTAATGCCTATGGTGAAAGTCTCCTGTCCCTTCTGCCACCATTAGCTACATTGTTTCACTGGGAAGGAACTATCCCCTCCTCACAGACACAATTTTCCCCTGGCTCCCTCTGCCTGCCCTGCACAGGCTCTCCTTCCCTCCTCTTCCTTTCTGGGTGTAAGACCTCAGCTTTTGGATGGTAGTCCATGGTCTCAAGGGAAGGGAGCTTTACAGCCTGTAAATCTTGGGCCTTGGAATACAGCACTGGCTTAAGGGGGTCTCCTCCTTTCTATGGACCCTCTCTCTTTTCAGGCTTTATGATGTGTCACCAGGACTCCATACTCAAAATATGTCCACTCAGTTATATTTCTCTAGTTTTTCCAAGCTGTTCACACAATATTTCAGGGGTATAACTAGTACATGGCTGGGAGCAAGGGTGATCTGCTTCTTGTCAGAGTGCTGCCATCTTCCTCACCCCCTGTTTTAATCATTTTATATCACAGTAAAACTATAGACACTTAATGAGGTTTTTAATTTAAATTCAATAGAAATAGCACTGGTTTTATGATGCAGGAAAATCTTTGTCTTATTTATGTCCTTAGATAAATAAGAAATTTTTATATAGTTCTTAGTCTCCCATTTTTAAAATGCAACATTTCTTCTATGTTTTGGGATGTTATAACGATTCAGTAACATAATCAATGTGGAAATGCAACAAAATACACTATAATTAAAATGTAGTTATATTTTGGTGAGGTAGTACCAAAGGAGCTAGGGGAATAAGCTAAATATAAAGTTCTTCTTTCCACTAAAAGTGTATCCAAAGCATTAAAATTTGAAATTAAAAAACTGATCATTTCAACTTCAACTTTTTTCTGTTTAAAAATTTTTCCTTTTTTTCTTTTTCATCTTTATCTTTATTGTTGAAAATATTAGAGATTTTTCTCCCATTGATCCCCTCCACCCCACATCCACCACATCCCCAGGCCTTCCCCAGACGAATGCCATTGTCCATGAGTTATGCTTATAAATATATGTTCTTTAATTAATCTCTCCCTACCCATCTCATCATCCTCATCTTCCCTCTGAGGTCCCTCAGTATGTTCCATGCTTCTTTGTCTCTGGATCCCTTTTGTTCATCAGTTTATTTTGCTTCTTACATTCCATATATAAGTGAGATCCTGCGGTACTTGTCTTTCTCTGACTGGCTTATTTCACTTAGTATAATACTTTTTAGTTCCCTCCATGCTGTGCCAAAGGATAAAATACCCTTCTTTTTTACAGATGCATAGTATTCCATGTTGTAAGTGTGCCACAGCTTTTCTTTTCACTTATCTACTGATGGGCACTTGGGCTGTTTCCAGATCTTAGCTATTATAAATTGCACTGCTATGAACATATGGGTGCATAAGTTCTTTCTGATTGGTGTTTCAGGTTTCTTTGGATATATTCTTAGAAGTGAGATCACTGGGTCAAATGGCAAGTCAATTTTTAATTTTTTGAGGAAACTCCATACTGCTTTCCATACTGCTTTCCAGACTGGCTGAACCAGTCTGCATTCCAGTAGCAGTGTACTATGGTGCCCTTTTCTCCACACTCTTGCCAGCACTTGAAATTTATTGATTTTTTTAATGGTAACCATTCTGACAGGTGTGAAGTGAAACCTCATTGTGGTTTTAATTTGCATCTCTGATGATTAGAGACTTAGAGCATTTTTATATGTCTCTTAGCTAACTGTATGTCCTCTTCGCAGAAGGGTTTACTTAGATCCTTTGCCCATTTTTTCATTGTACAGTTTGTCGTCCTTTTGCTAAGTTGTATGTGTTCCTTATATATTTTGGATATTAACCCTTTATCAGAGGTGTCATTGGCAAATATGTTCTCACATAAAATGGTCTCCTTTTTTGTTTTGTTGATGGTTTCTTTTGCTGTGCAGAAGCATTTTATTATGATCTAGTCACACTTGTTTATTTTCTCCTTTGTTTCTCTTGCCCTGTGAGATGTATCAACAAACATATTACTACAAGAGACTTCAAAGAATTTACTGCTTATGTATTCTTCTAGGATTTTTATGGTTTCACATCTTACATTTAAATCTTTTATCCATTTTGAGTTTATTCTTGTGTATGGTGTAAGTTGGTGATCTAATTTCATTTTTTTTGCATGTACCTGTCCAATTTTCCCAACATCATTTATTGAAGATGTTGTCTTTACTCCATTGGATGTTCTTGCCTCCTTTGTCAAATATTAATTGACCATAATGGTGTAGGCCATTTTCTGGGTTCTCTGTTCTGTTCCAATGATCTATATTTCTGTTCTTGTACCAATACAAAGGCTGTTTTGATTACAATAGCTTTGTACTATATTTTCATATCCAGTATTGTGATCCCTCCTACTTTGTTATTCTTTCTCAAGATACCCATGGCTATTTGGGGCCTTTTTTGGTTCCATATAAGTTTTTGAAGTATTTGTTCTAGATCTGCAAAATATGCTGTTGGTTTTAATAAGGATTACATTGAATCTATACATTGTTTTGGGTAGTATGGACATTTTAATGATGTTAATTCTTCCTGTCCATGGACATAGTTTGTTTTTATATTTCTTTATGTCTTTCTCTATTTCTTTTTTTCAGTTTCCTGTAGTTTTCCAAGTACAGGTTTTTTCCATCTTTGGTTAAGTTTATTTTTAGGTATCTTATTTTTTTTAGTTGCAATGGTAAATGGTACTGTTTTTTGAGTTTCTCTTTCTTAGAGTTAATTATTGGTGCATAAAAATGTCATTGATTTTAGGGTGTTAATTTTGTATCCTTTTGTCTTTCTTAATTCACTTATTAAATCTAGTGTGTTTTTGGTGGAGTCTTTAGAATTTTCTATGTGAAATATCATGTCATTTGGAAATAATCACACTTTTGTTTCCTACTTTCTAATTTGGATGCCTTTTATGTTTTCTTCTTGTATGATTGGTGTGTCTAGGACTTCCAGTGCTCTGTTGAATAGGAGTGGTGAAAGTGAACACACTTATCTTGTTCCTGTTCTTAGGGGGAAATGATTTTAGTTTTTGCCCATTTAGTATGATGTTGGTTGCTAGTTTGTCATATATGGCCTTTATAACATTGTGGTATGATTCCTCTATTCCTACTTTGCTGAGAGTTTTTATCAAAAATGGGCGTTGGATTTTATCAAATGCTTTTTCTGCATCTATTGATATGATCATGTGATTTTTGTCTTTTAATTTGTGTATATAATATATCACATTTATTGATTTGTGAATATTATACCAGCCTTCCATCCCTGGAATACATCCCACTTGGTCATGGGGCGTGGTCTTTTTAATATATTGCTGGATCCAATTTGCTAATATTTTGATGAGGATTTTAGTATTTATGTTCATCAGGCATACTGGCCTGTAATTCTCTTTCTTTGTAGTGTCTTTTTCTGGTTTTTGAATTAGGCTAATGTTGGCCGTGTAAAAAGACCTTGGCAGTGTTCCTTACTCTTGGATTTTTTGGAATAGTTTGAGGAGGATAGGTGTTAATTCTTTTTTGGATGTTTGGTAAAACTCCCCTTTGAAGCCATCCAGGCCAGGGCTCTTGCGTGCTGGAAGCCCTTTGATTATTCCTTCAACTTCATCAGTTATCCACCTATTCAGGCTTTCTGACTCTTCCTGATTGAGTTTTGTAAGGCTGTATTTTTCTAGGAATTTATCCTTTTCATCCAGGTTGTCCAGCTTGGTGGAGTATAGTAGTTTATCATATTTTCTTATAATCTTTTGTATTTCTCTTGGGTCAGTTAGGTCACTTCTTTAGTTTCTGATTTTGCTTATTTGGGTCCTCCTTCTTTGTTCTTGATGAGTTTGGCTAAATGTTCATCAATCTTGTTTATCTTTTCAAAGAACCAGCTCTTGGTTTCATTGATCTTTTGTGTGTGTGTTTTGTTTTATTTTTTTTTAGTTTCTATGTCATTTATTTCTGCTCTGATCATTATTATTTCCTTCCTTCTACATACTCTGGGCTTTCCTTGTATTTCTCTTTCTAATTTTTAAGTTTTAGGTTTAGAGAATCTATTAGAAGTTTTTCTTGTTTTTTGAGGTAGGGTTGTAGTCCTGTGAACTTCCCTCTCAGGACTGCTTTAATTGTGTTTCGTAGATTTAGAGTTGTGTGTTCATTTTCATTTGTTTCCAGGGAATTTATTTCATTTTTTATCTCTTTGGTAATCCATTCATTGTTTAAAAACATGCTATTTAGCCTGCTTGTGTTCGAAAGTTTTAGTATTTTTATTGGGGTTGATTTCTTATTTCATGCCTTTGTGGCCTGAGAAGATGCTTGATATGATTTCAATCTTCTTAACCCTGTAGAGACTTATTTTGTGTCCTGATATGTGGTCTATCTTTGAGAATGTCTCATATGCACTTGAGAAAAATATATATTCTCAAGCTTTGAGGTGGAATGTTCTGTAAATGTCAATTAAATTCATCTGATCTATTGTGTCATTTCGGGTCACTGTTTCCTTGTTGATTTTTTGTCTGGAAGATCTATCCAGTGAAGTCAGTGAGGTGTTAAAATCCCCTAGTATGAGTGTATTGCTGTCAATCTCTCCCTTAAAGTTCTCTACAAGTTTTTAAATAAATTTAGGTGCTCCTATGTTGGGTGTATATGTTTATCAGAGTTATATTCTCTTGTTGGATTGAACTCTTTAGTATTATGTAATCACCTTTCTTGTCTCTCCTTATTTTCTTCATTTGGAAGTCTATTTTGTCTGATATGAGTATTGCTACCAAAGATTTTTGTTCATTTCCATTTGCATGGAAGTTTTTTTGTTTTTTTGTTTGTTTGTTTGTTTGTTTGTTTGTTTGTTTACCATCTCTTCACTCTCATCTTGTGTGTGTCTTTTGTTCTGAGGTGGGTCTCTGGTAGACAGTGTAGATTTGGGTTATGTTTTCTTATCCATTCATCCACCTTTTGTGTTTTTATTGTGCATTTAATTCACTTCCATTTAAGGTTATTACCTAGAGACACTTAACTACTGCCATTTTATTTTTTTATGCCTATGTTTCTCATTTTCTCTATTTCTACTTCTAATTACAGCAGTTCTTTTAACATATCCTGTAATGCTGGTTTTGTGGTAATAAACTCCTTTAGCCTTTTTTTCCTCTGGAAATATCTTTATTTCACCATCTATCTTGAATGATAATCTTTCTGGATAGAGTAGTCATGGTTTCAGATCCTTGTTTGACATTACCTTGAATATTTCATGCCATTCCCTTCTAGCCTGTAGAGTTTCTGATGAGAAGTCAGCTGATAGCCTTAAGGGGGCTCATATGTACTTAAAAGATTGCTTTTCTCTATCTTCCTTTAAGATTTTTTCTTTGTCTTGAATTCTTGTGGTTATAATTATGATGTGTCTGGGGCTGAACCTCTTTGGATTCTTCTTTCTTGGGACTCTCTGTGCCTCCTGAACTTGTGTGGCTTTTTCCTTGACCAGGTTAGGGAACTTTTCTGCCATTATTTTATCAAGCAGGTTCTCTTAATCTTGCTTACTTTCAGCCTCCTCTGGCACTCCTAAAATGTGAATATTGTTATGTTTCATTTTGTCCCACAGCTCCCTTAGTCTGTCTTACTTTTTGAAAATTGTTTTTTCTTTTTGGGACTCTGATTAAGGGATTTTTTTTTCTACCCTGCCTTCTATTCACTGTTCTGATCTTTAGCTTCCTGTGGTCTGCTGTTTATTACTTCCAATGTATTCTTTATTTCTGCTCTGTCATTCTAAATTTTCTTCATAGTTTCTATATCGTTTTTCATGCTGTTGAGTATTCTTACAATCAGTATTCTGAACTCTATATCTGATAGATTGCTTATCTCGATTTCATTTAGCTCTTTTTCTGGAAACTTCTCTTATTCTTTTATTTGAGGCTTTTTTTTTAATCTCCCAATTTTGGCTACTTTTAGGGTTTGTTTCTAACTATTACGTAGGTCTGCTAGGACTCTCAGTCTTTTTGTAAGGTCTCTGGTACAGACCAATATCAGACGCAGTTTGTGACTGGCCCTGAGTACCCTGTTTGGAGCTTTTAACAACCGTAAGCTTGAGGTCTCTTCTTCTGGAGCTGGATGCATTTGGACGAGACAAAGATGTACACCAAAGTTTGTTTTTCCAAATCCCAGGTCCTGATGCAGATCAGGGGGTCTCAAAGCACTCTAAGTTCTGCTTCTGCCTGCAGGCTGATTAATGATTTTCTTAATGAGCCTCAGGTTGTAGAAGCTCCACAGGGTGGGGTGCCTGGTTATTATCAGTCTCTAAACAAGCTGCAGTCTGTAGAACTCCTCTGGGTAGGGTGAGAGGTTTTCCAGCAGGGTGGGGCACTTGCTTCCCCCCTCAGGCAAAAACCAAAAATTGTCTGCCTTAGAAATTTGTTCTCCACAGTCTTGGTGAATGACTTGGTAGAGGAATCCAAATGAGTGCCCTCTGATCTCAATCTCCAGAGCCCACAACCCCAGACTCTCCCCGTACAGCTCCAGTCCACTCCAACCCCCTCTGCTGGAACCCAACGTGAGTGGTTGCACAAGAAACTTTCTGCGTTGGCTCTTTAAGAGGGTGCCTGAAGTTCCAGCTGCCTCTCTTTGTCAGACAGAAACCCTGCTGCTTTTCACAGCCAGATGTTATGTGGACACCTTACTCTGTTCTGGTGCTCTTGGCATGAAAGACCAGCCTGGGGTTTAGGCCCCAGGGTTTTCAGTGGAAACCCTCTGCAGCTGAGATATCCCTCTGGACCTTCAGCTGCTGCCTGTGGGAACCCAGAGAGCCCTCTTGCATCTGCACTTCCAACCGGTCTCTATGCAGTCTCCACTTTTCCTCCTTGGTTATGAGGGAGCTCTCCAGTTATTCTTCAGTTGGTTTTCAGGATGGTTTTTCCGTATTTTAGTTGTAATCCACTTTGGTCCCAGGAGAGTGTCAGTGTAGCTTCTACTCACTGCCATCTTGGATCTCTCTAGTCCACTGCCATCTTGGATCTCTCTCAAATGTTTTTTTAATTACAATTTACATTCAATATTATTCTGTATTAGTTTCAAGTGCATAGCATAGTGGTTAGACAATCACTTTGATTAGTTTCCTTAGTCATTTAATATCTTAGTCTTTCCTATTTGCACAAATATAGGAGCAGCCCCTACCAGATTAAAAATACATCTCAGTAGTTTCCTATTGGGTGGTAATGTATCGGAATAGAAACAGTACTGGATAGGAATAGAGTTACCTAAATTCTAGTTGTTGCTCAATTGTTAATTTGGATAGAGTATGTGTGTGTATGTGTGCACCCGTTTTCTCCAGGGGCAGCTGATTTACAGGTAGAAAGAAAAAGTCTCAATGAAGCCAACTGAGATCAAGACACCAAACAGAAATGAGCCAGAAACACGAGGTTAGTCAAGAGTAAATCCCCACCAAACCAAAATCCAGTATATCTTATTTACACTTAAAATTTGTTTTTTTTCTGTTTTTAGCAGGTAGCAAATGCAAAATCAGAAAGAAATTTGGAAATCCATTTTTTATACAATATCTGTTTTTCACTGCTTACTATTTTCCAAGAAACACTTAAAAGAGAGATCGTAGACCAGATTCTTCTTGAGACCTCGTGAAAGCTCCAGCTGACTTTGATTTACAATTCACAAGCAGCTTTTTTCTGCTCCCAGAACGTTTTTGAATGTTTTGGGAAGTTTCTGATAGTTAATTATCTGTGTAGATATATGAATAACTATTAAAATCATTCAAAATAAGAAGGGTAAGAAGGGTAAAATCATTCAAAAGGAAAAAGAGACTAGAAAAATAGACTTTCTCCTTTTTATACAGCAACAACTAATATTCTCTATTTGAAACAGCTATTTCTTTCTTGTTATGAAATATAAAAATGTGCCATACGAAATATTTAGAAATAGCAACTAAAATGTTGCAATGAAATGTAACTGAGCGTATTCTTAAAAACAAAGTTGGTTTTATTATTTAAGTTGTTTCATAGAAGTAGAATATTAATTACAATTTCTTGGTGCATTTTGTTGTCCATAACAACCTGTGAATATCTATGTTGAAGCAAATAGAGTACAAATTGCTGTGACATATGAGTAAACATCTAATCATATGCTGTTTATTGGTTAACTCCAATCACTCATAATATTGTTCATGTAACAATAAAGGCTTTACCTTATGCTTTGCCCCCAAGCCAATACATTGTTTTGATATAAAGATAATTCTATTAGTTCATTGTTCTCAACTGATTCTTATAATTCTAAGAATTTGCTGCTTTGTTAGAACATACCTGAAAACTTTGTTTGCTGATATTTATTCTAATTAGGAAGTATATCATTAGCAGGGCTAATCTTAGGTATAAGCAATTCAAACTATTTAACAAGTTTCATATTACTCCTCCCCAATCCCAGCTTCAGATTTCTTTCTTTGGTTTATCATGTGTATCACATCCTTGTTTATTTTACTTTTGTCACTATGTTTCAGTAACATTGGAAATGTTGTAGAGAGGTCAACATACTTGACTCATGTCAGGGTACATTGTGTCTTAAAGTTTATTTGTAGTCTATCTTTCCCTTTTCAATTGAATAAACTTAAGGGGAGTCCATCCAATAATTTCTGCCTCAGAAAAGGACTTTTCTTAAAAGTTTATTTGTCCTCTACCTCTTTACTATCATATAAAAAAAAATATCTTATGGCAACAATAATAGAAGCCATTTGAAAGGGAAACTGGAGAATAAATGGCACTTAGACTTTGTGTTGTAGGAATTGTCTTCTTAATAGCACTTTATTATTATTTTTTTATTGGTTAGCTGCCAAGAGATTTCAATGTGGTAGATCCCATTTCCAGCCCTGGTGTTTGAGTCTAAGCCAGTTAGAGTAATCATATTACATCAAATACTGAGATTAAATTATATTAAATACTAGGTATCCAATAAGCATAAAGCTGATGACTTCCATTGTTCAAGGAAAGCTCTCCCTCTCTCTCCCTCTTTCTCTTCCCCTCTCTCTCTTTCTTAAAATGAGATAGTATTTAACCCTGGACCAATACTGAGAGCTGCAGCATAGAATGAAGAAAATAGACTAATAGATTGGGTCCTTAAATATCTCATTAATTTTTAGCATGTCTGCCTTATTCTTAGACTTTCCAAATATGTTAACCTATAAATTATTATATTTTAAGCAAGTTTGAATTGAGTCATTTGCAACTCAAAGCTACCTAACTGCTACATCTTGCATTTTAAAAGCCTATTCTTAAGAATTTTACTTATTTTCAAGGCAGTCAGACTGCTGCTAACAATGCATATGTTAACATGATTCTATCTTAGACTCAAGAAAATTGGAAATCCTTAACTGAGTTTAGGTGTGCTTTTAATGTGAACAAATATTCTGACTATAATATATAAAAATATATTACTGAGAGCATGACAACTGTTTCAAGATTCAAGATTCTCAGGAAAATAAAAACAAAACAAAACACTGAATAATGGATTTGCCATTGATATCTCAGATCACCCTTATCACTCATAATATTCCAACTGGGATGATATCTTAGATAACATGGTAGAAACCCTTTATATACAAAGGTCATTCAAAAGCTCTCCCATAGTACCTCTTTACAATAAAAAAGTTACATGAATAATGGACTAATATAAGGCTTAAAGTTACTTTATTTTACATTCAAATGTTAAACCAAGGCCCTGGTCATTGTGGCTCAGTTGGTTGGGTGTCGTCCTGTGGACCAAAAGGTTGCCAGCTCATTTTCTGATCAGGCCACATGTCCAGGTTGTGGGCTCGATTCCCAGTAAGGGGTGTGTAGGAGGCAACTGATCAATATTTCACTCTCACATTAATGTTTCTCTCTCTTACTCTCCCTTCCTCTCTCTCTCAAGATCAATTTAAAAAGTTAAACTAGGTATTTCAGTGATTTGGAGTTATTTTCTTCAGAGGGATGCATCACTTTGTGAGATCATGGTTTTCAAAATCTATCTAAACACATGCCAGGAATTGTTAGAATTAACATCATCAGATCAACAAATAATGTTTATCTCCATGATGTTAACATCCAGAAGTTGTAGCTTACTCAGAGATTCCAGAGCCAATCTTTTCGAGACAATATAGTATTTGAAAA
Organism: Miniopterus schreibersii; assembly: GCF_964146895.1. NCBI lineage: Eukaryota > Metazoa > Chordata > Mammalia > Chiroptera > Miniopteridae > Miniopterus > Miniopterus schreibersii. Next base: position 49,016,066 of record NC_138104.1, read on the forward strand.
ATAACTTATAAATGATGATATAAAGAGAAAAATGAAAAGTAAAACTGTGGAGTCTCCAAGTACACTGAGAGTGAACAAATTAAGAAACAACCATTGTTCAAGCTCTACATGCAATGGGCTAGAATAATAACTCTATTCTCTGTGTTTCCATAGCACTTTGTTCATTTCACAGATAAAGCTGTGGTATTTATTATTATATTTTGAAACTCTCATACACAATAACAAATAGTTTTATAACAAGAAAATCAACAACACTTTAGAGGCTGTCTGAAGTGGTATGTTAATAGCAGTGTTGATATGGTGGACTAAGCAAGAGTAATTGAAATTTTGATGTAACATTTCCCATTTTCTACATAGATTCCTGGTGAATTGAAATGATGTAGTGATTTATAAAGTATTTGGTCTCAGTTTTAACCATGATGAAATCAGTATCCTCATCCAATATCATGAGTTAGCAAAAAATATTGATGATAAGAATTTATAAGTAACTTCATTAGGATCAGAAATCAAAACCATGAAGTAAAACTGAGCTGGTAACTTAAATGTACACCTATATATTGAAAATGGATCTTTCACAAAGTGACAGATATATTTTACCAATAATTTCAGTTTTATTCCAGATTAGTTTTGTTGAGCTGTCCACATGGATGGTGGCTTCTCCCTTGAGAGAGTATAAGACATATCACTTTTCCTTTCCCAGTAATTGAAGGAAGAACTCAAAGGTAATTTAATTAATTCAACCAGCATTTATTGAGGATTAATTTGTGCTTATGCACCAGAAACTTTACTAGTGTTATAGGAGATTAAGATGCTCATATATTTTAAAATTAACAAAAAACCTTCTTGTTTGTAGACTAAATCTGATATCAAATTATTTGTACATATATGATATGAAATTCAAATTCCATCTCTGCCTTGACCTTTTACAGTGTGCTCAACAATTATATTTGTTTACAATCTTTTAGCTTTGTTCCTCAGCCTGGAAAATTACTACTACTTTGAGAATGTTGCCTTATTTGTTAAGTGTTCCCCAAATATTCTAGTCACTGTTTATGGGTGATCCTAATACAGAGACCCAGAAAATATTGTTAGTTGTTGAGCATTCTAAATTTATGAGTTTAGTACTTGCCATTTAAAATTTTAGGGCTTCCCGAACATTCTACTGAGAATATGTTTCCCAAAAATTACAATAAGATATTATGTGTTGATTGCTTAATAACGAGATTTTGCAGAGAAAGAATGCCAAGGCAAAGTTCATGAATCATGACATTTAATCAATACTTTGGAAATTTAATTGAAAAATGAAAAATATGACATCAGAATTTCAAAACACCTTGCTAACCAAACAATATTAATAATACTGTTTTTACACGATTTATTCAGTCTCAAAATAAGATGTTCCTTTTAATTAGAAAATCATTAGCCATTTCTTGTATATTCATAAAACAGATAATCTTTTTTGAGACTGTCTTAATTTTATAATAACAGTAATGTTAATATGATGGGCTAAACAAGGCATGATTAATATCCTGAAGTCAAAGTTTTCCATTTTCAATTAGATGCCTGTTATATAGTAATAATCCTGTAATATATAAACATTTTAGCAATAGATTTAGACCATAATCAAGAAAGTAATGAAAAATAATTAACTAATGATATGTGCAAAAACATAGATTCATTTTGTAGATATCATTACAAGTATAAGAAGTCAGGAACAAAAGACTATATACTATATGATTCCATATATATAATTAATTTTGAGAGAAAAAACAAATCCATGGTGGTTAATGTCAAAATATTGATTATCCGGGTATACTGACAAGGTGGAGGTATAGGGGAGTCTATAAGGAGCTGGCAGTATATTTGGGTCCTCATCTGGTTGTGTTATATGTGTGCGCACATGTGTAAACTTTCCTTGAGCTGTTAAAATCTATTTTTCTGTATGTAAGCTATACATTAAAAACATTTTTAAAAAAAGAAAAAATAACCCAGCCGGGCATGGCTCAGCGGTTTAGCGTCGACCTAGGATCCAGGCGATCGGGGATCAATTCCTGGTCAGGGCATATGCCCAGGTTGGGGGCTCGATCCCTAGTCGGGGATGTGCAGGAGGCAGCCAATCAATGACTCTCTCATCATTGATGTTTCTATCTCTTTCTCCCTCTCCTTTCCTTTCTCTGAAATCAATAAAGATATATTTAAAAAAAAATACTTTCTTCTTTCTAATTTAAATAACTTTTACATTTTCTTCTTGTCTGATCACTGTGGCTAGGACTTCCAGTACAATGTTGAACAAGAGTGGTGAAAGTGGACACCCCCATCTTGTTCCTGTTCTTAGGGGAAATGGTTTTAGTTTTTGTCAGTTGTGTATGATGTTGGCAGTGGGTTTGTCATAAATGGCTTTTATGACATTGAGGTATTATAACTCTATTTGTACTCTGTTGAGAGTTTTTATGAAAACTTTGTGCTGGACATTATCAAATGCTTTTTCTGCATCTATTGATATGGTTATATGATTTTTGTTTTTCAATTTGTTTATATGATGTATCACATTTATTGATTTGCGAATATTGTGCCAGCCTTGAATCCTTAGAATAAATTTCAATTGGTCACAGTGTATGATCTTTTTAATATATTGCTGGATCCTATTTGCTAATATTTTGTTGAGGATTTTAGCATCTATGTTCATCAGGGATATTGGCATGTAATTCTTTCCTTGTAGTGTCTTTATTTGGTATTGGAATTAAGCTAATGTTGGCCTTGTAAAAAGACCTTGGAAATGTTCCTTCTTCTTGGATTTTTTGGAATAGTTTGAGGATGGCAGGTGTAAGTTCTTCTTTGAATGTTTTGTAAAACTTCTCTGTGAAGCCATCTAGGCCAGGGCTTTTGTGTGCTGGGAGCCTTTGATTACTACTTCAACTTCATCAGCAGTTATCAGCCTATTTAGACTTTCTGACTCTTCCTGATTGAGTTTTTGCACATTGTATTTTTCTAGGAATTTGTCCATTTCATCCAGTTTGTCCAGCCTGGTGTAGAGTTATTGATAGAGTTTTATTACAATCTTTTGTATTTCTGTTCTGTCAGTTGCTACTTTATTCTTTTGTTTCTGATTTTGTTTATTTGGGTCCTCTCTCTTTGTTTCTTGATGAATCTGGCTAAGGTTTCATCAATTTTGTTTGCAGAAGGCATGATATTGTACAAAGAAAATCATAAAGACTCAACCAAAAAACTACTAGGTTTTATAAATTAATTCAGCAATGTAGCAGGATACAGAATTGACACCCAGAAAATGATCATATTTTTATACATCAATAATGTACTCTCAGAAAAAAAAACTAAAAAGAACAATCCCATTTACAAAAAAATTTAGATACTTAGAAAAAAACTTAACCAAGAAGGTAAAAGATTTGTACTAGGAAAACCATAGGACATTGCAAAAATTGATAGAGGAAGATATAAACAAGAGAAAGAATATACCATGTTCATGGATTGGAAAACATTAACATCATTAAAATGTCCATATTACCCAAAGCAATCTATAAATTCAATGCAATCCTTATTAAAATACCAACAGCATATTTCACAGATCTAAAGCAAAAACTTCAAAATTATATGGAACCAAAAAAGACCCCAAATAGCCACTGCAATCTTGAGAAAGTTGGAGGAATCACAATACCAGATATCAAGTGATACTACAAAGCCACTGCAATCAAAACAGCCTGGTACTGGCACAAAAAGAGGCATATAAATCAGTGGAACAGAACCAAGAACCCAGAAATCAACCCATGCCATTATGGTCAATTAATATTTGACAATGGAAGCAAGAACATACAATGGAGTAAAGACAGTCTGTTTAATAAATGGTGTTAGGAAAATTGGACAGGTACATGCAAAAAAATGAAACTAGACCACCAACTTATACCATACACCAAAATAAACTCAAAATGGATAAAAGACTTAAATGTAAGAGGTGAAACCATTAAAATCCGAGAAGAAAATGTAGGCAGCAAAATTTCAGATGACATCTCTAGTATTTATCTGTTTGCCAATACATCTCCTAGAGCAAGAGAAAAAAAGGAGAAAATAAACAGATGGAGCTACAACAAAATAAAAAGCTTCTGCACATCAAAAGAAACCATCAACAAAACAAAAAGGGAGCCCACTGTATGGGAGAACATATTTGCCAATGACACACCTGATCAAGGGTTAATATCTCAAATATATAAGGAACTCATACAACTTAACAAAAGGAAGATGAACATTCCAGTTAAAAAATGAGCAAAAGACCTAAATAAACATTTCTCCAAGAGGACGTACAGATGGCCAGGAGACATATGAAAAAATGCTCAAAGTCACTAATCATCAGAGATGCAAATCAAAACCACAATCAGGTATCACTATATATCTGCCAGAATGGCTACCATTAACAAATCAATGAATGACAAATGCTGGCGAGGGTGTAGAGAAAAGGGAACACTCGTACACTGCTGGTGGGAATGCAAATTGGTGCAGCCACTGTGGAAAGCAGTATGGAGTTTCCTCAAAAGATTAAAAAAGGAGTTGCCATTTGACCCAGTGATCCCACATCCAGGAATATATCCTAAGGAACCCAAATCACCAATCAGAAATAACTTATGCACCTCTATGTTCATAGCAGCACAATTTACAATAGCTAAGATATGGAAACAGCCCAAAATGCCCATCAGTTGAAGAGTGGATAAAAAAGCTGTGGTATATTTACACTGTGGAATACTATGCAGCTATAAAAATGAAGGATCTCTTATCCTTTCGGACAATACAGAGGGAACTGGAGAGTATTATGCTAAGTAAAATAAGCCAGTCAGAGAAAGACAAGTACCACATGATCTCATTTATATGTAGAATGTAATAAACAAAATAAATTGATAAATAAAAATAGATCCAGAGACACAGAAGCATGGAAGAGACTGAGGGATCTCAGGGGAAGGTGGGGATGGAGGACTGGGTGGCGAGAGATTAATCAAAGAACTTATATATTTATAAGCATAACCCATGGACATAGACTTTGGTATGCGGAAGGTCTGGGGGTGGGATGGATGTGGGATGGAGGGTATCAATGAGGGAAAAAAGGGGAAATCTATAATACTTTCAACAATAAAGATAAAAATTAAAAATTAAAGAAATAAAATATATAAAAACTAAAAACTATTTACTAGGAGTAAAGTAGTAAAGTGGGTGGTATGTATGCTAAAGTGTGTTGTACAGTGTATTTCTTATTTTGGGGGTCATTTTAGTAACATACTGCAATGGTTTATGTTAGGATCAACTCCTCAGCTATTCTTAAAGATCTATTTGTCTTAGTTTATTGGTATTCCAAGACATTAGTTTCAAAATCTTTGTGAGATTAAACCTAAATAATACTATCCATGGTTTACTGCAGTTTCACTCAAATTGAATTTTGTAACACAGAGAGGCATTTTAAGATATTATAAAGAACACTGAGGTGGTTATTACCTCTTAGTTTCAAGTTTTAAAAGATTTATTATTTATTAATATTTTTAAAATTGATTTTAGAGGCAGGAAGGGAAGGAGGGAGCACAGGAGAGAAACATCAATGTTAGAGAGATTGATTGGTTTCCTTTCTCACATTCCCTGACCTTGAATCAAACTGTCCACTTTCTGGTGCACAGGACCACACTCCTACCAACTGAGCTACACTAACCAGGGCTTATATATTAATCTTTGGATTAGTCAACATGAACAAGGAAAGAGAAGTCAAATGACCTTAGAGATTTTTTCAGTCAAGACTTTCTTGATTAACCATACTAAGCTTTATGGAATTTGAAGTATAGAAATCTGAGGGATTGGGATCTGCATATTCTGATACTTCTCAGCAAAATAATTTAGAAAGGAACAGGAAAAATTTCAACTTTGGATTAATCATATTAGCTAAGGTAAAAATTGACAATAGTTGACTAAACAATAGTAAAGAAAAATTACCCTCCTTTTTATTATGGTTCTTTGAAGAATTGTTAAGCCCTGGTCACTGGAAAGGGCTAGGCCAAAAGGGACCAGAAATAAAGAAATTATTGTGTACCTCTTTTTGTGTGTATGTTTATATAAATCATAGTTTGAAATAATTATTTTAGGTTGTGTTATTTAAGCCTCATCTCTGTATTAAGCATGACAGTTGAGAGTTGACTATATCTTCTTGATGTATGTCATAATTTTTCAATGCATAAAGTATCCTCTCCTTTTATACTGACTTATTCAAATTTACCCTCCTCCATATTTCTAGCTGTATTAAGATCTCTTTGAAGTTGGAGAACAGTCACAAAGCAAGATGAAAATCTGGCCGTCTGTTTACATATGACAACTTCTGTTTTATAGTGTTCTTGTGATCTTTTGCACAGAATTTAAAGATCCAAAGAAAAGCAAGTAAGTAGCATTATACCAACTTGACCATGAATTGTAATATACATCAAGAACTCTGGAGGTGGGATTAGGGAGTTTTGTCTGGTATTGGAAAAAATGAAACATAAGTGAATGTGTTGGCAATGAGAGAGTGTCACAGTTCATTTACTGTTTTGTTCTAAACAGAGATCCTTGAATTAAACATTCTCATATACTCTTCATATAAAAAGGATTACTGATACTTCATAGCAAATCCAAAGAAGTTGTCATTGTATTCAGTCTTGTTAAAGTAAAGCAGTCATCTTGAAACAGAGAGTGTTTAAAATTGCATTTATAACAAACCAAGTGGGCACACCTAGACAAAACAAGAGATGGTTTAGTTGTTCCAGGGAATTTTTTATTCATTTGAAAATTGACTTTCTAAAAATATATTAAAATAGTTCACAAATTTCTGTATATGAGTATTACTATATTGTATTATATTGTTTTCAGTATTATTAAATGTGTCATTACATCATTGCTGCCAATCTTTCTATACCAGATAGAAATAAACAGCAAGTATTGGTCAGTCTCAGCAATAAACTATAGTGGCAGCAAATTTAATCTGTTGTTAATTAGCCTTGTGGAAAACTAAATCAAGCATCAAAAACCATAGATTATTTTAAGCTTCTTCTAGCATAAACAGAAAGCCTTGAGGGTGCATAACATGTTATTTTTGTTGACAGTCTTCCACTTTTTGACCAATTGATTTCATGTTTCTGATAGGCTCTGTCTTGATTGCCCTTAGCTCTGTTTTCTCTTGGCTTCAAAGCAGCAGTCTGTTAATCCTTCCTATTTTTGTGTATTTAAGCAGGATTACAAACTTCAAGTACATTGTAAAATGAACCTGTATACAATCTTTCAAAACCACTTAAGTGACCTAGTGATGGAAATACCAGCCTTGTAAGTAAATACAGAACATTAAGGAAATCATTCCAAGTGTTTATTTATAAGCCATTTTTAATTACTAACCAAGAATGAATGAAAGCTCTGGAAAATGTAAAATGGCAGAGCCTTTTGCATTAAATTACCATTTACTCACAACAAGAAATGGATAATACTGATTTTCTTAAGTTTGTTCTCATTTCACTGAAAAGAAAATAAAGACTTTTAAAGTCCAGAAACTTTAGTACACATGTAAAAGAATACATCATTACAAAAGCCAAGCAGTTATGAGCAATGGTCATATTCCATTGCAAAGGTTCTTTACAGTTTTAAGCACCAAAGTGCTGGATGATCAAGTATTAAAATTTTAAAAATTATTTGTTGTTACTAGAAATTCAAATTCAATTGACAATCTTTATTTTATGTGGCAACCCTACTCATAATAGTCTAAGTGTAAATTAAGAAAGCAATGTGATTTTATTTCAATAGCATCTGGCAATAATTAAAATGCTTGTATTCTGTATGTTTAACCTTATTTGAATTCTTAATCAAATTAGACCTAGTCAAGGAGTACCTCAGCTAATACAGTCCCCCAGGGATCATAGCTTAGAAGCAGTTTTATTGTTCCAAATCTGAGTTACAGGGTACCACAGTTAAGCACTTAGACACTATTTTGCCTACAATAACACAGTTTTCTTGTTTGCTCTGTCAAAACAATCAGGTTGTACTTTGGTATTCTTCATATACTCTGATTCATTTGGAGCCTGAAGTCATATTCTTAACTCCAGACTAGCACTTGAACCTCTTATCTAATTTTGTCAGTTCTTCCATATTTGGAGATGATTTTTTAGTTCGTAATTTTTTATTGAATTTATTTGGGTAGCATTGGTTAATAATATTTTGTAGGTTTCAGGTGTAGCAATTTTTATTTTGTCGCTTTAAAGGCTCTTTTTTTCCCCTCAGAATTCCCAAATATACTCCCTAAACTCTATTTTTTAAATTCTTTTCTTTTTACTTTAAACATTTTCTTATTTTCCAATTACAGTTGACAAGTACAATATTACATTAGTTTCAGGTATACAACCGAGTTATTAGACATTATATAACTTACAAAGTTATCACCCAGATAAATCTAGTACCTATCTGACACCATAGTTATTATAATATTATTGACTATATTCCCTATGTTGTACTTTACATCTGTGTGACTATTCTGTAACTAACAATTTGTACTTCTTAATCTCTTCACCTTTCTCTCCCATCCCCGCAACCCCCCTCCCATTTTAAAGAAAACCCTTTACATTGCTTGTAAGACAAACATCACATGATTTCACTTATATGTGGAATCTAAAAAACTTAATAAACTGATGAACATAATAGATTCAATGAAAGGAAAGCCTAGATCAGACATGAATGTCAGAGGGATGGAGGAAAGTGGATGGGTGGAGGGGGAGAGAGTAACCAAAGAATTTATATGCACATATGCACAACGCAAGGACACGGACAATTATGGGAAGAGGGACTGGGGAGGGGGAGGGGATGGGGTGGAATGGGTGATTGGGGAGAAAAAAGGACATCTGTAATATTTTAAACAAAAATAAACAGAAAAAAAGAAAAAAAGTTTTAAATTATTACAAATTCCAGACTATATGCATGTAAGTGGGTGGCTGATGTAAATAATAGTTACAGAACAAGTAATTGTGACACAAGGGTGCTTGATGAATTGTATAGATGGATATAGGTTTTATTCTCTTGAGTATGGACAAAGAAATCTGTGCTCATGGTGGCTTCTGAGGAGGCACAATCTTGATGGAACGTGGTCTTGGTTTCTGCACTCTACAAAATTGGTTTCTAGTGAAATGTTCATACATAGGCAACCATAAACAAATTTCAGCATAAGTGAATTTAATATAATTAAAAATAAATATGAAAGTGATTTGTGAAGGATCACAGATAAGTGTTTACAATTAAAACATAATAATAATAAAACAAACAACCATATGGCACTATTGATCAGATGTAGCCCTTGGTTTATAAGACTTGTGTAAATAGGTAGATATATAGATAGATATGAAATCTTGCTACAGGTGAACAATCATTTTGTAGTAGGTTAAATGCGTCTTTTGAATTAGAGGAAATTATTACAGTTTATACTCACATGTTTTGGAGTCAAAACTCAGTGTTTAAAACATGAAAAAATATTAATTAATATGTCAGAATTTTAAAATATTTCTACTATATTTATTCCCAAATTTACCACATGTCACTCTCTAGAGCAGCAATACCAAATTTTATGTTTGTGCACATGTACAGAATGATAATATTTAAACATCATATTGAGAGAGAACAGACAATACTATTCATGGTCAGAGGGACTGGTGCTAGGCTGCCCTGCCTTGCAATGACATCCTGAGGGTTGAGGGGAATATCTTGGTTCTCCTGTAACTCATATTTGGCTTGTTTCTTTTGTTTGTTTTTTAATCCTCACCTGAGGATATTTTTCTCATTGCTTTTTCAGAGAGAGAGTGGAAGGGAGGGAGAGAGAAAGAGAAAGAGAAAGAGAAAGAGAGAGAGAGGAATGTGAGAGAGACACATCGATTGGTTGCCTCCTGCATACACTCCTAAGTGGGGGTAGGGAGCCAACCCCAAATCCAAGTACCTGCCCTTGACCTAATCAAACTCACAGCCCTTCAGTGCTTGGGTGGATGCTCTAACCACTGTGTAACACCCACCAGGGCTGGCTTGCTTCTTATGAAGCTCAGCCCTAAAATTTCTACAGTTCAGAATGAATAAATCCATTTGTGATCTACATATCAACTTAAGAACTAATAAAAGTTAGATTCAATGTTAGAGAATATATCGTTTCTGCACTCAATGTATTCCTGTAAGTTCTGCTGACTTTTGCTCATATGTCAATCACATTAGTTCTATATAGATATAGATATATCTAAAAGGTATTGAAACATTTAGGTCAAAATTCCCTAGTTTACACTCTCAGTCTGCCTAGAAGGAACTTTTGCTCATAAATAAAACAGTTCCAGCCAAATTGTCCCAAATGCCAAACAAATTTGTTCTGAAGTAACAATACTTGACATCAAAAGGATGGCAGTGTTCCTGTTAAGAGGCAGAAAGATGAAATGTTAACATCCTATGTTTTGTAATTGCTTCTGATCACTTTTTTCTTTTTTCTTTTTATTATGGAAATTTTGAAACACATACAGAAGTTAAGGGCAAATCTTGTTTCATCTACACCCAACTCACATTCCACTATCACCATTATGCACTTATTTTTTTCATTAAATTTATTTTTTTCATTAAATTTATTGGACATTGGTCAATAAAATTATATAGGTTTCAAGTGTACAATTTTATGATACAACATCTGTATACTCCATTGTGTACCTACCACCCAAAGTTAAGTCTCCTTCTGTCACTATTATTTGAGCCCCTTTACCCTTTGCTACTCCCCCACTGGTACCCAATACGCTGTTGTTTGTGTCTATGAGTTTCAGTTTTATATCCCCACATATGAGTGAAATCATATGGTTCTTAACTTTTTCTGTCTGACTTATTTTGCTTATCATGATATTCTTAGGGTCCACCTATGTTGTCATCTTTTCTTATGGTTGGGTAGTATTCCATTGTATACATGTATCACATCTTCTTTATCCAATCCTCTATTGAAGGATACTGAGGTTGTCTCCATATCTTTGCCACCATGAATAATGTTGCATATATCTTTATAAATACATGTTTTTAAGTTTTTTAGGTATATACTTAGGAGAGGGAATGCTGGTTCATATGGTAGCTCTATTCTTAATTTTTTGAGGAACGTAAATACTGTTTTCCATAGTGGCTGTCCAAGGTTACATTCCCTCCAGAAGTGAATGAGGGTTACTTTTCTCCACACCCTCGCCAACATTTTCTATCACTTGTATTGTTGATAATAGCCATTCTAACAAGTGTGAGGTGGTATCTCATTGTAGTTTTGATTTTCATTTCCTTAATAGCTAGAGAAGTTGAACATCTTTTCAGACATCTGTTGGCCATTGGCATGTCTTCTTGGGAGAAGTGTCTATTCAGGGACCTTGGTCTTAGAGAGGATTTTATGAATTTGACCTCAAATACAAGGGAAGCAAAAGCAAAAATAAATAAATGTTACTATATTGAACTAAAAAGCTCTGTACAGAAAAAGAAACAGTGAAAAATAAGACAACCAACTGAATGCAAAAAAATGAAGTCAAAACCTTATCTCACCCAGCCGGGCATGGCTCAGCGGTTGAGCGTGGACCTAGGATCCAAGCGATCCGGGTTCGATTCCCAATCAGGGCACATGCCCGTGTTGCGGGCTTGGTCAATGACTCTCTCATCATTGATGTTTCTATCTCTTTCTCTCTCCTTTCCTCTCTCTGAAATCAATAAAGATATATTTTAAAAACAAAAACAAAAACAAAAAAAACCCTTATCTCATGCCACATATAAAAATAAAATATTTTCAAAGATCTAAATGTAAGAGCTAAATTTATAAAATATCAGAATCAAATTTATGGTAAATCTTCTTAACCCTGTATTTTTTAATGGATTTTTATATATGATCACAAATACACAAGCAACAAATGAAAACATGGACTTTTACATCATTTGTATATTGTATTTTGTGTTCACCTCCCAATAAAAAATAAATAAAAATAAAGTTGTACCAGTTCACTCTGTCAAAAGGAAAAATTGGACTTAAAAAAAAATTGCATCACAAGACACAATCAAGAAAGTAAAACAACCACCTGTGGAATGGGATGGGAGGAAATATTATCAAATTATATATATGATAATTTTTTAGTATCTAGACTGTATAACAAACATTTACAAGTCAACAACAAAGGAAAAAAAAAACTTAAAAAATAGACAAAAGACTAAAATAGACATTTATCCGTAGAGGACTTAAAATAGCCAATAAGCACAGGAATTAATTAGTAGGGAAGCTGCAGTGTTAACCATTAGAGAATTATCAATAAAAACCACAATGGCATACAACTTTAAATGTAATAGGGTGGCCATAATATTTTAAAAAGAAAAATAACATGTGTTGGTGAATACGAAGAGCAATTAGAGCCCTTATACATTCATGATCTGTAGGTAAAGTGTCTCAGCTGCTGTATAAAAGTCTGTGAAATTTAACATCTGTGTTTCTACCAAAATCACGGAAAACAGGTATTTGAATAGAAATTTGCACAGAGATGTTCAAAGAAACACTATTCACAATATCTGAAAAGAGGAAACCACTCAGATGTCTAGCAACTGGAGAACAGATACACAAAATGTGATATATATACAATGGAATATAAATAAAAAAATGGGTATGAATTACTAACATGTTACAACATTAATGAACCTTAAAAATATTCTAAGTGAAAAAAATCCAGATGCAAAGGCCACATATGTTTTAATTACATTTATACTAAGCATGCATAATAGTAAATACATATAGTTAGATAGAAAGCAAAATAGTGGTATACAGGGCCTGGGGAAGTAATTGTTACAGAACTTGTTTTAGAGATTATAAAATGTTTTAATAGTTGATGCAGCTGATAATTGCACACCATGGTGAATGTATTGTCAATTAATTGTACACTTTGAGTTAAATTATGTTACGTACTTGAATTTTATCTCAATAAAAAACAATTAGGCTTAAGGAAATTTCCAATAGTAATAATATCTGTATTAGAACCGATAAACATAGTGAAGGGAGTCCCCCCTCCCTCTTTCTCTCTCCCTCTCCCTCTCCTTCTCTCTGTCTATTGGTTTATAAATGTGCAAGGGGACTTAGAAAAAACACATTAGGATAAAAAATTATCAAATTAGATTTCAAACATGTGACAACATTTTAAAATAAATTTAGAAAATAAGCCAGGAATCAAAACCAACTTTGGTCCTCCAGATAAATGAACTTTCTGGTAAATAAAAACAAAATGCCCTGTTATCTATGAATTGGGAGTATATGGATAAGATCCCTTATAGATGCTGTAAGAAGAATACTGAAAGAACCTATAACTTACAAAGGCTAAGAATTGAAAGAAGATATCCACAATTTTCTAATAATGTCAAGTCAAGGGAATAATTCTCACCCAACATACCTTGCCCTTTTTCTAAATCTTCAACATTCTATGAATATAAAAGAACAACAATGCTACTTTCTTGTTTATATATGCTTCACTATATTTAATATGAAGGATTGTGCAGTGATGCTTTGCATAAAAACATTTTGGTCAACAATAAACCACATATACAATGGTGATACTATAAGCTTATAATGGAGTGCAAAAATTTTTATTGCCTAGTGATATAACAATAATCATAAGTCATAGTACAACTGATTATTTATGTGTTTGCAGTGATGACACTATATACAATTCTATTGTGCTGCCAGTCATATGAAAGTATAACACATACAATTATGAAGAGTACAAAATAGTTGATAATGACAATAAATTATTATGTTACTGGTTTGTGTATTTGTTATACTATAATTTTAATCATTATTTTCATGTAATCTTTGTTCTTATTAAAAATAAAGTTTATTATAAAACAGTGTGGTCTGTTATGCCAGAAGATGCCTCACACATCATACAACTTCATATATATTTACCACATCTCTTGATTGAACAATTTCTCTAGTCTTTGATGTTGTGTGTTTTTCTTTTTTTCACTATTGCCCCTAAACATAAAAAAATCCACTGTTAATGTTTTTAGTAAACATCCAAATCAAGTGACTGACCTGGAAACAAAAGTGATTAAGAACTACAACAGGGATTACAAGATGGCTGCAGAGTAGCTAGAAGCTTTATCCACTTGTTCCCAGCCCTTAACTGGGTTTACAGCTAAAATACAGAGCAATCAACTTGAAAAACCAACTGAAGTATAGCTTATCTGAAATATTATAACCAAGAAGTACAGAAAAACCACAAAGAGACTGGTAATAAGGGCAAAGATGTGGAAAGGGATACCCCCTTGTGCAAGGGTGGCTGAGAAGCCAGAGGGATATCATGGCTGCCACAGCTGCAGCACTCCCTCCCACTAGGAGCATAGAGTATCATCCACACAGTGATCCCCAACCCAGAGCAACAGAGAGAGGAAGAGTAGCCCATGTAGTATTGGGTGGTAGGTATCAGAGGAGATTCTGTCCATCTGTGAGATTCAGACCACCATGCCAGGGAAAGAGTGCTACTATTGTTACAGCACCTGCCTGAGATGTTCACTCTGGTCTCTGAACTGTGACTGCTGAAGTGGCCACACAGTGACAGTGAGAAGCCTTCTATTCTCTGGAAAGGCTTTGGGCATAAAGCCAGTCAGTGACTGAACTTTGTGGAATGGTGGGAAGGAATGGTCTCTCCCACCTTGAGGGCAGAGTGTGTATCCCTCCCTCCACTTGTGATTGGCCTGCTCTATCTTCCTGGGTTTGATGTTACAGGGGATCCATACTTTCAGTTCATCCTTCTGAGTCCAGAATCCATACTGAGCTTGATTTGGATGTTTACTAAAAACATTAACAGTGGAGGAGAAATCAAAGTGCTGCACAAGGGTGATTTTTGGCCCCCTCCTCCTTGGTTCAGTGGCACAGGGGTTCTGAGAATACATACAGAGCTGGGATTTTCAGACTATATCTGGCAAGGAGGCTTCTGCCTGATGGGTGAGTGCTGGGCTGTGTGACTACATTGTGGAGTCACAAATCCAGGGACCCCTATCAGTTCAGTCTGTGCTTCCCTGGAAAGGAAAATAAGTGCATGCCTCCCTCCTACAGATTGCAGGCACCACCCCCAATGGAAGACTCTTTGGAACAGTCCAGCCAAGTCCTGGATACTTCTGCTGGACATAATTCCATGGGAGAAGGGACAGTGACTCAGAGAAGAAACATTTAAAGTGTAAGACTTTGGGAGGCTATTGTCTGAGACTGAGAGGAAGTGCTTAGACCCCTGTTATGGGCTGAGATGGCATTATCCTCAATCAGAGACTATTTTGATCTATTCATCCTTATCCCAGAGTGGCTGAACTTGTTCCTGAAGAGGAGATGGATGGCTATACCCAACTTGAACCTGCAGTGAGCCACCTTATGAGGAACAGGGTTGGAGACTCTGGCAGAGTCTGAGGAGTTTGGCTTTGAAGCAGGCACTACTTTCCCCTAATTGAATGCCTGACTATGTGCTCCCCAAGTAGGATACCCACTAGCCCTATTTTGGTTAGCCTGGGTTGATTCTACATTCTCTTTGGAAGGCACTGGAAGAAGGCCAGTCAACCTCAGGGGTAGGTAGAGCAGCTGATAGGTGGAGGTGGACCTCAGGGATCCTTGGTCCTGTCACAGATATGCCCCCAGCTCTAAGGTGGAAGAAGCCAACACTTTTACACAGAATGTCTCCTCTCATCCACACACGGGTATAATGGATGCAGACACAAACAGTGAACAGTGTGGAAGCTTTAGAAAGTTAGTCCAAGGCCAGTTACAAACAATGTCTTATACAGTACAGCACCTGAAATTCACCCAAGTGAACCTAGAACCAACACAACTAGTGGTGGGCTTCAGACCAAAAGACAGTTTGACCCTACTAGCCACACAAGTAGCATACCCCAAGGAGGATTCCAGCAGGCACCAGACCCTGCTGGGAACAACCCTGCTTTGGGGGTCAACCCCTGCACATCATCTCATATATGGTGGTCCAGGTTTACTCCTATAGTCACCCAGCAGGAAGGGTTAATTCCCCCCATAAAAAGGTCAATGGGAATCAAGCTTTGACTACAACAGGGGGTGCACATAAACCACAAGAAACATTCCTGGAGCATAGTGTTCAGGTGATCTGGAAGAGTGAGCCACCAAGCTTAAAAAGACACCTTGAGACTGTACCTGCATATCAGCTTGCATGCCATGGTTGAGGTTGAGCCTCACAGTCAGCCATCCTGAGAGTTATTGCCACCCAGGAATGGGCCAACAGCAATAAAAAACCAACTTAAAAAAAAAAAGGCCCACATAACCCACACAAGGTATATTTCTAGAGCATCTAGCTCAAGAGGTCAAGAAGACTGCACCACTGGGTCCCACAGGACACCCAACAAAGACAAAATCATAGCAGTTCTATCTAATACATAGAAACTAACACAAAGAAACAGCCAAAATGAGGAGACGAAGAAATAGGCACAAATGAAAGAATGGGAGGAATATCCAGAAAAAGAGCAAAATGAAATGGAAGCAAGCCATTTATTAGATTTAAAGTTCAAAGTAATGGTTAAAAGGATGCTCAAGGAACTTAGTGAGAACTACAACAGCATGAAATAGGACACAAAAAATAACAAGTTAGAAATGAATAATACCATATCTGGCATCATGAATACACTAGAAGGACTAAAAAGTAGATTGGATGAAGCAGAGGATCAAATCAGTGATTTAGAAGACAAGGTAGGACAAAACACCCAATCAGAGCACCAAATAAAAATTTAAAAGAATGAGGAAAGTTTAAAGGAACATTGGAACACCATGAAATATAACAACATCCACATCATAGGGGTAAAAGAGGAAACAAAAGTGAGTAAGAGATAGAGAATATATTTGAAGAAATAATGATAGAAAACTTTCCTAACCTGGTAAAGGAAAAGTCACGGATTTTCAGGAAGCATAGACAGCCCCAATCAAGATGAATCCATAAAGACCTAAACCAAAACACATCATAATTAAAATGACAAAGTTTAAAGACAAACAGAGAATCTTAAAGGAAGCAAGAAAGAGACAATTATTTACTTACAAAGGGAGTTCCCATAAGGCTGTCAGCTGATTTCTCAACAGAGAACTACAGGCCAGAAAGGACTGGCATAAAGTATTCAAAGTAATGAAAAGCATGGATCTGCAACCAAGAATAATCCATCCAGCAAGGGTAGTATTTAAAGTTGAAGGTGAAATGCAGAGCTTCCCAGACCAAAAACAGGCTAAAGGAGTTCATTACCACAAAACCAGCATTGCAATAAATGTTAAAAGAACTGCTTTAAGAAGAAATAGAGAGAAACATAGGCATAAACAAAAAAAAATGGTATAAATAAATACCTATTGACAATAATTTTAAATGTTTAAGGATTAAATGCTCCAATGAAAAGACATAGGGTACCTCAATGGATAAGAAAACATCGCCCATATATATGCCGTCTGTGAGAGACCTACGGAGGAACAAAACATTCACACAGGCTAAAAGTAAAGGGAGGGAAAAATTATTCCATGCAAATGCAACCAAAAAAAAGCTGGGGTAACAATACTTATATCTGACAAAGTAGACATTAAAATAAAGGCCATAAGAAGAGATGAAGAAGGTCAATACGTAATACTAACAAGATCAAACCAACAAGAGGACATAACCCTTGTAAACATATATGCACATAACATAGGAGCACCTAAATATATTTTTAAAAACTCTTCATGGACTTTAAGGGTGAGGTGAACTGCAATGCAGTCATAGTAGGGGACTTGAACACCCCACTCTCATGGCTGGATAGATCTTACAAACAAAAACATTAACAAGGAAACAAAGACCCTTAAATGACAGACTAGATCAGATGGATTTAATTGATATTTATGAAACATTTCATCCCAAAGCAGCAGAATATACATTCTTCTCAAGTGCACATGAAATATTCTCAAGGATTCCACATATAAGTGAGATCATGTGATACTTATGTTTCTCTCACAGGTTTATTTTGCTTAGCACAATACTCTCCAGGTCCCCCAATGCTCTCTCAAAGGGTAAGAGATCTTTCTTTTTTTTATAGCTGCATAGTGTACCATTGTGTAAATGTACCACATATTTTTTATTCACTCGTCTACTGATGGGCACTTAAGGTGTTTTCAGATCTGAGGTATTGTAAACAAAACTGCTATAAATGTAGGCGTGCATACATTCTTTTTTATTGGTGTTTTGGGATTCTTTGGATATATTGCCAAAAGTGTGATCACTGGATCAAACGGCCATTCCCCTTTTAAATTTTTGAGCAAACTATATACTGTTTTCCATAGTCACTTCACCAGTCTGCATTCCTGCCAGCAGTGTGTTAGGGTTCCCTTTTCAACACATCCTTGCCTGTACTTTTTGTTCCTTGATTTATTGATGGTAGCCATTCTGGTTGAAGTGAGGTTATACCTCACTGTAGTTTTAATGTGCATCTCTCTGATGATTAGTGACCTTGAGCATTTTTTCATATGTCTCTTGGCCATTTTTATGTCTTCTTTGGAGAAATGTCTATTTATATCCTTTACCCATTTTTAAATTGGATTGTTTGTCTTTCTGATGCTGAGTTGTATAAATTCCTTATATATTTTAGAAATTAAACCTTTATTAGATGTATCATTGGCAAATATGTTCTCCCATACAATGGGTTCCATTTTCATTTTGTTGATGGTTTCTTTTGCTGTGCAGAAACTTTTATGTTTGATGTAGTCCCATGTGTTTATTTTTTTCATTGTTTCCCTCGCTCTAAGAGATATATTGGCAAAAACATTACTGTGAGAGATGTCTGAGATTTTACTACCTATGTTTTCTTCTAGAACTTTTATGCTGTTGTGCCTTACATTTAAGTATTTATTCATTTTGAGTTTATTCTTGTGTTTGGTGTAAGTTGGTGGTCTAGTTTCATTTTTTTGCAGGTACCTGTTCAATTTTCCCAACACCATTTATTAAAGACAGTATCTTTACTCCATCTTATGCTCTTGGATACTTTGCCAAATTTTATTTGACCATAATTGCATGGGTTGATTCCTGGGGTCTCTATTCTGTTCCATTGGTTTATATATCTGTTCTTGTGCCAGTACCAGGCTCCTTTGATTATATGGCTTTGTAGTTTGATATCTGATATTGTGATACCTCCAACTTATTTTTTTCTTTCTCAAGATTGCTGTGTTTATTCAGGGTCTTTTTTGGTTCCATATAAATTTCTGGAATATTTTTTCTAGATCTATAAAATATACCATTGGTATTTTAATAGGAATTGCATTGTATCTATAGATTTCTTTGGATAGTATGGACATTTAAATAATATAAATTATTCTAATTCATGAACACAGAATATGTTTCCACTTGTTTGTATCTTCCTCTATTTTGTTATTCAATGCACAATCTTTTTCCTATTGTAGATCTTTTTCCTCCTTGGTCAAGTTTATCCCTAGGTACTTTTTTGTTGTTGTTGTTGCAACAGTATATGGGGCTGTTATATTATTTTCTTCTTCTGTGCGTTCATTATTGATATATATAAATGCCTTGGATTTCTGGGTGTTAATTTTGTATCCTGATACTTTGCCAAATTCACTTATTAGATTTTTGGTGGAGTCTTTAGGGTTTTCGGTGTACAACATCATGTTATCTTCAAATAATGACAGTTTTACTTCCTCCCTTATCAATTGGGTGCCTTTTATGTTTACCTCTTGTCTTTCCAGTGTGGGTAGGACTTCCTGTGCTGTGTTGAATAAGAGTAATGAAAGCAGGCATTAGTAATAACAAGTCTTTACTAATGCTTGTTATTTGTTTTCTTTTTAATAATAGTTATTCTTACAGGTGTAAAGTAATATTCCATGGTGGTTTTGATTTGCATTTACCTCATGATTTGTAATGTTGAACATCTTTTTATGTGTCTGTTAGTCATCTGTATCTCTTATTTAAAGATATGTATATTCAGGGTCTCTGCCCACTTTTTAATTAGATTTTTTTTTGATGATGAGTTGTATGAGTTCTTTATATATATTGGATGTATTATGGAATACTACTCAGTCATGAAAAATAATGAGATCATATCACTTGCAACAACATGGGTGGACCTAGAGAGTATTATGTTAAATGGAATAAGTTGTACAGAAAAGACAAATACTGTATAATATCACTCATATGTAGAATCTAAAGAATGAAGCACACAAAATCAAATGCAAACAAACTCATAGAGAACAATCTGATGGTTGCCAGAGTGGATGAGCTTAGGTGGGCAAAAACAAAGAAAAATTTGAAGTGCAAACTTCCAGTAATTAAGAAAGTCACAAGGATGAATTGTATAACATAAAAAATAATATTTAAAATATGGTAATTACTATGTATGGTGGTTCCAGATGGTTGTTAGACTTATTGTGGTATTGCTACATAAGGTGCATAAATGTTGAATTATTATTTTGTAAACCTGAAATAAATATAATATTGTATGTCAACTCAATTAAAGCAACATTTTAAGAAATAAAAAAAATAAATTAAAAAGAAAAAAAAAGTGATGAAATCTGTTAAAGAATCTACTTATACTAGACATGGAAAAACTTCTAATTACCTGGATTGAAGAATAGACACACAAGTGTGTCCTTCTCAGTCCTGTGACAATTATGACCAAAGCAAAATTTTGTTTTTAATGTTAAAAGAAAAGGGCAAATCCAATTGCAATGTAGAGTTTATTGCTAGCACTGGGTGGTTTAAATGATTCAAGAATCATTATTCATTACATAATGTGAAAGTGAGTGGTGAGTCTGGGAGTTTTGAAGAATTTTTGGAAACTCTAAATAAGCTGATTGTGGAGGAAAATTACTTGCCAGAGCAAATATTCAATATGGATGAAACTTCTCTATTTTGTAAATAAATGCTTAAAAAGATTTCATCCATAACAGCATTAAGAAAATGTCAGGTTTCAATATTTTTAAGTACAGTGTAGCAATCTTGCATGGGGGTAGTATTGCTGGCTAAAAATTGAAGCTCTGTGACCTGGCACATTGAGAACCCCAGGGACTTCAAGCATATCAATAAGCACACACTGCCAGTGTACTTCAGGTGCAGTAAGAAGTTGTGAGTGACCCAGCTCCTCTTCTAAGATGCCCTCCTGAATTTATTTGCCAACAAAATAAAGATGTACTATTTGGAGAGTAGCATACATTTTGAAATTTTACTTATTGTTGATAATACTATTGCACATCTTTTTATTTGTAATCATCCAAATATGAAAGTGGTATTTATCCCTCCAAACACCACCTTTTTATCCAGTGAATGAATCAAGGAATTATAGCAGTTTTTAAGTCCTACTACCTGAGGAAGATATTTGCCTAGGCCATTGCTGCACTTGAGGAAGACACTGAGAAAACACTGATGCAATTCTGGAAGGATTACAACATCTACGACTGCCATAGGAACCTTATTTGGGCTTGGGTTGATGTCAGCAGAGAATATATGTACAGCATCTTGAAGAAAACACTGAAGAGGTTTGTCAATAACTTCAAAGGATTTTCTGAGGATGAAGAGATTGCAAAAATCAACAAGGTTGTGGTTGAGGTGGCAAACAACTTTAACCTGATTGTGAATGAGGATGACATTAAGGAGCTCCTAGAAGTGATTTCTGATTAATTAACTTGAGTTGTTAGAATTGAGACAGGAATATATAGTTGAATAAAAGGCAATGGAAGAAGAAACTACTGGAGGAAACAAAGAACCTCCAAAAATTTTACACAATTTCTGTTGACTATTAGTATACATTTTATTTGGTAAAATGTGCATTTAGGCATTCTATTTATTTGTAATTGAGTTATTTGTTTGTTTTCCTATTGAGTTATATTTTTATATATTTTTAATATTAACCCTTTATAATATATAAATATATATATGTATATATGTATAGTTTGCAAATTTTTTCCACTTTTCATAGCTTGTCTTTTCATTTTGTTGATAGTAAGTTTTGCTATGTAGAATGGTTTGATGTATGCTATAAGTTTATTTATTATTTTGTAGCTTGTGCTTTAGGTGCTATTTGCAAAAAATTCCTGCCAAGATCCATGTCAAGTAGCTGTTTTACAATATTTTCTCCTAGGATTTTTATGGTTTCTAGTCTTCTATTTAAATCTTCAAATCAATTTTAAGTAATTTTTGTGAGTTGTGTAAGATAGAAGTCTAAGTTGATTCTCTTATATATGAATATTCAATATTCTCAGCACCATTTATTGAGGCAACTATCTTTTCTTTAATAAGTTTTTTTGCTCCTTTTGGCAAATATTAGTTGTCCATGTATGTATGGATTTATTTCTAGGCTCTCAAATCTGTTCGATTAGTTTGTATGTCTGTTTTTATGCTAACATCATATTCTTTTGATTACTGTAGCTTTATATTACAGCTTGAGAAAAGGAACTGTGATGCATCTTGCTTTGTTTGGCTTTCTCAACATTGCGTTGGCTGTTTAAGGTATTTTGTAGTTTCATATAAATTATGAAACACTTTTTTCTGCTTCTCTAAAAATTGACATTATATTCTTGATAAGGATTGTATTGAATCTACAGGTGGATTTGGGTAGTATGGACACTTTACTAATGTTTTCAATCCATGAACACAGGATACCATTCCACTTTTTTTTTTTTTTCATCTTCTTCAGCTCTTTTCATCAAAGTTTCAGAGTTTTTAAGGAATAAATATTTCACCTCCTTGATTACTGGTGTTTTTATTTTATTGTTTTTGATGTTATTATGAATAGGCTTGTGTCCTTTCTTTTGAAAATAATTTACTCTTGTCCCGCCGGGCATGGCTCAGTGGTTCAGCGTCAACCTAGGATCCAGGCGATTGAGGTTCAATTCCTGATCAGGGCACATGACTGGGTTGCAGGCTCAATCCCCAGTCAGGGGCATGCAGGAGGCAGCCGATCAATGACTCTCTCATCATTGATGTTTCTATCTCTCTCTATCCCTCTCCTTTCATCTTTCTCAAATCAATAAAGATATATTAAAAAATAAATAAATAAATAAATAAATAAAATAATTTACTGTTAATTTATCTAATGTTACTGATTTCTGCATGTTATTTTTATGTTTTACAACTTTACTGAATTAATTGATTAGATATATCGGTTTTGGTAGAGTATTAAGATTTCCTTGGTATATTTTTGCATCTATATTAATCAAGAATATTGGCCTGTATTTTTTTTTTTTTTTTTTTGGTAATCTTCTTCTCTGCCTTTGATATCAGGGTAATGCTGCTCTTTTAGAGTAAGTTCTGAACTATTTATTCTTTTTCCATTTTTGGAGTAGTTTAAGGAAGATTAGTATTAATTACTCTTTTGTGTGTGTGTTTATTTTTGTTTAAAATATTACAGATGTCCCTTTTTGGTACAGTTCACCTGTTAAATGATCAGACCCTGGAATTTTGTTTGTTGTGAGTTGGGTTTTTTTGTTTGTTTGTTTGTTTTTTAAATTACTGCTTCTATTTTATTGTTAGCAATTGGTCTGTTCAGATTATTATTATTTTTTTTTTTGGTTTAGTCTTGGAAGTTTGTTGTATCTTTTTAGAACTGTATCTATTTCTTCTAGGTTGTCCAATTTGTTGGCATATATTTATTCAAAGTATTCTTTAATGATTCTTTTTATTTCTGTTGAGAATTTTAAAGCAAATTTGGAAACAGTGATAACCAAACTCAATTCCACTGAAAAAACTTAGATCAACCCCTGTTATTATAAAATAAAAGGAAAGGGGAAAGAAAAAGGAGAAGGAAGAGGAGGAAGGGGGGAAGAAGGTGGTAAATGTACTTCATAAATCAATTCCAAAATCCACAAGTTTTATGGGATTTCTTTTAATGTGCTACCTTCCCTAGTGAGGTCCCAGTGTTCTCAGTGAGTTGGTTAGGGGTTAAGTGTTTGGACTCTGGAAATAGACTGCTTGTGCTCATATCTCAAATCTACCCCTAACTAGCTATACAACCCAGATAATTCATCTAACCTCTCTAAACTTTGGTGTCTTCATTTGTAATTCAGGGTTAATAATAATATCTATCTCAGAGGACTGTTGTGAGGACTAAATGAGATGTATCTAAAATAATTAACACATTGTCTTGGTATTAATTTAGTGCTTGTTATATGCTAATTATGATCATTAAGTTAATATGGTGGTAATAATAGTATTGTAGTTGTATTAGTAATAGTAGTAGTAATAGAAGTAAAATCAAAGTAGTAGTATACTGGTAAGAAAGAGTATGTTAGTCTTTGTTTTGTTTGCTTATATACATAGTTATATATCTCCAAGTTCTTTTTTTTTTTTTTAAATGTTCAGCCAAGGACATTTATTCCATTGGTTTTCAGAGTGAGTGAGAGAGAGAGAAAAACATGGATATGAGAGAGACAAATTGGTTACCTCCCACACTCACCCCGAACCGGGGTTGGGATCGAGCCTGCAACTGAGGTAAGTGCTCTTGGCTGGGTTTGTCGCTGAAATCAAACCCCAAACCCTTCAGTCCATGGCCTGACACTCTAATCACTGAGGCAATCCAGCCAGAGCAACCTCCAAATGCTTGAGACTGTTTAAGTAAGCTACTATAATACAACAGAATTCAACTTTATGTCAATTGAAAATTTCCTGCTTTTTTTTTACTTTTAAATTTCCATCAGCAGAGCTAACAGTCCTTTTCCACTGAAGATTGCAAATAATTCTTATTCTAAATTTTGAATGATTTTTCTGTTTTTATTTTATTTCTCAATTAAAATTTGCATTCAATATTATTCTGTATTAGTTTCAGATGTACAGCATAATGGTTAGAAAGTCATGTACTTTACAGATTGGTCCCCCTGATTTTTCAATACCTGTACCTGGCAAAAATGTATTTTCTAGGGTTTTTATTCTTCTTTTTGTTGGACATAACCTGCAAAAATGTGTAGATTGATAATAGATCGATGGATAGACAAATAGATAATAGATAAATGATAGATGATAGATTAGATAGACAGATAGATCAAAAAAGATAGATAGATGATGATAGACAGATAGATGATAGGTAGATAGATATAGATA
Source organism: Miniopterus schreibersii (assembly GCF_964146895.1). NCBI lineage: Eukaryota > Metazoa > Chordata > Mammalia > Chiroptera > Miniopteridae > Miniopterus > Miniopterus schreibersii. The sequence goes on from NC_138104.1 coordinate 49,041,172, forward strand.
GATAGATGGATGATTGATAGATATAGATAGATGATAGATAGATGATAGATTAGATAGATAGATATATAGATATAGATATAGATGATATAGATATAGATATAGATGATAGATAGATGATAGATAGATGATAGATAGATATAAATAGATGATAAATTATAGATGATAGATGAAAGATGATAGATAGATGATAGATAGATGATAGATCGATGATAGATAGATCAATGATAGATAGGTGATAGATAGATGATAGATAGATGATAGATAGATAGATGATAGATGATAGATAGATAGATAGATAGATAGATAGATAGATGATAGATAGATATAGATAGATAGATAGATAGATAGATGATAGATAGATGATAGATAGATAGATGATAGATAGATGATAGATATAGATAGATGATAGATGATAGATGATAGATGAAGTGATCTGTCTCAAGTGAGGCTAAGCAAGCATTGGCCACTAGAGGGCAACAAAAGATCAGAATGTGCAGAAATATGCCTTATGCTGATAGAAACAGTTACCTGTAGAAGCAACTGAAAGAAACATTTTTAAAAATTTTATCTTTATTGTTGAAAGTATTACAGATGTCCCCTTTTTCTCTCATTGACCCCTTCTATGCCGCACCCCTCTTTCGCCCTTCCCATGACTTCACCACACTATTGTCTGTGTCCGTGGGTTATGCATATATAGGTATAAATTCTTTGGTTAATCTCTCCCCACCCACCCACCCCCACCTTCTCTCTGAGATTCATCAGTCTTCTCCATACTGCTATGTCTTTGGGTCTATTTTTTTCATCAGTTTATTCAGTTTATTTTGTTATTTAGATTCCACATATAAGCAAGATCATGAAAGAAACTTTTTGAAGCATAACTTTGTCCAAGAGGAAAGGCCCTGGAGTGGCCTGAAGCACAGAAGATAGTGGAGTCATAACTCAGGAATATAATAAAATTGCTATACCTCACAGAGTCTGAAATAAATGAAACAAGGAATTGAGAAATGTACTTAATGATTTTAAGAAGCAAAGAAGAACTAGACTTAAGAATACAAATTCCAGCCTAAATTAGTTTTAAATCAGATTATTAAAAATAAAATCAAAGCTATACTGAAATTCAAGCAAAGATGAGGAAAGAAAAGAACCATGACAGAAGGTAAGGAAATAAATATATCACTGGGCCATTCAGTGTTCTAAGGCACTGTAAAAAATGATACCTCCTTTTGAAGCAGTATTATTTCTAAGTGACACCTAAATAGATACAGTTTTTAAAAATTCAGTATCTAGAGAAATTTAGGTGACTCACCACTCTTTTGTTCTCAGGTCCATGCCTAGGAAATAGTGAAACATTTATTGGGGTATCTTTTGTGAAAATCTGTGAGGATGATGGACCGCATTGAAGTGGGATGCTAACCCAATGTTTCAACAAAAATGCATCTGATATTTAAGACTGTTTTCTTCCTAATAACTAAGCTATTGTATATGACTCCATCAGTACCAGAAAAACAAACTACTAGACTAGTTTATATCAGGAAAAGTTATGTGCATTATCAAGAGTAAGAAATAGGTAATGTGAATAAAACTCACAATTGACATGGAAGAGGGTTTATAGTAAATATTGGTCATTGGAGAATTTTTAGCTATCAGAAGCCACATTCTTACTAGTACCATCCCAGATTCCTTCTGGAGATTTACTTCTTCTCCATTATGTGTAGTCTTTATGTGACAATGATTCTGTGCTTTGATCTCCCACTGTCCAACTCCAAAAGAGAGACAACAATGTGGTGATTTCCAGGGGGGAGGGAGGAAGAGGGCATAGAGGGGATAAATGGTGATTTAAAAAAATAGATAGAGAGCAGGCAGACAGCTCTGGGTGTTAGGTGGTTATTAAGGGGGATGGTGGGATTGAACAAAAAATAAAATTAAATAATATTTTTAAAATGCATCAGAGAGCTTCAATAGTAAACTCAATCAAACAGAAAGGAGATTCTGTAAACTGAATAACAGGTCATTTTTAAATTACTCAGTTAGAGGATAAAAAATTTATGAAAAAAAATGAGGAAACCTTCCAGGACTTATGAGAACACCGTAAGGACATCAATATGTGTCTTATGGAAGTGCCAGAAGGAAAACAAAGGGAAAGAATCACAAAGTTTCTTTAAAGAAATTATATCTAAATGTTTTCCAAATCTAGGGAGAGATATGGACATCCAGTTTCATGGAGCACAAAGATCCTTTTTCTTTCTTTAGGGAAAGAAAACAACCAAAGATTACACTGAGATACATTAAAATCTAATTCTCAAAACTAAAAGACAAAAAGTATTTTGAAAGAAGTAAAAGAAAAGCAACTTGTCACATTTAGGGAAATCTCATAAGACCATAGCATGGCTTCTCAGCAGAAAACTTGCAAGTCAGGAGAAAGTAGGATAATATATTCAAAGTACTAAGTAAAAACCCCACTGACAATCAAAAATATTTTACTAGGCAAAACAGTCCTTCAGAAAATGAGAATTAAACACATTCCCTGACAAACAAAAGATTAGGAAAGTCTTCACCACTACACATGCCTTACAAGAAATACTAAAGGGAGTTCCTCAAGTAGGAACAAAAGGATGCTAAGAAACAACATGAAAATAGATGAAAGTATGGAACTCACTGGTGAAGGTAAATATATAGTGAAATTCAGAAGATTCTGTATAGTGGTTTTAAAAACACATCTAACTCTAGCATAAAAGTAATACATAATATAAAATGATGTAAACTGTGACATCGATATAAAATTTTGGGAGGAAGTAAGTTATAGTTCATACATAGTTGTATTTAAGTTGTTCTCAGCTTTAAATAGGTTGTTATAACTATAAGATGTTTTATGTAAGCCTCAGGGTAATCACAAAACAAAAACTTACAATAGGGACTAAAATATAATTATGAGATAATCAAAGTATTACACTACGGAAAAGCACCAATCACAAAGAAAGACAACTAGAACAGTAGATAGAAAGGAACACAGGAACTACAAAATAGAAAACTATTCATAAGCTGGTATTAGTAAGGCTTGACCTATTAATAATTACTTTAAAAGTAAGTGGATTAAATTTCTCCAATTGAAATATATAGAGTGGCTGAGTGGATAAAAAAAAGACACAATTACATGTTGCCTAGAAAAGACTCACTACAACTTCAAGGACACACATGAGCTCAGACTGAAGGGATGGAAAAAGATATTCCATGCAAATAGAAACTGAAGGAAAGTATATGTAACTATACTTATAACATATTAAATAGACTTTATACCAAAAGCTGTAACAAGAAACAAAAAGGTCATTATATAATGAAAAATATGTTGATTCATCAAGAAGACATAACAATTGTAAATACATATGCACCTAACATGGGAGTATTTAAATATATAAAGAATATTAACAGAACTTAAGGGATAAGTAGACTAATACAAAAATAGTTCAGACTTCAGTACCTCACTTTTAACAATGGATAGATCACCACTGTGCAGAAAATCAATATAAAAGCAGCAGATTTGGATAACTCTATAAACCATATAGATATAATAAACAGCAAAATACACAAACATGTGAAGTACCCATGGGATATTCTCCAGGACAGATATTTTCACAAAATGTGTCTTAACAAATTCAAGAAGATTTCAATCATATCAAGTAAATTTTCAATCACGGTGGTACAGACCTAGAAATCAATAGCAGGAGGAAAATTGAAAACTTCAAAATCTAGAAGAAATGGGTAAGTTATAAGAAATATATGTCTGACCAAAACTGAGTCATGAAAAATTAGAAAATATGAACAGAAACAGTAGCAAGTAAGGAGACTGAAGCAGTAATTATAAACCTAACAATGATGGCTTCACCAGTAAATTTTAACAAATATAAAAAAAAAATTAATGTAAATCATTCTCAAACTCTTTTAGAAGTTGAAAAGGAAGGAAAACTTCAGAATTCAGCTAAACAGGCCTGAGTTACCCTGATGATAAAGATAAACAAGGGCATAAGCAAATAATAATTCAGTAATAAGCAAGTAATAATTTATGATAAACATAAATGAAAAAATCTCAATAAAATACTAACACATAAAAAAAAACCATATATTATTATCAAGTTGACTTTATTCCTGCTATGCAAGATTGGTTGAACATAAGCAAATCAATTAATGGATATACCACTTATCAGAATAAAGGATAAAAATTGTATCACCTTAATAGAGGCAGAAAGAGCATTTGACAAAATACAACATATTTTCATGATAAAATAGTCTCAACAAATTAAGTATGCAGGAAATATATCCCAATATAAGAAACAGCATATATGACAAGCCCACAGGTGACATCATACTAGTAAATATATATATATATATATATATATATATGAAGATTATTTTCCTAAGATTAGGAACAAGGCAAAGATATAGCTATCACCCTTCCAATTAAACATAACACTGGAAATAGTAAACTAAAAAATTAGGCAAAGATGAAGGAAAATAATAAAAAGCACCCAACTTTAAAAGAAGCAAAAGTGTTTCTGCAGCTTGGCCGGGCATGGCTCAGTGCTTGAGCATTGACCTAGGGTCCAGATCACAGTTTGATTCCTGGTCAGGGCATATGCCCAGGTTGCGGGCTTGATCCTCAGTCAGGGGCATGCAGGAGGCAACCAATCAATGACAACTCTCTCATCATTGATGTTTCAACTCTCTCTCTCTCTCCCTTCCTTCTCTGAAATCAATAAAGATATATTTAAAAAATAAAAAGGTGTCTCTGCAGATGATATAATGTTATATATAAAAAATTCTACACACAACAAAAGAAATCAGCATCAAAATACAAAGGAACCCAACAGTATGGGAGAACATAGTTGCCAAGGATGCATCTGATAAGGGGCTAATTTCCAAAGTGTACAAAGAACTCATACAACTCAACAAGAAGAAGACAAACAATCCAATTAAAAAATGAGCAAAGGACTTGAATAGACACTTCTCCAAAGAAGACATACAGATGGCCAAGAGACACATAAGAAAATGCTCAATGTCACTAATCATCAGAGATGCAAAATAAAACCATAATGAGGTATCACTTCACACCTGTCAGAATGGCTACCACCAACATCAACAAATGACATGTGCTGGTGAGGATGTGAAGAAAGGGGAACTCTGTTACACCTCTGGTGGGAATGCAGACTGGTGCAGCCACTATGGAAAACAGTATGGATGTTCCTCAAAAAATTCAAAATGGAACTGCCTTTTGACCCAGTGATCCCACTTCTTGTAATATATCCCAAGAATCCTGAAACACTAATCAGAAAGAATAGATACACCTCTATGTTCATAGCAGCACAATTTACAATAGCTAAAATCTGGAAACAGCCCATCAGTAGAAGAGTGGATAAAAAACTTGTGGGACAATTACACCATGGAATACTATGCAGCTGTAAAGAAGAAGGATCTCATATCCTTTGGGACAGTAGGAAGGTGGGGGTGGGTAGGTGGGTCGATGGGGAGAGATTAACCAAAGAATTTATATGTATATATGCATAACCAATGGACACAGACAATAGTGTTGTGAAGGCCTGGGGTGGGGAGTGGGTGCGGGGTGGAAAGTGTCAATGGGGAAACAAAAGGACAACTGTAATATTTTGAACAATGAAAAAAGAGAAAAAAAATTCTAAAGAGTCCACAAAAAAAGTTAGAACAAATAAATGAATTCACTAAAGTTGCAGATTACAAAATTAACTATGTAAATAAGTGACATTTCTACACACTAAAAACAACACTCCAACAAATAAGTGAAGAAAAAAATCCCGTTTACAACACCATCAAAAAGAATACAATGCATGTTTATGAGTTTAAGCAAGGAAGTGAGCGATCTATACATGAAAAACTATAAAATATTGATAGAAGAAATTAAAACAAAATTAGATGTGATTGCTTCCAGAGAGAGTGCAGATCCAGAGGATGAGATGCATGAGAACTGGGCCAGGCACACATGAATATTTTGAGATAGCAGTGAGGAGGATGGATATCCAGCAAAGAACACTAAGGAGACAGCACTGAAGTGATGACTTATATGTGGATGATGAAATCAAATTGCTCTCTTATTACTAGCTACAGCAGAATCCATGTAATTCTGGAATATAGACAGGCAAGTGATAGTTTAAATTGCTTGCTTCAAATGATTAAATATCAGTGATGTCAGAGAAATGGCAGCATGAGAAATACCCTTGGTTTCTCTCCTTGAAGTTTCAAGAATTTGAACAGTTATAGTTCAAAAAAGGATCCTCTGTTCAACCCACAAACACACTTGAGAGACCCTCACATTAAAATATCTATTAGTTGCCAAGTGAAAGCATACTGGGGAGGTGAGAAGGGAGAAATGCTGAGGTGAGCCACATACACAGCCCTACAGCCAGGAGCTCAAGGCCTGGCTCAGCCTTGAGAGGGGTGGAATCAGGTTGTGGCTGGCACTCTGTTCACCCAGGAGGAGCAAAGAGATTCAGTAAGCATTCATACAGGAATGGGCAGTATGAGCTGCAGCTGATACCAGTGACCAAGTGACCAGGTCAGGGACAGATCACAGAGATGCAGCTGTATTGTCTGGTGGTCAGCATTCCAGACAGAAAAACAAAGCCACAGTTCCTGGATGCTTCTTAACTTCCCAGAGCATGCCTCTGTTTGCCCTTGGTGTCAGGTTGTTGAGAAACTTTATCTGCAAACCCAAGAACTAATATTACAGAGGCACTTTATCCCTGAGCTAAGGGTGTACTCTCTGACTCATGCCATGGTTAGGGCACAGACGACACCTTGCAGAGATCTGAGGTCACCATTATCAGGTGGGCAAAGCAACTTAGAAGGGGGCCGGGTTCTCCTAGCTAAACCCAACCCCACTCATCTTTGTTAAACTGATAACAGTATGTAACTTTAGAAAAAAGCACTGGGATTTCACAAATTTGGAGTCAAATAGCCCACCACATTCCCCTGTAGGTTGGTCACTTGGGAATGAGGTTACTGGATAACAGGTGAGGTACCAACCTTTCCAATTTACATCATACTTTCAAGATCTCAAAAGCCACAGAAATGCAACTGAACTCAAACAAACAAACAAACAAACACCACTGATAATTCAGCACCACCTACTGAAAAATAATAGATACACTTCTTGATATCTATCTACTGCAGAAGTGCTACTTACACATAGATGCCTAGACAGAGAAGAAATCCATCAAACACCATAAATAACCAAGGTAGTGAAGCAGCTCAGACAGAAAATAAAATATCTCCAGAAAACAAACTTAAAGACATGGAAATATGTGATTTAAATAGGAGAGAATTAAAGCATTCAGTGTTGAAGAAACTAAATGAGATGTTAGAAAATACAAAAAGGCAGTTTAATAAGCTCAGGAAAAAAATCAATGAGCAATGTAAGTACTTTACCAAAGAAACTGAAACTTTTAAAAAGAACCAAACAGCCCTGGCTGGTGTAGCTCAGTTGGCTGGAGTGTCATCCCATACACTAAAAGGTGGCAGTTTCAATTTCTGGTCAGGCTACATACTCAGGTTCTGGGATTGATCCCAGGCTGGCAACCTATAAATATTTCTCTCTCACATCAATGTTTCTCTCTCTCACTTTCTCCCTTTTCTTCTCTCTAAAAACTCTTCATTTCTCTCTCCAAAAATTAAAAAAAGTAAAAAAGGTAAAAAAAAAAAAAAAATTAAAGAACCAATCAGAAATTCTGAAGATGAAGAACTCAATAAAAAAGTTCAAGAATGAATTAGCAAGCACAGGAAATAGACCAAAACATATGGAGGAAAAAAATTAGTGATATCAAAGACAGAAACCAAAAAATGGAAGAGAAGAGAGACTTGAGCATTAAAAAAATGAAAAAACACTATATGACTTCATCAGAAAGAGCAAGATAAGAAAACTATGACTACAGGGAAAAGAAGAGACGGAGAAGAAAATGGATAGTTTATTCGAACAAATAGTTGAGAACTTCACAAACTAACAGAAAGTTAGATCTTTGAATCTAAGAAGCAGATGGAACAACTAATTACCTCAATACCAAAAGGCATTCTCCAAAGCACATTTTATTATAACTGTCAAAAATTAATGACAGAAATAAAATTCACAGGGCAGAAAAAATAAAGTAACATATAGATCCAGGAAGATGGCAGCACTGTGACAAAAAGCAGAGTGTCCTTGCTCCCAGCCACAGACTCTATTTACTACTAAAATACTGCATAACTAGCTTGAAAAAAAAAAAGAGATAAATATACTTGAGTGGACATATTTTGAGTAGAGAGCACTGAAGAAACATCATAGAGTTTGGTAAGAGAAGAAGGGGTGTAGAAAGGCAGAGTGCCTACTGAAGCCTGTGCTGGGCTCTGAGGCAGTAGAGCTAGAGGCTGCAAATCTCCTTCCCCTTGGGGGTGTGGACTGGTGTCAAAAAGCTGGGATCTCAAACTCAGAAGGGAGGAAGAGGGAAGGTGAGCCCATGTGTGGGTGGCAGAGGGACCAAGGGGAACAATGTGCCTGCAAAGAGAGGACCATGCCTTTCCAGTGAAACAAAGCTTCTAATGGTGGCCTGGACAGGAGTCTTTTACACTGGGTACTGACCATAGGAAAAGCTGTCCCACAGTGCGTGGTTTTCAAATAGAAAGGGGCCAGAAGGCTGCACTGAGCAGCCACATGCAGAGACCCTCTGCTTTCCTGTAAGGCATTATGTAGAGCCCCAAAAGCATTTGAACTGTGTGGTGAGGGAAGAGGAAGAGTGTCCTCACACCACTACAGAGGTTCCTGAGCCACCAGAAGGATAGATCTGGACTCCAACCCCCAGAGCTTCCAGTGGGGCGGCTCTGGACTCCAGACGCCAAAGCTGCTGTTGCGGCAAAGTGGGGTTTTTTGACCTGCTCTGAAGGGATCCAGGAAAGCGAGCAAGAAGGTGCCCAGCATTACTGAGATCAGCTGTGCAGGGGAGCTGCGTGGGGCTGACTCTGTGACCCCTCCTGCTTGGTACCAAGGCATGGAGGCAATGGGACCTTGCAGGGCCAGTTGTCTGCCTGTGTGTTGCTTTGGGAGTTTTTGATTGCTGAACAGATGCCCACCTTCCTGGTTTGCATTGGAGAGACAGACCAGGCAAATCTAAGATTTGTGTCTGTACAGTGTAGAGTTTGAAATAAGCACCACATGTGATCAGACAGCAACATCTCGGAAAGGAGGGGCAGAGCACACTGACCTCTACTGCATGCTAGAAACACCACCAACAACAGGAAATGGGTTGGTTCAGCTCACTGAAGTCCCAGATATACCCCACAGGGCACACTCTCCAGGGGGAAAGGAGAGCAGCTCACAGAATGACTTACAATAATAAGACTCTCAGAGACTATTATTTGAGAACTGGAGGAAAATCTTAAAACATTTTCTGAGGACTGGGCAGGCAAACTGCTCACTGAATTTTTTTTTAATCAAACACACTGATCCCAAGCTGCTGAAACTGCCCATACAGAAAAGGCAACAGACTGAAGTGAATCTGAAACTGCAGCAAGCCAGTGTATGGAGAACTAGAATTGGAGGATAGGGTAGAGACTGAGGAGTTGACTTTGAAGCAGACACTAACTTCCCCACAGTTAGAGCCTGAAAACAAAAGTTCTAAGTAAGGAGAGAAATATCCTGAGTGACACTAGCTGGCCTGCACCTTAAAGACTCTTCAGAAGACTCTGGAGGAAGACCAGGAAACCACAAGGGGAAGGAAAAATAGCTGAGAAGCAGAGGTGGTCCACAGAGACACTCAGATCAGCCAAATACTTAAGGACACCAGAGCCAAACCTAGACAGCTCCTGACATTGGCTGATACACAAGCAACTCACAGGAGAACCAAAATCAGCATACAAAACAGTGAGCCTCAGGCAACATAAGGTGCCCAGATGAAACTCACCTGATTAACTTTTTTTTCTTTTTTTTACAAAGAAAAGAAGAGTAAAGAAAAATTTTTCTTTTAAAACTTTTAATTTTAATTTTAAAATTTTTTAATTACAGTTTTAAAAAATTTGTTTTTCTTTGCTGGATTTTTTACTTTGATTCTGTTTTTTTGTTCTATTTTCAAGATTTTCTTGATATTCTCTGCTTAATTGCTAAGATATTGTCATTATGACCAATGACTTTACTGCTATTCTCTATTGTTTTCCTTAAACCTCTTATTGAACTCCTGCCCTGCCCTGGCTTTATCTCTCTCTCTTCACCTTCTTCTGGTATAACTTTTTTTTCCTTTTTTCTTTTTTTTTTCTTTCTTTCTTTTCTTTTTCTCCCTCCGTCTTCCTATCTTTTGTTTGTTTGTCTGCTTCTGTGGTTTCTTTATGGTATTTTTATTTTTTATTTTTCAACTATTTTCCTATTCCTATGCTGTATCCTTCATTTTTTGCTCACCCTTCTGTCAGATTATTTTCTATGCTTCTTTTATTTTCCACTACCTCCTCTATTTTTTACTTTTTATTTAATTTTATTATTATTATTTTTAAATTTTTCATTATTATTAGCAAAAACATAATTTTCTCTCTCTCTCTCACTCTGTCTTTTATTCTTTTTTCTTTTTCCCTTTTTTTCTGCTTTAGAATTTGTGCTCTCACTTCACTCTCCCAATTTGATTTTCATTTGGTATGTTTTCATTGTGATTGTCAGGATATTTTATAAGATATTGCTTGTTTCCAGAAAGTTTAGTTGTGTATTGTCTTACCTTGAAAACACCTGTATAACAGCTCACACAACATGGCTGTGGTTGAGACACACATTTAGCCAACCTCAGAGGAGAGTCCACCCAAGAATGGGTTAAAAACAATCCAGACCCAATCACAACAGGACAGCATAAAGAACCCACAAAAGGGACACCCACAAAAAAGACAAACATAGAAAAAATAGCTCAGAAGTATAAGGAAAACATGCCTCTGAGCTCCACTAGACATACACCACAAAATCCCTCACAACAGGACTGGAAGACAGCAAATATAACTAATATACAGATACAAACACTAAGAGCCACCAAAATGGGTAGACAAAGAAACAACCCCCAAACTAAAAAAAAGGGAATATCATCAAAACAAGACCTTGATCAGATAGAGGTAAGCAAGTTATCAGAAACAGAGTTCAGAGTAATGGTTATAAAGATCCTTAAGGATATTAATGAGTACTACAAGACACTTAATGGAAAGGTCCAAGAACTGAGTAAAAACATAAAAAAGAGCTAGATATGATAAATAAGAAACAAGCAGAAATGAAGAATACTATATCTGACATCAAGAAAATGCTACAAGGAATTAAAAACAAGCTCAATGAAGCAAAGTTCAGAATAAATGAATTAGAAGATAAGGTAGAAATAACCACTCAATCAGAGCAGCCAAAAGAAAAAACACTTAAAAAGCCTGAGGACAGTTTAAGGGAACTTTGGGACAACATGAAGGCAAACAACACTCATATCATAGGCATGCTAGAGGTGGAGAAAAGTGAGCAAGGAATAGAGAACATGGTGGAAGAAATAATGACAGAACACTTCCTTATGCTGGTGAAGGAGAAAGCCACATAAATTAAGGAAGCACAGAGGGTTCCAAACAAAAGGAACCCAAAGAGACGCACTCCAAGACACATCATAATTAAACTGGCAAATGTCAAGGAACAAAGAGAGAATATTAAGGGCTACAAGAGAGAGACAAGCAGTGGCCTACAAAAGAGCCCTCATAAGGCTGACAGCAGATTTCTCTACAGAAACACTTCAGGCCAGAGGGAGTGGCATGAAGTTCTCAAAGTAATAAAAAGCAAGAACCTGCAACCAAGACTACTTTATCCAGCAAGGATATTATTTGAAGTTGAAGGTGAAATAAAGAGCTTCCTAGACAAAAGAAGGATAAAAGAGTTCAGTACCACCAAACCAGCACTGCAAGAAATGCTAAAAGGACTGCTTTATGAAAAGGAGGAAATACTGAGAGAAAGGTACATCAGCATAAAGGAAAAATGTGGCATTAAATACATTGTTTGCGGGTAGTTTTTATCGCTCACTCTACTAGCAGTCAATGTAAAACGTATAAGTACGTTTCCCACATACAATGTGTTAATAGTATATATCAATAATAACCTTAAATGTAAATGGAATAAATATTCAAATCAAAAGAATAGGGTAGCTGAATGGATAAGAAAACATGACCAATATAGAGGATGTCTAAAAGAGACCAACCCAAGAGCAAAAGATTCACACAGGCTGAAAGAGAGGGGATGGAATAAAATATTTCATGCAAATGTAAATAAAATAAAATAAAAAGCTGAAATAGGAATACTTATTTCTGACAAAATAGACTTAAAAATAAAGACCATAACAAGAGACAATGAAGGTCACTACATAATACTAAAGGGGTCAATCCACCAGGAGGAAATAACCCTGATAAATATATATGCACTCAATAAAGGAGCAATTAAATAAGTAAAAAATTTCTTGGTGGACTTCAAGGGGGAGATCAACAGCCACACAATCATAGTTGGGCAATTTAAAACCCCATTGTCATCATTAGATCATAAAGACAAAAAAATCAACAGGGAAACACAGACCTTAAATGACACACTAGAACTAATGGATTTAATTGACATTTACAGAACATTTCATCCCAAAGCAGCAGAATACACATTCTGTTCAAGTGCACATGGCACATTCTCAAAAATAGACCACATGTTAGGGCATAAAGCAAGTCTCTATGAATTCAAGAAGATTGAAATCATATAAACCATCTTCTCAGATCTCAATGGCATCCAAATAGAAATCAACCACAATAAAAAAAAATTCAAAATTATTCAAACACATGGAGGCTAAATAACATGTTATTAAACAATGAATGGGTTACTAATGAGATCAAGAAAGAAAGAAAAAGCTTCCTGGAAAAAAACAAAAATGAACAGACAACAACCCCAAATCTATCGGAAACAGTGAAAGCAGTCCTGAGAGGAACGTTCATAAAATTACACGCATACCTGAACAAATAAGAAAAAGCTCTATTAAACCATATAACACAACCAATAATATAATTACAAAGAAAACATAAAGAAAATTAAGTAGGAAGAAGAAAATAATAAACATCACAGAAGATATTAATGACATAGATACTAAAAAAATAATAATAAAAAAATAGAAAAGATAAATCAAACCAAGAGATGGTTCTTTGAAAAGATAAATAAGATTAAAGGACTTTCAGCCAGACAAACCAAGAAACAAAAAGAGGAGATTCAAATAAATAAAATCAAAAATGAAAGAGGTGATATAACAACTGATCCAAAAGAAATACAAGGGATTGTAAGAAAATACTATGAGTCACTCTATGCCCTCAAACTGGACAACCTGGGTGAAATGGACAAATTCCTAGAAACATACAATCTTCCAAAGCTGAATCAGGAAGAATAAGAACACATGACTAGGCCAATAACAACTAATGAAATTGAAGTAATAGTCAAAAAACACCCAGCAAACAAGAGTCTTGGACAAGATGGATTTATAGGTGAGTTTAACAAACATTCAAAACAGATTTAACACCTATTCTCTTCAAACCATTCCAGAAAATTTAAGAGGAGGGAAGACTCTCAAGCTCTTTATATGACTCCAGTGTTATCTAAATCCAAAATGAGATAAAGACGCTACAAAGAAAGAAGATTATAGACCAATATCCCTGATGAACATAGGTGCTAAAATCTTCAACAAAATATTAGCAAAATGGATCCAGCATTACATTACAAAGATCATACACTGTGACTAAGTGGGATTTATTTCAGGGATGCAAGGTTGGTATATTTGCAAATCAATAAACGTGATACATCATGTAAACAAAATGAAGGACAAAAATCATATGATCATATCAATAGATGCAGAAAAAGCATTCAACAAAATCCAGCACCTATTTCTGATAAAAACTCTCAACAAAGTGGGAATAAAGGGTTCATACATCATCATGATAAAGGCCATATATGACAAACCTATAGCCAACATCATACTCAATAGTCTAAAACTTAAACCATTTCTCTTATAAACAGAAGAAGACAGGGATGTCCGTTTTCACCACTCTTATTCAACATAGTACTGGAAATCCTTGCCAGAATCATGAGACAAAAAACAAACAAACATAAAAGTTATCCAAATTGGAAAAGAGGTAGTAAAACTTTCATTATGTGCAGAGGACATGATATTGCACATAGAAAACCCTACAGAGTCCAACAAAGTACTACTAGATTTGATAAATGAATTCGACCAGGTAGCTGGATACAAAATTAACATAGAAAATCAATGGCATTTTTACACACCAACAATGAACTCTCAGAAAGAGAACACTAAAAAAATAACATTTACCATTGCAACTAAAAATTAAGATACCTTTGAATAATCTTAACCAAGTATGTAAAGACCTATACTCGGAAAAGTGCAGAACACTGAACAAAGAAATAGAGGAAGATATAAACAAGTGGAAGAATATACAATGTTCATGGATTGAAATAATTAATATCATTAAAATGCCCAAACTACCCAAAGCCATCTATAAATTCAATGCAATTCATATTAAAATACCAACAGCATATTTCACAAAGCTAGAACAAATATTCCAAAAATTTATGTGGAACCAAAAAAAGACCCCGAATAGTCACAGCAATATTGAGAAAGGAGAGAAAAGTTGGAGGAATCACAATAAGAGATATCAACTAATACTACCTAGACAGTGTAACAAAAACAGCCTAGTATTGGCACAACAACAGACATATAGATCAATGGAACAGAACAGAGACCCCAGAAATAGACCCATGCAATTATGTTCAGTTAATATTTGACAAAGGATACAAGAGCATTCAATGGAATAAAGACTTTCTCTTCAATAGATGATGTTAGGTAAATTCGATAGGTACATGCAAAAGACTGAAACCAGATCACCTACTTACTCCATACACAAGAATAAATTCAAAATGGATAAAAAACTTAAATGTCAATTACAAAACCATAAAAATCCTGGAAGAAAACAAGTAGTAAAGTCACAGACATCTCATGTAGTGGAATTTTCACCAATACATCTCCTAGGGCAAGAGAAACAAACAAAAATACAGAAATGAGACTACTTCACACTAAAAAACTTCTGCACAGCAAAAGAAATCACCTTCAAAATTCCTAGGAACACCACGGCACGGGAGAACATATTTGCCAATGGTGCATCTGATAAGGGGTTAATTTCCAAAGTGTACAAAGAACTCATACAACTCAATGATAGAAAGACAAATAATCCAATTGAAAAATGAGCAAAGGACTCAATGATAGAAAGACAAATAATCCAATTGAAAAATGAGCAAAGGACCTGAATAGACACTTCTCTAAAGAGAACATACAGATAGCCAAGAGACATATGAAAAAATGCTCAAGGTCGCTAATCATTAGAGAGATGCAAATTAAAAGCACAATGAGGTATCGCTTCACACCTGTCAGAATGGCTACCATCAACATCAACAAATGACATGTGCTGGTGAGGATGTGAAGAAAGGGGAACTCTGGCACACCTCTGGTGAGAATGCAGACTGGTGCAGCCACTATAGAAAATAATATGAAGGTTCTTCCAAGACTAAAATTGAACTGCCTTTTGACTCAGTGGTCTCACTTCCAGGAATATATTCTAAGAATCCTGAAACTCTAATCAGAAAGAATATATGCAGCCCTATGTTCATATCCGTGCAATTTACAATAGCTAAGATTTGGAAACAGCCCAAATTACCATCAGTACACAAGTGGATGAAAAAGGTGTAGGACATTTACACCATGGAATACTATGCAGCTGTAAACCAGAAGGATCTCGTACTATTTGAGACAGTATAGATGGACCTGTGGAATATTATGCTAAGAGAAATAAGCCAGGCAGACAAAGACAAATATCACATAATCTCATTTATATGTGGAATCTAAAGACCTTAATAAACTGATGAACAGAATAGACTCAGTCACATAGAATCGTGGAACAGAGCAACGAATTTCAGAGGAAATGTGAGGATGGGTGTGTGAGTGGGAAGAGATTAACCAAAGAATTTATATTCATATATGCATAACCCATGGAAACAGGCAATAGTGTGCCTGTGGTGGGAGTGGGTTTGTGGTGAAATGGTCAATAGGGAAAAAGGGAACATCTGTAATATTTTGAAGAATAAAAAATTTAAAAATAGGAATATAAGGAAATTACCTTAAAATAATAAAACCCATTTATGATAAACCCTCAGCCAATATCATACTCAATAATGAAAAACTGAAAACTTTACCTCTAAGATCAGTAACAAGACAAGGATATCCTCTCTCACCACTCTTATTCAATATAGTTTTGGAAGTCCTAGCCACAGCAATCAGGCAAGAGAAAGTAATAAATGACATCCAAATTGGTAATAACATAGTAAAAGTTTCACTTGTTGCAGATTACATGATTCTATATATAGAAAACCCTAAAAACTCCACCCAAAAATATTAGAAACAATAAACAAATACAGTAAATTATCTGGATAAAATTTCAATATACAAAAAGTCACTGCTTTCCTGTATACTAACAATAAAATTTTAGAAAAAGAAATGAGAAAAATAAAATTCCTTTTACAATTGCAACAAAAATAATAAAATACTTAGGAATATGTTTAAGAAAAGATTTGAACGGTCTATATACTGAAAAGTACAAAATATTATTAAGAGGTCAAAAATGACATAATGAAATAGAAAGATATTCCATGTTCAAACATTGGAGTAATCAACATAGTAAAAATGGCCATATTACCCAAAGCAGTATATAGTTTTAATGCAATTTCCAACAAAACACCAATGTTATTTTTTTAAAGAAATAGGACAAAAAATTTATAAATTTGTAGAGAATTACAAAAGACCCCAAATAGCCAAAGCAATCCTGAGGAAAAGGAAAGAAGCCAGAGGTATCACACTACCTGATTTCAAATTATAGTACAGAGCTACAATAATCAAAAAGGCATGGTATTGACAGATAAACAGATGCACAGACCAATGGAACAGAATTGAGATTCCAGAAATAAAACCACATAGGTATGGGCAAATAATTTTTGACAAAGGAGTGAAAAACACACAATGGAGAAAAGAAAGCTTCTTTAATAAATGGTTCAGGGAAAATTGGAAAACCACATTCAAAATAATGAAACTAGATTAGTTATTTCCATGTACAAAAATTAAGTAAAAATGAACTATAAGATTTGTCACAATAAGTTACATAAAGGAAAACATAGATACTAAACGTATGGATCTTGGTTGTATAGAACACTTTATGAATTTTATCCTAAAGGCAAGGTAAGTAAAGGAAAAAATAAATGAATGGAACTATATAAAACTGAAAAGCTTCTGCACAGCAAAAGAAACTGACATCAAAACAAAGAGGCAGCCAAAGGAATGGGGGATGATATTTTCAAATAACAGCACCAACAAGGGGTTAATATTATATATTAACACACCTGTCAAAATGGCTATCATCAGTGAATCAATAAACAAGTGCTGGGGAGGATGTGGAGAAAAGGGAACCTTAATACACTGTTCATGGGAATGTAGATTGATGTAACCATTGGGGAAAACAGTATGGAGTTTCCATGTGATCCAGCAAACCTACTTCTGGATACTCAAATGGAATAAAATCAGTATCTTGAAGAGATATCTGCACTATCATGTTCATTTCAGCATTATTCCCAGTAGCCAAGATATGGAAACAACCTAAATGTCTGTTGATAGTCGAATGGATCAAGAAATTGTGCACTGTGTTTATGCATGTATTTCAGCTTTCAAAACAAGGAATTACTTTCATTTGCAACAACATGGGTGAACCTGGAAGGAATTATGATTAGCAAAATGAGCCAGACACAAAAAGACAAATACTGCATGATTTCACTTATATGTTGAACCTAAAAAAATGATCTTATAAAAGAAGAGAGAATAATGTTTGCTAAGAGGTGGAGATTAAGGGAAATGAGATTTTGATCAAACCATATAAAATACAAACTATGCAAAATTAATAATTTAGGGAGGTCTATTGTAGATCATCATTTTTACTGTTGACATATTACAAATGTCCCCTATTTTTCCCCTCTTTGGCCACTGAGGTACCCTCCACAGGCCTTCACCACACTGTATTTTGTGTCCATGAGTTATTCATATAGGTTTTTTGGTTAATCTCTTTACCTTCTTTCATACAGTCCTCCCTACCCACCTCCCTTCTGAGATTTCTCAGTCTATTCCATGTATCCAAGACTCTGGTTCTGTTTCATCCATCAGTTTATTTTGATCATTAGATTCCACATATAAGTGAGATCATGTGATATTTGTTTTCCTCTGACAGGCTTATTTTAGCATAATAATCTTCAGGTCCATTCATGCTGTCTCAAAGGGTAAGAGTTCCTTCTCTTTTATAGATGCATAGTATTCAATTGTGTAAATGTCCCACAGCTTTTTTATCCATTCATTTACTGATGAGCACTTGGGCTGTTTCCAGATCTTAGCTATTGTAAATAACGCTGCTATGAACATAGGGGTGCATAAATTCTTTCTGATTGGTGTTTCAGGGTTCTTACGATATATTCCCAGAAGTGAGATCACTGTTCAAAAAAATGGACTTTAGTTAAAATAATGGAATGAACACTTGAGATTTACTAAGACAGTAGATCTTAAGTGTTTCATTGTTATATTTTATCAATATAAATGAAGTCAATAATAGTATTTTCCTCATAATATAATTGAGATAAATAAATGTAACTCTGAAGGAGAATAGAATTTATCTATCTATATATCTATACTGATATAAATATATAGATAGATATAGATATATAGATATATAGATATAGATAATATAGATATACACATAGATATAGATTTATAGATGATATAGGCATAGGTATAGATGATATAGATATATAGATATAGATATAGATATAGAGATATAGATGCTATAACTATAGATATAGATATGGATGACATAGATATATGTAGATAGTTGGAGGGGTGGGAATCCACAGGTGTTTTTTTTTCAAGATGAAGAAAAATACTGCTTGAATAATAATGTAAGAGATCTTTTTCTAAGGGTAAGAATATACCAGGATATGAGTAGAAATGAAGCTGTGTTTTAATTCCTTGAAAGTTTTCAGAGACTCAGGATTCACTAATGTGCTAGTATTTTCCCAGAAGACTGGTTTCAAAGACACAGAGCCATAAAGGGAGTATAAACTTCACACAATTATCCATGAGATATGAAAGATTATTGAATTTTTTTAAAAAAATTAGATGTGTGTTTTAATCAGTACTGATCTGACTTTCCAGTGGTCATTCCCAATCCCTTGTGGGGGTATTACATGCACCTTGAACTTCATAGAATTTATACTTGTAAATTTTTTGGCAAAACATTGATGCTATTGGAGGTAGTCCAGGACCATCTGGACAGTGCTGTCATGAGTAGACTTAGATATTTTCCCAGATATATTATCATGCTTAAATCCAGTAAAGTTCTGAAATATCATATTCATAAAATGTTGGAAAATTGCCCAGGCATAATGAAATCCAAAAGGCATAATTGTGCATAAACACACCAACCATACTGAGTTCAAAAAGTCTTCTTTCTGTTATCTCAAACTTGAAAGCCGACACGGTCACTGAACCTGTGTAGAACAGGTAGATGTCATTTGTGGTGGATGGAATTGTTGAAACATGTTAAGGATCAATTGGAGAAATCCTGTTGTTCTTCATGTAGTTTTTGCAAAAAAAAAAAAAAAAAAAAAAAAAATGTAGGAACTTCAATCAAGGAAACTGATAGAGAAATAAACATTTACTGGTGGTTGGTTTCTATATATTTCTATAATATCTGAAGCTTAAGTTCTAAAAATACAAAAAACAAACAAAAAAACACCCACATTTTCCCAACTAGAGCTTGTATACATAACATTAAGAAACCAGTATATTAACAATGTCAGAGAGCAAATAGTCATAAAAACAGAAAAGACATTCCATAAATTTGGTAAGTACAGAGACTTCACGTACCCAGTATATCATGGAATGCTATTCTAATTTATATAGAATGCTCCTGTTTCTTGAAAATAACTTCTAATAAGGAGATATTTACTTGAGGAATTCTTGTTGTAGATGAAACATCAGCAAATACCAGAACCCATATAGCTAGAACTAGCCAATGTACCCAAAAATAAAATGAAGAATATAAGCTCTCTGGGTAATGTTGGAGTTATGTGTCTCTCTGAGAAACATGGAGAAATCAGACATTATTTCATGGGCCTTTCCAGACACATAAAATGATATCCCAGATGTGAAGGGAATAATGCTTATCAACAGTGCTCTTTTATACAAGTGAAAGTTTAAGTTTGTAGCTGGGTCCATTAGATCAAGACTTGATCTACAGAATTACTTAATGCTTGAGTCCACAATGGTATATATATATATATATAGAGAGAGAAAATAGTTCATGGCACCTTTAGATTTTTGTGTCACTGGTGTTTAATACAGAGCCTGACACAGAAAGCATTCGGTAGCCTTGAAGGAGTATTGTCAGCAACACAATGAATAAGATGTTCCTCATATGTAACACCCTTGAACAATAATTTTCTATCCCTTCACAGGACTTTTAGGAACATAAAAATCAAGGAAATAAGACACCATCAAAGGATCACAAAAATCTTCCAGTAGCAAGCTCCAAAACAGAGATCTTTGATATACAAAATAAAAAAAATAAAAATAACTGTTTTAAGAAAGCTAAATGAGCTAGAAGCACAGAAATACAGTTCAACAATCAGGAAAATAATGCATGAACAAAATGAGAAGTTAATTAGATAGAAATCACACAAAAAAAGGACAAAATAGAATTACTGAAGATAACAATTAAAATGGATAAAATAAAAATATAATCAAGAACATCAACATCAGAATGGGTGAAACAAAAAAACTCTGTAAGTTAGAAAAAGGAACTTTTAAATTGTCCAGTTAAAGAAGAACAACAACTTGCCCTGATTGGGTGGATCAGTTGGTTTGAGAATTGTCTCGTACACCAAAAGGTTGTGGGTTTGATTCCCAGTCAGGGCACATACCTAGTTTGCTGGTTCAATCCCTGGTCAAGGCACATGTGGGAGGCAGCTGATCGATGTTTCCCTCTCCATCAATTTTTTTTCTCTCTCCCTTCTTCTCGCTCTAAAAAATTAGCGAAAACCTATCCTCAGGTGAAGATTAAAAAAAGAAAAAGAGCAACAACACCAACCAAATATGACCCAACAAAGTCCAGGACCAGACGGCTTGCTTAACTGGTGAATTCTGCTGAATATATTGAAAAAAAAAATACCAATACTTCTCAAACAGTTTCAAAATTAGAAAGGTGCAGTAAACTTATTTAATGAAACAATGGTTGAAAACTTTCCAAATCTTGAGAGAAATTTAGATATCCAAGTTTATAAAGTTTTAGTTCACCATACAAATTCGCTTAATGAGATCTTTTTACCAAACACATTATTAAAAAAAAACAACCAAAAAAAAAAAAAAACTGTCAAAAAACAAAATACATAGAGAACCTTGTAACTAACAAGGCTACTCCCATAAGCTTATAAGCAGATTCTCAGCAAAAATCTGACAGGCAGGGAGAGGAGGAGAGAGAGAGAGAGAAACATCAATAATGAGAGTCACTGATTGGCCGCCTTCTACACACTCCTTACTGGAGATCAGGCCCAGAATGCAAGCGTGTGCCCAGACCGTGAATCAACCCTGATTTCCTGGGTTATAGGTTGATGCTCAACCACTGAGCCACTCCTGCCAGGCTGGAGCTGTGTTTTTCAAAACAAACAAAATAGACAGATAGTTATGCTAACTAATAATAAACAAGAGAAGTATCAAATAAAAAAAATCATAAATGAAAGAGAAGATATTACCTAATACTACAGAAAACCATAGGGTAATAAGAGATTACATGTCAACACATGGGATAACATAGAATAAACTGATAAATTCCAAGAAACATACAACCTGCAAAGACTGAATCAGGAAGAAATAGAAAATCTGAACAGACCAGTAATAAGTAAGGAGATTGAATCATTAATCAAAAATCTCTCAACATAAGAAAGCCCAGGACCAGATGGCTTCAATGGAGAATTCTACCAAACATTTTAAGAATTAATGCCACTCTTTCTCTAACTCTTTCAAAATACTAAAGAGGAGTGGAGGAGGAACAAGATGGCAGTGTACCCGCCGCCTCCCACAACCACACCAGAATTACAACAAAAATACAAAACCACCATCACTCAGAACCTCCTGAAATCTACCTGAACAGAAGTCCTACAACGAGGGAACTGAAGAAACATCGAGGCCAGTAGGAGGGGCAGAGATGAGGGTGGATCAGGGCTGAATCTCAGAGACACAGTCACAGGCCCACACCCTGTGCAGTGGGTAAAACAGGGAGGGATATCTTGGCCGTGGATGTTTCCCGGAGGAGTGAGTGGTCCTAGCCCACAACAGGCCACCCAGCCCAGAATTCCAGTGCTGGGAAGAGAAGTCCCCACAACTTAGGACTGTGAAAACCAGCAGAGATTGTGGCTGAGGGATTTGGGGGCTGCAGGAGTCCCAGGCAGCTCCTTTTAAAGGGTTTGTGTATGGACTCACTCAGACACACTCCCTCTGAGCTCCAGCACTGGGCAGCAGCTTGAAAGGAACCTGGGACATTCGAGGAGGAACTGACTTGCCTGAAGACATGGCAAGAGTTGGAGGAGCAGCTTTCTCCTAAACAGAAGAGCTGGCAGAGGCCATTGCTCATCAGGGAGCCTTCCCGCCACAGAGCCAGCAGGCAGGAGCCATATTGAATCTCCAGCACCTGACTCACAACTTTGGCCTGGCCCTGGTGATTCCCAGAGACCCAGCCCCACCCCCATTTGCAATCTCATTCAAGCCATTTCAGTGGCTTTTCTAAAATTAAAACCATTTCCCTTAAAAACGGGAACAAGACAGGGATGTCCACTTTCACCACTCTTATTCAACATAGTACTGGAAGTCCTCGCCATAGCCATCAGACAGGAAGAAAACATAAAAGGTATACAAATTGGAAAGGAGGAAGTAGAACTGTCATTATTTGCAGATTGCATGATATTGTACATAGAAAACCCTAAAGGCTCCATCAAAGTACTACTGGATTTGATAAACAAATTTGGTAAGATAGCTAAATACAAAATCAACATCTGGAAATCAATGGCTTTCTTATACAGGAACAATGAACTTTCAGAAAGAGAAACTAAAAAAAAAATACCATTTACCATTGCAACCAAAAAAATAAGATACCAAGAAATAAACTTAACAAAGGGTATAAAAGACCTGTACTTGGAAAACTATGGGACACTGAAAAAAGAAGTAGAGGAAGATATAAACAAGTGGAGGAATATACCATGCTCGTGGATTGAAAGAATTAATATCATTAAAATGTCCATATTACCCAAAGCAATCTATAGATTCAATGCAATTCTTATTAAAATACCAACAGCATATTTCAGGGATCTAAAACAAACATTTTGAAAATTTACATGGAACCAAAAAAGACTCCAAATAGCTAAAGCCATCTTGAGAAAAAAGAACAGAGTGGGAGTGATCACTTTACTGAACATTAAACTGTACTGCAAAGCCATTGTAATCAAAACAGTCTGGTATTGGTACAACAACAGACATATAGATCAATGGAACAGAACAAAAACCCAAGAAATAGACCCACAACATTATGGTCAGTTAATATTTGACAAAAGAGGCAAGAGTATACAATGGAGTAAAGACAGTCTCTTCAATAAAAGGTGCTGGAAAAATTGGACAAATACATGCAAAAAAAAAAAAAAAATGAAACTAGACCACCAATTTTCACCATACACAAAAATAAACTCAAAATGGATAAAAAACTTAAATGTAAGATTTGAAACCATAAAAATCCTGGAAGAAAACATAAGCAGTAAAGTCAAATATATCCCACATAGTGGAATTTTCACTGATGCACCTAGGGTAAGAGAAACAAAAGAAAAACTAAACATATGGGACTACATAAAACTAAAAAGCTTCTGCACAGCAAAGAAAACAGCCTCAAAATACAAAGGAACCCCACAGTCTGGGAAAACATATTTGCCAAGGATGTCTCTGATAAAAGGCTAATTTCCAAAGTGTACAAAGAACTCATGCTACTCAGCAAGAAGAAGAAAAACAATCCATTTGAAAAATGGGCAAAGGACCTGAATAGACACTTTTCCAAAGTGGACATACAGATGGCCAAGAGACATATGAAAAAATGCTCAGTGTCCCTAATCATCAGAGAGAGGCAAATTAAAACCAAAATGAGGTATCACTTCACACCTATAAGAATGGCTACCATCAACAAATCAACAAAAAACATGTGCTGGCAAGGATGTGGAGAATGGGGAACCCTAGTACACTGCTGGTGGGAATGCAAACTGGTGCAGCCACTATGGAAAACAGTATGGAGGTTCCTCAAAAAATTAAAAATGGAGCTGCCTTTTGACCCAGTGATCCCACATCTAGGAATATATCCTAAGAATCCTGAAACACTAATCAGAAAGAATATATGCACCCCCGATGTTCATAGCAGCACAGTTTACAATAGCTAAGATCTGAAAACAGCCCAAGTGCCCCTCAGTAGATGAGTGGATAATAAAGCTGTGGGACATATACACCATAGATACTACTCAGCTGTAAAGAAGAAGGACCTCGTACCCTTTGGAACTGTATGGATGGACCTGGAGAATATTATGCTAAGCAAAATAAGCCAGGCAGAGAAAGACAAACATCACATGATCTCACTTATATGGGAATCTAAAGAACTTGATAAACTGATGGGCAGAATAGATTCAATGACATGAAAGCATGGATCAAACAGGAATCTCAGAAGGATGGAGGAGGGTGGGTGGAGGGGGAGAGTTTAACCAAAGAATTCATAGGCATGTATGCACAACCCAAGGACATGGAACATGGTGTGGAGAGGGACTATGGAGGTGGGTGGGAAGAGGTGGAATGGGTCATTGGGGAGAAAAAGGGAGCTCTGCAATATTTTAAACAAAAATAAACAAAATAAAATAAAATGTTTAAACTTAAAAAAAAAAAATTAAAGAGAAAGAAACACTCCCAAACTCATTCTACAAGGCCAAAATTACCCTGATACAGGACACTACAAGAAAAAAAAAAATACTGGTCAACCCCAGTGGTGAATATAGATGCAGATATTTCAATAAAGAACTAGCAAACTGAATTAAATAATACATTAAAAGGATCATACATCATGATTAAATTAGATTTGCTCCTGAAATTCAGGAGTGATTCAACATATACAAAGAAATAAATGTGATACAACTCATTAATAAAATGAAAAATAAAAAAACGTGATAATCTCAATAGGTTCAGGAAAAACATTTAAAAAAATACAGCATCCTTCCTTATAAAAATTCTCAGCAAATTGGGTATTGAAGGAACATATCTCAGCATAATAATGGCCATACAGGACAACCCCATAGTTAATATTGTATTTAGTGTTGAAAGTTTAAAATATTTTCTTCTAAGATCAGGACAAGAATAGTGTCCACAGTCACCAGTCTTCAACATAATAATGGAAAGCCTAGCCAGAACCAGTAAGCAGTAAAAATAAATAAAAGCAATTCAAATAAGAAAGAAATAATTAAAATTGTCTTTATTTCCATAAGATTTGATTTTGTAGGCAAATTCTACAAATTCAATAAAAAATTGTTAGAACTAATCAATAAATTCAGTAAAGTTGCAGAATACAAAATCAACAGACAGAAGTCAGGTATGTGTCCATACACTAACAATGGATTTCCTAAAAAAGAAAAATTTCATTCACAATAGCATCACAATCACACACTTAAGAAGAAAATTAAAAAACACACAGGAATAAAATACTTAGGAATACATTTAAATAAGGAAGTGAAAGATCTGTACACTAAAACTATAAGAGTTTTTAAAATATACATATCTTTATTGATTTCAGAGAGAGGAAGGGAGAGAGAGAGAGAGAGAGAGAGAGAGAGAGAGAGAGAGAGAGAAACATCAATGATGAGAGAGTCATTGATTGGCTGCAGCCCGCAACTCGGGCATGTGCCCTGATGGGGAATCGAACCCCGATCCTAGGTCGACGCTCAACCACTGAGCCACGCCCGGCTGGGCTAAAACTATAAGACTTTGATGAAAGAATTTGAGGAAGACACAAACAAATGGAAAGATAGCTCATGTTCATGGATCAAAAGAATTAACATTGAATGTAAAGTGTAATTGAAAAATAAAATGAAAACATAAAGGTAGAGTACTAGCTTTAAAAAATTAATGTTATCAAAATGCCTATACTACCTAAAGCTTTCTAAAGATTTAACACAATCTCACTCAAAATTCCAATGGCATATTCTATAGAAATAGAACAAACAACTCTAAAATTTCTATGGATCAACAAATAGACCTCAAAGAGCCAATCAGTCCTGAGAAAGAACAAAACTGGAGGCATTATTCTTCCTTTTTTCAAAGTATAATACAAATCTATAGTGTACAAAATAGTGTGATCTTTGTGTAAAAGTAGACAAATAGACCAATGGAATAAAAGAGTAAGCCCAGGAATAAGCCCTCACAGACACAAGCATCTAATATTTTCCAAGGGAACAAAGATTACACAATGGGAAAGGTTAGACTCTTCAATGACGGTATGGGGAGAAACTGCCTTTCTTGGCTCCTCCTGTAGACTTTCCTGAAATCTCTCAAAGGTTCACAAATTGCAAAGCAGCAGCATCTAGCCTTGGTGTGTTCCTTATCGCTCACTAAGTGGCCCAGGACTGGCACTAGTGGCAACCAGTCTTGGTTTGCAGCTTTTTCTCTCCTGGGCACCACCAAGCCCAGCACAAGTACTATCTATCTGCAGATAGCTCTGTAGCTTGTTCCAGGTGGCCCCAGGCTGGGCACAGATCATGGCTGACCTTTCACCCTCTTCGAGGCTCCAGATCCAATACACTTGGCAGACAGCTTCAGACTAGAGGAGATTAAAGCCTTACCACCTCTACAAGAAAAACAATCAAGGGGCAAACTTGGAGAGCACCAAAGAACCACTGAATCAAGTCTTGCTTCATAGGGTCAGCTCCTGTAAGGTAGTCACAGCCAATCCTCACAGCTGATCAGCCTGGAGGTCAATCCTTCCCAATGATGTCAACAGCAACCAAGGCTCAACTACAATTGGACACTACTCACAGCCGACACAGAGAGGCACACCTGGAGTGACCAGCTCCTGTGATTGAGGAGGCTGTGCTACTGGGCTTTACAGTATACCTACTACACAAGGCTACTCTACTGATTCTGGGAGATGTAGAAGCTCTACCTAATAGAAAAAAATATAGGGAAGCAGCCAAAATGTGGAGACAAAGAAAAAAGCCCCAAATGAAATGACAGGATAAATCTCCAGATTAAAAGCTATCTTTTGACCCAGTTATCCCACTTCTAGGAATATATTCTAAGAATCCTGAAACACTAACCAGAAAGAATATATACACCCCTATTTTAATAGCAGTACCATTTACAATAGCTAAGATCTGGAAACAGCCCAAGTGCCCATCAGTAGATGAGTGGATAAAAAAAGCTGTGGGACATTTATGTTGTGGAATACTATGCAGCTGTAAAGAAGAATGATATCTTACTCTTTGGGACAGCATGAATGGAGCTGGAGAATATTATGCTAAGCAAAATAAGCCAATCAGAGAAAGACAAGTTCCACATGATCTCACTCATATGTGGGATCTAAACACAAAAATCTGATGAACAAAACAGATCCAGAGACATGGAAGCATGGAACAGACTGACAAATCTCAGAGGGGAGGTGAGGGTGGATGGATGGTGGGTGGGGAGAGATTAACCAAAGAATTTATATGCATATATGCACAACCCATGGACACAGACTATAGTGTGGTGGAGGCCTGGGGTGGGGAGTGGGTGCAGGGTGGAAGGGGTCAATGGGGGAAAAAAGACATCTGTAATATTTGGAACAAAAAAAAAAAAAAAAAAGGAAAGAAAAAAGCAGGGATACATCAAATTTCAAAGCTACACTAACACAAAAAGAGCAATCAACCAAATAAAAATGTGACCAATGGAATGGGAAAAAATATTTATGAATTATATATCTGATAAGGGGTTAATATTCAAAACATATTTAGAAAAAGCTCATACAACTCAATAGCAAAGGACAAACAATATGATTTTAAAATGGAACAATAATTAGTGTTTATTTCTTTTTTCCCTTATTTTATTAATTTTATTGGGGTGACATAGGTTAATATGATTACATAAGTTTCAAGTGTACATTTCTATGATTCATGATCTGTATATTGCATTGTGTGCCCCCCACCCAAAGTCAAATCTTCTTCCATCACCATATATTTGACCCCCTTTACCCTTTATTACCTCTCTCCTCCCCTTCCATCTGGTAACCACCATACTGTTGTCTGTGTTTATAAGGTTTTTGTTTGCTTTTCTTGTTTATTTGTTGCTTTCAGTGTTACATTCCACATATGAGGGAAATCATATGGTTCTGAGTTTTCTGTCTGGCCTATTTTGCATAGCATGATATATTCATGATCCATTCCTATTTTTGCAAATGGCAGTATTTTATCTTTTCTTAAGTCTGGGTAGTATTCCATTGCATCTATGTACCACATCTTCTTAATCCAATCATCTATTGAAGGACGCCATTTGTTTCTATGACTTGGCCACTGTCAATGATGTTGCAACGAACATAGGGATACATATCATTTGAGAATAAATGTTTGCGAATTATCAGATAGATACCAAGAAGAGGAGATGATGGGTTATATGACAATTTTATTTTTAATTTTTTGAAGAATCTCCATACTGTTGTCCATAGTGGCTGTACCAGTTTACATTCCAACAAGCAGTGAATTAGGGTTCCTTTATCTCCACAACCTCTCCAACACTTGTTATTACTTGTTGTGTTAATAATAGCCATTCTAACAGATGTGAGGTGGTATCTCATTGTAGTTTTGATTTTCATTTCTTTAATTGGTAGTGAAGTTGAACATCTTTTAACATATCTGTTGGCCATTTGTTTGTTTTCTTGGGAGAAGTGTAGTTAGTCTGTTTTTCCAAATAATGCATACAAATGGCCAAAAGGTATATATAATGTTGCTGAATATAGTTAATGATTAGGGTAATTCAAAGCAAAACCACAATGAGATATCACCTCTCACCTGTTAGAATAGCTATGAAAAAGAGACAAGAGATAACTACTGTTGACAAGTGTGTGCAGAAAAGGGAACACATGCACCTTTGGTTGAAATGTAAATTGATGCAACTACTATGAAAAAAACTAGAGGGAGGATGTTCCTCAAAAATGAAAATAATAAGTAGAACTAACATGATCTAGCAATTCCAATTCTGGGTATTTATACAAGAAATGTAATCAGTGTCTTGGAAAGCTATCTGGACTTTTATATTCACTGCAGCATTATCTTCAATAGCCAAGGTGTAGAAATAATCTCAGGGTCTATATATGGATGAATGGATAAAGAAGATATAAATTATATTCAGCCATAAAAAATAAGTTAGTCTTGCCATTTGTGACAACATGAATGGTTCCTGAGTACATTATGCTAAGCTAAGTAATCAGAAAGAGAAAGAGAGATACTGGATAATATTCCTTATATGTGAAATCTTAAAAATAAACGTAACTTATATGGTATTTGTCTTTCTCTGTCTGTCTTATTTCACTGAACATAATACTCTCTAGATCCATCCATGCTGTATCAAAAGGTAATATTTCATTCCCATTTTATGTCGGAGTAGTATTCCATTGTGTATATGTACCACAGCATTTTTTATTGTTAACACCATTACAGATATCCCTATCCCACCCCCCTCAACCTCTTTGCCCACCTCTACCAAACCCTAGCCTCCCCTTCTCTCTGGCCAACACCACATTGTTGTCTGTGTCTGTGGGCTATGCATATAAATTCTTTGGCTAATCCCTTTGCCTTCTTTCATCCAGTCCCCCTTCAGCCTTCCCTCTGACAGCTGTGAGTCAGTTCCATGTATCCATGCCTCTGTTTCTATTTTTGTTTGTTTATTTTGTTCATTTGATTCCACATATAAGTGAGATCATATGATGTCTGTCTTTTTTTGACTGACTTACTTCACTTAGCATAATAATCTCCAGGTCCATCCATACTGTCGTAAAAGGTAATAATTCCTTCTTTTTGTGGCCACATAGTATTCCATTGTGTAAATGTACCACAGATATTGTACCTACTCAGCTGCTGATAGGCACCTGGGCTGTTTCCAGATCTTGGCTATTGTAAATAATGCTGCTATGAAGATAGTGGTGCATATATTTTTTCAAATTGGTGTTTAGAGAATATCAGCATATAATCCCCAAAGTGGGATCACTTTTATGCAGAATCTAAAGAACAAAATAAACAAAGACACAAAACAGAAACAGACTTATAGATATTGAGAACAAACTGGTGGTTTCCAGAAGAGAAGGGGTTTGGGGGTCTGGTTGAAAAGGTAAAAGAATTAAGAATTACAAATTTGTAGTCACAAAATAGTCATGAGGATGTAAAGTACAGCATAGGGAATATAGTCAATAATATTGTAATAACTGTGCAATGCCAGGTGTGTACTTGAAATATTGGAGGAATCACTTTTTAAATTATATGATTACTAAACACTATGCTGTACATCTGAAACTAAACTAAAATAATATTGAATATCCACTGAAATTTTAAAATAAAATTTAAAAAAATAATGTATCAATAAAATAAAATAAAAATATAAAAAATATTTTAAAAACCTAACTCAGAAAGATAATTATGTAGTGCTTCCTTGGGGACAGGGGCTGGGAATTTTGGAAATGTCAGTCAAATGGTATAAACTTCCTCTTATAAGACGAAGTTCTGGGGATTTAATATAAAGCATAATTACTATAGTTAACAATATTTATTATACAATTGGAAGTTGCTGAAAGAGTGTATCTTAAATGTTCTCACCATAAAAATGTGGTAATTATGTTAGGTGGTAGAGGTGTTAACCTTATTGTGATAATCATTTTGCCATATATATATATATATATATATATATATATATATACACACACACACACACATATATATATATAATTATCACATTATACATCTTTAATTTACACAATATTATATGTTAATTATGTCGCAATCAATCTGGTTGGGGAGGTACTCAACAAAGTTATGTTGAATCAATATATGCAGTTTGGTATCCCAATAGAAAATTGTTGGAAGTTATTTTTCCTGTCCTTAATGGAAGAAATTTAACTGAGTAATGCCTAAAATTAAAATCATATAATTTCTTTGTCCACTTATTCAACAAAGATGACTTTGTCCGGTTGCTAAATAATTTTCCAGAAGCAAAAGTAAATTTCAAAGCAAGGTTACTTTTCCTCTAATTAAGTGAGTCCTTACAAAGAGAGCACCAATGCAACAGGATGAAAAATAAATAGCAAATTTTAATGACACTTCCCACCATCTCTGCATACAATGGGGAGGATAAATCCTTAAGGTAGGACAAAATAAAGGTTACAGTGCTCACCACTCCAGGCAAGGAATGACACTCCTTAATGGTATAAATATGAAATCTGTAAAAATCTACAGGTCCTCTTATGTACCATTTTGGATTTTCCTCATCCTGTCAAGAGGTCCAGAAATTATATCAACAGGTCCTGTTAGGTGTAACAGCAATAACACAGAGTTGTATGTCAGGTTACCCTAGAGAGAGGGTCAAAAAATTCATTCTTGTATGGAGTTAACTGGGTGTAATCATGACTCTTACTGAGAGTTTTCAATTATTCATACATTTTACACATACATGTATAACCTAGAAGAATCCTCAAATTATCTCCCTAAAACCTAAATGGGCTCTTTGAATTCACATATGCAATTTTATTCTGGATTATATATACTGCTTGCTAGTTGTGTCATCTTTATATAAATGAGACCAATAATTTCAAATAATTGTGAGGAAGCCTGGTAATCTAAGGGAGCATGTTTGAGACTCAGTTATACCCTACAGGGCTTATAGATTTTTGCCCATTGAGGTGGTGGTAGTGATGGTGGTGGTGGTAGAGTTGCAAGTTGGTACAAGAAAAAAATTACTCTTTATGCAAAACCTGCAATAGTACCTGACATTAAATGAAAACGCACCTTCTAAATTAGAGCTATGATTAATTTTTAAAGTACCAAACTTGGGTAGTTCATGGTATTTCTAAGCTTGATTTATGGCCATAAATTTAAATCAACAATTGTCCCAAATCAAATATTAACCGTTTGATTGATATATTCCTCTCTCACTACCATATAGGTTGCTGAATCTTTAGTTCTCAATATGTAAAACATAATGTTTTGAACTATGAATGAGCCATATGCTATAAATGTTATTCAGTTTTCAAAGCCCATGTTAAATTTCCCCTCCTTTGTGAAAACTTGTTTGGCAATTTCTACCTCAAAAGACCTCTTTTTCAGAATTATCCTATTACTTTGTGCCTAATCCCATGCCATGAACTGTATTCTTCTTTCCATTAGAGCTATTTGCATTCTGGACTTTAAGTTTCTCAAGGGTGGGGACATGTTTGATTTATCTTTATATCCCCCATAGTGACTATAGTAGATTTTCAATAAATATTTGCATTACTTCAACAAAGGCAACCAACACTAACAAGTATCAAATTCTGGTGCTCTCATGACATTGTATTTACCACAGGTCAGATACTATAATTGTGTTCAAATTGCACAAATCTGAACTCAAGGCAGCTTGGAATTGTAGAAGTATATATGCAATATGTAGTTAAAGGAAAATTAAACTTAAATATGATTTCTGAAAAGAAAATTCTTCCACAATTTGACCACAAGTTCCGCAGAGCATGTTTTGTCTCATAGCTTTCAGTACAATGCGTTTGATATTAGACAATGGACCAGTGCACATAGATATTGGGGTTTATCCTAATATTGCATGCAATTTCTCAAACTGTCATAAGCCAAAAGCAGAAAACAATTAATGAATCTTATTAAAATATGTAAAAATCTGAGAGTGGTTTAGCCATTTAAGGACAAGAACAAGCAAGCCCTGGCCTGGTAGCTCAGTTTGTTAGAGCCTTGTCCTGATTTGCCAAGGTTGTGGGTTCTATCCCCAGTCACAGCATGTACAAAAATCAACCAATGAATGCATAAATAAGTGAAACAACAAATAGATGTTTCTCTCTCTCTCTCTCTCTCTCTCTCTCTCTCTCTCTCTCTCAATTAATCAATCAATATTTTTTTAGAAACTGAAAGACAATGGGTTATAGTGGATGAGAATGAACTTTTCATTCTATCACTATCAGTGGAATGTTGAAATAATCAGTTAAACTGTCTGGTCTTCAGTTTTCTCATCCAATAAATGTAGATAGAAACACAGGACCATTCATTTGAGAGCATGAAAGAATAGGTTGGATTAGATAAATTTTGTACTGGAAACAATTGTAAAAGCTAAAAATATGCATAAAATTACACTTTTTAGGCATTGAGAGGAAACCAGTACAAACATGACTTGTGGGTTTATGATCTTGAGAGAAGCAAAACATACAAGGTGAGCTCTAAATTTACCTTTACTTATTCTCAATGGCTTTACCCAAGTTATGATATAGGGAAATAAAACTCAAGTATAAAGCAGCAGTCTTACTGGTCTGAGAAGGGAGTGTATGGAGGTTGAGTCTACTAAAGAAGCTGAAATTTAAGAGACACAATATAGAAAGATAAATATACATATTAAAATCTCTCAATTATTTAGCCAACTCCGAAGCTGCACATTTTACAGGCAAAGACTCCAAGTAATCACTGAATGGAAGCAGAAATTTATACAGCTATGCCACGTTGGGGAGAAAAGATGGTGTTTAAATCCTGCCAAATTCAAGGGGCTTTGTGACATTGCAGGTGATGCTAAAGGGAAAATAACAACACAGAAAGAGTAAGGACAACACCCTAGGGATAGTATTATTACATCATAATACTAAGGACTAAAATAAAATACAGGTTCTAATAAAGCATAAAGCTAAACCCTAAGAGTGTCAAGAGTATCAAGTAAAAGGAAACTTAACTGATACTGGCCTGGTAACTCAGTTGATTAGAGTGTAGTGCCAATACAACAAGGTTGCTGGTTAAATTGCTGACCAGGGAACATGCAAGAATCAACTAAGAATGCATAAATAAGGGGAACAACAAACTGATCTATAATAAATAAATAAATAATCAACTTTGGAGAAGGATATCATCATCCAGAGTGTCAACACATTTTTCAACGTATACAGCCTATAATAAAACTTATTAGACAAGAAAAAAATTGCACAATAACTGAATGTCAAGAAAAAATAAAATAAAAATGGCGACCTATGAAACACCTTTCATCCCAGTAAAAATATCTTCTAAAAAAGATTAAAATAATATTTCAGAAAAATAAACCCAAGAGAATGTTTTGCCAGCAGTCTTACATCACAAGAAATACATTTTTATTTTATCAAATTTTAGATGTGACAATGGTTTATAAAATTATATATGTTTAAAATGCTCAACTCTATAATGTATCATCTGTCTATTGCATTGTGTTCACCACTCAAAGTCAAATCTCCTTTTGTCATCGTATATTTGACCCCCTTTACCCTCTACTAGCTCTACTCCAGCCATTTTTCTGCCTGCTAACCAACATACATTGTCTGTGTCTATGAGTTTTTGTTAGTTTGCATTGTTTGCTCATTTGTTGCTTTCAGTTTTATATTCCACATATGCAAGAAATCATGTTTCTTAA
Source organism: Miniopterus schreibersii (assembly GCF_964146895.1). Lineage (NCBI taxonomy): Eukaryota > Metazoa > Chordata > Mammalia > Chiroptera > Miniopteridae > Miniopterus > Miniopterus schreibersii. The sequence goes on from NC_138104.1 coordinate 49,076,094, forward strand.
TTTTTTTCATTTCACTTCTCTTAGTATGATATTATCAAGATCCATCGATGTTCTCACAAATGGCATCATTTCATCTTTTCTAATGGCTAAGAAGTATTCCATTATATATATGTAACACTTTTTAATCCACTTATCTATCAAAGGACACTTCAATTGTTTCCATGTTTTGTCAACCATGAATGATGTTGCAATAAACATAGGGTACATATATTTTTATGAATAAATGTTTTAAAATTCCTCAGTTAGATACCCAGAAGTGGGATTGTTGGGTCATATGGTAACTCTATTGTTAATTTTTGCAGGAACCTCCATACTGTTTTCTACAGTGGCTGTACCAGTCTACATTCCCACCAGCAGTGAATGAGGGTTCCTTTTTCTCCACAACCTCTCCAACAGTTTTTATTACCTGTCTTGTTGATAATATCCATTCTAACACGTGTGAGGTGGTATCTCATTATAGTTTTTATTTGCATTTCCCTAACTGATAGTGAGACTGAGCATTTTTTCATATGTCTCTTAGCCTTTGGTATGTCTTCTTGGGAGAACTGTCTGCTCAGGTCCTCTGCCAATTTTATTTTAAGTGGATTGTCTGTGTGGTTTTTTTGTTGTTGTTGAATTTTATGAGTTCTTTATATGTTTTGGATATGGATACCTTATCAAAGGTGTTGTTTGAAAATATCTTCTATTTGGTTGGTTGCCATTTTTTTGTTGATGGTTCTTTTGATGTGTAGAAGCATTTTAGTTTGAAAACTACAAAAATTACTTTAAAAAATTGAAAAGCCAAAAATAGCATATCTAAAACATACTGTTTATCAACTTGAACTTGTTTTCCATCTTCTTTTTTTTTTCTTTCATATTCAATATTGTATTGATGATTAGCAGCAGGCTTGTAAATGGTTGTGACGACTTTGTCCAGTTGTGATAACCTTACAGGTTTAGAAGATTTTTCTATTTGCAATCTCTATAATCTCATGTAGTTTTCACTTGCAGCAAGTTGGCATTCAGCTCTTTGTACTACTGTTTCTTCCAATGAAAGATGAGCTTATCTGATGAGCTCTCAATAAATAATGTTAATATTTGCCCTCCAACACTTTGCAAGACAAATGAACAGTCTCTAAGGGCTCTGACTGAAGCAGCTTCTCTGCCAATATCATGAATATTTGCAAAATCTTCATTAAAATAAATGACACCTCTGTCATTCCTTGATTCTTGTCAATCTACAGTTTCCCAATTTCACCTCTTCCAAGGGCTTTACCACATTGCTGTGACAAATAATTATGAGCTTTGATCAGTCACACTCCAGTACATTCCGTGGTGTACATGAAGGAAATCTTGCCAAAAAATTGATGTTCAAAATGTAAAAGGGATCCACAAAAACACAAGGGAGCTGCAGCCAGAGTACTGCCATTATGAAGAAGGAAAGAGTGATTTAGAAGACTCTAAGCCAGCATGATAACAGAACTAAAAGGGTGAGGTGTCAAGCATATGGCATTGATACTTGAACTTGAGCACCATCTGTTATGGGCACAAAATGACATATTTTTATTTCTCTAGGTAAAATTTTAAGCAATAATTCTTGAAAAGTTACTTCCATGTTTTTTAGGAGAAATAACAAATTTATTTTTAATCTTAACTAGTATTATTCTAAATTATTTGTGATATAGGGTTAAGGGTTTGGGGTTAAGAGGATATGTAATTAAAGCAAATAAAGCAAATAAAAATAAAGAAACTAAAGAAGTCACAAAGAAATGAAAGATATTCTGTGTTCATGGATAGGAAGAAAAACATAGATAAAATAATCATATTATCCAAAGAAATATACAAATTTAATGCAATTCACATCAAAATCCCAATGGCATTTTTCAAAGAAATAGAAAAAAAGTCATATTTGTATGAAACCACAAAAGACCCCAAATAGCACATGGAATCCTGGAAGAAAAAAAAACAAAGCTGAAGGTTTCACACCTTCTGACTTCAAATTATTCTACAAAGTGACTATAATCAAAAGAGTACAGTACTGGCAGAAAAACAGACACACAGACCAATGGACTAGAATTGAAAGCCCAGAAATAAACCCACAGTATATGGGCAAATAATTTACAACAAAGCAGCCAAAATCATACAATGGAAAAAAGAAAGCCTCTTTAATAAATGGTGCTGGCAAAATTGGAAAGACACATGCAAAATAATAAAACTAGACTGCTATTAGTTGTCATACACAAATATTAATTCAAAATGCATCAAAGAACTAAATATAACATGAGAAACAATAAATCACTTAGAAGAAAACATAAGTACTATACTTATGAACTTTGGTCTTAGAGAAGATTTTATAAATTTGTTCTTAAAAGCAAGAGAAATTAAAGCAAAAATAAATAAATAAATGGGAGTATATCAAACTAAAATCTTCTATACAGCACAGAAAACATTAAAGAGAATAATTCTAGTTAAGTAAAAGCAATCACAAATTGAATAATAGAACTTCAGAGAGATATAAAGCATACCAGAAAAGGTCAGTATGTCTATTTCAGCCCATCAGTAGATGAGTGGATAAAAAAGCTGTGGGACATTTACACCATAGAATACTATGCAGCTGCAAAAAAGAAAGACCTCTTACCCTTTGGGACAGCATGGATGGACCTGGAGAATATTATGCTAAATGAAATAAGCCAGGCAGAGAAATAAAAATATCACATGATCTCACCTATATGTGGAATCTAAAGAACAAAATAAACTGATGAACAAAAGAGATCCAGTGACATGGAAGCATGGAACAGACTGATAAATCTCAGTGGGAAGGCAAGGGGGGGGCAGGAAAAGATTAACTAATGAATTTGTATGCATATAAGCATAACCCATGGACACAGACAATAGTTTGGTGAAGGCCTGGGGCAGGGGGTGAGTGCAGGGTGGAAGGGGTCAATGGGAGAAAAAAAGGGGAAATCTGTACTTCTTTCAACAATAAAGACAAATTTAAAAAAATAAAATATATGGAGAAGTAACCTATGTGATAATAATGAAACAAAGGTGTGAAAATGTAAACAGAGTTAAATTATTCTAAGTATGTTGTATTGTTTTGGATGTTGTAAAAATGCTAACATAAGATAAAAACTAATGAATTCATAATACATATCCCAATTCTTAGGGTAATCACTGGAAGTATAATAAGAGAATGTGTTCACAAAAAATAATAGATGACAAAAATAAATACTGAAATCAAGTGTTACATCCATTTCCTAGCCTGGTGAAGGTTTAATAATAATGCCCGCATTATAAATTTATTAAATAAAATGTATTACAAAAAATAAGCATACCAAAAATATTTGATACATTTAAATAAGCAGGAAAAAGGAATAAAAAAATGAAGACAAAATGGACAAATAAAAAGTATTAGCACATTATCTCACTTATACGTGGAGTCTAAAGAACATAATAAACTGATGAACAAAGGAGATCCAGTGACATAGAAGCATGGAACAGACTGATGAAGTTCAGAGAGAAGGTGGGGGTGGGAGGGTTGTTGGAAAGAGATTAACCAAAAAATTTATATGCATGTATGCATAACCTATGGACACAGACAATAGTGTGGTGAAGGCCTAGGGTGGGGAGTGGGTGCAGGGTGGAAAGAGTCAATGGGGGAAAAAAGGCCACATCTGTAATATTTTCAAAAATAAATAAATAAATAAATAAATAAATAAATAAATAAATAAATAAAAAAGATAAAAGAATATGTTTCAAGCTGACATCTTAAATATGATTATTAAATCTTGCAATAAAAATGTTCTGTTCAAAAAACTATATTAGCAAGATGAAGGTCATACATGCAAACATATTATTTTTGTATCAATATTGTCTGACATTAAAACAACTGTATTGAGTTTCTTTTGGTTATTGTTTGCATGTATTTTTAATAATCCTTTTATTTCAACAATTTTCTGTTCATGTAAAATGAATCTCCTGTAAATATCATATGATTAAATTTAAATTTTTATTTTTAAATTTTATTTATTTTATTGTTCAAAATAAATATTACAGATGTCCCCTTTTCTCCCCATTGACCCCTTCCACCCCTCAACACCCCCCCCCCCCTTAGTCCCTCACCACACCGTTGTCTGTTTCCTTGGGTTATGCATATAAATTCTTTGGTTAATCTCTCCCAAACCTCACCCCCACACACACCTTCTCTTTGAGATTTGTTAGTCTGATCCATGCTTCCGTGCCATTTAATCTATTTTGTTCACAGTTTATTAAGTTCTTAAGATTCCACATATAAGCGAGATCATGTGATGTTTGTTTTTCTCCGCCTGGCTTATTTCACTTAGCACAATATTCTCCAGGTCCATCCAACCTGTACTAAAGGGTACGAGATTGATCTCTTTTCAGCTGCATAGTATTCCATGGTGTAAATGTCCCACAGCTTTTTTATCCACTCATCTACTGATTAACACTTGGGCTGTTTCCAGATCTTAGATATTGTAAATTGTGCTGCTATGAACACAGGGGTGCATATATTCTTTTTGATTAGCATTTCAGGATTCTTAGAATATATTCCTAGACATGCAATCACTGGGTCAAATGATAGTTCCATTTTTAATTTTTTGAGGAACCTCCATACTGTTTTCCATAGTGGCTGCACCAGCCTGCATTCCCACCAGCAGTGTCTCTCAAAATACAAAGGAACCCCATGGTATAGGAGAACATATTTGCCAAGTATGTAACTGATAATGGGCTAATTTCCAAAGTGTAGAAAGAACTTATGTAACTCAACAGGAGGAAGACAAACAATCCAATTAAAAAATAGGTCAAGGACATGAATAGCCACTTCTCCGAAGAAGAAATAAGATGGCCAAGAGACATATGAAAAAATGCTCAAGGTCATTAATCATCAGAGAGAGGCAAATTAAGACCACATTGAGGTATCACTTCAAACCTGTCAGAATGCCTACCATCAACAAATCAACAAATGACACATGCTGGTGAGTATGTGGAGAAAGGGGAATCCTGGTCCACTGCTGGTGGGAATAAATTATTTTTTTTAAAGTATTACACAAGTCTCTTCTTTTTCGCACATTGACTCCCTCCTCCCTACTCCTACCCGTTCTGAAGCATTCAGCACACTGTTGCCTGTGTCCATGGGTTATGCATATACAGTGGTACCTCGGTTTTCGAATGTAATCTGTTTGAGTTCTGAAACGTTTGAAAACTGAGGGATCAACAGCTGACAGCTAGACCTTAGGATCTTGCACTCAGCAGAAGCTGTGTGGCACGTTCAACTTCTGAAGTGTGTTCGAAAACCGAAGCATTTACTTCCAGGTTTACTGCGTTCATAAACAGAAATGTTCAACAGAGACATTCAAAAACCAAGGTACCACTATATTCATATAATTTCTTTGGTTAATCTCTTCACCCCACACAGACCTTGCCTCTGAGAATCCTCAGTGTGTTGCATGCTTTTTTGTTTCTGGATGTTTTGTGTTTATTTTGTTCATTACTTTCCACATATAATTGAGATCATTTGATATTTGTCTTTCTCTGACTGGCTTATTTTTCTTAGCCTAATATTCTTCAGGTCCATCCATGTTGACTCATGGTAAGAAATCCTTCTTTTTTTTACAGCTGCATAGTGTTCTATGGTGGAAATGCCCCACAATTTTTTAATCCACCGATCTACTGATGAGCACTTGTGCTGTTTCCAGATCTTAGCTATTGTAAATAAAGCTGTTATGAACATAATGATGCATGTATTATTTCTGATTGGTGTTTCAGGCTTCTTAGGATATATTCCTAGAAGTGGGATCACTGGGTCAAATGGCAGTTCAACTTTTTGAAGAAACTCCACACTGTTTTCCATAGTGGATGTACCAGTCTGGTTTCCCACCAGCAGTATACTAAGGTTCCTTTTTCTCCACATGCTCGCCACCATTTTTTATTTATTTATTTATTGATGGTAGCCATTCAGGCAGGTGTAAGGAGGTACCTCATTGTTATTTTAATTTGTATCTCTCTAATGATTAGTGACTTTTAGCATTTTTTCATATGTCTCTTGGCCGTTTATATGTTCTCTTTGATGAAATGTCTATTCATGTCTTCTGCCTATTTTTTTATTTTCTCTGTTTTTGACATTTATATATATTATTGAAAGTATTACAGATGTCTCCTTTTCCCCCCAATGGATCCCCTCTACTCCCCATACACCCCACCCCCAGGTATTCCCCATACTATTGTTTGTGACCCTGGATTTTGCATATAAGTTCTTTGATTAATCTCTTCCCACCCACTCTGCCCATTTTGAAATTGGATTGTCTTCCTTTTGTTGAGTTTTATGAGTACTTTATATATTTTGGAAATTAACCCCTTATCAGATGTGTCATTGGCATTATCCTATACAATGGGTTCCCTTTTCATTTTCATGCTGTTTTTGTTGCTTGTTTTTTGCAGTGCAGAAGTGTTTTTTGTTTTTTTTTGTTATGCAGTCCCATTTGTTTATTTTTTCCTTTTTATCTCTTGCCCAAGGCATTGTATCAGTGAAAGTTCTGCTACATAAGATGTCCAATATTTTGCTGCCTATGTTTTCTTCTAGGATTTTAATGGTTTCATGACTTACTTTTAAGTCTTTTATCTATTTTCAGTTTATTCTCATGTATGATATGTTGGTGGTTGATTTTTGTTTTTTTTCTATGTACCTTTCCAATTATCCCAACATCATTTATTTAAGAGACTATTTTATCTCCATTGTATGCTCTTGCCTCATTTATCAAATATTAATTGAGCACAATGACTTGGGTTGATTTCTGAATTCTTTGTTCTATTCCATCAATCTATATGCCTGTTCTTGTGCCAATGCCAGGCAGTTTTGATTACAGTGGCTTTGTAATACAGCTTCGTATTTGGTATTGTTATACATCCAACTTTGTTCTTCTTTCTCAGGATTGCCATAGCTAGTCAGGGTCTTTTTAGTTCCATATAAAATTTTGGAGTGTTTATTCTAGATCTGTAAAATATTCTGTTGATATTTTAATGGGGATTGCATTGCATGTATAGATTACTTTGGGTAGTATGGACATTTTAATAATGTTGATTCTGCCAATCCATGAACACGGTATATTCTTCCAGGTGTTTATATCTTCCTATATCTCTTCCTGTAAAGTCCTGTAGTTTTCTGAGTACAGGACTTTTACCCATTTAGTTAAGTTTATTCCTAAGTATCTTAAATTATTTTTGTTGCACTCATAAATGGGATTGTTTTTTAAGTTTCTCTTTCAGAGAGTTCATTATTGGTGTATAAGAATGCCATTGATTTCTGGGTGTTAATATTATATCCTGCTACATTGCTGAATTCATTTATTAAATATGGTAGCTTTTTGGTGGAGTCTTTAGGGTTTTCAGTGTACAATATCATGTCTTCTGCGAATAATGATAGTTTTACTTCCTTCTTTCCAATTTGGAGACTTCCAATATTATGTTGAATAAGAGTGGTGAAAGTGGATATCCCTGTCTTGTTCCTGTTCTTAGGGGAAATGGTTTTAGTTTTTGCCCATTGAGTATGATGTTGGCTGTAGGTTTTTCATATATGACCATTATAATGCTGAGGTATGATTCCTCTATTCCCTCATTCCTGAGTTTCTTTTTTTCCAAAAATTGTTGTTGAATTTTGTGGAATGCTTTTTCTGCATCAATTGATATGATCATGTAATTTTGTCTTTCAATTTGTTTATGTTATGTGTCACATTTATTGACTTGCAGATATTGTACCAGCCTTGCATCCCTGTAATAAATCCCAAGAGGTCATGATATATGATTTTTAAAATATATCTCTGGATCTGCCTTGCTAATACTTTGTTGAGGATTTTAGCATCTAAGTTCATTAGGGATATTTGCCTGTAATTTTCTTTTTTTGTAATGTCTTTACCTGGTTTTGGAATTAGAATAATGCTGGTCTCATAAAAGGAGCTTGGGAGTGTTTCTTCCTCTTGGATATTTTGGAATAGATTGAGGAGGACAGGTGTTCTTTGAATGTTTTATAAAATTCCCCTGTGAGGCTGTGTGGACCAGGGCTTTTGTTTGCTGGGAGTTTTTTGGTTATTGCTACCATTTCATCATTAGTTATTGGCCTATTCAGATTTCCCAATTCTTCCTGATTCAGTTTTGTAAGATTGTACTTTTCTAGGTATTTGTCCTTTTCGTTTAGGCTGTCCAGCTTATTTGCATATAATTGTTCATTTTCTTATAATCCTTTGTATTTCTGTGGTGTCAGTTGTTACTTCATCTCTTTTAATTCTGATTTTATTTATTTGGGCCTCTCACTTTGTTTTGTTTTTTCCTTCTTTTTCTTTAATCCTAACAGAGGATATTTTTTCCATTGTTTCTTCACCTCTTGCACATGCCCCGACCAGGGTCAGGAATCCAGCCTGAAACTGAAGTATGTACTCTTTGCCCAAATCAAACCAGGGACCCTTCAGTCCCTGTGTTGATCCTCTCACTACTGTGCCAAACTGGCTAGGGCTCACTTTGTTCCTTTATGAGTCTGGCTAAAGGTTCATTATTCATGTTTATCTTTATAAAGAACCACCTCTTGGTTTCCTTGATCTTTTGTGTTGTTTTTATTTCAGTCTTTATGTCATTTGTTTCTGCTCTGATCTTTATTATTTCCCTTCCCTCTACTTCCTCTGGGCTTTTTGTGTTTTCTTTCTAATTCATTAAACTGAAGGGTTAGATATATTATTAGAAATTTTTCTTGTTTTTGTGGTAGATCTGTAGTGTTATGAACTTACATCTCAGGACTGCTTTCATTGTATCCCGTAGATTTGGGGTTGTTGTGTGTTTATCTTCATTTGTTTCCAGGAAACTTTATTTCTTCCTTGATCTCTTTGGTAACCCATTCATTATTTAATAACATACTGTTTAGCCTCCATGTGTTGGAATGTTTTTACTTTTGTTGGTTTCTAATTTTATGCCATTGCTATCTGAGAAGGTGCTTGATATGATTCCAATCTCCTTGAACTTGTAGAGACAGTGTGTGTCATAACATGTAGTCTGTCTATCTTTGAGAATGACCCACATGCACTTGAGAAAAATGTATATCCTGTAGCTTTGAGAGGAGAGATTCTGTAAATGTCAATTAATTCCATTGGACCTAGTGTGTTGTTTGGATTTGCTGTTACCTTGCTAAAATTTTTTTTTGTCTAATAGATCTATCCAGTGTTTTCAGTGGGGTGTTATAGCCCCTTACTGTGATTGTATTGCTGTAGATCTCTCCATTAAAGTCTTCCAGAAGTTTTTTTTTATGTATTTGTGTGCTACTGTATTGGATGTATATATATTTACCAGGTTTATATCCTCTTGTGTTTGTTTGTTTTTTATCCCTTTGGTATTATGTAGTGACCTTCATTTTACCTTGTTATGGCCTTGATTTTGAAGTCTATTTTTTTGAGTTATGAGTATGGCTACTGCAGCATTCTTTTCATTGCCATTTGCATGGAAATTTTGTTTTCTATCTCTCACTTTCATCATATGTGAGTCTTTTGTTCTGAGGTGACTCTCTTATAGACAGCATATATATGGGTCATGTTTTCTTATCCATTCAGTGACCCTGTGTCTTTTGATCGGAGTATTTAAGCCATTTACATTTATGGTTAATATTGGTAGGTACTTATTTATTGTTATTGTTTTTTGTTTTGGGGGAGGGTTGCTTGTGTTCCTCTTTCTCTCTATTTCTTCTTCTTGTTACACCATTCCTTTTAGAATTTCTTCAAGTGCTGGATTGGTGATAATCAACTACCTTAGCCTTTTTTTCTGCAAAGCTCTTTATTTCACATTCAGTTTTAAGTGATAGTCTTGCTAGAGAGTAGTCTTGGACTCAGTCCCTTGATTTTCATGACTTTGTATATTTCTTTGCACTCCCTTCTGGCCTAAAGTGTTTTTATTGACAAATGAGCTGACAGTCTAATGGGAGCTCCCTTGTAGGTAACATTCAGTCTCTTTTGCTGCATTTAAGATTCTTTTCTTTTAACTTTTGCCATTTTAATTATGATGTGTTTAGGTGTGGGTCTTTTTTTGTCCATCTTTTTTGAGACTTTGTTTCCTGAATTTGAGTTAATTTTTCCTTCAGGAAGTTAGACATGTTTTCTATCATTACTTCTTTAAAAAGGTTCTCTATTCCTTGCTCAGATTCTTCTACTACTGGTATCCTTATGAAGAAGATATTGTTATATTTCATGTTGTCCCAAAGCTCCATTAAACTGTCTTCTGGCTTTTAATTATTTTTCTAATTACTGCTCTTATTGTGTGTATTTTCTACCTTTACTTCTTCTTTTTTTTTTTAATCTTTTTTTTTTTTTTTTTTAAATATCTTTATTGATTTCAGAGAGAGGAAAGGAGAGGGAGAGAGAGAGACAGAAACATCAATGATGAGAGTCATTGATCAAGCCCACAACCCGGGCATGTGCCCTGACCCGGAATCGAACCCTGATCTCCTGGATCCTAGGTCGATGCTCAACCACTAAGCCACTCCAGGCCAGGCTTGACTTCTTTTTTTAAAATTTATCTTTATTGTTTAAAGCATTATAGGTGTCCCATTTTTCCCCCCATTGACCCCTTCCACCTTTCTCCCAACCCCTCCCCAGGCCTTCAGCCCGTTATTGCTTGTGTCCATGGGTTATGCATATATGCATATAACTTGTTTGATTAATCTCTGCCCACCCTCCACCCCCTTCCCTCTTTCCTCTGAAATATGTTAGTCTGTTGCATCCGTCAATGTCTCTGGATTTATTTAGTTTGTCAGATTCCTTTGTTCATTAGCTTCTTCTTAAAGAAGACCCTTCAACAATTCATGTAGTACTAGTCTGATGGTGATGAACTCCTTTAATTTTTCTTTGTCTGAGAAGGCCTTTATCTGACCTTCAATTCTAAGTGACAGCCTTGCTGGGTGGAGTAATCTTGGTTGTAGGTTCTTGCTTTACATCACTTTGAATATTTCTTGCCACTCCCTTCTGGCCTGCAGAGTTTTTATTCAGAAATCAGCTGACAGTCGTATGGGTGCTCCCTTGTAGGTGACTGTTTTTCTCTTAATGCTTTTAAAATTCTTTCTTTGTCTTTAACTTTTGGCATTTTAATTATGATGTGTCTTGGTGTGGGCCTCTTTTGTTCGGGACTCTCTGTGCTTCCTGAACTTGTAAGTCTATTTCTTTCCCAAAGTAGGGAAAGTTTTCAATAATTATTTTTTCAAATAGGTTTTCAATTTCTTGCTTTCTTTCTTCTCCTTATGGTACCACAATAATGCAAATGTTGGGCCACTTGAAGTTATCCAAGAGATTCTTTACACTATCTTCATATTTCTGGATTCTTTTTTCTTTTTGCTCTTCTGGTTGGATATTTTTTGCTTCCTCATATTCCAAATTGATGATTTGATTCTCAGCATCCTCTATTCTACTGTTGATTCCATGTAAATTATTCTTCATTTCAGTTCGTGTAGCCTTCATTTCAAATTGGTACTTTATTATGTCACCAATGGTCTCACTAGTTTTCTTAATAGTCTTACTAATATCCTTGAGCATCCTTATAGCCATTATTCTGAACTCTGTATCTAGTAACTTGCTTGGTTCTATTTCATTTAGTTCCTTTCTTGGAGATTTCTTCTGTTCTTTCCTTTGTGACATGTTTCTTTGCCTCCACATTTTGGATGATTCCAGGTGTTTGTTACTATGTATTAGGTAAAGCTGTTATGTCTCCTGGAATTTGTAGAGTGGCTTTGTGTAGTAAGTGTCCTGTAGGGTCCAGTGGCTCAGCCTCCCCAGTGACCTGAGCTGGACCTTCTAGGTGTTCCTCTGTGTGGCCTGTGTGCAGTGTCCTGTTGTAGTTAAGCCTTGGTTGCTGTTGGCATCACAGAAAGGAATTGAACTCCAGGCGAATTGGCTGTGAAGACCAGCTGCAGCTACAACCAAAAAGTTGCTGTGCTGGAGAAACCCCCTATGGAGCAGGATTGACTTCAGTGGAGCTTTGGTGTTCCCCAAGTGTGTCCTTGAGTGTGTTACTCATGGATGTGATAAGGTTGTAATCCAGCGTAGTCAAGTCTTACCACAAGGTGCACTATCTCTGGGGCCTCCTGGGAGATGCAAAGTCAGCCTCTGCCAGTGCCTTGCCCAGGGCCACCCAGCATGAGCTACACAGCAAACTGTAAGTGCTGCTACTTGTGCTGGGCTTGGAGGTGTCCAGGAGAAGCCAAGCCATGAATCAATGCCGGCTGCCACTAGTGTCAGGCTTGGGGCCACTTATCAAGCTGTATGGGGCACCCTGTTTTTTGTTTTAGAGATTTTAGGAAAGTCCTAAACATGAGGCTCTAGAGGCCACTTCCATAGAAAAGCCACTAGAAATGGCTTGGATGAGCTTGCAAGTAGGGAAGGGCGGGGTCTCCAGGAATCACCAGGGCAGGGCCAGAGGTATGAGTCAGGTGCTGGAGATTCAAATATGGTGCCTGCTTTCCAGCTTTGTGGGGGGAGGGCCCACCAAATGAGCAATGGCCTCTGACAGCTCTTCTGTCTCAGAGAAAGCTGCCCCTTCACCTATCGCCCCAATTGCAGGCAAGTTAGTTCCTCTGCAAATGTCTCAGTTTGCTTTCAAGCTGCTTCCCAGCGCTGGAGCTAAGAGAGAGCAAGTCTGAGTAGTCTTTGGGTGGGTCCTTTAAGAGGAGCTACCTGGGACTCCTGCAGCCTCCACATTCCTCAGACACAGTCTCCACTGGTTTTTACAGCCTGAAGTTGTAGGGACTTTTCTTCCCATTCTTGGAGCCCTGGGCTGGGGCACCTGATGTAGGGCTGAGACCCCTCACTCTTCCTGGAAACCTCCACCACCATGATATCCTTCTGGGGTTTAAACCACAGCATCAGGTGTGGAACTGTGGCCTGCTGGGGTCAAGCCCCAGCGGTCCAGGGGTCTCCAAAGATGTGGACAGCATCGGCAAAGAATGAAGGACACAGAAACAGCATTCAGAGCATCAGGACTACCAGCTTCTGTTTTTATTGCCTTGTTACAACTGTATTTATACTATTTGATTTTATTGCCAGTTAAACAACATGACATCATGCTTTGTTGTGGTTTCTGTTTTGGCCTTTCACATTTAATGAATATACTTTCTTATCTGACCTTTGCTAAAGAATTTACATCTGTTTAGGTATGTTAATTTTAGCCTTATCTATTGTATAGGCTATTCTACAGGTTAACCTCTAGTTTGTTATTTATATTCTGAGGTTACTATATTATTGTTCTACCATATAGCTAAAAGGAGAATAACTAAACCAGCTTTTCTTATGTAAAGGTTATGCAAGTCCTAAGTAAAGATTATGTAGCTTGCACGTGATTGTTTTTAGCTATGGTGATTGACCGCCTGTCTGGCACCTAGCCTTAGTCTCTCCATTTACATTCCGTGCAGCAGTCCATCCTCATTGTAATATTCTGTGTATGATAAGGGTTCAGGTGTAGATTGAAATAATCTCTTTCCTAGACTGCTCTTTCCTTGTGGGGATTCCCAGAGTTTTCCATGAATATAAACATCCCCAGTAATACATTCCTTAGTGGGAACTCTCTGGTGAACTTCCTATGGATTGCCCTGTGCTGCCGAGTCAGCAGGGACCCCAACCCAGGCCTCGTCCCTGGTGGGAAGGTCCCCAGGATAGTGGGCTTAATAAGTCATAACTCTTCTGCTGACAGTCTGAGTCTAAGTTCCTTATAGGTGCCACATGATATCTTTGTGAAACTTGGGGTTTTTACTGAATCAATGTCTTTTCTAGTTCTATCCAACTCCCCTGCTGTGAAAAGTTTCCAGCTAGGGCAAAACCCTTTTCTGGTGAAGTGACTCGGGTAAGGACACAGAGAGTCAGGAAGGGGAACAAGCATAGAAAGAGGAATATGCCATACACCAAGTCCCATGGAGCATTTGCTGTGCAGATGTCTCCTCCTTGAAGGACTGTGTCAAACAGCAAGGATGGCACAACTTCCGGCAGTGGCCAAGTCTCCATCCACATCTCCGCCCCTCCTACAGGTCTCATTGCTTCTTCAATTCCCTCATTTTAGGACTTCTGTTCAGCTAGATTTCAAGGGGTTCTGAAATACAGTTGTTCTGTATTTTAGTTGTAATTTTGATGTGGTTGTGGTAGGTGGTGGGTACAGCTGTTACCTACACCTCCATCTTGTATCTTCTTCTCTACCTGACTTCTAAATCATTTATTCAGTCATCAGCTTCTTCTAGCTTTCTGATTACCCTTTCCAGGTTATTCTTTATTTCAGCTATGTCATTCTTCATTTCCAATGGATTTTTATTCATGGCTTATAAGTCTTTTTTCATGCTTATGAAGTTCCCACTATGGTCCTTACAGTTCTCATTAAGTGGCTTCTAATTTTCACTTAGTTGTTTGAACATCTTTATAACCAGTAGTTTGAACTCTATATTTGATAAATTGCTTGCCACCATTTCTATTTTTTCCCATTCTGTTGATTCCTCCTTTTCTTTCATTCGGGTGTTGTTTCTTTGCTTCCCCATTTTGGCAGAGCCAGTTGTCTGGGGGTGCTGGGTCAGGCAATTGAGTTGCCAAGACAGGTTCATGGAGCTAAAGGGCATTGAGTTATGTGGGCAGGACTGGGAGTGTTACATTAAGACTGAAGGGCAGGCAGACAGGCAGGCAGGCCAGGCATGTTACTTTAAGTTGGTGGGCAACATTTTTCTCTTTTATTTGGTGATTTTAATTATATAAAGTACACAAAACAGAAAACAAAAACTGAACAAACAAAACAAAAAAATCATACACTGAAAACAGGATGTTGTTTACCAGTGAGTAGGGATGTGGGAAGGAGGAAGACAAGGGTAAGGTAGTGAAATAAATGGTGATGGAAGGAAACTTGAATTTGATTGGGGAGAACACCTTGCAATACACAGGTTCTATATTATAGGATTGTACACTTGAAAATTATGTAATCTTATTAACCAATGTCACCTTAATAAATTAAATAAAAATTTTAAAATAAAATACATATAATTCAATGATAGCTATTATAAAAGATTATATTTGTTTCAGTTGTACAAATAGTGATCTGACATTTATATACCATACAGTATTCATTCCAGCAATATTTACAATATATATAATATTTACAGTTGTATATATATAATATACATATATATATATACACACACCATAGAATATTACTCAGCAACAAAGGGAATTATTTATTTATTATTAATTTATATTTTTAAATTTATCTTTATTGTCGAAAAAATTACAGATGACCTCATTTTTCCCCATTGACCACATCTATCTCCCACTCACCTGTGCCACAAGTCTTCACCACACTATTGTCTGGGTCATTCTGCATATACATTCTTTAATCCCTTCCCCTCCCCCACCACACACCTGCCCTCTGAGATTTGTCAGTCTGTTCCATGCTTCTAAATCACTGAATCTATTTTGTTCATCAGATTATTTCGTTCATTAGATTCCACATATAAGTGAGGTAATATGATATTTGTCTTTCTCTGCCTGGCTTATTTTGCTTACCATAACATTCTCAGTGTCAATCCATGCTGTCACAAAGTGTAAGAGATCCTTCTTTTTACAGTTGCACAGTATTCCATGGAATAAATGTCTTACAGCTTTTTTACCCACTCATCTATTAATGGGCACTTGGGCTGTTTCCAGGTCTTAGTTATTATAAATCTCACTGCTAGGAAAATAGTGGTGTATAAGTTCTTTTGATTGGTGTTTAGTGTTTCCTAGGACATATTCCTAGAAATGGGATGACTGGCTGAAAAAGCAGTTCCATTTTTAACTTTTTGAAGAACCCCCATAATTTTTTCCTTAGTGGCTTCACCAGTCTGCATTACCACCAGCAGCGCACCAAGGTTCCCCTTTCTTCACATCCTCGCAAACACATGTCATTTGTTGATTTCTTGATGGTAGCTATTCCAAGAAGTGTGAAGTGGTACATCATTGTGATTTTAATTGCATCTCTCTGATGATTAGCGATGTTAAGCATTTTTTCATATATTCTTGGTCATCTGTATGCCCTTTTTGGAGAACTGTCTATTCAAGTCTTTGCCCATTTTTTAATTGAATTGTTTGTCTTCCTCTTGTTGATTTGTATGAGATCATTTTATATTTTGGAAATTAGACCCTCATCAGATATATCTTTGGTAAATATTTTCTCCCATACCATGGTTGGTTTTTATTTTTGTATTTTGAGGATGATTTCTTTTGCTGTGCAAGAGCTTTTTAGATTGGTGTATTCTCATTTGTCTATTTTTTCCTTTGTTTCTCTTTACCTAAGATATGCTTTTGTGAAAATTTCACTAAGTGAGATGTCTATGACTTTACTGCCTAGGTTTTCTCCCAGGATTTTTATGGTTTCACAACTTACATTTAAGTCTTTTATCTGCTTTGAATTTATTCTTGTGTATGGAGTAAATTGGTAATTGGTCATCTGGTTTCAATTTTTTGCATGTACCTGCCCAATTTTCCCATTATCATTTATTAAAGAGACTATCTTTACTCCATTGTTAGCTCTTGCTTACTTTGTCAAATATTAATTTACCTTAATGGTATGGGTCTATTTCAGGGATCTCTGTTCTGTTCCATTGATCTACATGACTGGTGTTGTACCAAAACCAGACTATTTTGATGACAATGGTTTTGTAGTATACTTTGATATCGAGTAAAGTAATCAATCCAATAGTGTTCTTTCTCAAAATTGCTGTGGCTTTGTGGGGTCTTTTTCAGTTCTGTGAAATATACTATAGGTATTTTAATAAGAGTTGTAGTGAATTTGTAGATTGCTTTTGGTATTATGGATATTTTAATGATATTAATTCTTCCAATCCATGAATATGGTATATTTTTCCAATTGTTTATATCTTCCTCTATTTGATTTTTCAGTGTCCTATAGTTGTCTTTGTACAAGTCTTTTACACCTTTGATCAAGTTTACTCCTAGGTGTCCTATTTTTTTCTTTGTAATGGAATTTGGCACTGTTTTTTCAATTTCTTTTCCTGAGAGTTCATCATTGGCATATAAAAATGCTGTTGATTTTAGGATGTAAATTTGGTAAACTGCTACCTTGTCAAATTCATTCATTAAGTCTGGTAGTTTTATTTTGGAGTCCTTAAGATTTTCTATGTACAATATCATGTCATCTGCAAATAATGAGTTTTACTTTCTCCTTTCCAATTTGGATGCCTTTAATTTTTTCTTCTTGTCTGATTGCTGTGGCAAGCACTTCCAGTACTATGTTGAATAAGAGTGGTGAAAAAGGAAAACCCTATCTTCTTCCTGTTTTTAAGGGACATGATTTTAGTTTTTGCCCATAGAGTATGATGTTGGCTGTAGGCTTGTCATATATGGCCTTTATTATGTTGAGATATAATCCCTCTATTCCCACTTTGCCCAAAGTTTTTATCCAAAGTAGATGCTGGAGTTTGTCAAATGTTTTTTCTGTATCTTTGATATGATCACATGATTTTTGTTCTTCATTTTGTTTATGTGATGTATCACATTTATTGATTTGCAAAAATTATACCAGCCTTGAATCCCTAGAATAAATCTCACTTGGTCATAGTGTATGATCTTTGTAATGTATTGCAGGACCTTATTTGCTAATATTTTGTTGAGGATTTTAGCATCTATGTTCATCAGAGCTATTGGTCTGTCATCTTTCCTTGCAGTGTCTTTATCTTATTTTGGATTTGGATAGTACAGCCTCATAAAAAAGTGCTTGGGAGTCTTCTCTCATCTTGAATGTTCTGGGATAATTTGAGGAAAATAGTTTTTAATTGTCTTTTGAATGCTTGATACAACTCTTCTGTAAATCCATCTGGTCCTGGACTCTTGTCTGCTTGAAGTTTTTTTCCTTTCTTCTTCAATTTTATTAGTTGTTATTGGCCTATTCAGGTTTTCTGATTCTTCCTTATTCAGCCTTTGAAGATTGTATGTTTATAGGAATTTTTACATTTCATTCAGGTTGTCCAGTTTGTTGGCATATAGTTGCTCATAGGATTTTCTTACAATTCTTTGTATGTCTGTGCTGTCATCTGTTATATCATCACTTTCATTTCTGATTTTATTTATTTGGTTTTTCCCTCTGTGTTTCTTTGTGAGACTGGCTAAATGTTCATCAATCTTATTTCTCTTTTCAAACAACCAGGTCTTGCTTCCATTGATCTTTTGTATTTTTTAAAAATTTCTATGTCATTTCTTTCTGCTCTAATCTTTATTATTTCATCCCTTCTACTTCTTTTGTGTTTTCTTGCTGTTCTCTTTCTTATTCTTTCAGTTGTAGTGTCAGTTTATTAGAGATTTTTCATGTTTCTTAAGATATCCTTGTAATGCTATGAATTTTCCTTTCAGAACTGCTTTCATTGTGTCACACAGTTTTGGTTGTTGCTTGTTCATTTCCATTTGTTTCCAGGAATTTTTTACTACATTCCTTGATCTCGTTGGTAACCCATCAATTCTTTAATAACATGCTATTAAGCATCCATGTATTTGAATATTTTTGAGTTTTTTCATAGTGGTTGATTTTTAGTTTCCTGCCACTGTGGTCTCAGAAGATGCTTGATATAATTTCAATCTTCTTGAACTTACAATGACTTGTTTGGTGCCCTAACATGTGGTCTATTTTTGAGAATATTAGATGTGCACTTGAGAAGAATGTGTATTCTGCTGTTTTGGCATTACATTTTCTGTAAACCTCAATTAAATCCATTATATCTAGTGTGTCATTGAAAATCAGTTTCTTTGTTGATTTTTGGGCTGGTTGATCTATGCACTGATGACAATGGGGTTTTAAAATTCCTCACTATGACTGTATTGCTATTGATCTCCCCCTTATAATCCACCAAGAATATTTTTATATACTTAGGTGTTTCTATATTGGGTGAAAATATGTTTATAAAGGTTATATCCTCCTGTTGGATCAGTCCCTTTAGCATTATGTGGTGACCTTCTTTGTCTCTTCTTATGGTCTTTATTTTGAATTCTATTTAGTCAGAAATAAGTATTGCTACTTCAGCTTTATTTTATTTTTATTTTATTTTATTTTTTATTTTATTTTATGGTTTATTTATTTATTTTTTTATTTTATTTTATTTCATTATTTTATTATTTTATTTCCATTTGTTTGGAATATTTTTTTCCATTATTTCACTTTCAACTTTTGTGGATTATTTTCTTTGAAGTGGGTCTCTTGTAGACTGCATATATTTGGGTCTTGTTTTCTTAGCCACTCAGCTTTCCTATATCTTTTTATTGGAGTGTTTATTCCATTTACATTTAATGTTATTATTGATATATATGCTTATTTAACATCACTTTTTCCCTCTAAGTGTATGTTCCTTTCTCTTAATATTCCTTCTTCTTACAGCAATTACTTTAGCATTTCTTGCAATGCTGGTTTGGTTGTACTGATCTCCTTCAGCCTTCTTTTGTCTGAGAAACTATTTCACCATCTATTTTGAATGATAGCCTTGCTGGACAGTGCAGTCTTGATTGCAGGTTCTTACTTTTCATTACTTTAAAAACTTCATGCCAATTCCTTCTGGCCTGAAGTGTTTCTGATGATAAATCTGCTGACAGCCTTATGGGCCCTTTCCTATAGGTCACTGATTGTTTCTCTCTTGTGGCCCTTAAGATTTTCTCTTTGTCCTTGATATTTGCCATTTTAATTATGATGTGTCTTGGAGTGGGTCTCTTTGGGTTTCTCTTGTTTGGTACCCTCTGTGCTTCCTGAACTTGTGTGGCTTTTTCCTTCACTAGCTTAGGAAAGTTTTCTGACTTTATTTCTTCCAACATGTTCTCGACCTGTTGCTCACTTTTCTCCTTCTCTGGCACCCTAGATGTTGTTTCCTTTCATGTTGTCCTAAAGTTCTCTTGAACTGTCATGCTTTTTAACTGGGTTTTTTTTCTCTTTTTGCTGCTCTGATTGTTTTTTTTCTACCTTTTTTTATCATTCACTTATCCTATCCTCTGCTTCATCAAGCCTGATTTTAATTCCTTCCAGCATTTTTTTAATGTCAGCTATCTTATTTTTTTCTTTCTGCCTCGTTCTCATTCATAGTATCTATATGTTTTTCTTTATGCTGATGTAGCTTTCTATAAGTTCTTTGTATTTCCCATTAAGTTCCTGAATATTCCCATTAAGGTTCTTTTGGTTCTCACTAATTTCCTTGAGCATCTTTATAACCATTACTCTGAACTCTTTTTCTCATAAGTTGGTTATCCCCATCTCCTCAAGGTCTCTTCCTGGTTAGTTCTCCTTTTCTTTAGTTTGGGGATTGTTTCTTTGTCTCTCCGTTTTAGTGTCTCTTTGAATTGGAATCTGTATATTAGGTATATTTGCTGTTTCTCAGTCCTGTGGGGTGGGCTTTTGTAACGAATATCCATTGGGACCCAGAGTTGCATTTTCCTCCTACTTCTGATATGTATGCTCTAGGTGTGTCCTTTTTGTGGATTCTTTGGGTTGTTCTGTTGTGTTTTTGTCTAGACTGTTGACTAGTTTGTGGGAGGACTCTCTTATCTATCTGGCTAACTTTGAGGCTTAGCCACAACCACGTTGTGGTGAGCTCTTTTACAGGTGCTGACAAGGCAAAACAAACCACCACCAAACTGACAGGAAACAAACAGGAACTCACAAAATACCCTGACAATCACAATGAAAACAACCTAAGAAAAAATAGAATTAGGAAAGCTAAGTGAGAACACAAATTCTAAGGCCAAAGATAAAGAGAGAAAAGGATATTATTACTAATAGTAAAAAATAAGTAAATAAAAGGTAAAAAATAGAGGAACTTCTAGGAGATAAAAGGGGCAGAAAAAAGATTCTGAAAGAAAGAAGGGTGAGCAACAAAAATAAAGATAGAGAGTAGAAATAGAAAAGTGGTTAATGAAAAAAAAGACAGGAAAACAGCTAATGGGAAAAAAAATAGTTATGCCAATGGAACAAGAAGAGAGAGAAAGGTAAAGCAAAGGTAAGGAAGGAGGCCTATAAGAGATATGGAAGAAATAATAAATGAAAGTAAATACACGTATTGATTATAATAATAATATCCCAACAATAAAGCAAAGAATATCAAGAAAATGTTGGTAATAAACAACAAACCCCAAAACATAAAAGAACAGACAAAGCAAGACAAAAGAAATCCAAAACAAAAATTAATTAAACAATTTAAAAAATAAAAAATTTGCCCATCAGATGTCGTTCAGCAGTTGAGCATCGACCTATGATCCAGGAGATCATAGTTTGATTCCTGGGCAGGGCACATACCCAGTTTGTGGGCTTTATCTCCTGTGGGGGGCTTGCAGCAAGCAGCCCATCAATTACTCTCTCATCATTGTTGTTTTTATCTCTCTCTCTTCCTCTCTCTTCTTCACTTGGAAATCAATTAAGAGATATTTTGTTAAATAAAAAATCAATAAAAATTTTAAAAGTTTATAAAATTAAATTTTTTAAAATTTTCTTTTCCTCTTTTTTTCTTTTTTTTTTTTAAATAAAATAAGCCAACCAAGTGAAGTCCATTTTAGCAGCTTATGTTCTCTGAGGCTCACTGTTTTATATGCTGTTTTCAGATCTCCTGGGAGATACTTTTGTGTCAGCCAATATCAGGAGCTGTTGAGATTTGGATCCTGGTGTCCTTATGTAGCTTGTTGTTCTGACTCTCTCTGTGGACCACCTCCACTTGTCAGCTATTTTGCCCCCACCCCCTTGTGGTTGCCTGATCTTACTCCAGCATGTTCTGAAGAGAGTGTTTAGTGTGCAGACTGGCTAGTGTAGCATAGCTATTATTGCTCCCCTTACTCAGAGATTTTTATGTCAGGCACTTACTATGGGGAAGTTAATTTACGCTTCAAATCCAACTCCTCAGTTTCTACCATATCCTCCACTTCTAGCTCCCCATAGAAAGGCCTGTTGCAGGTCAGATTGAATTCAGTCTTTCGCCTTTTTTGTATGGGCAGTTCCAGTGACCTGGGCTCAGTGGGATTGATTAAAAGAAGCTCCAGTGTGTGTGTTGCCTGCCCAGCCCCAAGAAGGGGTTTTAATCTTTTTCAAACAGTAGTCCCTGAGAGTATTACTGTTTTAATGTCCTCCTATGAGCTGTTCTTTCTTCCCCCATTGAACGGTGCCCAGCAGAGAATATCTGGGTCTTCGGTGGGCTGATCCAGCTTCTCTCCTCTTGGAGGTGGTGCTCCTACCCTCCAGGAGAGGTAAGCATGCTCCACCCTTCCTTTCTCAGTTCTAGTTGTCTGATCTCATAGGTCGCTCAGTTCAAAATCTCCACAATGCAGACACAAATCCCAGCTTTCACTGGTCTGTCTCCCCATTGTAAGCCAGGAAGGTGGATGCCATTAGGGTGAGGTGCTGACCAGTAATCAAAAATATATAAAGTAAAAAACAAGCAGAAAACTTGCTTTGTGAGAATCTGGTGCACTCGTGCCTTGGATCCAAGCAGGAGGGGTTATAAAGCCAGCCACAAGCAGGTCTCTTGCACAGCTGATCTCAGGAAACTTGGAGTAACTCCAAGGGTACTATCTTGTCTTTCTTCAGAGTATGACAAAAATCTTTGATCTACCCTACTGGAAGCTCTGGTCTCTTTCTTTGGTGGCATGAGTCTTGATCTGCCCCACCTGAAGCTCTGGTCTCCACTAGAGGCCCGAGTGCTTTCTTCCCCTTCCCTGTACCACAAAACTGAAATGCTTTCTGGGGCTCTGCAGAATGCCTGTTAGGAAAGCAGAGGGTCCCTTTAGGTCACTTCTGGGTGCAGCCCACAGGCCCTTTCTTTTCTAGAGCTGCACACTTTTCTGTGGTCACCACTTGGGCTGAATCTCTCCTGCTCAGGCTACTGCCATTATGCACTTTGTTTCACTAGGAAGAGGCGGCCTACTCTTGCAGGCAGACTGTTCCCCTGGCTCCCTATGCCCAACATGCATGGGCTCTCCTCCACTACTCAGGGTTTGAGATCCTTGCTTTTGGATTCCAGTCTACACTCCCAAGGGGAAGGAGCTTTGCAGTGTCTAACCTTCGGGCCTTGTAGCTGAGCCTTGGCTTCAGGGGAGACTCCCCCTTGTTATGCCTCCCCCTCTTACCAGTCTTTATGATGTTTCTTCAGTGCTCCTTAGTCATAACATGTCCAATCAGGTATATTTCCCTTGTTTCTCCACACTGGCTATGCAATGTTTTATCTGTAAATCCAGTCTGTGGCTAGAACCAAGGGCACTCTGCTTCTTGTTAGAGTGCTGTCATCTTGCAGATCCCTAATTGTTTCCACAAAGAGAACTATTTAAATAAATTATTACTATCTCAGTAATGTATAACATCATATATGTATTATTTCACACTTTCTGTAGCCATGAAATGTTGATAGAGTTGCTGGGAACTCTGCTGAATTTTCTCACCAAACAAATAAAAGTGATGGCTGTGGTTACAACTCAACTGAGATTCAGGATCTTCTACCGTCCTCACTGGTTGTTAAAAGAATTTAGTTTCTTGCAGGTTTAGAGCTGAAATTCTCATTTATTTTTTTAATGACTGTAAGTTAGAAACTGTTTCATCTTCCTAGAACCTCTCCTCAGGCCCTGTTACATTCGTCCCTCCATTAGCAGTTCAAAATATTACTGTTTCTTTCTTCGAAGCCATAAAGGTAAAGCTCTTTCATTTTGGATTAATCTGACCTCTTTTAAGGGTTTAATTGATCAAGTGAAAACCCACTCAAGATATTCTCCCTTTTGATTAACTATAAGCCAACTAACCACAGGCCTTATTTACAACTGTAAAATCACTCCTGGCACAAATAGTAGCATTGTCAAAGGAGTTATATTCACTCATATTCACATGTCCCATTGACACTCAAGGGATATGGATTATACAGGGCATGTAAAGAAAAAAAGGAAACTTGTGTGCCATTTTAGAATTATGCCTACTACAGAGATAAATAGGGATATTTTATAATGATAAAATTATCTTTTCAGGGGAATATATTAAAAGGAACTTTTTATACATTCAATAACATGGCTGCAAAATGAATAAAAAAGTAATGACAGAACTTGGTTTTTCATGTTCCATGTCCATGTATGTCATGAAGATGTAGTCAAAATCTCAATCATAATTGGAGATTTCAACAAAATTATCTGATCAACAGAAAAAACAGTAGCAGGAATAAATAAAAGATGAATGGCATAATTAATTTCAATATAATTGACACATACATAATTTAGTAGAATACACATTTTTTTCAAGTGTAGCTGGGTCATTTACAAATATAGTCCATTTACTGGATCGTACCTTAAATCTCAAAAAATTTCTAAATGCTAAATCATACTGAGCATTATTTCTCATGGAATTAAACATAATAGAACAATAACAAGAAATTTCCCAATATTAAAAAAATTAAGGAGCAAAGTTCTATTTCACATATTTTCAAAAATATATTTACAATAAAAGTTAGACCATTTTTTATCATAATGCAAATGAAAATGCAACATACCAAAAGTTTTTAGATGTAGCAAATGAATGTTGAGAAATGTATAGTTTAAATGTATATATTAGAAAAAGAAAAAAGTTTGAAAATAATAAACTAATCTTCAATTGCAGGAAATTTAAAAAATCAAAAGTAAATAAAACCCAAAGAAAATAAGAGAGAGAAAATAATTAAGCAATTATATAGAAAAAACAATATAATTAAAAATAAATATACATCATAAAATATCAGCAATTCCAAAAGTTGTTTTTTAAAAGATTCATATAATTTATTGGGCTTTAGCAAGACTGATGAAAAAAAAAAAGATAATTTAACTAGTGATGTAATATTACTATAGGTCTTATAGATGTTATAAAGATAAAATATTTTAAACATATTTTTTGTAATTTAAAAAGAAATACACATTTTCTTCAAAATCCAAAATACCAAAACTCATACAGAAAGAAGTAGAAAATATAAATAGTCTTTTATCTATTAAGGACTAAATCTAGAAAAAAAAATCCCTCCTCACAGCAAAATGAAACAGATACCAAAAGAAAAAAGATGAGCAAAAATAACGTGTAGAAGAAAACATAATACAAATTCCAAGCTTAAATTGCTCACTGGTGAAATCTACTAAATTAAAAAGAAAATACTTCTAAACTCAATTTGTTGAGGCCAAAAAAACCTTGATACCAAAATCTGGCATGGGCATTCTGAAATTTAAAAAAAAAGCAAGCTAATATCTCTAAAAATAGGAAATGCAGTAATCACCCCCAAAATATTATTATATCAAATTCAGTGATATTTAAAAAAAAGACATGACCAAGTGGAATGGATTACATATATACAAGGTTGGTTTAATATTTAAAAAATCAATCAGCCATGGCTGGAATTGCTCCAGTGGTTAGAGCATTGGTCTGCTCACCAGAGGGTCATGAGTTTGATTCCCAGTCAAGGGCAGGTACTTGGGTTGCAGGTCCAGTCTTTGTGCCCAGTCTGAGTGTATGTGGGAGGCAACCAATTGATGTGTCTCTGTCACATCAATGTTTCTCTCTTTCTCCCCTCTCTCTCTCCATCCCCCGTCCCTTCCACTCTCTCTAAGAATAAATGAAAAAAATATCCTCACTCCTTGGGTGAGGATTAAAAGATAAACGATGAGAAAATATTTTTTCTAAAAAAATCAATAAATAAAATTCATGACATGAACACAATAAAGAATTATAAAAACATGTTCATCTAATAGATATAAAAAAAGAAGTTGATAAAATTCAACAATCATTTAAGATAAAAACTCTCATAGAACTGAAAATTAATGGAAATTTCCTTAATTTGATGAGTATTTACAAGAAACATAGAGGTAGTATCATACTAAATAAAACATTAGTACTTTTTGCACCTAGTTTGGGAACAAACAAAAGATACACACTATCAACATTTCTATTTAATTTTATATTAAAAGACTGTGACAGTGCAATACAACAAGTAATAGAAATTAAAAGTATAACAATTAGAAAAAACAATTATGACATGTTTGTTTACAAATAGTATAATTGTGTATGCAAGAAAGCAAAATAGCCCATATATAAACTACTCAAATTTGTAAATTAACTTTTCATGGTTACTGACACAGTCAATATACAACAAACAATTACATTTCTATATTCCAGCATAAAATAAAAGTTAACCAATCAAAAATTAATAGTGAAAATTTAAAGTGAAATATAAAGAATAATAGCATTTACCACTGCATCACAAATACAGAAGAATAAATTGAATTAATATTTTCAAGATTTCTACCCTGAAATTATGAGCAATTGGTGAAAGAAAAACATTAAAATCTAAGCAGAAATGTCATAAACAGGAAATAAAATATTCATTGTGTTTAAATACTTATTCTTCCCAAATGATCTATAGATATAAGGCAATTTTGATAATCTCAGAAGATATTTTTGTAATTATTTTTAATTGTATTTTTAATTAAATTTATTAGGATGGCAATGGTAAATAAGATTATATAAGTTTCAAGTGTATGATCCTATGATGCATCATCTGTATGTTGCATTGTGTGCCCACCATCCAAAGTCAAACCTTCTTTCACCATATATTTGACCCCCTTCCTTTACTCTTTATACCCCCATTCCCTTTTTCTCTGGTAACCACCATACTGTTGTCTGTGTCTGTGAGGTTTGTTTTCTTGTTTGCTCATTTGTTGCTTTCAGTGTTACATCCCACATATGAGTGAAATCATATGGTGTTTGCCTTTTTCTGTCTGACTTATTTTACTTAGAATGATATACTCAAGATCCATCTGTATACTCGCAAATGGCTGTATTTTATCTTTCCTTATGGTTGAGTAGTATTCCATTGTATATATATATATACCACATTTCTTTATCTAATATTTTATCAAAGGACACCAGTTGTTTCTGTGTCTTGGTCACCATCAGTAATGCTGCAATTAACACAGGAGTGCATAAATGTTTGAGAATAAATATATTCAAACTTTTCATATAAATACCCAGAAGAAGGGTTTCTGCATCATATGGTAACTCTATTCATACTTTTAAAAAAATCCTCCATACTGTTTTCCACAGTGGTCATACCAGTCTACATTCCCACCAGAAGTGAATGAAGGTTCCTTTTTCTCCACAGCCTCTCCAACACTTGCTATTATTTGTCTTGTTGGTAAAAGCCATTCTAACAGGTGTTGGGTGGTATCTCATTGTAATTTTGATCTGCATTTTCCCAATAACTAGTGAAATTGAGCAACTTTCCATATGTCTGTTGGTTATTGTTATATCTCCTTGAGAGATGTGTCTGTTCAGGTCTTTTGCCCATATTTTTAATTGGATTGGTTTTTCTATTGTTGAATTATATGAGTTCTTTATATATCATTGATATTAATCCTTTTTCAGAGCTGTTGTTTGCAAATATCTTCTCCCATTTGGTTGGTTGCCTTTTTGTTTTGTTGGCAGTTTCTTTTGCTGTGTAGTTTTTTAGCTTGATATAGTCCCATTCATTTTTTAATTTTTGCTTTTACTTCTCTTGCCTGACAGTTAAATTTATAAAATCCTAAGGCCAATGTCCATAAGTTTAGTACATATGTTTTCTTCTCTGTGACTCATTGTTTTG
Organism: Miniopterus schreibersii; assembly: GCF_964146895.1. NCBI lineage: Eukaryota > Metazoa > Chordata > Mammalia > Chiroptera > Miniopteridae > Miniopterus > Miniopterus schreibersii. Next base: position 49,103,713 of record NC_138104.1, read on the forward strand.
GGTCTTATATATAGTCCTTGATGCATTTTGAGTCAATTGTTATATATGGTGACAAATAGCAGTCTAGTTTCATTCCTTTGTATGTGTCTCTCCAATTTTCCCAGAACCATTTATTAAAGAGGATTTCTTTTGTCCATTGCATGTTTTTTGCTCCTTTGTTGAAAATTATTTGCCCTATATATGTGTGTTTATTTCTGGGCTCTCAATTCCATTCCATTGATCTGTGTGTCTGTTTTTATGCCAATACCATGCTGATAGTGAACATAACATCTATACTACATGTGGAAAATCACAGTATTTTAAAAAATATTGCTTTCTTTCCATTAAGTAAAATGTTAAAATATTAATATTTTTGGAGATGAAAATCATAATAAATGTCAATTTAAAAACTCAGCCCTTTCACACCTAAGAAGGAAGATCTTGGTAAAATAAAGTCAAGAACACAGCTATAGCACTTAAGCTTGGTAACTAACTTAATACTAACCTGACTCTCAAACCAGCCAGACTATAATGATATGGTTAAGATGTCTCAGTAGCCAATGTAGATGATACATTCCTTAAATCAAAGTAATATAAATTCATTAAATTGTCTGGATGTCTTTATGTAAAGGGAAAATGAAGCTAAAAATTTAGGCTTTAACATCCAACCAAACTCAAATACTGAGATTTTATGTCATGACAAAAAATGTAGTTATTCTTTTACCCATTATTTAAAACTTACTGGGATCATTATGTACTACAGTTCCAACTTTTCAACACTAGGACCAAGGATATTAGCAGAAATATTTATAATAAAATCAAGAGCTCGGGCCACAATGGCAAGAATATATGGCAAAATCAATTATTTAAGTTAGATAAAAAAGAGTCCAGAAATAAGAATGAATTAAAAATCAGGGCAAAATACTGAGTAGAAACTAAGAAGGGAAGTAAATGGCAAGAGATATAGAAAGACCAGGTCCATAGTCAGAATATATTTGAATTTATCAAGTGCTTTTTGGAGATGAGTCTTAATCAAAGTGTTAAAATCTTAATGGAATTTTAGATGTCATAGAATGGTGCTATTTGAGGTAAATGGTGCCTTCTCATCATATTTCATAAACAAGTACCCACTATAAACACATATGGTAAATGGCTTTGTCTTTAGTTGAATTACTAAATTGGGAAAACCCTGTATTGCTTGAAATGTGCAAAATTAATGTACTTAGGATCCTTCACTCTGCACTTTAAAGACACAAGTCCATTTCAGAGTTTCTAAATATATTAGTTTAGAACCAGCTTATATAGGAACAGGGAAAATACTTAGAGATAGATATACAGAATAAGGTAGCCATTATGTGACTTTTTATTTGCATTTATTTCTCCTTGGGCTAATTTTTTTTTTTTTGTAATGAAGTCCTAATATTCCTGGATTCAACAAGAGAATGTAGTAAGGTTAAAGTTTCCAACTTGAAAGGTATGTCAGCCTCCTTGCTTCAGGTGACATATTTTAAGTGTTAAAAGCACCACAATCTTGAAAAAAAAGAATAAAGTTGGAGTGATCATAATACCAGATATCAAGTTATACTACAAAAACACTCTAATCAAAACAGCCTGGTACTGGCACAAGAACAGGAGTAGAGATCAAATGAACAGAACAGAAAACCCAGAAATTAACCCAAGCCATTGCACTCAATATTTGACAAATGAGACAGGAGTATAAAATGAAGTAAAGACAATCTCTTCAGTAAATGGTGCTGGGAAAAGTGGACAGGTACATGCAACAAAAAAAGAAAAAAGAAAAAACGAAAAAAAAAGAAAGAAGAAAGAAACTAGATCACCAACTTACACCATACACAAGAATAAACTCAAAGTGGATAAAAGACTTATGTGTAAGTCATGAAACCATAAAAATCTTAGAAGAAAACATAGGCAGCAAAATCTCAGACATCTCTGATAGCAATATGTTTGCTGATACATTTCTTAGGGCAAGGGAAACAAAGGATAACATAAACAAATGGAACCACATCAAAATAAAAAGTTTCTGCAGAGTAAAAGAAACCATCAATAAAATAGAAAGGGAGACCACTGTATGGGAGAACATATTTGCCAGTGATATATTTGATAATGATTTAATTTCCAAAATATATTAGGAACTCATATAGCTTAACAAAAAGAAGACAAACCAATTAAAAAATGGACAAAGGACCTAAATAGACACTTCTCCAAAGTGAACATACAGATGGTCAAGAGACATATGAAAAAATACTCAAACACACTAATCACCAGAGAGCTGCAAATTAAAAAAACAATCACTTATCATCTTACATCTGTCAGAATAGCTACCATTAACAAATCAACAAATCACAAGTGCTGGTGAGGATGTGGAGAAAAGAGAAGCTTAGTACACTGCTGGTGGGAATGAAGACTGGTGTGGCCGCTATGGAAAACTGCATGGAGTTTCCTCAAAAAATTAAAAATGGAACTGCTATTTGACCCAGTGATCTCACTTCTAGGAATATATGCTAAGAAACCCAAAAAACCAATCCGAAAGAATTTATACACTCCTATGTTCATAGCAGTGTGATTTATAATAGCTAAGATCTATAAACAGCCCAAATGCCCATCAGCAGATGAGTGGATAATGAGCGGTGGTACATTTATACCATGGAATACTATGCAGTTGTACAAAAGAAGGATCTCTTACCCTTTGGAACAACATGTGTGGAACTGGAGAGTATTATGTTAAGTCAAATAAACTAGTCAGAGACAGACAAGTATTGCATGATCACACTCACATGTGGAATCTAATGAACAAAGTAAACTGATGAACAAAATAGATACAGAGACATAGAACCATGGAACAGTCTTAGGAATTTCAGAGGGAAAGCAAGGGTGAGGAAATGGGGGAGAAGATTAATCAAAGAACTTATATGCCTATATGAATAACCCATCTATACAGACAATAGTGTGGAGAAGGCCTGGGGGGTGAGTGCAGATGCCTTGTGGCAGGGATCAATGGGGGAGAAAAAAGGAACATCTGTAATACTTTCAACAGTAAAGCTAAATTTAAAAAAAAGAGAGAGAAAAATACCTGTTAACCAAGAATTACATATATATATATAAATATATATATATATATATAAATATCTTGAAAAATTAAGGAGGCATTCCATTATTAAAGCTGAGGTCAGTTTGTCAGTAATAGAATTGCTTGCTAGAAGTTATAAAAGGATTCCTTCAGGTTGAAATACAGAGACACAAGACTGTAACTCAATGCCATACAAAGAAATAAAAAAATACAAGTAAATGTACTTATATAAGCAGATATAATCGCCAATATCTATTGTATTTTTGGTTTGTAAGTTCTCTTTTTATAGATATTACTTAAAAGAAAAATGCATAAAACTCTCATTAAAATCTATATCAAAGTGCAATCAATGTAAAAGATGTAAATAACAAAATAAAGAAAGAGTGATGGAGAAATATGTTTTTTGTGCATTTTTAAAACAAAGTGAGCATTAATATAAACTACTTTGTTAAATTTTAAGGCACAAATTGGTATCCACAGGGTAACCACTAGAAAATAACTGGAAATATATAAAAAAAGAAAAAAGAAGGAAATCAAAATAGTAAACAATAAATAAACAAACAAAAATATGTTAAAATGAAATAATTAATGAATAAAAATATATATAACATTAAAACAAATAGCAAAATGTCAATGGTAAGTTCTTCCTGATTGGTAATTACTTTAGATGTAAATGGAAAAACTTACCAATTAAATGGCAGAAATTGGCAGGATAAATACAAAAATATGTATATGGTGTCTACAAGAGGCTTCCTTAAATCCAAAAAAATAAAAATAGATGTAAGTTATAAAAATATATTCCATCCTAATAGTAACAAGAAGAAAGATGAGGCGCTATTCTCATATCAGACAAAATAAACTTCAAATAAAAAATGTTGCAAGAGACAAAGAATATTAAAACTTTCAAAAAGTGTAAATATATCAAGAATGAATAGCAATCACAAACATTTAAGTACCTAAAACTCAGAGCCCCCAACTGTATGATTTTTAAAGGGAACAGAATTAAAGGGAGAAATATTTCTATAATAGTTGGAAACCTCACTACCCCACTTACCATAATGAACACAAAAACGTCACATGAGGTCAGTAAATAGATTTGTACAACACTATAAACCAACAAAATCTAGCTGACATATACAGAAAAATCTCCCAACAGCAAAATAGCAACAACATTCCTTTTAAGTGCATATGGAATATTCTCCAAGGTAGACACTATGCTTGATCAGAAATGTGACATTAAATTTGAAATATTAAAGTCATATGAAATATCTTCCCCAATCACAATGGAATGAAGCATGATACAAGGATAAAAAAGAAAACTGATGAGTGATGAAAACGGCTCTGGAGTGGGTGGAAGCTACACACAATTCCCCCCCAGTGCCAAACCAGCTTTACAGGTAAATTATAGAACAAATAACCTGAATGACCAAGTGAAGAACAGCCAAACAGGAGTATTATATCCAAGGATTTATAGACAAAGCTACAAAGAGACTGGCAAGAAGAGCAGAGATGCAGAGAGGACTAAACCCTGCACCCAGGTGCAACAGCTGAGAAGGCGGAGGGATATCTCAGTTAAAAATGTACTCCCTGAGGAGCATGGTGCCTCATCCTCATGCCAAAACCCCCCAACCCAGAGCACTAGAGCCAGGAAGAGGAGCCTGCATAACATCTGGCAGTGAAAATCAGTGGGTCCTCTGCACTCTTTGAGGAGGAGGGAGTCTGCTAGAATCCCAGGTGCTCTCCTGAATGGCAAACACACAAGTGCTTGCTCTCAGGCACTCATCAGGGCTCCAGTTGAGGGAAGGTGACTCAGGGCATACAGGAATCATAAAGAGAACTTCTGAGTGGCATGGCTCTGGAGACAGGGTCAGCTACTGAGGTCTTGGTCCTGAGTCAACATCTCACATCATGCTCAGGAGCCATCTACTAGGGCTGAGCTCTCTTATTCTTACAGCAGTAGCTGGAGGAGTGCACTAAACTAGTCTTCCAAATACTGGTACAACACCCTGCCAAGCTTGAGTGTGGCAGATAAGACTATTGCCTGCTCCAAATAAGAACCTGTGGTGTGCTTTTTTTCTGGATAAACCATAAGCAAACACTCAGACAGTAACTGAACTGTGTGGCTTTGGAACCAAGGACAATATTCCCCCCTTCCATGTGTTCAGCAGTTTCCACCCCCAATGGAAGATCCACTTTAACTGTTTTCCCAAGTCCTTTTGGCCCTATCTTGCTGTGTCCAGTTCAGTAGAAGGAAGGGAATGCCTTTCAGAGCTGGGCTTTTTGGAGCATGTCTTCCTAAGAGTCACTTGTCAGGGTTTCTGACTGAGCACTTCTGGAGCTAAGGAGATGCATGCAGCTCATACCTTCCCATGGATCAGTGCCACCATCAACATAAAACTGACTTTGTTTTTCCAAGTCCCACTGACCTTATCCTGTTGAGTTCAGTTATGCAGGGGAAGGGTATGCTCCTCACAACTGAGAGCTTCAGAACTTATCTCCCTAAACCCTCCTGTCCAGGTCTCTGACAGCATGGCTTCAAAGCTCAGAGGAAGTGAACAGCTTGCCCCTTTCCCGTGGGCTGTCACTGACCCAATGAAAGACTGCATCATTCATCATTCTGTTTACTCAAAAACCACTGGCCTTGTCCTGCTGAGTTCAGTTTTGCGAGGGGAAGGGTCTGCTGCTCAAAGCTAAAATATTCAAAGTATGTCTCCCTCAGAAGATCCAGTCTGGGCTTGAGCAAAGGTGAATACAGAGCTAAGGGGAGAAGTGCATCTCACCCACCTCCCTCTGACCAGCCAATGCTAACCCAATGGAAGGTGTTCTTGATCTGTTTTCACAAGTCCCAGTGGCCCTGCCTTGCTGAACTTGTTTCTGCAGTGGGGACAGCTGGCTGCACCCAACCTGAACCTGTGGTATGCTCCTCCTGGGAGACCTCATGTTAAAGACTCTTGCAGTCACTGAGTGCTATGGTTCTGGTGTAGAGGGCCACATTCTCCTCATTGAGTGCTTGATCACACTGTCCTCAAGTAGGGGATCCACTAGCTCCATCCTCCTGACCCAGTAACCCCACCCTAACTAGCTTGAGTCATGTGGAAGAGTCAGTGAAGTGTGGTCAGCTTAGGCCCAGTCTAAAGTTTTTCTTCATAAGAATCCAGAGGAAGTCCAGGAAACCTCAGGGAGTGACAGAGTAGCCAACAGATGGATGATGAACTCTTGAAGCCTTGGATATTTTATTGATCTAACCCCAGCTTAAAGCTGCAGGAAGCTGATCCTTGTACGCATCCTGGCTTCTCCCCCACACACCCAGGCTATGTAGACAAAGCCACAAACAGTGAATAGTGTGGTAGCTCCAGAAGGGTAGCCCAAAGCTAGTTACACACAATGTCTGACATCGACCTAAATGAGAACTCCAGCCAAGTGGGCCCTGAACCAACACAACCAGTAGCGGACTTCAAATCACACCAGAGCTTGGCCAACTAGCCACCAAAATGACACTAGCAAAAGGGGACTACAGTAAGTACCAGACACTGCTGGGAACAACTCCACCTTGAAGGCTGCCCCTGAACAACTCATAAATGGCAAATGAGGTCTATTCTTATAGTCAGCTAATCTGAAGGTTAACTTTACCCACCAACAAGCCAAAAGCATTCAAGAGGGAGCACGTAACCCACACAAGAATCAATTCTGGAGTACTTAGCTCAGGTTATCTAGAAGAATGTGCCATTGAGACCCACAAGACACTTACATCTGAAAGCCATAATAAAAGCTTGGGAGTCATAGCAGACTTACCTAATACACAGAAACAAATACAAAAAGGCAGACAAAGTGGAGAGACAAAGAAATATGTCCAAATGAAAGAACAAGAGAAATCTCCAAAAAACAAACAAACAAAAAATTAAATGAAGTGGAAGCAACCAACACACCAGATGCAGAGTTTAAAACGATGTTTATAAGGATGCTCAAGGACCTTAGGGGAAGAATGGATGATCTCAGTGAGAACTTAAACAAAGAAGTAGTAAGCATTAAGAAGGACATAGAGCCCGGCCGGCCATGGCTTGGTGGTTGAGCATCGACCTAGGACCCAGGCGATAGGGGTTCGATTCCCGGTCAGGGCACATGCCCGGGTTGTGGGCTCGATCAATGACTCTCTCATCATTGATGTTTCTGTCTCTCTCTCTCCCTCTCCTTTCCTCTGTCTGAAATCAATAAAGATATATATTTAGAAGAAGAAAAAAAGGAAAAAAAAAAAAGACATAGAAACTATAAAAAAAAAAACAAAAACAGAAATAAAGAACACAATATTTGAAATGAAGAATACACTAGAAGAAATGAACAGCAAGTTAGAAGAAACAGAGGATCAAATCAGCAATATAGAGGACAAAATAACAGTAAGCACCCAAGCAGAACAACAACAAAAAAGAGAATAAAAAAGTTAGAAAAGTCTAAGGGACCTCTTGGACAGCACCAAATGTAACGACCTTTGCATCATGGGGGTACCAGAAAAAGAAGATAGTGAGCAAGGGATTGAGAAACTGCTTAAAGAAATAATGGCTGAAAACTTCTCTAACTTGTTTAAGGAAAATATCAGACAAGTTCAGGAAGCTCAGAGAGTCCTAATTAAGATTAACCCAAATAAGCCTACACCAAGACACACCATAATTGAAATGGCAAAGGTTAAAGACAAAGAGAAAATCTTAAAAGCAGCAAGAGAAAGTCAGTTAGTTACTTACAAGGGAGATCCCATAAGGCTATCAGTTGATTTCTTAACATAAACACTTCAGGCAAGAAGGGATTGGCATGAAATACTCAACATGATAGAAAGCAAGGACCTACAACAAAGACTACTCTATTCAGGCATGCTATAATTTAAAACTGAGGCAAAGTAAAGAGCTTCCCAAACAAAAAACAATCTAAAGGAGCACATTACCACCAAGCCAGTATTGCAAAAAATATTAAAGAACTTACTTTAAGAAAAAAAGAGAGCCTGGCCAGAGTGGCTCAGTTGGCTGAGCATCGTCCCATGAATTGAAGGATGCCAGTTTGATCCCCGTCAGGGCACATACCTGTGTTGCAGGGTTGATCTCCATTCATGCAGCAGATGAAAGCCAACCAGTCGATGTTTCTCTCTCACAGCGATGTTTCTTTCTCAAATTGATGCTTCTCTCTCTGTGTCTCTCTCTTTTCCTCTCTCTAAGCATGTGCTCATGTGAGGATTTAAAAAAAAAAAAGAAATAGAGAAAGAAACATAAGTATGAAGAATAAATGATTATGTTACTGCAAATCTCTCTTTACTAAATCAGTATTTGCTTTGTATATTTAGGCGTTCCTATGTTGGGTGCATATATTTTTCAGTGGCTATATCTTCTTGTAGGATTGATCCTTTTGTAATTACTTAATGTTTTTCTTTGTTTATTATTATAGCTTTTGTTTTGAAGTCTATTTTTTTATATAACTATTGCTACACCAGATTTTTCTTTTTCCATTTTATGATATATCTTTTTCTATCACTTTACTTTCAGTCCTTGTGTGGTGGAAATGCAAATTGGTGCAGCCACTATGAAAAACAGTATGGAGGATTCTCAAAAACTTAAAAATAAAACTACCTTATGACCCTGTAATTCCACCTCTGGATATATATCCACACATATCTAAGACAGTAATTCCAAAAATATATGCAGCCCTATGTTCACTGAAACATTATTTACAATAACAAAAATATGGAAGCAACCCAAGTGCCAATGAATAGACTAGTGGATAAAAAAGTGGTGGTGCATGTGTACAATAGGATATTAGCCATAAAGAAGAATAAACTCACAATTTGCAACATTGATGGACCTAATGGTTATTAAGCTAACTTAAATAAGTTAGAGAGTGAAAGACAAATACCTTATGATTTCACTCACAAGTCTAACCTAAATAGCAAAATGAACAAACAAACAAAATAGAAACAGACTTATAGAGATCAGATTAATAATTTCCAGAGGGAAGTGGGATTGGGGGATGGTTGAAAAAGGTGAAGGTATTAAGAAGTACAATTGGTAGTTACAAAATGGTCCTGAGGATGTATGGTACAACATAGGTAATATAGTCAATAATGTAATAACTATGTATGCTCTCAGGTGGGTACTTGAGTTATCAGAGTATCACTTTGTAAAATATATAATTCCCTTACCACTATGCTCTACATCTGAAACTAATACAAAATAATATTGAATATAAACTGTTAATTAAACTTATTTAATTAAAAATAAAATTTAGCCCTAGCTGGTTTGGCTTAGTGGCTAGAGAGTCAGCCCTTGGACTGAAGGCTCCCAAGTTCAATTCTAGCCAAGGGCATGTACCTCAGTTGCAGGCTCAATCCCCAGCACTGGAATCATCAAAAAGAGGAAAGCTACAAATATTCATAAACACATGAAAATTAAACAACACTCTCCTGAAAGACCCATAGACAAAAGAAAAATTAAAGGGTAAAATATATTTTTGAGACAAAGGAAATGGAAACACAGCATACCAACATTTATGGAATGCAGCAAAAGCAGTTCTAAGAGGGAATTTCATAGCAGTAAATTCCTACATTATGGAGCATGAAAGATCCCAAATAAACAACCTAGCTCTAAGCCTTAAAGACCTAGAAAAGGGAGAGAAAATTGAGCCCAGAGTTGGAAGAAAGGAAATAATAAAGATTGAATTGAAAATAAGTAAATTAGAGAATAGAAACACACTAGAAAAAAAACAACCAAACTAAGAGTTTCTTATGCCCCACCCATGCACATTGGATGTTAGAAATTTCAGACCCTTTACAGATAACCCTCCATCTATAATTTCACAATAATTCACACGTTGCAACTGCTCTGCAAACTTTAGGGCTTTTTCCAGGTAAATTGCTATATTTATTGTAGTATTAATGTATTCTGTAATCATTTCACATGTATACAATTGTGCTACCATTTTTATTCAGTTCTTACCATTTTACAAAATGTGTTACTGATGAGATTTCTGAGTGTTTTGTTACTAACCCCATTTCTCATAAGCCCTGCAGTTTTTATTGCATGATTTTACACAGCAACTTAATTTTATAGAATGCAGATGCTGTGTTCTAGCAGAACTGACTGGATTTTAAATTTAGTTTTTTACTTTATTTCTATTTTGGAGCACCAAGCAATACAATTCTCTATTTCTCCCCTTCCTTCCCTCCAACCTTTTTTGATAGCACTGTTAGTTTATTGCAAGATTCCTGGAAAGTAATCTGTTTGCTAGTTTCTGTGGGAAGCAAGTATGTCTGGATTCACATGGACTGTGAACACTTTTTGTAGATATATACCTTTGAAACCAGGGAGAAACTGCAAGAGTCTGTTTTTAGGCTCAGAGATATTAATTGATGGTATTCATGCATCTTTCTTTCTCTCTGCTCTGAATTTGAGAGGAAATTTGTCAGTCAAAATTTCCATGTGATATTTAATAAATATGCATATGAAATATAAAAAATATATTTCTAAGATGGCAATATTTCCAAATTGATCTAAAGAAGAAGCAAACAGAAACACCTAATCCCTCTTCAGTGGCTTCCCATTCTTGGTAACTGCTGCTATCTATTGAGAAATTATTGTTTCCAATGCCTTGTGCCCAACTTGGAGAATCTCAGTTGATTTCCTTTAATAATCCAACATGATAAATCCCACCTCCTCTTCAGCCTGGCACTCAAGGTTTTGCACATGTTAGTCTTTGCTTTCCTTTCCTTTCTCAGCCTCTACTCAGCCTATTTCCATGGGGAAGTCTGGTACATGGTACCCAGTGCAGGCAGAGAGGCCTACTTCTAAATATATGCCATCTTGCCCCCACATGGAATGTCCTTACCCTCTTAAGCCCACTTACTGATATACCCCTAATGTTTTAATACCAATTACAAATTCCCCCTCTCCGATGAGGCCTGTCTCATCCTTATTCTTGGAAATAATCTTTCCCCATTCCACACTCAAGTGACACATTGTATATTCCTCTCTCCCCCAAGCCCAGTACATCTGCCTTATTTGGATCATCTGCCTCCATATCTGCCTCTACAATGAGCCCAGATTATTCAGTGCAGTAGACATTAGCCACATGTGGCTCTTTGACTTTAAGTTGAAGTGTAATTGACATATACTATTATATTAGTTTTAGGTATACAACATAATGATTTGATATTTGTATACATTGTGAAATGATTACCACAGTAAGTCTAATTAACATCTGTCATCATATATAGTTACAAAAATTATTTTCTTGTGATATAGACTTTTAAGATTTATTCTTAGCAACTTTAGAATATGAATATATTATTATTTACTATAGTTAGTAATATAGCCATGCTGTAACTTATGCCCTCATGACTTATTTATTTTAGAGCTATACATTTTTATTTCTGATCTTCTTCAACCATTTCAAAAGAAGATAAACAATATTCACCAAACTTTAGCTAGAATATCCAAAGAAAAAAGAGAGAAGACTCAAATCAACAAAATTATAAATGGAAGAGGAGTCATTACAACTGATACCACAGAAAAACAATGATCATAAGAGGCTAATATGAAACACTACACACCAACAAACCAGAAAACCTAGAAGAAATGAAAAAAAAAAATCTTAGAAACATAAAACCATGACTGTATCAGAAAGAAATAAGAAATATGACTGTTAGAGAGATTAAATCTATAATCTAAAATATTTCAACAACAAAAAAATCCCAGAACCAGATAGATTCACTTGTGAATTTTAGCAAACTTTTAAAGAATACCAATACCTCTCAAAAATCTCCCAAATAATCAAAGGGGATGTAATATTCCCAAACTCATTTTATAAGACCAGCATTATAATACCAAAACCAGAAAAGAACATTACTTGAAAAGAGAGATCCAAGCCAATATCTTTGATGAATACAGATGTAATTCTCAATAAAATACTAACAGTCTGAATTCAGTAATAAGTTAAAAGGATCATCCACCATGATGAAGTGGGATTTATCCCTGTGATGCAAGTATGTTTCAACATATGGAAATCAATCATTGAGATGCACCACATTAATAGAATAAAAGAATCTTATGATTATCTTAACAAACAAACAAAAAATATTTGACAAAATTCAACACCCATTCATGATAAAATACCTTAGCATTAGGCACAGAAGGGACATATCTGAACATAATAAAGACCATATATGACAAGCCCAGAGCTAACATCATGCTCAATGATAAAAGGTTGAAAGTTTTTCCTCTAAGATAAAAAAAAAGACAAGGTTACCAACTGTCACCAAGCCTATTCGACATAGTAATGGAAATCCTAACTTCAACAATAAGGCAAGAAAAAATAAATAAAAAGTATAAGAACCAAAAAGGAAGAAGTAAAATTATCTCTATTTGCAGATTACATGATTTTATATTTAGAAAACCCTAAAGATTTCACCATAAAAGTATTAGAAATAATAAATTCAGTAAAGATGCAGGATACAAAATTAACATACAAAAATCAGTAACATTTCTTTACACTAACAACAATATTTTGAAAAAGAAACAAAAAAAATTATACCATTTATAATATGAAAATATAAAATACTTGAGAATAAATTTAACTAAATTGTGAAAAATCTCTGTTCTGAAAATGACAAGACATAGATGAAAGAAATAAAAGGTGACACAAAATAAATTAAAAAGTATCCCGTGTTCATGGATTCAAAAATTAATCTTACTTAAATGTCAATATTACAAAAAGCCATTTATTGATTAAATAAAATCCTTATCAATATTCTAATATAATTTTTACAAAAGCAAACACTCCTAAATTTTATTGGGAATGCAAAATACACCTAGTAGTCTACAAAATCTTGAGAAGAATAAATTAGCACAAGGCATCACATTTCATGATTTCAAAGCATACTATAAAGTTATAGTCATCAAAACAGTATGGTACTGGCATAAAAACAGACAAATAGACAAATGGAACAGAGTTGAGAGACCAGAAATAAACCCAAGTATATATAGTCTACTAATATTTGACAAGATATTCAAGAATACTCAATGGAAAAAAGATAGTCTCTTCAATAAATTGTGCTGGGATAATCAGATATTCACAAGTAAAATAATAAAACTGGAGCTATATCTAGCACCGCTAACAAGTTAACTCAAAGTGGATTAAAGATTTAAATGTAAGACCTGAAAATGTTAAACAGCTGGAAAAAAGATAGAGCTAAAGCTCTTCAGTCTTGGTAGTGATTTTTTATATGACATCTAAAGAACAAGCAACAAAATTAAATATGAACAAGTGGGAATATATCAAACTAAAAAACCTCTGCACAGGAAATAAACCATCAACAAAGTGAATAGAGAACCTACTAACTGGTAAAAATATTTGAAATCCATATACCTAAGAAGAGGTTAATATCTAAAATATGTAAATAATAACTCAATAGCAAATAAATATTTAAAATAGGCAAAGAACTAAAGTAGACATTTCTCCTAAAAAGACATATGAAAGGCCAACAGGTATATGAAAAGGTGCTCAACACCCCTAGTCATTAGGAAAATGCAAAATTAAAACCACAATGAGGTATCACCTCATGGGTGTTAGAATGACAGTAACCTAAAGACAAGAGATAACAGATGCTGATAAGAATGTGGAGAAAAAGGAACCCTTCAACAAATGTCACTGGGGTAACTGGGTACCTAGATCCAAAAAGATGAAGTTGGATGCTTACCTCACACCATAATCAAATATTAACTCAAAATTGATTAAAGATCTAAATGTAAGAGATAAAGCTATAAAACTATCAGAAGCAAACAAGGGTAAATTTTCATGACCAAAGCACAAACAGCAAAAAAAAAGACCCAAAAAACATAAATTGGACTTCATAAAAATTAATACATTTTGTGCATCTAAGGACACTATTAGAAAAATTAAAAAATGACCCAAAGAACAGGGAGACAATATTTGTGAAATATATATCTAACTGAAGTCAAGTATTTAGAATATATAAATAATTCTTATAATTCAACAAACCAATTTACAAAGATAGACAAAGGTTCTAAATAGATATTTCTTCAAATAAGATAAATAGATGGCCAATAAGCACATGAAAATATGCTCAATGTTATTTATCATTAGGGAAATATAAATCAAAACCACAATGAGATACTATTTCATACCCAGTGGGATTGCCATGTTCTAAAAAAGTAGAAAATAATGAGGGTTGCTGACGATGTGAAAAAACTGAAATCCTCATACTTTGCTGGTGGAAATGCAACATGGTGCAACTACGCAGATATCATTTTGATGATTCATCAAAAATTTAAACATAGAAATAACATGTAACGCAACAATTCCATTACTAGGCATACACCCAAACAAATTAAAAACCGGTGTTCAAACAAAAATTGTACCTGAAATATAGCAGCACTACTCACAATAATTAAAGTGGAAAAAACTCAAACATCCATCAGTTGAGAAATGCATAAACAAAATGTGGCATATCCATATAATGGAATGCTGTTCAACCATAAAAGCAACAATGTACTGATATAAACTACAACGTGGATGAACTCTGAAAACATAATTGTAGGTGGAAGAAGCCAGAAACTAAAGGTCACGTATCGGATGATTCCATTTAATAAAATTCAAATCCATAGGCACAAAAAGCAGATTAGTGATGATTGTCTGAGGTTGTAGACGGATGGGGGAAAGTGAGAAGTGATTGCTTGAAGTTTATAGGATTTCCATTGCAGGTAATATAGAAATTTTTAAACTAGATAGTGATGACATTATACTACATTTGAAAATTAATTATAATTTTTATTTTTAAATTACAGTTGACATTCAATATTATATGTTTCAGGTGTACAGCAAAGTGGTTAGATAATCATATACTTTACAAAGTGTTTCCCCTGATATTTCTACTACCCACCTGGTACCATACTTAGTTATTACAATATTATTGATTATATTTTCTATGCTGTACTCCACATTCCCATGACTATTTTCTAAATACCAATTTGTATTTTAATCCTTCCCCCCTTTCTACCCAGCCCCCAAACACCTTTACCATCTGACTGCCATTAGCTTGTTCTTCGTATCTGTGAGTCTGTTTCTGCTTTGTTTGCTGTACTGCATCCTAAATGTATATAATACCATGGACTTATACAGTTTAAAGTGGTTAAAATGGTAAATAAATTTTTATGTGTATTTTACTAATAAAAATGAATAAATAAATTATTGTTTTATTATACTGCACCCTTCATAATTTTCTCCCTGTGTCCACAAGTTTGGCTGATCCCAGTGAACAGCATTTTGAAAGACAGATAATAGGACTGATGTGTTTTATGAGAAGCAGAGGTTGAACTTTCCGGAGTGAGACAAGATCACTTCAATATGTCAAAATTCTCTGATAACAGGTCTGATAATAACACTTAATGGAGAGAGGAAGAGCAGCACTAAGGAACTGTGGTATATGATGGAAAGGGTGCCAGATACAGGAAAGAGGAATATCTCAAAAAGAGAGAAGCTATTAAAGACAAACTCTACTTCTCTATTTTGTCAAGGGCTAGACTGGACAGGATCATATTCTAACTTTTTTTAGCATTTTCCAAAAAACTCCAAATACTGTTCAACTCTACCTAAGTTAGACACAGGCATTTTAAATCAACCTTGGGATTGATATACCTGCAATCAGTGGATTAATAATTCTGGAAAGTGTAAAGAAAAGTGAAGGCTGATTTTTTATCACAAATTATTTTGTCCTTAAACCATTAGTCTGAGTACTGTACTTGCCCTTTATTAAACACTTGATACTATTTTGACAGAGCTTTTATGAAGTCCACTATAATTCACATCATTTTAATTGATTTACACATAATCGTGAGTGCATATGAAGACCCTTTCCTGCTTTAATTCAGATTTCTCTTCCTTATTCCAGGCCACTGAGTAAGTACAGAATCCAATTCCTAAATCATATTTGATTTGAAAGCTACCCTAGAAAATTCTAGTATCCTGATGTCTACTGGTCATGTCCATTAGGTTTTAGGCATCTGATTCAGACTCATGGGACTTCCATTTCTTAGTACACATTTTGACATATGAAGGCAAAGAAAGCAGTCGGAGTGTAAGAATATATCAACAATAAGAAGTAATGAATCAGCTAAGCCTAAAACAAATGAGGTGTGGCAATAATTGAACTTATAAGAGGAAAAAGAATGAAATAATATGAGAAGTGCATGAACTCTATGGTTCCTTATATTAGGTGAGTATAAGTTTGATCAATTTAACATTGATCATTATTTTCTGTACTGCTAACTAAACCTAAAATCGAAAAGCAATTAGCTCAATAATTAAGAATAAAGGCATAAAACATGCTTAGAAAAGCAGGTCCTATGGGACACTGATTTATAAAACTTTTATACCAAATCATTTAGTCTTCAAATGCCACATTATACTGGGGAACTATTACTGATGAGGAACTAATTAACATGGTGAGATTCAATGGGTACCAAGAAGCACCTCACCAAACTTACTTAAAAATGCCTCTCACTGAAATTTTTAATTGCATTATTAGCAAGTTATTATTTTCTTTAAATAGTGCTTTTTGTAGGGTCCTCTTCTATAATTTAAATATCTCAATATAGGATAATATGACAACTTTTCAAAGGTGTGTGGAAACCAGCTCTTACAGGTACAATAGAGCCCATTGTGTGCATACTTTACCAATTTTTCCTTCAGTGACACTTCTTTGGTAGATTTAAATTATTTAGGGTGGGAGTAAAAACACCACAGAAATGAGGTGAAGGAGCTAGAAGACAGTAAAAGAGGGAGAAGTGGTGACAGATGAAGACTTGACTTTGTGTGGTGAACATACAATAAAATATACCTATGATGTATTATAGCAGTGATTTTCAATCTTTTTCATCTCATGGCACACATAAACTAATTACTAAAATTCTGCTGCACACCAAAAAACATGTTATATTTTTGCTGATCTGACCAAAAAATAGGTACAATTTTGATTCATTCACATTGAATGGTTATTGTTGTGTTGGCTGTTGTCATTTTTTATATTGACAGTCTAATAAAAAAGAGGTCATTACCCCTGAATAGTCAGGTATAGCAAGTTTTAAAAATTCCTGCAGAACACTGGCAATACTTTGTAATATATTTTATAAAGCCAATATAACCTTGATATCAAAACCTGGCAAGGATAACACAAAAAAAGAAAACTCCAGACCAATATCTCTGATAAATACACATGCAAAAATCCTAAACAAAATAATAGCAAATCAAACACAACAGTACACCAAAAAATGTATTTATCAAGATCAAGTGGGGTTCATTCCAGGGTCACAATGATGGTTCAACTTATGTAAATCAATCAAAGTAATACATCCATTAACAAAAGAAAAGATAAAAATCATATGATCTTATCAATAGATGCAGAAAAATCATTTGATAAGATACAATATCCATTTATGATGAAAATACTCAAAAAAATAGGAATAGAAGGAAAGTATCTTAACATAATAAAGGCCCTATATGATAAACCCTCAGCTAATATCATACTAAATGGTGAAAAACTGAAAGCTTTTCCTCTAAGATCAGGAACAAGACAAGGATCTCCACTCTCACCACTCTTATTCAACATAGTTCTGAAAGTCCTAGCCACACAATAAGTCAAGATAAAGAAATAAAAGGCATCCAAATAAGGAAGAAATAAAACTGTCACTTTTCGCTGATGACATGATTCTGTATATGGAAACCCTAAAGGCTCCACCAAAAATGGATTAGAATCAATAAACAAATACAGTAAAGATTCAGGATACTAAATCAATGTATGAAAATCCACTGCCTTCCTGTATTCTGACAACAAAACTTCAGGGGGGAAAAAAGGAAAAAAAAAATCCTCTTGCAATTGTAACCAAAATAATAAAATACCTAGGAATAAACTTAATAATCTGAATGACCTATATAATGAAAATTACAAAGCATTATTATTAAAAGAGATTTAAAAAGACACAACAAAGTGGAAATATATTCAGTGTTCATGGATTGGAAGAATCAACATATTTAAAATGGCCATATTACCCAAAGCAATACATAGATTTAATACAGTCCCCATCAAAATACCAATGTCAGTTTTTAAAGAAATAGAATGAGAAATCATCAGATTTGTATGAAACTACAAAAGACCCTGAATAGCCAAAGCAATCCTGAGAAAAAAGAACGAAGCTGGAGGTATCACGCTACCTGACTTCAGAGCTACAGAGCTACAATAATCTAAACTACAATAATCTATACTACAGAGCTACAATAATCTAAACAGAATGCTATTGGCACAGAAACAGACACACAGATCAGTGGAACAGAATAGGGAGCCCAGATATAAAAACACATGTATATCAGCAGATAATTTTAGACAAAGCAACCAGAAACACACAAGGGAGTAAAGATAGTCTCTTCAATAAATGGTGCTGGAAAAACTGGAAAGCCACATGCAAAGAATGGAACTGAATTACAGTTTGTCCCTATGTACAAAAATTAACTCAAAATAGACCTAAATTTGAGACCTGAAACAATAAGTTACACAGAAGAAAACATAGGCACCAAACTTATGGACCTTGGTCATAGAGAGCAACATTTTATGAAATTGGCTCCAAAGGCAGGGGAAGTAAAGGCAAAAATAAATGAATGGGACTATATCAAACTAAAAAGCTTCTGCACAGCAAAAGAAACTGACAACAAAATAAGAGGCAGCCAACAAGATGGAAGATGATATTTGCAAACAGTAGCACCAACAAAGGTTTAATTTCCAAAATATATAAAGAACTCATAAAACTCAACACCAAACAAACAACCCAATCAAAAAGTGGGCAGAGGACCTAAACAGACACCTCTCCCATGAAGACACATGAACAGTCAATAGATATATGAAAAGATATTCAACTTCACTAACAATTAAGGAAATGCAAATCAAAACTACAATGAGATACCACCTCACATCTGTTAGAGTGGCTAATATTAACAAGATAAGCAATAATATGTGTTGGAGAGGTTGTGGAGAAAAGGGAACCCTCATTCACTGCTGGTGGGAATGTAGACTGATACAACCACTATGGAAAGTAGTCTGGTAAACCCTCAAAAAATTAAGAACAGAGCTACTATATGACCCAGCAATCCCTCTCCTGGGTACATAACCAGAAAACTCGAAAACAAGTATTCACAAACATGTATGCACCCTTATGTTCACTGCAGCACTATTCAGGGTGGTCAAAACATGGAAACAACCAAAGTGTCCTGTGATAGGAAACTAAATAAAGAAAATGTGGTGTATGTACACAGTGGAATACTACTCAGCCATAAGAAAGAATGAAATACTGCCATTTGCAACAACATAGATGGACCTTGAGAATATTATGATAAGTGAAATAAATCAGTCAGAAATAGCTAAGAACCATATGATTTCACTCATATGTGGGATATAAAACTGAAACTCATGGACAGAAACAGCAGTGTGGTGTTTGCCAGAAGGAAGGTGGGGGATGAACAGGGTCTTAATATATGGTGTCGGGAGAAGATATGACTTTGGGTGGTGGGCACACAGAGCAATATACAGTTCATGTAACAGAAACCTACACCTGAAACCTATATGTTCATATTAACCATTGTCACCCCAATGAATTTAATAAAAAATTAAAATAAAATAATAATAAAACTTAAGGGGATACACCAGTGTGCCAGCCACAGCACACTGGTTTAAAATCGCTGTATTATAGAATTGTGCACTTGAAGCCTAAATAATCTTATTACTCAATGTCACCCCAATAAATTTAATTAAAAATTAAAAAAAGAAAATGGAAAACAAATCACATTTACTTGAAAGTCAGTTCAACCATTTTAAGTTCATATTTGTAATTTCAAAAATTGTTTTATGTAACATATTTTGCACTCATAAAAATACACTGTTATAGAAAAGCTTTCCTTGGCTTTGCATATTGTTTCATAGACATCTACTCCAATGACTTGAAAGTGGTGTGGGTGTGTGTCTGTGTATGTTTTCCACAAATGAGACAAGAAGATGTAGAGGTTTATCTTAGTTTGGGGTACACAAAATTATCATATAGATTATAAGTGGTTTATATTGGAAGATGCCTTAGGGTAAGTGTGTGCTTACACAGTATTGTTTCAAAGATATAGGAAAGTTACTGAATAAAAAAATAACACTACAGGTTTTTAAGGATGAAGAAACTCCCCTTCAACTGTCAGAGACTGAAGTTACCTAGAATGCACATAGAAGGTCTCACATTCACAAATGTGGGGCAGAGGGGATCAATGGGAAAAAATGGGGAGGCATCTGTAATGCTTTCAAGAATAAAGATTCATTTTTAAAAATGCACAAGAATTAGAAAGAAATCAGAAAACATAGTGGTAAAGACATGGAAACAACCAAAGTGTCCTGCAATAGAGGATGAAAAAAGCACATGTGGCGAAAAGGACAGCTAGAACCATCAAAAATAAACCTTACCATCTAATTTTAATCTTTATTTTCTTTTAGGAAGATGCTGAGAGCAAAAATTAAATTAATAAATGAAAAAAATTAGAAAAAATTCAACTTTCTGTCTTTTAGACATGGAAGTATTAGAGTTACTCAACTTGCAAATATAATTTGGAATATTTTTGTAGCAGCTTGCTTGTACATTATTCTACATTAAAAGGCTCCATTGCTGAGATCAATGGACTCATTGCTTGGATTTGATCACTTGGCATTTTCTGAGCCAAACCAAAGCCACAGAGTAAGTATTTCCTACATAGATCATTTACGCCACAAATAAAAATGTAAGGAATAGCAGCAGAGAAAATATTGCTTTAAAGTTTCTTGCAAACCATACTGCATGAATTAGTGACTAAAGAATGCAGCTATCAAGAGACACAAAAAGAGGGTTCAAGGGTAAAAAGCAGCATTTTAGCATTTTCACCAGCTTCAAGCTGTTACAGCTCCAAACCCCCAAAGTTGTCATGTTTCTTTACATGCTAACTAAGCTAAACTTCTGCTGCTTCTCAGACTTGTTGATTTTTCTCTTCAATATGTTTCCAGGAACCACAAAGAAGAAGAAAAACTAGCATATAGCATCTCTGTGTTTAGTTCCAGAAGGAAGAAATCTGCAGTAACTAATAAACCTCTATATAGTGTTGGGGTGAAACATAAGTAGGGACAACAGTTTTAGTAATGCAAGTAATTTTTTTCTGAATTAAATTGCCCCCAGATGATCACATTAATTTAGCCAGTGTTTTAAAAGTTACCCCTTCCTCTGTTGATCAACCTTTGGTTTATGGAGAATAAACCCTATTAGGCTAAATTTATAGTCATTTTTCCAAGCACACTCCATAATTGCTTCAGAGGAGAAATAAAGACTTCTGGCTTTCCATACCATTTCATCTAATAAAAGTGCACTTCTTTTGGAGGAATGTTTTCTTTTTTATCCTGTCTAGAAGCTGCAATCAAATGAAGGGTGAGGAGGTAATGCTGTTCAAATAGCCTATCAACATCTAATCAGGTAGTTATATTGGCTCTTTTGCAAACAGACATAGTGATATGATAGATTTCCAGAGGGAAGCACTAACTTGAAAATTTGAAGTGAACCTGGTCATTAATTCATTCAAGTTTTCAATCACATTCACTGAGCAGTTATTATGTGGCAGAAAACTGTATTAGTTACAGATGAAGATGATCCTGGATGGCAAACTCCAAACTGTTGTTTTTTAAGCAATTTTTTTCCAAGGTGTAACTACATTTTATTACGGCATTTTTAAGAGACATTTAAGAAGTGTAAAACTTATAAATTAGGTATGTTAAGTATAAATTAGGACTGCAAATCATTGTTAAGATCAACTGTCATAACGTCACACATGAGAAATCAAATAATCATAATATAAAAACTAGAAAATTGCAATTAAGGAAAACATTTTTAAAAATCTGACATCAATGATTTAGTAATTACAAAAGGAAAAAATGACTGCCTTTTAGATTACAGTTGTCCCTTGAACAAGGTGGAGGTTAAGGGTGCCTACCCCCTACCCCCAGCACAGTCAAAAATCTGTGTATAACTTTTGACTCCCCAAAAACTTTACTAATAGACTATTTTTGACCAGAAGCCTTACAAATAACATAAACAGTAGATTAACACATATTTTGTACATATATATTATATACTATATTCTTACAATAAAATAACCTGGAAAAGTGTTATTAAAAAATAATTAGAAAGAGAAAATACATTTATAGTATTTATTGAAAATAATTGTGTGTAAATGGAACCATGCAATCCAAGCTCATGTTGTTCAAGGATCAACTGAATTTCCTGGACTAAGCACACAACAAAATTAGCTTACTTGTTTCCACCTTCATTACCATCTATGGATCTAACTGGAAACTGATGCTTAGAAAGATGAATCCAAAGTCCTGAATATTCAGCAAAAATTTTAGCATGGTCACCAGACTATCTTGAATAAACTAAGAAATATGTTCATGCATTTATTTTAAGTTCTTGAGTAAAATGGACTTAAGTTATCATTTAGTTAAAATCAAATGTGAGTTAATTTAATCAGAACCACTTTAATCTTCAAGTATGCTGACTAATCAGGGCACTTTAGTGATATGATTGAATATCACTCTGAACAAACTCTTGGGTAATCGCACCCAACCACTCAAACTCATTCTCCTTAGGGTATTAGTCTCTCACTTTGACAAGAACTATTAAAATGCAAATGCAAACTGAGAAATATAAATCTTTAAGTAATTAATCATACAATAAATCTTTTTTTTTTAATCCTCACCCAAAGATATTTTTTCCATTGCTTTTCAGAGAGAGTGAAAGAGAGAGCGAGAGAGAGAGAGAGACATGGATGTGAGAGAGACACATCAATTGGTTGCCCCCCACACACCCCCAACAGGGGCAGGTGATCGAGCCTGAAACCTAGGTGCATGCCCTTGGCCAGAATCCAACAGGGACTCTTCAGTCCATGGGCCAATGCTCTAACCACTGAGAAAAACTTGCCAGGACATACAGTAATTCTTTAGTGAAAATTAGTTAATCTGATTTGGGAATGTGATATTAAAGAACTAAAGAACTCTGTTCATCAGTTTATTAAGTTCCTTAGATTCCACGTATAAGTGAGATCATGTGATATTTGTCGTTTGTTGCCTGGCTTATTTCACTTAGCATAATATTCTCCAGGTCCATCCATACTGTCCCAAATGGTACGAGATTCTTCTTCTTTACAACTGTGTAGTATTCCATGGTGTAAATGTCCCACAGCTTTTTTATCCACTCATCTACTGATGGGCACTTGGGCTGTTTCCAAATCTTAGCTATTGTAAACTGTGCTGCTATGAACATCGGGGTACATATATCCTTTCTGATGAATGTTTCAGGATTCTTAGAATACATTCCTAGGAGTGGAATCACTGGGTCAAACGGAAGCTCCATTTTTAATTTTTTGAGGAACCTCTATACTGTTTTCCATAGTGGTTGCACCAGTCTGCATTCCCACCAGCAGTGTACTAGGGTTCCCCTTTCTCTACACCCTCGCCAGCACATGTCATTTGTTGAATCTGATAAGGGGCTAATTTCCAAAGTGTACAAAGAACGCATAGCACTCAGCAAGAGAAAGACAAACAACCCAATTAAGAAATGGGCAAAGGACTTAAATAGACATTTCTCCAAAGAGAACATACAGATGGCCAAGAGACACATGAGAAAATTCTCGACCTCGCTAATCATGAGAGAGATGCAAATTAAAACCACGATGAGGTATCACTTCATTGTCATTTTAATTTGCATCTCTCTGATGATTAGTGACATTGAGCATTTTTTCGTATGTCTCTTGGCCATTTGTATGTCCTCTTTGGAGAAGCGTCTATTAAGGTCTTTTGCCCTTTTTTTTTTTTTTTGTCAGATGTGGTTTGGGTCCTCTAATTTTTTTTAAAATGTATCTTTATTGTTGGAAGTATTACAGATGTCCTCTTTTTTCCCCATAGACCCCTTCTATCCTGCACCCACTCCCAGCTCCAGGACTTTACCACACTATTATCTGTGTCCATAGGTTATGCATATATGCATATATATTTTTTGGTTAATCTCTCCCCACCTACCCACCCCCACCTTCCCTCTGAGATTCATCAGTCTGTTCTATGCTTCTATGTCACTGAATCTATTTTGTTCATCAGTTTATTATGTTCTTTAGATTCCACATATAAGTGAGATCATGTGATGTTTGTCTTTTTTTTACCTGGCTTATTTCTCTTCTGGTCATTCTTTAGTTGAGTTGTATGAGTACTTTATATATTTTGGAAATTAACCTTTTATCAAATGACTCATTGGCAAATATGTTCTCCCATACAGTGGATTCCCTTTTCACTTTGATGCTGGTTTCTTTTGTTGTGCAGAAGCTTCAGAAATTGATCCAAGCCATTATGTTCAATTAATATTTGACAAAGGAGGCAAGAGCATACAATGGAGTAAAAACAGTCTCTTCGATAAATGGTGATGGGAAAATTGTACAGGTACATGCCAAAAAATGAAACTAGATCACCAGGGTACACCATACACAAGAATAAACTAAAAGTGGGTAAAAGATTTACATGTAAGTCGTGAAACTGTAAACACTCTAGAAGAAAACATAGGCAGGAAAATATCAGACATCTCACATAGCAGAATTTTCACAGATACATCGTCTAAGACAAGAGAAACAAAGAAAAAAAATGAACAAATATATTTCTTCTTTAAAATAGTGAGAAATTGAAAGATTATTTCCATATGAGCAACCAAAGATTTCTTATAGTATCAATTTCTATGATATGATTATCTATTTACAAAAGTACTTGAAGACATTTTTTAAAGATTGTTTAGATCTAAATGTTGTACTAAAAAGTAAACCATTTGTTTTCAATAGTCTTTTGAGTTTCTCCTGTGGTTTACCAAAGGGAGCATGTGAAAATCAAATACAAGAATAAATTTATTAAAGGTATTTGATTTTCTAAAATACAGTTGTTTTTAAACTTTTTAAAAAGGTGATTTATTTTGCCATGGGTGTGTTTATTTTGTAAAAACACTCTTTAACTGAACATTAGAGTTGGCTAAACATTGAGTCATTCCATATTCTCTCCTGAATTTGGAGCTGAGAAAATGGTTTTGTTGTTTTCTGAAACAGTTTAGCCCTCTTGATTTGTTCGGTGAGGAAATAAGTTAACAAGAACCTGCCTACAAGTGTCACTTTAACAGGCAGGTATTTCAGGGTGGACAGGAACACCTTTTGTGAAATTGATTGTCTTAAAGAAAAGTGAACACATTTGAGAAGTTTTTTTCACATTTTAATGCAGTGCAGTTATTTTTCACTTTATTAAACTTACTTTTAAATGTATTAAAACAATTAACTTTCAATTGTTATATTAATCATAAATATCTGTATTCCACTGGTTATCATTTTCTCTCTCACACACACACAAGCACACACATATAGAATAAACTAAAACTTGCATGTCTCAATGGAAATATGAGCAATTTTATGCAAACAAGTATTCACAAATCATCCTTTTCATAAATTCATAGAGCTTTCTCTTTCAGTCTCTAAACTATTTGTCACAATTCCTCAAAGAGATAATATTAATTAAAAGGGAGGAAAGGAATAAGTGATGACCACACAAAACAGAAATTTGAAATGGAAAAATGTTTCAAAAGCTTTAAAAGCAAATATTTCCCAAGTATAATATATTCTATTTGAAATATTATACTAGTGAAAATTCATGCAAATACTTTAAACTTTATGTAAAAGTTGCCAACAAATTTGAATATGTATTTCACATATTTCAACCACCCCACTATGGAAGTCTGCAACAACTTTTTTTTTCTTCCTGGTAAGGGTTATGAGAGTAGGAGCTAAAGTTTTGGGGAATCCATACAGGGATATAATAAATTAAATAAATGTTTCAAACCTATATCACATTGAATTGAAGGATATTACAGGCTGAAGCAATTATAAACTGACATGCTAATATTCCCCTTCTTGTGTCACTTTTATAACTAAAATTAACATTAGAAACATTACAACAAATAAAGTGAGTTCCCAAAGCATTGTGTATAGGAAATCTGAGCAAATGGTTACTTACCATAACTATCCAGTCCAATTTATACCTTGCATTACTGTGTGCTCTATGTTCTAATTAAGTGAGTTGTACTATTTCATTATATTATAGGTTAGAAACTTTGGAAATATTAAGTATTCTATGCCAAAATACCATCTTCTTATTGAGTATACTAAGGTATTTATTCAACAAATATTTATGCAGTGTGTACTATGTGCTCTGGGAAATAAATATAAAGAAATAAGTCTTAATCTCTGTGTGGGAGAAGCATTTGCCTAGTTGGAAGAGAACAAACACAGAGCCAAGAAATGTTAAGTTATTGTGCAAAAAAGTCATATGAGATAGTAAATGTTATTGGATTTTAGAGGAGTAGAGTGGAACGATTAAAGAGCATATAATGTAGATGGGCAGAGCGAAAGAACTGAACTTTAAAGTTAACCTTATGAGTGTGAATGAATCATTAAAGAGAGGTTGTTATGTACATGGTGACTTAGTAACACAGAATACATCAATCTGGCTAAACTGGAGATTTCATATTTAGAAACAGAGGGCAGTAAAATTAGAATGAGGAGTAAGCCAGATAGTGTGAGCAGTGGGTGACATATTTTATTTTGTAAAATATGGATAACATTAAATAATTTGGAGCAGAACAAGTACCGTGAAAAAGAGTTTTACAAAAGATAAAGCTGGCAATGTTTTATAAAGTAAACTGGAGGAGAAAATTGGAGGCTAGTGTTATAATTCACAAGTAAAATGATATGGACTTGGACAAGAACAATGGAAATAGAAATTCTATTGTGAAAGCTACTTCAGGATTCATTAATACTATCAAAATAGAATCATCAAAAGGAGTTGCTCCAGCCAAACCTTTCAGTTCAAATTGGGACTAGGAGGTTCTCTTAGAGCAAATAAGCTCAAGAATCTATAATTAATGCTTTGGTTGCCAACTGATCTTACAGAATGCCCATGGAAACCAGTTCAGTTTTATAATCAACTTTACCCCTACTCTAGAATTCAGAAAGAAAACTATTTGGTAATTTTGGACAAGGTAGCAAAAGTAAGACCTGGTATAATGAAGCTAGCTTTGGAAGCAGACCTAGGTTTGAATCTTGATTCTTAAGATGTGTTATTTTGTATTAAGGGCTTAATCTCAAACTGATGAACAAAATGGAACCAGAAGCATGGATATATGGAACAAACTGGTGGGTGCCAGAGTGGAGGGGGTTGGGGGTAACTGGATAAATAATTTGAAGGTATTAGCTAAAGAATATTTATGCATATCCCATGGACACTGACAATAGTATGGTGAAGGCCAAGCGAGTGGGACATGGGGATGGGTGGAGGTGGCAAATGGGGGAGGTAGTCTGCAATAATGGCAACTTTAAAACATTTTCAATAAAAAGAGCTTAAACTCTTCAATCTTCATTTTCCTCCTATGAAAAATGAAAGTATTTGTATCTATATCATAATCCTGTTGCAAAGACCAAATAAGACAACTTAAGTACCAATACCTACAGTACCAAGATACATCTAAAACTCCTTAGTATATAATTTATGCCCATATATGATCATTTATTTAATCATTTTTGTGATCTAGAGTTAAACCCTCAAGACCAATCAGAGCTGACTTCTTTCTCAAAAATTGTCTAATTGAATGCAGAAGGCTGGACCAGATAATTTCTTGTGGTTCCTTCAAGTACCAATATCTCATATTCTATGTAATTAGAAGTCTTAAAGAAGATCATTCCCAAGAAAAATCTAAGGCATAGAGTCCAAACCAATATAATTTAAGAGTTGAAAGTTTAAAATTTGATATTGAAAAATAAACCTCTGTGCATAATCTAACACATTTTAAAATGTATATTTTACAATCTCTCATGACAGATGGGCTTTTATTCATCTAAGAATCTATATTAACAAAAGGTACATTTCCAGGGCTATCTATATAGTAGGACAACAATCCTTTTGACATCTTTAAGGATTTCTTTTAATATCATTATATAAAATAAAATCAGTCTCCATATTGTTATGATTTGAACACATTTTCATTTGATCCATGAGTAGACCCTGAAATATTCTAATTGAAAAGATAAGTATGCCCTTTAAGTACTTTAATTTTGTAGGTTTCAGTCCTGGCTCATTCCCAAAGGCTTATTCACACTTCTTAAAATGATAATTATCCATGAATTTCTGCTTCTAGTCTATAATCTTGATACCAGTATCATTTATTTATATGTAAAGGATGACAAAAATATATGTATGCCTTGCATGACTTCCAGATATCCACTACTTGAACACCTTTAGTATATAAGACTTTCAGAGATACATAAGTTATAGACTCAAATGAGGGGCTGATATTAACAAAGGGTGACCAGATTCTTCAAAATATGTAGAGAAAGTGGAAGAAAATGTATGTGACTATTCACAGAGGCCTGATGTTTTCTAAAATATCTTATTTTAGGTACTCTGGTACCTGAAACAGCTCTGGAGACAACAGAAATTATGGAAACAATAACTTAAAATGTGGGTAAGTTCCAGAGTCATCAGTCATCCCACACTCACCTCCAGTACTATCACCTGGTCAAGATAGTATAAAAGGGTATAGCATTTGACAGGTAAGAGAACCAGGTGGTGGGGAGGAACTTGATGACCTTTGTGATGTTTCTAACCTGATATTGGAAATTTGAAAGAATCTGAGAATTCTAAAACATACTATGCCCTTGTACTTTGGGAACAATCACCAATTAGTGAATGGAAGCATGCAATGAATATTAGATGAATACACTATTTCTGAGTAAAACTATTGCAATTCCATTGATTAACTTTTCCCCAACTAAGTGTTTGGCTAGACAAGCCCATAATTTTCTGGAAAGAGAGAGTGAAAGTCTCTAACTTAGTATCTGAGGTGAGTGCATGAGGAGACAACCATAGTTTTAGCATGTATCCTCCATAGGACAGGCTCTCCAAACTCAGGCTGGTGAAATAACCTATAGATCCATATGGAGGAGCTAAGATTGATTATATTGTACATATTTTGTTCCTAAAGGTGAGAGGTATTTTGTATCACGTTGTATTTAGAGTAAGAGTCTCTGGGAAAATATTTTTTCTGATTATTTTCATTACTGGACCTAAACTTTCAAATGTACAAATGAAGAGGTTGGACAAAGGTATCTTCCAGGTTTAACATTCTATATTTTTTCATGAAGTGTCCAAATATCACTGCAAATAAAATTATTTGATGAACTTCTCTTTGAAGTCTTTTTTAATTTGTCTTTTCCCAAAAGAAAGTGCCCTCTTCTGCCTCTGGATCTTCATAGCATTTATTGAATTTGCCACTCACCCTGTGTATTACTAGTGACATTTGCATTTGTTGTCTCTATCCCCAACTAGATTGGAAGTTCTTTGTAACTTTGTTATGCCTTAGCTTCCCAAACAAAGAAGTTGGATACTTGACAAAAAAAAAAAAAATGTTAGATGCCCTGGCCAGTGTGCATCAGTGGGTTGGGTGTCATTTCTTGCACCAAAAAGTTGCTGGTTCAATTCCCAGTTCCGGGTCAGTGCACATGCCTGGGTTGCAGCCTCAATCCCTGGTCGGGGACATGCAGGAGGCAGCCAATTGATGTTTCTCTCTCACATCGATGTGATGGGTGTCTCTCCCTCTTCCTCTCTCTGTCAAAATCAATAAAAAATATGTTTAAAAAATTGTTGGACATGAAGTTCTTCCCTCTCCTAGGCGAGTTAGAGGAAGAAAAAAATGACAGAAGTCAATGTTTCTTTTTTAAAATTTTTATTGAATTTATTGGGGTGACATTGGTTAATAAAATTATATAGGTTTCAAGTGTACAATTCTAGAATACATCATCTGTATATTGCATTATGTGTTCGCCACCCAAAGTTATGTCTCCTTCCATCACCATTTATATCCCTTTTACTCTTCTATCTGCCCCAACTCCCTTTCCCTCTGGTAATCAGCATACTGTTGTCTGTGTTTATGAGCTTCATTTGCATAATCCTTTCACTTTTTTCATCCAGACTTCCAACCCCATTCTTTTCTGACAGATGTCAGTCTTCTCTCTATATCTATATTATGCTAAGTGAAATAAGCCAGTCAGGGAAGGACAAATGCCATATGATTTCATTTATATGTGTAATCTAATGAACAAAATAAACAAAAAGCAAACAAACAAAAGCAAGTCAATATTTTAAGACATGTAGAGAAAGAAGAAAGGACAGGTCCAAAAAGAAAAATCATAATAAAGAATGGCAAGAAAAACAGCTCCTCTTCTAAATTTTGAGAAACAGTTGCTAAAATGGCTCTATAAACATGTTTACTGTTGAGATTATAATAGGTAACTGTAAGTCCCTGGAGCTCTAAAGATCTTCGGGGATTTCTGTGAAGTTGGGTATTCATTTGCATAGACTTTGACTTGAGACACTCAATAATATTATCGTATTTTCTTTAATAGAAACCATACCTTAAAGAGCTGAGATTTCTGATTTGGTAAACACCAGTTAAATGATGTAAGTCTATGTTGAGACACTGGACTGTGGACTTATTTTGGGAGTACTTAAGTATATAAAAGTCATGCCTCTAGTCAAGATATATTAAAGTGGGGAAGAAAGGTCAAAGGTGTTCATTTGCCAACATACCCTAAGCCAGGGTTCTACAACTAGGCATTACTGACATTTGGAGTTGGATAAATCTTTGTTGTAGGGGTTGTCTTGTGCGTTGCAGCATGTTCAGCAGCATCTCTGGACTCCATGAACTAGATGCCCATGGAACTCATTTCCCAATTGTGACAGCCAAACATATCTCCAGACATTTCCAAATGTCTTCTGAATAATCCCTGATTTATAACTACTGCTCAAAACTTAAGGTGTTTTTGCCCAAAACCTAAAACTTTGAATCATCAATGTTTTAAAATTGAAAGCTTTCCTAGATAAAATTGATTTCCTTCATTTTTACAAATGAGGAAACTAAGAACTGAAAAAGGAAAGGGATGAGAAATTATTTTAAAATAAAAATGCTAAATTTAAATGCCATCTTCAACTTATTTTCAGACTACTATCTTTCCTCTTTGTTTCTGTCTCCAGCCTTTTGATTCTCATTTATATATATAATATATGTATATATATATATATATATATATATAATATATGTATATATATATATATATATATATATATATATATATATATATATATAAATCAGTCAGTGAATCAATCATCTTCCTTTCCCAAATGACTGTTCATCCCAAATTTTCTCTTGGATCAAGTCTTCAAGCTCCTGCCAGCATCCATTTATGGGTTATGAAGTGTTCTGAAAAGGCAGTCAACTGCAAAAAAAATTGAAAATCCTAGCCAGTCTAGTCTAGCTGGTCACCTCACTTCATACTAAGAGAGAGAAATACATTACTGATATATTGGAAACTTTTTCCCAGACTTCCATGTAAGCTTATAGTGATCGGTAATTGTTAATATTCTCAGTACTCTCTTCATCCCCCAACTTCTGAAAGCTTTTAAAATAGTTCTCAACTTAAGTAAATAGTTAGTCTAATGAGTTAAAATAAAAATGTTATTTTATTACACGGATGGAGGGGAAAAGAAATTGAACAGCCATATACAATTTTAAAAGCAAGGGAAAGAATCTGAAGTGAGCTAATGGAAAGAGGAATATATACGTCTGTTCATCTTAGGAAACTCTATACAACTCTCTTCAGTTTGAATAAGAGTGAGAAAAATAAATGATGTGTGAAAAACAAATTTGGATAATGAGGAAAGCTGTACTGCAATTAACATTTGAAACTATTGCTGACCTTCAAGTTGTATTTATTTACAGAGAGGTATGTGGAGACACACTTGGTTTTTATTTAAAAACTTGTGATTAAATAAAACAATTAGTTTTGATAATGTTAAATTTACCACCAATGTTAGTATTATTTTCAATTATTAGCTTTGGGCATTACTAAAAAAGGATTTTATAATTATCTATTTTTTTTTTTAGAAACTATCTCATTTTAGGTCAGTTTTAAGGTGCTAAGCAAATCATGCTTTAAGCATACACAGGTAAACATGTTTTTTTTTTTAATTCTTAATGGTGCTATATCTGAAGTTCCATTGCAACCTGGTAGTTAAAAGACTCTAGGATGCTTTTGTTGTTAACTCAGTATGTAGTTGACCTGAGACCAATTGTCTTATGTTCTCCACTACCACCAATTCCATCCATTCACATTCACATTCCACTTTTCTGACCTCTCCCATGTACCTTTGTACCTATAACATCATATTATATATTTTTTATTATGGGGGTCAGAAATAAAAGAGAATCACAAAACTAGGTGTTTCAGGAGTCATTTCTATTTATGATTTCATTAGGGTAAGAGCTCTAGTTCTGAAATTAATTTAATTTAAGGAATTTAATTTCAGTATGCACTAAAATTTAAGTATGTGCTACTTTAATTTTAATATGAAATCTAGAGAGTTAACTGTAATTAAATTTACTCTTTCTATCTTAGCTTTATTTACATATAATTTAGAAAGAGAAGTGAGGATTTTTAAGGGTGAAGATTCTAAATATTCATTTCAGAGTTAAAGCTAAATTTATAAGATTGGCTAAAACTTGGAGTGTAACCATTTGCTTAAAATGATATAATATGTTCAAGCCATATGAGGATGATTGGCATGAATATCTCACTTATTACTAAAGCTAAAAGAAGCACATAAATAACTTAGTTTATAGATAATTATGTGATATAGTGTACATTGGTTCTAAATGATTGTTCTGTGGTTGATTTCTTCTTTTCTTATTCTTTTTACATTGTTTCACCAAAGAACTTTTTATAATATTGTGACATTTTCCACATTCAGTAAACATTTAACCTAAGAATTATAATTTTTACAAGAGCAACTGGTAAATCTAGTTATGGAGATTGGGTAATTGGTGAGGAACATAAATCTCTAGCTATTTGAAATATATGAAGGATGAGTATGGACTAAACAGGAAATGCTCTATGTACTTTTTGGTTCCTTTTCTCATTTCTAGAACCCACAATATAAGCATGCTTGAGAACTGTAAGCATGTTACCTTACATAATGTGAAATTTAACATAAAAAATTAGGAAAAATACTGAAAGGCAATTCTATCAAACAGCATTAAAGTACAGTCATGTGCCATTAATGACAAGGACACATTCCAAGAAATGTGTGATTAGATGATTTTGTTCTTTGAAAATCATAAGGTGTACTTATACAAACCTAGATTACATAGCCCTACTGCACACTTAGGCTATATAGTATAGCCTATTGCTCCTAGGCTGCAAATTTGTACAGCCTGTTACTGCACTGAATATTTTAGGCAAATATTACACAATTGTAACTATTTATGTAACTAAACATATCTAAACAAAGAAAAGGCACAATAAAATATGGTATAAAAGATTAAAAATGGGTCTGGCCAGCTTGGCTCAGTGGTTGAGCATCGACTTATGATACAGGAGATCTCGGTTTGATTCCCAGTCAGGGCACATGCTTGGGTTGCAGGCTTGATCCCCAGTAGGGGGTGTTGAGGAGGCAGCCCATCAATGACTCTCTCATCATTGATGTTTCTAGCTCTCTCTCCCCTCTCATTTCCTCTCTCTGAAATCAATAAAGATATATTTATTTTTTTTAAAAAGATTAAAAATGGTACACTTGTATAAAGCACTTAACCATGAATGGAGCGTGCAAAACTGGAAGTTGCTCTGGGTGAGCCAGTGAGTTCGTGGTGAGTGAATGTGAAGGCATAAGACATTACTATACAGGCTTTTTAAGCATGCTTAAGCTACCCTAAATTTATACTATTAGTACCATTTGTGCCAACCACCCTCAAGGATTGATGAAGTTAAGGAAATAAATCTCATTTTGGTGCATCAGCATAAAGCTGATGAATATTCTATAGAGATCCTCCCCTAAGACCTCCCCTAAACTCCTAGCCTTTAGAATCTTCAAGACAAAGGACCCAGGGCAAGCTCTCCTTCCAGGGAGCTCACCAATGCCTTTCCCTTCCCCTTCTTCTTCCCCCACAAGCATGCATCTCCTAAACTCTAAGGGGCCCCAGGAAATTTGCAACCAGGGGAGCAATGGGCAGTGACTGGAAAATTGGACTGGTACATGCAAAAACGTGAAACTAGATCACCAACTTATACTATACACAAGAATAAACTCAAAATGAGTAAAAGACTTAAATGTAAGCCATGAAACCATAAAAGTTATGGAAGAAACCATGGGCAGCAAACTCTCAGACATCTCTAGTAGCAATATGTTTGCAGATACATCATCTAGGGCAAAGGAAACAAAGGAGAAAATAAACAAATGGAACTACATCAAAATAAAAAGCTTCTGCATAGCAAAAGAAACCATTAACAAGCCCAGTCAGCATGGCTTAGTGGTTGAGCATTGACCTATGATTCATGAGGTCAAGGTTCAATTCCCAGTCAGGGCACATGCCTGGGTTTTAGGCTAGATCCCCAGAAGGAGGCATGCAGGAGGCAGCCAATGACTTTCTTTCATCATTGATGTTTCTATCTCTGTAGACCTCTCCCTTCTTCTTTTTGAAATAAATAAAAACATATTTTTAGAAATTTTATCTTTATTATTGAAAGAATTACAGATGTCCCCTTTTTCTCCCATTAACCCCTTCTACCCCACCACTCCAGGCCTTCACCACTCTATTGTCTGTGTCCATAGGTTATGCATATATACATAAAAATTCTTTGGTTACTCTCTCCCTGCCCACCCCACCCACCGCCTTCCCTTTGAGATTTGTCAGTCTGTTCCATACTTCTATGTCACTGAATCTGTTTTGTTCATCAGTTTATTTTTTTCTTTAGATTCCATATATAAGGGAGATCATGTGATATTTGAAACTATTAACAAAATGAAAAGGGATCCCACTGCATAGGAGAACATATTTGCTAATGATACATCTGATAAGGGGTTAATTTCCAAAATATATAAAGAACTCATACAACTTAACAAAAGGAAGACAAACAATCCAATTAAAAAATGAGCAAAGGACCTAAATAAACACCTATGTTAATTTTTATATAATTCACCCATTTGGAATCATCTGTAAGCAAAACTGGACAAATGCCCCTTCCTCTCATCCCATTTTCATCCTGACCCAAAAGTATATTTCCACCAAAAAGGAACTACACTTGGAGCTGCAATCTCCTACTAAAATAATTTTCCTTCTTTGGAATTTACTGACAAATCATATGAAATGATTGCTGCTCTGTTTTATTTAACCTACTCAAACTTTTTTTTTTTTTTAAGATTTTTTATTTTTTCAAAGAGTGGAAGGAAAAGAAAGAGAGAGAAACATAGATGTGAGAAAGACACATTGAGTGTTTGCCTCCTGCTTGAGCCCCCACTGAGGCCAAGCCTGCAACTGAAGTAAGTGCCCTTGGTTAGAATTGGACCTGGGACCCTACGGTCCGTGGGTTGAAGGTCTAACCACTGAGCCAAACTGGCCAAGCCTTCAATTTTTTATTTAATTTTTTTGTTCCCAGTATTATACATATTCCCCATCCCCCCTTGAACTCCCTTCACCCAACCTCACTCTGGTATTTGAAATTTTCTAGGAGTAGAGTTTCATATATATTTCAATAAAACTGAATTTACTGGAAAAAAATGCATGCCCAGGAATTAGAAAGTTAGACTACTATTCTTTCCAATCAAATGCAATGTCTTTTGACAAGTAAATAAAGTTTGATTAAGTTAGTTATAATTTTGCATCTCTCAGATGTCTTCTTTCCTTTTTTTTTACATATATTGTACTTGATTTCTTTCTTTTATCTACCACTATCTCTGTGCAATAGATTTCTAAACCAGACAACAGGTTTAAAAACACATTTCAAGTAAACTTTACTGCACACCAATTTGATATTAAGATTTCTGAAATTTCCTGGTGCCTTAGCCATGTAAGTCACTTCCTCTCATCACCTTTATTGTATGTTCTCATCTACTTCCTGCACTAAGCACCAAAAGAGAGTATATTATATATAGAATAGATACTGTTTTGGAATTTAGATAACCAAAAAAAAAAAAAAAAAAAAGTTGAGTTTATATGCACTTCCAAATTCTTTGGTTTTGATAATTCCACAGTTTATGTCAAACATATGCTCAAAATGTATGTATATGTATATACACATTTTGATACCAACTCACAACCACCAGGAAAGCTTTACAAATACCTGGACAGTAAAATCATTGAAATAAGCATATCTTACCAATCATGTAGCAATTACTAAGTCATCAAGCAGTCTAGAAATTAAATTATATGACCTTTTATGATAACTTTAAACTCAGGTGGCCTATGATTTTATATCCTACTCCCAAGATAAGTGGTAACTTATAAACATGTTTTATGATCACCTTATCTAAAATACCTTCCTCATTCTACCCCACTCTGTCTCCTTACTATGCTTTATTTTTTATCATGTAACTTATCACAACCGACACTATATTATGTAACTCTTTATTTTATGGAAATTACATGACAGAGGCCTGGACTGTATCTGTCATTTTCACAACTGAATATAAAGCACCAGAAATATGCATGGCCTATAGTAAGCACTTGAGAAGAATTTATTCAATTAATATTTGTATGTATGATGGTCCCAACTAAATCATAAATAAGGCTAAATTCAGAAAAATATCTAAATTGACCTATTACATTCCTAAACTGATAGGCATATGGTTAAAATCATGGTACTCATAAAAACCAAAATTGGATGGGGATTTTATGAGAGCTCTGTTTTAAAATAAAATGAATTAAAGATACTTAAGAGAAATGATTTCTAAATACAAGTGGAATTTGTTTGAATCCTGATCCAAACAGCCAAATGGTAAAAAAGCATATTTAAGCATTCAGGGAAGTTTGAATAGGAACTTCATATTAAATGATAAATAATGACATAATGTTATTTTTTTACGGTATGATGATGGTATTTTTAATGAAACTGCCTTATTTATCTTTTCTGAAAAACAAACTGAGATAATTAGGGGAGAATTAACATTACGTTAGTAATCATTTAAAAGTACTACAACTTTTTGTTGTTGTTGAGAGTATTACAGATGTCCCCCATTCTCTCCCCCTTACCTCCCTCCACCCGTACTCCAGCATTTAAAAACAGCTAGGGAATATATTAAATAAATAGAACAAAACATTGATGGTTTTTGAGGTTAAATGAGTTTATTGATTCTTGTTATACTCTTGACCAGGAAATCTGTCTTCTTAAAACTTATAAAGAAAAAAATGTGATTGGTGTCACATAAGAAAATATATACTATCTGAACAAATAGAGTGTAATTGGGAGAAAGATGGTTAGTTATTTCTTGGTCTCTTGTCCTTTCCATTCTCTGCTTCAATTGCTAATTTCGAAAACAAATCAAGGAACGATATTTGAATTCCAATGCTACTGTGACTAAATCTATCCAAGGGAATGTAGAGAATTAAGTAGTCTGTAGATAATTGGAACCAGTCTTGGCAATGTAAGGCCACAAAACCTTTTTCTTCATTAAATGACTTATCATCTAAAATTGTGGGTAAATGACTTGATGGGTATTCAACATGCCTGATAGGTGATACTATAAACAATGAAAACTTGTTATAACTGTTACGTAGTCATCTCTTCATCTCTATACCAAGAACTTATTGAAAAGTTATTCCTTTTGTAAATTTTAGTTTATTAACTTTCAAATAATTGGAATGTACATCTTATCAGCATTTTTATTAAAGAAAAAAGAGATGGAAGATGACTTGGCTTTCTTAAACATGAAGTCTCTTAAGTCATGAGACAGTCAACACAGTCCAAATGAATGTTATGTCTTCTAAGTAGTTACCCTGATAGACAACATAATATTTTTGGAATTCACATTCATTTAGAATTGCTC
Organism: Miniopterus schreibersii; assembly: GCF_964146895.1. Classification (NCBI taxonomy): domain Eukaryota; kingdom Metazoa; phylum Chordata; class Mammalia; order Chiroptera; family Miniopteridae; genus Miniopterus; species Miniopterus schreibersii. The sequence continues at coordinate 49,141,860 of NC_138104.1, forward strand.
TCAATGTTTAGGTAAAATGTTTCTAATATAATCAATGGGCAAATACTCATGATTTTTTTTCATATGTGATTGATTGATAGTAACTACCTGAAATCTTTTTAAATTTATTTTATTTTTGAAAGTATTACAGATGTCCCCCATTTTCTCTCTTTTACCCCCTCCCTCACCCCACCCCACCCCAAACCTTCCCTTGTCTATTGCTTGTGTCCATAATCCTTGATTTTGATCCCTGAAAAGGAATAGATGTTATTCAAGGTTATGCCCAGTGAATAAAATGGATAGACAAGCTGGTTAATTTAGATCTTAGTGAAAGCCAAATGCAACCATCAACAAATAAGGCTCATTATCTTGTGTGACATGTAAACTGGGTCTGGGAATATATTCAGGACAAGGCTGTTAGCAAATGTGTGGCATCACTTAATAAGTAAGGATAAAGTGACTGGAGAAGGAAAATAGGAGGGAAAATAATTATATTTCCACATTTCTTTGACCTCAGGTCTAAAGTCTCACCTCCTCTTATTTGAATATCAATCTACTAGTGTGGACAATAGCATGGTTGAGGAAAACAATGCAGAACTACAGTAATTCTCACACCCAGGACAGGAACTTATGCTACTTTGGTTTTTTTTGTTTGTTTGTTTGTTTTTGTGTGTTTTTTTTTTAAATATATCTTTACTGATTTCAGAGAGAGGAAAGGAGAGGGAGAGAGAGAGATAGAAACACCAATGATGAGAGAGTCATTGATTGAGCCCCCAACCCAGGCATGTGCCCTGACCGGGAATTCGAACCCCGATCGCCTGGATCCTAGGTCAACGCTCAACCACTGAGCCACGCTCGGCCGGGCTCCTTTGGTTTATTTCTACTGAAAAGCTTTGCCTCATAAAGTTGCAGAATCTGCTGCTGCACACTGGTTCTGTTAAAAATAAAGCAACCCACTGCATTATTCTTTAATATGTATATTAATATAATTTACATACAATAAAATTCATCTTTCCAAAGATATAATTCAGTGGTTTTTAGTATGTATATAGGATGATGCAACAATCATCACTAATTCTAAAACATTTTCATCACCCCCAAAAATCTCCATACCAATTAACAGTAAATCTCCTTTACCCCCTAAAACCTGCCCCTAGCAACCACTAATCTACTTGTTTCTATGAATTTGCCTATTCTGGATATTTTCTATAAATGGTATCATATAGCATAAGATATTTTGTAACTGACTACTTTCACTTAGCATAAAGTTTTCATTCTTGCTATAGCATGCATCAGTACTGCATTCCTTTTGATGGGTGGATAATATTTATTTGTATGATTATGAGACAAGTGGAATAGGGAAAAAGACAGATTGCTAAACAAACTACAGAGCAGTTTACAGCAGAGCAATTTACAGCAATTTCCCTAGAAATAACAGCTAAGCCTTGGTTATATTTTAGCTCCAGACCCTAAAATGCAGCAAAACCAAGTGGGCAACACCAGGACCAGTTGTGATGACCGGTGACCCCCTGTCCTGACACTGACCAATCAGTGAAGACCACAACCCTGAACACTGATTAATATTCTGCTGAAACCTTTCCCTGGGACCTCACCCAAAGATCCCTGCCTGTAAGAGAGAAATAAAAGCCTCAAGACAAAGCATATGTTCCCTCTGGGGAGCAGCTTCCACCATTCCCTTTGCCTTCTTCTTCCCTCCACTTTTTCCCCACAGGCACACATATCCTAAACTCTAAGGGACCCCAGAAGACTTTGAACCTGGGGTGCAATGGGCAGTGGAAGCTCGTTGCAGGCCAGTCCCCTGAACATGTTCCCAAGGCCCTCTTTTCTCTGACTTCCCGGGGAGCTAAGGCAGCCCAGCCTAGGCACTTCTGCTGCTTCTTTTATGCTAAGCCCTTTCTTGTTTTACTGTCCCCAGCTTTAAAAAAAATTCCTTCATAGTCACTTGGACTTGTGTTGTGAAATGTTTCCTTCACAAAGCTAAGAATCCACACACTAGTGGTTGGCCCTAGGCAGACCCGCCAAGGGCCAGGTCCTTTTCCTGGCAACAGTTATACCATATTTTGATAATCCATTCAGCAGCTGATGGACATTTGTATTGGTTTCACTCTTTGGCTATTATGAATAGTGCTGCAAATAAACACTTATGTAAAAGCATTTTGGTAAATATACATTTTCAGTCCTTTTGGTTATATATCTAGAGGTGAAATTTTTGGCTCATACGGTAACTGTGTTTTACTTTTCAGAACTGTTAAACTCTTTTCCAAAGTACCTGTACGATGTTACATTCCCACCAGTAGTGTAATTAGATTCTGATGTGTCCTCATTCTCATCAACACTTTTCACTGTCTTATTGATTAAGGATGCCTTAGTGCATATGAAGTGATATTTCAGTGAGGTTTTGATTTGAATTTCCCTTTTGAATAATGATTCTGAGTCTCTTTTCATGTGTTTATTGGTCATTTGTGTATTTTCCTGAGAGATCTTATTCAAATGTTTTCCCAATGTTTATAAGGTTAGTTGTCTTTTTATTGTTGAGTTGTTCTTTATATATACTGAATAAAGGTTCCATGGTAGACACATGTTTTTCAAATATATTTTCACATTTCATAGGTTGCTTTTCACTTTCTTGATGCTATCCTTAAAACCACAAAATATTTGAATTTTGATGAAGTCCAATTTATCTTTTTTTTTTCTTCCCAGAATGGGCTGGATTTTTCTTTGTTTGTATTGTTTTGCTTTGTTTTTTAAATCTTTCTTTATTGTTGAAAATATTAGAGAAGTCCCCCTTTTTCCCCCATTGATTCTCTCCACCCTATGCCCAGGCCTTCCCCATACCATTGTCTGGGTCCATCGGTTACGCATTTACACATATAGGTTCTTTGATTAATCACTTCCAACCCACTCCTCCGCTCATGCCTTCCCTCTGAGATCTCTCATTCTGTTCCATGTTTCTCTGTCTCTGGATCTATTTTGTTCAACAGTACTTGGAAAACTACATGTGAGTGAGGTCATGTGGTACTTGTCTTTCTCTGACTGGATTATTGTGCTGAGCATAATACACTCCATTTCCATCCTGTCCCAAAGGGTAAGAGATCCTTCTTTTTTAGATCTGCATAGTATTCTGTGGTGTAAATGTACCACAGCCTTTTAATCCACTCATCTACTGATGGGCACTTGGGGTGTTTCCAGACCTTAGCTATTGTAAATTACTCTGCTATGAACATAGGGGTGCATAGATTATTTATAACTGGTGTTTCGGGTTTCTTAGGATATATTCCTAGAACTGGGATCACTGGGTCAAATGACAGTTCCATTTTTAATTTTTTGAGGAAACTCCATACTGTTTTCCATAGTGGCTGCACCAGTCTGCATTCCCACTAGCAGAGTACTAGGGTTCCCTTTTCTCCACATCCTCACTAACACATGTACTTTATTGATTTGTTGATGGTAGTAATTCTAACTGGTGTGAGGTGATAAATCATTGACTTTTTAATTTGCATCTCTCTGATGATTAGTGGCTTTGAGCATTTTTTACTATGTCTGTTAGCCATCTGTATGTCCTCTTTTGGGAAGTGTCAATTTACATCCCTTGCCCATTTTTTAATTGAATTTTTTTTTCCTTTTGTTAAGTTGTGTGAGTTCCCTATATATTTTGGAGAATAACCCTTTATCAAATCATTGGCAAATATGCTCTTCCATATAGTGGGCTCCCTTTTGGTTTTGTTGATGTGTTGTTGTTGTTTTCTGTGCAGAAGCATTATATTTTGATGTAATCCCAAATGTTCATTTTCTCTTTGTTTCTCTTGCCCTAGAAGGTGTATCAACAAACATATTGCTATCAGAGATGTCTGAGATTTTGCTGCCCACGTTTTCTTCTAGGATTTTTATGGTTTCAAGTCTTACATTTAAGTCTTTTACCCATTTTGAGTTTATTTTGGTGTATGGTATAAGTTGGTGGTCTAGTTTCATTTTTTTGCATGCACCTGCCCAATTTTCCCAACACCATTTATTGAAGAGACTGTCTTTACTCCATTGTACTTTCTTGCCTCCTTTGTCAAATATTAATTGAGTGTCATGGCTTAGGTCAATTTCTGGGATCTGTGTTCTGTTCCATTTGCCTATATGCCTGTTCTTGTGACGGTAGTTGGCTGTTTTGATTACAATGACTTTGTAGGATAATTTGATATCTGGTATTTTGATCCCTCCAACTTCGTTCTTTTTTTTCAAGATTGAAGTGACTATTCAAAGTCTTTGGGGTTTCCATATAAATTTTTGAAGTGTTTTAGATCTGTGAAATATGCCATTGGTATTTTAATAGGGATTGCATTGAATCTATAGATTGCTTTTCAGAGTATGGACATGTTACTGATATTAATTCTTCCAATACACGAACACTGTATATTCTTCCACTTGTTTATGTCTCCCTCTATATATTTTTGCAATGTCCTGTAGTTTTTCAACTACAGGTCTTTTACCACCTTGGTTAAGTTTATTCCTAGGTATCTTAATTTTTTGGTTGCAATGGTAAATGGGATTATTTTTTTAGTTTCTCTTTCTGAGAGCTCATTGTTGGTCTATAAAAATGCCATCAATTTCTGTGTGTTAATTTTGTATCCTGCTACCTTGCCAAATTCATTTAATAAATTTAGTAATTTTTGGTGGAATCTTTATGATTTTGTTATGTACGATATCATGTCATCTTCAAATAATGACAGTTTTATTTCTTCCTTTACAATTTTGATGCTTTTTATGTTTTCTTCTTTTCTGATTGCTGTGTCTGGGAGTTCTAGTACTATTTTGAATAGGAGTAATGAAAGTGGACACCCTTCTCTTGATCCTGTTCTTAAGGGAAATGCTTTTAGTATTTGCCCATTGGGTATGATGTTGGCTATAGGTTTGTCATATACAGTCTTTATTACATTGAGGTATTATCCTTCTATCCCCATTTTGTTGAGAGCTTTTTTTTAAAAACTGGGAGGTGGATTTTGTCTAATGCCTTTTCTGTGTCCATTGATATAATCATGTGATTTTTGTCTTTCAGTGTGTTTATGTGATGTGCCATGTTTATTAATTTGTGAATATTGTATCAAATTTGCATCCCTGGAATAAATCCCACTTGACCATGAGGTATGATCTTTTTAATATATTGCTGGATCCAATTTACTAATATTTTGTTGAATATTTTAACATCTATGTTCACCTGGGATATTGGCCTAAAATTCTCTTTCTTTGTAGTATCTTTATCTGGTTTTGGAATTAGGCTAAGGCTGTCTTCCTAAAAATAGCTTGGAAGTGTTCCTTCTTCTTGGACTTTTTGGAATAACTTGAGGAGGATAGGTGTTAGTTATTCTTTGAATGTTTGTTAAAACTACCCTGTAAATTCATCTGGTCCCAGACACTTGTTTGTTGGGAGTCTTTTGATTACTTCTTCAAATTCATCAGCAGTTATCCATCTATTCAGGTTTTCTGACTCTCTGATTGAATTTTGTAAGGTTGTATTTTCTAGGCATTTGTTGATTTTATAGTTTGTCCAGTTTGGTGGCGGATAGTTGTTCACAATATTATCTTATAATCCTTTGTATTTCTGTTGGGTCAGTTGTTAATTCACCTCTTTCATTTCTGATTTTGTTTATTTGGGTCCCTTCTCTTTGTTTCTTGATGAGTCTGGCTAAAAGTCCATCAATCTTGTTTATCTTTTCAAAGGATCAGTTCTTGGTTTAATTGATCTTTTGTATTTTTTTAGTCTCTGTGTCATTCATTTCTGCTCTAATATTTATTTCCTTCCCTTTATTTACTCTGGATTTTTCTTGTTGTTCTCTAAGTCTTTCAGTTGTAGGGTCAGAAAGTATTTTAGAAGTTTCTCTTGTTTTTTGAGGTAGGCCTCTAATGCTATGAACTTCCGTCTCAGGAATGCTTTCATTGTGTCCCATATATTTGGGATTGCTGTCTGTTCATTTTCATTTTTTTCCAGGAAGTTTTTGATTTCTTCCTTGACCTTTTTGGTAAGCCATTCATTGTTTAAAAACATGCTTTTTAGCCTCTATGTGGTTGAATTTTTTTAGTGTCTTTATTGTAGTTGATTTCTAATTTCATGCCATTGTGTTCTGAGAAGATGCTTGATATGATTTCAATCTTCTTGAACTTGTAGAGACTTGTTTTGTGTTTTAACATGTGGTCTATTTTTGAGAATGTCCTATGTTCACGTGAGAAGAATGTATCTTCTGAAGCTTTGAGGTGGAATGTTCTGTAGATGTCAGTTAAATCCTTCTGAGCTAGTGTGTCATTTATGGCGACTGTTTCCTTTTTGATTTTTTTGTCTGAAAGACCTATCCAGTGAAGTCACTGGGGTGTTAAAATCTCCTAATATGACTGTATTGCTGTCAATCTCCCTTTAAACTCCTCTAGAAGTTTTTTTTTATAAATTAGGTGCTTCTATGGTGCATATAAATTAGGTGCGTATATGTTTATCAGGGTTATTTCCTCTTATTGGATCAATACCTTGAATATTATGTAATGACCTTTCTTGTCTTTGATTATGGTCTTCATTTTGAAGTCTATTTTGTCATATATGAGTATTGCTTCCCCAGCTTTTTTTAAATACCCATTTGCATAGAAAAATTTTTTCCATCCCTTCACTCTTATCCTGTGTGAGTCTTCTGTTTTGAAGTGGGTCTCTTGTAGACAGTATATATTTGGATCATGTCTTATTATTCACTTAGCTACCTTATGTCTTTTTATTGGAGCATTTAATCCATTTACATTTAAGGTTATTATTGATAGGTAGTTATCTATTGCCATTTTAATTCTTTATGCCTATGTTTGTCTCCCATTCTGGTTCTACTTATTACAGCAGTCCCTCTAAAGTTTCCTGTAATGCTGGTTTGGTGGTGATAAACTCCCTTAGACATTTTTTTTGTCTGGGAAGCTCTTTATTTCACCATCTATTTTGAATGATAGCCTTGCTGGATAAAGTAGTCTTGGTTTCAGGTCCTTGTTTTGCATTACCTTGAATACTTCATGCATTCCTTTCAGTCCTGTTGGGTTTCTGATGATAAATCAGATGATAGCCTTATGGGAGCCCCGTTGTAGGTAACAGATTGCTTTTTTCTTTCTGCCCTTAATATTCTCTCTTTGTTTTGAATTTTTGGCTTTTGAATTATGGTGTGAACCTCTTTGGGTTCTTCTTGCTTGGGACTCTCTGTGCCTCCTGAACTTGTGTGACATTTTCTTTGACTAGGTTAGGGAAGTTTTCTGCCATTATTTCTTCAAAACATTCTCTATCCCTTGCTTATTCTCTTCCCCTTCTGGCATTCCTATGATGCAAACATTGTTAGGTTTCATGTCCCACAGCTCTCTTAAACTGTTCTCTTGTTTTTTAATTGTTTTTTCTTTTTGGATATCTGATTGAGTGATTTTTTCCTACCCTGTCTTCTAATTCCCTGATCCTATCCTCAGCTTCCACCAACCTGCAGTTTATTCCTCCCATTGTATTTTTTATATCTGCTATTTCATTCTTAGTTTCCTTCATAGTTTCCCTATCTTTTCTCATCATCCTCCCAATCAGTATTCTGAATTCTATATCTGATAGCTGCTTATCTCCATTTCGCTTAGCCCTTCTTCAGGAGAATTCTACTGTTCTTTCATTTGGGGCTTGTTTTTTGTCTTCCCACTTTGGCTGCCTATTTGGGTTCATTTCTATGTATTAGGTAGGCCTGATGGTACTCTCAGTTTTTTGGAGTGTTTCTGGTGTCAACCAATGTCAGACTCTGTTTATGAGTGACCTTGAGTACCCTTTTTGGAGTTATCAACAACCCATGGCATGTGGTTCTCTTTGCAGGGGTTGGGTGCATTTGGATAGGGCCAAAGTGTGCACCAAGGCCTACTTTTCCATGACCCTGGGTTCAGAAGCAAATCAGGCAGAGACTCAAAGAACTCAGTGGCTATTCTTCAGTCTCTTAATGAGCCTTAGGCTGTAGAAATTCCACAGGTTGGGAAGAGAGGTTTTCTAGCAGGGTTGGGAAATTGCTTCCCCTCAGGGAAAAAGCTGCTTGGAAGGTAAATGTCTGCTTGAGTAAGATGTCTTCTGCTACCATTTGGGAATGACCTATCACAAGAATCCAGAGGACTGCCCTCTGAGCTCTACTCCCTTAAGCTAGAAATCCAGGACTTTCCTCACACTGCTCTAGTCCACTCTGCTTTCCTTCTTCTGGAGCCCAAGTTAAGTGGCTGCACACAAACTTTGTGTTTTGGCCCTTTAAGAGGGTGCTTGCATTTCCAGCTGTCTCTCCCTCACAGACAGAACCCCTGCTGTTTTTCACATCCAGATGTTATGTGGGAACATTTCTCAGTTCTGGTGCTCTGGTCAAGGAAGCCCAGCTTGGAGTTCTCAGTGGGAAGCCCCCACAGCTGAGATATCCCTCTGAACCTTTAGCTGCTGCCTGTGGGAGTTCAGCCAGCTCTCTGGTGCCTCTGCATTTCCTACCAGTCTCTATGTGGTCTCCACTTTAGGTCCTGGGTTATGAGGTTTTTCTCCAGCTAGTCTTCAGTTGATTATTCAAGATGTTTTTTCTATGTTTTAGTTGTAATTCCAGTTTGGTCCTGGGAGAGGGTCATTGTAACTTCCATTCAATCTGCAGCCATTATGGAATCTCCCAATTTATCTATTTTTTTACTTGTGTTTTTGTATCTTATCTAAGAAATAACCTGAGATCAAGAATATTTACTCTTATTCCCTCTAAGAATTGTATAGTTTTATCTCTTATATTTAGGCCTTTTATCAATTTTGAGTTAATTTTTATGCATGGTTTAAGGTAAGGATCTAACTATTTTTGAATATGGATATACAGTTTTCAGGCACCAGTTTTTGGAAGGAATATTATTTTCCTTGTTGAATGGCCTTGATAACTTTGTATTAATGAATTGACAGTAAATGGAAGAATTTCTTCCTGGACTTTCAATTCTATTCCATACATCTATTTGGTTTTCTTTATGTTAGTATTACATAGTCTTCATTATTGTGACTTTGCAATAAATTTTGAAGTTGGAAAATGTGAGTCCTCCTACTTTGTTCTTTTTGAAGATTGTTTTAGGAAGTCTGGTTCTCTTGCATTTCTATAGTAATTTCAGGATCCTCTTATTAATTACTGCACAAAAACCAGCTGGGATTTTGGTAAGGATTACATTGAATAAGTATATCAATTTAAGGTGTATTGCCATCTTAACAATATTGTCTTCCAATCCAAAACCATGGAACATGTTTTCATCTATTTAGATCTTTGATTTTTCTCTATGATATTATTTTATTTTATTTTATTGTTAATCCTCACCCAAGGATCTTTTTTTCCATTGATTTTTAGAGAAAATGGAAGGGATGGAGGAAGGGGGGCAAGAGGGAGAGAAACAACAATGTGAGAGAGACACATTAATTGGTTGCTTTCGCACATGTCCTAACCAGGGTTGGGGATCAAACTTGCAACCCAGGTACATGCCCTTGACCAGGAATCGCACTTGTGACCCTTCAGTGTATGGGCCTAAGCTCTAAACACTGAGCCACACCAATCAGGTTCAATGATATGTTGATAATATATTATTCACAATGTAAGTATTAAAGTAGATAGTGCTTTGCAGTTTACAAAGGTTTTTCACACACATTTTCTCAGTTAATGCTGATGACAGCCTATTAATATGCAGTACAAAGAAAAGGAAGTGACTTGCCAAAAGTTTTGTGAGGATTTCATAACAGAGCCAAAATTTCAGTTCCCTCACTAACTTCTCTGCTTTTTCTCTACACCATGCCACCAATCCCAAGAATTGTATCAGTGTTTAATTATCCTTGTACATTTTGATATCCCCTCCATCCCACCAATGGACACTAAAATAGTGATCCTTTGAGAACTTTATTTAAAACCTGACACCTTAGAATATTTAAAAGTGACATTTGGTTTTGTTTGTACATATATTTTTTGTTCAGTTACTTGAAGTAATAAGATGATTGATGCAGGGATTGAGTTCAAAGAGAAATATTCTTGATGATTTATGATGATATCCAAATGTCAAGTAATTTTTGTATTGTTTCCAATGTTTCCATGTAACTGTGGTCTCAGAATTCAGTCATGTTAAGGACATCCATATTCACATTTGATGTTTCCAGAGTGAAAGGCAGCTATATTAATATGGAATGAACAAAATAAAGGATTTTTCATCTTATTATTATTTATATTATACTTGTATTTATTATTACAAAACATGACTTTGGTCATGATTTTGAAATCTTTTGACTTCTCATTATTACAGCTTCTCTAACTTTCAGGTACCTCTTTAAAGCATTAGGTATTGAGAAATTCAGTTCAGTTTTATTATTCCATGTCATCTTTAAACACTTCTTTACCATGGAGGTCAATATTAGCATACTTCTTTTTTATGATAAACAATATCTTTCTTTCTGCTGTTGAGAATATTTCTTAGAAAATCACCAGCTTTTTGTGGGATTTCTAAACAATAAGTCATTGCAAGAAAGAATAGTAAATATTAAAGAATTTTCATTTATTCATTTTGTAAGAATTTTCTGTTAATTCAAGTACTAGCAATAGTCAAGTGGAAGAACATTTTTCATTAAGGTTAACAGAATGACAGAAGGGTCACTGGGACTAGTTAAGATGAAACTTTATCTGAGTGCAACCAAATCAAATGAGACAAAAATGTGCAGTCTGATTTGCCATGGCTCATGAAAATAGTCATCCTACACAGCAGGGGCCAGGAAATTCAAGCTGAAAAACATTTAAAATATTACCCTTATATCTTGAAGGAATTTTATTGGGGTACCTTTTACTAGAAATCAACATGACACAAGTGGGCTTCAGGAGAAAAAGTGGGAGTGGGGAATTAAAAAAGAGAAATATTCTTTAAAAGGGTGTTAAAAATCAAAATTGTGCTTACATCACTATTTTGCCAGAGACAATTCAATATATTTATTCTTTCATTTATTCATTTTATAATAATTATTTTCAAAGTATTTCTTGAACACTCATTTTTTTGGTTGTTGTTCTTTTTATTTTTTTTAGACACAGAGAAAGATGCAAAGAAACACAAAATACAGGTCCTACACTCAAGGACTGTGAATTTAAGGGGAGAAATTGATATGTTCACAATTAACTCTAATAACAAAGGGAAGTTATAATGAATTGTATGGTTTATTTATAAAATAAAAGGACTGGATTGGAAGATATATCATTTCTTTTTTTAACACTTTATAAAGTTATTAGGGTGACAATATTTAATATGAACATATAACTTTCAGGTGTGCGTTTCTGTGTTACAAGATCTGTACATATATCATTTCCAAGAATTCTTAGGTCTAAAATTTAGCTTTATAATTCTAAATATTAAAATAAGAGAACAGCATGTTACAAAGGCACAGAAAAGAATGAAGGCAAAATTAATCTCAAAGAGAGAGATTCCGGAATTTCATAGCAAAGATGCCATTTTATCTAGACCTTCAGAGATAATTGGTTGCTCTGTAAAGAAATAGCAGAAGCAAAAGCCTTGAGGAAGAAAACAAAATTTATCTAATTATTAGTCATAAGTTAATAATAATAACTGAATTTTAAAATGCTCTTTATTTTTGTTCTACAGATAATACTTTTTTAGATGTGCTGACATTAATTTACATATTCTCAACTCTACTATTTATACTTTTTTTGAATATTCTAGTTTAGAGTTCTGTGTTATTGTTTCCAAAACACTAATTACATATTTTATTCCATTTACATTCCAAGAGAGACACTTGGCCTTCAGTCCAAATGTTGAATTGTATGGGCATTATTTAAATTACACTGCTAGATGAACAAATAATATAAAAATTCTAAATTGTATGAAAAATACCTCTTGGAGATGTAGAGGCACTAACAAAATATTTAACTTTTTGAAGAAAATTGATAATTTAATCTGATTGAGATCCTTATATGTAACTCTCACTGAGTGCTTATGCTACATGTACAAGTTCCCATGGTAGGCTCTGAAAAGGAGGGCTCTGGTTTTAGAGTGTCTAGTAAAGGGACTAAGGACAAAAAACACAAATAAACCTATGGCAAGACATGCTCAACAGAATATAAAAAAGGGCCATAAAATGATACAGAAAAAACAATCTTTTTTAAAAAATATATATTTATTGATTACAGAAAGAGGAAAGGAGAGGGAGAGAGAGAGAGAAACATCAATGATGAGAGAGTCATTGATTGGCTGCCTCCTGCATGCCCCCAACTGGGGATCAAGCCCACAACCTGAGTATGTGCCCTGACCTCCTGGATCTTAGGTCGACACTTAACTGCTGTGCCACACCCGGCCGGGTTAGAAAAAACAATCTTCATGAGATCACACAACTTAAAAATTAAGATCTTCGAGCCTCAAGTCAAGATGGCAAGGTAAGGAAACATGGTACTAAGAAATTCCCACAACCACATCAGAATTACAGCTAAACTACAGAACAACCATGATTCAGAATGGCCTAAAATCTAGCTGGATGGAAGTCCTATAACTAAAGATATAAAGAAGAAGCCACATTGAGATTGATAGGAGGGGTGGAGATGCTGAATGGTCTGGTCTCAGACGTATATGTGGCAGATAAAAATTGGGAGGGTTATCTCAGCTGCAGAGGTCCCCCTTGAGGAGTGAGCAGTCCCAGCCCCACACCAGGCTTCCCAGACCAGGGTTCCAGTGTCAAAAAGAGAAGTTCCCACAACTTCTGGTTGTGAAGATAAGCAGGGAGTGAGGCTGAGGGAGATGGAGGGCTTCTGGAGTCCCAGGCAGTTCCTCTTAAAGGGCCTGCCCATGAACTTACGCAGATTCACTCCCTCTGAGCTTTAGTGCTGGGGCAGCAACTTGAAAAACACCAGAGACATAAGGGGAGGGACTGGTAGGCATCAAAGTGAGAGTTGGTGGAAGGGCAGCTTTCTTTGAGACAAAAATATTGGCAAAGGCCACTGTGCTTTTTCTGAACCTTTTCTCCACAGATCCTTTTCTTCCCCAGAGAGCCAGCAGACAGGTGCCATATCTGAGTCTCCATAAACCTGGCTAACACTATTCTCCCACCCTGGTGATTCCCTGAAACCTCATCCCTCCCAAGTTGCTGGCCCACCCAAGCCTTTTCCAGTGGCTTTTACATACAAATTACCTTATCATGGTCCATTAACCGACATTCCTAAGACCTCTCAAACAAACAGCATCTAGCCTCTGCATACCCCATACCTCTTGGTAAGTGGCCCCACGTCCAGCATTAGTGGAAGCTCACTGTGGTTTGCAGCTTGGTCTCCCCTGAGCACCTCCAAGCCCAACACAAGTAACAGCCATCTGCATCTCTCTTTGTAGCTCATGCTGGGTGGCCCTGAGCAAGACACAGGTGGCAGCTGATCTTAACCTGCATCTCCCAGGAGGCCCCAGAGCCATCACACCTGGTGGATAGCTTCACATCATGCTGGAGCACCACCCAAACACCTCCATGAATGACAATATCAAGAGGTGGACTTGGAAGGTACCTGAACCTCACTAAAGAGAGTTGTGCTGCATGGGGTTGGTCCCTGCACAGAAGATCTTCCATGGCGGTTGCAGCCAGTCCTTGAAGTCAATCAACCTTGGAGAAATCCCTCCCATTTTTGTGCTAACAGCAATCAAGGCTCAACTACAACTAGAGGGGAATACAGCCCACATGGGTATGTGCATCTAGAGCACCCAGCTCAGGTAACAAGGGAGACTGTACCACTGGGCCCTAAGAAGCACTTACTACATAAACCCACTCCACCAAAACCAGGAGACAGAACAGCTCTACCTAATACATAGAAACAAACACAGGAAGGCAGCCAAAATGAGGAGACAACAAAATATATCTCAAGTGAAAAAAGAGAATAAAACTCCAGGGGAAAAAAAACACACAAACTAAACAAAATGAAAATAATCAATCTATCAAATGCAGAGTTCAAAACACTAGTTATGCTCTGGCCAGCACGGCTCTGTGATTGAAGCATGGCCCACACATCGAAGGGTCATGGGTTTGATTCCTGGTCAATGGCAAACACCAGAGCCCAGCGTGGTAAGTGCATGTGCAGGAGATAACCAATCAGTGTGTCTCTCTCACATTGATTTCTCTCTCTCTCCCCCCCACCCTCCCTCCTTTCCTCTCTCTGTAAAAATAAATGGAAAAATATCCTTAGATGAGGAGCAACAACAAAAACAACAAAAAACACTGGTTATAAGAATGCTCAATGAACTTAATACTTGAAAAACTTAGTGAGAACTTCAACAAAGAGATAGAAATCATAAAAATGGAGGTAGAAAACATAAAATAAGAACCAGTCAGGAATGAAGAATACACTAACTGAAATGAAGAATACATTACAGGGAATCAACTCTAGAGTAGATAAAGGAAAAGATAAAACAGCAGAAAACACACAATGAGAACAGCAAAAAGGAAAAAACAATCCAAAATAATGAGGATAGTGTAAAGAACCTCTGGGACAACTTCAAGAGTACCAACATTTGCATCATGGGAGTACTGGAAGGAAAAGAGAGAGAGCAAGGAATTGAAAACATTTCAAAACATGACAAAAGTCTTAAACTGGTGAAGGAAATAGATATACAAGTCCAGGAAGTGGAGAGAGTCCCAAAAAAGATGAACCCAAAGAGAATTACACCAAGACACATCATAATTAAAATTTCAAAGGTTAAAGACAAAGAGGGAATCTTAAAGGCAGCAAGAGAAAAGCAGTTAGTTACCTACAAGGGAGCTCCCATAAGATCGTCAGCTGATTTCTCAACAGAAACTTTGCAGGCCTGAAGGTATTGGCATAAAATAGTCAAAGTGATGAAAAATAAAGATATACAATCAAGATTACTCTACCCAGCCAACCTATTATTTAGAACTGAAGGACATATAAAGAGCTTTCTAGACAAGAAAAAGCTAAAGGAGTTCATCACCACCAAACCAGTACTACAAGAAATGTTAAAGGTCTTCATGAAGAAGAAAAAAGAAGAAGAAGGAGGAGGAGAAGGGGGAAGAGGGGGGGAAGGAGAAGGGGAAGAAGAAGGAGAAGAAAGATAAGAGATATGGATAGTGCAAGTTTGGTGCTGGAAATATCAAGGCAAACACTTTGTAAAGTATATGATTGTCTCTAACCACTACGCAGTACACCTGAAACTAACACGAAATAGTATTAAATGTAAACTATAACTGAAAAATATTTTTAAAATTAAAAAGTATAGAAAAGTAAAAAAAATAAAGTCATTGTTTAGTGAGGGCAAAATCTGGTTTCAAAAAATATGACTAATAAAATGGCAACAAAAGACATATCTATCAACAATTACTTTAAATGCAAATGGATTAAATGTTTCCATCAAAAGACATGTGGTAGCTGAATGGATAACAAAACAAGATCCTTATATATGTTGTCTGCAAGAGAGTCACCTCAGAACAAAGGACACAGGAAGACTGAAATAAAGAGATGGAAAAAGATATTTCATGACAATGAAAACAAAGAAGACAGGGTAGCAATACTTATATCAGACAAAATAGACTTTATCAAAGGCTATAACAAGAGGCAAAGGACAATGCAATTCCACTTCTGGGTATTTATTCAAAGAAACTCCAGACACTAAATCTAAAAGACATGCATCCATATATTTATTGCAGCATTATTTATAATAGACAAGATATGGAAGTAACCTAAGTGTCCATCAATAAATGAATGGGTAAAGTAGTGCATATGCACTATGGAATATGATTCAGCCATAAAAAAGAATGACATCTTCCAATCTGCAATAACATGGATAGACCTAGAGGAAACTGAACTGAGTGGGATAAGTCTGAGAAATACAAATGCCAGATGATTTTATTTATATGTGAAATCGAAAAAAACAAAATAAGTAAACATGCAGAACAGAAAAAGACTCAGATACAGAGAACCGGAGAACATTTTAACATTTGCCAGATAAGAGGGGAATTGGTGGAATGGGTGGAAAAGATGAAGGGATTAAGAAGTAAAAATTGGTAGTTACAGAATAGCCATGGGGATGTAAAAATACAGCATAAGGAATATAGGCAATAATATTGTAATAACTATGTATGGTGTCAGAAAGGTACTCAATTTATCAAGGCGATCACTTGGTAAGTTACATAAATGTCTAATCACTGGGTTGTATACCTGAAACTAATAAAATATTGTATGTCAACTCTAATTTTAAAATAAAATAAATTTTAAAAGTTAAGATATTTTATGAGCATCAGAAACTGTCAGTGAGACAAGTGTCATGAAGTCTGGCCATTTTGCATGACAAAAAGTCATTCTTCTATGGTTTTGGTGCTTAGAACATTTTTTTCTATCCCTTCATTTCTTTCCCTTCTTTCTTCCTCTCTCCCTCTCTTCCTTCTATTTCTTTTCTTCTTTTCTTTCACTTTCTTTTCCTTTTTAAAAAATTTTTCTTCAGTGAAACTGCATTCACTTACCTATAGATCATATTTAGAGCTTTTTACATTTCTATTAATAACTTTGGTTCCTAAATCTGACTCTGAACAGGTGTCACCTGGGAGGATTTCTTCTTTCAAATCCAGATTCCCAAGCCCCAGACTTCAAGATCCTGAC
Organism: Miniopterus schreibersii; assembly: GCF_964146895.1. Taxonomy (NCBI): domain Eukaryota; kingdom Metazoa; phylum Chordata; class Mammalia; order Chiroptera; family Miniopteridae; genus Miniopterus; species Miniopterus schreibersii. The sequence goes on from NC_138104.1 coordinate 49,158,485, forward strand.
TCTGGAGGTCTGAGAAGGGACCTGGAAACCTGAACTTTGTAAGCCTCTTTCATGTGATGAAGCTGGCAGCCTTGAGAACCAAACCTCTGGGCTCCCTCACAGCTGCCCTTCTGCACAGCCTGGAGTGCTAGTGAAGAGCATGCCTGGGTTCGGAATTCTGACACCATCTACCAATTCTGTGATTGATTCCAAGGCCTTCACTTCCTCACCTATAAAATAGGAAACATTGTCCTTCTGTTAGAGATTGATTACAAGGAGTAAATGTGATGTCTGCTAAGCATTAACCCAGAGCCTGTTACCACAGTTAACATTCAGCCAACATTGACCACCTATATGATTCTTATTACACACCCATTGGGCTCATCTGATTTTAAAAAACAACTCATTCCCTTTCCCCTACCTTCCATACTCAACATCTTTTTGAACCCAAAGTAACTGTTTGCTACTCAGATACCTTTTCTCCATCATTTTTCCCATTTAATTTCCTTTACAAGTTCCACTAGTTGCAGAGATTTAAGTTTGTCTAACTTAGTTTCTGGCATATATTGGGTTTGAATTTGTTTTTTATTTAATTTGACATTTACAGACATGATGAGGAAAGACAGTTCCTGTAAGGAGAATTACCATTAGAATTGCTGCATTTTTAAATGAATCTTTCCCTAACCTTGGCATAAAATCTAAAATTGAATACATTAAAAATATTCTAAAAAACTTCGGTCAGAACTTCAGGTTCATTAAAAATATAAGCATATTTATTTTGTCTCCCCTCCTAAGTTTGGACATGTAATGCATACATACTTCATCAATTTTTTAAAGTAATATGAAATACAAGGCCAGGGGTGGTTTTTTGCTTTTTTCCAGAAAGGCAAAAATAACTAGAACCCTTTCATCTTGATCTCTGAATAAGTTTTGTCTGTTATGGCTCCATAGTTCACGGTGTTGAGCTTCTTAATGCATGAACGTAGGCACATTTTCTGAGGTTACACATTCTCCAACTCTAAGAGATGCATATCAGTCTATGGTTTTTTTGTGTTTTCATTTGTTGCCACAAATCTCACAT